>NC_088384.1:72471666-73890833 GCF_037993035.2 Macaca fascicularis
AGCCTGGGCAACAAGAGCGAGACTTCGTCTCAAAAAAAAAAAAAAAAAAAAATACATTTCCCTATTGACTAAATAGCTCCACAGAGATACTAATTGTTCATTATTAATATTTAATTTTATTGAACTTAATGTGAAAATTCCTTTAAATTAGTATTTGTCTAATGGCTCCTTCTCTCTAAATCAAATCTTTCCACTTTCCACATTAATTACCTATTCACTTTGTGGCTTTTAAGTCCGAATTTTGTAAATGAAGGCTGTTTATAACTTGTGGTGTTAACATCTGGACATGTGTGCTAAGGCAGGGCTCCCTTGTCACACCTCAGAACTTCAACTACAGAAATCTCTTTGATACATTATAAAAGAAACAGGCGTTGGGAGTTAATGGGCACAAATGTTAGGGTGCTTTAAAATGCAGGAAGCTAAAAAATATCTCCCAGCATACATCAGAACAATTCCAACAGCTCTAGAGTGTCTTCACCTTGTTCAGGTCTGCCAGATGACAAGGCGCCAGGCCCCTCAGAGCCTGTGCGTGCAGGAAGTAGTTTACTAGATTTCGTGAGGAGCAGTAGATGTAAGTAGGAGCATTCTTGGTCAGGCAACTGCATATGCAGAATTTGGATTCACAAATAACACTAGCCTGTGTGGAGGACAGTGAGATGATCAGCCTTGGAGAATAGACAGAGAATAGGGACGATGGTTTATGGGATTGGGGAGCAGAGGAGATACTCCGCTGGATGAATCTTGAGTGAGAAAAGAGCAAGATTTGGAGAATACCCTTTGGAAAGATAAACCTAGCTATGCTTTGTTTATGCTGGACTATACGGGTTAAGACTCTGAAATTTAATATTCTTACGTAACTGGCTTTACAAGCAGTGGCACTCAGGCTGAGATAAGCATGTGACATTATATATTGTGAAGACCAAAATGAGATGACGGAAATACGTGAAAGGACTGTATATTTGAGAGGTGGGGTCATTTACATATTATTATCCATACAATTATGGTGATGATGGTGGTGGCAACTGTCCCAAATCTGCTCTCTTCACTTCACTATCTAGGGCCTTGCTACTCAAGGTGCAGTGCTCTCACCAGCAGCATGGACACAGCCTGGGATCTTTTTTTTTTTTTTTTGAGACGGAGTCTGGCTCTGTCGCCCGGGCTAGAGTGCAGTGGCCGGATCTCAGCTCACTGCAAGCTCCGCCCCCCGGGTTTACGCCATTCTCCTGCCTCAGCCTCCCGAGTAGCTAGGACTACAGGGGCCCGCCGCCTCGCCCGGCTAGTTTTTTGTATTTTTTAGTAGAGACGGGGTTTCACCGTGTTCGCCAGGATGGTCTCGATCTCCTGACCTCGTGATCCGCCCGTCTCGGCCTCCCAAAGTGCTGGGATTACAGGCTTGAGCCACCGCGCCCGGCCGCCAGCCTGGGATCTTGTTAGAATACAGTATCTCGGGCTTTGTCCAAGACCTGCTGAATCTGAAGCTGTATTTTCACACCACCCCTGGGTTATTCCTGTTCACATTAAAGGATGAGAAGTACTGATCCAGAAATTAAGTTTGGGAAAATAGCTTGTCAATCCAAATTGCCACTTAACAAGTGGATTGCCTAGTTATTCACACTTTCATTTTATGGTTGTAATAAAATAGAAAAACAAGAAACAGTCCGATTTTTATTGTGGATACAAATTCAGTGGGATGTGTTTGTGTATGCATAGTTCTAACTAAATGCTCAGATAGCTTTTATAACTGGATTTCCCCATTTCTCCCTTTTTTTGAAGGCTGGCCTGTGTTTTATTAAACCTTTATCCAAGTCAAGTAATATAGGTATATCTTACAGCGTCTAGACTTTCTGCCAAATTTTGCTAAGTCAAATCAGATCATTAAGCTCTATTAAAGTGTGTGAATATTTATTTTAATTAACTTCTATTAAACTGCCACCAGACAGCATTACTGGGGAAAAATACAAATTAAATTTGATCAAAGGCAACATGATTAGGTTGCTGAATTTGTGTACATAGAGGGGGCAGGAGGCATAAAAAAGAGAGAGGCTCAAACATCTTTAATGAAACTAAGTATGTTTCATGCAATACAATGGATCTTGATAAATTTAACACAAAGTCATGTAAAGTGCAATGGGATCTTTGTATCTCTTCTGAAATCTTTCTTAAATAACAAGCTGCATTTTATTTTAGGCTTAGAAATACCAACATTTTAAAATGTTAAGAGTTCGCTTTACAAGATAATTGCTTAGACATACGATATTTCTATTTAGCTATATACTATCTGTTGAGATTAGTTATTATTTTAGATGCCTACAACTAATCTAGTCAGTAGACTATAAAAGACATACCATAAGAGATAACATCTTTAAAAATATTTTCATGTTCTTATATGAGAATTTAGTCTCTTTTCATGCCATCGGGGGTAAATTAAAGCTTGTAAGAGATACAAAGATATTAACGTAACAGTCTTACAATAAGCCATTGTATGCCAGTCAAATTAAGAGATAAGAATTGAGCTGTGCCTTATTAAAAAAAAAAAAAAAAAAAAAAAAAAAAAACTTGGTAGGATCACTAAAATTCTAAATTCTTCCTCAACTGACTTATTGTATTAAGTATGAAAGGTTATGTTGTTTTGTTGGACTATCGAGTACGACAGGGGTGTTTGGACAGATTCAGTGGAAAATTATGATGCTGTCGGATCAGAGATAAATTTACCATGAAACAATGGAGCTTAAGCTTCAATACCCTTCCCCTGCCAGGCCCCTTTTAAGGACTTGGATGAGGTCCTAGCAATGTGTTCATATGGTCATATTTTTTAATTAGCAAAAGTGAGAAATCTATGGTAACAAGCTAGTTAATGAAGACAGCCAGTTCTAAAGCATCTAAGATTAGTCCCTGCACCAGAAATTTTGAGATGCTCTAAAATCTTGCAGTTCATCGGAAAAGAAGCCTAAAGAAGTCTTCGCAAGTTTAACCACAATTATAAAAATGTACATGTTATTATCAATCGAGAGTTATAAAATGGAGAAAAAACTTTCTCAACTATTAATACTTTACAAAAATTCCATCACCTTACATGAAAGACTGATTTTAACTAACTACTTTATACTTAATTTTATATTGTACATTTGTCTTTTTCTATTTTTTTTTATTATATTTTAAGTCCTAGGGTACATGTGCACAATGTGCAGGTTTGTTACATATGTATACATGTGCCATGTTGGTGTGCTGCACCCATTAACTCATCATTTACATTAGGTATATCTCCTAACACTATCATTCTCCCCCCACTCCCCACAATAGGACCCGCTGTGTGATGTTCCCCTTCCTGTGTCCAAGTGATCTCATTGTTCAATTCCCACCTACGAGCAAGAACATACAGTATTTGGTTTTCTATTCTTGCGATAGTTTGCTGAGAATGATAGTTTCCAGCTGCATCCATGTCCCTACAAAGGACACAAAATCATCCTTTTTTATGGCTGCATAGTATTCCATGGTGTATATGTGCCACATTTTCTTAATCCAGTCTGTCACTGATGGACATTTGGGTTGATTCCAAGTCATTGCTATTGTGAATACTGCCACAGTAAACATATGTGTGCATGTGTCTTTATAGCAGCATGACTTATAATCCTTTGGGTATATCCCCAGTAATGGGATGGCTGGGTCATATGGTATTTCTAGTTCTAGATCCTTGAGGAATCACCACACTGTTTTCTACAATGGTTGAACTAGTTTACAGTCCCACCAACAGTGTAAAAGTGTTCCTATTTCTCCACATCCTCTCCAGCACCTGTTGTTTCCTGATTTTTTAATGATCGTCATTCTAACTGGTGTGAGATGGTATCTCATTGTGGTTTTGATTTGCATTTCTCTGATGGCAAGTGATGATGAGCATTTTTTCATGTGTCTGTTGGCTGTATGAATGTCTTCTTTTGAGAAGTGTCTGTTCATATCCTTTGCCCACTTTTTGATGGGGTTGTTTGTTTTTTTTTCTTGTAAATTTGATTCAGTTCTTTATAGGTTCTGGATATTAGCCCTTTGTAAGATGAGTAGATTGCAAAAATGTTCTCCCCTTCTGTAGGTTGCCTGTTCACTCTGATGATAGTTTCTTTTGCTGTGCAGAAGCTCTTTAGTTTAATTAGATCCCATTTGTCAATTTTGGCTTTTGTTGCCGTTGCTTTTGGTGTTTTAGACATGAAGTCCTTGCCCATGCCTATGTCCTGAATGGTATTACCTAGGTTTTCTTGTATGTTTTTTTATAGTTTTAGGTCTAACATTTAAGTCTCTAATCCATCTTGAATTAATTTTCGTTTAAGGAGTAAGGAAAGGGTCCAGTTTCAGCTTTCTACTTATGGCTAGCCAATTTTCTCAGCACGATTTATTAAACAGGGAATCCTTTCCCTATTTCTTGTTTTTGTCAGGTTTGTCAAAGATCAGATGGCTGTAGATGTGTGGTATTATTTCTGAGGACTCTGTTCTGTTCCATTGGTCTATATCTCTGTTTTGGTACCAGTACCATGCTGTTTTGGTTACTGTAGCCTTGTAGTATAGCTTGAAGTCAGGTAGCGTGATGCCTCCAGCTTTGTTCTTCTGGCTTAGGATTGTCTTGGCAATGTGGGGTCTTTTCTGGTTCCATATGAACTTTAAAGCAGTTTTTTCCAATTCTGTGAAGAAACTCATTGGTAGCTTACTGGGGATGGCATTGAATCTATAAATTACCTTGGGCAGTATGGCCATTTTCATGATATTGATTCTTCCTATTCATGAGCATGGTATGTTCTTCCATTTGTTTGTGTCCTCTTTTATTTCACTGAGCAGTGGTTTGTAGTTCTCCTTGAAGAGGTCCTTTACATCCCTTGTAAGTTGGATTCCTAGGTATTTTATTCTCTTTGAAGCAATTGTGAATGGGAGTTCATTCATGATTTGGCTCTCTGTTTGTCTGTTACTGGTATATAAGAATGCTTGTGATTTTTGCACATTGATTTTGTATCCTGAGACTTTGCTGAAGTTTCTTATCAGCTTAAGGAGATTTTGGGCTGAGACAATGGGGTTTTCTAAATATACAATCATGTCATCTGCAAATGGGGACAATTTGACTTCTTCTTTTCCTAACTGAATACACTTTATTTCTTCCTCTTGCCTGATTGCCCTAGCCAGAACTTCCAACACTATGTTGAATAGGAGTGGTGAGAGAGGGCATCCCTGTCTTGTGCCAGTTTTCAAAGGGAATGCTTCCAGTTTTTGCCCATTCAGTATGATATTGGCTGTGGGTTTGTCATAAGTAGCTCTTATTATTTTGAGATACGTTCCATCTATACCGAATTTATTGAGAGTTTTTAGCATGAAGTGCTGTTGAATTTTGTCAAAGGCCTTTTCTGCATCTATTGAGAGAATCATGTGGTTTTAGTCTTTGGTTCTGTTTATATGCTGGATTATGTTTATTGATTTGCATATGTTGAACCAGCCTTGCATCCCAGGGATGAAGCCCACTTGATCATGGTAGATAAGGTTTTTGATGTGCTGCTGGATTCGATTTGGCAGTATTTTATTGAGGAGTTTTGCATCGATGTTCATCAGGGATATTGGTCGAAAATTCCCTTTTTTTGTTGTATCTGTGTCAGGCTTTGGTATCAGGATGATGTTGGCCTCGTAAAATGAGTTAGGGAGGATTCCCTCTTTTTCTATTGATTGGAATAGTTTCAGAAGGAATGTTACCAGCTCCTCCTTGTACCTCTGGTCGAATTCAGCCGTGAATTCGTCTGGTCCTGGACTTTTTTTGGTTGGTACGCTATTAATTATTGTCTCAATTTCAGAGCCTGCTATTGGTCTATTCAGGGATTCAACTTCTTCCTGGTTTAGTCTTGGGAGAGTGTAAGTGTCCAGGAAATTATCCATTTCTTCTAGGTTTTCTAGTTTATTTGCATAGAGCTGTTTATAGTACTCTCTCATGGTAGTTTGTATTTCTGTGGGGTCGGTGGTGATATCCCCATTATCATTTTTTATTGTGTTTATTTGATTCTTCTCTCTTTTGTTCTTTATTAGTCTTGCTAGTGGTCTATCAATTTTGTTGATCTTTTCGAAAACTCAGCTCCTGGATTCACTGATTTTTTGGAGGGTTTTTTGTGTCTCCATCTCCTTCAGTTCTACTCTGATCTTAGTTATTTCTTGCCTTCTGCTAGCTTTTGAATGTGTTTGCTCTTGCTTCTCTAGTTCTTTTAATTGTGATGTTAGGGTGTCAAGTTTAGATTTTTCCTGCTTTCTCTTGTGGGTATTTAGTGCTATAAATTTCCCTCTACACACTGCTTTAAATGTTCCCCAGAGATTCTGGTATGTTGTATCTTTGTTCTCACTGGTTTCAAAGAACATCTTTATTTCTGCCTTCATTTCGTTATGTACCCAGTAGTCATTCAGGAGCAGGTTGTTCAGTTTCCATGTAGTTGAGCGGTTTTGATTGAGTTTCCTAGTCCCGAGTTCTAGTTTGATTGCACTGAGGTCTGAGAGACAGTTTGATATAATTTCTGTTCTTTTACATTTGCTGAGGAGTGCTTTACTTCCAACTATGTGGTCAATTTTGGAATAAGTGTGATGTGGTGCTAAGAAGAATGTATATTCTGTTGATTTGGGGTGGAGAGTTCTGTAGATGTCTATTAGGTCCACTTGGTGCAGAGTTGAGTTCAATTCCTGGATATCCTTGTTAACTTTCTGTCTCGTTGATCTGTCTAATGTTGACAGTGGGGTGTTAAAGTCTCCCATTATTATTGTATGGGAGTCTAAGTCTCTTTGTAAGTCTCTGAGGACTTGCTTTATGTATCTGGGTGCTCCTGTATTGGGTACATATATATTTAGGATAGTTAGCTCTTCCTGATGAATTGATCCCTTTACCATTATGTAACGACCTTCTTTGTCTCTTTTGATCTTTGATGGTTTAAAGTCTGTTTTATCAGAAACTAGGATTGCAACCCCTGGTTTTTTGTTTTGTTTTGTTTTCCATTTGCTTGGTAGATCTTCCTCCGTCCCTTTACTTTGAGCCTATGTGTGTCTCTGCATGTGAGATGGGTTTCCTGAATACAGCAGACTGATGGGTCTTGACTCTTTATCCAATTTGCCAGTCAGTGTCTTTTAATTGGACCATTTAGTCCATTTACATTTAAGGTTAATATTGTTATGTGTGAACTTGATCCTGTCATTATGATATTAGCTGGTTATTTTGCTTGCTAGTTGATGCAATTTCTTCCTAGCATCGATGGACTTTACATTTTGACATGTTTTTGCAATGGCTGGTACCTGTTGTTCCTTTCCATGTTTAGTGCTTCCTTCAGGATCTCTTGTAGGGCAGGCCTGGTGGTGACAAAATCTCTCAGCATTTGCTTATCTGTAAAGGATTTTATTTCTCCTTCACTTATGAAACTTAGTTTGGCTGGATATGAAATTCTAGGTTGAAAATTCTTTTCTTTAAGAATGTTGAATATTGGCCCCCACTCTCTTCTGGCTGGAGAATTTCTGCTGAGAGATCAGCTGTTAGTCTGATGGGCTTCCCTTTGTGGATAACCTGACCTTTCTCTCTGGCTGCCCTTAACATTTTTTCCTTCATTTCAACTTTGGTGAATCTGACAATTATGTGTCTTGGAGTTGTTCTTCTCAAGGAGTATCTTTGTGGTGTTCTCTGTATTTCCTGAATTTGAATGTTGGCCTGCCTTACTAGGTTGGGGAAGTTCTCCTGGATGATATCCTGCAGAGTGTTTTCCAACTTGGTTACACTTTCCCCGTCACTTTCAGGCACACCAATCAGACGTAGATTTGGTCTTTTCACATAATCCCATATTTCTTGGAGGCTTTGTTCATTTCTTTTTACTCTTTTTTCTCTACACTTCTCTTCTCACTTCATTTCATTCATTTGATCTTCAATCGCTGATACTCTTTCTTCCAGTTGATAGAGTCAGTTACTGAAGCTTGTGCATTTATCACGTAGTTCTCGTGTTATGGTTTTCATCTCTGTCAGTTCTTTTAAGGTCTTATCTGCATTGATTATTCTAGTTATCCATTCATCCATTCTTTTTTCAAGGATTTTAGTTTCTTTGCGCTGGTTACGTAGTTCCTCCTTTAGCTCTGAGAAGTTTGATCGACTGAAGCCTTCATCTCTAAACTCATCAAAGTCATTCTCCGTCCAGCTTTGTTCCATTGCTGGCAATGAGCTGTGTTCCTTTGGGAGGAGATGTGCTCCAAGTTTTTGAATTTCCAGGTTTTCTGCACTGCTTTTTCCCCATCTTTGTGCTTTTATCTGCCTTTGGTCTTTGATGATGGTGACGTACTGATGGGGTTTTGGTGTGGGTGTCCTTTCTGTTTGTTAGTTTTCCTTCTAGCAGTCAGGACCCTCAGCTGTAGGTCTGTTGGAGTTTGCTTGAGGTCCACTCCAGACCCTGTTTGCCTGGGTATCAGCAGTGGAGGCTGCAGAAGATAGAGTATTGCTGAACAGCTAGTGTTGCTGTCTGATAGTTGCTCTGGAAGCTTCGTCTCAGGGGTATACCCCGCCATGTGAGGTGTGAGGTGTCAGTCTGCATCTAGTGGGGGATATCTCCCAGTTAGGCTACTCAGGGGTCAGGGACCCACTTGAGCAGGCAGCCTGTCCGTTCTCAGATCTCAACCTCCGTGTTGGGAGATCCACTGCTCTCTTCAAAGTTGTCAGACAGGGACATTTACCTCTGCTGAGGTTTCTGCTTTTTGTTTAGCTATGCCCTGTCCCCAGGGGAGGAGTCTACAGAGGCAGGCTGGCCTCCTTGAGCTGCGGTGGGCTCCACCCAATTCAAGCTTCCCAGCAGCTTTATTTACCTACTTAAGCCTCAGCAATGGCAGGCACCCCTCCCCCAGCCTCGCTGCCACCTTGCAGTTAGATCTCAGACTGCTATGCTAGCAATGAGGGAGGCTCTCGTGGGCGTGGGACCCTCTGGGTCAGGTGTGGGATATAATGTCCTGGTGTGCCGTTTGCTCAGACCCTTGGTAAAGTGCAGTATTAGGGTGGGAGTTACCCGATTTTCCAGGTGTGTCTCAATTTCCTTTGGCTAGGAAAAGGAATTCCCTTCCCCCTTGTGCTTCCCAGGTGAGGCAGTGCCTCACCCTGTTTCAGCTCTTGCTGGTTGGGTTGCACCCGCGGAGCAGCATCAACTGTCTGACATGCCCCAGTGAGATTAACCCAGTACCTCAGTTGAAAATGCAGAAATCACCTGTTTTCTGTGTCGCTCACACTGGGAACTGAAGGCTGGAGCTGTTCCTATTCCGTCTTTTTCTTAAAGAGAGCTTACCTTAGTGTTTTAGTCCCCACAAAACCTGCATTCTTTCCTGCATTGGATACAGATGCTTACTCTTGAGTGACAAACTTAAGGTTTTTGTTTTTTAATGAAGTTTGTAGTGTAAAATATAATTGATTTTATTGCCATTACATCAGAAGATAGCATAAGCCCAAGTTGTGGCATAATTAAACATAAACTATCCTAGAATCAAAGTAGACAGCTCACCAAACCATGCTTAGTAGGACATTCCATGCATTAAGTCCAGGTCTATTGCCTACCAGTACTCTATGAGTCATTCATTAAGTATACTAATATAGTTGTAGAAAAACTATTCTAAGAAAGCTATGTCATTAACAAGGCTTCCAGATCCCATTTTTTATAAAGCAAATTCAAGAACAAGCATTCAGTAGTCACTAATTATTGCACTTCTCACCGCAGTTTCTAATTTTTCTAACGATGGAACAGGCTATTCTTTTTATGTAAAGAGGAATCCTACTTATCTGACCACAGCTTTCTCCTGGTGAAGATAGATGTGCTAGAAAGCTATCGACATTCTCTGATTGGTGCCTCCCTGAACTCACAGACAAAAATCAGGGTAATGATGAGGTTGAAAGTGTCCTGGGGTCATAGAGCAGGTTAAAACTAAATGGTCTGCAGAAATACTAAGCCCCTAATGCTGACCTAATTGCCCCAGGATTCCAGCCAAATGAACAAACTGCCCACCTGCCTTAATAGACACAAAATACACCCAAATCTAACTAAAATACACTTTGATTAAGTGGGGTCCATGTAATTATAGTTATGTTTAATGGTTTCTCTTACATTTCCTTATAACTCATTAAATTCTTGTTACTTTTCCCATTTCCAGCACCAAAAAAAAAAAGGTTTGTGTATATTTCTCCTTGTAGATGTCAAATAAAATCTTATAAGCAAATACTTGGCCACCATCATAGTGATTCCAAGAACTCACTTCTCTGAAGTTCTTCTCATGTAAGCCATCACAACTCTAACAATGCAGCATACTCATTTCTTAAGGCATTTAATAATGAAAAGAGGAGAAAAGAAGAAAAGTATTGATGGAAAACTGAAACCGAAAGGTGACCTAAGAATGGGTTGTGACAGCAAATAATTACTGGCTCTCTCTATTTCTCTTTATTGCTTTTCTTCATTTTTTTTTCTCCTTACTTTGACTTTATACAGCTTTGTCTTCTACCTCCAGACTCCACCCTATTTTTAAAATGTCTATGAACATCTTAATTTAGACAGGAAGATGGGCCATGAAAGCATTACCAGTCAATCAGAAAGAACCCAGGAAACACCTAAGCAACCTGACTCTTCCCCACCTCTTTTGGTAGTAAATTCAGTCACTAACAAAAGCAAGTTTCACCTGCCCTCTCCAAACCCACTTCCTCTGGCCTTATTCAGGTCAAGGTTTCTTATCTAGACTGTTGCTTTATGTGTCACAAACTTGTTTCTCTATCCCCATTTATACACACAGAGTTCACACCTCAGTCAGAATAATCACATACACAGACACACACATACACACAGACACAGACACAGACACACACACACACACACACACACACACACTGTTCACACCTCAGTCAGAATAATCTCCGTAAAGAACAAAAACAGTGAAGCTCCTTCCTATTAAAACACTATAGAATTGCCCCATTATCTACAGAATAAGATCTGAGAGCCAAGCATGATATGTAAGTCCTTCCATGACCAGGCCCTTCACCCACCTACACAGCAACAACATTCATCAGACTACAATGAAGGGCTACTTTTGCTTCTTGCTTCCCCAAAGAGATTATGTTTCTTGATGACAGCAACATCTTTAAAACATGTTGTGGATTCTGAGCCACAGTGAGGCTTCACACAGAGTACCTAGGGATAAGTTTGTTGAACAGAATAAAACAGAATTAACCATGGCCCATAAATGGGCACAGGTGGTTTCCCAACCTAGGGCATTACAAATGTTAAGCCATGAAAGCAAATTTCTGTACAAAATTTGCTTCCAACTGGAGAAATATGATTTCCCATTGCCCCTAGTCTTATGCCCCAGATCAGGCTGACACACAAAGGTGCAGGGGTCCTATGACTTGATACCGAAGTGTGGCCTCATGCTGGCATCCTCAGAACAAAAACTCTGTCATAGAGCCACCTTGGGGGCCTGCTCCCATATCAGATGTTACCAGGGGCTCTCCAAAATGAGGACCCTACCTGGGCTTGTGAGTGTGCAAAACTGATAATGCTGTATTCCCTGTTTCCTCCACCATTAAACTTCTTGAAACAGTGATCAATTTTCATGTTGCCCTCTTCCCCTTTTACTTCATCCTCTGCCCACTGCAATTTTTCCCATGCTCTACGCCTTACCATCACTCTAATGAAACTATACCTTTTACAGTCACCAGTGACCCCCAGATCAAGAAGGCTCCTGGGGGTCCTTTTAGTCCCCACGTATCTTTCTCTCTGAAACGGACTACTGTGGGGTCCCCCTTTGATTTGCTGCACTGTTGTACCTTGGTTTCTTGACCACTTTGCTGTCCAAAATGACTTCAAATTGGCTGAACTGCTCTTTCCCTATCTCCTTAGCTGGCTCCTGTGCCGCCTCCTCCCGCCTGCTCCCATCTCTCATGGAGTGTTCCAGAGGGTGCACTTTCAGATGCTTTTCCCAGTCTTTGCTCTCCCCTTGGAAGTCTCATCCATCCTGTCCTTAAAGCTTAAATTTCCTCTTTCATGCATGACTCTCTGACATGTCCCCTCTGTCTGGCCACCTTTTGAGATGACACCTGTCTTTCAAGGTCCATTACCATGCCACCTTCTCTATGAAATGCTTTATTACTGGCTCCTCCCTAGCACCAAGAAAGCACTGTGGGATGGCTGGTATACAGCGTGGGTTCAAGTCCTGGCTTTACTTACCAGATGTGCTGCTTTATGACACTGTTTTGTTTTCTGTGAAATGGAAATAATTACATCTTAAAATAGGGTTGTTATGACAGGCAAACAAGACTTTGTATGAAGAGTACAATTTCTTTTTTATTTATGCTTATATGATAGTACTTGCCACATTTTATCCTAGATCCGTGTACATCTTTGTATATATGAACTTCATGCCAACTTAATTAAGGGCAACCATTTTTTTTCCACTCTCATCTTAGTATCCCTGTAGCTCTTAAGACAGCATTGTGTTTCACATGTGAAACTCTAAATAAATATTGGTTGAATCAAATTAACCCTAGAATAGTTTACCTAAAGAAATAATTTTCTTTCTCCATGGAAACCATCTACCAAGAATTTTCAACTTTAATAAGCTGACCTGTAAACAGGGTGAGAGGAGATTAAATAGAATTTGGTAAAATATTCCTGATGCTCTTGAAACTGTCCTCATATTCCATTGTAATTGTTCTGTGCTGGGGACCAAAATTCATTAGCAACTAAACTGATCTTATCTCCCTGGAGGCTACAAATGAAAGGGGACTGTTAATTTGTTATGTGGTGTTCAGCCTCCAGTATCAGTGGCTCTCCAGGAAGAATGAAATCAAAATGTTCAAGAATTTCCAAAACCAAAAAACTCACCTGTGTAGTCTTAAAAAATAATTCATAAAAGGTAAGTGATTCTTTTCAACTTTTTCCCTCCATGACAACTTACTTTGTGTATTTTTATTTCCAAAGACATACTCACTTCTTTTCCCAGACAAAAGGAAAAAAAAATAAAAGAATAATATGAGACCTTATTTTTTCATAGTAAAAGGTACGTCCTATCACAACACAGCCCTTCATTCAGGACTGTAATGTCATTGCTATGGTTAAAAAAAAAAAATAGAAATTGTAAAATCTAGCCTAAACTCTTCCTCCCACAGCTATTCATCACTCTTTAAAACACTATTATCTTTTTTATATATTATAATTCCCTTTGATATTTACGTCACATTTTCCTATGTTGAGGCTTCTTTTATATTAACATTTTCAAATTATAATATTTACCAGCCCGGTGTCTTCCATTCTTACTAATAAGACATCTCTATCTAGCTATAGAGCTAATTCCAACTAAGATAACACATTCTGCTCTGTGGAGTAAGCTCTCTGATATTTTGAATTATTTATAAGTACCAGTGGCATCTAAGACCGAAATATTTGGAAACCTACCCGTAAGTGTGGGGTGTCCTGGATTGCCCATCTCTCTTTCATTAGGGAGAGGACTAAACAGCTTCTAAATGGTATGTGGGTGAAAATTAAACAATCTATTTGAAGCATCTGTGATACAACAGTGGCAAACAAATCTGAAATGTTTAAAACTAGTTGCAGGTGGAATCTTTTTTTCACCTGAAGGAAGTCAGCATGTGTACATTTCCCGTTAAGTTAAACTTGTGAAGCTCTGATATTCCCTGAGAGAAATGGGTAAATTGGCCCTGTGCCACCTCAAGTGATTTGCATTTTTTCCATTTCAAAGTCCATTTGCATATCTTTATGAACATTCCTCAGAATGTTTCATACTTTATTAGGCTGGGTTTTAGAATTGTTGTAGAGCTTCAAATCACCCATATATTGATGGTATGAGATGTTCATCTTCCAGTCTTATCTTCATGCTTTTTGTTTTCCAGCTAAACAAGTTGCAAACAGAATTTCAGTGACCTAGATGACCCCCAAGCTTTTAAACTTTTAAACTATGGCTCTCCATCCTACGTTATTTTGGCTACAAGTTAGTGAGATTTCATCAAGTTATTGTGATCTGTAAAAAATCCTAACCTGCAGGAATCCAATAGAGAAAGATACTTAATCTTTGGTATATTTTTCCATGGAGTGGTTGAAGTTATAGATCTTTTCAGGTGTAGGAGAAGATTCAGTTTCAATAGCTTTCTTGTATCCAAATTCGCTATGATGAAACACAAATGCCAGAGTAAGGGTTAGGAGCCTATTTTTATTGGGACATTTATCTGCTACAATCTGTTCTTGCCTTTTAGATGTGAGAGTTACTACTTGTCTATTTATTTATTTTGACACAAAGTCTCGCCCTGTCACCCAGGTTGGAGTGCACTGGCACAATCTCGGCTCACTGCAACCCCCACCTCCCAGGTTCAAGCGATTCTCCTGCCTCAGCCTCCCGAGTGGCTGCGATTACAGGCACCCACCACAACACTCAGCTAATTTTTTGTATTTTTAGTAGAGATGGGGTTTCACTGTGTTGGTCAGGCTGGTTTTGAACTCCGGACCTCAAGTGATCACCTGTCTCAGCCTCCCAAAGTGCTAGGATTATAGGCATGAGCCACTGTGACTGGCTGAGAGAGAGCTTGAAGAAGGACATCACATAATGCTTGGTAGGCCTAGACTTTACTCCCTACTGCTGCAAGACAGCTCCAGCACACCAAAGTTAGAGTTGCAACATCAACCCACCTTTAATTCAAGGATATCAATTTAGGCATTAAAAGATATTTTCACATTCTAGCAGCAAAACAACTGTAAGGTGAGGGGTTAAACCTGAATAAAGTTGGTGGAATAAAATGCAGATGACAAGCATGATTAGTTGGGAAGACACAGACCCGAAGTGGCTGAATATTTCATCAATTTAAAGATGCCTATATTTTCACATCTTAACATCTAATTGAAACCTGAAGATAGGCTTGGATTTTGCAGGTCTGTCCAAAAGGTCAGAGCACCTAACTGTGCCAAAGAGGCTAACCAGAAGAGAGTCAGCTCACATGTGTATCTCACTTGCCAACTCCAGTCAAGAGGTAGGGGTTGCCGGGGTCAATGAACAGTATTGAAAAGAATTCCGAGGCTGTGTCTCAGTGAGATAGAATGCTGTTCCTGTGAGAAAATTGCCACGACTGATAAGTGATGCCTGCCGGAGGATGTGGAGTATCCATGTGACTGCCATGAATTTGCCATCCTTGGCCCTGGTTGCCCTAATTAGATGGCACAACCTCAGGTACACAAACTCCCCAAGAGGTAAAAACAATTTGATTTGCCTTCAAGATGAAAATCTGGTTATATAATCCACTCACAAAATTAATAACCATTATTTTATAAAGGGGATTGTCAGCTCCCAAGAAATGCCTCTCTAAAGGGCAAGAGCCAACTTTCCCATATTACTCTCTCTGTTTTATAAACTCAGAGGATGCCTTGTGAAGATCTAAAAGGAGAGGAAACACTAGCTATTCCTACAGGATAACTAGGGAGACAGATACAGTTTTACAAATAGGCTATGATATCCAAGAGCATATGTATGCAGAAGTATATTTGACAGTGGATGTGTACAAGTTCTTTATCTAAGCCCTAGGAAGTTCAGTAAGTGAATGAGAACAGTGTTATATAACAAGCTATAGGGAAGCATTGTTTCACCTACATTAGTAATCTTATTACAATATCCATCAATTTTATTTTCACTCCCATTAGAGAAAGTAAAAGCTCTGGTCTTAGATACATCTCTTGTATTTCATCTGTAGTGAGAAGAAAGAACCCTCTTCATTGGCAATTTTCGAATTATTTGTTTGAATAGCATTTTTCCACATGCAGCTCCCCATCTTCTTGCACAAGGATGATATTCCCTAAGAATAGAATTTAGTGATGAATGCTTCTAAGGAAGCCACAGAGCCCCTGGAGCTCATTAATCCTGCAACCTTCTGTGAGCTGCTGGCCTGAAATGGTTGGAGTTCACTTTAAACTGGACTGAATTTCAAAGCAAAGGGCTCTGAGGTGGCAAACAGCTCATTAATTCAGAGTGCAATTCAGTGACAGAAGAATTGTTTTAAATGCACAATCTAAAACTATTTAAATTCACATTATAATTATAAGCAAAAAGTATGCACTTCAAAATTGAAATCTGGATATGTAATCTACCGATAAAACTAATGAACAATTTTTTTTTTTAAAAAGGGGGGACTGTCATCTTACCAAGAAATGCTAATCATCCTACTTTTTGAAGTGTGCCTCATTTACATCACAAACATTATTATGAAAATTCAACATTATACTTCTGTGTATTGCATTGTACTGCTCTGCTGAACATCAAAAAAAAAACAGGCAACACTTCCTCAAAGTGAATAAAAACGGAATAAAAAATCATGATCAAAGATAACTTCAATTCCTTGTTAATTTTACCTTAATTCCACTCCTGAGACAAGAAGCCTCCTTCATACACTTTCTTTCCTGTAACAAATTCTCCAGCAAACTTATGGTCCCAAACTAGATTCCCAAATGAAATAAATGCATAAATAAACATCAGTCCAATTTGCATAGTCTCTACCATAAATATGGCAGCACGTTCCTAAACTCATTAGAGTTCACTGTAAGAAAAACTCGTTACACTCCCATTAGAATATGAGAATTAACTTTTAAAAATTAATATTACAGAAGTAGTTTTACTCTTTTGTTAAAGTAACCAATAATAAAAAATTCACTAGTACTTTTTTTTCTTTTGTCTAAAGATTAAAAGATAGTTATTTCTTTCAGCGATATTCATGGTGAAAAATAGATATTGTCTAAACCATCTATGTGTACATAAGTTTCTTTATTTTCTATAAGCTGAAGGCATCATTTTTATAAAAATTGAAATAAGAAAATCAAACATGGGAAATTTTAATCATTATTGTTAATTATTTTAGCTGAGAAATATGCAAAATGGTAATGAACATTTTTATAACTGAAATAAAATTTAATTAAAACCTAAAGTGGTTAAAAATTACATATTAAGGCTGGGTGTGGTGGCTCATGCCTGTAATCTCAGCACTTTGGGAGGCTGAGACGGGTGGATCACAAGGTCAGGAGATTGAGACCATCCTGGCTAACACGGTGATACCCCATCTCTACTAAAAATACAAAAAATTATCTGGGCATGGTGGCGGGCGCCTGTAGTCTCAGCTACTTGGGAGGCTGAGGCAGGAGAATGGCGTGAACCCAGGAGGCAGAGCTTGCAGTGAGCCGAGATCAAGCCACTGCACTCCAGTCTGGGCAATACAGCGAGACTCCTTCTCAAAAAAAAAGAAAAGAAAAAAAATTACATATTAAAAGGTGATGTACATTTCCCCCGCAAAAAGTATAAAGTCTATCTTACATAATGAAACATATATTTAGTTTTCTAAAAAAGTTCCAGCCTGGCCAACATGGTGAAACCCCATCTCTACTAAAAATACAAAAACTTAGCCGGGTGTGGTGGTGGGCACCTGTAGTCCCAGCTACTCGGGAGGCTGAGGCAGGAGAATGGCATGAACCCGGGAGGCGAAGCTTGCAGTGAGCCAAGATTGCGGCACTGCACTCCGGTCTGGGTGACAGAGCGAGACTCTGTCTCTAAAAAATAAATAAATAAATAAATAAATAAAGTTGACATTTTAATGCAGTTTTTTCTTAAACTGATAGTCTCTACCAAATATTTGTAATTAGGAGTCTAATAATATCATGTTATATTTTTGACTATATCAAAAATGCTTGTTTTGACTACATCAGAAATACTTTTTTGACTACATCAAAAATACTTTGTGGCACTTGCTATATGAAATAAATACTAGCCATAGAACACTTAGATATACTAAAAAAAAATACTCAAGTGTGGATTTGGCTTAGACTCAAAAAAACAAAAAACTGTTTCAGTGATAAGTACTGCTGTGAAAATGATCAGGTTCTTGGTGAATTACATGGTGCCAAGCGATTCTGTTGTTATTATTCCTGAAAAATGCCGTTTGAGGGAGGGAACATTTTTAATAGCCCACAAGTCAGCCAAATCTGACTGGTCGTGACTCATTTCTATAGCCAACCTCTGCACCTCCTCTGACAGATCAAATTATTAAATTCTGCTTGGGGAAGGTATGGGGCACTCCTCTTAGTTGAAGCAATGCTGTACTTTTTAATTCCTGCTGAGTAAATAGCCTCAAGTCAAACTACTTGCCCTGACTAATGATCAAACATATCCAGGAATTCTGTACAAGAAGTGCATTCTTCTCTCCTTTGAAGTGCATTGCTGGGAGAGTAATTGGGTTTGTTGAAGATTTTCCTTAGAACTGCAAAAGAATTTCTTGACTAAGCATATAATCAAGCTACAGATTTTGTTTTTTTAATTATTAAATATCTGCTTGTCAGAGGGTGGACATTGAATAAACATGTGCCTCAAAAGAGTGTCAGAATGATACACTACTGTCTCTTTGCTGACCAAGAAATTCTCATAATATTAGGTTAAAAAATTCTATCAGAAGAATATATCATTGTGAAACATTTTGTTCAGCCATATAGTCCTCTCTAGAAATACAACTGTGCCTCCAATATATTAATATCATTGTAACTAGGCTGTCAGGAATACACAAAGATGAATTTGACATAGAACCTGTCCTCAAAGAACTTACAAACTAGCAGGTTAGATATTATATAATTTTTTAAATTATACCAAAAAAATCATAAAGTCAGAATGTGACAAGATTATGAAATAAATGTCACAAGGCATCACATGAGAGAGAAAGAGGTTGCTTTTGCTGGGGGTGGTTAGCAGAGGCTGTTCTATGGCCATTAACATTACACGAGCTAGATATTCAAGGATGGATGAGATTTCAACAGCTAGATTGTGGCTGGGAAGGCATTTAAGGCCATGGACAAAGGCAGAGAGGTAGACAGTGTCTAAGAAATAGAGAATAGCTCAATGTGATGGGAATATTAGAAAAAGAAGAAAGGAGATAAGTTTAAGAAGGCAGACAGGGCCAAAATGTAAAGAGCTTGAATCCATATATCACTCAGAAAATCCACTGGGAAGGCTCTTCTTCTTCTTTTAAATTCCAGAAAGAATATTCTACTGTTCCTTTTGATAGTTAGTTATCTTGGATTGATTTATAGTAAGCATAAAGACCAGTTTGCCTAGGACACTATGTTTAAGCCTTTCTTCTTGAGAGAAAGAAGTAGCCCTTTTGTCTTAAAGCATCTCAGTTTATACTAAAGGAGGAAAAAGAAAACAAGAAGCAGTATTTGGGTTGAGGTAGTCAGGGGACAGCTAGTGTTATGAAGAGATGCCCTTCTATCCACTTTATTTTTATTTTTATTTTTTTTGAGACAGAGTCTTGCTCTGTCACCAAGGCTGGAGTGTAGTGGCGTGATCTTGGCTCACTGCAACATCCATCTTCTGGGTTCAAGCGATTCTCCTGCCTCAGCCTCCTGAGTAGCTGGGATTACAGGCACCTGCCACCATACCTGGCTACTTTTGTTTGTTTGTTTGTTTGTTTTGTTTTGTTTTGTTTTGTTTTGTATTTTTAGTAGAGATAAGGTTTCACCAAGTTAGCCAGGCTAGTCTCGAACTCCCGACCTCAAGTGTTCCACCTTCCTTAGCCTCCCAAAGTGCTGGGACTATCAACTTTTTTGAACCAGTACTTTGTCGCCCAGACTGCTGGGATTTTGGGAAAAAAACATAATTATCCTACTATGAAGAGAATATGGAATGTTGAGACCCTCAGGCCATGGCAGGAGAGACACTTTTAGCTCCTAGTACAAGAAAAACTCATCATCAGTGTGAGTGAACCATGAGGTGGAAAGCCAGGATAGTCTCAGATATGCACTGAGATATCTATGTGAGAGAAGAAGCATAAGAGGCAAAGTGAACTAATGGAGGCAGGACAGCTTGGTGATGGTGGAAGTGGTGCTAATGGCAGTAGCAATAGCACCAAATGACCACAGAGGTGTGGGGCTTGAAAAGTACTTGGCAGGTTGAAAGCATCAGAACATAGGGCCATAAGTTAAGACTGAAAGAGAAACAACTACTGAACAGAAAAGAATTTGTACAAACAAGAATATACATTAAAAGTACAGTCTCATGGCAAAGGAGTTAAGAGTGGGCAAACAGAAGCCAGTTTGGGCCAAATGTAAGAAATAAGGTTAGTAGCTCTTTGAAATATGCCCAAGAAAACAAAAGTTCTCAGAAAGAAAAATCAAAAAGAAAGGAGGTAAACAAAAGTGAGGTAGTGTTTACTGGTTGCCTTTATGGGAAAATAAAAATAAATTTGTGAACAAATCTAAACTCCTGTAGCATACTTGAGAGAATGTATTGAGGTCAGTTTTCAGTCCATCAACAAGACAGATTTAATTTACCTGCCTTGCTCACCTAGTGGAAAAGTAAGAAGAAAAGAACAAAGTGACATTAATAATCTGTAATTTCCATGTATATGCATTCTCTTAGTAAAATGTATTTTGAGCATATCCTAGTCTTTGTATTTTTATTCATCAATTATACGCATATATTACTGTATATATATTATAAAATATATACAAACATGCAGATTTAGAAGGATAAGAAAAATAAATTTATAGAAAAGCTCTAATATTTCCTTCAGAGGCCATTAAGTTAGATAATGGCTTTCTTTCCTAGCCCCAGTCATAACACAAAGAGCTTAGGCTAGACCATATATTCTGGAGGCAGCAAGAAAAAAAAAAAAAAAGTAAAATAGTCGATGAACATGAAATGAGATGATCAGATAGTTGTTTTATAAAAATTAAGCCAGGGAATAAGAGTTGGGGATAGTAGAAGGGGAGCTAAGACTAGCAGACCAGAAGCTGGAGAGAGAGCCCCATAGATAGCCAAGGTGTGAAATGATAAAGACCTGAATTTTTGTTTATGGTATAAATGGAGAGAGAGGGGCACACACACTCTGGGATTTGAACCTTATAGAAAACAACTATGAAAGTGCACCCTCTGAAGACAGGAAATAAAGTCTAAGTTTGACTGCAAGCATGTCTCCTGGAAATGACTCCTAGAGTTCATTTTCTTTTCTGATTGAATGTTGGGCTCTATTGTTTCACTGAGGACTTCAGTGTAGTATGGATGGCATTTCAAGTATTACTGATTTCCTATATCTGAGTGAAAAACATTAATCCAAAACAAAACTAATTGTAGAGATAGAAAAAGATCAGTGTGGAAAGCCAAAGAACATCAAAAATGTCTCAACGATTGTAGGGTATCATTTTCTACTTTAATTGCACACAAATCTGCTTTGAGTCTAAACATCTATCCATCAGTGTTCTCTTTAGAGCTATTATATCTGCCTTAGTAATAAAACATTACAAAGCCTAATAACATACACTTTATATTTCCCCAGATATACTGTAAACAGAACAGAAAAGAGTATCACTATAAATAATTTTTCATAAAGACAGGTCTCAATTTTAAGAAAACACCTCTCCATGTGAGTGTTTCACTGAAATACTCAGGATAAAGATTACTGCTCTGGGGAGATTTCAGAAAAAAGGTACTGCTATGGTTTGAATGTCTCCTCCAACATTCATGTTGAAGTTTAATTGCCATTGTGACCTTAAGAGGTGGGACTTCTAAAAGGTGATTAGGTCAGGGGGCAGCACCCTTCTGAATGGATGAAGGCTGTTATCATGAGAGTGGGTTTGTTATTGCAGAAGTGGGATAGTTATAAAAGAAGGGAGTTAGGCCATGTTTCCTCTCTCTGGAGAACAGTCGGTCTTGCCATGTGATGCCTTCCATCATGGTATGATGCATCAAGAAGGCACTCACCAGATGCAGCACCTTAATTTTGGACTTCTCAGCCTCTAGACTTGTGAATAAAACAAACAAGTAAATAAACACAAACCTCTTTTCTTTGTAAGTTACCTAGTTGGTGGTATTCTGTTATACAGCAGCAGAAGATGGAATAAGACAGGCAGTTACAAAAAAAAAATCACCAAGAATGTCTGAATGTCTAAATGGGGTGGGAAAGGGGGAGTGACATGGTCTCTACTCTATAGTACTCTACCCAAAAGTCTTAAAACCAATCTTAGTATAAGTAATACCAAGGTCATAGAATATTTCTTTATTACCCAAAAGATGCGATTCCTTTCATGGTGCATTACTACTTTATAAATGACAGATAATAAAACAAAACTTAAGTTTACTTACAATAACGTTGTTTTAACTTTCATTTACAACACTGTTTTGCAATAACTGCCTTGATGAAGGATATTCAAGCTGAAATTCAATAGAACAGCAAGACACTTCTATCTGATCACCTACAAAAGCTGCATTGTAGTGTCATTCAAATATATTGTATGTGGCAACGGTTGTCTTTCTATATTCTTTTTTTTTCCTGAAAACATCTACTTGAAAGGTAATCTCAGGTAGTCTCCAACACTGTAAGCTAAGGTTTTGAAAGTTAGGGGAAATATTTCAAAGATCCATTACTTCTTTATCTTTTCCATGACAGTGAAGATGGTGGGGTTTCCCCTTGCCCCTCACATCAGTGGAAAGTTTCTGTTAGAACAAATTACAAAGTAATTAGTTCATTCACTCAATCTACATTAATGAGGGAATTTTTCAATCAAAGCCTCTGACTTGATTGTCAGAGAAAGTCTCAAAGGAATGCCTACTTAATTTCTTTTCTTCATTATTTTATCTATGTGATAAAGTTATCTTATAGAACATCAGTCATCTAACTAAAACCAAGTTCTCTATTTTCACAGTTGTTTAAATACACAGAGATATCAATGGGAATATTTCTCATATTGGTCAAAGGAAAATATTTAGAGTGTAAGCAATAAAAAAATTTAACACTTAAATGTTATTTATTAAACTCTTAGAGTTATTCTTAGTTTTGACCTAAAATTTACAAATACACTTTTTGAAATAATAACACTCATTTCATTTCATGCAGTAAAAGTTAAGTATTATTATGGAACATCTGATGAAGACAAATCACTCTGGCTTATTTCACAGTGCAGTGTCCTCACACTAGCCCTGTACTCTTTAAGCCAAATTCCATTCTTCATCCCGAAACCTATCAGGATCATGATAAAATATTATAGAAGAACACTGTGGTGAGCTTTCAGATAAGAGCAAAGAGTAAAGTGAAAAAGACTTCTTATGTTCCTGAAATGACCTTTCTTTGAAAGAACCTGTCAACCTTTCCAATGAGAGAACATTGATATTTTTAGGGCCAGTTTAACTCAACCTTCCTCTTTTTCTTTTAGTATTAATGTATGTTGTTTTGGCTGATAAGAGTATTGATTATAGTCTCCCAAGTCTCTCTGGACACAAATGAACAAGTACCTACAGAGGAAAATCCTCCAAGAACACCAGGAGGCCGGGCATGGGGGCTCATGCCTGTAATCCCAGTACTTTGAGAGGCTGAGGCGGGAGGGTTGGTTGAGTCCAAGAGTCTTGGACAACATGGCAAGGCCTTGTCCCTACTGGAAAGAAAGAACAACAGAAAATTACTTTAAGCTTGGTCAATTTACTCTTTCAGGAAGCCAGTTTGAGATGGAGATTCTGGCCGGGTGTGGTGGCTCACGCTTGTAATCCCAGCACTTTGGGAGTTTGAGACGGACAGATCACTAGAGGCCAGGAGTTCAAGAACAGCCAGGCCAACATGGCAAAACCCCGTCTCTAGTGAAAATACAAAAATTAGCCAGCCATGGTGGCAGGCACCTGTAGTCCTAGCTACTGGGGAGGCTGAGGAAGGAGAATTTCTTGAACTTGGGAGGCAGAGGTTGCAGTGAGCGGAGATAGCACTACTGCACTCCAGCCTAGGTGACAGGAGTGAAACTCCATCTTAAAAAAATAAAAAAATAAAAAATATGGAGATTCTAAAAGATGTTTAAATACTAGTGGCAAGTAGAAGGATGAGTAACAAACACCCCTGAGAAAAAAAGGAAGAGGGAAGAAACATTTTTACCATTTTCATCACCCCTTTCAATTTGAGAAAATGGAGAACAAAAGGTGTCTGGTAGTTTGAAGATTCAGCAGTAGAATATTGAGAATTTCTGGTAAAATCTAATCTAAAATTTGAGAAAATTCCTGCTTATACCTATAATAAGAATTTTGCCATGGTGGTGAAGTTGGGGAGGGGGATCTCTCTTTCCTAATATCCAAAAATCAGTTCTCCTCTTCCAAATATAAGTTTTACCCAAATACTGGTCAGCTGATGAATGTCCACCAGTAGCATGTTAAATGGTCAATGCCTCCAAATCACTGTCTATTCTGGGGACATACTCAGAGATAACTACAAGAGACTGGAGCAAAAATTACTTAGGGACCAATTTTGAGCCCCACCATGCCATGATAAACATTATTTTATGGGAAATGGGAAACCTCAAGTGGTCCAGTCCATATAACTTGCATGTGTGTCAACTGGAGATGGGCCAACAGCCATGACAAAGAGCATGTTGCTTTGTCTTACATGCTGGTATTCCAAAGGCAATGTAATTTAAGACAAAAGCTGCTTTTCCAACATCCACAAAGTACTCAGCTTAAATCAAATTCTTTCATGCGATCTCTCATTCCATCAGACTTGTGTTTAAAAGTATTAAGAAACTAAAAGGAGTTCAAAATCACAAAGGGAAATGCAAATCAATCTACAACAAATCACCTAACAGGTGCCCTGGAAGAGAAGTTTATTGCTACTGACATTGGTCACTTACTTATCACTGATGCTATCTTCTTTATGGATAATATGCACTTCTCCCCCTCACAACTTGGAGTCACATGGAGGAAAACATAGCCCAAACGACCCCTATACTGCTTCAACGGTAAATGCCTTGAAATGACTAAACGTTCCCAAGGTCGTTAGGCCAAGAGATGGGTTCTTCTGTTTCAAGATAGCTTTCTTCCTGACCCATAGCATATGGCTTCTATTACTGCCAGACCATGACCACAAAGACATTTCAAATCCCTGTGAAAAATGTGATTCTATGTCTCCTGCTCAGATGTGTGTCATGAAGGAGAGTTGAAATTCTGGGGAGTGAAGGGGAGGGGGCAAAAGGTGGGGGTAGGAATTTAATCTACGCCATCCCTTTATATGATATGACTAAGTTTGTAATAGAAACCTTCTCACTTCTGGTTTCTCTCTTTTATCTTACAAACCACTTAATGCTCATAAGGGACAGTGAACACATTTCAGTGTATCATGTTTAAGCTCTCCAAAGATGTGAAACAGCTTTATCAAGGGTGACAGCTCTGCCATTCGCTAATCTGCTTTTCAAAATTTATTTTTTTAAAAAGAGATAAAAGTAAATTTATGCTATTTAATCTGTATTAACACAGCAAACAATATTCTGTCTGTGGTAATTAAGAAATGTTTATGAAGTTATTTTGAATTGATGTTTACTTGTAGGTATTACAGTTGCCGCAGAACATTAATAATGAGGACAAGAATTAGTCAACTAACACAAGATATTCCACAAGGCACCCTTAATCCACTCAGATTAGTCTGACTTTCAATATGAACATAATAATGTTCTGCCTTATTAGATTTCACAAATGACGTTTTCTCAGTTTTTAATATAACATAAAATGTAGAACCATCGTCTGATCTTGTAAAAGAATTTTATACAATTAATTATGAGTTTCTAGCATATTCTAATTTTATAGTAGCTGATTTGCAACATCTTTCTGGGCACTGAATTTAATGGTTCCTGACAAAAGAGACAGGCGAAACGATTACACACCCACATACACTTACACACAATAAACAAATGACTCAAACAAGATGTTTGCTTTATGACAAATTCATATCAAGAAGAAAAAAAAAAGCTTTGAACAATTCTCCTTGTTTTACGTATATTAACTGTTTTTGTCCCAATAGTATGGACTTAACACTTTTTCAGTTTGTTCTTTTCATTTGTTTCCATGTGTTTTGTTCTGTTTTTTGGCTGTGCCTGATAATAGCTGACATTTCCCTCAGGGGGAATGTGGAATGTTTCACTGAAAAAAAAAAAAAAAAAAAAAAATTCTAACCTCACCTTGTGGAGCCTTGCATGTATCCAGATAGAAATATTTTAGTACATGCAAAACACAAATCAAATTAAATTTCCTGGTAGGGCATGATACAGGGAAAGCCTTTGGTATTTTGTTTCCTATGTAAAACATGAGAATTTGTCATAGTAAGGTAGGTTTTGCTAGTTAGGTGGTAAAGATTGCTCAAAATGATGATTTTGTTTAGTTGGCTGGTCAATATCATTAAATATGGTCACTCTTATCTCAAGTAGCCTTTTGTAGTACCATCTCAGACACCTGATTTTGAGAATTATGAAGTCAGATTTCAAGATACAGTTAGTTCAAAGAACAGACATTTACAAAGAAATGCAATTACTGGGAGGAAACACATTATCGAGGCTTTGTTACATAACCATTCATACTCCAATTGGTTAAATAATAGAACAATGAAATGTTGCATTGTGTTTGTTTTCAAGGATGCATTTAGATGTGATTGTCCTCACTGGAGGCTCCTATGAACATCTAAATTTTTTCCATTACTGCAACAAGATTTTTATTTTTAACAATTTCCTGCCTGTTAGACAACCAAAAATGTTCTCATGATAAGTTCGTCTGTATAAAGATATTCGCTCATTGATTTGTCTTTTTTTAGATATTTATTATTTTCTGGATATTTATTATGCATACATAATAAACACTCCCACTTTAGTCCTAAGGAATTAAAATTTTCTCGAGGAGAGAAACAGGCTCAAGAATGAAGAGGAGAGAAAACATTCATTCCTTAAAATTCTTTAATTTACAGATCAATACATTATATCTTTCTAGTTATTATAAGAGTTTTATTTCCTCTTATCATTTTAAAAATCTTTTATGAACTCTCTAAGCACAGGTGCTTTGTACACAAACTACCTTCATTATTTCACGAAATATTTCTTGGATCATCTAATATTTGCTATCAATTGGCATATATTCAGATATGCTTTTGGAGTCATAAAATTTTCAAATCATGTGCATGTTTCTGCCAAACTGATTCATTCAGGTAAGTATTCTGTTTAACTGTCTATCATTGCCAAAAGTTAGGATATAGCTCTAAAAGTCTGATTTCCTGTTAACAAGCCTCTATGGACCTCTTACCCATAAATTAATCCTCAAGATGGGAGTAAGGGGAAGGATTTATCTAGTCATTTCCATCTTCTAGGATTTGATTGACTGGTATAGGCAACCTATGGATAACATTAATAATTTTAGACATTTTAATTCTATTTCTTCAGTGTCTGTGCCATTTCAGATTGGAGGATTCCTGCTTTAAAGACAGTCATCATATGCAGAGCCCTTCATTAACCTTGATTCTCTTTGGGGCTTCTGTGTGGATCCCTTTGCCTTTGCTTCTTTTGAAGTACAACCAGCAGGTCTATTCCCAGCATCCTTCCCTGAGTTTCCCTGAAGTTAGCTTCTCCTAGTGATGGATAAAACTGGGGCATTGGAATTTTAACAAATTTATGCTACAGGACACCAGTCACTAAAGATGCTTCAATACAAACTATTCCCAGATCAAATGATTTTGAGAAACTCTGCATACATTAGTCCCTCTTGGGTATTACAGTGTAACAGCAAACTGAAAGCCTCCTCTGCAGTAGAAATAAAATAACCTGTTTAACCCTCTCTTTTCCAACATGTTTTTGAGTACGGACCCCTCAGTTTTTGCGTGTGTTTATTAGTTTTGTGGGTTTTTTGTTTGTTTGATTGTTTTTGTCTAACACCTACAAACAATCTATTCTTTGGGGGAATTCTGTAACCATTTAAGGATTTAAACCTGTTTAGCAAAAATAGGAATCAAAAAGGACATGGTAAAATCTTTCATTGCTGGGCAGGTTGTTATTTGACATAACATTTTCTACTATGTCTGTAACACACTTGCCTGACTTTTCCCGAATAAGCTACATGGGAAGAGGGTAGCTAAGAAAATGATACTTAGCCATAATGGATACTAAGGCACTATGAGTGATGGGACCTAACACACTGTCTGGCATCTACTAAGAAATCTGTAATAAATATCAAAATGGAATTGAAATGGCCATGGTTTCTTAAGGTCCAGTTTCTAACAGAATGGTACAATGCCCTGTTACAGAGCAGTGGTAGTAGAAATTGCTCTGGTCCAGAATCTGAGCAAGTGATAATGGATTCAATGATACACTGACCTCAAGCAACTACAGTTAGGTTGAGTCAGTCCCATAGGAACTGTGATCCTGGGTCTTTCCCTCTGTACTTCCCTTACCTTCACTCAGACTTTAAGAGCCTGAATTTCTGGATATTTTTCCCTAGTAGACCAAGGACTGAATGTCCCAACTTAATATCAATTTGCCAATGGCTGAGCCGAGGTGATGGCTAACAAACTGCCACAATGCCAAATTTCCTCTAAATAGGGTACTTCGGTTGGCCCATCTTAGTTAGACCTTACTGACTATCTTATATATTAAATAGAACCCTGGACTCCATATGAACTGGCATTAACTGATATTTTACACGTTCTTTCATTTTTGAATGGAACTCCTACTTCATATATGTCTTCATGTATCCTCTTTCCTTCATCTTCTGATTCCTGAACCTGTCCAGGAAGAATGGTCTGAAGTTCAAAGGTTGACTTTTCCCCCATGTGTCCAAGACCCAAGTAATAAATAAAAAGTAACCATGGGAGAAACAGCAGTGCCGGAAATGGCACAGTTTTGGAAAAAAAGGTTGTTATAGGGGACTTTACATGCACACAACAGCAAAAACTAAACTAAAAATATGCTCCATTTAGTTCTACTATACCACAGTAAGGGGAGGGTCAACTTTGATGAATCAATCTCTTTCTCAATCATTCAGTCACTCAAACATATATACATATGTATGTATACAGAGAGAGTCTATATATGCATAGTCTATACATAAATATACACACATATTATACATAGTCTATATAGACTATACATATACATACATACACACATATATAAATATATACACACACATATTCTCATAGACATGCAACTAGTCAATGAAAAAAGAGGAATAATTGAAAATACACTTTAAATCACTACCTAATTTCTATTACCCTGATAACACTGAGATCTAACAATGGCTAATACAACTTGGAGGATAACAGAATAAACTACTCTATTATCAAACAGCAACTATGGTGGTTCACAGGTAGATACATTGTAGTACCCATTGTAGATTTTACAAATTTAAAAATTCCCTAATATAATTTGAAGTGTCTTCTTAAGATTTTTAAATGCATACATAAATATATAGAATGAAGCAACTTCATAACCTGTGATTGCCATCATACATTTCACTGGTCCCTTCCAATTTTAACTATTCATTTCTACTGAGTCTGCAGTGATTGGGACCCCTGATTTATATCACTAAGGATCAATCATTCATTATCATTGCAGTCATCAAATATGTTTTACATGATTAAATTGATTCACGACAAGGCCCAATTAGCCCTCCCTATAGGCTGTAAAAAAGTTTTCTGGGAAGTTGTTTAAACTAAACATTTTCTATCAATTTGTTTCTATTTCTAGTGTTTCCTCTGAAGTTTGATTGTTAATCCTAAAAAAAAAAAAAAAAAAAATCACTAGTGGCAAGGTTAAAGGTCACAAATTGGCATTTCTTCTTAAAATATATCCATTTAAATGCAAATTCTGGCCTTTATTCCTAACCTTTAAACAGTTATTTCATAGAAATGCAAAAAGCAAGAATAAATTTTGTTTTCATATCTACATAGCAACACTCTAATATATTATTTATCTTCATTTATCTATATAAACTCTACATTTTTACAGCTTGATGGGTATCTTTAGGGATAAGCAAGATTTTCTCAGAAAATTTATTTTTTTAATTTAAATATTCATAGAATAGTTTAAATCTAACTTTAAGAAAATAGAGCCTCATCATTTTTCACACTTTGAATCACCAGAGTTGCCACATTTTTTGTTATACTATTTTTATTTAGCTTATGCAATTTACAAAGCTATGGAATTCATTAGTGACAAATAAATTGAAATAGACTTTATGATGGTTGAAACCAATTCGAATACACTTCCATGAAAATAAAAATGTAAGGCAGACAGCATTTTCCACTTGCATTTCAAAATGTAATAATTGAAAACACAGAAAATACTACTTACTAATGAGGTGACCGTTTTGTCCTCGTGCCTACATTAGAGTATAATCGAAATAATTAAAGTTTTAAAAGAGAGGAAAAAAAGCTATTTAGAAAATATTAAAAGTTTCAAAGCATTAAATGAACTGAAAACTTCAGGATTATTACCAGAATTAAATTTCTTATGATGTGAACTTTGATTACCTAAAAATCGTAAAAACAGATGTGAATACACCAAACTGTCGCTGTTTCAATGCCTCACAAGGCGGCATCACAGAGGCACTCTGTGCCTCCTGCGTATCCTCTCAGCCCGCGATTTCCTCTGCAGCTGTCTGGGACAGTTTTCTTGCATCAAGGCAGTGTCTCCTCTCAAGAACTTTGATTCTTTCAACTTTTCTTCCTCAGGGATTTCTCCCAAGTCATGGCAGCTATCAGCCCCTTGCAAGGCAGTTTAGAAGTAGGAGGGAGTTAACACCCACAGCCCCATAAGCCCCACACGTGGAATGAGAGTTAGTGATAAACGCCTGAACTTCTAATCCTTTAGACCTGTGCTGTGCAATCCAGCAGTGACTAGCTATATATGGCTATTTACACTTACATTAACTAAAATTAACTAATGCTAAAAATGTAATTCCTCAGTCACACTAGTCACATTTCAGATGCTAAATAGTTACATGTGGCTATCGTAGAAGACAGTGTGGACATACAATGTTTCCATCATTAAAGAAAGATCTATCGAACCCTTCCCTGGGTTTTCCCCTGTTCTTAGCTCACTCTCTACTTCACTTCTACTTTCTAGGCTCACGAGTCAAATAAATAAGTAAACTGCTTGCACTCAAGGTCTTGACTCAGGCTCTGCTCTGTGGGGAAACTGAAATTAAGAGAAGTAACATCTCGACATTTTTGACAACGTTTAACTGAGATGCAAACAGGAAAAAGATAATTATAACAATTAAATTGTGTGTATTTACAATCTCTTGGGGATGCATCCTGACTGTGTTGGGTTCCCTTGAGACCAGTGGGGAACCCCAAAGAGGTAGAAGTCTAACTCCAGAAAGCCTTAAAATGTGGCTCTCTCCGAAAGTCCCTTTAAGAAGCAGCAGTGAGGGGCTGCATCAGAATAGAAGACGTGGACCCAGCCTTCCTCAAACTACCATTCCATATCTTACTGCACCTGCTCTTCTTCCCGCCTCTGTACCTCCCTCCTTCCCATCCCTCTCATTTTTCAACCACCCTTACTTCCAAAACACAATATTTTCACCCGACTGATTGGCTTCTGACACTGTCCCGTTTCCTCCTCAGCCTGATCAATTCAGCGAAGACAAAGTAGTAAAAGAACTCGCAAAGGCATGAAGTCGAGGTGCGGGAGGGTAGGAACTGCATCTTCTCTGCTTCTTTTGGTTGCAACACTGGTCTCAAGGGGACCCAATATAGTCAGAATGCATCCCTAAGAATATAACAATCACCAAACATGAACCTTACATAAGCCCCATAGTGCCATGCACTACTGAGCACAAGAGCAACAATAAATGAAAACGATGGCAAACTCACAACTTGGCAGGACAATGTGTGCCAGATATGTTGTGTTGTAGCTTTTTTTTTTTTTTTTTTTTTTTAAAGATAGAGTTTCACTCTTGTCACCCAGGCTGGAGTGCAGTGGCGCAATCGCAGCTCACTGCAACCTCCACCATCCTGGTTCAAACTATTCTTCTGCCTCAGCCTCCTGAGTAGCCGGGATTACAAGCGCCCACCACCACACCTGGCTAATTTTTGTATTTTTAGTAAAGATGGGGTTTCGCCATGTTGGCCAGGCTGGTCTCAAACTCCCTACCTCAGGTGATCCACCCACCTCAGCCGATCCACCCACCTCAGCCTCTCAAAGTGCTGGGATTACAGGCATGAGCCATCGCACATGGCTGTTGTTGCCCTTTTTTTAATGGGAGGGATATGGTAGGCAGGAGGATTGGGGAGTAACCGACAAAAAACAAATCTTACATGGATATTCCAAAAGGATATCTGCAAATAATTTTTTCCTAAACTTTTTTTCCTATAAGTCTGTGATTATGCCTCTAAACAGTCATGTCCATAAAACTGAAAATATTCCCAAACAAAAGGCAAATGCATACATTCATTCACTCACTCACAAAAGGCAGTGCAGATATACACGTGTCAGCCACTGCGCCACAGGTAGGAATGCAGAGTAATTAACTTATTCAACAAATATATATTAGACATATATCATACATCAAGCCTTATGGTAGGTGCTGAGGTGACAGCAGTGGCCAGTTCCTCCCAGTGATGAAACACAACACTTGGGGGAACCCAGGTGAGCAAAGTAAGGCTCGCAACATAGCAGCCCAGGTAGGTATGCTCACAAACCATCATCCCGAGTGAAATGTGCAGATGAAGTAACCAACACTGAGATTTCACCGTGCATAAAGAGAAAACTATTTGAAATAGGTACAGGTAAAGCCAGTTAAGATTATTGTTAAAAATATATTTTTAAGGATAAATTTAAGACTTATGAGGACACTTTCTAGCCAGCAAAGCACAGACAGGCTGGTACTGTGGGTCTGATTTAATAAAAGAAATATGTGTGGCTGGTTCAATTATGGTAAATTATTGTTTCTCAAGTGCCTGAGTACAAACTGTTTTATCATGTAGGTGAAATAAGCCCTTCCCTTGTGGGTCTGGCTCTGAAATGCATCTGCCTAGTAATTCCCTGCCTATTAGTAACTGCACCCTTGTTTCAGTTCACTCTTAACTGAATTGTCGCATTTTGAATATGGTTTCTCTCAATCTGCATGTTGGGTATTCAGTAAATCAATATCTAGATTACTTATTGATTTTTCTAGTGCTATGTGCACATCCAGATATTTCTTCCAGTTTGAGAAAATGAAATAGAAACAAGATTATATTAACATACTCTTTCCAATACGTGAAAAACAAACTCAGTATGATATTCAAATTTGGTGTTGGAATGTTTTTTAGAAGAATATGATTTTTTTAAATCTCAATTTATAAACAGAAAGATGCCATCACTAAGAAACTTGCCAATGTTTTACATAGCACAGAGCTTAACCACTATTATTATTATTTTTTAACAACTCTAAAAACCATTGCGGAAGTAAAGCACACAACATAACATAGCCCAATTACTACTCAGAGAGACTTGGCAATCACAGCATGGCCAATTCAAATTTCAGTGATGCCTCTTTAAACCTTAATGAACCATAGTGCCCTGATGAGAGGTTTCACTGAATCCTAGTCAACCAAGCATACATTTTACACAGAAAAGAGGAAACTAGAAACCCATTGCATCTTAAGTAGTAATATTTGCATCAGCAATGGTTATGAATCACTTTTTCTTTGGATAAAGAAACCAAATAGCCACAGCTCTTTAAGATTCATATTTAGGGGTGATGGCTCAATTCAACATGAAACTGACATTACATCATGCAATATTCTGCATCAATTTATCATAATAAGTTATCAATTTATGACTTGAACTAGGGAAATAATAGTTGTAGAGTTTTATACAATAAAAAGCACATTTTTGCAATGTTTAACAAAGAACTAAAGATATTTTGTCTATAGACAAATAATGCTGAGACTAACAAAATAATTGATTCAATGAAACAAAAATATATTTTGTTAATCAGAAAATAATGTTGGTCACAAATTGCATTCAAAGGTCATATATTTTCATTTCCTTACTAGTCATTTTGGTGTGTGTGGACACAGTGATGGGTAAAATATGTCCAGAGAGAGAAAGTCAGACTATGGAGACACTAATATTCACATTCTAAATATGGTACTGCTCCAATGCCCTCTCATTTTTTCTTAAGATGCTTAAAAATCATCATTAGACAACTGCCGCTAGAACTTCAGCTGGCTCAGGTGAAAAAATAAGTAGTGTTGAGCTACCCAAATACACTGTCTGGAAGATGAAACCCCATCCTGAAGCTATGCAACTCTTCTGAATTGGAGACCATTTTTTCCCTTAAAAAATAGTTCTGCAACACACAGTGGGGCGGGGGAGCAGGGAGCAGTGGGAGGCAGAGCATCAGGAAAAGCAGCTAATGCACACTGGGCTTAATACCTAGGTGATGGCTTGATAGGTGCAGCAAACTACCATGGCATACGTTTACCTTTGTAACAATAAATAGAAAAAAAAAAAAAAAAGAAGGAAAAAAATAGTTCTGGACCGTCACATGTTAATAATAGTTGTGGGCAAAAAGGGGAAGAGAAGTGGAAAAGAGAACTTGTCCATTTTATTGGTCCAACAATAAAACAGAATAAAATTATTTGACTTAAGATGTGCCAAAATATACATAGCATTCCTCAGTAAAGATGCAATGGTTGATGGTTATTAGCATAATGTAATACAGTATATATTAAACTCATTACCCCTACCCCTTTCAAGTGTCAAATGTCACCTCTTCAGGCAAGCATTTCCTGACTCTCCATGCTAGATCAGGTTCAATGATGTAACATTCCTTCACAACACAATTTCCATTAGAAAAGCATTTATACAATTATTTATTTCAGATTAGTCACCACCCATTGCATAGTACGTTCCAGGTAAGCAGCAGGATTATCTGTCTCCTACCATTGCTATCACTTAGGTCTTGCAGAGTGCCTAATGCATAGTAAGCACTACAATAGAATGGCTTTGAATGACTGAATTAAGAAAAGAATGTCCATGCTGTCCCCGTTAATCCTAAAAGTAAAGTGAGAATCAGGAACTTCTTACATAGGTGTTATTCTGGATGGTATTTTGGTAACATATCTGAGTATTTAACATGCATAACCTTTTGCCTCTTTCATGGAAGTCGTATATACAGGAATGGTCAAAGAAACGTTTTTCATCCTCACAATAGCTCAGAATCAACTTCCAACAGCAAGTAATTAATGAAACAAATTCTGCTATATACTTAGAATGCATGGACTAGTTGCAAAACAATATATATATAAAGCAAACATAGGAAAATTGTGTACATATACAGAAGAAAATGTATATAAAAATTCTGAAAGAATATCAACTATTAGCAGGGCTTACACTTTAAGCAGTATATATCATCTTTATTTTCTTCATTATGCCTTCCTGAACTTTACCAACGAATGCACATTAATTTCATAATCAAAAAATAAAAATTTTAAAAGAAGGAAAACAAAAGACGTTGTGACAATAATATGAATAGAGTGTAGCATTTCATACACGTAATTTTTTCTACTTCATATGAGACTTAGATATTAGTACATAAAAAATTAAATGGTTATAGATTTTGAATTCTTATTAATAAATAGCGAATGTTTATTAAAATGTTAGTCAATAATTAGGCTTCTAAAATTAAATATTTAACCTCTAACACTCTGAATAATGAAGGCTAATAGTTTCTAAGAGGAAACACAGCAAAGAGTATGTTCCAACAACTTTTTTTTTTTTCTGGCAAGGAGAATATGGGTACACAAAAATAAAACACAGTTACAAATTAGTTACACCATCTGTAAAGTCTATCAGGGTGCAAAACTTAGATCAAAAGAAAATTTCAAACTTCTTTTATATAGCTGGGGTCAATGGCATGAGCTTCGGTTATGATTTTTGATTAAGTGACTAAAGTAATGCTTAAATCTCAGAGAGGACATAGTATCTACCTAGGGGTTATTGTGAAATAAAACCACATACCATGTAAACAAAGCATCCATGCCATACCTGGAATGTACTTTTCATTCAACCCGTGTTTATTACTATTATTGTTGTACGTAGGGGCTGGATAGAGGAAAATAATTTGCTCAAATCGTCAATAACTGTTACAACTTCCTACTTAATGCAGTCGCTGTGAAAGGAGACTAACTACTGTGTAGATTGACAACCAAATCCCAAGGATATCAATAAAGAGTTCAATAAGTCATTTGATGCCAACTTAATTTTTTAATGTAGTTGGAGCAGTCCCTGGGGACCCCGTGGCTGCCGCAAAGTAGTTGTATAACAGCAAATGTCACAGCCGTCCAAGGACGTGATGATGCTAATGTAGCATTCTTCATAAAATAAAACAGGGTTGCTGCTCGCCCTGACATCATAACAAAGCCCTGATGGATGTGCACTCTGCGTGCTGAATTGATTTTTGTTAAGTCCGAGCTCTCCTACTATTTTATCCTAATGTGCCTAAATAAGCAGTGTTGACTCCTTAATTTACTCATTTTAACACCAGCAGCTTCCAGGACTCCATTAGCATGATGCTGCATTTAGGCTGTCTGCTGAATTTTCTAACCTCAAATATATGAAATCTGAATTGTTAAAATTGATAAAACTACCAGAAAAATCATTTCCTTTAAGACCAGTAGGAACTTGTGTATCAGCATTTCAACTAGTTACATCCGTGAATACTTCGACTGGAGGGTACAGTGAATTAATCAGGATGCTGGGCTTATTATGACAGCTGATTGTGGATACATGTTACAAACGCAACCCAAAGGCCCTAAAGAAGTAGTTGAATGTGTTGTCACTGAACGAAGTCATTGGAGAGACACACATTGAGTGAAATTCAACAAAACAGAATGCAATTCAATAGATATACAAATTCTGCCAAAAGCAAAATAGACTATTAGGTTCTGGAGTAATTTGGAAATAAACAGTAAATTCTGTAAGAAAAGAAAATAAAAAGAATTACCACAAGCAACACAAAGAGAATCTTAAAACAAATTGAAAATACACACCAAAATAGAAGATGATTTTAACTAAGAAAAATTCAAAAAGAATTTATGTTAGAGACATTAGCCTGATGTACAATGAAGATGCTAAAACCTTGGGGATACAGTAATACATGTATTTATTTGGGAATATAAAAATCTATTTTCTTAGGAGTCAATGTGTGGGTATTGTGGGTTCAGGCTTGTGTTTCATTTCTGTTTTGTTTTGTTTTGTTTTGTTTAAACTATCTAGTGTTTATTTCTGAGTGTTTGGTGGTTGTATTTTATTACTCAGGGTATTGAGCTATTGCAAGGTGATATATTCAACGAATTTCTCCTTCTATCAAGTTCAGTGTTTTACTGGTTTTAAAAACAGCCATTACTTTTATTGTCTCTAGCAAATCCAAACACATGCTTTACTTTAGTTCCACATCTGTATTGATAATGATAGGTCACCAGCCCGTCAGTACAACCCAAACTGTGGCATTATAAAAGCCTGTCTCCTTATTGAAGCTTAGCCTTTGCTTGTAAAAACAAGGCGAAGGTCCAATTAGCGATTCAGAGGAAAATGGAAGGGTAATCTTTTGTGCATAGGCATCCCCATTCGAAAACCTATAATCCATAATGAGCCCTGTTTAACACAACGGATGCTCTCCTTTCAGACAAGCCCAAATACCAGGTCACTAATGAGCAAGAATTTAAAATGTGAAGGCCATGAATGAAACAAGTTATTGTGAAAATTGGCTCATATTAAGAGATTTAAAAGACTTGACTGGTCCTGTTTGGCCTGACAGGTCTAGCTAATTAATCAAATGCTTTGATAAGTAACTAACTTCTCCCATTTTAAAGAGGAATTCTAACCTGCCAAACAGTGAAGGAAAAGAACAATCTTGATGCTGCTTAAAATATAGAGAATGGAATTTCATGGCCATCTGCATGACCTACACTTTTTTTGACAAAGGTGTTCCAGTAAACGTTCTGATATGTGGATATGCTAATTAGAAAGCATTAGAAATTAGCATATTTAAATATCCTCGTTATAAGCCCTTACTTCAGAAAAAAGGTACCAATATGGAGACCTTTCTAGAAAAGACTTCAGACACTATTGTCACTAGTCAGATTTGCTAGGAGAAAGCTTGCAATGAGGCAGAGCACAAAGGGCCAGGTTTCTTGTCTTGCTTCACTGCCAAGTACTTTCCTTTTATGGCTCTCACTGCTAGGCATCTCTGTGGTACGGGAACGGTACTTGGTTAATTAGAATGTTCAGGAATCTCTTTCCCTTGTTCTCAATTCAAAAAACAATGTATCGGGTGGTAAGTCTTTTACTGTCCTTAGAGTGAAAGCACACAGGGCAGACATGCCTGCAGCAGTGACAATGGACCATGTGGTTAAAAAGGCAGCTAGAGGCCCCACAAAGTGCAAAGACTTGGGAGTTTTTCAGAGGTAGGTTGAAACATGGAGCCCCACCACTTAGGAGCTTTGTAACCTCCTGCAGGTCTTTTAAAACATTTTGAACCTCATTTATCTTAAATGGAAAATGGGACAAATAAGACCTTTTCTGCAGGGCAGCTCTGTGTTTAAGGACAGTGACTGGCACATGGTAGTACCTCAATAAACACTGTCTATTTTTTCTGCCTGAGAACTTACTGTGGCAGAAAGTTACTTTCATGGCCTCCAAAGAACCACAACTCCTGGTATTTATACATCCATGGGTAGCCCCTCCCAATTGCCATGGGACTAGATTTGGCTAATGAGACATTAACAGAAACTGGATAAGTGCTTGCACATTGAGACTTGTACTCTTGGAATACTTATTCTTCAAGACCATCCCTCTTTGAAATCAGCTGCTATTCTGTGAGAAGCTCAGCCTAGTCATGTGGAGAGGTCACATGAGGAGAACTGAGACCTCCCAGTAGACACCCAGCACTGACTTCCTAGCCGTGTATATTAAACCACCACAGAAGTGGATCCTTCAGCCCCTCCAGGTGAGCTACCCCATCTGATGGCACATGGAGCAGAGATAAGCCATCCCCATTGAATCTTGTCCAAACTGTGGAATTGTGAGCAAATCAATAATTGTTGCTGTTTCAAGTCACTACATTTTGGGATGATTTTTTAGCAACAGACAACCAGGAAACTTCATCACCTTTTTATCATCTGCCACTGATGACCAACTCCCAAGAATTCTGTGGAGTGTTTAAAGAAGCTACAGTATGCAATACCATTACTAGCCAAGTATTTTCTGAGAACTTTTGAATTTTATAATTGTTCACCAACTCTGAATTGACAAAAACAATTGACCAAATATACAACCCTCTCTATTTCTTAGAGATATTGTGAATAAATGAAATCATTAGACAAGTGATTACCATATAGACAAATTTTGGAATTTTCATATAGTTGTGGGAAATTTTTATGTATTTGGCCCTGGTATTTCTCCTCCTGCAGTCCATCATTTTTAGACAAATGCTCAAAATGAACTGTCAATATGGCAAGTTCCTAACTAGCTTTATTTATATCATTCATTTTACTCTGTCAGCAAGCAATTTAAGTATTTGTACTTGGATTACTTTGAGCATATCTTACAATATCATAATCTGAAAACAGTGAGGTAGCAAAGACTGCTATTTCCTATCCCAATGTCTATTTCCTAGTCCTTCTTAGTGAAAAAACAAAAAACAAAAACAAAAATAAAAACCCACCAAATATATTTGGGATTTGGGATGGTATTACACCCAACTACAATTCTAGAATCCCAACCTTCCCATCAGCAAGGTATGGTCATGTGAGTTAGCTCTGACCAACAAGACCTAAGCAGAAGTGATGTATGAGATTCACAGAAAGACTCTTTATAAAGTAGAGGACAACTCTCTTGGTTTCTCACTTCACTTTTCTAGCTTCCTTCTTACTGGGATGGCTGGTAATCCAGCAGCAGTCTTGAACCATGAGGCAACCTTGGGTGTGCTAAGGATATGGACACCCAGGTCCCTAATGACAGCTGAACCACTCTGCCAGCTCCAGACTCCTTATGTCTGCACTTTTTTAAAACATGAGGATAAAAAATTAACTTCTACTTTGTTTAAGCCATTATTATTTTAGGATTTCTGTTATTTGCAGATAAAATTAATCATTAGAAATACAAATAACTTAAGTATTGCTACACAGGAAGAAAAGAAAAGGGTTTGATTGAAGCCTCAGTTTAAAATTTTTAAATGGAAAAGAAAATATTTCTGAAGAAGGTCAACAAGTTACAAATAGCGACAAGTTTGCTGATGAAAAATAAACATACACAAACTAGAATCCAGTAAGAGTCCACACCTTTTTGTTATCATTTGTTTTGCATATTCAAAGATTACACAAAAATTATCATAGAATCATGCCTCTATAACTGCTGAGCATGGAAAGACACAGAGAAACCAGTCATCATTGTTGTATTTCTTCAACGGTTTGTCCCTGCCATTTAAGTATACTTTGAGAACATCCAGTTAAAGAAGAAGACCAAAATACACATTCTAGATTATAAACTGAGGAAATTTGCCTAAATGTAACCAAATGACAGCACTTTTGTTTAGACTGAAATAGCCAGATTCTATACAATGAAATTCAATGTGGAATTAATCCATTTCTTCACTAATAACATGGATGGGAGATGAACACAATGGTGTGGGTATATGCACAGATGTATGATGATAATTATCAAAAGCTCTATAAAAGCACATTTTTATTTTTCAGAAGAAAACTGCAGGAGGTTATTTTTTCAATGACTGAAAAGAGCATATTTTATATTGAAATCTCAAATTCAGATGGTTTCACGGTGAAAGATTATATTTTCAACAAAGTATTCAGATGCCTCACTTAAATGAAAGTTAAACCTACCAGGAAATAGTCAAAATCCAATTGTTTTCCTAATAACTACTGAAAACAGAAACTCAGAAGACAATTTCACTCTCCAGACCTTGTAACGCCAAGCCATAGCTCATGATAGCATTGCAAGCGCACCAAATGGCTTGCCAAAAACTGTAGCTAGAAAAATGAGAAAGGGGACATTGTGAATGACAGAGTTTACTAGTAAGTAGAATATTATACAAATTATATCTACAATGTTTAAAAGGCTCAGATACCCTAAAACTTATCCATCTTAAGTGGAAAGGTATCCATCTTAAGTGGTGCAATATCTTATGGGTTTTCAGTAGCTAGAATATTACCATTTTTTGCCAAGGCTTAATTTAAATGCATGTTTAATTCTTTAAAAAAAAATCATTGAAAGATAAGTGATATCACATTCCCAGCTAAAGTCCATCAAGTTTTACAGAAATAAGGCTCTTCTTTTGTACAAGATGCTAGAAAATGCACTTCTAAAAGGTCTATGATACTCATGCCTTCAAGATATATTTTGATATATCTTGTTCTTGCCATTTTGTTCAAAACTATGAGATGTCAAATACCTACTTGATGGATTTCTGAATAAACACTTGAATCCTAAACAATATTAAACATCCATTTAGACGTATGAAATAAAACAACTATACTTGTACACGGACAAGTCTAAGGTGCCTATAAGATGAGACAGCCCTTACTTGACAGAAGTCTTTGGAAATGTAAGTATCCACTGGTAGGCTTTACTCATGAGTACACCAGGGCAAGCTCGGAAGTGCCAGAGGGGGTCTTGGACAAACCTGTTCACCTACATAGTAGCTCCCAGTGGTCCTGAGTGTTCTCCCTAAACTTCTATATGATCAACTGAAGTATAAAATGAAACCATCCGAATCTTCTTGGACCATTCAATAGCTCTCTTATTCTCCTAGTCAAGCACCATGCCTAAAGATGTGGACTAGACTTAGGGAAAACAAAAGAGAAAGGAAGAATTACGTAAGACTGTTTCCTTACGAAACTATTGTCTCTGGTACACATGATGAGAGCAAGTGTTCTCAGCCTTGACTGCACATTGAAATCATCTGGGAGCTTTGAAAAAAATCCAGGTTCCCAGGCTGAACCCAAGACCAATTAAACCAGGGTTTTAGAGAGATGGTACTCAGAGATCAGGATATTTTTGGTAAGTAAGCTCTCCATGTTATTCCAACCCCTTTATCTGACCAAACTCTCTGTTAGTTATTGACATGTAGGGAAGTCATCAAGAGAACAAGGAAAAGGACACATGTAAACTTCCCCTGGTGCAATTATGTGATTGTGGGTATATAAGCTAATTCCTGACTGCCAGATTAAGATATTAACCCAATTACACTCATTTTAGTACACTGAAAAAAAGAAGTCATCATTTTTATTTTAATTTGTTCAACTGCTAAAAGAATGATGTATTCCAGTGTCAATATGCCAAAGCAAATACATTTCATATGAAAGCCATCTATTTATGAGTCTCAGCAAGACTGGAAAACTGCCAATGCACATTTTCCAACAGACTAGGAGGCTTAGCAGGTAGTAAGCTGAACTGGTATGTAAGACCTTATGCTAATGAAAATGCAGAACTCTGGTTTCCTACCTATTCATGATTGGGAAATGAGAGTTTACGGTTCCGGAGGCTTTCCACGCAACTCACATCATCCGGGCATAATGAAAAACTGACACCTCAGTACCCAAGCATCATGTGAACGCTGTGCAAATGCTATACAGAGAGGCACGGCAGCTTAACCAGATGGAGAACAAAAACACAGCAGCGCACAATGAATGAGTAAGTAAAATCCCTATGAATCAATTCACTCAGGCATAATACCCTAAATCCTTAAAAAAGAGGAAAAAAAAAAAAAGAATGCAACAGAAATCCATTTCCACAATACACCCAAGGGTAACTAATGTAACAAACTGGCTAATGACAATACAAGATTAAAATAAACACCAAAACCCACTATACCTGGATTCATATTACTTAAATGATAAGCTAAGCTAAGTTATTGTAGGGAAGCTCACTTAATTACACTGGTGATGAAATTGTCTTTTGTCTTGTCTTGAGTTTAAGCAGTTATGACTTGGGCCCAACTTTCCTGACCTTGTGAGTAAATTGAGCCACATGTTCAGCAGAAGATATCACAGAAGCTGTATTTTTACAAGAAAAGTCCTTTTTAATTATAAAACTAAAGCAGAGAAAACAAAAAAAAAAAAAAAAAAAAGGAAGAAAAATTATTCCTAATCCCACCACCTTAAGATACCAGAACAGTTAAATCTACATCCAGGACTCCTTCTAGAATGAGAGGATGAGGCTCCTCCAGATCTTTGGCCGGCAGATAGAAGTAGGCTTTCTATGTAGGCAGTCTTCTTAAAGGCCTTCAGAAGCTATTTCACTAACATTTACCCTTCCCTTCAAACCAAAAGCACAGACAATGCTATTGCTTTCTCCCTCCTTCAGGGCAAACTCTCCAAGTCTTCTCTTCCTAAGCCCTCAGTATCTCTCAAAGAAATCCCCTCTGTCCACCTTCACCAGCAGCACTCTGAGGTGATCATCAGAATTTCTTATGATGCTTCCTTTCATATGGGAATATTCCTCTTCAATCTGTCCACACATCACACCCAGAGGGATCTCCTTCATGAGCTTCCCAGGGCTTTTAGGTTGGGAATAACATCATGGTATCTGCCGCACGGTTCACAGGGCTTCCATCTCCCTAGCTGCTTCTGTCTCCACTCTCCCTCCTGAACTCAATGCCCCAGCCACATTGTCCTTTCGAGGCTAGAATAAGGCCTCTGGGCCTTCCCTGTGCCCTAGAACACTTCCGTAATCCTGACTCCCACTTTAGCTTAGTCATCTTCTTTTAATTTTTTTTTTTTTTTTTTGAGATGGAGTCTTGCTCTGTTGCCCAGGCTGCAGGGCAGTGGCGCGATCTCGGCTCACTGCAGTGTCCGCCTCCCAGGTTCACGCCATTCTCCTGCCTCAGCCTCCCGAGTAGCTGGGACTGTAGGCATCCACCACCACGCCCAGCTAATTTTTTGTATTTTTAGTAGAGACGGGGTTTCACCGTGTTAGCCAGGATGGTCTCGATCTCCTGACCTCGTGATCCGCCTGCCTCGGCCTTCCAAAGTGCTGGGATTACAGGCATGAGCCACCGCGCCCTGCCTCTTCTTTTAACTTTCAGCTTAAGATTTACTTTCTGCAGAAAGCCTTTTCTGATCCCTAAAATCAATTAGGTCTTCTGGCTTCGGGCTCTCTTATCACCTGAATTTCCCATCATAACACTCATCACCTGGTATGTACTGATTTGTTTAACAGCTTAGCTACCCTCCCTACGAGGTGGTAAGCTGTATGAGGGGAAGTTTTGTTTCTCTGTGTTAGATGATGGTACTCACATTGCCTAGCTAAGTGGCTGGGCCATAGTGGATTTTCTGCAGAATATTTGCTGAAAAGGTGAATGAAACTTGAATTCTCTTATGTTGTACCTTTTTTTTTTTCTTTTCAATAAGTCTTGCAGCCACACCTCATAATTCAAGATATTCAGGTCAAAATCCTGACTGACTCTTGACTAGTTTGTGAATTTTTTTTTTTTTTTTTTTTTTTTTTTTTTTTTTTTTTTTTTTTTGAGGCTGAGTCTTGCTCTGTCACCCAGGCTGGGGTGCAGTGGCATGATCTTGGCTCACTGCAACCTCCGCCTCCCGGGTTCAAGCAATACTCCTGCTTCAGCCTCCCAAGTAGCTGGGATTACAGATGCCTGCCACCATGCACTCATAGTAGATGGAGTAAATGATTCCCATAGATGGAGTAAATGATTCAACTTCATGTGGACCTCAAGGACTTTGCGTGGCTCTTCACTGTTTCTGCCCATTACCCTGACTGTGCAGACCTCAATGATGGTGATGTGTCATATTCTTCCCTGGTGTCTGCCTCCATGCCTAGAACAGTGGCCCCAGCAGGGGATATCCATAAATGTGTACAAACTAATGAAAAAAATGAATACACAACTAAGAAATGATCCTTCCATCTTCCATAGATCAGGATAGAATAAAAATAACACTTTGGGTGGATATAAGCCCACAGAAGGTATAGCAGATGTTTTTGGTGGCCTACCTAGAGCACTTAGCTGTTATTGCTTCAGTGTGCCCCAACTGTCGTCCAACTGCTAGTACAGGTAATCGCCTCTCATTGACTCAGTGCGTCCTCTGAAACTTCAAAGACTACTCTGTCGTTTTGCATGGCAGGCTGTTAAATGTCAGGGACATCACATCTTCTTCAAACCTTGTGACACTCAGCCAGTGACTGAAGAGTTGGTGCATAAATATCCTACCTCCGTTGCCCCTTAACTCTGAGACATGGTTTTAAACCATTTTCAAGCCTTCTCTCAGTTGCTGTCCCCTTTCTCATTTCTCAGATCCCTATCAGTATTTTATGAACCTATAAAATAAACTACACAAACAGGAACCTCTGACACAGAACTGCTTCTGAAGAAACTCAAATTGAGACAAAAAACATGTATGAAGAATACAGAAGTCAACATGCAGTCTAGCTAAGACAGCCCAAGGAGTCAGTAAGAACTTCTGCCTGGCAGGCAAAATGTACAGTTCTAAATAAACTTTTCATTAACTTCCATGTTTCATGATTTTATAAATTGTATATTCTCATATTGATAAGACGACTCAGTGTTCATGTCTTTTACATGTGATTTTCAACACAATGCATGTATGAGCCACAGGAGCAATAGGCATTGTGGAAATAAATAAACCAGTGAATCGGTCATGGGCAATATGTTCTAAATGAGAAAACTGGCTCCCTGCCATGAAATGTTTCTTCAAGCATGATTTCAAATGCTATATCAGTCAAAAAAGAGTGCAGTTTCAAAATAAAATGCTCTGACAGTTCTATCTGCTTAGCAACAAGTACATTGGATAAGAATTATAACATTAATTAGCACTCCCACATCAAGCCTTCAAAACAAGAGGATGAAAGGAAAAACTGTAAATCAGCAGCTGAAAATTAAAAGATTTATGAACAGCCAAGTTGTCTTTGAATAACATTTTGAAAATCATATTGCTCAGTGATAAGCATTCATTTAGATGTGTTCTTATATAATGTTAATATATATGCTTTAAGTGTGTAAGAAATATTTTATTTAGGTGAGTAGTTTTCTTTCTATTCCATATAGCTAGTGTTGCATCTTTCACTTTGCATTTTGCAATTATTTATTTTTTATCAGTTTACACAACTCAAATGCAATTGTGTTTCATCAGAAGACATAATAGAATGATAGTTTTTAGGCCAGAATCTCGTATAATCCAATTTGGTTTCATTACCCAATTTGTCCAACTATACCTGAACGTAGTCAACAATAAAATGCACCGCAATTCCTCTCCTTGCTGAATTGTATCATAATTTTCCATTCTTAACATTAGTGTCAGGTGAAAAACAGGAACATTTAAATGTGTCCTTAAAAATACAGTTTATATATATGAGTATAATACACACATATAAATAAAAAATATGAAAGTGGTTCTGCTCTATGTTAAAAATTGAGGAAATGTGATCCATTTATACAGATGAAAAATGGAGATAAGGCAATCTGTAAACTATTAAGGAGTACATAAGCTTCTAAAGGCTTTTGAAGGTCTTCTGTAATTTGCCTTCTTTAATGCTGATACCTACATGGATCTGGGCCCTTGCCTTATACTGGTATCCTACACTAATTTATCCTTAAAATGTCAGGAATTATTGACTTCTTTAACAACATTTTTGCTACTATAAAGTTAAAAATAGAAATACAGATGTTTGGAAATCAGAGAAAATAAAGGGATATGGAGGCTGTGGGTTTCTCTGTTCCATCTCTAGGAACTGAATCCCGTAGACATTCCCTCTTTCCTTCTCATCTTAAATCCCTCATCTGTTTATTTTTTCCCTTTTGATAAACTCTCCTTCCATCCTCCCTCTGCCCTGCAACAAACCTACCATCTTATCTTTCTGTACCTTCATTAAAACAATTTCTAGAAGGAATAGTACACTGAGAGCTTATTGCTCATTCCATTTTCCACTCAACTCCTTTTAATGTGGATTCTGCAACTGGAAGCAGAAAAAACGTGATGGAAAGGAACATCTGATAGTGTTAAGGGGACTGGAGTTATTCAGGAGCAAAATCAGCTGCTAAATGACCTACTTTAAATATCACTATTAGACATGAAGAGTCAAGTAGAATGTGAGAACACTGACTTTTTAGAAAAAATGACCAACTTTATATTTGGCACTTTAAAATATGGTTGTAGATGGCAAATCATAAGGGTTATATGAACTCATGTGTGAAAAGAGTCGACAATGTTATTCTGTTAGATATTTTTATTTTTAAGATATCTAACAATGTTACTATGTTAGATATTTTATTTACTAACTCGTAGAATAACATTAAAATATATAACATAACATTTATTGATAACTTGTGCTTGAGTGCTACATTATACCAGAGAAAGAGTCTTATTCACAGAATAATTAGACTAGTATTTAGCTATAGACTGAAATACTAAACAGCACCTCTAAGAATGGCATACTAATTTTACATTTGCATTGCTATACAGGGAATTCAGATGTTGACAGATAAATATGCACATGTGCGTACCTGCGCATGCGTGCGCACACACACACAATTCCAGGGAATAGATGTAGTTGCATGTTATGATAAATATTAAATCTATAAAAACTTCAATGTCATTTGGTAATGTAGGAAACCAGATATGAAAACCTATTTATGAAAGCAGACATGCAAAATCCTAAATCAAAATGCATCTACTTTTAAGATAACTTTTTTCTTTCCGAAAGATTCACTACTGGCTCTCTTTAAAATATATACCTTGTTATATAATTTGAAGTAAGCTACCATGCAATGCAGAAGCTTCACCTAGACACAACTTACCCCCAGGAAACTACATCTTTCTAGGAAATAACAGCATGCAGCTTACATTGTTTAAAATATGTTACTCAATTTTTAGGGGGCTGTAGGAGTCATAAAGCTTCCCCTCTCACCTTGAGGCCTACAGTGTTCTGCAATGTAGATTTTACCTTCACTACTCCATTGAAACTGTCCTTTTGTTTAAAAAATTCAAGGTCATTGTTTCAGGACATAGCATATAACACTGTGATGACATAAGCTTTGGTAACACCATTCATTCATTCATTCATTCATTCATTCAATAAATATTCAATGTATGTCCTTTCATCTGTTATTTTTCCGAGCATCTTAAGAGCTGATAACTTCCTCTTCTGTGGTCTCTCAGCACTCTTTTTTTTTTTTTTTTTTTTAACTTTTATCATCATACTCAGTGCCACATTCTGCAATTATTTCTTTGATTATCCATTGCCTTTAACCAGCACTTCAAGGGCAAGGATGACAATAATTTAGCCATTTTTGTTGCCCCAGAAATTAGCCATGTTCCTGGAACATGGTAAGTACCTACAGTTTTTATTGAATAAATTATGGTTATAATAATATGTCCTCCTTTAGAAGGCATTATACCTCCAAATATTCCATGTTTTAGGGCACCCATTTCTCTCTACTGATGACTTTAATTTACATCTCCTATTACAAAACTTTAATTTTTTTTTAGTGTCTGCCAAAAATGATCTGTTATTCACATATCCACTGACGAGTAGAATTTCTTATCACAAAGATAAAATATCTGCTAACTTCCTTTTACAACTGATTTCCATAAAGTTATAACATCGATTTTATTTTTTTAAAAAAACTGTAAGCATTTACCCTTGCCAAGCAATGAAAAGTTAGAAGGCTTCTGTCTCTTATTCCTCTTCATATGTGGCTCCTGGCTGTGACCAACTGAAAAATTTCCATTTAGAAATGGGCAGTGGTGAGATGGCAGAATCTTGAGACTAAACTTCAGACTATACAGTGAAAAAGAGAGACACGAAATAGCACTGATTTGGAATGCACTCTGTCCGGGCTCATCTTCCACTTTCTCCGTTCCAATATTTAAAGATTATCTACAAAGTTACTGTAGCTGCAGGGATATGACATTGTGATGTATACTAAGAAGTACCTATTTGGTTTTCTTCAAGTTTCCTGGGACACAGCCCCTAAAACCCTTGGAATTCTGGAGTGATCAGAGTGTTTTTTGTATGTTAATAAGATAGCTGGTTGCTGGTTAATGAGATAGCTTGTCAGTGGATATGAGACCCCTAGACAGCTTCAGAATGGGAGCTGGTCACCAGAAAAGTCAAGACATAATTAGAGGGTTGGTACCTTCAGCCCCACCCTACAATATCCAGGGAGGGGAGAAAGGCTGAAGGTTAAGTGGATCACCAATGGCCAATAATGTAAGCAATCATACCTACATAATGACACTTCTATAAAAACCCCAAAGGACTGGGCTTGAATGAGCTTCCAGACTGATGAATGTGTGGAGGTATATGGAGGGTGGCACACTCAGGGAGGGCACGGAAACTCCACACCCCTTCCCACATGCCTTGCCCTAAGCACCTCCTCCATCTGGCTCCTTATTTGTATCCTTTAAAATATGTTTTGTAAATAAAATGTGGTACATATACATTGTGGAATACTATGCAGCCATAAAAAGGAATGAGATCATACCCTTTGCAGGGACAAGGATGAAGCTGGAAGTCATTAGCCTCAGCAAACTAATGCAGGAAACAGAAAACCAAACACTGTATGTTCTCACTTATTAGTGGGAGCTGAACAATGAGAACACATGGACACAGGGAGAGAACACATACTGGGCCTGAAGGGGTGGGAGGGGGTCAGTGGAAGGGGGAGAGCATCAGGATAAACAGCTAATGCATGCAAGGCTTAATACCTAGGTGATGGATTGATAGGTGCAGCTAAACACCATGGCCCATGTTTACCTATGAAATAAACCTGCATACCCTGTACATGTATCCCAGAACTTAAAATTTTAAAAAATAAATTATTAATTTTCATATTAAAAATATAAATCCAATGAAGATATTTCAGAAGTCTCAAGATCAACAATTAATACGTGTTAGTAAATCATATCAACTCTGTAAAAAAACACAAAAATTAAAATTAAAATATCCTTTGCAATAAACAGGTAAATGTAAGCAAAATGTGTCCCTGTGTTCTGTGAGCCACTCCAGCAAATTAATAAAACCTGAGAAGTTCTTTGAGCGACTCCAGCAAATTAATAAAACCTGAGAAGGAGGTTTTGGAAACCTTGATCCATAGCCAGCACATCAGAAGTACAGGTCACAACCTGGGGCTTGCTACTGGCATTCGAAGTGGGAGGCAGTCTTGTGGGACTGAGTTTTTAATCTGTGGGGTTGACTCTTCCTCCAGGTAGGCAGCATCAGACTTGAAGTGAATTACACCCACTTGGTGTCTGCTAGAGAACTGATCACTGGGTGTGTGGAGAGAAACCCCCATACATCTGGTGAGAGAAGTGTTGTGTTGAGTGATGTGTGAGAGTAGAAAAAACACTTTGGTTTTTCCTGTCTCTGTAGGGGTGCAGAAAGATAAAGGAGGGGAAAAGGAATTTCAGACACAGAATACGATTCTGAGTGAATCACTGTCATTTTCTATTTATTTGTTTATTATAATACTTCAAGTTCTGGGATACATGTGCAGAACGTGCAGGTTTGTTACATAGGTATACACGTCCCATGGTGGTTTGCTGCACCTATCATCCCGTCACCTACATTAGGTATTTCTCCTAATGCTATCCTTCCCCTTGCCCCCTACCTCCTGACAGGCCCTGATGTGTGATGTTCCCCTCCCTGTAACCATATGTTACAATTGTTCAATTCCCACTCATGAGTGAGAACATGCGGTGTTTGGTTTTCTGTTCCTGTGTTAAGTTTGCTGAGAATGATGGGTTTCAGCTTCATTCATGTCCCCACAAAGGACATGAACTCATTCTTTTTTTATGGCTGCATAGTATTCCATCGTGTATATGTACCACATTTTCTTTATCCAGTCCAACATTGATGAGCATTTGGGTGGGTTCCAAGCCTTTGAGATTGTGAATAGTGCTGCAATAAACATACATGTGCATGTTTCTTTAAAGCAGAATGATTTATAATCCTTTGGGTATATACCCAGGAATGGGATTGCTGGGTCAAATGGTATTTCTGGTCCTACATCCTTCAGGAATCGCCACACTGTATTCCACAATGGTTGAAGTAATTTACACTCCCACCAACAGTGTAAAAGCATTCTTATTTCTTCATGTCCACTATAGCATCTGTTGTTTCCTGACTTTTTAATGATCGCCATTCTAACTGGTGTGAGATGGTATCTCTTTGTGGTTTTGATTTGCATTTCTCCAATGACCAGTAATGATGAGCATTTTTTCATAATGTTCTTTGGCCACACAAATGTCTTATTCTGAGAAGTGTCTGTTCATATCCTTTGTCCACTTTTTGATGGGGTTGTTATTTTTCTTGTAAATTTGTTTAAGTTCCTTGTAGATTCTGGATATTAGCCCTTTGTAAGATGGATGGATCGCAAAAATTTTCTCCTATTCTGTAGGTTGCCTGGTCACTCTGATAACAGTTTATTTTGCTGTGCAGAAGCTCTTTAGTTTAATTAGATCCCATTTGTCAATTTTGGCTTTTGTTGTCATTGCTTTTGGTGTTTCAGTCATGAAGTCTTTGCCCATGTCTATGTCCTGAATGATATTGCCTAGCTTTTCTTCTCGAGCTTTGTATGGTTTATATTTAAATCTTTAATCCATCTTGAGTTGATTTTGTATAAGGTGTAAGGAAGGGGTCCAGTTTCAGTTTTCTGCATATGGCCAGCCAGTTTTCCCAACACCATTTATTAAATAGGAAATCCTTTCCCCATTGTTTGTGTTTGTCAGGTTTGTCAAAGATCAGGTGGTTGTAGATGTGTGGTGTTATTTCTGAGGTCTACATTCTGTTCCATTGGTCTATATCTCTGTTTTGGTACCAGTACCATGCTGTTTTGGTTACTGTAGCCTTGTAATATACTTTGAAGTCAGGTAATGTGATGCCACCAGCTTTGTTCTTTTTGCTTAGGATTGACTTGGCTATATGGGCTCTTATTTGTTTCCATATGAATTTTGAAGTAGTTTTTTCTAATTCTGTGAAGAAAGTCAATGGTAGCTTCATGGGAACAGCATTGAATATATAAATTACTTTGGGCAGTGTGGCCATTTTGATGATATTGATTCTTCCTATCCATGAGCATGAAATGTTTTTCCATTTGTTTGTGTCCTCTCTTATTTCCTTGAGCAGTAGTTTGTCGTTCTCCTTGAAGAGGTCCTTCACATCCCTTGTAAGTTGTATTCCTGGGTATTTTATTCTCTTTGTAGCAATTGTGAATGGGAGTTTGCTCATGATTTGGCTCTCTGTTTGTCTATTACTGGTGTATAGGAATGATTGTGATTTTTGCATGTTGATTTTGTATCCTGAGACTTTGCTGATGTTCCTTATCAGCTTAAGGAGTTTTTGGGGTGAGACGATGGGGTTTTCTAAATATACAATCATGTCATCTGCAAACAGATAATTTGACTTCCCCTCTTCCCATTTGAATACCCTTTATTTATTTCTCTTGTCGGATTGCCCTGGCCAGAAATTCCAATACTATGTTGAATAGGAGTGGTGAGAGAGGGCATCCTTGTCTTGTTCTGGTTTTCAAAGGGAACAGTTCCAGCTTTTGCTCATTCAGTATGATATTGGCTGTGGGTTTGTCATAAATAGCTCTTATTATTTTGAGATACATTCCATCAATATCTAGTCTGTTAAGAGTTTTTAGCATGAAGGGGTGTTGAATTGTATCAAAGGCTTTTCCTGTATCTACTGAGATAATCATGTGATTTTTGTCATTGGTTCTGTCTATGTGATGGATTACGTTTATTGATTTTCATATGTTGAACCAGTCTTGCATCCCAGGGATGAAGCTGACTTGATCATGGTGGATAAGCTTTTTGATGTGCTGCTGTATTTTGTTTGCCAGCATTTTATTGAGGATTTTTGCACTGAAGTTCATCAGAGATATTGGCCTGAAATTATTTTGTCGTCGTTGTGTCTCTGCCAGGTTTTGGTATCAGGATGAAGCTGGCCTCATAAAATGACTTAGGGAGGAGTTCCTCTTTTTCTATTGTTTGGAATAGTTTCAGAAGGAATGGTACCAGATCCTCTTTGTACCTCTGGTAGAATTCAGCTATGAATCTGTTTGGTCCCGGGCTTTATTTTGATTGGTAGGCTATTAATTACTGCCTCAATTTCAGAACTTGATATTGGTCTATTCAGGGATTCAAATTCTTCCTGGTTTAATCTTGGGGGGGCTGGTGTATGTGTCCAGGAATTTATCCATTTCTTCTAGATTTTCTAGTTTATTTGCATAGAGGTGTTTATAGTATTCTCTAATGGTAGTTTGTATTTCTGTGGGATCAGTGGTGATATCCCCTTTATTGTTTTTCATTGTATCTATTTGATTCTTCTCTCTTCTTTATTAGTCTGGCTAGTGGTCTATCTATTTTGTTAATCTTTTCAAAAAAAACCGGCTCCCAGATTTATTGATTTTTGTGAAGAGTTTTTCATGTCTCTATCTCCTTCACTTCTGCTCTGATCTTGGTTATTTCTTGTCTTCTGCTAGCTTTTGAATTTGTTTGCTCTTGCTTCTCTAGTTATTTTAATTGTGATTTTAAGGTGTCAATTTTAGGCCATTCCTGCTTTCTATTGTGGGCATTTAGTGCTATAAATTTCCCTTTAAACACTGCTTTAGCTGTGTCCCAGAGATTCTGGCATGTTGTGTCTTTGTTCTCATTGATTTCAAAAGAACTTATTTATTTCTGCCTTAATTTCATTATTTACCCAGTAGTCATTCAGGAGCACATTGTTCAGTTTCCATGTAGTTGTGTGGTTTTGAATGAGTTTCTTAATCCTGAGTTCTAATTTGATTGCACTGTGGTCTGAGAGACTGTTTGTTATAATTTCTGTTTTTTTGTCTGTGTTGAGGAGGGTTTTACTCCCAATTATGTGGTTGATTTTAGAGTAAGTGCTATGTGGTGCTGAGAAGAATGTATATTCTGTCGATTTGGGGTGGAGAGTTCTGTAGATGTCTACTAGTTCCACTTGGTTCAGAGCTGAGTTCAAGTCCTGAATATCCTTGTTAATTTTCTGTCTTGTTGATCTAATATTGACATTGGGGTGTTAAAGTCTCCCACTATTATTGTATAGGAGTCTAAATCTCTTTGTAAGTCTCTAAGAACTTGCTTTATGAATCTGGGTGCTCCTGTATTGGGTGCATATATATTTAGGATAGTTAGCTCTTCTTGTTGCATTGATCCCTTTACCATTATGTAATGCCCTTCTTTGTCTTTTTTGATCTTTGTTGGTTTAAAGTCTCTTTTATCAGAAACTAGGATTGCAACCCTTGCTTTTTTTCTTTCCATTTGCTTGGTAAATCTTCCTCCATCCCTTTATTTTGAGCCTATGTGTGTCTTTGCACATGAGATGGGTCTCCTGTATATAACACACCATGGGTGTTGACTCTTTATCCAATTTGCCAGTTTGTGTCTTTTAATTGGGGCATTTAGCCCATTTACATTTAAGGTTAATATTGTAATGTATGAATTTGATCCTGTCATTATGATGCTAGCTGGTTATTTTTGCCCATTAGTTTATGCAGTTTCTTTATAGTGTCAATGGTCTTTACATTTTGGTTTGCTTTTGCAATGGCTGGTACTGGTTTTTCCTTTCCATATTTAGTGCTTCCTTCAGGAGCTCTTGTAAGGCAGGCCTGGTGGTGACAAAATCCCTCAGCATTTACTTGTCTGTAAAGGATTTATTTCTTCTTCACTTATGAAGCTTAGTTTAGCTGGATATAATATTCTGGGTTGAAAATTCTTTTTTTTAAGACTTTTGAATATCAACCCCCACTCTCTTCTGTATTGTAGAGTTTCTGCCGAAAGATCCACTGTTTGTTAGTCTGACGGGCTTCCCTTTGTGGGTAACCCGACCTTTCTCTCTGGCTGCCCTTAACATTTTTTCCTTCATTTCAACCTTGGTGAATCTGACAATTTTGTGTCTGGGGTTGCTCTTCTCGAGGAGTATCTTTGCAGTGTTCTCTGTATTTCCTGAATTTGAATGTTGGCCTATCTTGCTAGGTTGGGGAAGTTCTCCTGGATAATATCTTAAAGTGTGTTTTCCAACTTGGTTCCATTCTCCCCGTCACTTTCAGGTACACCAATCAATTGTAGGTTTGGTCTTTTCAGATAGTTTCATATTTCTTAAATGCTTCGCTCATTTTTTTTCATTTTTTTTTCTCTAATCTTGTCTTCACACTTTATTTCATTAAGTTGATCTTCAATTTCTGATATCCTTTCTTCCACTTTATTGATTCAGCTATTGATACTTGTGTATGCTTCACAAAGTTCTTGTGCTATGTTTTTCAGCTCCATCAAGTCATTTATGTTCTTCTCTACACTGGTTATTCTAGTTAAGCAATTCCTCTAACCTTTTATCAAGGTTCTTAGCTTCCTTTCATTGGGTTAGAACATGCTCCTTTAGCTCAGAGGAATTTGTTATTACCCACCTCCTCAAGCCTACTTCTGTCAATTTGTCAAGTTCATTCTCCATCCAGTTTTGTTCCCTTGCTGGTGAGGAGTTGTGATCCTTTGGACGAGAAGAGGCATGGTGGTTTTTGGAATTTTCAGCTTTCAGCGCTGGTTTTTCCTCATCTTCATGGATTTATCTACCTTTGGTCTTTGCTGTTGTTGACCTTTGGATGGAGTTTTTGCTTGGTCATCCTTTTTGTTGATGTTGATGCTACTGCTTTCTGTTTGTTAGTTTCCTTCTAACAGTCAGGCCCCTCTTCTGTAGGTTTTCTGGAGTTTGCTGGGGGTAGACTCCAGGCCTCGTTTGCCTGGATATCACCAGCAGAGGCTGCAGAACATCAAAGATTGCTGCCTGGTCCTTCCTCTGGAAGCTTCATCCCAGAGGGACACCCACTAGATGACAGCCAGAGCTCTCCTGTGTGAGGTGTCTATCAACCCCTGCTGGGAGGTGTCTCCCCGTTAGGAGGCACAGGGGTCAGAGACACACTTGAGGAGGCAGTCTGTCCCTTAGCAGAGCTCCAGTGCTGTGCTGGGAAATCTGCTGTTCTCTTCAGAGCAAGCAGGAAGGACTGTTTAAGTCTGCTAAAGCTGTGCCCACAGCTGCACCTTCTCCCAGGTGCTCTGTCCCAGGAAGATGGGAGTTTTATCTATAAGCCCCTGGCTGAGGCTGCTGCCTTTATTTCAGAGATGCCCTGCCCAGAGAGGAGGAATCTAAAGAGGCAATCTGGCTACAGCAGCTATGCAGCGCTGCAGCCCCGCCCAGTTCAAACTTCCCAGCTGCTTTGTTTACAGTGTGAGGGGGAAAACTGCTTACTCAGGCCTCAGTAATGGTGGATGCCCCTCCCCCACCAAGCTCGAGCATCCCAGGTCTACTTCAGACTGTTGTGCTGGCAGCCAGAATTTCAAGCCGTTGGATATTAGCTTGCTGGGCTCCATGGTGGTGGAATCCACTGAGCAAGATCACTTGACCCAGAGCTGTTGGATAGTAGCTTGCTGGGCTCCATGGGGGTGGGATCCACTGAGCAAGACCACTTGACCCCCTGGCTTCAGCCCCCTTTCCAGGGGAGTAAATGGTTCTGTCTCGCTGGCATTCCAGGTGTCAGTGGGGTACAAAAAAAATAAAAAATCCTGCAGCTAGCTTAATGTGTGCCCAAACAGCTGCCCAGTTTTGGGCTTGAAACCCAGGGCCCTGGTGGTGTAGGCACCCGAGGTAATCTCCTGCTCTGTGGGTTGTGAAGACCGTGGGAAAAGCATAGTATCTGGGCAAGATAGCACCATCCCTCAAGGCTTCCCTTGGCTAGAGGAGGGAGTTCCCCGACCCCTTGTGCTTCTTGGGTGAGGCGACGCCCCACCCTGCTTCTGCTCGCCCTCCGTGGGCTGCACCCACTGTCTAACCAGTCCCAATGAAATCAACCGGGTACCTCAGTTGGAAATGCAGAAATCACCTGCCTTCTATATTGGTCTCGCTGGGAACTCCAGATCGGAACTGTTCCTATTCAGCCATCTTCAAGTCACTGTCATTTTCATGGCCACATTTATCCAAAGACATATCAGATGCCCTCAGGAAATAAGACCTCCTATCTGAGTTATAACTAATAATGACAGCTGTATTTTTAGTGAGTACTTACTATGTACTAGACACTATTTTAAATGCTTTATCTGTATAAATTCAACGAATCCTCACAATGACCCCACTTTAGACACAAGGGAACAGAAGCAAAGAGATGGCAAATTAGGTCACACAAGAGAAAGTGGTCATGATCTGACTATCTGTGAAAACTTAAACCTAACAGACAACCTGAAATTCTTACCTTTGTGAATTGGGTAGCAAACACTTGCTAGGGTTCACTTTTTTCTGGCTAAGCCATTGTTCTTAAAAGCCAGGAGAGGAAAAAAAATGTTCATAAGATGAGTCTTGTTAGACGTATGGATAGAGTGTGAAAACTGGTGAGCTTTGTGAACTCACTACTAGCATAATAGCATAGTGTTGAGAACGTGGAGTTTAAAATCAGAGACCTAGATTCAAACCCTGGCTCTGTTACTTCCCAGTTATGTCTTTTTTGGCAAATTCTTTAACCTTTCAGAGCTTCACTAAATTTTTACACAGGTTTGGTTAATGTACATATAGCTTTTAGCAAGTATGATTAGTATAATCATTCACATGATCAATATTTAATATGAACAGACTACTTTTAATATGGTGCCTAGCTGGTTGCTCATAGAACTGTCTTCTCCTGGTCCTAAATACAAAACTTACAAAAAATAGAGTTAAAAAAGAAAATAAGTAAAAATGATAACAGTCAAGTTATTGCCAGAGGCTAGGGAAAATTTTCTCTAAATGTAAGATCAATTAAACTGAATTTTAATGTTCAATCCATGGCCCATACATGCCAGGACTGCCAGAAAGTAGGTGCAAAACCTCTTAACTTTTCCTTAAGGAAGTAAAAAGCATTCAGCAACCAACATTTTGGGCAACCATTATACCACAAGAGGTAGTATTTTCTTTTTTTTTTTTTTTTTGAGACGGAGTCTCGCTCTGTCGCCCAGGCTGGAGTGCTGTGGCCGGATCTCAGCTCACTGCAAGCTTCGCCTCCCGGGTTCCCGCCATTCTCCTGCCTCAGCCTCCCGAGTAGCTGGGACTACAGGCGCCCGCCACCTCGCCCGGCTAGTTTTTTTTTTTGTATTTTTTAGTAGAGACGGGGTTTCACCGTGTTAGCCAGGATGGTCTCCATCTCCTGACCTCGTGACCCACCCGTCTCGGCCTCCCAAAGTGCTGGGATTACAGGCTTGAGCCACCGCGCCCGGCCTAGGAGGTAGTATTTTCTTAAGAGAAATTTCGTATTTCCCTTTGAGAATCTGGTAGAAGCAATGAACTCTCTCCTCTAAAAAGGCATATATGCATGTGCACAAAATATCAGAGAATCCATGGACGCACTGAAGCTCATATAAAGACTTCATAGAGCTCCACAGACATCAGCTTAATAACTATGGTTTTCTGTGTAGAAACTCATTGTTGAGGCACCAGAATTTACCTCCTCACTACCCATCATCAACATTTCCCTCTCTCTCTCTCTCTCTCTCTCTCTCTCACACACACACACACACACACACACACACACACACACCTGGACACCACTTCATCTCTTCTCTTACATTCTGTCAAAGACAGAAATTCCTAGAAAACAACTGGAAAGAATTGGGAAAGATTCACATGGGCACAGTTACTAGTGACCATGGCAACAGAAGGCTTTCCTGGTAATTGTAGTTTTCATGGAGGTCATCAGTTCAGAGCATCTGAATGGCAGGTGGGAGGGAGAAGCACTACCAGAAGACCCCACCACAGGTCAGTACAGCCCTACCACATGAAAGCCTCTGAAACTAGGGGGATTTTCCATGGGTCTCCTCTTTCCCAGGAGGCTGATCTTTTTCTTTGGCACTTCACTGTTTACCATGGACCTATGTTGTTGGACATTTGTACATGAGACAAATTCTGGATTCCCAATTTATCATAGGCAGATTGCATGGAGTGATCTTGAACCATGTATGCTATTTGTCTCGATGCTGAGAAAACCATCTGCTCAGATCTTCTACAACTTAAAGAAAAGTCAATGTGCACAACTGTTAGAAAATACCCAGTAGAGGCCGGGCGCGGTGGCTCAAGCCTGTAATCCCAGCACTTTGGGAGGCCGAGGCGGGTGGATCACGAGGTCAGGAGATCGAGACCATCCTGGCTAACATGGTGAAACCCCGTCTCTACTAAAAATACAAAAAACTAGCCGGGCGTGGTGGCGGGCGCCTGTAGTCCCAGCTACTCGGAGGCTGAGGCGGGAGAATGGCGTGAACCCGGGAGGCGGAGCTTGCAGTGAGCCGAGATCGCGCCACTGCACTCCAGCCTAGGTGACACAGCGAGACTCCGTCTCAAAAAAAAAAAAAAAAAAAAGAAAATACCCAGTAGAGATAGAGCATCCTTTCACAAAAGAATCTAAATGAAGCTTAAAAGCAAACAATTTGATTACAATTATATGAAACAGTTATCTAAAAACAGAAAAATAAAAACAGCCAAATAGCGACCTATTCCTAGAATAAAAAATTAAAAATAGATTTGGCAAAATACAATTGTATTTGGTTTTTGAATGGTGAGATTTAAAAGTGAAAAATCACTGTTAGTCAACTGAATGAAATTAAAATTAAATGGAAAACTACACATAAAGAAATACAAGTAAGCAATTATCTTGCTGCTATGAAGATATTCAATTTTGCTAAATAATTACCAATAAAAGTTATGGTCATTAAATGTAAAATGATAAATGTTCATAAACTTTCAAAAAAAGTTCCATTGTGCTGCCTTTGAGCCAGACTTGATAAGGAGACAGTTATTTTTCAATTAAAGAATAATACTGAAGCTAATTTAGTCCATTCATTATTTGCCCATTTACTTGTCCAAGTGACAGTAACAGTCATATGTTAAAAATATGCAAACTTCAAATTAATAAAGAACAGGCCAGGCGTGGTGGCTCACGCCTGTAATCCCAGCACTTTGAGAGGCCAAGGTGGGTGGATTGCCTGAGGTCAGGGGTTCCAGACCAGCCTGACTAACGTAGTGCCCCGTCTCTACTAAAAATATAAAAATTAGCCAGGTGTGGTGGTGCACACCTGTACTCCCAGCTACTCGGGAGGCTGAGGCCAGAGAATCACTTGAACCCAGGAGGCAGAGGTTGCAGTGAGCTGAGATTGCACCATTGAACAGCCTGGGCGACACAGCGAGACTGCATCTCAACAACACAAAGAAAAAGAACAAAATATGCTATAAAATATTTCTATGCATTCTGAGCGAAGTGTGATTTACACATAGTCATCTTAACCTGAGTATATACAAATTCTGAAAGGCAAGAAAAGTAGAAAAGACTTGGTGATTCATCAATAAGTTCCTTGCAGTGTTCTCTTTTTAAAAATGCCAATATATTTCACTTTAGGAAACCCTGTATTTTCCTTCAATTCTGTACTGCTAATAATTAATTCATTTTGCTTACACTGCAGCCAGCTTCAAATCATGGTCTCCACTTCTTGGTAATAGATTCTGCCACAGGCAATATGCTGTGCCATAACCTCAATTACAACTTACAAAGGAGAAGACTGCACTTATTTTCTGCTGGAGCTGCTGTTTTGTCTTAAATGAAATTGTATATGAGTGATGGGGAGCACCATTGTAGTGGGAACTGGTGGGCCCCAAACTATATTGAGTATATGTAAAAATTCATTGCAACTCAGGGTCTAAGAATGAAAGAGCCATTGACATTAAGCAACGGGTGAAAGCTGACTAATAAAAAATTGAATTATAGTAGAACGCCAGTGGTAGGCACATCTCTAACATTATCATTCAAAATGAGATATTCTAACAAAAAAAATCTTTTACAGATACAAACTGTAAAACCAATTATTTCTTTTGAAATCACCAAGGATGTGTGTGTGTTTGTGTATGTGTGTACGTGTGTGCCTATTAAGAGAAATGTAAAGAAACAAGATCAAAAGACAGAGACACACGGAGAGATATTCATTTGCAATACAAATTTACAAAGATATCAGATGGAACAATTATTATTTTGCCTCATCATTATTTACTTCATAGAAGGTATGCATATTATATATTTTATTTCAAAAATATTGTTATAATTAACACTTATAGGAACACTCATCATGTGTACTAAATACGTATAAATTAAAAGAAATAATTGTGTATGTGTAACTGAATGTGTAAGCACATGTATCCATGTTGTGTGCTAAGAAGAGGGACCGTTTTAATGCTTCTGAACTTCCTTCTGAAATTATATAGCAGAAGGGAAAATTTAACAATGACAAGTTGTTCCAGATCTTTAAGTCTTCCTTTAATAAAAGTGTTTAACCATGAAAGAAAAACTCAATTAATGTAAAGATGTTCAGAAGCATGTGAAAACCATATCCAAGTTTCTTCATCCCAATTTTTACCTCAGAATTCTCCCACTAGTGAACTAGATTCCTGTCTTCTATGGTTAGAAACAGTTTGCACAGTAGAGCAGGTGCTCATATGATCATGCCTTAAAAAGAAACTTAGGCATGCTGTCTCAGGCTTCTTCTGCAGGCACACCACTCAGCTCAGCACATGTGACATCACATTTGATGACGGGCCGAGATGCCCTTGCCAGCCACACTCAAGCTCTGTAATTTGATAAAGACATATATAATTAAATTCTGCTATGTTCGTGATGTTTCTAGAATTAATTATGTTGAAGTCCTCAAAGTCACTGATATTGACCTCCTGTACCCTTCATAGGTGAAACTTAAGAGAGAGGTTTCTACAATTTCATCTTTTGGAAAGTCAAAACAAAAACAATCAGAAAAATAGGACTGGAAGCTGTGAAAGGAAAGTACAGTGATGCTCGATGTTAATCAATTGCCTGCATTTCTGCTTCTGCCTTTCACTTTTCTTTTTCATAGAACAGTAGAGATGGCCATTTGGAATGGCTATTAGAGATCACCAAGTTCAATTACTCTAGCACCACAGATGAAGCCAAAACAGTAACCACCATATAGCAGCAGTCTGCACAGTTCACTAGGTTACTGGTGAGCATACGTGAAACTCTCCCTGGAAACTCCAAATATGCTTGGTTTTTCTGATGAGAGATATTTTAGAAATATGCCTTAGCAGATGGTCAATATATATTGCCATTGTAGCTATTACTGTATAAAAAACTCCTGGTGTAAGAATATGTAAAATAAACAGATTACAGAAGAAGATCTTAAAAAAATCTCTGGGGAAAAACATTAACTCTGAAATTTTTAACAGGTGTATGAATATACAAAGTCTGCACAAATGAATATACTAAGTCTTCCCTTTGACTACATGAGATGCTAAGTGGACAAATCGGTCTAATGAGTATGGTCCATGGACTTCAGGAACTGAGGCTTGGGTCATTTTGCAAAGACACAGAGTAGCTTTTCTGTAGAGAAGCATGCTCTCACTGTTGGGGGTCGCAGGGAAAACGGCTTATCAGCCTATCAGCCATGCTGGCTAACCTGCTATAAAGCATGATCTCAACTAAGTCGGGAAGAAAACAAATATCCCAATTAGGGAAAAGTTTTCCACTTTTAAATTAAGCTTCATTTTAAATTAAGCAGACTTGTGATTACATTTTCTCCCTTGTATTATTTTGAAGTTAGAATTTCAGGAAAATTAGAAAATTATGTGCTAAAAAGTCCCTTTGTATAAACATGCAGTAAAGAGAAAACTCACATGTGTGTTGTCAAGCTAAATTATGGGTGAAATGGAGGACTGTAACCATATGTGTCCACATGCATTGACTGTTGTGGCAGATTTAATTAGGAAAATTAGTCAAACCCACCATCCAAGCTGTGTCAAATCAAACCAGCACAACCTGTGTTTGTTGGCAGAGCACTACAATTAAATAGGCTGAGATTATTTCAATTCAAGACAATTCTGCAGTGGTAACTATACCCATGGCTACAACTAACCTCCAAATGAAATTATAAAGGTATTCTGGCCTTCAAACAGAAAGGAGTTCACAAGTTCCCTAAAGCACTCAACGATACTTTTATTGTAACCTGAAAGGGCTTATTTTAATTAACCTGGAGAATCCCCTAATTGGTAGAATTTCCGGAAAAAATTTCCCAGTGGAATGCTTACATATAAGAAAAGACCTTCCACTGACTGTTAAATTGCATTGGGCAACCTACTCTTTATCAGATAACGTTACATTGAAACAGTTAGTCTATGTAATGTATTTTTTAAAATGACAGAAATAACTTTTTATTTTTATTTTTTTTTAATTTTTTTTTTTTTTTGAGATGGAGTCTCGCTCTGTCGCCAGGGCTGGAGTGCAGTGGCCGGATCTCAGCTCACTGCAAGTTTCGCCTCCGGGGTTTACGCCATTCTCCTGCCTCAGCCTCCCGAGTAGCTGGGACTACAGGCGCCCGCCACCTCGCGCGGGTAGTTTTTTTTTTTTTTTTTTTTTTTTTTTTTTTTGTATTCTTTAGTAGAGACGGGTTTTCACCGTGTTAGCCAGGATGGTCTCCATCTCCTGACCTCGTGATCCGCCCGTCTCGGCCTCCCAAAGTGCTGGGATTACAGGCTTGAGCCACCGCGCCCGGCCGACAGAAATAACTTTTGGTAGGCAATGATTTTCACCCATAAAATCTGGGCAAACTAATTTAATCCATAATTCCATTTAAAATCATCAACACAGTTTTAATGAATAAGAATTTCTTCGGGACAAGGATTTATTTTACACTCTTTACACACTCTAAAACAATTGGAATTTGAGGGGCACCAATCTGATTAGCTAAATTCTCTTTTAGACACGGAATTCCTTTCGGACTTAGCAGTAGTTTTTGTTCTCTCCTTTAAAGTTTTATGACATTTTCTCGCCTTCTTGTGCAAGATGACTAGCTTACCTAAAATGGAGCAGAAAAAAAAAAAAAAAAAAAAAAAAAAGCTGAAGTCATAGAAATCAAGAAATTACTTAGGCGCCTTCCTCCTAGTTTCTGTGACTGGGTACCATTCAGTGACCTCAGCAAAGGTGGTCGTGATGGAACACTTGTCTGAACTGTCAGCTTGATGAAGTACAATTCTAAAGCTTTCCATATTGGCATTTAATCTTTTATTTAGTCATTGAAATAAGAAGTCACCATTTTTAAAACTGCCAGGAGAAACTGGAAAAGTGTTATCTTTCTTCAGCTCCCAGCAAAACGTTGCAAGATAATAGGAAGACAAGAATATTTCTTCCATTAACCCTTGACCCTGTAAGTTAATGGCTTTTTGTTGCAAATATATCAACAAACAGGGCACCAAGTGAGATTCTAACCCAGGGAGTAAGGTCTCTGCAATTATACAGATGTGTCCTGGTGCTTCATACTGTTACCTAACATACTTAATGTGAGAGCCAGTCTGCCCTAGAAGCTGGCCAGGAAGCAAAGCACACTATCTCCTCAGAGCAACTTCTAAGGAAACAGACAAAGACATCTAAATTATTATTTTAAACTTAAACACATTAGCGGCAATGCCATACCTATTTTTGCCTTTATCTAATGATGTTATGTTACCCTCTTACATAATTCAGGTGATACTTTCCTCATTAATGCAGAACTCAACATCATCTATGCTAAGATTAAAGTGAGTAAAAAAACCTTTGAAACATAATTTTCAGCAATTTCTTGAAAGAAAACATTACAATTTGCATAAACTATCCAATTGGTATGCTTTACCTACTGCTTAAAAAGGTCATAATGACAATCAAAATTACTATCTCTTATTATTTTAATAGTAAGATTGTGCTGGGATTTCTCAAATTAAAATGTTAATAAGTAAGGGCTTTATCAAGTTAATTTGGGATACAAAGGGAAAAATGACTTAATTTCTTCAAAATCAAAATCTCATCAGAAGTGTATTTATACAAATGAGAAATCTTTATAGGATAAAATAGTTTTAAGTTATTATATTTCATAACTTTTTAAATAATTGTACAAGGGCCCCTTCTCTAACAATTTATTTTAGGTAAATTTCTCAAAGAGGAAATATGTGTTAGGAAGCATGTTAAAAGATATTAGTAAATACTGTTAAATTTACTGTTACATTTCAATATATATTTACTGTATACAACTGTTACATATTTCAATATATACAGTTAAATTTTACTCCAGAAAATCTGTCCCAATTTACATTATCACATTCTTGCATAATACAAAATCCAAATATGATAGTTTTTAGTAGAAAGATTTAAAACAAATCACAATGAAAAATTAACTTGGAGTAAAATCTCAGCATACTTATAAATGTCTCATTATTTTGAAGTTATTAAAACATAAGGTGACAGAGTTACGTTTTCTTGTTTTTGTGGCTGTATCTATGCATCAAACTAAAATAAACAATACTTCAAAGAAATGACAGGATTTATCAGAAAGACACAGAAATCAATTTACTTCCTAAATTATAAATTACATTTGAGTTAACACAGTTAATATTTACTGTGTGCCCATAATGTAGCATGCACTAAGGAAATATGGGTAGCAGCTACACAACCATTAAGGTTCCATCAACTTATGAAATCCAGTGATGAGACAAAAAAGTCTCCCTCTCATCAATTATATAACTGCCAATCATACCATGTTGCACACATGATGAATACTCCTCTCTGGCAGAGACTTCAGCTACAAATAGAAAAACAATGATCTTCCCAAGCCAGAACTGTGCTGCAAAATTATCAAGACAAATCCATGTTGAGAAATTATAGAAAAATCAAAAGTTTAAAAACACAGGCAAAAAAATTAGACTTCTGTTCAGTATATTTATAGTAAAGTTAAATTTACCTCAAATCTATATCTTAAGCAAGGTTTCCAACTGAATTTTATACTAAATCCATTTACAGTAAATGAAATCAGGTTTATGAGTGGGTTTTGCAAGCTACTAATGCTAGTTCTTATAGTTATGAATGATAACAATAATAAATGCTGTAGAACATATCTGAAAATAATTACTTGTCCATAGAGCCCCATAGTCTTAACATTATTAATTACATGTCAATCTATATATAGTAAGTTCATAGAAAATCAACTTTAATCTTAAAATATACTGACCTTTGCATACAAGGAAGGTTCTATTAACACAGTAGGATATGAACTTTAAGTTGTTTTTTCCAGTCTTGGTAATAAGATGCAGAGTCAGCCTTATATTTCTCCGCAGTCCTCTCAACACCATTCATTCATTCATTCATTCATTCATTCATTCATCCAGCAATAAATGCTTAGTGAATACTCTTATGCTACTGGCAATACGCGCTGGGAATACAAAGGTGAACTAACGCAGACATCATTCAGGTCCTCATGGAATTTGTAGTGTACAATTAGAAACAAATATTAATCAAATATCCTTCACCGCCCATATCCCAGGGCAGGAATAAAAATCTACAGCTATACGTGCTGTGAAAGAAAGCAGCCAGTGCTACAAAGGGATGGCTGAACCTGGGGCTTGGAGAAGGCTTCATGAGGAAATGCCATTTGAGTACGAGTCAAAAGTAGAAATAAGCATTCACTAGGTGAGAAAGAATGGAAAGGAAGAGCATCCTTAGCAGATGGGACAGCAGGTACAAAGGCTCTGAGGGTGAAGGGGCTTGGCATGGTCCAGAAAGGAAGGCCAGTGTGTCTGGAACAGAGTAAGAGAGAGAGAGAAAGAGAGAGTGTGTATGGGGACCGAGTGCCACAAGGTGAGCCAGGAGAGAACTGCACGAGCCAGATCATGCAAACTTGGTAGGCTGGGTTAAAAATTTTGGTCATGATCCCAAAGGCAATGAATGGCAGGTCATTGAAGAGTATTAATTAAGTGGACAAATGATATGCTTGATTTGGATTTTGAAAACAGCGCTCTGACTATGGTCTAGGGAATGGGTTGAAGGAAATATACAGAGACCATTTAGAAGGATATTGCAATAGTCTAGGTAAATAGTGATGTTAGTTTGGGCTCAGCAGTGGTCAAGTCAATGAACAGAGAGAAGGAGATGCAAGAGTAACATGGACAGACTGTGATAATGAATTGCTTATGGTAGTAAGGGAGAGTATAAAATCAAGATTTTTGGCTTCACCTCCTCATTGATACTACACATTGTGATAAGAAACAATGGAAGAGGAGGAGGCTTGTGGAAGAAAGAGTGTGAGCTTGTTCCAGACATCTTAGATCTGAGATAGCTAAGAGAAAATGTTGAGAAAGTGTGGTCTATATGTAACTTGAGACAAATTTCTAAGGCATCAGTCTGGGGTTTGTTGTGAGAAAGCAACACTAGAATGTCCCTTTGAAAATTTTAAAACCAGATTTAAAATAAGAAAAGTTCACAAATTTGGTAAAGCTGAATACACAAAGATATATATTAAAGATATGTGTATATATCAGGTCTCTATGAAGTAAAGCAAAGCTATGTATGTGAGAATATGAAGGGCACATTTCTATACTTAAAATTCAACATTCCAAGTAATGCTTTTTGCCATCAAAACAAAAAGTGGAGCACAGTTAAGAAAAAATAAATGCTGTACTCTTATAAACTAAAATAACAGCAGACAAATTCAGCTTGCCCTCCGATAAGGAAGTAATTTAATAACATCAACAGACATTAGATTTTCTGCTATAGAGTATCCTCGGATAAGTAAACTATATTTCACTTTTTAGTTCAAGTAATTTAAATTGGCATTGAGTGAAAAAAACATTGCTCCACCATTCTTATGGTTATTCAGATGAAGCACGTGTTGTCTGTCCTACGTTGGTTACTACCGGCTTTCCCAGCCTGATTTCACTTAAACAATTCTTGGTCATCATTTTCAGTGAGTGCCCTACAGTGAAAAAGTCTAAGAGATCAAACAGGAGAATAGCATTCTTATTACCACACTGGATCAATTTCAAGTTATGGATTCCAATCAGAGAGGAGATGGAAAACCTTTCAGAGCCACTTACATCAAATATTATCCCCTAATTGAAAATGTGATAAGTCAGCAGACAGTTCTTCCTCAGACTTGACAAAAGTTGTCATGATTATTATTCATTCCTATCAACCACCTGATGCTCATAAAAATGGAATATATACAGGCTTATAAAACTTCATATAATGTGAAACTGTTCATGTCAAGGTCAATGGAAATCTCCATGTGGCCAAATCTAATGGACACTCCTATCTCTTGACCTACTTGGACTTCTCTGTAAGTTCGACTGGCTCCCACAAGATACACTCAGCCCCTTTATTCATGCATCACTAGTCTCTCCTGGTTTTCATAGGACTTGACTCCTGCTTTCCTTCCTACCTCTCTGCTGAATTTAGTTGCCACTCCTACTATTCCAGTCTTCACAATGCTGGATGTTCTCTTTACTATGCAGATTCTCTCTCCAAGTGAACACATCCAGACACATGGTTGATGATTTTTAAAAAAACTAAAACAAAAATAAATAACTTACTAATTCCTATCACTGGCCTTGCCTCCTGCTGTAATTTCCAAACTTGGATATTCAACTGTCTATTTAATATTTGCACTTGAATATTTCACAGGTGTCTCAAACATCCTATGCATCTAAAATAAGATTCACTTTTCTTCCACTCTTTCAGGTATCCATTCCTCTCTTGGTTTTTACCAGATTCATAATGACATCAACATCTACCCAATAGCTTATTCTAATCCATAGGAAGAATTTGTAAATCCTTTCCCCACATGTCCAAGTCATTGGCTGGTCCCTCAAGATTTACTTCCAAAGTGTACCTCAAACCACCATCTTTATCTCTTGCCTAGAACCTGGCTTCCTTCTCCTCATACTCTCTCTATTTCTACTCTAACCTCTAAAATCCATTCTCTGCAGTCAACAGAGTGACTCTTAAAACTATAAATCAGCTTACATGACTCCCAGATTTAAAACATTCCATGGTTTCCCATTTTGGTTGGAATAAAATCCCAACTGTTTACTGGACCCTACAAGGTCCTTCGTGGTCTGGCCCTTCCAATCCCTTCAAACTCATTCTCTCTCTTCTCCCTATGCATTGGCTACAGTAGCTTCTACGGCGGTACCTTGAAAATGCCAAGTTGTATTCCTCTTAAGGGATACTGTCTTTCCTATTTCCTCTGTATTTCACATAGGTACGTCCTCCTCCTTCCTTTTCAGCCTTCAGTTCTCATCTTAAATAGCATCTCTTCAAGAAGACTTTTGTGGCTACTTATACAAACACACTCCCCAAAAGAACTCAGTTTTTTTTTTTCCCCCTTTGTGCACTTTTACATTGTTACTGTGTTTAATTGCTGTCTTTCTACTTCTCTCCACTAGAATAGGCGCTCCCTGCATGCTGAGACCTTGGTGGTCTTGTTAACTTTGATTCCTCAGTGCCTGGCACTTATAAGACTCCAGTAAACATTTGTTAAACTAATTAAAGTGCTGTACAAACAGACATTTGAATATTAGAATTAATTATGAAACCTAACATAAACCTTTATCCAACAACATGTAAACTTGTAAATATCAAAATTCATCTTCTACATCTTCTTACAGAGGCTATGTTATCTTCTATTTCAGTTGAAATCAGAAAAATCAAGAAGTATCTCTTATTTTAATTTTGTTGGCTAAGTCTTTGCATTTAATAAATGTTTAACCTCATATACAATTTCCTAATGGTAATGGTCATATTTCTAACCATTTTAACTGGAAAAGAATGACAAATTAATTTCCCACATTAGGTGTTTCCCTTGTTGATACCAACAGAATTACATGAAGATTTGCCTTTTAAGAATTTTAAAGGAACAACAGAAGTCTTTTGAGAAGGTAGTCTTCAGTGGTGACATAGTAAGTAGGAAAAGTCAGATCCATTCTTTTCAAAGGATAATTTGAGTATATAACTACAAATGTTTACTTTCAACATTCATGTGGATTGGGGTCTCTTCAAAAGTGAACATATCATAGTAGACTAAATCACAGGAGCCAGTGAGTTCTCAAGTCCTCTGAGGGTAAACTGTAATCCTGTAAATCTGGACGTAAAGTCACCCTGCTAATACAGACCTGTGCTGGTTAGTAAGTAAGCCCCAACCCCTTTCTATTCCTGGCTCTGTGGTGCTGCAGCGGGGACCATGAAGCTATATCTCCTCTTCACAGCTGGCTCCCTGTTAGATTCTGCCACAGGACACTGGAGGGAAACTGGCAGGCAGGAGAAATCCGACTCCCTTTTTCACCCATCATTACTGTCAGAGAAGTCCCGGCCACAGCTCTTCCCTCCAGCAGCAGTCAGCCTCACCTTCTATCTTCTATTGTTTTTGGCGCTGTCGGTGTAATTCTCATTGTACCTGAGAGATAGCAGCTTGAGCAGGCTGGCTGTACTGGGTCCTGCCTGCAGCCTGTGAGTTATCAGCCCCAGCTGGGTGGAGGACTCAGCCTAAGTTTGGGGGTCCTTTCTTTGAGCTTTTTGAATCTGATAATGCTAATGTCTTTAATGTGTTCCCCCATCCTTAGGATTGCTGTTAGCTCACGGGTCTCTGTTTGGCTTTATAGCTGTCCAACCCCGGTATAATCGATTCCCTATGTTAACCCTTTTCAATTGAAATAACTGCTAAGAATCCTGTATCCTGATTGGACCCTGGATGACACAGAAGAGAACTAAAGGGAGAAACGATCCAGAAAATATGCTGGTGGAGGGGAGCGGTTTTGGCGGGTGGAAGAGATAAAATGAAGTATCAGTCTATTTAATGAATAAGTTGGACAGTTTTTATGTTAGGCATCTCATAAATTATACCAACAAAATGTCCACTCCTGTGAGGACACAGTCTAGGTCTTATTGATATTACCATGATGCTAAGAACAACTGTTTATTCTGTCACTATTCTTTTTTTTTTTTTTTTTTGAGACGGAGTCTTGCTCTGTTGCCCAGGCTGGAGTACAGTGATGCGATCTCAGCTCACTGCAAGCTCTGCCTCCCAAGTTCACGCCATTCTCCTGCCTCAGCCTCCTGAGTAGTTGGGACTACAGGCGCCCGCCACCACGCCGGGCTAATTTTTTGTCTTTTTAGTAGAGACGGGGTTTCACCGTGTCAACCAGGATGGTCTCAATCTCCTGACCTCGTGATCTGCCCGCCTCGGCCTCCCAAAGGGCTGGGATTACAGGCGTGAGCCACCGCGTCCGGCCCACTATGCTTTTATTGAATACTATATATGTTTAATTTCTAATTCATACTATAACCTGATAAAGATATATTCTTCCCACTTTACACACACACAAAAGTACAGAGAAGACGGAGTAGAAGATAATGCCAGATGGTTAATAAATGACTAGGGAAAAATTGTAACCCATGTCTTTAGTACTCCACTGCCCTCATCTCCATTAGACCAGGTTGTTCTCTTTTATTTACCTTTGTATTCCTTGCCACAAACAAGATAGAATCATGTAAAAACAGGTGCTCAGTAAATGTTTCTTGAGCAGATGATTGCATAAACAATTAGACATTAAAAAATAATAACTTTTTTTGGTAGCTTCTTGGTAAATATTTGCATTGGTAAATAAAACTGCTAACATTTCCATTGCAAAAGTAGCTGAGCTTGGTGGATACAATTCAGTGACTGCACCATTCTAATAAATAAGGGGCCCATCTGCTGACTAAGACAACACTGAGTGGGGAAAACAAACTGAATCAACTTGTTAAATGAATTTCCAATATGGTGATAAATCTAGGATGTTACTTTAACTCAGACAAAGGGAATATTAGCATTCAAGGTGACAGCCCAGGTCCTCACGGCACACTGGGCAATCAAAGCATTTCAAGGTGCAGGTGTTTTGCCCTAATGACTCGATAGAGCTGTGATATCAATTGAGAAAATGTTTTATGTGTCTGATTCTTTCGACAGAAAGACTTCCTCTTAAGAACAGGAGGGTTTCGGCAGATCACCAAATGCTTTTTCATATCCACATAAATAGCTTTAATCTTTGAAGACTATTCCTAACCAGTATTGAGCCCAAAATAATGAATGCAATTAAAATCTTAGAGAACAGAAATAACCTGGCACTGACACTGGAGTGCAGAGTATGTTTATTATGGTCAAGTAGGAGACAGAAATAGATTTAGGAGAAAAATATGTTCTGTATTAAAATATGTGTGTGTATCCACAAGTAACACAGAACAATTCAGAGCTAATCTAAGAGTCTTATATTCACAATTAAACAGAATAATTTAGTGCTAATCCAACGTTCTAATGGATTGCAAAAAAGAGAAACAGTGGCTGCCATTCCATAATAACAAACAGTTCCCTAAGTTAAATACCAAATGCATGATATGATGCAAGTTATATAATGCATCTTTCATGAAAAAAACCCTCAAAGGTTTTGAGATAAATACATTAATTCTAAACATTATGTAGCTGTAAGATAAATGTTCTTAATGTTGAGAAACACAGGATTCTTTATTGGGAATATAAAAAGATCTTGTAAAATTTTCAGTGATATCAACAATGTTAATAATAATCAGTAAATGGATTATTATTAACATTTCAAAATTAGAGAATATTCTAATTTGAAATATTTATCATGTAAAAAATATAATTATATATAATATAAATGCATATATATATTAACAAAATATGAGTGCATTCATATTTTACATTCTTTATATGTTTTTTGAAAGGCTTTGATTATTATAATATACCAATTTTGATTTACAGTTATATATATGAATTTATTCAATATAGTAGATACTGAATTTACAAGTGGTAATGAGGGTCCCATGGAACTTGAGGAGATCATGGAAATAATGAGATTCAAGAGTCTTTGATTCATGTCTAAGGTCATCACTTCAGGATGCTCAAAATTTTATAGACATTTTGTCAATTTTCTCATGTTTCACATGAAGAAAATGAGGCCCAGAGAAAAAAATACATATATCCAGAAAACGCCATGGGTAAAACCAGGGGCAGTATCCATGTCTCTTGACACCGATAGCTGTGTTTTTATCCCCCTATTCCATCCTGGGTGTTAGTGTTCTCAACTGGAAAATCTCAATAACGCCTCTGTAAACCTCGTATCTTTTGTAAGTATCCAAAAATGCGCTTTTGAAAGCACTGTCTAAACCACGAAGCACTCCGCAGACATAGAGATCATTGGAGCACAGATGTGATACATTTCTTCAGTCTTGCAGTACATACTGAGTCTCAAAACTTAAGCTCAAATGTCTAGATGCATGATTCAATGTAGTATATTTTTTTAAATTATACTTTAAGTTCTAGGGTACATGTGCACAACGTGCAGGTTTGTTACATATGTATACATGTGCCATGTTGGTGTGCTGCACCCATTAACTCGTCATTTACATTAGGTAAATCTCCTAATGCTATCCTTCCCCCATCCCCCCACCTGACAACAGGCCCCAGTGTGTGATGTTCCCCTTCCTATGTCCAAGTGTTCTCATTTTTCAATTCCCACCTATGAGTGAGAACATGCAGTGTTTGGTTTTCTGTCCTTGCGATAGTTTGCCCAGAATGATGGTTTCCAGCTGCATCCATATCCCTACAAAGGACATTGAACTCATCCTTTTTTATGACTGCATAGTATTCCATGGTGTATATGTGCCATATTTTCTTAATCCAGTCTATCATTGATGGACATTTGGGTTAGTTCCAAGTCTTTGCTATTGTGAAGAGTGCCACAATAAACATACATGTGCATGTGTCTTTATAGCAGCATGATTTATAATCCTTTGGGTATATACCCAGCAATGGGATGGCTGGGTCCAATGGTATTTCTAGTTCTAGATCCTTGAGGAATCACCACACTTTCTTCCATAATGGTTGAACTAGTTTACGGTCCCCCACAACAGTGTAAAAGTGGTCCTATTTCTCTACATCTTCTCCAGCACCTGTTGTTTCCTGTTTTTAATGATGGCCATTCTAACTGGTATCTCATTGTGGTTTTGATTTGCATTTCTCTGATGGCAAGTGATGATGAGCATTTTTTCATGTGTCTGTTGGCTGCATAAATGTCTTCTTTTGAGAAGTGTCTGTTCATATCCTTTGCCCACTTTTTGATGGGGCTGTTTGTTTTTTTCTTATAAATTTGATTGAGTTCTTTGTAGATTCTGGATATTAGCCCTTTGTCAGATGAGTAGATTGCAAAAATGTTCTCCCATTCTGTAGGCTGCCTCTTCACGCTGATGGTAGTTTCTTTTGCTATGCAGAAGATCTTTAGTTTAATTAGATCCCATTTGTCTATTTTGGCTTCTGTTGCCATTGCTTTTGGTGTTTTAAACATGAAGTCCTTGCCCATGCCTATGTTCTGAATGGTATTGCCTAGGTTTTCTTCTAGGGTTTTTATGGTTTTAGGTCTAACATTTAAGCCTTTAATCCATCTTGAATTAATTTTTGTATAAGGTGTAAGGAAGGGACCCAGTTTTAGCTTTCTACATATGGCTAGCCAGTTTTCCCAGCACCATTTATTTAATAGGGAATCCTTTCCCCATTTCTTGTTTTTGTCAGGTTTGTGAAAGATCAGATGGTTGTAATAGGTGTGTCTGAGGGCTCTGTTCTGTTCCATTGGTCTATATCTCTGTTTTGGTAGCAGTACCATGCCGTTTTGGTTACTGTAACCTTGTAGTATAGTTTAAAGTCAGGTAGCGTGATACCACCATCTTTGTTCTTTTGGCTTAGGATTGTCTTGGCAATGCAGGGTCTTTTTTGGTTCCATATGAACTTTAAAGTAGTTTTTTCCAATTCTATGAAGAAAGTCATTGGTAGCTTGATGGGGATGGCATTGAATCTATAAATTACCTTGCGCAGTATGGCCATTTTCACGATATTGATTCTTTCTATTCAACGTAGTATATTTAAACAAAAATTACTCTCAATATTAAATTGGCTTTTTGTTGTTGTTGTTGAGATGGAGTCCTCACTCTGTTGCCCAGCTGGAGTGCAGTTGCACGATCTTGGCTGACTGCCAGCTCCACCTCCCGGGTTCACGCCATTCTCCTGCCTCAGCCTCCTGAGTAGCTGGGATTACAGGTGTGCCACTGCGCCTGGCCTAAATTGGCTTATTTGTACAATGTAGGACTAGTTCGTTTTTATAATTCTCTGGACCAAATATAGATATTGCATATAGCCATGTGAAATTTCAGAGAGCACTTTCTCAAAGGGAACGGATAGTCTAGAGCAGACCCTGCTGCTGCCCTGCCTCGTTGTCCTTTGGAAAAGCTGAGTAAACCTGCAGCTGACACGTACTGGTTGCTGTCGATGTTCTGCCTCAAGCACTTAGGTCTCTCTTTTTCTCTGTCTTTCTCTGGCACCCGCAGAGCTCTTACAGAGAGGTAACCTGAAAGTCAATTGAGGAAATGTACAGAAGAGAAGCAACACCGCTGGGGGCAGCTTCAACCAGTGGAGAAGATGAAAGCATTATTTTGAGTGTTTGTGGTCTAAACTCCACTTGCAAATTCATTCCCAAAACTGAACCATCTCTGCAAAAGTCCAAGGGGCGATTAGTGAAGGGGCTGCTTTAAGTTTTGGTCTTTGGAGTCTACTTTTAATTATGTGAGCAAGGTAAGAGGATGCATAACAGGTAACTACACAAGCACACAAAACACATACAATTATGTCTAGCCTACACTATTCGCAGCAACTTAATTAATCCCTGAAAAGCCTCCGCACAATTTATTTCTGCCTTGGTGAAGGTCATTTGAGGAGTCCCACTGTGTGAAATGGTGTACTCTTTTATAAAACAGAACAACTTCAATTGTGGCTCATAAGGCCATTTTGGTTATTATCCATTTTATGGAAGTACGTCTGAAATATGACATATAATCCTTTTCAGCAACTCATTCCAATGTATAACTACTCAAAACACATACTACCTATACTTTGCCCTGGGCCTTGGATTGACCTTTGGCCTAAAACAATGAAATCTGACAAAAGCTGGAAAATACTTGGTTTTTTATGAACCAAATTATCACCTGATATTTATTGAGCTCACAGAAGGCTATGGCATATTTGTAGTCTGTAAAAACAAATAAAAGAATTTTACATGTGGTTTTTACTTCTAAACAAATAACAAGGGTTTATATAAAACATGCACTTAAGCAGAAAAAAGTTGCCAATTGAAATAAAGAAGATAAATTTTGGTTTTATTATTTACGTATTAGGTTGTGTAGGTTTGTTTACATATAAGTGAATAAAAGCACATTTTAGCATCCTAAGTAATTTACATATTTACATTTTTTCTAATAGAAAATGCAATCTAAATTTCATTTTTTATGGTTTTCCTTTCTATTTCAAAATTATATTTTTTCTTTCGATTTTGAGCACTTTAATTTTGATTTCTCATCATCATATTTATGTAATATTGGGAAGGTAAATACAGTTATATTCCTAACGTAAATCAAGGTGGGTGGTTTATAAGTTTGCATCAGAATTCGCAGTACCTGGCCGGGTGCAGTGGCTCACACCTGTAATCCCAACACTTTGGGAAGTCAACTCAGGAGGATCACCTGAGGTTAGGAGTTCGAGACCAGCCTGGCCAACATAGTGAGACCTTGCCTCTACTAAAAATACAAAAATTAGCCAGGCGTGGTGGCGGGTCCCTGTAATCTCAGCTACTCGGGAAGCTGAGGCAGGAGAATCGCTTGAACCCAGGAGGCAGAGGTTGCAGTGAGCTGAGATCCTGCCATTGCACTCCAGCCTGGACAATAAGAGTGAAACTCCATATCAAAAAAAAAAAAAAAAAAAAAAAAAAAAAAAAAAAAAAATTGCAGTACCTGATTAATCCACAAGATTAAAAGAAATTTTTTCAGGGGTTACATGTTTGGCCTCTTGGATGGCTGCCCTGGATTCAAAGAAAGCCTGCAAAATGACCTTATTTCTTTTTTTTTTTTTTTAATCCCTGAGAGTACACATACCTAATTAATGAAAACCAGGGATACTTTTATTACCATTTAGTTTAGGTATATCATATACATATGGCAAAGTTTAATTGCATTTCACTTTTTTTTCCAGTTGAATAATTATTTAAGAGATATACAGGTTTTTATATAGTCCTCAATTTTTAATGGATGAATTAAAACAGTATATATAAAAGTCTAAAATAGAATCCTTAATATAAAGAAAAATTACATCAAGGATATCTTTTAAAAATAACACTGGGGCCAGGCGTGGTGGCTCATGCCTGTAATCCCAGCACTTTGGGAGGCCCAGGAGAGCAGATCGCCTGAGGTCGGGAGTTCAAGACTAGCCTGATTGACACGGTAAAACCCCGTCTCTATTAAAAATAAAAAAATTAGCCTGACATCGTGGTGAGTGCCTGTAATCCTAGCTACTCAGGGATCTGAGGCAGGGGAATTGCTTCAACCCAGGAGGCGGAGATTGCAGTAAGCCGAGATTGCACCACTGTACTCCAGCCTGGGTGACAGAGCAAGACTCTGTCTCAAAAAACAAACAAACAAACAAAAACAAAAAAAAACTAATTTGAGGAACTTTTTCTAAATACAAAAAGTACAAAGAAGAAAATTAAAATGGTCCAATATCTGCCAGGGTTCAAATAAATTCTGTTAATATGGTTTTTAAGTCAAACTACTTAAAAGTAGATAATCAGAATGCTCTCTTTCCTAAAAGTCCTTTTTGTTTTTTGAGACATGATCTCACTGGTTGCCCAGGCTGGAGTGCAGAGGCTCCATCTCGGCTCACTGCACCCTCAACCTCCTAAGCTCTGATAATCCTCCCACCTTAGCTTCCAGAGTAGCTGGGAATACAGGTGCACACCATCACACCTGGCTAATATTTTATATTTTTAGTAGAGATGCAGTTTCACCATGTTGCCTAGGCTGCTCTTGAACTCTTGGACTCAAGCAATCCGTCTGCCTTGGCCTCCCAAAGTGCTGGAATTACAGGTGTGAGCCACCGCACTGGGCCACAGTCCTCAATAAAGAAATTCACTATCAAAGTTTCTGCATACACTGCTTATCCCCAGAGGTTGCAGCAAGTCACTCTAATGTATCTGCTCATCCATCCATCCATCTATCTACCCCTACTTTTTAAAAAGGATAATATTATGAATTCTCTCAAATCTAATTCATTTCTTGGTGCTTAATATACACTGGAACATATTTCCACATCAGTACAAATTAGCCTTATTTTTTTACAGGCAGAATGGTACTTCAATATTTAGAAAATATATACTTTTTGATGCCTGGACTTACCTGTCAGAGAATGGGCTAGTCTAAATTTAATAGAAAGCCCTTCTAGGTAAATGTTTTATAGTGAGTAAAAGAGCCAAAATATAGTAAAGAGATCTTAGAAACGTACTGTCTTACTCCCAATCAAGTGCTTCCAATCCTGTGGTCCAAGAATGCCACAGAATAGATTCTGCAGCATTTCTTCAGGGAAATAGTACTTAAGGAAAGTATAGTCTGAAAAAGATCACCTTATGAATTTCCTCCAAGCACTGTAAAGAGGAATAATTCTGCCCCCTCTTCCCTTGTAAGTGGTGTTCTGGAAAGGAATAGAAAGTCCCCACTAAAGGTAGTCTCAACACGGGAACATGGCTTCCCTGGCATGAAAACGAAAACGAGGCATGGTGTTATGTCTACTGTACTTACTCTACAGACAGCTTCAGTTACTACTTAAATCTCCTGGATACATAGGAAGATAAAGCAGAACAAGGATTTTGTTTCAGGTGAGATCATGGAACAGATGAAAGGGGCCAAGACTCCTTGGTAAACCTTATCTTTCTTGTCCTGTCAACTTACCTTTGCTTTGACTTCATATTACATCTCTTCAAGTGAACTCACTGTCAACTTTGAACTTTTCCCCAGGCAGAGAAAAAAGCCTACATGATCTTTAGCAATGACAGATGTTCTTTTCTATGGACCTTTGAGGGTAAGTCACATTTAGTATGAACACTTTTTTTCACACGTTGCAATATATTCAATGACAAAGCCTTTCAAAAACGACCATTTAAAATATAAAAGGCAATTGAGAGAAGATTGATAAAGATGCTTCAAATTAGTTATTAAAACTTAAAAACTGACCATCTCTTTAATAGGCATTTAATATTGAATCGAATGGCCTGTTACATTTAGATCATATTATACATGACAGATCAAAAACGAGAAATAAATAAATTCTTGGTAGCAATGATTATCATTATGTGTATAGCTTATGGCCAGTGAAAGTACTAGAGCTAAATGATTCATGTAAGACTTAAGCCTGCAACCTTGACCTCCTTAGAAATTGCCTGTGATCATTTGAATGTCCCCGTGGTGGCTGTTCTGAGGATCCTACAGGCATGATACCACTCCTATCTTAGCTGTTATACTGCCCCATTGCCTCTTTCTTTATACGTATTTGGAGGCCTGAGAGGACAGACAGAACGGAAACAGGAATCTGAATACCCAGTATCCAACTTCATATTCTTACTAAAAAGTGAAACGGGAAATTCTAGATTGGAGATTCTGAAGAGAGAGGTGATTACCTCAACAAAAGACTGTGGGCATTCCTCTCCAAAGGCTACGGATTCTGGCGCACAGAGCCCACTGCAATCCTAAGACGGACTCTAGTTTTTGTCTTTAAGAGCAAGGAGTTCAACCTTGGACTTCCTAGTCTCCACTTCCTTCAAAGACAACTCACATCTCTCTCTGTCTTTGCTTTTCTTTTCTGATAATGAATCCTTTAGAGTTTAAAAGTGGATTCAGCTCAATTTCTTTTGAAAGCTGAGAATAAACAAAGAGACAATTTTGGCCAGCAGAAGGAAAATAATTATACTTGCGTCCTTCCCAGGCAAACTCTCCCTCAGGGAAGAAACAGGGATATTAAGAGGTAAGGACCAAGTCATGTTAACAAAGGATTTGTGCTGTCCTACCTTAGAGTCTGGTACAAATATCCAGTGCTTAGAATTTTGGATGGTGATAAAGGTAAGTCATCTCAAAAAAAAGGTTTCAGTTCTTAAGAAAATGTCAGGCCTCTTCCCTCATATTCTCTCTCTCTCTGTTTCTCTCTTTTTCTCTGAGTGAATCAAACACTATCAACAAGAGAACTGGGAATTTACAGAGACTTTTTAGGCACTTAAAGCATGCTCTCACTACTCTTTAGCAGCCCAATCCACATAAGGATCTAACAGAAGCAATATTGTGTATGTCTGTGTGTTTTGTCTACCTGATAGCCATTCTTCCCTTCTTTTTATAAAATGCATTTTTATTAAAATATGTTTTCTATTCTTGTTTTTTGACAGAGGTGGCCAAGAGAAAGTAAGCTGCTAATGCACTGAAGAAGCATTGTCCTTTTAATCTTTTTTCCTTGCTCCCCTTTTTTCTGCCTGGAACAAAGAGGTGATTGATGGTGCTCCAGCAAGTCATCTGTGATCATGAGGCAACACTGAAGATGGAAGACAAATACAGAGAGAAAGATGATAAAAGGAGTCTAGGTCCCTAATGATCATGAATCTCCCATATTACCCCTGGTCTGCCTCCTTCTCAGGTGAGATTAAAAATAAAAACAGGAAAACACAGCAATAAGAAGCCAAAATAATACTACATTGACTTTAAGTCACAGTAATTTGGGATTTAGGATACTACAGCCTCCTGACACACTGTGTATCGTTGTTTGGGCTGGGGCATCAGAGGAGTGGGGGTATCTAAGCCATGAAATAGATTGAAAGAGGCTTGCCAGTAAAGCTCAAGCACAGTCATCTGTCTTGACTCCAAGTTCCCCAGGGCGACTGGCCTTCTCCTCTTCCCTCAAAATATGACTTCATTTGAATTCATTTAAACACAAAGAGAACATATTTTCTGGTTATCATCCCATTAAAGGCTTTTTTTTCTCATTTAAATTAGATTAGCTTACAAGTGTGCAAACACAGAAATGGGTGGGAAACAGGAGAGGAAATGGTGGATATTTCCAGTAAACAGAGTGATTTGCCCAGTCTAGGCCTTTAATTCCTGGAGCAGTGTTCAGAGTCAGCCCAGACTCCTAAAATGATTGCTCTCAGAGTTGTGTGTGTGTGTCTGTGTGTGTGTGTGTGTGTGTGTGTGTGTGTTCATGAGAGACTGACAGGGAGAGACAGTTTTCTGACTGAGAGGTAATTTGTTTCTTTTAGCATGTTGCCATGCAGAAGTTAATTGAAATTATTAAAGGATAACTAAATGGGCACCGTCTTTTTTTTTTTTAAGGAAAAAATGCTTTTTACAGAATTTACTGTCATTCCATTGAGTTTTCTTTCTTCTCAGAAAAGTATGTTACAGAGCATCCCTGCCCCCAGGCCCTGTTTTCTCATTTGTAATGATATACTATATGTAAAGTTATATTACCAGCTCTCGCAATTTCCCAACTGCTTGATGCCTGATGTCACAAAATTATAAGAGGCTGTTACATCTACTGCTCCAAGGCACAGGGATTATTATTTCGGCAACAATGAAAGTGTCTAATAAAGGACTTTAATTTTAATGACAGCTTGAGCGCAAGCTGTTAGAAAATTCAAGTGTATGTTTTCCCTATCCACGTAACTGAATCTGGTGTCCCCCTTCAAAACACCATCCTTTTCTGACCTAATTTGGATTTAAATTATTCAATTTAATTCAACAAGCATTTATCAAATATCTACTATATGTGAAGCACTAGAGTGGGTACCATAGTAATTGCATGCCAGCACCTGCCCCTCAGAAATTCACAATCGAGTGAGAAAGAGAGACGTCTATGAACCTGACTTAATAAAAGGCCAGATTATGAGAAGTGCTAAAATAAGGCTAAAATGAAGTGCCACCAACTATAGAAGAAAGATGTGTGAAGTATCTTAGAGAAGGTGAGCTTGGAGAAGGACTGCAACAGAAATACACAAGGTAAAAACACATTTCAGCAAAGGGACCCAAGCTCCATCCTGAACAAAGGCTCAGAGGCAAGAACTCTTGGGGTATTAACACGCAAGAAAGCAGACATATGTGGCTAGAAGACAGCAAAAACAGCAAAGGAAGGGGAGTCCCCAGAGCTAGCAGGGAAATGGCATCAGCAGAAATTGGGGCGTGATTGACTGTAGAAGCGAGGAAGAGAATATCCAGACTATGCAATGGGATTGCAATCCTCTGTTTTCTCTTGATTAGCCAGTGTAGATGATGTTTCAGGACCTCACCCACATCCCCCTGCCTTTACCATCTCAGAGCCCTTAGGCCTGACTGCCAGAACCTGCGTTTTATTTATTTTGCCTAAGAGCTGTCTCTGACTTCGAGAATCTACTTTGCTCAAGCACTTGGGAAACTGAGAGTGCTCAGGACTTAATGTCCAAGGGAAACAGTTCTTAAGAGATTACTGACAATAGTTAGGGTAAAGTAGCCCAGATCCCTTGCCTTTAGGTGGGAAAGGGAGGTACGTATTCTACAGGGGTCACCAGAGTTCCTAGTTGGATTAAGCTATACTTGCTCACAGTTTTAAGTGGCTTGATAATATACTTTTATTGACGGGCTTTTCTTCCTTATTTCACTTCTCTTCTCTCCTTCCTGGAGTCACCTTCCTTATAAACTATCTACCCTCAAATCCTTAAAATCTCAGGGTCTGCTTCTGGGGAAGCCAAACTGAAGACTACCAGTACAGGTGACTACAATTTAGTGTTATAATACACGGATGTAACAGCATGACGAATGGCAGAACCTCATTAAAGTACATACTATTATCACCATGAATCATCAAGATTTCCTTTAAAACCACGTGTTAGTGTAAGTGGAGAAAAAGTGAAATTATGAGGAGAATAAGTTTTGCTGAGCAGAGATGGTAAAATATTAGACACAACAAAATAAGAGATGTTTGGGAACAGTATTTCAGCCAAAAGGATTATTTAGTCAGATGACTGCACATTAGTTTCTTAAGATGAAAAGCTACATGATAATCCTAAGAGACGGGCAGCAATTGAACAGGGTTCTATGCAGGAAACACAACTACCTTCTTGCAGGCCTTTGTGAGCTATTGCTACTTCTATGGTATTCATACACATCATTAGGATTTAGAAAGAGGATTTAGAAAGATTACAGCATAAAAATATGATCCCTCAAATTGTTATATACTTTTACAAACACACATGGAAAAGTAGTAGCATTGAATCATGTGACATTCCGAGATAGGTGCTTTGGGTAGAAGAAGAAAACATGTAAAAGATGCTTCCTCTGAGAAGCCTTCCTTGGCTCCCCCAACTCTCAGCAATCTCCCTGGCTTCTGAGAGGTAAGAGCATTCAGAAGCCAGAAGCTGAAGGGTTCATTTGCCCCTCAGCCTGTGTATGCACTGCTGTGCCTTGTCTTGTAAACTAGACTGTAACTTCCCTTGAACAGTGTTCTTAGCAGCTTGCACAAAGTGACCTGTAATGCAGCATGTTCTTTTTGGGGGAAGCAGCATCTGGGATGGACACGGTAGTACAGAAAATCAGGAAATGTATCAGGGAGTGATCTTGAGATTAACAACTACAGTGGAAGTGAGAGAAGCAGGACTGGGCAGAGAGAGAAGTTGGGTGGAGAGGCAGTCACCACCAGACCTCCGCCAAACCCATGAAGGTCTCTGAAACTGGGATACACTTTAGAGTTGTCAGGAATTGAGGTGAAGGGGCTGGCCTTTTTGTATCTGCATTAACCAGTCATTGGATGTGGGTGTCCAATTCAATGGTAGATGACATATTTTGGCTGATTTGGGTGATGTTAATGTCCTTGTAAGCATTTGAGGAATCTTCAATCACATATCTTAGTTATGAAGTTGAAAAACTGGGTTTAGAATGTTACATCTATAATTTACATAAATTCAGTAATGACAACATATACTAACTTGAATTGGCTAGCCCTACAAAGTTTTGTCTTTGCTTTCTGAATAGATGCTTAAGGCCTTCAGAAGCAAACCTCTGTATTTCATTATCTGATTCACAGTATTTTAATGTACTAGTTCAGTTGTTATTACTGCTAATAATGATTTTTTTTATTGAAAGCAACACCAAGAAGAAATTTTAGGCTGGGCACGGTGGCTCACGCCTATAATCCTAGCACTTTGGGAGGCCAAATCAGGTGAATCACTTGAGGTCAGGAGTTCAAGACCAGCCTGGCCAACATGGTGGCACTCCATCTCTACTAAAAATGCAAAAATTAGCTGGGCGTGGTGGCATATGCCCATAGTCCCAGCTACTTGGGAGGCTGAGGTGGGAGGACCGCTTGAACCCAGGAGGTGGAGGTTGCAGTGAGCTGAGATTGCCACTGCACTCCAGCCTGGGTGACAGAGCAAGACTCTGTCTCAAAAAAAAAAAAAAGGAAAAAGAAAAAAAGGAAAAAGAAAAAAAGAAGAAGAAGAAGAAGAAGAAGAAGAAGAAATTTTAGCCCACTACAACACAGCTTTGACTTAGGGAATTTTTTTTTTTTTTTTTTTTTAAAGATACATGAAGCTTTCTACGAGCGCTTTCAGGGCTGTTATACATTATCTTCTATGATAATAAAAATCATAACTAAATCTGCCTCTTTGGGTTTGACTGCCAAGAAGCTCCTTGATATGGGTTCTCATTTACACATTTCTATGCCTAATTTTTCTGTATGTACCTTTACCATCATTTTATTACATGTGCATTTATATGTAGTGAACAATGTGAAATATAAATAAATCAGTATTTCAAAATTATAAAACTTGTCTGGTACCCCAAAAAGCTATAACTGAAGCACCACTTTCCTCTGTAAGGCTTTCTTTCAGAATCCCAATCACTCCATACACAGATTTTTTGCAACCCTGTGTTACATAGTCCATAGCACACTAGATGGAAGAGAAGTCACTAAGGGAGGAACCAAGTGGATTCCGACACGAGAGTCAATATCAAGAGAGCAGAGCTCAAGACAAATGAAAACGGACCAGAGCTATTGCACTGCATAGTGAAATTCTGGATTTTTCAAGTGATGTCCTGAGGTCATCTGTTTAAATGCTATACAGAAATGCCTATGGAATATTTTAGAAAGATTTCCACTAAAAGTTACTTTTAAAAGTTGAACTCATAGAAGTAGGGAGTAGATTGGTGGTTACCAGAGGCTTGAGGTGGGGTGGGATAGGGGGAGCTATTATAAGTTCTGGTGTTCTGTTGAGCAGCAGGGTGATTATAGTCAATAGTAATGTATTGTATATTTCAAAACAGCCAAAAGAGAATGTTTAATGTTCTTACCACAAAAATATCATAAATATTTGAATATGCTAGTTCTGTGATTTGATCATTCCTCAATATATACATGTATCAAAATATCACTGTGTGCCCCTTAAAGAAAATTACTATTTGTCAATTAAAAATAAAATAAAACTAAAAAAGTTTCTTTGTAAAAGTTTTAGTATTTGAATCAATAAAGTTCAGCTCTTAAAAAAAGTTTTTATAAAGATCCTAGATTTTGCAAAAACAGCCCATTGCTAACATCTGAATAGATTTTGAATGACTAATACCATCCTCACTCCGCTCTGTGCACTCATACTTTTGTTTCATTACTATCTATCAATTCACTGGCAATTAAATTATGAATCATGGTATTTATAATTTCCTCGTCTTTCCCTGTGGATAAAATGGTCCATGTGAATATGGAATAAGGAAGAAAGCTCATGCCATTTTAAAAACAGAATAATGTGTTTTCACTTTTTTCTTTTTCTTTTTTGAGACAGAGTTTCACTCTTGTTGCCCAGGCTGGAGTACAATGGAGCGATCTTGGCTCACTGAAACCTCTGCCTCCCAGGTTCAAGCGATTCTCCTGCCTCAGCCTCCCGAGTAACTGGGATTACCGGCATGCACCACCACACCCGACTAATTTTGTATTTTTTGTAGAGATGGCGTTTTTCCATGTTGGTCAGGCTGCTCTCGAACCCCTGACCTCAGGTGATCCACCCGCCTCGGCCTCTCAAAGTGCTGGCATTATAGGTGTGAGTCACTGAGCCCAGTCGTGTTTTCACCTTTTAGAGCACTTTAATGTCAGACAGTTCTGATTATAAATCCTAGTTTGACCACTTATTTTTATTTTGTTTTTTTGAAACAGGGTCTCTTATGTTGCACAAACTGGACTCAAACTCCTGGTATCAAGTGATCCTTTCACCTCAGCCTTTTGAGTTGCTGGGACTGTAGGCACTCAACATCACTCCTGGTTTGACCACTTTTTTAAGTGTGGCATTGAAAGAGTGATTTAACCTCTCTGAACCTCAGTTTCCTCATCTGTAAAAAGGGGACAGTGATATCTACTTCACAGAGTTAAGGTGAGGGTTCACTTAGATCCTCTAATTGCTTAACACAGGGCCTGGCCCATACCAACAAGCTACAAACTGCATAAGTTTGTATATATAATTGTCTTTATTATATTTGTTAAAATATAAGCAATAAAGCTAAATGCAGAATATACTGATGTAATAAATATTGACTGGTAATTACTTAAGATATTCTCAAGTTTTAAAATAAAAGGTCTGGAGTAGATAAGAAGGATATTAAGAATATGGAGAATATAAAGATTTGGAAGTTATTTTAAAACCTATTATTTATTGGCCTATGAAACATTCCATGTGTTAAGGAGAATTTGGTAAATAGAATTTTATTTTTACCATACTGCTTAACAATATAAACCTATAACAAATAAGAAAACTGGGTTAAGTGCTCAATACAATATGAAGTTCCCAGTTAAATTTCATTTTGAATAACAGAAAGCGATAGGGCCGTTATGACCTGCTGACTGAATGCCTGGCGTTGCCAGCCTGCTGTGAATGCTGGGCTGGAAGAGGACACACACGATGACAGGGACTCCTTTGCAGCTTTTCAGTAGCAAGTGGAGTAAATGCAAATGTGATTGGCATGTGAATATATCATTACATGTCAATACAGTCGTTGAAATTACCTTTTCCAGGGAAAAGGTGCCATGTGTCTAAGAAGAGAGAAGAAAATCTGAATTTTTACACAGAGCGAAAGCATGACTAGTATTGAGAATGGGAAATTAGATGACCACAACTCTGATTTAGGAAGGGAAATAATTTGCTGTGGACGTGCTGTGAGCAGCAAATTGCTTTATGTACACTCTGAGCTTGGAATGAAGCCATCTAATGATGACTTTTGGTGGAACAAATCTGACCATTTTTTTCTCCCACCCCAAATCTGGCCCAATTTAATGCTGATTCACACATTTTTGGTCGATGCTACAATGAAGTTTGTTAAATCAGCTAGCTTCATTTTGCTTACTTTTACTCATCTGTGAGATTACAATAACTTTTTTTAAAAAAGCAAAGAGGACTATACTGTGTATTGGGAGATTTTTATTCTAGCTCTCACTCCTCCCTAACTTGTCATTCTTGGATTTGACTTTTGGAGCTTCCCTCATTAAGTGAGGTGTTTGGAATGTTTGATCATGAAAGTACAGACCAACTCTATCAGTCAAGTACTGATTCCAGATGTCACAAGGAATCAAACCACTTTCCTCACCTGGGCCTACCAGCTTATCTCTACCTTAAGCTCAAGCTTCACAGTAAAGCTCTTCAAGTGGGAGAGCCAGAGGAGCACATCCCAAGTCACTTTAACTGCATCTTCAGAAGCAATATAATTTGATGGCTCCGATGTGATTCCAACAGGGCAAAGGAAAACTTGTCTGCACTAAGATTACGCCCCCACACTACCATAAATTCCACACATTGCCCTGCTGCCTGAGAGACTCCTGCATTCATTTTGATCTAGACTGGGTCTTAGTGAAGAGCTGTGGACAAGTTGAGGATTCATTTTTCAGATAAGGCCACTCGATGGGAGGGAAAAGGGTTAGAAAATTACAACATAAGGGAACAGAGATGAATACAGACATGGAGGTGAGGGGACAACAAAGACAGTGATTTGTGTAAGCTCGGCTTGTCTTTCTGAGACAGCAGAAAGTGAAAGAGCCAAATGGCATTCAGCTGCTCCTAATGGACAGGGCACAGTGACAGAGATGTAAAGAGTGTTTGTGTTGTCCATCAGATAATATTTTTTAGTTTGCCTGCTGTTTACTGCCAAAACATACTACTTCCCTTTTATGTCTCTCTCACAACATGAAGCATTGAAGAATCAGATCAACCTCAATTTGAAAATGGCTCTGTTATTCACAAACTTTGGGAACTTGGACAAGTGACTTAGTATCTCTGGGACCAATCTGTGGGATACATGTTAGCGAAAATACACAACTGGCAGGGTCTGAGGATAAAATGGGAATGCAGCGTGTCAGACCTCAAGCTCAGTCGATGCTCAATCCATTATTGAAAGTTTTACTTCTTCCTGCTGGTTTGTGGTTTTAGCATGACTTTCCCTAAAATAAAGAGATTTGTGAATGGTTTGAATTAACACAAGATCTCATATTTATTACCCATTTTTCTCCTCATTGCTAAGATTGGAGGCCACCTGATTAGTTGAAACTGTCATTGGTATGGGAGGATGTCAGCAGGAAAACTCACACATTCCTTACACTAGCTGTCAGACACTTCTACAATTTCAAACAAGCTTTTCTTAGCCTTTTATGTTGAAACAGCATATTACTAAATTTCATGACTGGGTCCACTAGTTACCTAATCGTTAGTTGTTTCTTTTTTGTTCTCTGGCGCCACTCTAGCCCATATTTGTGTTATCTAATATGCTGCTTCTTTCTTGTGTGGTCTATATGAATTGGGCTGCTTTCAAACTCATTTCAGTTTCCAAGCAAACATTAGAAAAATAAATCCACAGCTGTTAAGGACTGCCACCAAAATATATGAAGCCATAAAACAGCAGCAGAAGTACATGGTTCTGATAGCTTTCCAGCCTCTAACACATCCACATATCATAGAGCATGTCCTGCTCTCAGCTTGGTGGGATCTAATGCCCACAAGAACCAGCCCTTAGTAGAGCTGCATTCTTCTCAGGTGGATGCTTTAAAAATAACCATGATGCAGGAAGAATAATTCCCAATATACAATAATCATTGAAAACAACCCAGTACACTGCTGGTGGGAATATAAAATGATACCCTTGCTTTTGAAAAGATGCTAAACATATGGATACTATGACCTAGCAGTCCCAAACCTAGGCATGCAAGAATATGTCCATTTGTACACTAAAGACATGCACAAGAATATTTATAGAATCTCTATTCATAATACCCCCAAACTGGAAACTAATCAAATTGCCCATCAATAGGAAAATTGATAAATTGTGGTATATTCATGCAATAGAATATTACATAGCCATAAAAAAAAAAACAAAGCATGGCTACATGCAAAACATGAATGAATCTATGAATCTCACAACCATTATCTTGACTAAAAGAAGTGAGGTGTAAACATGTACAAAGCATATGGCTCTATTTATTTAAATTTGGAAAATAGGCAAAACTTATCTATTAGCCCAGGATACACTTCATTGGGGGAGTGTAGTGATTGGAGAAAGTGTTCTGTTTCTCAACTGGGTACTGGCTACAAAAATGTTCAGTTGGTAAAATTTCATCAAGAAGTATAACTGATATTTGCACATTCCAATATGTATAGTATGCTCAACAGAAAGCTTTTAAAATAGTAAAAGATTATGAAAATATATTCTCATCTTCAAAAAGATCTTGGAAAAAGCAAGGAACAATATCCAGATGATAGAGAGGTATCTAATGGGTTCATCATGTCATAAGATCACAGACTTTAATGACAAATCTGACCGTATGTTTGAGGACCACTGCTCCAATGTCTCTGCCCTATGTGGCTAGAAAGGGCATTATTGTGATTATGACTATGATTATGATTGCAATTATCATCATCATCTCTATTGTGTATCAGGCACTGTATGGAGGTTCCTTTCATCAATATTATCTCTTTCATCCTCACCAACAACCTTGGAAGAGAACAATATAATTTTCATTTTGCAAGGGTGGAAACTGAAGCTTGAACATATTAAACTACTCATGTGAAGTTGTTAGGAGACCCAAGATATGGGTGATCACTTACACTGGTGACCTGAGGTTCCCTTTAGTCCAGACTTTGGACTACATAACCCCAAACCCACTCTTTGGCTCCAGAAAATCCATCCTATGCTGTTTGAGAGGGTGATGGTTTGCTCCTGCTACGTTCATTTTTCCTGTACGGGTTCAGGTTTGTTCACTCTGTGTTCTTCAGTCCACGAAATCCTGACTGATGAGCAGTCATGGCAATATCTGGTTCTTCTCTTTCCCACGCACATTTGGTTCAGTTCTACTGAGCCCAACATCAAAGCAGCCAGACTGGCTGGACTCCAGGGACTCGTTGTGACTAAGATTTGCCTGCTGGAATTATCAGTGTGATCACAGAAGTAACCCAATCTTCTGTTTGCTCTTTGAATTTTCAAAGGTTGATATGAGGACAGATCTTTTTTTCACAGTTTCCAGAGAGGCTCAAAATTTGTTATTTTCTTTATGGATCCATATAAAATTATTTATAATCAACACTGGCAAATTGCTAGAGAGTTTTTTATAGTGGCAAGGAAGAATATGGTTTCTATGTACTTCCATGAATGTTCTCTAGAGACAGGCAGACCTAGGTTCATATCCCAGCTAAACCACTGGTGTAGTTTGGATGTTTGTGCCCTCCAAAGCTCATGTTGAAATGTGACCCCCAATGTTGATGGTGCAACCTGGTGGGAGGTGTTAGAGACATGGGGGTGAATCCCTCATGAAGAGCTTGATGTCCTCCCCCCAGTAATGAGTGAGTTCTTGCTCTGTTAGTTCACATGGGAATTGGTTGTTTAAAAAGAATATGGTACTCCCTCTCTTTCTCTTGCTTCCTCTCTCGTCATGTCAAATACCTGCTCTCCTTCCACATCTGCCATGATTGTAAGCTTCTACAAGCCCTCACCAGAAGCAGATGCCACCACTATGCTTCTTAATACAGTCTACAGAACCATAAGCCAAAATAAACCTATTTTTTAAAATAAATTACCCAGCCTCAGGTATTCCTTTATAGCAAGACAAATGGACTAATACAGCCACTTGCTAAGCCCATTGCATTATCTAATAAATGTGGAAAATACCTTCATTTAAGAATTGTTAAAAGAAAAATGAGATAATGCGGAAAGCACTTAGTTCAGTCTCTGCCATGGGTTCTGTTCTTTCCATAAGTGGTAAATACATACACACAAACACAAACAATTTATTTAGCATGCTTTATCATAAAACCATGCATGATATACACACAAGCATACACAATTACTCTTAAAGAATCAAATGTTTGTGATTTCTTAGCCTTCTAGTAGCTTCAGTAACAAATCTTGCTTTTGAGACAGTTTGGTAATTGTGGTAGTTTTCTAAAACAGCCGAGAATTACAGAAAAGAATAACTGTGAAAGGCAATATAATAAATAATAAATAAAGCAGCAAAATTGGTTTTAAAGGAATCTGAGTGTCTAAATTCTGTGAATTCAAAAAGTATGAAATCTGTGTAGTATTATATATTTCTAGGCCACTTATTCGAAAGACAACTTTTATCATATGTGTAGCCTGATTTGCATACTATCTTACTCATTTATAGAACATTTTGACACTTTGAGGTTAATAAACTCTTAAGTATTAACAGTCTATAAGTCTAAATGTAATAATAGCCTTTTAATCCATTGTCTTCCCTTCTCTTTAAAGACCACAAGAGTTGAGCAGTCTTTCTTTATATTTTATGTGACCTTTCAAATAACTGAGAAGGAGACATTCAGATAGAAATTATCCACAGCCAAAGCTCTGCTGGGAAAGCTAATTCACATCAGAATTCAAGAAGATTCTGTGCCCTTACTCACTGGTGTTTAATGATTTTACTTCCTCATTACAGTTCTCTTACCCCAATGTAGAGAAAATAATTAGACCTTGAATATGGCAATTAAAAAGCAGATATCCTGAGCTCTGACACTTCCAGCCGACTGTTAAGGAGTATTATCACCTGTTGGAAAATTTCTAAAAGCTTATAGAGTACTTATGAGAAAAAAATCCTTTATTGACAAGTATGACCTAAGAGAGTTTATGTTCCTAAAAAGCATATACATGTAAGAGCTGACACTCTTTAATGCTGCCGTTTTTCTTTTAAACCTTGCACTAATACTCTACTTCCAAGGTCTTTAAAGGCTATTCCTCTATGATAATATCAATTTATAACAAACAGAACTGTAACTTTGGGATAAAACCACCAGTAATCAAGTAAATGTATATGATAAAGATAAGACATATAATCTATAAAACTATTATATATTAGATCCAATGAGATTTGTTTGAAAAAGAATCTAAATATGCTTTCCTATCAGGTGGCAGTTCTCACTGACACATATTTTTAAAAAAGACATTAAGACGTTTGGCACCAAAAAGTAAGTATAGCTACATTACATAAGGACACTTCAATCTGGGTGCACATAAATATGGGTGAGGATAATTTTCTGTTCTTTAAGCCATTCAGTTTGTGGTACTTTATTATGGCAGCCCTAGCAAATTAATACAGGCACCATACTTAATGTCAGACTTACTGTACAATGAAGTCAACTATATATTAGATGTGAGTTAAGCCCTTTGGTGAGTCACTCTATCATTTGAGGCATATTGTGATATAAGAGGCAAATGCGACATATATACACATCACATTTTCTATATCTATTTATATATGTGTATGTAATAGAATATTATTTGGCCATAATAAAGAAAACCCTCCCATTTGTGATAACATGACAACATGAATGAACCTGCAATATTATGCTAAGTGAAAGAAATCAGAGAAAGACAAATGTGTGATCTCATTTATATGTGAAGTCTAAAAACTGAAACTCAAGTAAGCGGTGAGTGAAAAGGTTGTTACCAGGGGCTGGAAAATAGGGGAAATGAGATGTTGGTCAAAGGGTTCAAAAGGAAAAAGGAACTGTTTGATAGTAAATGTTTGTTGCTTCAAACCACTATATTTTGGGAGAATTTGTTGCATAGAAATACCTAGCTAATACATCTATCAGATAATCAGTTTTCATTTTCTTTTAAGAGAAACCTGATTTATTATTCAGTTGACAATTTTAGTGGCAAAAACTTATTGCTCAGTCTTGTGTGCAACTAGAATTAGCCCTGGGGGTGAGGCAGTGGTGAACTACCTACAGAAATTTGCAGAGGATTTCCAGTGCCATTTTGCTGTCCTGATAAACATGATTTCTTTCATCCTACCTTGAATGTGGGTGTGATGGCTGAAGCTGCAACAACCACTTCACCACTAGATGGAAAAGTCAAGAGCATCATCCTGACCTCGACCCTGATGTCTTGGAGTTGCTAAAGTAATACCAGAAATTGCCTGCCTTTGGACTTGTTATATGAAGAAAGAGAAAAAATTGTTTAAGCCTCTTTTTAGTCAGTTTTTCTTTTACCAGAAACTGAAATACAATCTTTCCTGGAATAACTACTTTTCTCTTTTATGTCACTGGGGGAGATCTGGCATAGCTTCTCTTTTTATTCTTGAAAAATAGCGTTCATTCACTGTCATAAAAAGCATTGTTAATTTATTTTTAAAAATCCATAAAAACATCTTTTGCATACTGCTATGGTTTGGCTCTGTGTCCCCACCCAAATCTCATCTTGTAGCTCCCATAATTCCCATGTGTTGTGGGAGGGACTCAGTGGAAGATGACTGAATCACAGCAGGTCTTTCCCATGCTGTTCTCATGATAGTGAGTGGGTCTCACGAGATCTGATGGTTTTAAAAATGGGAGTTTCCGTGCACAAGCTCTTTGCCTGCTGCCATCTACATAAGATGTGACTTGGTCCTTCTTGCCTTCCACCATGATTGTGAGGCTTCCCCAGCCCCATGAAACTGTAAGCCCAATTAAACCTCGTTCTTATGTAAATTGTCAAGTCTTGGGTATGCCTTTATTAGCAGTGTGAAAATGAACTAATACACATACACTATCTTCATCTATATTATTAGTATGGATAAAAAGTTATTAGACGGAGAGAAATGAAGGGATAAAAGAACAGAAAAAAGTGAAAAGAAAGAGGCCAACATAAAATGATATAAATAAGGGGAAAAAATGGCAGGAGGGGAAAAGTACAATTTTAGGCCTGTGAAAGAAAGTTAGTATGAAAATTGTTAAGAGTCTAAACATTAAAGGGTAAAAACATTTATTGTCTCTTTCTAGGATGGCAGGTGCTTTTTAAAATGTAACGCACAATGAGATTTTTGTAAGTATAAATTTCTTTTCCTACTGTTTGAACTTTGACATTACACAGTGAAAGCCTAAATTTGAGATGCTTTTGATAACTGTCTTTCCTGAAAAGGTGTGAGGTGATAATGAATTGGACCTTTGAAAACACAGAGTGAGTTTGCATGTTCTAATTATTTTATGGGTTACATACAAAAAAGAAAAAAGAACTACTTATCCTATACATATACACACACATACATATACATATATACATATATAAACATACCTATATACACACACGTGTGTGTGCCTGTGTAGGATAAGCATACTGTGTGTGTGCATAGGATAAGTATAAACATATGTGTTTAAATATATATGTGTGTATGTGTGTGTGTATTCTTGGATAAATAAATATTACAAAGAAAACAAATATTAAATTAACCAGTGGCACAAAAATGATGTATTTTAGGGTATGGTATATTGTGACATTCATACAAAATGTGTCACACACATATTAACAAAAAGGGAAAAATTACAAGTCAAAAATTTAATCCTCTTTACAAGCTATTTATGAAAATAAAATTCTTTGGGGATTCATGTTCTATTAAAAATATATTACCTACCTTATACTTCAAAGTATAATACAGTGTTTGAAGTTTCCTTTCATTTTAAATGAGCATTTTCATTCATCAAATTTGCGTGATGGTTCTCCACAGAAGCAAAGCCAATAGAAATTGGCTACCATAATTATGAAGGTTAAAAACTCCATCCGCCATTTACAAATTAGACACCCTGGAAGCTGGTAGTGTAGTTCTGAGAACTGGAGGGTTGGTGATATAAGTCTAGTCCCAGCCAAGAGCAGGAGAAGATGATGCTCCAGCTCAAGCCATCAGGCAAAAAGAGTGAATTCTCCCTTCCTCTACATTTTTGTTCTATTAGGCCCTCAGTCAATCAAATAATGCTCTCCCATATTGGAGAGGGCAATCAGCTTTATGCAGTTTGCTGATTTCAATGCTAATATCATCCAGAAACACCATCATAAAGCCACCAAGAGTTAACATTTAACCAGATTATCTGGGCACCCTATGATCTAGTCAAGTTGACACAGAAAATTAACCATCATAACATCTTCGGTAAATATGAAAATATAATGTAGCATATGTGACACATATTTGTATGGCACTGGAGCCAACCTGCTTGATTCAAATCCCAGATCTACCACAGGTTTTACGACTTCCAATAAAGATTTAGCTCCCATGGGCTTCAGGTTCTTCATCTGTAAAACAGAGAAAATAATAGTACCTGCCTCATAGGATATTGTGAGAATTAGGCAAGTAAATACATGCCAAGCACTTAGAATAGGCCTAGAATCTAGTCAGATCTGGTCAGCACACAATGCATTTAACTATTATTTTGTGATGCAGACATCATAATAAAATATTCTAGAAATGAATATCACCTATATTGGTTCAAAAAGCAGATGAAAAAATTAGACTAAAAATGTAGAAATTAGTCACTCAAACAGTGTAAATCAACAACAGCTATTTGAACCTCAGTATAAACACATAGAACAAACACAGTCTTTTTAATACTTATATTTAAAGACACGGTTTTGTTTTCTGTTTATTTTTACCAAAGCTAAAAAGAGAAATCCTAAAATCAGAATGGTCCCCCTACAGAATGGTCAATTTCTACCACCTCCCTCTCTTGTAGTCCCCTATTTGAAGATGTGTCGGTCATCCTGAACAGTTTTTCTTACTTTTTATGAAGTAAGTAACATATGTTCACCACGGGATAATTCAAAACACAAAATAGTAAATAAATAGGCAAAAAGAAAAAAAAATAAATGCTACTTAGATTTCCACTACTCAGAGATAAACACTGATAGTATTTTCATACGTGTCCTTTCATACCATTTTCTATGCATTTTTAACAATTTAAATAAATAACATATATTTTAATACCAAAATTAGATCACCTATTCATACTATTTGCCATCTTTTTTTTTAGAATTCCATGAAATGATTTTCATGTCAATAAATATTTTAAATAAATATTTTTACAGAATCATTTTAAATAGCTAGTTCTTATGAATTTTTTCAAAATTTCCTCAGGTAACTCATTGGACATTTAATTAGTTTCTGGGTTTTCTCTGTCATAAACAATGCTGATTGCTTCTTGTAGCTAATACTTTTTCATATGGTTGAGATCAATTACTAGAAATAAATGATTTTAGGTTTTTGACACACAGCATACTGTGCTCCAAAAATGCAATACTTGTGCTGTGTCTTGTGTGTTTCCGATAGGTTTTAACTGGCTTCAAGCAAATGATCTCAACCACATGTGTATGTAAAGTTGCTCCAAAATGCTGAGAAAAAAGACAAACTTATTTTACAGCTAAGAAGTCATCTAGAACCCTGAATCACTTTTGAGTGTTTTGACTCTGATGAAAACCCAATAAATGACTTGATAGGTGCAGTACAATATAATGAGTTAAAACTGAAAGCCTTTCCAACAGATATTTAAAGAGCAGTTTATCATTGTTCTGGTTTAAAGCGAGAAATTTGTATAAATAATTCATACCCTCCACAACAACAATAAAATAAAAGTCTTAACACTTTCAAGTAGGTATTAAAATAGGAACTGCTTTGCCAGAAGTAAATAAGTGTAGTACAGATTTCTCTTCCTGCCAAGGCAGAAGAGATTCTACATCACAGGTGGGTATGGAAATAAGATACACTACCAGAAAATATTCCAGAAGAACTACTTCTTTACATTAAAAAATTCAAAGAAAACACTGGCTCTACAACCAACCAATTTAATTTAATATTTAATGTTACATGAAGGATGACTACCTGGGGTAGACCTTCATTTTTCGAACTGCACTGAGAGGGAAGCTTTCCGATGGGGGAAAACATATCTCTTTTTGTAAGCTCATCAATGGTTAGGTCTTAAGGGTACCACTTCATATTCTACAAGGAGGTCATTTTTTAAATGAGGCCTAAGGCCTCACTATTAATAATAGATTAAGAACTGTCTTAAACTCTGTCTCCTGGTCTCAATCAAACTCAAACATTCCTTTATCTTTTTCTTGAGTTTCAAAACCTCCCTTACTTCTTCTTTATTGAGAAATAAATTCAAGGTGCTGTTTAGAAGATGTTGGTTAAAAAGTTATTGTTACTGGAATTTTCTGATCTTTATGGTTGTTCACTCAGGAAGATGTACAATCAAACACTCTCTTAAAAGAGCAAAGGATTAGCCGGATGTGGTGGTGCAGGCCTGTAATCCCAGCTACTTGAGAGGCTGAGGCAGGAGAAAAACCTGAACCCGGGAGCTGGAGGCTGCAGTGAGCTGAGATTGTACCACTGCACTCCAGCCTGGGCGACAGAGCGAGATTCAATCTCAAAAAAAAATGGAAAGGCCTGGCACAATGGCTCATACCTATAATCCCAGTGCTTTGGAAGGCTGAGGCAGGAGGATTTTTGAAGCCAGGTGTTTGAGACACGCCTAGGCAACATAATGAGATCCCATAAAAACTTAAAAAATTTTAAAAAGGGAAAGGTTCACATCTGGCTAGGTCTTTAAGATTCCACACAGTCCAACTGAGAACAAGGAAATAAAATTCATACCATTTCCCAAATTCCTGGGAAATGTTCATATACACTATTCCACTGGGTACTCGCAGCAACCCTAGAAAGTAAATCAGAATGATGATCATTAAAATGTCAGGAAACAACAGATGCTAGAGAGGATGTGGAGAAATAGGAACGCTTTTACACTGTTGGTAGGAGTATAAATTACTTCAACCATTGTGGAAGATAGTGTGGCAACTCCTCAAGGATCTAGAACTAGAAATACCATTTGACCCAGCAATCCCATTACTGGGTATATACCCAAAGGATTATAAATCATTCTACTATAAAGACACATGCACATGTATGTGTATTGTGGCACCATTCACGATAGCAAAGACTTGGAACCAACCCAAATGCCCATCAATGATAGACTGGATAAAGAAAATGTGGCACATATAAACCATGGAATACTATGCAGCCATAAAAAAGGATGAGTTCATGTCCTTTGCAGGGACATGGATGACACTGGAAACCATCATTCTCAGCAAACTAACACAGGAACAAAAAACCAAACACCAGATGTTCTCACTCATAAGCAGGAGTTGAACAATGAGAACACATGGACACAGGGAAGGGAACATCACACACTGGGGTTTGTCAGGGGATTGGAGCCTAGGGGAGGGATAGCATTAGGAGAAATACCGAATGTAGATGGCAGGTTGATGGGTGCAGCAGACCACCAAGACACGTGTATACCTATGTAACAAAACTGCAAGTTCTGCATATGTACTCCAGAACTTAATATATAATTTAAAAAAAAAGAAAGAAAGTAAATTAGACAAGTATGGTTATCCCAATTTAACCAAAGAAGAAACTGAGGCTCAGTAAGATTGAGTGGGTTCCTAGGGGCACAGCAATAAATGGTGGAATCTGAGTCAAACCCATTCTGTGTATATAGGTATTATCTTCAGGCAAACTGACAATCAGTATCTTTCATCTGCCAAGACTGCTATGGGCGTGTTAGCACCTTACTCCCTCACTTGCATTTCTAAAGTTTCTCTCAGTCTTTCGTCATTTTCACTGTGCACAGTTGGTTCCAGCTAGTGTTTTTCCTTAAAAAACAAACAAACAAACAAAAATTAATCCTTTTATGCCAAGTCAGATTCTAGATAACTTTTGACCGTGGCAACCATATTTTAAAAATATAACAGAACTGTACTATTAAAAAATGAAGTATTTATTTATTTTCACTTGGACTAATAAGTACATTATTGATTGATTATTGATTGTACAGAAGGGATCTTGTTATGTTGCCTAGGCTGGTCTTGAACTTCTGGCCTCAAGCACTTCTCCTGCTTTGGCCTCCCAAAGTGCTGGGATTACAAGTATAAGCCACCGGCCGGGCGCGGTGGCTCAAGCCTGTAATCCCAGCACTTTGGGAGGCCGAGACGGGCAGATCACGAGGTCAGGAGATCGAGACCATCCTGGCTAACACGGTGAAACCCCGTCTCTATTAAGAAATACAAAAAACTAGCCGGGCGAGGTGGCGGGCGCCTGTAGTCCCAGCTACTCGGGAGGCTGAGGCCAGAGAGTGGCGTGAACCCGGGAGGTGGAGCTTGCAGTGAGCTGAGATTCGGCCACTGCACTCCAGCCTGGGTGACAGAGCGAGACTCCGTCTCAAAAAAAAAAAAAAAAAAAAAAAAAACAGTATAAGCCACCATGCCTGGCCTTTGCTTTTATGAGAATGTTTGTTTGCACATCTTACTGTGTGACCAAGCATGAAGATCAGAAAATTCCAGTCATTGGTATGGTGCTATACCAATGACTTACTGGGAAATATTTAAGTATCATTTATAGTCCAATTAAACTGATATAATCAGAATTGTTTAAGCCAACACTTGGAATAGAGCTGAAAATTGTTTTGACTATATGACAACACAAAAGAAAAAGAGATCTTGCTTCTTTTGCATTGATTACTGTATCCTTATCTGGACTGATAAATGAGCGCAACACTTAGCTTTAAGAACAAGCTCCTTGAGATGACAAACTAATTTAATCTATCCTACATGGATTCCTTGGGGCACAGTCGTTTTGAATATGTTGTCTTCAATATCAAACATAAGCAATCATTTTTCTTTTTCTTTCCATAGCTACTAAACTGGAGATATGCTTCAGCAATAGTTTTTTTCTTTTTTTTCTAGACATTGTCCATACAATTATTGGTTAATCTTACCAGGCTGCAGTGAGGTTTATATCCCTCATATCTGAAAGGACTTCCACCAATCTCTAATTGCTTTGTGAACTCGACCCTCTTTTTTCTCCCTGGAGCTGCCATAAAATTGCCTTTTACCACCAAGTGTTCACTTTATCAGCACTTCCAGGGCTATCACTGGGATTCCCTTTTACAACTAATAATGGTCAAAACCATATGCCAGAGCAGTTATAATGACAGACAGAAGGACCATGCCAGAGTAAATAAATAACTTAGGGGTGCGATTCTAAATGAGGGAAGTACAGCATGGGCGATGGCCAGATACTCATTGACTAACAGTGTAAGCCAGCACTCCCTGTCCAGAACTGGCCAACTACCCATGAGAATAAACCTACAATGAATACATTCTTCAGTGTACACACACATACCATTTTAAATATACAAATATTTTATATATAAAAATTTTAAATAGAAAAATGTCAGCTTTGTACTGAATCGGAAGTGCGGGGGCAATGCAAATGGGGTGTCAGGTATGTAATCCTGAATCCAACAGACAGAAGAGGAAGGCAATGTAATGTGGGTTAAGGGGCTGCTTCCTAGATTTAGGAGGCTCTCCAACTCTCTAGGCCATTTAACTTCTGTGAGCAAGTCCTTTAAGACTGTGGTACAGTAGGTTTTCATAACTGAAGGATTTCGAGGTGGACTTCATGAAGTATTCAGGGTTCCCAGGAGCCTCCATGCAACAGTGACAATGGGAAGGAGTCATGGTGTTTTCATGTGGACTCAGATTTCCAACCCACTTCATCCAGAACAAGGCCTGTTTCATATATTGATTTATTTTAAAGATTTTATTTAAATACAGGTTTCTAAGGCTTTTTGAAAATATTTAAAAAATCAAACCCAATGATCCCTAGGGTCCCTACCAACCCTAATATCTTATTCCCTGATTCCTCTGGAAGAGAAAAGAGGTGAACGGTTCTATTCTCACCATCACTAGCTGCCCTATCTACCAATTCCTGATGAATCACTGACTTGGCTACCTATGGTTGGCAACATGTGTAAATACAGACCTACAAGATCAGTTGTCCCCCAGGTTATCTGATGCTTCATTTGTCAACACAAAGTCAGGAAGAAAAAAGTGTGCCAGCAAGGAGAGTCAGTAGGAAAAAAAATGGCAGAAAGAAGTTGAGGAGAGTCCAGGGACAGGGAGCTTTCAGGCCTCTCCTCATACCAGACCCATTTCTGCCAACTCCTGTGTGTCCTCAGAGAGTAAGGATGGGGGTAGGTGAGAAAGAGAAAGCAGGGAGGGAATAGAGAATGGAGTTGTTAATCTGACTGGTTAGAGCCTAAGCTACTAATTGAATCATATTTTCTAATGGGTGGGTTCATCGTTTCTTAAAATGTAAGAACCTGCACTCCAGGTGCTTGATATGTATTCTCAAATTTAAAGAAGGCAGGAAGTGTTCACTGAAGTTAAGTATTGAACTGAAGTTTTCACTGGAACACTAGGTACCGGTTCGGGTGGTAAGGCAGCACTAGGACATCCAGTTCACTGCCATTGTTTGCACAGTGCTCTCTTGGGAACTCTGCCAAGTAGTATAGTTTTAGCTGGGCAGGGTGGAGAAATTCCTGGGTTCTTTATCTATCAAATATTCCATCCTGATCCCCCTCTCCACCTCAAAAAGTGGAGAAAAAAAATAAAAAATATAAGAAGAACATTCAGGTTAGATTGAAGGCATCACTGTAACATTCAGTCTTCTTTATGTTGGACACATAAAGAAGATTCTGAACTCTCACATTCTCCTCCCCTTCTAAGCTCAGCAGTACTCAAGGCCAGTCCTAGTAATTTTGTACAATACTCACTGGGTGCAGTTTCACCTGGGATGTGTGGTAACAACTTATTGTCACTAAGATTCTAGAAACTGTTTTAGGGTAAATAAGGATCCATGAAGGTACTTGCCAGTCCTCACAGGTAGTTCGTAGGCCACACTCCGTGGGTGAGGTCAGTCATCCCCATAGCTTGTAAGAGTTTTTTTCTCCCACAAGTGCATACTAGAGCACCAAAAAAAGACACATGGAATCTGGCAAGAAACAATCTGCCTCAGATGGTACAGAGACCATAATGAAGGGACTCCTCGTGATGTATGGGCAGGTTTCAGGCAAGGGGGAAAGCATGTCAAATCACCAAGAGGACAGGAAGAGCAGAAAGTGGGACCCGCTGGGACTAAAGGCCTTGTGTTACTGCAGGCTTGGGAGCGCTGGTTCCATGAAGGAGGGGACTCTGAACAGGAACCATAGTCCTGGAGGAATACAGCCTCTGCCAGAAATGGGACCCAATGCAGGGAAGGCAGGAAAAGAATATCCCAACCTTTCCCTTCTCCTTCCCTCTCATCTCCTGCCAATGCCTCACCATAAGAAATAGCAAGAGAGTCAGGTAATGCTAGCAAACACATCAGCCTCTTGGGGACATAGATAGGGCAGAGAAGGGATCTAAGTGATCTCATGCACATACATGCATGCAGGATAAGGCAACTGGAAATACTCAGTGCAGATTCTTAGCCCAAGGGGAAAGTATATACATATATCTGAGGTTTGTGAACCCCTTAGGACTACTCATGGATTCCAGGGTAAGACATTGTAAATGTATTAATGACTTTCAAATCTGTATCTCTAAGTTATATTGTGATCTTTCCCCCAAGCCTGGGTTTTAGATACACAGCTACCCACTAGACATCTTCTCTCAGCTATCCGACAGGCAGTGCGGATTCAGGCTGCTCAGAACAGAAGTGGTTCCCTTCCTCTTCCCTTTAACCTGCTCCTTCTCACAGGTTCCTTTTTCTGTGAATTTGAATCACTCTGGCCAGATAAGTCGAAATCTTTAAATCCTTTCCTTCTCTCTTTAAATCCCATCAGTGACTAAGCCCTATTAATTCAATCTTCTAAGTATCTCAAGAACTTCTTCTTTTACTATTGCCACCTCTTTGATACAGATTTCCATCACTTTTCACCTAGATCATGGTCTCTTCACATGCATCCCTGACCTCTTACCTGTTTTCCACAAAGTCACAGAGACAAACTTTTCTAAAAAGAAAATCACATCATACCATCCCATTAATTATAATTCTTCTGTCTCTCCCTTTAAGAAATCCAAATCCATCCAGATTCAACTGCATGTACACCAGCTTTGTCTACAGGGTCTCCCCGTGACCCTGAAGGTCTAGTAGCACCAAATGAGTGACAAGTGTTTTGCATACTATATGTTGTGAATACCTTTCTCTCAGCTTCCTCTCTATTGGCCTGGTGAAGTGGTAACTTCTTATTTACAAGGAGTTTTGAAACTACAGAAGAGTTGCATAAATATCACAAAGATCTCCTATACATCCTCTTCCCTGCACTTTCATTCATTCATTAACATTCACTTCCCGGATCACTTTCTCTGGTCCTAACCCCATCCTGTGAAGCTCATTTCCCCCTTTCTCTGTTCTCTGTTATCTTCCTGCTCTCGATGGTAACTACACTCTGACATTGTTCTGTGCTTAGTTTACCTGTCTGTAATTTATGTTTTTTCTTTGTTTGTTTGTTTGTTTTTTGAGACGGAGTCTCACTCTGTCTCCTATGCTGGAGTGCAGTGGCGCAATCTCAGCTCACTGCAACCTCTACCTCCTGGGATCAAGTGGTTTTTGTGCCTCAGCCTCCCCAGTAGCAGGGACTACAGGTGCCCACAGTCACATCTGGCTAATTTTTGCATTTTTGGTAGAGACAGGGTTTCGTCATGTTGCCCAGGCTAGTCTTGAACTTCTGGCCTCAAGCAATCCACCCACCTCGGTCTCCCAAAGTGCCAGGATTACAGGCATAAGCCACTGCACCTGGCCTGTCTGTCTGTCATTTAATAGGCTAACTTCCATACTGACATAGGTGATGCATTACCAGGAACTTTTGCAGAGTTTACCCTAAGTAGACACCTGAGAAATAAATGCTCAGTGAGTAAGTGACAGAATATCCAATCCTATGATCAAAAGATCCCATGAAAAAAAGACATCAGGGTAAGTGGTTTTGTTTTTGTTTTTGATTTGGCATGGTTTTATTTACTTAGTTTTTTGCCATCTTATAAATTGAGTCAGTAATACTAGCTCTTATCTATCGCAAAGGAGCTGAGAAAGAAGAATCTGTCACTCAGTGAAGAGACACCATGACCCCACTCCCGAGTAAGTCTTCTAAGCTTGTACAGACTCTTGAGAGGAGATAAGTCCAAGAGGAGGGAATCTCTAATATGCTACATGATGGACTAAGTGGAGGGTTGTGCTAAAAGCATGACACAGACCCTGTCAGGAATAAAAGTGACTGTCAATCTCTCTTGGGGAAGGCTGTGGATACCTTGCAGAGCTAATAAGGGTCCCAGGAAAGGAGGTAATCAGCCTCACCAGCAGGAGGCCATGTGAACGAACCAGCTGAGGCCCTGAGCAGAGAGGGTGGTGGGAGAACAGACCTCAGGTAGCAGCCACCAGCAGAAGCCATATTCAGGGATGTCACATAAATCTACCTAGTATGGAATGGGAAAAGGCATGGTGATGATTCAGATTGCAGCAATTTACTAGTGGAGAAAATGCCTAAGTATTTACTGCCTTGTTTTCATTGTTGACAACATTTCTTTCCAATATGCAATAGCCTGAGTGCCTGCAGATTGCAAAGTAAGGAGCTCCTAGGTTTGTGTGCAGGGACTATAAATGGGCACCTTTGACCCAAAGGCAAGTGGTGTGTTTTCAGAGTACGCTCATCTACGGCTCTATCAAATGGAAACTGCATTTCAGATTGGTGGCCTTAAAAAAGCAGTCAGAGAAAAAGCACCCCAGGAGAGGAACCAGCGAGAGCAGGAATTCAGAACCAGTGTCAGGATTCAGCACTATTAGACTTGCTCTCGCATACCAATGAGCTGAAAGAGCTATTTCATAATAAGGATCTTGGGAATAAAGAACAAGTTTAGGTGAGAGTTACTTTGAAGGAAGGGTCAGTAAACTCACTGAAATAAATGTACAAAATTCTGTGTTCACCAAAAATGGAGCACAGTCAGTAGTCGGGGTATGATGCTGGCAATTAAATGAGCAATTTGTCAACTCTTTAACCTCACATATAGATATCATGACTCAAATGTTAATAATGTACAGCAACGGAAATGTTTCAGGAGGTTGCATGGAGAAAGAAAGCCAATCCTCAGCAACTGTTGATTGGGAATTTACTCAGTAAGTAAGTGTAAGGCAATTTCCTATTCCCAAGAATCTCATTCTCAGGATCCAGGGAAGAAATCTTAACAATACCCAAATATCTGTATGTCAAAGATGAAAACAGACTTTCTAATAGAGGCAAAGACAAAATGGTATTGAGGACAGCTGGGAGAATCAGGAAGGGTCCCAATGAGGAGGAGGCATCTAAGATGGAACTTGAAAAGGCAAGATTTCAATAGACTGAACTGTGCGATGAGGAGGTCTCAGAGAAACAATGAGGAGGAGTTCCAGAAGAAGGTGGCTAACAGCTTCAATACTGCAAAAAAAATCAAAGAGAATAAGAACAGAGAAAAGACTATTAAATTCTGCACAAAGGAGAGCTTTGGTCACTACCATAATAGCAGTTTCAGTAACGCTGATGAAACAGAGCTTGATTTTGAATGACTGAGGTTGTAAATTGCTAGTAAAAGTGTGACAATAATAAGTGGAGACCTAAGTTTGTAGTTGTTGCTGGTAAAAGGAAGAAGAGGAAAGGTTCAAAACGTTGAATGGAGGCAGAGTAATTAAAGGGCATCTGTTCACTTTCTGGGAGGGACAGAAGATAACTCAGAATAATGTGAAGCAAGGGAAACTAGAAGGATAAAAAGAACCAAAAGGCCTGGTGGATGGTGCATGTTTAGGGAACAAGGTCCTAAACGGAGCTGGGGCAGAGCGATGGAGAAAGAGTACTCTGTAATTTGTATTAGATCTACTTAACTCATGATTTAGAGGACTATGTTTAGTAATAATAAACAGTGAGTATTAATAACTTCCACTGACAATTGTATTAAATGCCAGAAAATAATAAGAACTAACATTAATTAATACTTGCTATGCACCTGGCCCCAGGCTCAGAACTTTATACTTAAAATAAAATTCTGCATCATTTCTGCATGCTTATAGTATCAGATATCCCCAGAGTAAGTGAAAGTTTTATAAGTATAAACAATCTTGTTCACTTCCAAGATTGCAGACACCCAGCTTGCCACCACCTGGAAATAAAGAACTTGCCATCTACGCAGGATCCCTCCCTGCCCTCACTCCACCCTGCCCCCAGCCCGACAGGAAACATGGGGACCTATGTGACCCATATCTCTTCATCTGCAGTTGTTATTTTCCCCTTGGGAGTTCTGTACAACACATGAACCCTCCCTACCCCTCATGATTTCAGCAGTTTATGGCTCATTTAGAGCCACCTCAGAAAATCTCTCCAATGCCCGATGCCCAAGTAAGCACTTCCTTTACTCAGATGCCTATGCTCCAGCTCCTATCTGTTTAGCTCAGGAATATCAATTAACTTACTCTGTCTTTTGCTGCTCCTCTCCTCTGTTACTCATTTAATTTTTAAGTTGAAAGGGAACTTAATCCCCCTTGATAATCAGAAAAGCACCTACCATTAATATTTACAAAAAGAAGGGAAAATTAATATATAGTGGAATGAAATCACACAGTACAATAAATCCTCCTCCCTTTCAAGATACCCAGAATTTCTCTCCAGCATCTACATGAACCTGTGTATCTACATCCTGATTTCCTAATTATACCATTTTTGTCTTAGGCTTCAAAATTAAAACAAGGTAATTTTGGGGCTTTTTTTTTCCTATTTTAAGATGTAAAATAATATTTTCTGTAATTTGTCACTGTAAATTAAAGTGATTTATTCTATACTATGGGCAAAATAGGTTTTATGGGCTAACCTAGATGTCATTTAGAAACTTGATTGTTCATGAAAATGAACTCTGCATTCTAAATGACTAACTTATAAATACACCTTCGTAATACAATCTCTTTGTATGTTGAAAACTCTTTGAATATGAAGATAAAGCATAATGTGATATTGTTATGCAAATGATGGCATGGAATATCTAACTAAACATTAATGATGCCTTTTTCAAGATTATTAATTAATTTTTGTACTAGATTAGTTATGTTATCAAATACTCTTTAAAATTTCTCAGCAGCTTCCTATGTAGTAGAAATTATTTAAGAAAATTGACTCAAATATAAGATACATAAGCATATTAAGAGTGTAAGACCTTCCCAATGTCTAGTTTTGATATGTCTGATGGCATATCAAAAATACCTTATAAATTCTCCTGTTGTGCTAATGACTTGAAAATTACAATGAACCAGAAAAGCAATCTATACAGTAATTAATGAATTAATAGTCTACCTCATTTCAAAAAGGCACTCAAGTCAGCTTGACAGAAAGCATATAATTAAGCAAGATACAATGAATTGAATATGAACTTGAAAAAGGAGATAAAAGGAGAGTAAGATGGAGAGCATAGGTGGATTCATACACAGATACATGCCATGAAATACTGCAATTATAACTGGGCCCCCAGATTTGGTTCCTAGAGTTACAGAACCCAATCTAAAGAGAGAAAAAAATGATCAATTTCAAGATTTGCAGTGTTTACCTAGTAAAAACTACCTTAATAGTACTTATCTAAGGATGAGAACAAGTATCTCTGATACCGAAATCCTAAAGAGATCCTCAGTATTTTCTATGATATTCCTAGAGTAATTCCAATGATAGGATCCACAGTGAGACTCAAATCCTCTCCACACAAGGAGATGGCAGTGCCCTAAAGCCTAGTTGGATAAAAACCAGCTCCATGGGAAGCTATTAAAATGCTGTACAGTGCACGGGTTCCCCAGTGGACTTGCTCAGTCACAAACTCCTTTAAAGCATCTGTTATAATATATGAACTAATTATCTTTAAGTCAATCTTACCTAAATATTCAGTCCCAGTCCACGTTTTGAAATGTACTGAGCATTACCAAATTCACAGGCCTGAATCCAGCTACTTAGTATGGCTGTGGAAATACAGGACTGCATGCTTTAATAAGCCATGAAGCTCAGGGAAGCATTCTGGGCATGGAATTGCTGTTGAATCTGAATGCAGATTACTTCTGCTTTCCAGAATAAACAAATGTTGAAATTATCCTAAAATGGATAATGATACTACAAATATTGAAGTGAGTAACACTTAATATTATATAAATCTAGTGGCACACGTGATCTTCTGCTTAAACAAAAGAAATACACAGCAAAGGAGACACTAGAAAATGGAAATTACCTGTGGTTTTTTTTAATAAATCTGAAATCAGTGAAGTTTAGATGCAGTCTTTTTTCTTTCTTTTTTCTTTTTTTTAAAGCTTTTTTGGCTGTAAGTTCATGCAATGCAAAATAATCCTCTCCAGTTTTACTGAGGTGGCCAACCATGTCCATGACCAAATCTGCCTCTAAACTGGAACTCAGTTGCTGACCCAGCTCCAGCTTGGCTTTCTTGTTGGCATCAGGAGGCGCAGCACTCCGTCTGTAGGTATCTCTGTCAGCTTCCCCTCTTGTGAGTCTTGCAGGTCTTTCACCCTTCAGACCTTTAGGTCGAGGGCTGCCAGTCTCTGCACGGCTGCTGTGTATAGTGGCAGGCACAATCTCTGGGGGGAGATGAAGGTAATCACGGAGATACTGGATACCCTCATTGGTAAGGTACCAGTAGAAATGTCTCCAGGCAAACTGTTCCTTCACGTAGCCTCGGGACTTGAGAGACTTCATGGCCTTCATGACATGAAGGTTGGACACATTCTTGTCTGCCAGCTCCAGGTGCTTAGGCATGTGGATATCCTTCTTGACCACCATGACTCCCTCCTTAAAAAGGAGTCATAAATGGCAATCTGGTTCTTCTTAGGCATCAACATCTAGATAGCTGTAGGGTCTGGGACCAGGGCCCGATACAGTCTTTTAAAAAGAGACATATTGGATCTATTTTCTTTAATGCCTACCTAAGAAAAATAACATTATTGTCCAAAGTTGTACTTTTTAATCTTTTGAAACTAAATGAAATTTACTCTTCTAAATTCCTTAGTATATTTGAGAGTATTATGACTGAATTTCTAATTGGTCTCACAGTGCTTGTTTTGTTTTTCAATTTGCTATAGATAACTGAAATATAATAATTAAGATTTTAATTTACTGTTACTGAAAGTGATTTCCTTTTAAAATCATAACTGTATTATTCATTTGCTAAGTTTTCCTAAAACTTTGTACTACTTCTTTATTTCTATTATGTTAGGATAACAAATGAAGGAAACGAAACTCTACAAGATACATTTATTTTCTTTCAGATATTTAATTCAAAAATGTCATCTTTTGTAATAAACTTATTATATTAGTCCATTTTCATGTGGCTATGAAGAAATATCTGAGACTGGGTAATTTATAATGGAAAGAAGTTTAATTGACTTCTGCATGGCTGGAGAGGTCTCAGGAAACTTACAATCATGGTGGAAAGGGAAGCAAACATGCAATTCTTCACATGGTGGCAAGAGAGAGAAGAATGAGAAAAGAGTCAAGGGAGAAGTCCCTTATAAGACCATCGGATCTCATAAGAACTCACTCACTATCATAAGAACAGTATGGGGGAAACATTATCTCCACGTGGTCCCACCCTTGACACGTGGGGATTATTAGAATTCAAGGTGAAATCTGGGTGGGGACACAAGCCAAACCATATCACTTATAAAAGAGTATAACATTGTCAAGATTCAGAATGAAACAATATCTTTTTTTGTTTTCATTGTACTTGTTAGAAGTGTTTTCATAAAGCTAGGAGCATGTGGTTTAAAGCCTCATTACATCAAGACTGAGGAAAACAGGTCAGTCACTAACCATGAAGGGGCTTGACAAGCTTCCAATTTATAATTGAAATTCATCCATTATAATTTTGTGATAACCTCCCATATGTCAAACTAACTATTAGTACCAGGGATATAATTAATAATCAGGATACATAAGGTTCCTACTGTCATGAAACTCACAACCTAAGGAGAAAAGCCAACGCATTTTTACAAACCATAAATTATGTCAAATGCAATGAAGACAATAAACAGATGCTGTGAGAAAAATAACATGAAATGTTGAATTTAGAAAGGTGGTCAGGCAATACTATTCTGAGGAGGGGATATGATTAAGCTCAGACTAGAAGAAGGAGTCACATACATAAAAAGTAACCTAGAAAGAGGGAACAGAAAGCAAGATCCAGATATGAAAAAAAAGCTTGACATAATTTAGGAACTGATGGAAGCCATGGAGTTAGTAAGCGATGGCGAGACAGGAGATGTTTCTGGTCACTAGAGATGCCAAATCATGTAAAGCCTAAAAGTCTCAGTAAGATTTTTTTATTTTCTTGTGAAATAAATGGGAGAGAAACAATGAAGGACTGCATGAGAGAGGGAAGGATAAGGGAAAGTATCTAGAAAACAGAATGAATTAATGAAATTTAGCCCCCTTTAATAACTCACGTTACTAGTAAATCTTAAGAGATCAGTTTTGAAAGCTACAGAAATCTCAGATAAACAAAAGCAACTAAATTGGGTATAACAAATATAACAAACGTTATGTTCAGAATATGGACAACTTGGGTTTTTTTGAGGTTCTTCCTATTGATAGAATATTTATTTCCTCTTAATTACATACATCCACAGGCCTCCTAGATTCTTAGAATTACGTTTTCCTCCAAAGGAAAATAGACATAGAAAAGCACCCAGGGTAATATAATAAACACGTCAGTTCTCACCATTAACAGTTTTGAATTTTTCAGACTTATTTCAGCAATAATGTTGATTTAACACACCTTATACTAAATTTTGACCCTCTCCAACGCAAGCTAATTAATCCTTTCAAAAACTAAGTTATTTTTTCTTGGTAGATAAGGCTATAAAGTCACTGAATTTACTAGACTTTGTAATAAAAAATTCATGTAACCAATGCTCACGAGGGCTGCAATACTCAGGTCATTTCACATCGAACCTAAAAACATATATATAAGAAGTTGTTACGCACTTGTCTCTGATTTTAAAAGCATATGTGGCATTCTGAAGTCCATGAGGCAAGAAATGTGCCCACCATGATAACCTCATCTGAAATGGCCCAGAGGAGGAATCATGAGAACATGGCTGAGGTGAACTCATCAGAGATGGCCCAAAGCTGGAGTGGTGAGAACATGGCTAAGGTGACCTCATCTAAAATAGCCCAAGGACTGAGTAGGGAAAGCAACAGGAAAGAGTGGACTCTCCCACTCTGATGGAGTATTGGCTCCAGCACACATCACTCTGGTTTCTCCACCCACCCTAATTCCTAAGGATGATCTTAGATTCAGATTGGAAGATTCTGAACTAGAGTTGTCACTTCCACCAAGGCAGAACTTGTTCTTTGATTGCTCAGCTGTTTTCAGCTGATAAGTGAATCAAGATCCCCTCAGGACAAAGCTGACATTGTTTTTGCTTATCGTAAGCCATTCTTAGGGTCATGAGACCTTAAAAATACCTTCATGGTACATCAATCAATAAACAACAACAACAACAACAAAAAATAGAAAATTTGTTCAAGTTGGGTATTCAGCTTAATAAAAATTGTGATCCTTAAGTTCATGGAAATTCACTATCCCCTTGGTATTCCAAAAAAAAAAATTTACCTAAAAATGTCCCACATGCAAGAGTTTATAGATTCTGGAGTGACAGATATTATCTGATTTCAAAAATATTTTTCATAATGTTTATTCTATGGGCCAGAGTGTTCTTGAGGAAACTACTTTAGGACCCCAGAGTCTTCAATTAAAGGGTTACATACCATTTTCAGTTTATAGTCCTGTGCATAACTAAGACAACTACCAGATGAAAGGAGACTCTATGCCCACCAGACATTTAATATCCTACTCTCCACCTCCCTAAATGAGAGAAACTGAATACAAGTAACTAGGAATCGACAGCAACCACTAATTGACACAGATACAACTATCTCATAATCCATTTACTATTTTAATAATCCTTTCACCACAGTTAATAACATCTCTTGGAAGCTGAGGTCTGAGATTGAATTAGACACACGCGACTTTGGCTTCTCTTCCAAAAAATTAGAAAAAGTTCGGGACATTATAGATCTGTATAGATGTTTTCAGAGAAATAACTGCATTTTTAAATAAACCAATAATAACCATCTAGGTGAAGGTGGAGACTATGTCAATCTCCATGATGACCATTCTATTTGCCAAGGGTACCATATTATTTGTTGAATTAATGCTGGATCATCTGGCATATAACATGGTAACTAGAAATATAAAAAAAGTTATTAAATAGTGATAACTTCCAATTGGTAGCTTACTTTTATGGAAGTATTTTACTTCATTAAAAATAATTTATGTTGATTTCCATCTGCCTCTCCATTCCCATTTTGGTTGTTATTATTTTATATCGGCATAAAACCCCAGAGACTGAACACTCATCTATTTTTGCCACATATTTCCTGTTATCAAGTCACAGTTCCCAGTTTGTGAAACAAAAATTTAGACATGATGTTTTAGGGGATACATATATATTTTTAAGTACCTAAGTCCTCAAATTGCTCAACACTAACAAATGTGACTTCTACTGAATAAGGCAGGATTGTAAAGGATTGTCTTTTATGGTCTGAGATTACCCATTTTAACTCAAAATCTCTGTTTTATTAAAGCAACTTTCTTAAGAAAAGTGCCACCAATACTATAAGCTGTCAGATAAATCAAGATAATGTAAAGCAAGAGTTGTGTTTTGTTGGTTTTTTTCTCCATATGACTTTTTTTAAACAGATGCTTCTGGTATAATTCGGCTATGTAAGCACTAGAAGAAAGCAATAAGTAAAAATAGAATATGAAATCTGAATTAAAAATGATTACCTTTTTAGGTATTGATAGTAATCTATTTAAGCCCTAAAAATTCAGTTTCCTTTATAAATATACATGCATGCACACACATAATACACACACACCTACACTTATACATTTGTTGAAAATATATTGAACATATTTTATGTACCAGGTCCTAGGTTGGGTGCTGGTAAGGCAATGAAAATCAAAAGCAGACATGAACCTTGGTCTTCTCAAGCTTGCAGTCCAGAGGGCAGAAAGATATTAATGAAACAATCATTAAAAAATGCAAACTCATCACAGTAATCAGCACTGCAAAGAAGATATATATGGCATATACTAGAGGCATGTGGTCTTGCAAAAACTGGAAGAAGCTGCTTCATTTAGAGGCAGGGGTTTTCTGTCACAGGAATGAGGTAGGATCAGAAAAATAAATAGGAGTTAACTAGGCAAAAACAAGGAGGATATGCACATGTCTGGCTCTGAAATGCAGGGGAGCTAAACACAAGTGAGTGCAACCCTCAATGGGGAGCCAGTGGATATATACAACTAGCTGCCTATTCTTCAGGCATATAATTATGGGTCCTATTCTACAAACTTTCCAGATGGCCTATAAAATCAGACCACCATTCCCTAGAGAGGCAAACTCAATAATACATTCTTACAATGGCTTTTGCTTGTGTTATTTTGTTTTTTCCTCATTCTCCTTATTCCCTCACTCCTGCTTCCTGGCCTCACATTCCAAATAAATGCCCTACAAAATCTGTGTCTCATGATATGCTTTTTAAGGAACTGCAAACTAATACGCTTAAGCATGGCATAGGATGAGATAGGAACAAAAATGTATATAGGTCTGTCAGGCATTTTACCTCTATCCATTCAATGGGAAGCCTTTGAAGTATTTTAAAAAGATGGAGACATTATTAGACGTGCTTTTCAATAAGATCTTTCTGGCTCCAATGCAGAGAACAGATCAGATGGAGGCAAAAGGAGATGAGGTTCAGAAGATAATACAATGCTGCAGATGAGAGAGGATGGTGGATTAGACTAGGGAGAAACCACAGTGACAGAAAGAAGCAGATACATTCCAGAGCTATTTAGGCAATAAAATCAATAGGGCTTAATGAGAAAAGATGTGTTGAGGATGACTCTTATTTTTTTGGCTTCTATTACTCAATGGATGTGGTAGGATTCACTGAGCTAGGCAGCACTGAAGAAGTCTGGTGGTACAAGAGGGAATAATTATAAATGTTTTAAATTTAAATTTAGGTTTAAGTTGAGTCTGAGATGTCTTTGAAACATCTTGGAAGAAATATAAAATAGGTAATTAAATATATGGTTTTGAAACTAAGGGAACAATTTAAGCATTTCTGATTCAGCTTTATTTGGATGGCAATGAGTTTCAGAATCATGGATAACACTAAATAGAGAGGCCATATTAAAAAACAACAACAACAACAAAAAAAAACAAAGATGAGGAGATGGTGGTATCAGGTCTTGAGGAAGCTGGACCAGCAAAGGAAACTAAAAGGGGACCAGAGGGGTGGGAGAATGCAAAGGCCTATAGTGCTCATTGGTACTCCAGAGGTAGGTAAGATTACTATGGTAGGTTATGTTCTTGGCCCTAATTCTTCCCCTCTTCATATATCCACACTCTTTACTGTGTGACTTTGCAGTTTCACCCACAAAAATCAGTGGAGTATATTTTCTTTGTTCAAGTGACTTGTTTTAGCCAAAAGAAAAAGGAAAAATTGATGGCATGTAGGATCTGAGCATTTCCACTTATCCTCTTGTGCTTCTCTAGTCTTCCCATGAGAAGGGCACGCCTGGCTAGCCATTGAGTCCCAGAAGAAATACAGACAGTGGGGCAGAGCCCAAGGGTGGAGCGAACTGACAGGTACAAGAACTAGGTAGAGCTTTATTTAACTTCAGGATTGTTTGCCCCTGAAGTTTGACATTTTTGATTATGCAACATCATCTGGACAATAGAAAACTAGACCAAAACCTGTCTGCTAGATTAAGGATGTCAGTCACTAATTGATACAGATCAGTTTTGCTATGGGAAGAAGAAAAGAGACAAGGTAGTGAAAGAAGCACATGGATTTGAGGGAAGTTACATGTGAACATGTGCTGTGTGTCTTAAATGGCTATAAACATGTCAGTTAAAAAGATAAAAAAAAGGAAGAAGAAACTGAATACTCAATAATAAAACAGAAGATCTGATAGGTGCCATTTGAGAGATTAGGTGAGGTGTAATGGGAGTTCACATTAATGATGACATAGGTCAAGGGTGGGGCTGGGAGGGCAGTAAGGAAGCCCAAGGAGGGCCGGGCTCATGAGCACTCTCCCCAGGTGACAGCCTCAGGTGTTATTCACATTGTGCTTATTTCCACCAGTACGAAACAAGTCAAGTTCAGTTAAAGTTTGGTTGAATGTATTCTTTAGTTATATAAGCGACATAAGATCTACAATAATATAAGATCTTATTATTCTTTAATTAAAAGCCTGGCAGGGAAACAAACAAAAGAAAACTTCAACTGTACATAAGGTCTACTATAGAATGCTAAAAAATCACAATGCTAAAATGGGGAGGAATAAGTAAAGGCAGACAGATTTATCACCAACCAGATTAGTTATTTGTTAGTTATTTATAAAACATATATTATAAAGATAACATAACCAGTTTTGGTGTATTTTGCTCTACTCTGATTATTTCTATTAATTAAAATAGTTGGATATGGCCAGGCATGGTGGCTCACACTCGTAATCCCAGCACTTTGGGAGGCCGAGTTGAGTAGATTACTTGAGCCCAGGAGTTCAACACCAGCCTGGGAAACATGGTGAAACCTCATCTCTACAAAAAATACAAGAATTATTTGGGCGTGGTGGCATGCACCCGTAGTCCCAGTTACTCAGGAGGCTGAGGTGAGCAGATCACTTGCGCCCAGGAGGCAGAGGTTGCAGTGAGCAGATTGTGCCACTGCACTCCAACCAGGGTGACAAATTGAGATCAATAATAATAACAATAAATAATAATAATTGGTTAGAACACTCCTACTTCTGATGATCGTAAATAACGTTTTACCCTATTATTCTAATAAATGTAAATTATTGAAGATTAACATTTTTATGAAACATGATGTAATATTCAGATAAACATCAACACTGTTCTAACTTTGAAAAAGTGAATACAAGCTGCCTATAATTTTATAGTGTTTCTAAATCATTTTTTAACATCCCAAATGAGTTATATAATAAAATACACATAATAATTTTGTATTCTAAATCTAGATTTTTGTAGGATATACAATTAAGAGGCTAAACAATAAGGATAATTTCCAAAACTAGAAGAATATTCAAGTTTCTTATGAATATTTCTTTTCTTTTTTAAAATTGTGATTTAAAAACACAACATAAAATTTACCATCTTAAGCATTTGGAAGTGTGTAGTTCAGAAGTGTTAAGTATACTCACATTTTTGTAAACAAATCTCCAGAACATTTCATCCCACAGATCTGAAAATATGTACACATTAAACAACTCTTCTTTTCTCCCTCCTCCTAGCCCCTGGTAATTACCATTCTACCTTCTGTTTCCATGAATTTGATCACTTTGCTAGCTCACATAAGTGGAATCTTTCCCTAATAAAATGTACCCCAAGGTACCACTTTCTATTAGAAGATTCATGTTTACGCCTCATCACAAATAATATTTAAAATCTGTTTATGTATGCCTATATAAGAGTAAATAAAACATTCTTATGCTACTAAAATGAAAGCATTATTTGAGAAAGGAATAAGCAGATCATTTAGATTAAAATTTATATTGATATTTTCTAAGTTACATATTCAGTTTCAGATTATTGCTTTTAGTTTTGACTGAAATATGCAATAGTACTCAATTATTCACATATTATATTTTGGGGGTATACTTTGAAGTTCAAAGAATCGTGATATAGTAGATTAACCTTTGAGAATTTTCTACAATTAAATATCATCTCTCTAAGCTTCTGGTGATACACAGAGATCCTTCCTTCCTTCCTTCCTTCCTTCCTTCCTTCCTTCCTTCCTTCCTTCCTTCCTTCCTTCCTTCCTTTCTCCCTCCCTCCCTCCCTCCCTTCCTTCCTTTTTTCTCTTTTTTTCTCTTTCTTTTTAGTAGATTAGGAAATATAAGCTATGCAATTTATATCCAATCATCTCCCTGGCACTAAGAAAGTGTGAGTGCAGCCCAGACAGCACTTGCTAAAGTTCTGTTGGCAAATACAAGGGAGTAGGAGGCTAGGCACGTTTTCATTACATAGCATATGACGTTCAAGCTGCAGAAATGGTTGCATTTTTAATTTTCAAATGGCATGGGTTATAGGGCAATTTCTTTCCAGGTAAAATGAAGTCCTGAGAAAAATACTAAAGTATTTTAGTGGTGTTTGTGTCACTATGTTAACTATTGTTTGTATGAGACAAAATACAAAGAGGAAAAGACAAATAGATGAAATCATAAGAGATTTATTAGCAAAAACATTTCCTTTGTGAGGGGCATAAACTCCTATAAATTAATGACTTGGGTGGGTGGTTGAAATCAACACCAACATCCATAGTGTCCCATTGCTAATGTCTACACCTGTGGTTTCCATGGAGGCATCTGTTTTCTCAGTTGCTCTAGAGCATCATGGTGCATGGATGGCAGAGATGCTGACTGTTCCTCAGGGCCATTCCTGCCCCCTACCTAAGAACTATAGTCTGCTCAATGCAGCAAGCCAAAGGCAGCTCTCCACTTTAGAATTTCTAAAGCCAATTCAACTCATAACAGCATTAACTAGTTTGGAAAGTTCATAGTCACTAATACAATTTTGACATAGAAGTAGACAAATTCCTTGAGATATAAAGGCTTTCTAGAGTCCATCCTTATACTAAGCAATGACATATTTAAGTCAACTTATTTTATTTAACAGTTCTCTACATCTTCTCTGTGCCCTACTTAAGTTTCTTAATAGTCAAAGGTATGCATTAAAGGTGACCTCCCTACAAAGATATGTTAAGGTATAAAATTTCTGCTTCTCGATAGTTCATGACAAATATTTACAAAGACCTACTAAGTGTTAGGCACTGAACTAAGCACTGGATACAGTGGTTAATTCATAGTCTGTGTCTTGATGGAGATGGTTTCTTGAAGGGGAAGACAACCATTTAACAAGGAGTTCCCCAATGAGTTGTACTTCAAATTGTGACAGAGTAAAAATAATGAAAAGCAGCAGCAAAATATGCTGTGAATATGCTTCTATCTCAGGGTCTGGCCTAGTCTGAATGGGAAACATGTTCAGGAAAGGTTTTCTTGAGCACATGACATGGGCATGGTAAGGGGCATGTAGGAACTAACTGGGTTAAATGAGTGGAGAAGAGCAGTCAAGACAAGAGGAAAGTCTCATCAAGGATCCTCCTTTGAGAATCTTGTATATGTGGTATATCTGGTACAAAAGCTCAATTCTAAGATTATAATGGTTTCCTTAGATAGGTATATGCCTTCCTCCAAAGAAACATTTGAGAACTGCATCCTTTCCTCTGAGACAATTCTCAGGAAACTGTCAGAAAAGCCAAATCCAGAAAGACCATGTTGGCATGACTTTATTAAATGTGGATACTGTCCTAGTAGACATGCAGGAGAGGCCCCTCTATTAACATCCCTTCTTCTAGAAGTTCACTTTCTCTTCCATTTGACCCTCAAACTCTTCCTATTATAACAACAGAGATAGGAGCAGAGGCACACAAGATTGATATCCTTTTGTCTCTGCATGAGAACCTCTATAATACCTTCCTATTCCGCTCCCATACTCTCCTGAGATTCTCCCTTGGCCTCCCTCCTTCCACCCAAGCAAGAGCCTCAGGGGCAAAAAGAATTGCAGAAAAAAATGACCTTTTTCTTATAAAGGCTTCTAGTGAGTGAAATGCCTGCTCTTTACCAAGCAATCCTACTTAGGTGAACTTGAAACTGTAGCTGACTCTGAAATTGTAAAGTGGAAGAGAGGGCTGCAGAAGCCTTAAATCCAATCTAGTTTCAGGTCTTCACTCACCCAGTCACCTAGTTTTCAATCTTTCTACTCCTCATTCTAATACTTCACTACATCCTGACAACTTACAGACAATTGTGACTCTTCATTCTCCTCTGCCTCTATCTTGATGCTTAAGCTCTATTACATAGTCTCCTGTCCCTGAGTAATTCTACCCCTAATCCCTGGCCCAAACAATGAGAGTCACTGTTGATGGTTTATGGCTGGGCTGTTCTCACTTTGCTTCTTTTGAGGTTGGAGGAATGAAGACAGGAAAATCCTCACTCCTACTGACAGGGCTGCTACAGAAGAATGAGCTCTGGGCCTCTGGACTTGGATCTGGCAAAGCATGCTACCTTCATAGGCACTGCTATTCGTGTTGGTTTGGTTGGATAGCAGGATGAGGACTGGGCATATGATGGGTTAAGTTGGCTTCTGCAGGCTATTCTGGGAATACACCCAACATTTGTAGCTTTCATTTTTCTATTGAAAAGTACCTCTAAGTTACAAATAACCAACTAACAAATGAGTTTTTGGAACAGAATTGTTTGTAAGATGAGGGACTGACTGCAATTAGAATGAAACAATGTAGTTTGGTGGAAATTCAATTGAATTAACCCAAAAGCAGAAAGATGAAAGGCGATTCCAGAAAGCCAAGTAATTCTCATTAAAAAAATACCATTAGTTAGTAAATTAGACCGTTTTTGAAACCTACAGTAACCCTTTCGGGACACATAGGTAGCAGTACGTTAATGCATTAATGGATTTAAAAGTATTCCCAAAAGGCCTTGACTAGTTTCAGCACTCGGAAAATGTGATTCATTATTTTACATTAGGCCATAAGAGATACAGTTATTTGTCAAATAACTAAGCATGAAGGCAGCAGAATGAAATGTATGGCTGATATAGTTTCTATCATATCCTTACACGTTACAGGCTATACACACAGACACAGACACACACATACATTTCTCAATACAAACATCATGGTCACAAAACGTAAATTTTTTAACCTTAGATAGTATAAGATTTACTTATTTTCTCTCCTTTTACATTAAACTATTTGGCAAGAAAATAAACTCTTAAAACAGGTACCAGAAATGTATTTTAATAACAAGTGATATTAAATTTTGATTTAAGATTCTTTTATGTCAGCTCCTCTGAAGGAAAATATATTCGCCTGCAAACATGAGTGGTCACAGCAGAAGATAACTGCAGGAGTTCCTCTGTCAAGATGGAAAGGGAAATTCCTGGTAGTGAAAAGTTGAAAGCAGCTGGGAGGCCTGAATGGTTATTTCAGTTGATTGAGTTCATGGTGAAGGCAACATTGTCATTGTTTCCATTCCCAAAGGAGTCAGTTAACTTTGTTGTTTTCCATGGAAATAAATATCACCTTCCTAATATGAGAGGAGTAGCCATGAGGCGGTAATTTGAGAACAGCACCGGGGCAGGGTGTGGGGACTTCACAGGTTATCTGGCCAAGATGTCTTCAGACTGTTCCTTCAGAGCCCTAGAGATTAATATACAGCTCTCTGAGAGACCAGAAGGACTGCTTCCATATTCTTTAGTTTTTCAGGAAATTTCTGGTAGTAAGTTTGCATCAGAGGCAAATGGATCTTTAGTTTCTTTTCTACAAAGCTCTGACTTCAACCACCTGACTGAAGGGTCCCAATGAGGTAACACCTCCTTTCCAACATCGGACAGTAGCACAGCTACAGCAAGGTGGACTCTGGGTGGGGGTAAAATCACCTGGTACATACAATGAGAGGCATTTATTGAGTACTCACAACAGGCCAGCAACTCCTACAAATGTTGAACATTAACTCATTAAAGCCTCATAACAACCCAATGAATAAGTACAATTACTGTCCCCCTTTGGTGAAGTAAATAACCTAGTAAAAAGTGGAACCAGAATTGGATGGCTTAAAGTCTATATCCACAGCCATAGCCTTAAGCACTATGATACCTGTCTCTGAACACGTTAGAATGCCTAGGGAAATGTTCGGAGACATGCCCTCGGTGCTGTAACACTGCCTCTGCAGGACACCTGTCAGCCATGATATTCTGCAGCATTAAAACATGTGAGGTGGCTGCTTAGACAACCCCACTTCTACCATAGTCACATAGGCCTATAAAAATAAAGACATTTAGCAAGAAGTACATTCTCTTTTTCATTCAGAATCTATTCAAAGGGTAAAATGCTTTACAAAAATATTTCTAACCTAATTTTTTTAGTTGGATGTGTTTTGGAAGACAAAGATTTTAAAAATTGGTTCTGAAAAGTACAAGTCAAGGTACTCAATTTCAGTAGTTTCAGGATGCCCAGGAAGGCCTTGGTCCAATTTCTAGCCCAGCGCCCTGAAAATCAAAGGCACAAATGATTCAGAAGAAATCTAACATAGGATAGCTAATGCTACCTCCTTATGATTGCTGTAGGAACAGTCATGTCTGAAATGTACCTTACAGCCTGAGAAAATAAATGCACTATAGTAGTTATTATTGCTGAGAAACAAATCATCCCAAAACTTAGTGGCTGAAAAAAACAAACATTTATTACTTCTGATTTTGTGGGTTGGGTGAGTACTTCTTCCCATCTGTACCAGTTTGGCTGGGGCTTGAAGGTCTAGGATGGCAAAACTCTCACATGTTAGGGGCCTTAGCTGGGACCTCTCTACAAGGTATCTCATCCTCTAAAAGGCTAACTCAGGTTTCTTCAGACAGTGAAAAAGGGTCTCAGCTACAAGAAAGAGCTAGTCAAACGCAAAAGCACTGCGTAAGCCTTTGCTTGAGCAATTTTTGACACTGCTCCATCAGCCATTGTTAAGTTATGTGGTCAAATCCAAAGCTGATGTGGGAGGGGCCTACTCAATGTGTGAAAATAAAGATGTGAACTATGATGATCATTTTCTAACAAGCTACTACATTTTAAGTTTTTAAAGTTAAATTCACTTAATACAGATGTACATACTTGAAAAAAAGCTAAGACAGTGTATGTCAAGTGTTCTCACCACAAACATGAAAACTATGTAAGATAATACATATGTTAATTAGCTAGATTTAGTCATTCCACAAGGTACATATACTTGCAAACAATATGTTGTCCATGGTAAATACATACAATTTTATCTGTCAATTAAAAAAAAATTTAAGTAAACTGAGTTTTACCTGAAAACATAGCTTCTATGATCTTACCAGCAAAATTTCTCTTCAAAGAATCAAAAATCCATCCTATTCCCATGCAGCCTCTTGCATATATATGCTTCACTTTATATCATAAATGTGTCTGTATTAGTGTACTCTGGCTGCTGTAACAAATTTCAACAAATGTAATCTCTTAAAACAACACAAATTTATTATCTTATTGCTCTGGAAGTCAGAAGTTCAAAATCTGTTTGACTGATCTAAAGTTGAAGTGTGGTCAAGCTGATTTTCTGGAGGCTCTGAAAAGAGCATCTATTTCCTTGACTTTTTCAGCTTCTGGTGTCCGCCTACTTTTCTTGGTTTGTGGTCCCTTCTTCCATCTTCAAAGTTCAGTCTCTGCTCCCATCAGCGTTATCACCCTCTCCTATGACTTGGACAACCCCTGTGTCTGTACTATAAAGACTGCTAAGACTACATCCAGTTCTACGTAGACAATTCAAGATAATCTTTCCATCTGAAAGTCCTTAATCACATGTGCAAAGTCCATTTTGCCATATAAGGAAACATTCACAGGTTCTGGGGATTAGGATATGGACATATATGGAAGGACATTATTCAACTTACTATAGCGTGTATTAATTTTCTATTGCTTATACAAATTAACATAAATTTAGTGGTTTGAACTACATGAACTGATTATTTTAGTGTTCTGTATGACATAAGTCCAACACAGGTCTCACTCGACTAAGTGTTGACTGGGACATTTGGGAAGAAACCATTTTCTTGTCTTTTCTAGTAACTAGAGTCTGCCCATAATTCTTGACTTGTGGTCTTCTTCCTTCATCTTCAAAGCCAGCACTGTTGTATCTCTCTGTGTCTTTTTTTCAAGCACATCTCTGTCTGATGAAATCATAGCAAGGTTCTCTGCTTTTAAGGACTCATATGATTAGATTGGGCCCACACAAATAATCTAGGATAATCTCCTCATCTCAAGGTCCTTAACCGTAATCACAACTATCTAACATCCCTCTGGCAATGTAAGGTAATATTCACAGGTACCAGAGATCAGGATGTGGACATCCTGGAAGGACCATCATTCTTACTACCACAATATGTTACTGGAAAGCTGTGTCTAACTAAAAATTCAGATCATATTGAATTGCATTGAAGAAATTATCTATGTTTTTAAAAAATACATTTGAGTTTTATTATAGGCTTTCTTAATACCAGTCAAGCTTTTAAAATAAAGTTTATATTACTTTTGACTTTATGGTGCAGTTTTAATATTTTAGAGCTCTTTTCCTCTTTTCAATATTTTTCCTAGAATTACTGTCCTGGGTTAGGAACCTTAGCATAGGAAAGCAATATATCGAGTCTATACTTCAGATTTCAACATTGATTTTAACACTTATAAAAAAAAAAAAAAAGTAAAATTTTACTAGTACAGCTGAATTGAAAGGAACATACTTAGAAGTAACATAATGATAGTTTATATTAAGTACTATTCTCTCTCTGTCTTTCTCTCAAAACTGTTAATAACAATCAAACCTAAATTTGACTCTGTTTGCATTTCCAGACATTTATTAGATATCTATTTTCTAACTCGCCACAAATACAACTATGGAGAAATGGCTATATGTGACCATGACTCCATATCTTTGCAGTTTTTGAAATTATCAAAACTTTTCTCAGCAGTCAGCTCTGTTTCTCAGATTAGGAAATCGTTTTCAGAAATTGTCTCCTTTCTCAAACTATTGAAGTGGTTTCTCTCGGGATTCACACTCCATTTATCAACAACTGAATATTACCCAGCAACAACCTCAGCTCCAAATTGGCTCTGATAAAATTTCTTGTAAAATTTCTTCCAAAAACAGTTTTTGTAAAAGGACTTAAATCCTTGATTCAAATTATTGAGCACAAAATTTAAAGAAAGTTTTGCAGTACAGACTTAATAGTGGGCTAATGACACTTCTATCTGTGTTTCCAAATACTCTTGTTATATTCTTGAACTATCATTTTTCTCTCTTCATGACAGTAAAAATGTTTGGTATATTGAACTTCTATGAAAGTAGATGAAGAAGTGTACGATGACAGTAATAACTCTTGAAAGTGCTTAATGCATTTTTTTCTTGCCTAAAAAATGTTTTCAAACAACTGCTTTAGTTTTTCTGATTTTTTTTTAATCCAATGGGCTAATTTTAAAAAACAGGGTGTAAATTTGTGACCCCTTGTGACTATACTCATATATTGCATTCTTTTTTTTTTTTTTTTTTTTTTTTTTTTTTTTTTTTGAGACGGAGTCTCACGCTGTTGCCCAGGCTGGAGTGCAGTGGCGTGATCTCGGCTCACTGCAAGCTCCGCCTCCCGGGTTCACGCCATTCTCCTGCCTCAGCCTCCTGAGTAGCTGGGACTACAGGCGCCCGCCACCGCGCCCGGCTAATTTTTTGTATTTTTAGTAGAGACGGGGTTTCACTGTGGTCTCGATCTCCTGACCTTGTGATCCGCCCGCCTCGGCCTCCCAAAGTGCTGGGATTACAGGCTTGAGCCACTGCGCCCGGCCATATTGCATTCTTAAAATGAAAATGTTTCTTTGCCAAATAATTCCCTAATAAGCATCATACAACCCATTGGACTAATGGAGAGTTTAAAATATGCATGGGAAATTTAATTTTTCAAACTTATTTTAAGTAATTTTGATCATTCTAGCATTCTGTCAATAGTATAATTGCCCCTTTTCTTCTTACATAATGTCAGGATTGTATATAGTAGAATGATATCAGCAAATATACCTAATGAAATCACCTAACGAGTTAAATATATACCTATTCTCACATTTTAGGATTGCATATAGTAGAACAAAATCAGTAAATATACTTCATCATCATTCACAATTTATATCTGACACCAACCTCACAACATTGTTTTTAGAGGATGACCACTGTGGTAATAATAGCGCCAACATTACCTTCTCTGAGTTCTTAACACAATTAAAACATATTACTGTTTATGAAACTAAAAATAATTTTTAGAAATATGTAGGCAAGTGAACATAATACAGGTCTAAAGGAAAACAGAGTGCTTAAATCAAGTTGTATATGTGCTGTAATAGTTTTGTACATACGATGTATGTGTGAAAATTGATATAAATAATTCCAATTCTGAACTTCTCCTCACTTGAAAATTAATAAAAGTTGAACTTTACTTTGTTAATGATGACAATATATAAATGACTGAAATGAACACTGTCCATTTTGTGGTAAAGCTTTTAAATGAATAAGTCAGATTAATTATTTCTGAATGATTTCCTTTTTTCTCACAGAAATCCAATATATTATTAAGATGCCTAGACTATTCTGGTAATAGTCCAAGGTGAGTCTTCTGTCAGCACACACAAAGGAGCTGAAGCAGAACTCACAATAGCACACACAACCCACTATGCTAATCCCCAACAAAGGAGAAGGGCCCATAAAGGGCCAAGACGGCAGAAAACTCTCAAAAGAGGGCCCACTTCAGGAACAAGATTTTCTATGAGCTCATTAATATTTACCAAAGCCAAGAGACCTGTTTTTTTTTTTAATCTTTCATTTAGCCACAAATACCTCCTTAAAATTATTCCTATATTGAGACAGCATTAGAAAAATAAACTATGCCTATAAAAGAAGCCTCAAATGAAAGACAAGCAGCTTTTAAGATAAGCTTGCTTTCAGTGTAAGCATCTGTACCCAGAAGACCATTTACACAAATTAGCATATTTTATCTACTGTAAAAAAACATGAAATAATTCTCATATGCAAGATAGTTTAATTTAAATTACTATCAGGGAATGCTTGAGCTTTTTAGCACACCCCACAAAAACATAAGTTCTGATAACCAAGGCAAAGATTTGCCACTTAAAAAGAAAACTAGTAGGAAGAATGTTTTCCAATTGCAAGCAGGGTTTTTTGTTGAATTATTTAGTAGGGTGATAGAGAAATAGCATTGGAGGCAGACAGACCAGGGTTTGAGTTTTGCATCTCACACTAGTAGTGTAGTGTTGAGTAAATTACTCAATCTCTCTGAACCTCAGATTTTCCATCTTTAAACTGGTTCATAAAAGGATATGAACAGACATTTCTCAAAAGAAGACATTCATACAGCCAACAGACACATGAAAAAATGCTCATCATCACTGGCCATCAGAGAAATGCAAATCAAAACCACAATGAGATACCATCTCACACCAGTTAGAATGGCGATCATTAAAAAGTCAGGAAACAACAGGTGCTGGAGAGGATGTGGAGAAATAGGAACGCTTTTACACTGTTGGTGGGATTGTAAACTAGTTCAACCATTATGGAAAACAGTATGGCGATTCCTCAAGGATCTAGAACTAGATGTACCATATGACCCAGCCATCCCATTACTGGGGATATACCCAAAGGATTATAAATTATGCTGCTATAAAGACACATGCACACGTATGTTTATTGCAGCACTATTCACAATAGCAAAGACTTGGAATCAACCCAAATGTCCATCAGTGACAGATTGGATTAAGAAAATGTGGCACATATACACCATGGAATACTATGCAGCCATCAAAAAGGATGAGTTTGTGTCCTTTGTAGGGACATGGATGCAGCTGGAAACCATCATTCTTAGCAAACTATCACAAGAACAGAAAACCAAACACCGCATGTTCTCACTCATAGGTGGGAACTGAACAATGAGATCACTTGGACTCAGGAAGGGGAACATCACACACTGGGGCCTATCATGGGGAGGGGGGAGGGGGGAGGGATTGCATTGGGAGTTATACCTGATGTAAATGACGAGTTGATGGGTGCAGCACACCAACATGGCACAAGTATACATATGTAACAAACCTGCACGTTATGCACATGTACCCTACAACTTAAAGTATAATAATAATAAATTAATTAAAAAAATAATAATAAAAAAAACAGCAAAAAAAAAAAAAAAAAGAACTACCTTGTGTGATTTTAAGAAATGTAAGAGACTATGCTCAAAATGCTTAATATAATAAATAGTCCATTCTAAGCCTTTAATAAGTGGAGGAATTTTGGTTTTTGTTTCATAAAGTATTTATCTGAAGAACTTTAAAGAATAAAGAAAACGGAAAACATACCCATCATCCCCCTACCCTGAGAAACGCACTATCATTAATAGGTGAATATCCTTCCAGTTCTTTCTCTATATGTACATATAAGCTTGTACGCATGCTTTGAAAATTTATACTTTATAGATTCCTACTTTACATACAATCATCTCATTTGCTTCCCCATCTATGCCCTACCTTAATATACCATGAATACATTTCCATATATTTAATATCATTTTACGTATTATTTTACAACATCATTTTAACTGCAATGATCTTTTATTATGTGAATCTATCAAAGTATTTGGAATGCTTCCAATACTCAGTCACTATAAAAAGCAGAGTGATGTATATAGCTAGCTGCCAATAAGTATTTGTGTACATTTCTAATTTTCTTTTAACCCAAACATAATTATGACAACATCCCACAAACAAAAGCATGTATATATTTTTCCTCCCTTCAATCTGAAAACATGCATTTCCACAAATCCTACTTTTTTCTATTAATAGTTGCTTAATATTTAATTTTTGAGTAGATAATACATTTGTTTGTCTTATAAGTTGTTTTTATAAAAACAAAGAATAGACAGTGAAAAATCTTGCTCCGGTCCATGGTCTTATTTATCCACTTCTACCTCATCTACACCACAGGTAACATTGTTACTAATATATATAATCTTTTATATTTTACCATTGAGTATACAGGTGAAGATGAACATATGTAATTATTCTGGGTTTTTTTTTTTTGCCAAAAAAGGTAGCATACAATATACATCATACATATTTTGCTTTCTCCACTTAATATACAGTTATTTCTATATCAGTACTTAAAGAGATTTTTCATTCTTTTATTTATAGTGACATAGTATTCCATTGTATATTTGTATCATAATTTCTCATACTAGATTTCTGGAAGTAAAATTATGAGAGCAAGAGTAAGAATATTTTTGAGACTACTGATTCACACTGCTAAATTATTTCCTCCAAATGCTATACCAATTTAAAGTCCTAACAGCCATCAACATACGATGGTACATATTTCACTTGATATACCTAATTCATTATTCCTCTATGGAATTGAACATTGTGATTTAATATTTTACAAATATTTTAAGTAAGAAAATGGTATCTCCTATTAATTCCACTTGTGTATTTTTATTAGTGATTTGGAACTTTTAAAATTTTTATTAACTATACTTAGCAAAAATCTATTTCTATTCTTTTGATTAAAGTGTTAGTATTTTCCTTTTGTTTTCCAATAGCATACTCTATATTAAGGTTATTTGTGAAATTTTTTATGTCATTATTTACCTTTCAATTTGATTTGTGGTGTTTAAAATTATTTGGAAATTGCTTGAGTAGATATTTTATGTAAAGTATATATATAATGTATAGATTATATGTTTATACATACATAAACATATAATTTGTAGAAATAACAGGCTCAAAGAAATTGGTAAATTCATTTATTCATGTATGTGCACATTTGTTCATTCAAAATGTGTCAAATATCTATGTTTGCTAAGTACTATTCTAGGCACTGACAGAGGAGAATCAGTTCCAGCCCTCACTCAGTTAAGGAGGGGAAGAGGCTAGAGACTAGTGGGTGAGATGAATTTTCTTTTTACCTTTTTTGGTTTAGATAGGGTAGGAAGCATTGAAGGTGCCGGTTTCAAAAAGGATTGATTAGATCCCCTTGAAGGATAAGGCAATCACCAAATAGAAACAACTTTTGTATATCACCAAAGTTGTATTTTATGATCGGAAGCAGTGTTTTAGTACTCTTTATTCAGGCTTTAGACATCTTTCACCTTGGATAACATTTTTTGAAATTATTCTGTGTTAATTATATTTTGTCTTTATAAATGTTTGCCTAAACAGCTTTCAGGAAACTGACTTTTAAAACACTCTCCTAAAATTCCAAAAACCAACCATTTTCATTCTCAAATTTCAATCTCAGTTCAAGAGATGAAAAAAAAAAAAAAAAAAACCCTTAATAGAAAAAAAATATGCTGAGAAAATCAAAATAGTTTGCAAATTTCTGAAATATGTATATGGCAACTATTATCAGAGGTAAACACAAAACCAATGAGGAGTGTGTAGAGTGAGGACATAATAAACAACTAACTCCTAGCATGTATGGCTATTTTGTTAACATCTAGCATAGGCCAGCTTTCAGTTCTTCCAAAGAAATTTTTTCCTAGCTATAGAAAACTATCTATCCATCTGACAAAGGGCAAACATCTAGAATCTACAAGGAACTTAAACAAATTTGCAAGAAAAAAACAACCCCATCAAAAAGTGGGCAAAGGATATGAACAGACACTTCTCAAAAGAAGACATTTATGTGGCCAATGAACATATGGAAAAAAGTTCATCACTGGTCATTAGAGAAATGCAAATCAAAACCACAATGAGATACCATCTCACACCAGTTAGAATGGCAATCATTAAAAAGTCAGGAAACAACAGATGCTGGAGAGGATGTGGAGAAATAGAAATGCTTTTACACTGTTGGTGGGAGTGTAAATTACTTCAACCATTGTGGAAGATAGTGTGGTAATTCCTCAAGGATCTAGAACCAGAAATACCATTTGATCCAGCAATCCCATTACTGGGTGTATACCCAAAGGATTATAAATCATTCTACTATAAAGACACATGCACATGTATGTTTATTGCAGCACTATTCACAATAGCAAAGACTTGGAACCAACACAAATGCCCATCAATGATAAGACTGGATAAAGGAAATGTGGCACATATACACCATGGAATTCTATGTAGCCATAAGAAAGGATGAGTTCATGTCCTTTGCAGGGACATGGATGACGCTGGAAACCATTACAAACTAACACAGGAACAGAAAACCAAACACCACATGTTCTCATTCATAAGCAGGAGTTGAACAATGAGAACATATGGACACAGGGAGGGGAACATCACCAGGGTTTGTCGGGTGGTGGGTGGCAAGGGGAGGGGTAGCATTAGGAGAAATACCTAATGTAGATGACGGGTTGATGAGTGCAGCAAACCACCATGGCACATGTATACCTATGTAACAAACCTGCACATTCTACACAAGTATCCCAGAACTTAAAGTATATATATAAATTCTAAAAAAAAAGAGAGTGGTGATATAGATTCTGTTGTATAATTTCCTTAACATCCTTTATTTAAAAAAAAACAGGTCCAAGAATTATCTGTTTCCATTTTTTCCTGCAGAGACAATACAATGTACTGGCTAAGAGCTTCGGCTTTGGAAATAGACCAATTAAAATCAAATCTCTTATTAGTATGTGATGTTATATAAGCCATAAACTTTCTGTGCCTTGGTTTTCTCATATTAAAATAAAAATATGAAGATTATTTCATAGAGTTGTCATGATGATTAAATGGGCAAATCCATGCAAAACTCTTAGAATAGCACCTTGTGCATACTGAGTACTTTATTATTATCTATGATTATCACTAATATTAATGATATCACTGTTGTTGTGGAGATACTTCATGTAAATACATGAAGGATGTTTGGTTTGGTTGCTGACTGATGTATCTGAAAAACATTTCATTTAATTTTTTTAATATTTAAACTTTGCCATTTTAAAGTATACAATCCAGTGACATTCAGTATATTTTCACAATGCTGTACAGCAGTCACCACTATCTAGTTCCACAACATTTTCATCACCCCAAAAGGAAATCCCATACCCATTAAGCAATCACTCCCCATTCCTGTCTCCCTCTGGCAATCACTAATTTACTTTATGTCTCTGTGGATTTTCCTATTCTGAATATTCTATATAAATGGAGTAACACAATTTGTGGCCTCTGTGTCTGGCTTTTGTCACTTATTGTAATGTTTCTGAGGTTCATCTCAATTGTTGCATGTGTTAGTGCTTCATTTTCTCTTATGGCTAAATAATATTCCATTACATGTACATAATATTTTATTATACATTTATATGTATATGAGACATTTCCTTTATCCATTCATCAAATGATGACTATATGGGCTTGTTTCTACCTTTCAGTTATTATGAATATTGTTGCTATAGACATTTGTTTACAAGTTTTTGTTTGAACACCTGTTTTCAGTTCTTTGGCATCTATATCTAGGAGTAGAATTGCTGGATCATATGGTAATTCTATATTTTCTATATTGAAGAATCACCAACCTTTTCCACAGAAGCTGCACCACTTTATTTATTTATTTATTTATTTATTTATTTATTTATTTATCTATTTATTATTTATTTTGAGACAGTCTGGCTCTGTCAACCAAGCTGGAGTGCAGTGGTACAATCTTGGCTCACTGCAACATCCGCCTCCTGGGCTCAGGTGATTCTTCCATGTCAGCCTCCCAAGTAGCTGGGACTACAGGCATGCACCATCATGTCCAGCTAATTTTTGTATTTTTTACATAGAGACAGGGTTTTGTCACATTGTCCAGGCTGGTCTCAAACTCCTGGGCTCAAGCAAGCCACCCACCTCAGCCTCCTAAAGTGCTGGGATTACAAACATGAGTCACATGCCAACCTGGGTGCACCACTTTATATTTCCACCAGCAAAGTATGCAGGGTCCATTCAATTTCTCAGCATTCTCACCAACACTTGTTACTTGTTTTTATTATTATTGGCCATTATCATGGGTGTGAAGAGGTATTTCACTTTGGTTTTCATTTGCACTTCCCTAATGACTTACAGTGTGGATAACTGTTCATGTGCTTTATGTGCTTGTTGGCCATTCGTGTACCTTATTTAGAGAAATGTCTTTTCAAGTTCATTGTCTAATTTTTACTTACATTGTTTCTCTTTCAGTTGTTTAGTTGTAACTGTCCTTTATATATTCTAGATAGACTCATCAGATATGACAGGCAAATATTTTCTTTCATTTAGTGGGTTGTCCTTTCACTTTCTTCAAAGTGTCCTTTGAGGCACAAAAGGGCCTTTTTTGTTTTAATAAGGTCTAATTTATCTATTAATATTTTTTTCTTTTATTGTTTGTTGGTGTCATATGTAAGAATCCATCGCCAACTCAAAGTCATGAAGACTTATTCCTATTTTTTTCTAAGGGTTTTATAGTTTTAGCTCTTATATTTATATCTTTAATCCACCATGAGTTAATTTTTGTAAATGGTATGATGTAAGGGTTCAATGTCATCCTTTGGATATGAATATTCAGTCATCCCAGTACTATTTGTTGAAGATATTATTGTTTGTCCATGCAATGGTCTTGATAGTCTTGTTGAAAATCAGTGGCCCATAGATGCATGGATTTATTTCTGGATGATAAATTCTATTTCATTGGTCTATATGCCTATATTCATGCCAGTACCAAGCTGTTTTGATTACTGTATTTTTGTAGTATGTTTTAACATTGGGAAATGTGAATCCTCCAACTTTCTCCTTCTTTATCAAGGTCATTGTGGCTATGGGGCCAAAAGACTTTACTTTTAATAAAGTTACTATCAAGAAAAAAAAAGTTGTTTTTTGGATGAAGACATAACAACGCCCTTGTAATTGTTAGTACCTTACTGTTATTTTATTTTATTTTATTTTTTTGAGACAGGGTCTCGCTCTGTCACCCAGGCTGGAGTGCAGTGGTTTGATCTCGGCTCACTGCAAACTCCGCCTCCCAGGTTCACGCCATTCTCCTGCCTCAGCCTCCCGATTAGTTGGGACTACAGGTGCCCGCCACCATGCCTGGCTAATTTTTTGTATTTTTTAGTAGAGACAGGGTTTCACCGTGTTAGCCAGGATGGTCTCAATCTCCTGACGTCGTGATCCACCTGCCTCGGACTCCCAAAGTGATGGGATTACAGGCAAGAGCCACCACGCCCAGCCCCTTACTGTTAATTTTGATATAAAATATTTCTCAGACATTGTAAGAGTGAGGTCTTGGTTGAAAAAAGGGTGGGGAGGGATATGTTTTCAGAGTCTTTGACGGTTTTTAAGAAGATGTGTCAGAATGGGAGAAATCAGAGGGTAAGGGAGCTTAATAATAACTATTTTAATTCAGTAATATAAGATCATTTTTGAAAATCCCTACATACAGTATCTGATATTTTCTAACAAAAGTCCTATGAAGTAGTCAGAGCACACATGATTATCCTCAATATACAAGGCACTGAGAGGTTAAGGAATTAGCTCAATGTTGCACAGCAAATAAGTACTAGAACCGAAACAAAATACTATGTCCTCGGATTCTATTTTAGCTTGACAGGTCAACATCATCCTTCAATAAACTTGGCTTCATTTATAATTTTCCCCCAGTTTTGGGGAAAAAAACACCTATTTTATAACACATCAAAGCTTTTATAATTAATTCTATGGGTTCATTGTTTATTCCAAGTTCTCAGAGAAACAAATGTAAAATGCAGATACCGAGCACAGATTTTAATTCTTCCCAGAGTCATCTGTGTGTAGATTTACCATCTATGAATTCATTTTTCTACACTCTGTACTATGCTGTAATTCTTCTCCAGGTACTGATACATTATCAATTTCTTACTCTCCTTGCCCTCAGAAAGTTTTTTTTCACCTTTAAATTATTATTAACTATAAAATATTTTTATCATACAATTAAGCAACATAAATGTTTATGTATATTCTGTAATTTAAAAACCCATGAAGGAAAAGGGTTACCTGTAAGGAAGTACCCTGAGACACCTCTTATGTATCTGTTCACTATCACCAATCAAAGTATCACAGGAATATTATAAAATATAAAGGATGCAATTAGGGGAAGTATTATTTTTATTGCCCTTTGGAGGACTTATTTAATGTCAAAAAAAGAGAAATACTATGCATTTCATAGGTAACTAGGATGTGTCTAAAACTCCAAAGTCCAATGCAAGAAGAACCACTCAATCCAAGTTCTTTTAAAGCAGTGTGTTAACAGTCTTGTTATAAATATGTATCAGGAAAAATGTACTCACTTTCATAGAAAAGTAGACATAAGAATTTCCCCTGAAAGCTTGAGTCATTATGGTATAATACAAACTGAAATTCGATTTCAATTATCCTCAAGTGTGGCTATGCTATGTCTTTTATTCTTCCATTTGGTGAGATGACAACCTTGGTAATTGAATATTAATTTTCTCCAAAAAAGCATTCCAAACTCCTCTTCAAAGAGGGAGTTAAGCTTATTAATTCATTCCTTAACAAGAGGACAAAGTGCATGGCTTGCTGTATAAGAAATAAGAACTCCTAGGGGCCTAGAAGCTTTAATCAAAGATTGAAGAGGAAGAAAAAGTGAATGAGCCAGAAGGCAGAAGAATGTGAGGAGGTCACCTAACTTTTCAGGGGAAAAGAGAAAAAAATCCTTTACAGAACTCAGCCAAAGTGAAGTAACAGAGCAAAGCAATCACAAGTACAAATTCCTCCTGAGATACGGGCTAAAACATCGACTTTCCTTTATAATGCCACTTTAATTTCTGGTACAATTCCAAAGCAAAGGTTTATGTTTCATGATATTGTCAACTTTGCATAAGACTACTTGTGTTACTCATGACTTACACGGCCTTAGGGATACTATTGATTTTTTTTTCCCCTTCGTAAATCTAAAAATGCTCTCTGCCTTCCCAGTGGACCCCTTATATTTATTGGTGTCTATCCTAAAACAACAGTTCAAGGTTGAAGTTATGAAAACATTTGTGGCTCTAATTTACCACAAAGAAAATCCAACAAAGATTACAGATAATACATAGCACTAAAAGTTTGCCCAAGAAATACTAGGAACACCTGCCCCCAAATACACACATGCTTTATTTTTCCCAATAGATGTTGTCACATAGGAAAATTACAAAAATTACTCTAGCCACAGTCTCCTCTAAAATATCTAAGAACTCTATACCTTTTCAAAGTCTTACTGGACTATAAATATTCCCTTTCTGTTGTGTTAGAGAAGTCATTTTCAAACTTTTTGTTCACAGAAGCACCTTTACATTCTTAAAAATTTAAGACCTTACAGTTGTGTTTCTATGTGTTATATCTATAAACATTTACCATATTAGAAATTAACTGAGAATTTGAAAAACATTTAATTCATGTAAAGATCAACAATCCATTACAGATGAATATAAATTAACATATAAAAATAACCATATTTTCAAAACCAAAAAATTTAGTGAGAAGAATGACATTGTTTAAATCTTTGCAAATATCTTTAATGTCTGGTTTTAAAAAAAGACAACTGGATTCTCATATCTGCTTCTGCATTCAATATGTTAAGACATCACCTGTTATGTAGCTCTCTGGAAAATACCATGCATCTAAGAAAGAAAGAAAGTGAAAAAAGGCACATATCACTCATTAGTATTTAAATGAAAATAGAGTTGACCTCATGAACCCACAGAAAAGGGCCTGGGGGACCTCCAGAGGTCCCCACACCACACTGTAAATACTAGTGCTTTAGAATATCCCCAAATCATATAGAAATTGAAGCCACATGAAGGAGATAACTATTAGCAGATTTCTACCAAGCAAATAACAATGGCAGCACCATGCTATGGTTTTCATAACTATTTCTTCTAAATATATGTCCCACCAGTTACGGTTCTCTCTCCTGAGTTCATTTAGGCAGAGACTGAGTGTCAGCACCATATGGTACATTGGAAGGGCTTCCTGCTCTTCTAAGAGATCGTGGATCATGTTTAGAAAAGTAGATTCGGTGACATAAGTTATTTCTCATTAGAATTATCTCTGTAATGAGGACAAATATGATGTGTTCTCTAATCCTGCATTATAGGGGCAGCATGAACTCAGGACAGGCACATTTCCTCCAAGGTAGGCCAGCAAAGGTCTCATTCATCTCTTTAAAGTGTTGTTTTTGATGGTATCTTTATACTGTTAAACATATCATTTCTGTTATTACCAGGGCTGAGCACTATTTTTATATTTTTCTTGTTGGATGGGTAGGGCCTACAAGGTTATGAGCAGAAAATAGTTCCTGAAATTACAGAAGACAGATGCAAAATTATGTGTGTGTGACTGTGTGTGTGTGTGTGTGTGTGTGTGTGTGTGTGTGTGTGTGTAAAACCTGTTTGGGTAATACACAGCTAATTTCTATTATTTTAGAGTTTATTATTTAAAATATGCATACTTAATTTAACAATGTTTAAATGTAATCTGAATTCACCTCTAGAATAATAGAAAGATCTTTCAAAAAAACACTTTAAACCTGATCTCTCTTTACTCAGCTTACATGTAACTTTTGTCCAGTATTTTTTATGTTTTTGAATCTTATGAACAGATGCTATTATTGGTTTATACAGTCAATATTATATTAGATTTATTTACATATTTACTAATTTCTTTTTTCACTCTTTTTATACTTGCGCCATCCTTTTAGGATTCTCTTCTTGAAGGACATAGTGTAGAAATTCCTTCTATAAGGGTCTATTGCTAGTAAGTTCTTTGTTCTTAATTTCTTGAAAGGTATCTTTATTTCATTCTCCTTCTTTAAAGACAGTTTCACTGGGTTTATAAGTATATTTTGACAGCTGTTGTTCCCAGCACTCTGAAGCTTTTATTCTAATGTTTTCCATCTTTCACTATTGCTATGAGAGAGACCTGCCAGTCTAATGGTTGTTGGTCATGTTGGTGAATCATCCCTTCTCAGTGGCTGCTTTTACAATTTTAGTCTTGTCTTTGGAGTAGTATGATTGGGCCTCAGTGTGTTTAGGTGTAGATTTATTTTTCTTTTTCCTGCTTGGGATCTGTTGGTGTTCCTGAAACTAAGGATTTATGTCTATGATTAATTCTGGAAAATTCTAACCCATTTTATTGTCAACAACCAGTGTCCTCCACTTTCTCTGTGCTTTCCTCTGGAATTTCATTTGAATGTGTGCTAGGTCTGCTCACCACACCCTCCACATCTCTTCATCTGGCTCCCGTATTTTCTACCTCTTTGACTCTTCAGGCTGCAATTGTTTAGATCCTCTAGTTTGCCAGGTCTCAACTGTTCATCTACGTTGTGTTCTTTAAATTTTATTATTTTATTTGCTAATTTTCTATTTGATTCTCCTAAAAAAGTGCTTTAATCATTTTTTATAGTCTCTCACCTCTTAAGAACTATTTAATTCCCTTTTATTTTAATAAATGTAATGCAAATATTTAGTTACATTCTTACCTAATGATTCTAATACTATAATCCTACCTTTGCTGCTTTTGTGGATCCTAGATCATGGTGACTTCCTCGTACGTTTAGTGCTTTTATTCATACTGAGTTTGTGACCATTTTAACTTTTTTCATAAAATTATTTGTGATTTGTATTGAGAGTGTGTACCTCTAACAAGGACTCTCATTTGCTGCTATAAATCATCCAAGAGAACCTTAAAGTAAATATTTAGCTTGGGAGTTTTTGAGCAAATAAGTCACATGAATGTGTGCCGCCAATCCATTAGATAGTGAGCTTGTAGTTACAAACACTCCTCACCTTACATGGGCCCTGGGCTTTCGTTCTTACCCCCACAGAGACATTAAGAATTGCCCAGGTCAAAGGAGATCGGTGTTCCCTTGTGTACCCAGATTCCAGCTCTCTCTTAGTCCTTTGACCTCAGAGAATTTCTTTATTTTCAAGTCGGCAAATCATATATCTTAAATGATTATTGAGGATGCTACATAAAATATATTAAGTGTTTTTCATGCGTGATAAAAGGATTGTCAACATACCTAGTCCAGTCAATCATATCATTAGAAATGGAAGTTCTTGGTTTAAAGTATATACAGTAGCATGCTTATGTGGAAATTCTGCTCCTAGAGTATATCTGTATTTTAACTTATAATCATCTATGATATTTGTATAATTTGTTAAAGTCAGAATAACAGTTCAAATTCACATAGTTTTATAACTTACCAAGCACTTTTGTGCCATTTATTTTAAACTGTATATGAAGGCTAGAACAATTATGTGATACTAAACCTAATTAAAATGCTGCTTTCTATTTTCATTAGAAAATCCTAAGGAGACAAAAATTATCAGAAATTTATCTAACTGGAAGCTGTAAACACAGGCATATAACTGTGTGTTAAAAATCTAACTTAAATGTTTTTACAGCTTTTTAGAAGTTACTCTATCTAACCATAATGTTTATTTTAATGTCTCTTGGATGCAAATACAAGAGTAAAGATTAATCACACAGTTAACTTTATTTATGCTCATATGCAACTTACATGGAGAGTCATCTGAGTTGACATTATTATAAGAAGCTCATACTAATGTATCAACTAATTTGTTTCTCATGCTTATCCTTACATTTTCCTATTCTTCTTTGTGGTATTAAAAAAAATCATGAATAAAAACACTTAACTAATTTTTTTAAATAAATAAACTTTACAAAACTTAAATTACTGTATTGGCCAGCATCATGACTTAGCATCAACCTCTAAATTATTCCAGAGATATCAGGAGCTCATCTCTGGCTGCAACTGACACAAACAATAATGGTAAAATAGTGTCTCATATTCTGTAAGGTTTTTAAACTGAATCTGGCTTTAGCCAGAAGACAAAACAGACTTTAAAGAGAAGCTCAGGTATTCAGTCTTTAACATTTAGCTATTACATATGCTATATAAAACTGCATATCTTAGAACCAATATGAGAAGAATAAAGAAAATAATAATTCAAATAGGAAGTACTTAAGCCAGTTTATTTTTAATGTACTTTCCAAAAAGGAATGTTTAAATTATAAGGACTTCGGTTTACCTCATTTGCTCACAGTCCTATCTACTTATGAATTAACACTGTAAAAAGTATAAATTGCTACATCTTTAAGTGATTAGTATTACATGAATGTGCCAAAAGTAATTTTAAATTATCAGAATATTTCATTTTCTTCCCATCTGAAATAAAAAACAAAACTAAAACTAAAATGCAGACATATAAAATCTAGTACTAACTTTCGGGACATAGGAACTTGACATTTTAAATAAGAGAAGAAATTACTGGGTTGTAATTTTTCTCTGTGGCTCTAGTTTAACATATAGTGGATATAAGTGGAAACAGAATTCTGGGGCCAGTAAGTTAAGCAACTCCTATTTTTGAAATTCATGGGCTATGAAAGGATTGCATAAGAGCCTTTAAATCTCCTCCAGTAGGATTTAAAATAGTCACTAATACAAAGTAGCCAGGAAAAGTAATAATAATATCTCAGAGTTAAATGGGACTGGAAATTTCTTCCATATGGGAAAAGAGTTGGAAAGAGCTTCCAGGATCAATCCCTTTCCCTTAAGGTGGAATATCAGATTCTCTTGTGTTATGAAAGTCATCTTGCAGATCTACCTAGCATAAAAAATCTTATTGAGATCAAATGATGTAACATATTTGAAATTTCTTTGAAAATTATGATTAGTTACTTGGTACAGTGGGCAGGTATCAGCAAAGGAGACTGAAGAGAGAGTTGATAAATTACATTTGGGAGTGATAAAGTAACTACTTTCTTTCTTCTCTCTCTCTCTCTCTCTCTCTCTCTCTCTCTCTCTGTCTTTTTTGAGGCAGGTTCTCACTCTGTTGCCCAGGCTGAAATGTCGTGGAGTAATCATGGCTCACTGCAGCTTCAACCTCCCAGGCTCAAACGATCCTCCTCCCTCAGCCTCCCAAGTAGCTGTGACCACAGGTGCATGCCACCATGCCAGGCTAATTTCAATTTTTTTTTTTTTTTTTTTTTAGAGACAGGATCAAACTATGTTGCCCAGGCTGGTGTTGGATTCCTGGGCTCAAGTGATCCACCCACCACAGCCTCCCACAGTGCTGGGTTTACAGGCATGAGCCACCGCCTGTATTTCTTGGAGAATATCTGGATCCACAGCTTCCTTTCCAAAGTACAAAGTACTGGCTGGCAGACTTTTCTTCCTCAGCCAGATTTTCAATGGAAATTTAATGGTAAGAGTATTTTCTTGGTATCCTGCAACGGTTTTCAGCCTAATGATAAAGCACAAGAATTCATAAAAAGGCAAAACTACATTTAACAAATTGTATACACTTTAGACTGTATGAAAAATTAAGTCACCATATGGTTTAAACCATATGAAAGATATTTAATGAAAAGGAACCCAAATTTTTTCAATTATAAATAAGACTGCTGGTGGGAGGGTTTTTTTAAACCTCCAGTAAAGTGATTTTTAAAGTGGATTTATGGAAAAAGTAGTAAACAAATCATGTGTGTGATTTTCCCAAGTAAATCATATAGTCAGGGATAAAATCACAGCCTATTACTGCCACATAAGCTATGTAACAGCTGTGTAAGGGTCATCTGAGGAGAACAGAACTGGAGACAGGCACCTGGGTTTGAATCCCTACTTTTGTACTTATGAGATGTGAACTGAACCAGTTTCCTAACTTGATGCCTCCATAGTTAAAAATAAGATAATAATGCTACTTAAACCATAGTGTTGTTTTGAGGATAAAATTAGCTAATTTTGTAAAGTCATTAGGGCAGTGTCTGGCATATTATAAGCACTAGGAAACATTTTACTATTTCCATTATGGCAGAGAGATGAGGAAACCAAATCAGTTGTTAGTAAACCTACGTCTTGATCTCAGTATTGACACTTGCTCAGATAAGAAGCTTAAAAGCAATTCAGTTTCACCTGTGACACTAATCGCTTCACTCTTCCTGATCCCAGGAGTTAGGATCAAGTGATCTCCTAAGTACAAGGTGCCCTGAAAAGTATCAAGTGTAACCTTTGATCGCTTTGGGAGAAAGGCATTGGACTTCAAGGTACTGTATGATATGAATTCTTATTCTAGTATTTCAAAATATCAAGGTCATATGTGTTCATCTTCATATTTGATGGTGTCACATTTAATGATGTCTTCAGCACTCAAGAAATACGCCTTAAAATTTATTGCTACTTTCAAAAAGAATATAAGGAGAATTATTCAGTCATTGGTTAATATGCTTCAATGAGTTCATCACATCTTTTGGTATGACCATTATGAAGAATTTTGAATTCTCCCTTGTTTTAATAATTCAATTTTATCAATTGGAATTTCCTTTGCTCCTATAATATTTCAATGAAGAAAGGTATAATGATGAGAGCCAGTCACATAAGGAACATGATAACAGGAACCGCTAACTGTCAGATCTGCTCAGCACCTGTTCTAGTATACACTGTGATGTCCTAACACAGCATCTGTAACCCCTAAGGGCTTTTTCTTGGCCCATACAGAGCAGCCCCAAAGTGCCGAGGAGTTCACTCACCAGAGAGCAGCCCTCAGTTAATGACAACTGGGGGTTGGAGGATGAATACATCTATGTCCTCACCCTCTGGGGCGGCTACTCTGAGGTGTATTCTATATTGATTCCCAGAGGTCACCGGCAGAATGGAGCTTCAGTTTTTTGCTGGTAACCTGCTTGAAAACACAATCTTTGCTGGCTTCCTCTCCTTCTATTGCCTTACTTTCTACTTCCATACCAACACTTCTGGGGACCATCTCTCAATCTCCTTATCTTAGTGTTCTGGGGAAACACACATAAGATATCAACACTTATAGAGAAGCTACTATATATGAGCATGCTAAGGGCTTTATATTCTGTTTTGTTTTTGTTTTTGTTTTCTAGCTCAGTTTGCATGCTTTCTCTGTCTCCTTTGCTGATTTCTCTTCTCCCTGATGTCTAAATGCTGGTGCACTACACTACTTATTCTGGGGAAGCTTCTATTTTCCATCTCCATTCTCTGCTTAGGTGACCTCATCGATTCTCAGTGCTTATAAACTAATGACTCCAACATTTATATTTTTATCCCTGACTGGTCCCCTAACTCCAGATTCACATTTTCAAGTGCTACTTAATACCCTGGAGTAGCTGTTAACAAGGCCAAGAAATAACTCTTGCTATCACTTCCAAAACCTGCTTCTCCTCCCTCTCGTATATCAGGAAATGGTGTTGTCATCCATCAGTTGCTCAAGCCCAACACCTAGGATTTGTTCTTGATTCCTCCCATCCTTTCACTCCCCATATCCAATCCATGAGCAAGCCTGTTGACTTCACCTCCAAAACATACTTTGAAACTACCCATTTGTCTCCATCTCCGGAACTACCACCCTCGTCTAATCCACCACTATTTCTCATCTGGGCTATTGCAGTAGCCTCATAACAGGCCTTCTTTGTACATTCCATTCTCCACAGAATATCCCAAGTAATATGTAAGAAAAAAATTAAGCAAGCCATGGTGCTTCCTCCTCTCAACCTTCCAGTGGCTCCCAAACATACTTCAAATAAAACCCCATCTCCTTTCTTGGCTTACAGGACTCTACAGTTCCTGAGCCTGTCTTTGTCTAATATCTAAATGACTTTCTCCTTTGATGATGATGCTGAAGTCCCACTGGCCTTTTTGCCTTTTACTCAAACATAGCAAACTCATTCTTAGCACAGAGTTGTTACCATATGTGTTTCCTTTGCTTGAATGCTCTTCTCTGATTTCCTTCTTAAAGCCCCAGCTTAAAAATATCCTCTTCAGAAAGGATTTCATAAACTATCCAACCTAATATAGTGCCCAATGCTATTTTATCAGAGTCATTCCTACGGCTTTTTCATGCACATTTACTCATGTTGCTTATTTCCTTTCAGTAGAAGTCAAAAACAGGAATTTTCTCTTATGGGGCATCCCTACCATCTACAACATAAATTCACACTTATTGGGCCTTTGATAAATCTCATTGAGTAAAATGCGTGATGGGAACTATTATTATCCCCATTTTAAAGGTGATGAAACTGAGCTTTAAGGTAGTTATGAAATTTACTCAGTCAAATAAAGGCAAAGATTGATACCCAAATCAAATCAGTCTTACCCCAGAGCTCATAATTTTAACCACTACACCAAACTTCCTCTACATATGAGGGGGAAAAGAAAAACACCTTAGTCTGAGAACTTAGTACATTCATTTTTACAGAGTATCTTTTAAAAAAACACTCAGCATATTTGAATTTCTCAAAATTGAATGTTACAAAACATTTATAGCCCTTGAGAAATAAATCTTAATTTTTATGCTATGTAGACACACCAAGAAATAAGGAAAGCAAAGCTATCTTAGTTCTCATCCTCTGTATAAGCCTCCTAAGAGATACCCAAGAGTTTAAACAACAGAGTATAATTTTCAAACCATTTCTCACAGGAAAATGAAAAGACCCTAGATTACAATAGAACATAATTCATTTCACATGGAAACCACTAGAAGAGTGGTCATGTTCAGTAAGGTTTCTTTTATGAGAATGAAACTGCATTTAACACATATGTATGCAATCTGAAATCTGAGTCACAATGGCCCACAGAACAAGGGATATGACCAGATATATAATTTTTGTGAAAAGCTGAATAGCATCAAACAGAAATAATTATAAAAATGTACCACCAAATGTACATGAGGAAACTCAGCTAATATTACCCAGGAGAATTCAATAGGCATTTAAAGCAAAGTCTTTGAAAATTATTTTGATATGTTTTATAGTGAGACTCTAGCACACTAGAGGAAAAGTTCTAGCCAAGCTTTCTAAGAAAGAGTACATTTAGTCACCTCAAAGAAGAAATTCAAGGGATAAAAAAACACCAAATCTTCATCAAGAGAAGATAAACATATTTTTAAACCCAACAAAAATAAAACAGGAATATTAGCTCTCCTGCCAGATTCCAAAGCAGTGACTGAAAATGGCACAAAGACACGTTAGTCAATGTTTGATCTCTTTTTCCTCTTTTCTAGTACCTTCATTTCCAGTGAATAGAGTTGCAAAACGTAATAATCAAAAAGGATCTATAAGAACAAACAATCTGAATCATGCTCCTGATGAGGAAACTGCAGCCCAGCTAACGCATGCCAAAGCAAGGACTTGATTCCAAGCTCAATAATAGTCTTTCCATCTTACCACACAGTCACTACACCAAGGAGATAACACAAAATACATCATTTTTGTGTATGTGCTGGAATGACAGTGGAATGTAAAGATCGAATTTAAGTCACTTTAAATAAAAAGCTGAGAATTAAAAGAGAAGTGGGGAGGTGTTTGGGTTACAGATCTAACCTGCAAACTGCAAGGTGGACTGACAAGGGAGTGGTTCCACCAAATATATCTGGTGGCCATGGTCAGAGACCAAAGTCAGATTAATATAAGTTGATAAGTCATTTCTTATGATCTTATGTTATTATTATTATTATTTTGTCTGATATAAACATTATCTATCTTTGGCAGAAGATAAAGTCAGACATTATCACTCAAAGAGATGGCTATACAGAAAGTGCTACTGAGAAGGAGAGAAAATACCTTTTTGTTTTTTTGTTTAGAGAATTTTATTAGCTTTGTTTCATTACATTTTGGAGCCACTATAGGTGTCTAAATTGGCAACTAAATTCTACTTGAACTTAAAACTTAGGATTGATGAGAAGATACAAGGGCTACATATAGGCTCTTTCGTAAGTATTTCAATAAAAAAGCAAATAATGATTATAGAATTATGTTTAAAAACCATTTACTAAATGATTACTATGTGAAAAGCACAGGAAGTTCCAGTGATAGAATAATAGCTGCAAGACTAAAGGAAGAAGGAGAGTTTGAACAAGTGAGTGTGAGGAAAGTACAGGGGGAAAGAAAAATGTATTCAGGGTCTTTGTGCCACATGCCCTGTCAGACACCTAACCTAGATTATCTGAGTTAACTTCTTAATAATACTACTGGGAGGCTCCATTATTGTTCTCAATTCTTTACCTCATCCCCATATCTGTGCCTTTTTTCCCAATGACATTGCCGTTCCTCCCACCAGGAGTGGTCTGTATTTCCCCACCTTAATGATGTGACTTTCTGAGGCCAATGTGGGCACTGTGCCAGCAAAGCCTTGAACTGCACATGTACATTCAGACTTTCTGCCAAGCCCATGAGAAAAACAATCCTTACATCTCACTGATCATCAAAAAATGACAGTCTTATGAAGAAGTCCTGAACTGAGCCCAGCCACCCACAAATGAAGGAGGAATAAGCGTCTATTTACGCCACTGAAATTTTGTGGTTGTTTGTTATGAGCCGTTATTGTGCCAGTAACTGATATCTCTTTACTGAGTCAGGAACTGAGCCCCAGAGGGAAGCAGTGGCTTTTCCAACATAGCTTCCCCTACTAGCTATGTAGGGGGAAGCACCCAGTTTAGAATTCTAGTCTGTCATAGACTTAAGTCTATGTTATTTCCACCACATGGTTCCTTAAGAGAAGGGGAGAATTAGAGAGGACACTGCATGGTTAGAGCAGCTGAATGAAGGAAGTCATGGAGGTAAGAAGGAAAAGCCTATCTTGGTTGAAATTGTCCGAGGTAGCATAATGATTCATGAGGTTGGGAAGGTAACTTTCATCTAAATTTAGGAGAGTCTGGAATGTCAGGCTTCGGAAATTCAACTTCATTCTGAGGACATGAAAAGCCATGAAAGCCTCTTGAATACAGAAGAAACTTATGAAGACAGGCAATTCAGAAAGCCCCATTTAGTACAAACTGTCAGAGGAATCACCCACAAGCTTTGGCAGTAACCTAGGCAATAAAATAATAGGCAATAGGCAATTATTTCTCATGTGTAAGCCAGGACTAATTGTACTTGCCCCAGTAGACACTTCTTATAGAACTGAAATTTTTACTTTTATTTTAAACACATCTAGATGGGTCTAAATGTAAATTAACTCCTTGAGTTTTGTGGGGGGTTTTTGGTTTGTTTGTTTCTGAGACAGTGTCTCACTCTGTCACTCAGGCTGGAGTGCAATTTATAATTATTCCAAATTGAGTGTTGTGCAAACATAGTTATGTATCCAGACTTCCACATTTGAGAGATGCTCTCCCTTTTTTTATTTTTATTTTTATTTTCTTTGAGATGGAGTCTTGCTTTGTTGCCCAGGCTAGAGTGCAGTGGCCCAATCTTGGCTCACTGCAACCTCCACCTCCTGGGTTCAAGCAATTCTCCTGCTTCAGTCTCCAGAATAGCTAGGACTACAGGCGCATGCCACCTGCATGTGCCTACTAAAAAAAAAAAAAATACCTACTAAAATACAAATAATTTTTTGTATTTTAGTAGAGACGAGGTTTCAGGGTATTGCCCAGGCTGGTCGCTAACTCCTGAGCTCAAGCAACCTGCCTGCCTCAGTCTCCCCAAGTGCTGGGATACAGGCGTGAGCCACCGTGCCCGGTCAACTCCTTGAGTTTTAATGTTCAATTTACTTCAACATACTTTTTATCTAATATTTATAATTCATTATGTGTGTATGCAGAAGCACCCAGAAATTTGTAAATGTGGTTAAAAGAAGTTGTGTAGGCGGGCGCAGTGGCTTATGCCTGTAATCCCAGCACTTTGGGAGGCTGAGGAGGGCAGATCATGAAGGTCAGGAGATTAAGGCCATCCCGGCCAACATGGCGAAACCCCATCTCTACTAAAAGTACAAAAATTAGCTGGACATGGTGGCACGAGCCTGTAATCTTAGCTACTCAGGAGGCTGAGGCAGGAGAATCGCTTGAACCAGGGAGTTGGAGGTTGCAGTGAGCCGAGATGGCGCCACAGCACTCCAACCTGGCGACAGAGCAAGACTCCGCCTCACAAAAGAAAAAAAAAAAACTCTCAAGCCTGTAATCCCAGCACTTTGGGAGGCCGAGATGGGCGGATCACGAGGTCAGGAGATCGAGACCATGCTGGCTAACACGGTGAAACCCCATCTCTACTAAAAAATACAAAAAATTAGCCGGGCGAGGTGGCGGGCGCCTGTAGTCCCAGCTACTCGGGAGGCTGAGGCAGGAGAATGGCGTGAACCCAGGAGGCGGAGCTTGCAGTGAGCTGAGATCCGGCCACTGCACTCCAGCCTGGGCGACAGAGCGAAACTCCGTCTCAAAAAAAAAAAAAAAAAGAAAAAGAAAAAAAAAAATTAAAAAATTTAAAAAATGAATAAATAAAGTTGTGTGGCAGCTGGGAGATGAATCAGGCTAAAAACCATAAATCTACTGCCTTTAGGCCAAAATGCAAACTAAAGGAGGAAATGACTATAATATGACAACTGTTATCAACCAAAACAGCACATTACTCATAATGAATGTTCAGCACCCTGGCTGGTTGGAGACCTTTTCCAAACCAACTACGTCAGGGACTTCAGAAGAGGAAATACATATATTTTAGTTTACCTGCTCCCTTTAACAAAAAGTACCTGTTTACTCAAAGAATAACTACACATGAAATATGAATTGAATTGATTACAACACTGTAATTTATTATAAAGATCGTTTAGGTAAACAGACCATATGTTGGTTTTACTAAGAACCAAGATATACACATAGCAAACGATTATTACTATCATATAATGATCACTACATTTGAGAAAAAGTATCAACGAAAGGAGGGTTGTTTTCTTTTTAGCACAACCTCCTCTGTTTTATATTATACACAATTACTTTCCAAGAAAGTGGTCTACAAAGCAGACCATGTAAGGAGTCATCCTCCAGGAAGATAAAACGTGAAATTCCAGATATGAGATAGTCAGAGCTGCCCAAATACCCTTCTATCCCTAACCTCTCACATCCACAGAATTTCTTTTTCTGTCATCCTTTCTCCCTCCACTGAAGGGCCAGTGCTGTAGTGGGACTTGGCTGAAGATGGTGCACACATGGAGAGCAGAGTCACTGTCTTTAGCTGGGAATTTTTAATCACCAAACACAGGCCTCAAATTAGAAGTAATGTAAACTACAATTTCCAACTGAAATACACCTACAGTTCAGACCTTGCTTTCTTAGACATACAACATTTCCAGGAATTTGGGAAGTATTATGGCACTCTTCTTTTTTTTTTTTTTTTTTTTAAGAGGGGCACATTTTAGGACAGTTTAATCAAATGCATCACTGATTTATTTCCAATATTCTTTAAAGAATGAGTATGAGCATCTCATAAGGCTTTTAGTAATCAGGCCCTCCACGTTTGCAAAATTCCCATCCCTTTTTCTTTCTTTATTTTCTTTTTTCTTTTTTATCTTGCCTATTCCTGATAGAACTGTAGTGGGAAGTAGAATTCTGTGAGTGAATTCAGTAAGTGAGATTTGGGAATTCTTAAACTAAGATCATGGGAAAAACTAGGAGAAAATAAAATAGGTCCTGAAATGAGTCTTACAGGTGGACAAAAGTAGGAGAAAGTTTGTCTTTTGAAATGTGTAATAAATGCTTAAACTATAAAATGACTATTCGTTTTTGTTTTTGTTTTTATTTTTTGAGATGGAGTCTCACTCTGTTGCCAGACTGGAGTGCAGTGGCACAATCTCGCTCACTGCAACCACTGCCTCCCGAGTTCAAGTGGTTCTCCTGCCTCAGACTCCCAAAGTAGCTGGGACTACAGGCACCCACCACCATGCCCATCTAAACTTTGTATTTTTAGTAGAGACGGGGGGTTTCACCATGTTGGCCAGGATGGTCTTGATTTCTTGACCTCATGATCTGCCTGCCTCGGCCTCCCAAAGAGTTAGGATTACAGACATGAGCCACCACACTCGGTCGACTATATGTATTTTTAAATTATAAAATATGTAAGCATTCTATACAAGAGGCTGGCTTTTCTTCTTTGTTTATATTTGTTAAAGAAAATAAACACAAGGAGAATGAATAAATCCAGATAAAAGAAACATACTACATTAGAACCGAACTCTTCTTTTTCTGTGATCTATGTTCTCACCAGTATTATTTTATCATTTTCTGGAAAAGTTTCCAAACAATGAAATTTTGTTTCTACTAATTATTTCTCAGGAACTTGAGTATCAAGGATGACTATTTCAGGCTGCTTTGATTCTGATCGTTTAAATGTTTAAAACAGGTTTCCCATCCAGGCAGCCATGATGTGTGTTCAGCAGGAACTCAGACTCCATGAATCACAGGATCTCAGGTTGGATACTTGGCGCCTCTATCAGCCTCAAAGGGATAGCCAGGTTGGATTTCCGGAAACACATTGTATGTGAGTGTTGGGGGTTCTGTACCAGTGGAGAGACAGAAGGGGCTAAAAGACCCCCACCTGTTGACTAGCTTCCCTCTCTGCCTCAAAATGGTGTTTGAATCACATGTACCCACACTGTTTCCTCTAATACTGTATTCTGTGGTGTCAACATATTAATATATATACACATATATATCTCTTTTTTTTAAATTTTTTTTTTTTTTTAGACAGAGTCTCTGTCACCCAGGCTGGAGTGCAGTGGCGTGATCTTGGCTAACTGCAACCTCCTCCGCCTCTTGGATTCAAGCGATTCTCCTGCCTCAGCCTCCTAAGTAGCTGGGATTACAGGCGCATGCCACCACACCTGGCAAATTTTTGTATTTTTAGTAGAGACGGGGTTTCACCATGTTGGTCAGGCTGGTCTCGAGCTCCTGACCTCGTGATCCGCCCACCTTGGCCTCCCAAAGTGCTGGGATTAGAAGCATGAGCCACTGCGCCATCTCTGTATACATTCACAGATGTACCTGTGTGTGTGTGGAGGGGAGTTTGTTTTTGTTTGTTTTAATGGCACCACCTTAGACTGCATGCTTAGGGAGAACAATTATTTCTTCCTACTTTACTATCTGTCTCCTTCCTCCCCTAGCTCCAACTAGCTTCTGCTAAGTCCACAGTCACTTCCAGAAGGTTAAAGGACCTGATAACATCCTCCCTCTCTCCCAGGTTTTCTGAGAACCAAGGAAAGTAACGGAAAATCACTTCCGACATCCCAGTGACTCAAGGGTCAGTTCTACTACCTCTCTCCAATCCTTCCCTACATTCCCAAATCCTCACTTGCATATCCCCTTATTAGTCATGTTAAAACTGGAGAGGAATAAAGTTAATCCTCTCTCTCTGTAAAAGGTTAGTCACAAGTTGGTTAATGAATAACTATATTTTAAAGTTGTTTGGAAATGTTAGCCCAAAAAAAAAAAAAAAAAAAAAACTACATAAAAGGTATTCAGTATGACAGTCTGCTAATAACTTGGTGATAAAAAGTAAGGATCTTTAAGCATTTTATACTTTAAATGATTTATTTTACTTTAAGAACTCATATTTCAGTCTTTTAAAGGAAAGAGATATTTAAAAGTTCATTAATATTTCCTCCTACCTCCCACACTCAGTTTCACTCTCAACACACACACACACACACACGCACACACACACGCACACAGTGTCCTCTGAAGAAAGAGACAGATAGATACATCCTGTATAACCTGCTGACTGTACCAGGAAACAAACTTATCAATTATGCAAACAACTGTAAATTTCCAAATATAGAAAATATAGTACAGTATAATTTATTTTCTATATTCTAAGTTTTACAGTACTTTAAAAAATTAACTATTATGTTTCAGTGTTAAGAACTCGAAGATCTCATATGCACTTTAGTTGACACAAAATCAGAATTTTTAGTCATTGGTTCTAAGGTTCAATACCCCCAAATTTTTTTTGGTTTTAAATTTTTTTTTAATGAAGAGTTTTTATTTCTTTGTAAGTTGACACTCAAAATTAAACATAATTTAAGGACATACTGCAAGTTTCTTTTCAGAAAGCAAAATGAAAAGGCTTCACCTGTATCTCTAAAAACAAAGCCAATTAATATGCCAGGTTCCTTTCCTCCACCAAAAATAATGGAACATTTGCATACAGCAGAACTAGGAAGCTAGTCTCGTTCATCAGCTTTTTATAATGCCTCCTGACAGCCTCACACACTGCCTCATCAACATCATACTGTTTCAATTACACATTTTTTTTTTTACCCACTTCACGTGTTAAGCCATCTTCACTTCTATCTCACCTCAAGCTGCAGTATAAAATTGAACTGCATTTTTCCAAACATAGATGGATTCTCTGCAAGTCAGAAACCGAATCACTAACATTGTATTGTTCCAGGCCACAAAAGAAAGGGGAAAAGGTGGGAGGGAAAAGAACCCTGGTGGATTTTAAAGAAACAAATAATCCCTCCCCACAAAAGCCTGCCCCTCAGAACCAATGGCAAAAAGAATTAAGAATTGGCTGGAGCACAGTATGGGGTCCCTCTGCCAAGGAAATGGAAATTGTCTTTTTAAGAACCACTGAAGCCTGCTCACTCCCCTGTGATCATCCTACCAGTCTGCTCCACAGTGCAAGAGTAAGGAAGCGAGGGCTTTGATTTTGCCAGCACACTATAGAAAAACAAAATAAAGACTGGGCTTGAAAAGAAGAGCTTTAATTTAGCAAATGCCAAAGAGATACATCCCAAGACAACTGCCACCTCACATTTAAAAAACTGTCTTCCATTTGGATCATGAAGAGAAATGTGGATAAAGCATAATAATTCCAAAAGAGCATGGCTCTTATTAACTGGCTCTGGAAAAACTCTAGGCAGACTGAAGGAAAACTCCTTCGTATCATTACAGACTACATCTTTCAGAAAGAATAATAATTGCATGAATATGTAGCGTTCAGAGACCTGAGTGGAGAGTAAGTTTTCATAGCAACAGAACAGGTTGGAAATCAGATGTAACAGATTTCTTGGTGTTTAGATGATTTAGGAAAATTTCACATTACCTTCCTCTCAAATTGATATTTCGTCCTAATCGGTTAATTACCATGTTTTCTGTTTCAGCAGCAAAAAGGTCCCAAGTAATGCAGCTGCAGCTGAAATGTCTTTATATGACTCCCAAGTATAATTTTTGGGTCTTCTCAGCCCCTGTTTATGTTTCACTTAAAAACTACAACCCGATCTTTTAGCTCACAGACCCTAAGCCTTACATTAAAATCTGTAAAAACTGGTGGTAATCTTGGCCTGTTTTAGTTCTCCCAGGGCTCAGAGAGCTTGACCATGTCTGAACAGACTGGACAGTTTGAATGAGAACAGCATGCATCTCTAGAGGTTCTCTGCATTTGGGTGGCAGCTTTACATACCAACAGGACATCTGCCTGCATTTAGGTTGGAAGCACATGAGGCCTACTAAAGAGTGCTCACTCACTCTCCAAGGTATGAAGGATTCTTCAGCCCTCTGAAAATAATTCCAGTACTATGTAACACTTTTTTTAAAATCAGTGCCAAATGTATTTAAAATTAAGTAATGTTGCCAATAGCTGAAGCCTTCAAATATAGAAATTTTCATAACATTTGATATGGTTTGGCTGTGTACCCACCCAAATCTCATCTTGAATTGTAGTTCCCATAATCCCCACCTGTGGTGAGAGGGACCCAGTGGGAGGTAATTGAATCATGGGGACAGTTTTCTCCATGCTATTATTGTGATAGTAAGTCCTCATGTGATCTGATGGTTTTATAAGGGGCTTCCTCCTTCGCTCAACTCTCATTCTTCTTGCCGCCACCATGAGAAGAATAATGTGTTTGCTTTCCCTTTTGCTATGATTGTACATTTCCTGAGGTCTCCCCCGCCATGCTGAACTGTGAGAAAATTAAACCTCTTTCCTTTATAAATTACTTAGTCTCAGGTATGTCTTTATTAGCAGCATGAGAACGGACTAATACAACACCTTACATTTTAACCACATATTATTTTGTTTCCACTATAGTATATTTACTGGGAGTCCACTAAGAGCTAGATTCTTGGATTAAATAAAGAACAAAAACACTGTGGACACTGCGGGAAAGAAACATGAATTAACTATTAGATAAGTGGTGAAACTGCAAATGTAATAAAAGCTGCAAAGGAGAGACAGTTACTTGGAGCTGTGAGACCCTTCTATAAGGGGATTTGACCTAGTCAAGGAGGTCTTGAAATTACAGTGTATTGATTTGAAGGATAAGTAGGAGTTGACAAGACAACGGGGGGAAAGAAGAACATGCCAGGAAGAGGAAACAGCAGAGTCCCTATCATGAGAGGGAGCATGTTGAGCACAAAGAATGGGACACAATTTTTAAAAAGACCATCATGCCTAGAAAACAAGAGTGAGCAGGTTGAAGGATAAGACTGAAGAGAAGGCAGAGGGCAGGTCTTGTAGGTCATGTTAATGGGTAGGACATAGAGGAAAAAATAAGAATATATTTCTGGGTCATGTTGAAATCTTTTGCAGGAGGTGACAATAATTTATGTTTTGTAAAAATCACTCTGGCTGAAACTGTGAAGAACAGAGTGGATGGGGGCAAAAGTTGATCTGGATAGATAAGTTAGGGGGCTACTGTGTGCAGCAGCCTGAGCGACAGTGGGTGGTGAGAGGTGCACATGGTGGGTTCTCGGTGTGGCCCAATGCAGGATAGACATATGTGTTGCCTCACTCTTTATTTGTGGACACTCTTCCTCTATCCTGCACCCTGCCTCCTGAATAATCTTCGCAAAGTGCAATTCTGACTCTGTCATTTTCCTGTTTACGTCCCTTTGCCATGTCCTCACAGCAACAGGCTCAGTCTATGCTGGCACTCAGGATTGAAAACCTAAGCCCAACCTATTTTTGAGATTGCTTTTCCACTTCCTATCTATGCAGAGCCCCACTCTGTCCAAAGTGGTTTACTTACCTTCCTGTTGTTTATGTCCTTCAACCCAGTCTCCTGCTATCCTGCTCTTCTGTACACTTTTGTTAAGACCTGAATTCATCTCCCACCTCTGTCCTCCCTGTCTAAATCCTGCCCATCTTTTCCCTCCAGCTTAAACCGCTTCCGTTAAGAATTATCAGGCCACTGCAATCCAATACAGATCTCTCAAATTCTACCACATGCATTTTGTGTTACCTGGCAATTAATAATGGCTTGTTTCACTATACCAAATTGTTAACTGAAAATAGTAATTTTTTTAGCTTTTCACAGATGTATGTTTTTATCTCTTTATCTAATTCATAAGGCACTGGTGGCAAGTGCCCTATTGTATATTTTTCTGTGCCTTTCTCAGCATCTACACAATGTTTCATACACAGTTAGGTCTTCAATGACAAAGTATTCCTTAAAATTTGCTCTGAGATATGCTTCACCTTGCCCAGGTCATCAGGAAAGGGTTTTTGGAGGACTCCACCTAATCTATTTAATCAGACTTGGAAAATTCTTGGAGTAACATATATTAGATGGTAAAACTGCCAGAGTAATTTTGAACCAGAATCTCCAGTGACAAGTCTGGATTCACCAAGGAGGAAAAAAGAGATTTCGGAGTGACAAAAACAAAAAGCCTGGATTCAAATACTGACTCAACCAGTTATGTTCAAACAGATCTTGATCTTGTTCTTCATTTTTCTAAGATTCTGTGTCCTCATCTGAGAAATGGGGATAGTTGTACCTATCTAGAAGACAGTATGTAAAGATATGATACAAATCTGAGTGAGCACCTGGCAAGCTGTCTGGTCATTGGCATAAAAATAAAGTGAGTACTTTCTCCTCAAGTCTTCCCATTACCTCTGCTCTAAGGCATATGCACCCATGCACACATTTTCATACTTGTACACACACACACACACACACACACACACACACACACACAGAGAACTTCTTTTAATCTGTCCTTTAGTCCCACATTGTGACTGAATTGACTTGACTTCTCAAATCCATTATCTTTTTTCTTTTTGTCTCTCTTTTCTTCTTTCTCCCTCTTTCTTATTTTGATGAACATCTAACAATAAGATGTTGGAAATCACTGTTGAAAAAAATATATACCCACTATTGACAATCTTTTCAATATACCAGTGACGTTACTGAATGTAAACAGGAAGGTAAGAACTTCTACCAAATTCCCTTCCTATTGTCCAACAAGCAAACATTTCTGTCCTGAGCCATTAATCCCTCTATTGTATTCTCTTCCCAACAGTCTAACTGAGGGAGATTAAAAATCAAGAAAAAAAAATAGTTGAGAGATTAGGAGATACTGACAATTCAAGCTCACTAAAAGTCTCTGAATGCCCAAGAAACAGGAAAAGTTGGCCTTTCTCATTAAAATCTATTTGAATCAGTGCAATGTCTGAAGGCATTATGTAATGTTTATATGTTTGTATACTTGAGATGTGGTAAAATAGCCAAAACAAAATTGCCCTCATCTGATACCAGCTTCTCTAAATGTCTCAACAATGACTATTCCCTTAAGAACTGTAGGTATGCAGGGCATTCAACATGTATCAGGAGCTGTAGGAAACAGACGAATGCCAGCCTGTTCCAACCCTCAGTATCTATTAATCACTTTTTAGACTGGCACTATTTTATGTCACATGAAGACAAGTGAGCACTGCTGTTGGCTGTTTACCAAGACTCTAGAACAAAGTCCACTTTGGCTGCTTTTCTGCCTTAATTTATTTTTAATAATGCATACTAATTTTTATGTATCATTGGCAGTCAGCTATAAATTTTTCTCATTAAAAATAACTCCCCTATATAGAAGTACAGGGATGAAATAAGTGTGTATTTCCAACTCAAAGAAATAAATATTTTTTATTGATTTGTGTGACTCTAACTTGAGGTCATATTAAAAAATGAAACCCTCAAAATTTTTGCAAAATTGACCCAACCTTGAAAAGATATATGTAAAGTTGCCTGAATCTATTAGAGTCTTTCATTATTATTGTTATTTTAAAGAGTTCTCTTTTCTAGTCTCATTAAACCTCTGACGTAAAAAAGTGAGTGTTCTATACAGATGGAAGAAGCCTGGTCAGCACTTAAGAAGCTGACTAACACAGACTTAGCTAGCTCTAAAACGATTCCTATTAGAATGAAAAATAAATAGACTAAGTGCCAAACTCAAAACGATTCTCTTACAAAGATAAACTGTAAGTGCTCTAAAGAAAGTGAAAACAGCTCTCTGGGGAATGCTTGGGATTTGGGCAAAAGAACAATGCAACTGTTTCTGTAAGTCAATTGGAAATACTAGGGCTAGGGGCGGGGGATTTGGAAGCGCTATGAAAATGGGAAAAAGAGTTGCCAGAGGGTGAAGTTGAAGGTTTGGCTCCCATTTAGATTTAGTTCACTGATCCTGTAGACAAACACCAAGTGAGTTTTGTAAAGGAAACAAATAAACCTCATGATGAATGTGGACTCAATTTGTAACAGAGAGGCTAATTATATTTTTAAAGGCTTCAACAATATATAAACTATCACCTGGTCTTTAGGATTAATAACATTTGAATGCTTCAAGATAAATGGGTTTCTTAAACAACACTGATAATTTCTACACCTTGCCTTTGGAAAACCTATATGATACAGTGATTAACTTGGGATTTTCTAACTTCTTCAACAACATTGAAAATGATTCCAGAAAAACTACAGATCAAAAATGGATAAATGATTTATTCCTCTTTTCCTTCGATATGAAAAAGCTGAAATTGACTTCTAAAGGATTCTCTGGGAGTTATAACTATACTCTAGCAAGAGATCCCAATAAATCAAAAATGGCTATCTATTTTAAACAAAAATCCAGGAAGAAAACTCATGACCCACTCCAGAGCAATCTGAGCAACTTTCTCAATCTTTAGAGCACAAACAAGTCCAAGCTTGAATTTTCGACCTGGTGCCAAACTTGCATATAATTCAGGAAAAGTTAAAATAATTGCATGTTCTCTCTCTATTTTAACTCCAATACACCGAATAGGAAAATATCTCCATTTGGGAGATGCCAGTATGGAATCCCTCAGACAAAGGGCAGAAGCTGATTAGCAGGAAGAATGAGATCTCTCAGGAGAAGAGCCCATGGGGGCACCATTTTTATCAATGACTGTATACTTAGATGTGGAGGTGGAAAGTGGATTACCAATCAGGAGAAACATTGACCCAGTGCAGTTGCACGTGTTTTTTTGTTTGTTTGTTTGTTTGTTTTCAGAAAGATTTTAAAATACTGGCAGTAAAAATTAATGAGTGAGAGGGTAAAGGAAGTAAAAAATGAAAGTAAGTAATATAAAATGATAATAAGTTACATGATATGGGGAAAACAACAGAACACAATATGGCAATGAGGAAGATGTTAAATAAACCTTGCATTTCTGAATCATCTTAAAAGATCTTTTAACTTTTAAATTTTCCTCAAAGGGAGGCTCGGTCAATAACATGTCAAAATCTGAAACCTGAGCTACTCTTCCGTAAGTATTTACTGAAGCGACAATTATTTTAGGAATTCTACATGGTGATAACGAGCTCCATGCTTATCGCTTTTCCACACTATACAAGATGAAACTGTAAACCAAATATTTACTGCACCCTTACTATGAATTTGATTTTTTTAAATGCTACTTAAATCACTAAACTTAATTTTTTGAAAATTCATTTAAAGGGTGTTATTCAATATTTGTTGCCTGTTACCAGGCCAAGACTGAGCAAATAAATGGGAGTATGCCGTCTTATGGGCAGAACTTTCCCACTCACCCAAAGTACATCCTGTGTTTCCCTGTTGATTATGGTGTCCATTTTGTCAAGTAAATACAACTGAAATCTCTGCTTTGGCCACTCCAGGTCTCCATGCTTACTTTCTCATTTTCAGGGATATTCGAGGTAGTTTACCTCATCAAGTTGTGAATTATCTTCTGACTGCTGCCGTCCCTAGATTTCTTCTATACCAATTTGCTTTTATATTAGATTCAGTATCACTTATCTGAGTAAAGAGCTATTTCTATTTTGCATGGAGAAACATATAAATAAAAATAAATACAGAAGAGCTATTTCCATTTTGCATGAAGAAACATATAAATAAAAATAAATACAGTTGATCAATTAGAAAATATGTTTATAAACATGAAATTAATATTATTATTTAAAAGATGAATTTTAAGCTGTAACACATTGATGATCATGTGGAATTGCTACATTTATCCAACTTCAGCTTCAGAAAGAGGGATATTCGATGAGTGCATTTTCCAGAAAACTCAGTTTAATAAATGAAGAATCAAAACTTCTAATTATCAGAATAAATTTAAAATGACCTAATCCTAAAGTATACTACACTTGTTTCTGTTTAAACAACAGAATGTAATATATATATAAGTTAACCTTTACTTAAGAAGTGATTCAACACGGTATCATGGTATGATTTTTCAGTTTTATGGCTAGTTTGGTATCCAAAGGTCAGCTGTCATCTCTTGCTACAGCCAGTAACGCTTTATGAGCAATATGCCTTTTTTGTATTTATTGCTTCTAATTTGTGATGGGTTCAGAAATTGATGCCAGACCTATTAAATCTGAATCTAAATACGTATATGTTGGATCGGGATATATACTGGATACAGTGGTTTGAGGCAGCCTCTACTGTTTGCTTTTATACACCCAAACACCCTCTTTACCTTATATGAGCGTGTGAGTGTGTGTGTTTGTATATGTGTATGCATCCTAAAAGCATGTGTAAAAGATTTTGCTCAAGCCACAGACTTCATGTCCTTCTAGGTTTCTTTTACAACCAAAATTTCAAAATTTTGATCCATGTCCCCCAAATTAAAGATTTAGAACTCAGGAATACATTTTTGATGAAAAAAAATGTATATATCTTTAGTGTTATATAAAATTCATAAAGAAATGTATAAGTATAAAGAAATGCTTTGAGGTGCTACATTTGCTCCTTAGTCAGGATTGACACAGGCATCTACTTTTGCCCATTTCTTTTTCTAACCAAAATCCACACTGGCAGGAAGTTTGCTCAGAATTTAAAGCTGAACTCTTGGCTGTAAAACAAAGTCATAGAAGACTGCTCACATCAACCCACACTCTAACCAATGATGTACATAAGTCTATTTCTCAGACATTGCAGATGATCCCTAGATAAGAAATTGCCATCAAGAACAGTTGTGCAGGCCGGGCGTGGTGGCTCACGCCTGTAATCCCAGCACTTTGGGAGGCCACGGCTGGTGGATCACGAGGTCAGAACTTACTTTGAGACCAACCTGGCCAACACAATGAAACCCCATCTCTACTAAAAATACAAGAAAATTAGCTGGGCGTGGTGGTGGGCATCTGTAATCCCAGCTACTTGGGAGGCTGAGGCAGGAGAATCGCTTGAACTCGGGAGGCAGAGGTTGCAGTGAGCCAAGATCGCGCCACTGCACTCCAGCCTGGGTGACAGAGCTAGACTCAGTCTGAAAATAAAACAAACAAACAAACAAACAAAAGTTGTGCAGAAAAGCCCTGAAATAAGTTTAAAAAAATGGATATTACTTTGAAGTATACCACTAAGTAGCAATGTTCTCACAGTCAGTCTCCTAACCAAGCTGCTTCCATGTTCTTATTTGTAATAGCAAGTAGAGAGTTGTCAGGAATCAGCAAACTACAGTCCCCAGGTCAAATCTCACTTGACACCTAGTTCTGTAAACAAAGTTTTATTGGAACACAGACACATCCTTACATTTATATTGCCTTTGGCTGCTTTTAAACTATACTGGCAGAGTTCAGTGTTTATAAGTGAAACGGTACAGCTGGCAAAGCTGAACATATTTACTATCTGGCCCTTTAAAGCAAAGTTAGTCTACCACAGTGTACATTATAATAAGAGATTATCAGGAAGATTAAATGTCATAATGAACAGAAAAGAGACTGAAATACTATTAGTAGTTAATGTTCATAGTGCTTACCAAATTTTAGGTATTGTGTGTGTTGCACGTCATCTCATATTATCCTTAGAACAATGCTATGAGTTAGTCACTATTATTGTGTCTCTTTTACAGATGAGAGAACTGAAACAAAGAGCTCAGAGTTTCCTAAGCACACATAGCTTGTTTGATGTAAAGGCCAGATTTAAACCAAGGTTTCCAACTCTAGGGAATTCCTAAGCACTAGACTATATTGCCTCTATGTATTTGGAAAGCTCTAACTATTATAAATATGAGCATTTTCTATTAATCCAAACATTATGAGTATTATTTTAATGTGGAATTTAAAATAATGGATAATTAAATATTTGCTGTCAGTGTGAACTACGAAAATAAAATGACAGGCAAATTAATTTTTCACTTCTTTGGGCCCAGGATTTGTTTGAACAAACAGTTGTGATGGGCGCCTTCCCTATCACATTTATATATTTGTGATTTATTTATAAGGTTCTGGTCAAAAATAAAAATGAGCTTGCTGAGTCTGAATGAGAGATTCCCAGATGTAGGCGGCTGGGAAATTCACCCCGATCTTTATGCCTGTGGTGGGTCAGCCTCACAGAGGAAGCACAGTCTAGAGCACTGGGAGGTCTCACACCGAGAGCTACAATCAAAACTGGAAATTAACACAGCAATGGACTTTGTTCTAGAGGGAGGCAAGACAGAGGATAAATGTTCTCTGCTTATGGAAACACAGACCTTGCCTTTATACCTTTGGAAAGAAAACCGAGGCTCTTCTATGAAAATGTTAAGATGTAATATTTATGTAAAAAAATAAAATAAAGGATTCTATTCAAATCGGTTCATATGTAAAACCAGCATGACTTCACACATTGCTGGATCCCGCTGCTATGGGTCACCTCCACAGAAGGCTGGCTCTGTGTCTTCTGCCCTCAATGCTCCTCCGTGAAGTCTCTCGACACAGAAAAGGTCAGGAAGCCCATTCCACCTGGCCATCATCCCAGCCTTTTAGGAGATGATTAGAATTAGGCTCAGTTCTGCAAAGTTACACATTTCAAACAGAGACGAGTAAACAATTTTATAAAATCTGGGATCCTGTTCTTTCAACCCTGACAACACCATTCAACCTGATCATTTAAGGAGAAAAGGGAGGCTGAGAAGGGAAGCGGAAAAGGAAGCAAGGAGAATTAGTGCCTTGGATCTAAATTTGAGCTCCTAGCTTTCTGCATCCTATTTTATGGACTCCATATGTAGGATATTATTTATTTATTCACCATATTTCAGACAAACAGCTTTTCCACAGCAGCACCAAATAAGTTAAAATTAGAATGAGGGCTGAACTGAAAGAAGAGCCTTTCGGCAATTGTGCCCTTCAGTCTCGGCGGTGCTTGCTTTCTGCCAACAAGCAGGGATAATCTGTGATGAACCCTGGAAATGGCTGGAGGGACAGTGATAAAGTCAATTCAGGAAGAATAAAGTGGAGCAAAAGGAGAGGCCTGTCTGCCCAGCCAGGCTGTTTGCAGTTTGAAAAGAACTGAATCTGGAAAATCAGCTTTTGGGGAAGTATTTTACAAAATCAGTACTCACTAGACAGGTTCAACAAATGATAAATAGAATGTTTCACTGTTGGAGGGGAAAAAAGTTTCCTCAATTTTTAAACTCATAAAATATGTAATAATACCCTCAGTTACTGAAGTCTTAGAAGTCAGAGGCCACAAGGGCTGGCCCTCATCTCACAGAGTGTGAAGACTGGAGCGAAAGTATCCATGTTCAGGGAAAACACTCACTGATTTGCTGCAGAAAACCATAAACTCTCAGTTTCACTCACTTGAATTCTTCTACCTTTTTTTTTTTTTTTTTTTTTTTTTTTTTTTTTTTTTGCGATAGAATCTCACTCTGTTGCCAGGCTGGAGTGCAGTGGCACCATCTCTGCTCACTGCAACCTCCACCTCCTGGGTTGAGGCGATTCTCCTGCCTCAGCCTCCACAGTAGCTGGGACTACAGGTGTGTGCCACCACACCCAGCTAATTTTTGTATTTTTAGTAGAGACGCGGTTTCACCCTGTTGGCAAGGATGGTCTCGATCTCTTGACCTTGTGATCCACCCGCCTCGGCATCTCAAAGTGCTGGGATTACAGGCGTGTGCTACTGCACCCAGCCTCTTCTACCAATTTTTAAGCATATGCAATACCAATAAAAATAAAAGAGAATTAAAATAAATCACAAAATTTAAAAAAAATCAGGCTTATTCTGTACAAGAGAAGAAGAGAGAGAGGAAGAGAAGGAAAGAAAATCTAGACTCCATCTCATACGAGGAAATAGTGGCAAAGATATTTGAAACAAAACATCTAGAATCATTAATGTTTGAGTTTGTCTTTAACTTCATAAAATACTGACAATAATTTTAAAACAAAGCTATGAATGAATTTAGAATTAAAGGCCTTATTAGATAAAAATAAGAAATCATAACTTCTACTTCCCAACACATTTTTATTCCCAATTATTTCTGCCAATTTAGTCAAAAGTTTTGAAAATGTGACGAACGAGAGTATGTCTTTAGATTACCCCCATAAAATAGATGGCCCAGTCTGTAACCTTCTGATTTTCAGGCCCTCAGGAGGTCACTAAGAACCACAAGTCTAATGGGAAGTTAATTAAAAGGCAAAGAAATCCAAGGAGAAGAGATGGCTGGCATCCACAAAATCAGTCCTGGGGATATGGACTTTCGATGACTAAATTATTCATTCAGTTACAATACACTATGTGGGTACATTCTGCATTAGTTCCATGCTAGGCATAGAGGGCATTATTTTTTTAATAAAAATAAAATTTAAAAAAGAGTTCCTGGCTCTTGGCAGTTTATATTATGCTTGGGAGGGGAAGGGACATAAAAGGTAAGAACATGAATGTAGGTGGGAGTGATGGAGCGGTGTAGATCAAAGGATACAAAGTAATAGACAGGTAGAATGAACAAGCCTAGAGATCTAATGTACAATATGAGGAGGATAGTTAATAAAGTGGTGTGGCACGTGGGATTTTTTGCTATGTAAGTAGATATAATTGCTCTTGTCACACACACACAAAATGGGAAACTGTGAGATGATGAATCTGTTAATTTGCTTCATTATAGTAATCATTTTACTATCTGAATGTGTCTCGTAACATGATATTATATGCCTTAAATATATATACTATTAAATGTATTGAAAAAATAAAGAGACACAAGAGAGGTTCCTTGCCCCTTCCTCCATGTGAAGTTACAGTTAAAACCTGGCCGTCTCAAAAGCTGGCCCCTGCCAAGCCTCGATTTTGCATTTCCCAGCTTCCAGGGCTGTGAGAAATAAAATTTAAAAAAAGAACATGCATATAATCATATGCAACCTTGCATTACTTGGTTCCAATGACAAATGTGGTGAGAGTCTGGTGCGGCTCCATGAGCTTGTGTTTGAACAGGCCAGGAAGAACCTTCGAAGGCTGTGGAATCAAGCTAGAGAGAGGAAAACAGGCTTGAACAGGCCGGGAAGAAACTTTGAAGGCTATAGAATCAAGCTAGAGGGAGGAAAACAGGCAGGATTTGAATAGGTGGATGGATATCTTTGTTTGAGTTTCCCCAGAAAGAAGATCTTGAGACAAGAATCTCAGGTGACCTCAGAATACAATGGCCAGAAGTAGAGAAGTGAGACAGGAGTAGGAAAGAAACAATAAATAATGCTGTTATCAAGCCAGTTACCACTGTGGGTAACTGGAGTCTGACCCCATTGAGAAATCTGAGGGCCACAAGTTTCATAATTATCCCACCCAAGAAGCAGTCGAGCTGGGCTATTTTACACAGTAGGAAAAGGGTGCAATAAATCAAGGGCCCATTACAGCCCACTACCTGGAATTACGAAAGGACACTATATTCAGGGATAGCAGGGCAGCAGTTTGGGGAACGATGAAGATTTGGGACTGTGGATCATTTAGTTCAATGCTGAGAAGAGGTATTAGTATCATAAAGGAAACTTATTCTAGCCTTAACTTGGGTAGATTAATGCTGGAAGAAATCATAGGAAAATACTACCAAAAATTCCTCATTTTCAGATAAGAGAAAAGAAATTCAGAGACCATTAAAGTATTGTTTTGCTTTTTTAAAAGAAGCCAGGGTCTCAGGCCAGGTGCAGTGGCTCACACCTGTAATCCCAGCAACTTTGGGAGGCTGAGGCAGGCAGATCACTTGAGGTCAGGAGTTCGAGATCAGCTTGGTGAACATGGTAAAACACCGTCTCTACTAAAAATACAAAACATTAGCCAGGTGTGGTAGCGTGCACCAGTAGTCCCAGCTACTTGGGAGGCTGAGGCAGGAGAATCTCTTGAACCTGGGAGACGGAGGTTGCAGTGAGCTGAGATTGTGCCATTGCACTCCAACCTGGGCGACAGAGCCAGACTTCGTCTGAAAAACATTTTAATTTAATTAAAATAAAATAAGTCAGGGTCTCGCTCTGTAATCCAGGCTGGAGAGCAGTGGCATGATCTCGCTTTGTTGCCCAGGCTGCTCTTGATCTCCTGGTCTCAAGCCTCCCTAAGTCGCTGGGATTACAGGTGTGAGCCTCTGTGCCCAGCTCTATTAATGTATAATGCTATGGCACAAAGCTAGGTTAGAGCACAGCTGGAGAGCAAATACAAGTCTCTTGGATCTCAGCCTAGAGTTCTCTTTATTAAACCTCACATATACCTAACATTTGTTTATAGAGACTTCATGAAGTATGGACTTGGGCTATCTGCTGGCAGTGTAATTTATTATTATCTCAAAATTATAGTAAATACTCCTGCGTGACTTTGTTCTCACGTCTCAAATGTAATCCTGACATACCCCTCCTTCCCAGTTGTTGCTCTTCCATATTCATTGCTAGATTTCACCACACAGTCACTCCCAACCAGCAATCCTGATCCAGGAGGCAAAGTATGTGAGACATTATGTAACCAAAAAATATTCATATCAGTATTGTTTATAATAGGAAAATATTGGAAACAACTAATCACCCACTGAGAGGAAAATAAATAATAAAATATGGTGTATCTGGAAGAAATAATTAAATACAGCAGCTGAGAATGAATTATAGTTAGACAGATCACTATGGAGAGGTTTTAAAAATAAAAGGTTTAAGTTGGCTGTGGTGGCTCACACCTGTAATCTCAGCACTTTGGGAGGCTGAGGTGGGCAGATCACATAAGGTCAGGAGTTCGAGACCAGCCTGCCAACAAGGTGAAACCTCATCTCTACTAAAAATACAAAAATTAGCAGGGTGTGGTGACAGGTGCCTATAGTCCTAGCTACTAGGGGGGCTGAGGCAGGAGAATCGCTTGAACCCAGGAGGCGGAGGTTGCAGTGAGCCGAGATCATGACATTGCGCTCCAGCCTGGGTAATAAGAGAAAAACTCTGTCTCAGGAAAAAAAAAAAAAAAATATATATATATATATATATATATATATATATATGTGTGTGTGTGTGTGTGTGTGTGTGTGTGTGTGTGTGTGTGTGTATACATATATATATAATGTTTAGTGAAAAAGCCAAGAAACAGTACAGCCCATACACCACGAGACCATTTGTGTACAGTTAAAAGCACAATACCGTATATATGGATTATGGTTATTTCTGTGCTTCTGGTAGAAATATAAGAACATAGTCTGCAAGGATTTACATTCTGCTCTTAAGAGTGGTTGTTCTGGACAAGGAGTGGAAAGAGGGGAAGGAAAGAATGAGACTGAAGAGAAGAATTTGTCAGAAATAACTGGTTCTTTTATTTTAAAAACAAAAAGTAGAAATAAAGAGGCAAAATGTTAGTATGGTTAAAATTCTTGGTGGCTAATGCATGAGTACTGTTACTTTTCTCAGTACTTTTCTGAGTTTAAACATTTTAGGTTAAAAAAATAAAGCTTTCTAAATAGCATCATCAGCTTTCATTAAAAAAGGGGAAGAAATTCAAAAGAAACCTATCAATAAGACGAATTTATATATAAGCACATCTTCATGTTCATGTCTAGGGATGAGAGGAAATCTTACTTATAAGTGCAGAGCTATAGAGAGAGAGACTGCCTGAGTTTGAATCCTTGCTCTACCCTTACTAGCTATGAGATCTTAGGAAAGTTGTTTAACCTCTCTGTGCCTGATTTTCCTCATATATAATAGGAATAATAACAGTAACTACCATAGAGGGTTGTTTTGAGGATTAAAATTAGATAATATTGCAGAAGTATCTGAACAGGGCCTGCCACACCGAGCTCAGGGACATACAGAAGTGATGTTTTGTTAGACTGTCTTAGACTTTCTATACAAGGGTATTTCTCCTTTTAGTGAAACTATCTTTAATACACTGATACGATAATTAATTATAAGAAGGGAAGGTTGCACGGACTCTCATCTGCAGTAGTAAGTCCTGCTTTATAACATAAAAATCTAATGAATTGCAGCAGCAAAGTTTCCATTCATTCATTTAACTAATAAGTTAAAACCTCATTATAATGTCATTTACTGTGCAGTACAATTCAGCACAAGGGATCTCTCTTGGGCCTCAGCTAGAAGGATTTAATTACTGGATTACCAAGAGGACTTTTCAGTCAAGTGGCATCACCGATGAGGCAAACTTGAAGGACAGAGTTATCAAGAGAGTCCAGCATCATTTTTTAGAAGTATAAATGTTCAAGGGTTGATGTGGAAAACAAACAGGTCTTTAAAAAGCTTTCAATTTAGACTACTCAGGATAGAATGAAAAAGTAAGAGAAAGTGAATAAGCATGCAACTCATGTATTTGTAATACCAGAATGTCACAGGTAGAGTATCTACAGAATATAGATAGCAGTGACATATGCAAATACAAAAGGCAGAAGAGAAACCTGAGTGCTCCAAAATGAAATAAATCATTTTTGAGTGACTTCTGTTTTGCCCATTGCAAAGGTAAAGCTAAAGACACTGATTCCCACTTACATTTTGTATATTTTTAAGTATCAATGTTTCATCACATTTTCTGCTCATCTGTTAAGCTGAAGGCCTTATTACCACAGGCATTCCCTCATAGAAAGGAAGTAAAAAAAATGAATTGGGAGTCTCCACAGTCTTGGCATGCTACAGAACCTATTTTTATGAATTGGAAAGCCCACTCTTAGGTCCAAGACAGTGGACTTCAGGCCATCAACAATAAGCCCAATCTCTCCAAGAAGGAGAGATTACTCTGGTGAGCCAGCTCACTCCTACAGCTCTAGCAGTGCCAGTTTCTGTTTTGAAAGCAAAATGCCTATGTTTGGTATGTAGATTATGACTGTGTCAGAGTCCAAATCAGCATGCATCAAAAAAGCACCAACATTCACAGAGGGAAATGCATTTTACTACTGCAAGCAATTTAGTTCCCCTGTTTAAATGGATTTTATACAAAATGTGGATAGAATGGAATAAAATAAATGCACCCATCACAAATCTCTTTTTCCCCCAAAGTACTAAGCTAAGATTTTAGCTATCTGGCATATCTATTACACACACACACACACACACACACACCCAACACCATATGTTTTAACTGTAAAAGAACAAGCTTACTCATCTATATCTAAGCATAACTGAATAGTTGAGTGATTGATATTCAGCTTCATAAGTGGAACTGTTTTTTACCTTCTGCTAGATATTCAATTATGATGTAAAAGGTCCATCATTTCAATTTTTGAAACAGTTCTATAAAACTCAGCTTATAATATCATGAAATGTAATGCTACATGGCACCTTGCAAAATACAGCATCTAAGATCTTACATGAAGAGAAGAAGTGAAAAATGAGTTTTCCTCAGACTATATATAGGTATATATTACACACAGAGACACACACACAAAATATGGTTAAAGTTCATCTCTCAAAGAATATTCATACTGCTCCTTTAATATAAGGAGAAGTTAAACTCAACTTCTAGATTTAAAGTTCTGTGATAAAAGTTGATACCTGAGGAAAAGAAATTAGTTTTCACACAGGTATTAAACTACATATTACTGGAATATATGCTTAAGAATATTTCTGCACAAATAGAGTTCAAGTTGTGAGACTGACTGCCTTCCTTATAATAAAATAAGATTCCATTCTGTAAAATTAATGTTATCTCCCTGACTATCATGCTATTTCCTTCTCTGTCCCAAATAACAATAAACTCTGGCGGTCTACAAAGAGGAAGATGCCCAGCTTGCTCTGACACAAAATAATAAATAGATTTCTCATGTTGCTGCAAGGTCCCTGGCATCCTATTTGTAAAGAACAAGTTGTAAAGCTTTATTATTTCCCATAAAATCTGAACAGTTTGAACACAGAGGAAATACACATCAATATTCCCCCTTTTAACACATTTACAACATTTAAGCAAGTTGTAAGCACTTGGGCTAGCAGTCTCAATCAGAAAAGTCAGTTATAACACATTTCAAACCCATAAAATTATCACTTTATTTTAATGAGGTTTAACAATAAATTGAGCTTAGAAATAGACTTTGAACACTGACTCTATATCAGGGGGAAAGGACCTTACTATCAATTCATGAGCTTTTCATTAGGCAGGTCAGAACATGGCTCTCAGGTCCCTGAAGTTCTTTAAACCTCTTCCTTCCTGCTTTATTTCATCCTGACACTATTACTTAAGTTATAGACTTTTGAAATATATGAAAAAGATGTGCAGCACATCTAAAACTTGCTTGGTAGGTATATTAAATATGAAATATGAGTTTGACCTTACCATATGTTGATGCTATTTTCCTGGTTTATTTGTATCTATTAGCCAAGTTACTAGAGGAATCAAATGAACAGAGCACGAAACTGAAAATACTCTTAGGCTAGTTCTTCCAACAACTTTGTTAATAATTGTAAATAATTAAATTATATTAAATTTATTAAAATAATTAAATTTAATTATTTAATTAAATTAATAATTAATTAAAATTTCCTATGCGCACGTATTTGCTCATTCACAGGTGGTTTTGAATATGTTCCTAGGATATGGAGATGTAACACCGAATGAAGTCCTCACTTTCATAAGATTACATTCTAGTGGAAGAGAAAAACATTCAACAAGAAAAACAATAAAGACATTAAATAACCTCAGATGATTATAGGGGCCGTGATGTCAACTAAAGCAGGGCAAGAAGATAGAGAGTGAAGAGGTGACATTTTAGAGAAAATGGTTGGGGTGATCTTACTGAAAAACAGCTAACCATGTGCAGTGTTTACTTGGAGTTAAGTAGTGCTCTGGGTACCACACAGACATTAACTCATGAGAACCTCAGTACCACTGTGAGGGTGGGGCGATTGTCAGACCTATTTCCCGATGGCAACATGGAGGCACAAAGAGGTTAAACAACTTGCCCAAGTCCAGAGCCTACGTTTGAGCCTAGAATGTTTGGCTTCAAAGTCCATGTTATTAACCATTTAGACAGTGTGGCTATTAATGGAAAGAACATCCCAGATGGGAAGGCCAATACCAACAGATCTTTTCATTGTAAGGGCCCCCAAGTAAAATTCCCATTTCATCACTTAAGTATCTGTGCGATCTTGGGCAAGTTACTTGATTCATTTCAGCTGAGCACAGCACAGTTCCATGAGGGTGAGGTCCCTGTCTGTTTTGCACAGTATTATATTCCAAAAAAATAAGCAAAGCACCTCGCACATATTGGGGAGCAAATCAGTGCTTGTTGCATGAATGAATCATTTGCCTACTATGTAGCAGATAGATTGTTAGAGGCAAAGTGTACACTCTTAAACAACAGGGTAAAAATCCTTGCCTAGTTCTTAGGCACTGCCTAGAAACTGGTGTCAGTTGCCAGAAAAGCAATTTCTAGATTTCTTTCCAGCTTTAAACTGCCGTCATTGTGACTCTACCAAAAGCTCTACTGTTCCCAAACATATATCCTCAAGAACAGTGATAAGTAAAAAGTTGTTAATTACCATGATGAACAATAAATAGAAACATCTCACTTTCAGGCTTTAAAACATTGATCCCATATTTCTGAATGGAGTGATAAGAAAAAAAAAATGAGAATAAGGGAGGAAACAGGGCTGTGTGATAGTTAATCTCAAAGTAAGTATAAACAATAAGATGTTACTTGTAGTGTGATATTAATGTGTTTAAGGTAACAGGTTTGGTGCCCATGACAATCAGTTAATTTGGTATATGGAGAAATCTTGCCATTGCACAACACAGAGAATTTAAGGAAAGGTTCAAAATACCGTATTAACGCTTGATGTGCAGTTCCCTGTTTCAGCTCCCCCTTTGTGCATAGCTATATGGATCATTCTAACTATGGAATATTCTATGTACAGAGCTCTGACCATTCTTGTGGGATATATTTTGATGTAGGGTTTCTCAATCTGACATAATTCTTCTCAGGCAACAAGCATTATTAAGAGGAAGAAAATCAAAATAACTTTTGTTAATTTTAAAACAATAGGTAGGACATGTCCTGGACATATGGAGGAGGAAAGCCCAGTTCCATCAGCTTAGCCAGCACAGCAGCAGTTAGCTCTCCTCTGCCAGCCACTCCAGGTTGCCTACCAATACATTTCCTGAGGGATCCCCAGTGTCCTTCATCCCAGTTCCATCAAGCCACTCCCATACCCAAAATCTCTCATATTGCTTTCCCAAACAGCTCTACGAACTGAACACATATTCCATATTCACAAAACATATTATAACTCAGAAGGAAATATATGTTCTACATGAGAATGAAGGTCATGAGAGATGACATGCATATGTATTTAATATACTGTGCTAAGTATAGGAGTAACATAAAAGCAGGAACAAACTCAACCAGCCCAGTAAGGAAGGACAACAGTTTGGCATCACATGCCATGATATCAGAAAGCAGACACTAAGGATCTGTAAACAAAAGGGATTCCCAAGAGACCCCTTTGCCCTCCACAGACCTCCAAATGGGTAACTAGACTCCAAATACAATACAGACACAATTTTAAAAAGAACTTGAAAAACTCCAGTTAAGGCTGTGTCTCATGATCTTCACTAAGCAGAATAAACACAGAGAGAGAATAAATCTTTCCTCAAAATGTCACAGGTAGGAAGAGGCAAGCTCCAGAAGGCCTTAGGAAATTACAGGGATTTCACAAATAGCACGTGATTAAAAATGAAGCAAACTCTCGGTAGTTCTGAAAAATAAAATGGCTAATGGGAAACACACCAGCTTATACAGCAAACACATTTAGAAGGGCACCACAACAAATGCGGATGAGAAGTTACCTCTGCTTTACTTAGCTCACAGCATTAACAGAGGACACAAACTGAATTAATTTTCCCCCCAAAACAGAAACAGTGATTCTTATCAGTTAAAAAAAAAAAAGCATGTGAGTGGCAAAAGTAAAGACTAGAGCATGGTCAAGGAGTAGCAGGAGCAGGTAAATATTAATATCCAGTTGTGTGTTTTGGTTTGTGGTGTTCTTTACTAAGCTGGACGTTGGGTTCTCTTTGACTATCTATCTATCTACCTACCTACCTATCTGAGAAGTTTTCATTCATAATAGTTTTTCCAACCTAATATGCTGCCTATGACAGAGGTATGGCAAAGGGCTTTGGTTGTACAATGTAATATTACCTGCTATGTGATTTCGCTTTCATTTTCCAATTTAGGCCCGTCCCTGACACAGACAGGTTCTGCACTGAGAAAATGTGATCGACATCGCCCACTCTGATAGTGAGCCCCTTCCCCTGCTTTATAAACTTCAGAGTCATAGTTGCTGCATTAGCTACCTATTGCTACATAACAAATTACCCCACACTTAAAATAACAAATATTTATTATCTCACAGTTTCTGCAGGCCAGGAAGTTTGGAGTGGCTTGGCTGGATGCCTCTGGCTCAGGGTCTCTCATGATGCTGGAGTCAAACTGTCAGCTAGGGCTGCAGACATCGGAAAGCTTGATTGGGCAGGAGAATGTGCTCACTGATGTGGCTGTGGGCTGACTTCAGAAGACCTGCTTGCAAGCGCACTCATATTGCTGTAGGCAGGCCTTAGTTTTACAGCATACAAGCCTCTCCAGAAGGTGTCCCTCACAACATGGTAGTTGGTTTTTCCCTCCTCTGGACTGCCCCTGACATAGAAACTGGTCATGCTCAGAGAGAGTATGTCATGAATTAAATGGTGACTCCAAATAGTTATGCCTGTGTCCTGATATCCGGAACTTATGAATGTGAACTTATTTGGAAAAGGATCTATGTAGATGTAATTAAGTTAAGGATCTTGAGACCTTGAGATGATCCCAGATTCGAGTGAGTGTTAAATCCAGTGACAAGTGTCCTTATAAGAGAAGCGGTACAGACACAGAGAGAAACAGGGAGGATGTCAGGTATAAACAGAAGCAAAGATTGCAGTTATGTTGCCACAAGCCAAGAAACACCTGAGGCCAATGGAAGCTGGAAGAGACAAAGATGGATCTGCTCCTGGAACCTTCAGAATAGGGCATGGTCCTGCTGACACCTTATTTTGGCCCTCTGGCCCCCAGAACTGAGAGAGAATAAATGTCTCCTTTTTTAGGCCATCAAATTGTGGTAATTTGTTACAGCAGCTCTAGGAAGCTAACACAGAGTGAATTGAAAGACAGAGAGAGATGGAAACCACAGTCTTTTCTTTAAACTAATTTCAGATGTTCCCATTATTCTGACATACTCCGTTTGCTAGAAGGGAGTCATTAGGTCCAGGCCATGCTTCAGTAGAGGGGAATTAAGCTCTACCTCTCCAGAAGAGAAATACCAAAGAATCTGTGGACATATCTTTAAAACCAAGAATCTGTGGACATATCTTTAAAACCAATAAAGCTGCCATCTGAAGTTTCTCAAAATAACTTTTAAAGTACCCCTTTTCTCTGAGGTCAAGATACTGGAAAGAGACACAAGCAAATGTCTGAGTCTTGAGCCTTGTATCGAATATTTATTAACCCCTATCTGAGACTTCCATATTTTCTCAAACACCAGTCACTGTTGCACATATACTGATGGATTATTGTCATAAACTTTATTGGCAAAGCCCATGGGACCATAATTAATTTATACGTAGCTCATCTAAAATTACTTGCAATATTACTACAAATTACTAGAAATATTAAGGCACCATATGAAATAAGAAATTTTTATTTTAAAAATACATTCATGTTCAGCGTCTCACTTAACAGTTACTAAATTCTCACGATACTTCTGTAAGAGGGTTGGTATGATCAAAGAGACTAAATGAGGCAGTACATTCAGCAGAAAGATCACTATACTAAAAGTCAGGCTGTAGTCTTAGCACTGTCCCTTACCACATGACCCTGGGAAAAAATAAGTAATTTTCCTGGGCCTGGGTTACTTTATTTGTAAAATTCTGAGATCAAATAGGTAATAATTAAAATTCCTGTCAGCTCTGTCAGAAGCAGCATTCCCTTTGTTATCTCCAAAAATTAGACTAAAGTTACAAATATGTAAGAACTGAAATAGAATATTTGTAGCAAGGGAGAACATTTGAAAAATGTATGAACTATCCTTATTGTATACATCTGGTAAGGGGATGTTTTTTTTTTCTCATAGCCCTTACCATTATCTGAGGTTCTTTGCTTTTATGTGACTTGATCATTAGTGCCCTCTCTCTGCTAGGGCATAAGCTCGGAGAGGACAAGGGACCTGCTGTCTTCTTCACTATAGTCGTCTACACTCTAGAAGAGCACTCTAGCTGCAAGGAATTACTCAATAAAACATGGGTTGAACAAGCAAATCAAGTGTTCCAGGTATTTTACAAATAACAACAGAGCCATGTATCTTTCTTATCTGACAGTGTTAAGAAGCAGTTCTGCATGTATGGTTTAACAGACACTCCAGAGTTAGATCTTCATACTCCTAGACAATCATGTATGAGGAACCTCAGGCTCAGAAGTTAAGGACTTTACCAATTACAACACTCTGCATTCATGTATCTCAGATCTTCTACCATGACATTTAGTGTTCCTGACACAGAATCAATCTTATATTCTATAATACAGAGCTTGGTTCCATGAACATTTTCAAGTAGAAACACCTCTAATCAGGTCATAACATGGCCTGATATTTAATCTTTGGGATTAGGGATTAATTACAAGGGGAGTTAATACATTCACAAAGTGTTCACTGTGTACTACTTTTTAATCAAATCATATGTGTAAGTAATAGCTCAAGGAACATCTTAACACAGGGAGAAAAAAAATCTACATTTTTACTCAGCATTTGCTACTTATTTCAATAAATGTGTTCTGCCATCTCTGCACATTAACTACCGTAGCTCTGAGATTAACCTTTCCTGTTTGCTTGTGCCTGACCTCAGAGCATCCTAAATTACTCAAAGCCATTCCGATGGCTTTAATTTATGAGAACACCTCCAAATATTCATCTTTTAAATCCTGAAAATGATTATCCCTGCACAACAGTGGCTCTCTTTTTAATCTTAGCTGATAACTCTGATTAAACACATCCAAAGGCTGATTACCCCCACTGCGGTTAATGCCAGTGTCACTGCTAACTACTTATTTCACAGCGGGAATTGCCTTCAAGAGCCCATTTACATTATTACCTAGAATTGATTTACACTGTTACTTCCTATTGATCACATAGGAAATAGGAGGTATAGACGGCGTCCTCTAAAGGCTAGCTATGATGGCAAATAATGCAAAACACAGCTGTTTAATTCTACACTCGGCCAGTAACACAGAAGTGTAAACACCAGTTGCTTCCAAAAGGTAGATATTTTTTAAAAGACAACATTTAGTATTAGAATCATTAAGTTATTTCATCACAAAGCCATTTGGGGGTGGACTCTATGTTATCACAATGGGTCAAAATAAGAGAAAATGAAAGAAGCTAAGCGTAAGACAGACATGTGGCATGTGGATTAGCAAAGTTTGGTCCCTGTGCTTTCTTATACTGCTAGCCTTTGAGCAGGGAGTATGTTTGGTGATGGGATACGAGAGATGCTAAAAGCAGCAGGAGTACTAGCTCTGCAGATTCCTGGAATCATGCCGTTCTCTCTTGAGTGTCTTCTTGCTCGGTTTCCTGCAGTGGCAGCTATGATTACGACAAAAGATAAGAGGAGAAAAAACAATGCTTTCATTAAGTCCTCCAGCAAATATGTATCAAGAGCCAACTCTGTTCTGGGTACTATGTCAGATGCTAAGGATATCGGGTAAATAAGACCCATAGGAGGCCTTTCCTTCTAAAAATGTTATTTTGTCTAAAAAGACAGGTAATAAACAAACAAACAAACAAATACGGATGTCATCACTAGTGAAAAATGCTACAAAGGAAAAGGAGAATGTGTCAGAGTTCTCTTCAAAAAAAGCCCTAATCTGTGACCCAAATGGATGCCTGTGTTGTATAGCCAAAAGAAATCTTAAGGCAAGGGTGCTACTGAATTCCACCACTCTCTAGGGCCAAGGCCCTTACACTTGAGCACGCAGTAGAGTTACTTGGAGAACTTGTTAAACCACAGGGTTTCTGAATCAGTAGGTGTGGGGTGGGGCATGAAAATTTTTATCTAACAAATTCCCAGGTGATGCTGCTGCTCCAGACACCACGTTTTGAGAACCACTGCTCTGGTTTTTAGAATATTTCTGCCCTTATTTCCACATTCATCATGAGGATCACTAAGGAGATTAAATGCATGAAACTGCTTAATATAAATGAAAAGGGTGGCAATTACGGAGAAATAGATTCAAATAAAACCTGAATTCCTTAAGCACTTAAGGAAAATGAGCCAATCAGAGTTGATTTTAGGAGGAACAATCCCATCTTCAAAAGGAAGATGATTTCATGATCTTCAAAAGTAGCTTTTCTCTTTGTGTAATATAAGTCATTTAATTATGGAAGGGGCTCATGAGGGCCCTCAGGTCTTCATCAAAGGCTGGCAGAGTCATACTCCTAGCAGCATGCCCACTCCACCGCTTTCACAATCAGACACCTGCTGGGAGAGCCCATGATGGCTGAAATCAGGTCACCCTTTGCAAAGGACTAACTCAGAACCATCTTATGAATTACCTGCTCTAGAAACTGCATTTCCTGTGGACTGCAGGCTCCTTTTCAGCACATTAGCTAACACCACCGGAAGAAACAAGGAACAAAGGTTTGCTTCCTAATACTCTGGTGGTTTAAACTTACTCTCCCTTCAGAGACTTGACTTATTCACTTCCCAGATCTGGCCCTATTGGGAAAAATCATCATATTTTTCTAGGCATTCTTTTCAAGGTGGCCTTATTATTTGAAAGATTTGAAAGGTTTCAGATCATCCTCCCAAGGTAATGTTCTCTTGAGGCAACAGAAGCAAGGATGTCCCAAGGAATAGAGGGTAGGTATTTTAGTCTCACCTTTATCAATTTTGATCTGAATAAGTAACATCACATTTAATAAAATTCAATACTTAGTCTCTCTGAATCTCACCTTTCTTACTTTATAAGTGAAGACTGGCCGGGCGTTGTGGCTTGTGGCTCACGCCTGTAACCCCAGCACTTTGGGAGGCCGAGGCGGGTGGATCACCTGAGGTTAGGAGTTTGAGAACAGCCTGGCCAACATGGCAAAACTCCGTCTCTGGTAAAAATACAAAAATTAGACGGGCATCATGGTGTATGCCTGTAATCCCAGCTACTCGGGAGGCTGAGGCAGGAGAATCGCTTGAACCCGGGAGGCGGAGGTTCTCCTCAGCCGAGATCGCACCATTGCGCTCCAACCTGGGCGACAGAGCGGGAATCCCTCTGTCTCGTGGGGCAAAGAAAAGAAAGAAAGAAAAAAGAAAGAAAACTGCCACAGACCAGGGGCTGACAAACTTTTTCCGCAGAGGTCGGATAGTAAATACTTCAGGCTCTGTGGCCATAAAATCCCTGTAGCAACAACTCAACTCTGCCACATGAGAGCAGCCATAGACAATATGTAAACAAATGGCCACAACTATGTTCTAATAAAGCTTTATTTGTAAAAACAGGCAGCAGGACTGGCTAACACCTAACAGAGACTCCTTTCACAGCTCAGGGATCCTTGGCCACCATGATGCCTCTAATATGGATTTAGTTTGTTAATGGGAGCAACAGATTTATTTTCCCTGTACCTGTATTTCTCTGTGTTGGAAGAAAATATTACTTGTCATGTCACCTCCTCATAGGAATTTCAAAAGGACTGATGAGCTAGTGTTTCAAAGTACTATGATTTCTTGATAAAGGGCAGAAGAGAAGTACTAATTATTATCAACAATATATTTTAAGCTACTATCATCTGATTATTATTGCACCTGGGAATAGAATGTGAATTCTGGTTCATACCACTCATTCAAACATATTATGGTACAGTCTCTCACCTTAGAATTTCCCTTCAAATGATTAATGAAAACCTTGAGTTAGTCAATATTACCCCCTGATGCCTTCCAAAGATTAAATAAAAGAAATAAAAGAAACAGATTCCACCATTTCATTTACACAAGTTTAATATTTTTCCATTTATCTTTGATGACTATTCAGCCCTGAAGCCTAAAAATGAAGCATTCTAAAGAAATAAAATAGACATGTGAGCTATGCTGAAAACCATCAAATAAGGGTGATATGGTTTCTTTATTTTTATTTATTTTTTTCCTCCTTAGGAGAAACTCCATTAAGAGTAAATTTTGGAGACAGGAGACTTTGGAGTGTATATATGTTAAAATACATTTTTTAAAAACACAGTGGATAATTGACACTGATTTCATAATTTCTTATGGATATTAGCATAATTTTTCCTTATATTCCTACTACCAATTATCAACCAAGTTTGACACTTTCAGTAACTAATTCATTTGCTAGATATTTCTCTAGTACCTGTGATATACAAGGTACTCTGTTATAAAGGTGGAAAGTTTGCATATCTAACAATAAAAGGTAGCATGTGACAAGTGCCCTCAGTATGTTAACATGCAGTATTCTGGAGTGTGAAGAAAAAAGAAGGCATTTTTAGCTGAGGTGACAAGAGAAGACTTGTTTCATGGCAGAAGTGATATTTGAACTGAGTCTGGAAGACAAGTGAAAGGAGCAAAGAAAGAGCATTATAGATAGCTCAGATACAGACCCCATGGATACACATAGCATTGTGAGCAATTCATATCGTACAAAAGGTTGTAAGTAGTTCAGTGGAAGGCCAAAGGTAATCAGGCTAATGAGTCTATGTTTAAGGAAAAATCCACTATCAGATTTTGAGAGGATTAGAGTTACATTTTATTCATTCATTCAACAAATATCTTTTGAACCCCTATTATATATCACACATTTTTTTAAGCTATATGAATACAGCAATACATTAGAAAAATGCGGAAAGAAGAGTCTCTGCCCATATTCTGGTAGACAGAAACAGATAAGAAACAAAAGAAATAAGTAAATGAGCAATACATTAGAAAAATGCAGAAAGAAGAGTCTCCGCCCATATTCTGGTAGACAGAAACAGATAAGAAACAAAAGAAATAAGTAAATGATATATTTGAAGATTTAATTTACAGGTAAGCAATTATAAATTTAAAAACTGAAGCAATTATAAATAGGTTGGTTAGGGTGACATCTGATGTTACATTTGAACAAGAGTTTGAGGTAGGTAAGGAACAAGCCATGTAGGTATCTAGAAGAATAGAACTCCAGCAGAGGGAATGCCAGTGCAAAGGCTTTGAGGACCAGGTTCACACAAAGCAGCCTGTGTGAGTTGGGGAAGCACAGAAGGAGATGATGTAGAGAAGTAAATGTCACATCATGTAAAGTCTTGTAGACAATTTTAAGGACTCTGGATTTAAGAAAGTTAATTTACTAGAAATGTGCAGAATAATTGCAGAAGGAAAAGTATTAGAAGTGGAGGCAACAGTGTTTTTAAAAAATTATTTTTCAAGTGAAAAAGTCCTGAAATAATTCACTCATTTGATCCTTCATTTATTCACATTAATTCAGCACATATTTAGGAGACACTATGATTGATATTGACATCGGAACTGACTCAGGTAGACAAATCTTGCCCATGTGAAGCTTACTACCTGGTGGAATGATGATAGCATGAATAGAAATGTCCCATATGTCAATAAGCTTCTAAAAATCCATAAAAATTTAAATTGTATTATGAATTCAAAAAATATCTAATATTGTAGAGAAGATTCCCAAAAGATCCAATTACATAAACAATCCTCCGTCTACTTTCTAAGTCATTTCCTTACCAATAGGCTTCAATGAAAAATTGACCAATATTCTTTCTACCCTTAAGATTTCTTTTGAAAAGAATGATTGGATATTCTTAACGTCAAAAAGAAATCATTCAAAACATCCAAGCAGTGAAAAGTAAACTAAATATCTGGGGCTTATCATTCTGCCAATCATGATGAGTCACAGAACACAGAATACAAGCATAATTAATTCAAATACAACCATTTATGAATAGATTAATTTAGCAAGCATAAAAGAGGCAAAAACCAGTTCAAAATTATCAAGTTTGTCTGTAACCCAGACAATAGCATTTTCTAAACAAATTGCTGATGCATGAAGATATTATCACTTGTGGCTGGATGACTGGCTTTAGTACCCCTATAATGATAAACCCGCTGTCTCGGAGGACAGATAGGAACTAGTCTCTGCTGTCAAACTGTCATGGAATTATTAAATATGGAGAGGAAAAATGACCCAAACAGTATGTAATGAGCTCCCTTTTCATTCTCACTACAAAAGCACATCTGTGGATTGTTAATGACTCTGAAATGGATAAACCAAATTGATGAGAAAGAAAAACAACTCTCAGGGATAGGGAAAGGGAAAATCAACACACACAATGTTTATAAAACATAATTTTAAATATAAGGGCTTGTGAAAGTACTGTGAAATACTATAAAGTGGCATAAAAATGTAAGCTATTAGTACTCATTTTCATATTGCTTTCCTTGCTTTCCTTTATGCTTTTAATATAAATCATTAACCTTTTAAATATATAGGAAGAAACAAGACCTAGTCACAAATATTCCATGTTTATGACTTTTATGAGGTGGCACTGCAATGCCTGTCTGGTAATTTCTATTCTATTGGATGAGTTTTTACTAAACATGCCCTGTGGGCTGCATGCAGTGACTTGAGTATGTGTTGGCTCTCAGGATCTCAGCTCTCATGGATTCTGTAGCTAGTCCTGCCAACTGACTCGTCATTTCTAGCTTCACGGTCCCAAAAGATCCCCTTGCCCCAGGATGCCCATGAAAGCCACACTTCAGTTCAACGTGATGACTCAAGCATTGGAATCCTTCAAGCACAGGTATTGACTTATTGATCTTTGTTCCTCAGTGCCTGGTATTGTGCAAGTCTTCAATAACCTTAAAATAAGATGAATGGCATTCAAAGGAAACAGAATAACTTATTCAGAGGGATGTCAAACAGATACAAGCACATTTAAAAAATTATCACAGTATGAACCCATACACTAGAGCCACCATTTTATTTGGGAGTATTTAATGATTCTGAGTATATTGTTCTTTAGAAAGTTCAGATTTGGAGAAATTTGATTTGTGTTTTAATACACAAAAAAGAAAACAGTGAATCAATAGGAGACTTGGAATACTGCTTGGTTTAAGGACAAATACAAATCTGAAAACAGTCAATAATCTTGCCATTATTATAGCAGTTGACAACCTTGCTTCTTCTCAGGGCGGTATAAGTTAGGTAAATTATGAATGTAGCAAGGTATTAGAAAGGAAAAGAATCAACATTTTAAAAAATAGCACTATATAATTCTGGAGAGGGAAATCACCGTTAATACACAGATCATGACCTCTGAGTTACAAAGAGAACTGCTCTAAACACCATTCTACACAAAGGGTTTTTTTGACACAAATACATATTCCAAGTAGTAGTGAAGAGCCATTTGGCACATGATTTGACTATTTCACACTAGGTAAAGACACTAACAAGAAAAATAAATGAAAAGTCATTAGAGAAAAAATTAAACAGCATATATAGTTGATATACAATCATGCTTTGCTTACCAACAGGAGTATGGTCTGAGAAATGACTCCTTAGGTGATTTCATCGTTATGCAATCATAAGGTACACTTACACAAACCTAGATGGTATAGCCTACTACACACCTAGACTATATGATACAGCCTATGGCTCCCAGGCTACAAACCTGTACAACATGTTACATACTGAATACTGCAAATAATTGTAACACAATGGTAAGTATGTAAACATAGCTAAACATAGAAAAGGCTCAGTAAAAATATAGTACAGGTTGAATCCCTAATCCAAGTTTTGAAATTCAAAATGCTCCAAAATCTAAAACTTTGTGTGCCAACATGATGTCACAAGTGGAAAATTCCACACCTTATCTCATGTGACAGGCCACAGCCAAAACACAATAAAAACTTTGTTTCATGCACAAAATTATTTAAAATATTGCATAATATTATGCTCATGCTACGTGTATAAGGTATATATAAAACATAAATGAATTTTGTGCTTAGACTTGGGCCCCATCTCCAAATTTTGTACATGCAAATATTTCAAAATCTGAAAAAAAGATCTAAAATCCAAATCATGTCTGGTCTCAAGCATTTTGGGTAAGGGATACTCAATCTGTATTATAATCTTATAGGACCACTGTCATATATGTGTTCCATCATTTACCAAAGCATCACTATGCAGTACATGAAAGTACTTTCACTGAAACCATTATGAACAATATAGGATGCAATATTATATTGATAAAGAAAAATACTGTTTTAATATATTAGTATTTACTACAAGTCCTCAAATTTAAACATACCTTTACAGTAATCTTTAAAATATAACATGCTATTCTCCATTCACATACATCCACAGGAAATTCACTGTTAGATAACCTGTCTATATATAACCCATAGTATCCTATAGGTTGTATTATAAATTTCCATTCATGTTTTCTCCAGTGCTAAAATAAAAACCAAAACCAGCTTCACTTTTACATAAAATGTATTCACAGATCTCAGCAGTATCATAAGAAGTGGGTGAATGCAATAATCGACAAATTGGCATCTCAGTTTCCAGGTCAATGCACACCTGAATGATGCAATGAAACCCTCTACCTCCATCCTCAGGCCCTGAAGATTATGGGATAAAAAAGCTATGACATTGACCAGCTTCTCTCTAAGTATTTTATCCCATACCATGCCACCCAGTTGGTTGAATGACTAAGCAACAAGGTCAATCAAATGCAATACTTCTCTCTATTAAAATATAATGGAAATTTTGACCATTCCACATTCAAAGAGCAAATACATTCTCACACTGACAACCAGATTTCGTTGGCTTTTCCTGAAAGCAAAGTGTGACAGATGCCTTGGCTGTAATTGCCAATCAGCCTTTACATGGCAGCTGAAAACACAATACATCACTTTGATCTCCTTTGCTCTAAACACATCCACAATCAAGAAACCTGAACAAGAAATAAGAAATTGGCATCATTTCCAGGAGCTGTCACTCTGTGGCACTTAAATGCTATAATGTATATTTTGCTCATATTTTTATTTCCCTTTCAGAGACACTCCGTCAAAGATTTGAATAGTTAAACATCGTATGTGCATATATACATATATATATTATATACACTATGTATATAATATATATATTTGCATATATTTGGAGACATATTTGGAAAGCATGTTTTTATTACCATGTACAAAATCTGAACTCAAGCACATTTAATTAAGTACCACCACTGCCATTTCCTTTTCCATTTATACACTGGATTAAAACAAGACGTCTCATCTGATTTTGAAACAGTATTCAAAACAGTTGTACTCACATTTTGCAGGCAGGTCATAGCCACATGTGATTTTTGCATGTCCAGTATCACAGCCATTCAGGTTACGACATTCAGCTAGCAAACAGGGGCCAGCTGCTCTATGAATACAGCCATCCACTAAGGGAGAAAGAAGAAAGTTAGCTTATATTTGGCATTTGTAAATAAATGTAAAGCTCAAGATGGGAAGAGGAAAAGAACTCAATTTGTTCTTCCTGTAAATAACCATAGCCCATGGAAGAAAACCCAGGGTGTTCAATGTTTCAAACACTAGCTTATCTGTGTGTGTGTGTGTGTGTGTGTGTGTGTGTGTATGTGTGTGTGTGTTTATGTAGTGAACAGAAGTAGAAGGGTTATAGAAGTTGTGTGCTAAACAACAGGTTCTCTGGGGTGGGAGAATCCTTGATACAGAGCATATTCCCATTTCAATGGTATAATTCCTTTCCCCATATCCAATTTTAAGCTATTAACTTGATGTCACTGAACACAGGGTTGAGAAGAAATGCTCACAATTGTCTCTCCCTCCCAAGCTGTTATGTGTTGCCTCTAACACACCACAGGTTAGAGAAGAAAAAAGGTCAGGAAGAAACCTAGAAAGGTACTCTGAAACATTTGTGCTCACCTCAAAACTGAAGGAATAGAATTAAAGCTACCAAAATCAAAACTAAACCTTTGAGCAACTTCTCCCTGCAACAGAATGACACAAATATGACTGTGTTTCTGCAGGGTGTCTGACTGGGTGCTGCGCAAAGGTAGATTCGGTCTTGCTTAACACCCATAAGACCACCCCTTACTCTCCCTTGGCGGGGCCTGAAGCAGAACTTCTGTGCTGCTCTGACTCTGACAGAGGGGCAGGCTTTATGCCTGTGACCAGCTTCAGGTCTCATCAGCTCTCTGGCTTTACATCTGGGACCCTTTCACATTGAGGCATCACAAATTACCTTTTGAGAGCACAAATTTGATGTCACTGGAAATTAAAGCTCTCTGTGTGTGAGTGCACAGGTGGAAGGGTACAAGACTAAAAGATCACAGACACATAAATTAGGAAACTGAGAATTTGGGGTTTTGGTTGTTATTGAACGGGCCCCTTGGACAGAAAAAAAAAAGTAAGACTGTAAAATAAAGGCAAAGAGAGAGTAATAGTAACTGGGATGTGAAAATAGAATATTAGAAGTCTGAAGACTTCTCCTTCTCTCCACAGTTCGTAACACCATGTAATTGATCTTTGCTCTTTATTATTATTATCATTATTTTAGAGGAAGCTGGATATGGGACAAGCTATTGGCACTAAGGGAAATATAGACAACCTGGACTTGTCTAATGTCCAGGTTGACTTCTGCTGCCACTGCATGGCAGGGAGGCATCACTTTTGGCCTCGCAAGTGTCATAGGGAAACAAGATTATCTGGGCTTTATTACTTCACCACTTGCACGTCACCAAAGTTTGACAATGAACCTCATCCTCAAAGACACTCACAACAAAATTAATTCACTCCAGACTACACTACACTGCATATTTCACAAAATCTAGGTTGAAATCCAGACTTTAACATTTACCAGATATAGGATGCTCTAACCACTGGTTTTCTTGTAAGTCCTTGTCAATAATGGTAGTATCTCACATAGTTACAAAGTTGTGCATTAAATTTGAATAATTTTGTGCATGGAAGGCATTCAGCAAAGTGTCTAGTACAGTGTTACGTGTCCTCTTGGTGGTAGTTATCTTAAGTACTCTAAATCAAAATTTTGTGTAAATTTTGAAATAATTCTTCTTTATTTAAAAAGAAGAAATATAGAACAGCAAGAAAAACCACTCTTTTCTCACTGTTTATGCACACATGCTGAAACATAAAATTTTTTCCCTTACAAAGAAACATTAATATATTGTTAAAATTCTTTCAATTAGCAGTTTTACTTTTTAAATTTATTACATGAAATTATTAACACAAGTTCAAAAAATATGTACACAAGGATGTCACAGTTGTTTACAATAGTGAAAACTGGATCTACTCAGATGTCCAACAGGAGCTGGTTAAATAAATAAAAGCCCATCAATGCCATAGACTGTATAAAAGCACTTAAAATGAATAGACCAGCTATAGGTAAACACAGTCCTTCACATGAAAAGATTTCTCAGTGAAAATGCCAGGTTTAGAAAAGTATATATAGTATGGTTACCATTTTGTTTACAACATTATACACACAGACATATACATATATATATGTACTGAATATACATATATATGGGTATATATGTAATGTAATGTATATATGTAATGTGTGTATATATATATTCAGTACACACACATATATATGTACTGAAAATACATGCACCTTTGGTGATATGATTATGAGATGGGAAACAGAGGGTGAGATTACTGTATAGGGAAAAAAATATATCCTAATTTCTTTATATATGAAAATTTTTTACAAGAGCTTAAAGAAAAGTATTTTAAAGAAAACGGTTTTTTCTTGGCAAAGAGATAATTAGTTACTTTGAAACAGATAATGAAAATGTAATTTTCTAGTATACTTAATCATATGCTGTCAAATATTATCTGCATTATTTAGATTGCACCTTAATGCAGTTTGCAGATATCTAATTCTCAAAATTTTCATGATTATCCCAGTATTCCTGACTGCATTCAGGCCATGAAAGTCTGGCTGAAGAGCTATTTAATAATAATGAATACAGCTTAAATGTACTGGATGCATCAATGTGCTGGGCACTGCGCTGAGGACAACCTTATAAGGTAAATACTAATTTTATCATCTCCATTTCATAGGATCTTAGAAGAGGTTAGTAACTTGCCTACATTCACAAAGTACTCACAATGTGATTCAAAATCCTAGATTTGTCTGATGCTGCAACCATGCTCTTAACCATTATAAATCACTGTCTTCTCAATTCCTGCATGTGGCATATCGAAGCACTATATATTACATTACTTTTAAATTCCCATCCATTGTATTTATGATTTATAATGTACACACAATCAAATGTACATATTTTAAGTATGCAGCTTTGATAAGTTTTAACAACTGTGTGCATTTATGTAACCATGATGCTAATAAAGATACAAAACCTTTCCATCAACCCAAAAAGCTACCTTGTGCCCTTTCCATTCAGTTTCCCCTCCCCTCACCCAGAGGGAGTTCCTGTTCTGACTTTGACCACCAGAACTGTTTTACCTGCTATATAACTTCAAATTTTATATACAGATAGAGAGACTGCCTTCTTTCACAACACATATTAAATATTTCTGAGATTCATCTGTGTTGTATCTATTTAGACTTCATTCCTTTTTATTTCTAATACTCCATTGTTGACTATGCCGTAATTTCTTTATCCATTCATCTGTGAATAGACATTAGATTTCTAGTTTTTAGCTATTATAAATCAATCTGCATACTTGTATAAACCATCTTGTAGCTATATGTTTTCATTTCCATTGGACAAATATCATTGAGTGAAATTACTAGGTAAGTATATATTTATTTTATAAAGAACATAACAGTTTTCCCAAGTGATTACCATGTTACACATAACCCCAGCAATGTGGCAGAGTTCAAATTTTGGCAATCCCTTGGTGTTGTCGGCCTTTTTAATGCTGGTAATTCTAATGACTATAAAGGAGTATTCAATGCACATTTCCCTGATAATTAATGAGGTTAGATATCTTGCCAAATGTATATTGGCCATTCATAGATCTTATTTTTGGAAGTGTCTGCTCATGTCTTTTGCTAATTTTTGTTGTCTTTTCATTACTGAGTTTTGAAAAATCTGTTATTAATTCCATTCCAATTTTTAAAATTTCAAATATTTCATTTTTTTTCTTAAAATTTCCATTCGGTTCTTCTTCTTACTGTTTTCCTATGACTCCTGAAATTTCCCATCTCCCCACCCATTCTACTTATCTAGTCACGTAAATTCCTTAACAGATTTGACATAGTTATTTTAATATCCCTATGTGCCAATTCCATTATCTAGGTCAGCTATGGATCTGTTTGTATTGACTCATTTTTCATTTGACGCTGGGATACATTTTCTTATTTCTTTGCATGTCTAGTAAATTACTGATGGCATATTGAAACTTGTGTATAATATATGGTAGAGGCTTTAGATTCTATTATCTTAGAAGATTCTATTGTCTTAGAAGTTTGTTCTAGCAGGCAGGTAAAATACTGTCAGGTAATATGGAAGCTTTGTTAAGGTGGGTCTATTTCAGTTTTTCCTTTAGTTCTATGATAAATCCCTTAGTCCCAGGATGTAGTCTTTACTCCTATCACATGGCCCTTCTGGAGTTTCAATGGAAAACCCAAGATGTTAGCCAAGCCCCCTCTAACTTCGGGAGAACTAAAATTCCAAATTCTGTAGACACACAGTTAAGAAGCTGCTGAATTATCTGTTCAGTTATTTACACCTTCTAGCTTTCATTTTCTTCCTAGGCTTCTTAGACTCTTTCTCTGCATATGTATAGACTCAACCAAGGATTAAAGAGGGATTTATTTGTAGATTTTGGGCTCCTTCATCTGTGACTCTCTCCTTTCTGGCATCTCCTCCTCAATTCCTATTCTGACAATCCTGAATTCAGTCCTGTGGTTTCCCATGTCAATAAACTATTGCTTTCTATTTCAGCCCTCTCAGCCATTTACCACATGAGTTAAGGAGGACCCTCAAGGTCCAAGTCACATGATCTCTTAAATGTAGAACTCACTCAGTGTGGTTTCCTTATTTCACAAATAGAATCCCTTTTAGTTTCAGCCTACTTTTAGTTACTTGCTAGTGCCAATAAACAATTTCTGTTTTTTAATATTTTGTCAAGAATTTAGAATTACTATTGGTACAAAGGTCATCTGATACATGTTAGTCTGTCATTATAGAACAGTGGAACTATATACCACATTTTCAATTAGTTAAAACATGATCTCCTATTATTTCAGAGCTATATTTGTGGCCCTTGAAAAGAAAAAGTGTGTGGGAGAAAAGGGCAATGATAATATTAATTATATCAATTCTATGCTCAAAAGTATGTCTTTGAAAGGCAAAAAGGCAATATCCCTATATGTACAAACTCAATATGAGTTTAAAATTCTCTAATATATTGTCAATTCTGTTGCTAGACGTATATTTCTAAAATGTGAGTCTGATCTTAACTACTTCCCAAAGTCATGTTTGTTGTTCTTCAAAACTTACATTGTAAAATACTACTTCCAAATTATGGTATTTAGACCCTTCATAAATGTTGTTCCAACTTATCCTCACAACTCTCATATCATCCTACACTTTCTCCCTTCACATCCTCTGATTTGGCCACACCCATGACCCTGCTATTCTCTAAAGGCACCATGACTTCCTTTGCAAGGTACCCTCTACCCAGGCTTTCTATTCCCTCCCCTTTTCTGCCTAGCAAGGTCTTTCCAATTTTTCAATTTCTAGTTCAAATGTTTTCTCTTTTAAGAAACCATTCACAAGTGGACAAAATAACCGTCTCTTTATGTTCCCATAATATTCTGGTTTGTACCCTTATTGTCATATTTATAAACTGTGTTATAGTTATTACATAAACACAACAGAATGCTTATATGCTAAAAGTCTGTTTTCCTCCTTAGTCTCAGTTCCTTGAAGAAACAGGAGGTGGCTTATTCTTTTGTATATCCCCATCTATCTTAATAAATGACTCTGTAACTGCTTAATACAGTTGATTTTGATTCATTTAAATTTGGGAAGAAAAGTAATACAGCTTTTTTTTTTTTTTTTCTTCTGGCAATACTGAGGAAATGGTTAGGTCACTCAAATCCAAGGAATTAGAAAGTAAAAAGTAAAGTCAAATACACAGCCAGTGTTGTCATCACAAATCTGGTGATGAGGTTCTATATTAGAAGTGTTATAATTCATTGAATCTGAAAGTTCACCCCCTTCTCCACTCAGGTCTAGTGCAATCTGCAGAAAACCTTGCCTTTTGGTTTCACGAGGGGTCAGAATAAAAAGACAGCAGGCTGAATAGTGGCAAGATGTGGAATATAACACAGTAGCACTTCTCACATCCACCCTGGGGAGGCAGATGCGGAGGAGACCCATGGTTTGCACTTGGGCTGACATAGATCGTCTAAACCTAATCACCACTAAAAAAGAAAAGAAAAGCACCCAAGATCAGAAATCTAAGAGAGGAAGAAAAAAAAAAAGTGGAATACAATCTTCTAGAAAGCAATAGGACCATCTGTGCTTCTTATCATACCAAAAATATATATCCTATAGGAAAAAAGACAACTAAGCTCCATGAGTAAATAGAACAACAATATATAGAATTTTTCAAGACCACTGTGGCTAGACTGCTATTTGTTCACCAAAGCCCATTCGGTTTTCTTCCTGGGCTACATTGGCAAGACAGTACTTCCCAACCACTCTTGTAATTTTACAGGGTTGTGAGACTGAGTTCTGTTTAAAGAGTATGAGTAAAAGTGATATAATGATTTCTACATCCAGTCCATAAAAATCCTGCACAAGGTCCTCCACATGACCTTCCATTGTCTGTAGGCTGAATGCAGGGGCTCAGGCAGGACACCAATGACCCAGGAGATGGTACAGCAACCAGACAAAAAGTGCCTGAGTCCCTAAATGACTGTGTGGAACAGAGCTCCACTCCCACTTCCCATACTAGACTGTGAATCAGGTGATAAACCTTTATTATGTAGAACCACTACAATTTGGGGATGTTTGCAACACCAGTTTGCCTTAACGAATACATTCATTTCTGTTGTAAATATCATGATGGCAATTTTTGTTCCGCTGAATCACTGTTATTTTTTTAAACTTGTGCTCATTCCTCTAGGTATGTCTCAGAGTCCTTAATCATGCTGGAATCTGAAGACTTGGTGAGTACCCAAAGCCAAGCTCTCCTACTCATTCAAATAGTTGTTCTCCTCCTTAGTGACTGAAACCAGACTAACAGAAGATTAAAGCAGAGACTTATTAAAGACTGCCTGTGGTAAGGTCAGCTAGTATTTGGGTGAACACTGAGGTCACTCACACGGCTGCTCTTCGTCAGGACTGAGGGGAGTCTAGCTGCAGCTCCTTCTAAAGGCTAGGCTTTCTGCTTTACTGACATACCTGTCATTTACCATCCTGACAAGAAGGCCAAAATGCTTGCAGGCAGATGGTTAACTAAGGCAAGGACTTTGACTCCCTGACATATTTTCTCCAATTATCTAGCAAAGGCTAAATTCAGAGGACTTCAGTCTATTAATTAGGCCATCTTGGTTAGTTTTCCTTAGACTATAGGGTAAAGAATTCCACTGTCTGAGAGTGGGATAGAAAGATAAGTTTCAGTTATGCTTGAGGGGAATTGTTGTCACTTTTGTTCATATTACCTTGGGGCTTAGAGTTTGAAGATGTTATAGAATAGTCTTATTCCACTGTTTAGATAGCTAAAATAAAGGCAAAAGAAATAGGGCATGAAACCACCTCAATTTTTTTTTTTTTTTTAACTTAAGATTTATTTTGCCCCAGAGAGTCCAATCTGCCTCTCTGGCATTCCTCAGGTAAAGCTCCTCATTTTATAAGCAAATGAACAAGTTGATCCTGAAAAGAGAAAAAGCAAGCTGCAAAGCACTGAACAGAAACTTATCAGGTACTGTACAGTAGTGAATGTAGAGCTATTAGAAAATAAACATAAAAGAGAACCAAGACAAAGTTCTAAATACAGGTTTTGAAAAACACTAAATGCACCATTTACTGAAATCCAGTTATTTTAGAAATTGGCCCTGTGGTAGTTTTTATTTCTATGGGATCAATGGTGATATCCCCTTTACCGTTTTTCATTGTATCTATTTGATTTTTCTCTCTTTTCTTCTTTATTAGTCTGGCTAGTGGTCTATCTATTTTGTTAATCTTTTTAAAAATTCAGCTCCTGGAATCATTGATTTTTTGAAGAGTTTTTTGTGACTCTATCTCCTTCAGTCTGTTCTGATCTTAGTTATTTCTTGTCTTCTGCTAGCTTTTGAATTTGCTTGCTCTTTTGTAGTTCTTTTAATTGTGATGTTAGGGTGTTGATTTTAGATCCTTCCCACTTTCTCCTGTGGGCATTTAGTGCTATAAATTTCCCACAAAACACTGCTTTAGCTGTGTCCCAGAGATTCTGGTACGTTGTATCTTTGTTCTCACTGGTTTCAAAGAACTTATTTATTTCTGCCTTACCTTCGTTATGTATCCAGTAGTCATTCAGGAACAGGTTGTTCAGTTTCCATCTAGTTGTGCAGCTTTGAGTGAGTTTCTTAATCCTGAGTTCTAATTTGATTGCACTGCAGTCTGAGAGACAGTTTGTTATGATTTCTGTTCTTTTGCATTTGCTGAGGAGTGTTTTACTTCCAATTATGTGGAATAAGTGTGTTGTGGATATATGTTAGAATAAGTGTGATGTGGTGATGAGAAGAATGTATATTCTGTTGATTTGGGGTGGAGAGTTCTGTAGATGTCTATTAGGTCCATTTGGTCCAGAGCCGAGTTCAAGTCCTGAATATCCTTGTTAATTTTCTGTATCATTGATCTGTCTAATATTGACAGTGGGGTGTTAAAGTCTCCCACTATTGCTGTGTAGGAGTCTAAGTCTCTTTGTAGGTCTCTAAGAACTTGCTTTATAAATCTTGGTACACCTGTATTGGGTACATATATATTTAGGATAGTTAGCTCTTCTTGTTGCATTGATCCCTTTACCATTATGTAATGCCCTTGACTTTTTTTTATCTTTGTTGGTTTAAAGTCTGTTTTATCAGAGACTAGGATTGCAACCCCTGCTATTTTTTTGGCTTTCCATTTGCTTGGTAAATCTTCCTCCATCCCTTTATTTTGAGCCTATGTGTGTCTTTGCACGTGAGATGGGTCTCCTGAATACAGCACACCAAAGGGCCTTGACTCTTTATCCAATTTGCCAGTCTCTGTCTTTTAATTGGGGCATTTAGCATGTTTATATTTAAGGTTAATATTGTTACGTGTGAATCTGATCCTGTCATTATGATGCTAGCTGGTTATTTTGCCCATTTGTTGATGCAGTTTCTTCATAGTGTTGATGGTCTTTACAATTCGGTATATTTTTGCAGTGGCTGGTACCGGTTTTTCCTTTCCATATTTAGTGCTTCCTTCATGAGCTCTTATAAGGCAGGCCTGGTGGTGACAAAATCTCTCAGCCTCTGCTTGTCTGTAAAGGATTTTATTTCTCCATCACTTATGAAGCTTAGTTTGGCTGGATGAGAGATTCTGGGTTGAAAATTCTTTTCTATAAGAATGTTGAATATTGGCCCCCACTCTCTTCTGGCTTGTAGGGTTTCTTCAGAGAGATCTGCTGTTAGTCTGATGGGCTTCCCTTTGTGGGTAACCTGACCTTTCTCTCTGGCTGCACTTAACATTTTTTCCTTCATTTCAACCTTGGTAAATCTGACAATTATGTGTCTTGGGGTTGCTCTTCTCGAAGAGTATCTTTGTGGTGTTCTCTGTATTTCCTGAATTTGAATGTTGGCCTGTCTTTCTAGTTTGGGGAAGTTCTCCTGGATAATATCCTGAAGAGTGCTTTCCAACTTGGTTCCATTCTTCCCATCACTTTCAGGTACACCAATCAAATGTAGGTTTGGTCTTTGTCTCCTTCTTCTCTTACAAAGATAATTTTCTAAATAGTTTTTAGCAAGGGAGATTTTGGAGTTCTTGGAATTTCACAGGGAGATTTTGGAGTTCCTGGATTTTCACATATTTATTTAATCTTTTTTTGTAAATAAAAGATGGTAACTTAATCTAAAAGCAGCTGCATAAATCATACTAGCCTAAAAAGTAAGAGGCTTCTCTCATTGAATATATATCTCTCAGAAGCCCAAGAGGATAAAACAGGGTTCTTTAAAAATCAAATCAACGTAATTTTGTTAAACAACTACCTTGCACAAAGCATTCTGCATGAAGCTGTGGGGAAATCAAATAATCATATTAACAACAACAATAATACTAATGTCACATATTTTGAAGATGTGCTGTGTGCCCACTGGTGTGCTAAGTGACTTGTAAGCTTTCACTTTTTAAGAGGTAGAGTTATGAAATAGAAAGAGGATGGTTAAGGTGTCAGCAGATATTTGAATCCTAGTGCCACCGTTTAAATCTCTTTTTCTTGATTTTCTCATCTGTAAAATGGGATCCCTCATAGGACCCCCACTCAAAATTATAGGATTTTCATGAGTAAATTGACAAGCACTTTGAATAATGCCTGGCACGTAGCAAGTATGCAATAAATTTTGGCTATAATAGCTCTTTTAATCATGATAAAATCATGATAAAAATTTTGAAAGGAAGAATTCATTAGGATCACTACTTAATAAATAAAGAGGTGGAAGTTAAGTAATCACTGCAAGATCATGTATAAGCTGGGGTCAGAGCCCATGTTTGCCTGAACTTAAAGTCTGTTATAAATCCTTACTCTCTTCTACCTCCATTCATGCAGAGAAGAAAGGAAATATAAGCCACGGTCTCTCTCGTTGGGACCCAAATGAATAGGGCAGAAAAGCTCAGAATCATGTTTTCATTGAAATTAAAAGTAATTTACAATATACCAAATACCTGAGTATGGAGAATACATCTTTTAATAGATTGACAAAATTTTAGTGAATGTGTCACATATTAATGTATTACATTTTATAAAGTACTTTGACAAAATTATCACAAATTTAATTTGCAAAATATTTTGCAAGGTGGTCTTGAGCTTCATTACCTTTTCCTTTATTTATTTATTATTATTTTTTTTTTTGAGATGGAGTTTTGCTCTTGTTGCCCAGGCTGAAGTGCAGTGGCGCAATCTTGGCTCACTGCAACCTCCGCCTCCCAGGTTCAAGCAATTCTCCTGCGTCAGCCTCCCGAGTAGCTGAGATTACAGGCACCTGCCACCACACCCAGCAAATTTTTTTGTATTTTTAGTGGAGATGGGGTTTCACCATGTTGGTCAGGTTAGTGTCGAACTCCTCACCTCAAGTGATCTGCCTGCTTGAGCCTCCCAAAGTACTGGGATTACAGGCGTGAGCCACTGTGCCCAGTCACCTTTTCCATTTTAGAGTTGAAGAAATTCAACAAGTTCAAGAATAGATTACTTGTCTAAGGTCATCCACCTAAGTGGCAGACATGAATTCAGATTTTATAGCCCTAAAATTGTGGTCAGTGTCACCAAAGGAGCCTAGTAAAACTGCAGATTCCCATACCCAGCCTCAAATCTGTAAAATCAGTCTCTGCAACCATGGAAACCCAGAGTCTGCATTTAGTAATCTCTGCAGATAATGGAGACACAAACTGCCAGTTGAGAACTTTGAGAAGCATTCCTTCACATTATCTTGTTTATTGACACAGCTCCAGAGAGTGATGAGCAGTTGGGCCCTGTGGTAAGTGATCTGAGTATTCACTGGACACATGAAACCATGAGTCCTGACTCTCATAAATCAGAAGATCCTCTCTAAATTTAATTAAAGCCTTGCTCTCACACTCCTCCGCAAGTCCTAATCAAATATCCAAAGAGTAAGAGTCCCCACCCTTAAAAGTTTGCATTGAAAGCAAGCAATATTAACATGGGAATCATGAAATATCTTGGGCATAAGGAGACGCTTGATGCATGGTCTCCAAAGTGAGGCTACAAGACATTCATATAAAGGATGAAAAAATACACTGAAACTTTAGTTTATATTTATAATTTTTTATCTAAAAAGATAAGAATGAAGTTCAAGTTTATTAATATTTAATATATAGATTGACAGTAGTACTTGTATATAATTTATAAGCAAACATACACATACATATACGTACATGTTCAAAATATTTGTACTGAGAGAAGTACACAATCAAGAACATTTGGAGTCCACAGATCTGGTAATTAAAAGGGCTTTAATATCAAAATGCTAGTCTCTGTTGCTTAGAATTTTTGCATCTATGTAATGGGTATAATATTAGTATCAACCTTGCAGAGTTCTTATGAGAATTGAATGAGATAACATGTACAGTGCTTAGCTCATATAGTGCCTGAATAAGTGCTCATAGAATCTTAATGTGGTAGACCTTTCATAAAGGCTACAGCAATTACTTCTTTCTTTGTATCCATGCCCTTGGCCATTGACTCTGAAGCTCCTGCCATCAAGAGATAGAATCTGTTTCCCTACCGCTTGAATCTAGGCTAATCTCATGACTTGCTTTGGTCAATAGAATGAGGCAAAAGTGACTCTGTGCCAGTATTAGTCCTAAGTCTCAAGAGGCCTTTCACGCTTCTGCTCACTCTCTTAGAACTCTGCTTAGCTCCCACGTGAACTAGTCCAGATCAGCTAGCTGAAGGATGAGAGATTATATAGAACAGGATTAAGCCATCTCAATGGAGGCCAACCTAGACTAGCCAGCATTCAGCTTTCCTGGCAACTGACCAGACATATGAGTGAGCCCAGATAACAGAAAAAGAACTGTTCAGCTTTACAGTGAATGCATAGAATCAATAATTAAATAGCTGTTGCTTTAAGCCACTAAACTTTGGAAGTGGTTTGTTACACAGATATTCATCATCATCATCATCATCCTCATCAGAAAGGATACAAAGCAAGAATCCACTCTCAAAGGAAGACACAAAAGAATAAGGTTAAATAGCTGTCCTAACCCCTTGGGGAGGAAAAACAATATAGCTGAAGTAATCAAGTAAAAAGTGGATTCCATTAGAGGTCACCTATAGCCTGCATGAAAGATTCATATGTCAGGTACTGAATAGCATCAGTATTTCCTTTAGGGAGCAGAAGAAATGTCTGTGAGAAAATACAATGCAATGACAAGGAGATCCACATCTTGAAGCTTCACAGATGCGAAGAATTTGGTTATTTGAGACTGCCTTGGGCTGACGTAAAAAATAACTTCAGTTAAGAACCTCCTTACCTTGTTAGTCAATTTGAAGATGAGATTTGGGCCATGATCCCAGGAGAAGACGATAAGTATAATAGAATAAATATTTACACATTTTTAAGATCAGGAAACTGGAGCAGTTTTTAGTTACAGATCACATGCTAGCATTCTTCATCTCAAATCCAAAAACGTAGGGACTGATCTTCAAAAACCAGGAGATGCTTCTCTCTCCTAGACTCTAAGATCTAAATAATATGCAGATACCCAAGAAATGGAGACTTTTATTTCTGTTTCTGAACTTGAAATAGCAGATGAGAAAATTTCTTGGAAAAATATGAAACAATGACCTGTATCTCATCATTAGGCTTGAGAGCAAAAAAGTCAAGGTGATTAAAATCCTGCTCAGAGTATGATAAAGATGTATTTTTCTGATGCTAAATTCATAGTAAACAAAATATTTTAAGATACAGTTCATGCATTTTCTTCCACATATGCATGATCCCAATTTAAAAAGAAATTCTAAATCAAAGAAAATGTCATTATGACGTAGATTGGTGGTTGCCTACCCACTATCAATTCTCATTTTCCCTGCTAATAGAATCCCTATATTATTGGGCAGGCTATATGCCCAGTTGAGAATGTACATTTATCAGTATCTCTTTCAAAGATAAAAAGAGATGAGCCACCAATTTAGATGGAGGTAGATGCCATTAGGTGGGGCTTCCAGGCAAGCTTATTACAGAGGGCTTACTCCCATAGCAGATCTTTGGTATTTATTTATTTATTATTTATTATTATTGATTTCCTACTCATCCACCTTCCTGCCTAAGAGTAACACATGGGGGTAAGACTTCAGCAGCCGTCTGGTGAACACGGGCATGCTGACTACACTATGGTGTGGTAGAAAGAACAGTTGGGAGGTGTCTCAATCTCTGACATCATCTGTGGAGGAGTCACATTAGCCCTAAACTACTTCTCATTCGTTGAGAGAAAACAGTTGTTTTCTTTAAAAAATAACTTTATATTTTGTTTAAGTCACTACCTAGGATGCGGATGGTGTTTCTGTAACTTGAAGCCTAATGCCGTTTCGAAATGTAGGCATACATTCTCATGTATCTGAGACATATTCCTTGACATTCTGGATAAGAAATTTCTCTTTGGTCATTACAGAAGTGTTAAATTACTGGGAAATTCTGATGTGACAAAATGCTGTAAAGAGAATGTCAGAGTGGGCAAAACCCCAAACAGTTCACTGAAGGGGCCAGGGGAGTACTGACCACACCACTAAAGAAGAAATAGCATCAGGAAAAACCCAGAATGTGCCAGTCTGGTAGCCACGGGACCTTAAGATTGCTTAGATTCCATCAGCTCTCAGCAGGGAGGGATATTTCCACAACAAAGAGGCTGAATTTACTCATGTTAGGTACTACTAAAGGATCCAGAGAAGAGAATGAAGATCATATTTTTTCTGGTATTTCAGAGAGACAGTCTGAATCAGGAGTAACTTTGTCATCATAGATGACAGGGATTTTCAGGCAAAGGAAATACTAGCAGGTGAAAACGGTGCTGTAAGATGTTATCAAACTGAAGACATCTCTGGTATTCTGAAGGGTTCCTCAAAAGCTTGGCAACATACATTTTTTAAAACAACTAGGAAATTTACTTGAAAAAATTCACAACTCAGTTATTTTTCAAGAGCATCCTCATTCCTCCATCCAGGCAGAGACCCTTCTCAAGAGGCAGGTCCTAACACTGTATTCTTGAAAGAATATTCTTGAAAGAATAATTCCCCAAAATAATCTTCAAACCCATTATTAATAGAGTCTAAGCAGTAATGGAAATTTTGACCTTAAGTAAAGAGGAAATAATAGCTGTAGTTGCAAGGCAGAGATTGTGACCTTGTTTCTGTGGAAGTCTCCTTCAGAGACCAGGTCGAGCAGAAGTGCAAGGGGAGGGAGACCTTTCTCTTTCCAAGAAATGAGAAATGAACCAACTTAATAGTTCCTTTTCTACCAAAAACTTGACAGTGGCTGGGGACACAAGGTCAGAACTAGGGATGATGTAGGTCAGTATTAACAGGTGCCTCTGAGACAACCTCATTTGTTTTATCGGAGAATGAGATCTATGGAGAAAGATAATCTTTCCTCAAGGAATTTAGCTTTTAAACTTCAATCGTGTTATAGAATCTCTTCTCCTAATTTTCTTCCTACAAAGAAGTAAATATGTCATTTTATGGTTTATACCCCATCTGCTCCAGGAAATACTAATGGCTTTAGGTAAGATGATAAAGGATTAAAAATATTAAGGAGCAAAAAAGAAATCACTCTGAACTTTTACCTGGGTGTCTACAGGAAAATGCTTTTTAAAAGTCTGTCTGTGTATGTATATTTGCAAAAATATAAAATCTTGACACATACAAAAGATAATCTGTTTTAGCAAACGTTTTGCCATTCACTCTGCTTTCCATACTTTTAAAAGGACCACTGACTCTGTATCTGTAAAGCTGGAGAGGAGATGACCAACAAGAAGCCCCTTTCTCCAAACTATACACATAAAGATGACATCTATTGCCCCAATCCAAACATCAACTTTCTTTCTTTCCATTATTGATTAAAAGGAGCTGTAAGGGATGATTATCATATGAAGAAATAACTTTTGAGCAGAAAACATCTTGATCACTTTGTCAAGCAACAGAATTATTCTTTTTGATATTTCTTTTTAATTAAGAAAAAGTTGGGGGCTAGGCGCAGTGGCTCACACCTGTAATCCCAGCACTTTGGGGGGCCAAGGTGGGTGGATCACGAGGTCAGGAGATTGAGATCATCCTGGCTAACATGGTGAAACTCTGTCTCTACTAAAAGTACAAAAAATTAGCGGGGCGTGGTGGCAGGCATCTGTAGTCCCAGCTACTCTGGAGGCTGAGACAGGAGAATGGCGTGAACCCAGGAGGCGGAGCTTGCAGTGAGCAGAGATTATGCCACACTGCACTCCAGCCTGGGTGACAGAGCTGGACTGCGTCTCAAAAAAAAAAAAAAAAGTTGGGCTTAAGAAAGACTAACTTTTAGCAAAGACGTAATTATTTTCTTCATTTCACAACTCGATTCTGTTTTTTACAGGAAAAAATTATTCAGTGGGGCTCATAGTTTATAATGTTGATGAAATTTTACTCCTTTTTGTTTAAAAAAAGTGTTTGTGTATAGATGAAGATTTTGCCCTTATAACTTCTAAATTTTCATGGAAATGTGCATGAAAAAAAAATTCTAAAAGAGCAAAAAAGCACCCCATAGCAAATTAAATTTTAGCATTAAAAAATTTTGATCTATACTGAAATGAGAGTAGCATGAACAGTGTCACATGTGATTTGTATAACTAAACTTGTATCCCCATGTACTCATTTAAAATATTTCTAAATTAATAGGTTGAGATATGATTTTCCTTAAGAAAAATTAATTATAGAACTATTTCTTTATGTTAAGAAAGTAGCCATTTGCCAATGGAACCTATGGGAGGATCCCAGTTTGAATCAAACGTGAAGTGAGCTTTCAGTCCCTGTACGCTAGGTCTGTGTTATTTGAATGTCAGTGGAGCCCCACCTCCAGACCTTCAAAGATGCCCTTCTCCTGCAAGGCTGCTACCAAAGAAAAATACATTTACAGAAGTAAATGGAGCAAATGATCCAGTTTTCTACCCCTTATTCCAAATCCAGGCCCAGTCATCCGGTCCAAAATATGCATTTTGTGGCTTCTTCTAATCTCCCTCTAAATCTATTTGTTCCCTCTCTGAGACATTAGGGTTTTCTCTTCAGAATGGTAGCTGAAAGGATGCTACACAAAGTTTTATGCTAGAGAAGCATTTATTTAGTGAGAAGTGAGAGGTTTTTTTTTGAGACAGGGTCTCACTCTGTTGCCCAGGCTAAACTGTAGTGGTGCAATCATAGCTCACTGCAGCCTCGAACTCCTGGGCTCAAGTGATCCTCCTGCCTCAGTCCCCAAGTAGCAAGTAGCTAGTACTACAGGAGGGCACCATGATGCCCAGCTAATATTTCTGTTCTTTGTAGATGTGGGGTCTTGCCATGTTGCCCAGGCTGGTCTTGAACTCAAGAGATCTGCCTGCCTTGGGCTCCCAAAGTGCTAGGATTACAGGTGTGAGCCACCACATCCGGCTCTGAGAGCTTTCGATTCACATACTCACCCACTAAAAATTTAAAACACAGGGGCAAAATGAGTGGCAATGGCTTGGGGGAGGAGAGAGTGGGTTCTTTTGTGTCCATGAAGGAAGTTTTGTTCATTCTTCAAGTGCATAGAAAAGAGATTTTAAAGAGGATACAGCTATGGCTTGGATAATCCTGCAGCTCATCGAAATGTCTATTTTCTTTTTACCCAGCGGAACCATTTTGCCCCATCTAAAATGCTTGTGTGTGAAGTTAAAATGAGCCACATGTGCTTTCCTCCACAAAGGAACCCTGTATTTCACACAGCACACGCATCCAACACCTCAAACGGTTTTGAAGAAAGCTGTGTTTATTATGTGGGCTTATGAAATAAAAAGTACAAACTTTCTCATCCTAGAAAAATATGCAATGAAATTTATAGCCAAAATAAGGAAGCCGTGCATAATGTAACACTTGGCAAGAATTTTAATCAGTGGATTGGCAAGAGTAGATGCAATACTTCAGTTCCTTTCAAGACATGTCTGAGCTTCCTTAATTTAAATACCACACACTGGATCCAGGGAGAACATTTAGGAGACACTGAGATTTCTACAGGAGTGCTGGCTAGCAATGCAAGCTAACTGAGAAGGGAGCTCTGTTGACATGATAACAGTTTCAACCTCAGGGAATGAATGATCACAAGAGATAGACAAGCTGTTACTGTAGAGCAAAGCAACACAGATTTACATTATTGTAAGGCATTCCAGCCACATTGCTTTACTTTGAGCAGGTAAAGATTTTTTCAGGTATCAGGCTGACTCAGTTTTGCTATAAGGAGCACAGTATTGGACCTTGTCACAAGTTTTCAGGCAAGATTGTTATTTTCCCAACTAGAAAACTACAGGACTATCTAGTAGCCTTCAGTTCCTCTGCAGCCTGACAGCAGTTCAAACAAGTTGAAAGTCAGGTCACATAATGTGGACCCAAAACTGACCATCACAGAAAGAGTTATAATGTGATAAAAACTCTGGGGAACCTATTAAATCCACCATTCCTGTCAGGATGAAACAAGAGCAATCCTGCCTCCACAGCTACAATTTTTAAAGAATCCACTAAGAAAACATTTTATCCCTCTGCTCTCTGAACAACACTTTAGTAATTGGTATCTAGTATATCACACAAAATCTCTAGAACTGAAATATTAAAAAAACGAGACTCAAAAAGTCAAACACTGGGGACATAAATAATACAGTGTTTGGACTTAGCTGTGTCACTTGTATGAAATCTCTTTTTTAAGAAATAAATACTCTTTTAAGTATTTCAATGTCCTTAAGTTTGCAAATGAAGCAACGTCTGGAAACACAAGATGTTGTTAAAAGTATTCTACAGTGACTCAGTACTTTAGAAGGTAAATGAGGGATGGTGAGGACAATTTACCACTAAGCTCTGTTGCACAGAAATCAAAAGTCAAGGGATACAGTAAGTCCCCAGGTCTCCGGAAACTTCCCCGCTAAGAATGTTTTCAGAAATTAATCCAGAAATATACTCTGTTTGAAGAAAAGACTGATTATTTGTATACAAGAGTATTTTTTGCTAGGTAATAATTTATAAACTATATATCATAAAAATCTGGAGAAAATTATTATTTGGGGGTTTCACCCTGTTGTAAGTTCTGTGAAACCAGAACTTAATAGAAGGAATATACTTGGGGCCATCATTGCTTCATCAATCATACCAAAGCATATTTGCTTCTTATCCCTTAAGGGGAGGAGCAAGAGGCTGAGATTTCAGCAGAATCATAAAACCATGCCTCACAGGCCTTGGTCATAGCCTGCTTTAATTTCAGCTGTGTAGAAAAGGAATCTGAGTTTTTTAAAAAAGTATATTTAAAAAGGGCATGCCTCCTATTAGCAAATAGTATAATGGCAATCTTGATAGTTTCTGTTGAAAGTAAATATTAAAACTGATGAAAAAATAGCATTTTATTACTAGGAGGCTGAAGAAAATGGTGCCTCCACATTCATATAGAGTGCATAATGCTTCACAATCCAGGGAGAATGTAAATGGACATGTTTTTGAATGGGAAGATAAAAGTGCCCTGGAGCATTCGAACCACCTTCCAGTGGTTGTGGAAGCAAACGAAATTCAAAGGATGGATATATGTAAGTTAATTACGCTAGTAAAGATGGGTTAAGGAAAAAAATATATAATATACTAATTTAGGAGTATGAAAATTATTCCAATATGATTGAACTTAGGTAAGAATGGCTTCACAATTAAAGGAAAAAACCACAATCAGCAGGCATTATAACTGTGGAACCTAGGCATTTCCAACTAAGGAGAGAAAAATAATACAACCAATTGGAAACAGTGAAGAAAAAAGAAGATAATCACTACTTTTATATATTCCTATTCCCTCACTAAAGAAATGCTTTAAAATGTAATTCATTAGGTCAGGGCTTATCTTTTTTTAAAATCACTTTTTAATTCTTTGTAAACTTTTCTACTTCACCCTTCTTTACCCATATTGCAGTTAAAAAAAAAATTAAAAAAAAACAAAAAACAAAACTATTCTTGAAATCTTAACTGGCAATACCCCCTTAACTCTTCAACCAGTTAATTCTACAGTTAATTCTAGTCACTAAGTTGCCATTCAATAAGTTACTCTATTACATATTTCATTCACCCTTTTATTTAACAAAGACTTCCTAGGCACCTGTCATGTGCTGTGTACCACTAAGCATTGTAGATAGAAACAGAAAGAAGATACGGCCTTTAACAAAATGGCATCAGCGTCACCTGTAATAATAACAACATCTAACAAAGTTCTTTGCCCTAATGTCAGAGGATTTGTCAGTTTCCCCACCCCATTGCAGCCAGTTTAATCTGCCAACTAGTTGAAATACGAGTGCTGCCCACATGTAACTTCTCTTGGCCATGCTAGTAGCCATTTGTTACCCCTCTAACTTCAAACAGGTTTTGTGAAAAAAGCACAGGTTCCAGAGTGACACAGAACAGGCGAATTTCTTGTCTATCAATACTATTTTGGTGCTAGGCAAGCTGCTTAGCTCTTTTGGGCCTCAGTTTCCTTATTTGTAAAATGAAAAGATTTTTCTTTAAGGATGGTTTTGACATTAGTTTGGATCAAGAATGTAAGGTACTTAGAACATGGTAGATGCTCATAAAATGATAGGCACTGTAATTACTGTGAGCTTCATTATTTTATCTAATATCAGAGGTACCTGTGCGCTGGTGTTGTCTTTGAGGGGAATAAAAGAGGTTGAGAGCTGCCCTTAGTCCCAAGTCAGGATGATGCATCTTGCAGGTATTACAGCTCTACAATAGTAAGTGCAAATTTTGTCAGCAAAACTAACATGTTGATAATGGTCTAAACAAGTTCCAAAGTAAATCTTGTAATTTTATTGCATACCTAAAAAAAAGAAAGCAACCAATGGTTATTATTACAAAGATGACTTTCTCTTTCAAAGAGAATATCGTGTTCCTCACACAGCCGTCTGAAAAAGGTGCCATGTGAAATTATTTCACATTCTTTTCAGCCCACTCCAAGCACATAAGGGCTTACCGAAACATGGGTCTTGTAAATATGCCTGAATGTCAGGATTTTGGCTGTAACAGTGGAACTAGGAAGGACTCCAGTTGTATCTTTTTGTGCTTTTCTGATTTATGAGCCAAAACCCTGGTATTTGATGCACATGTGAGAAAATACAGTGTTTTCTTTTCCATCTATTGTGATTTTTGTAAAACCAACAATCATCTAATTCTTACCATTAGTAATGGACAAGAAGAATTTCAAAATTCAAAATATGTTGTTTGACAGTGAATAAAAGAGACAATACTCTATGAAATAAAGTGCTTTAATTAGATCTTAAAATTATAATATACATTCTAGAACTAGAAACCTAAAAGAATCATAAAAAATAAACTCAATCTATCAGTATTTTTTGTTAATGGCCATAAGACAAAAGGTGGTAGGGAGAAAACAATTTTTCTAGTGTTTTATTTTTTTTATTTTTTTATTTTTTTTTATTTATTTTTTTTTTTTTGAGATGGAGTCTCGCTCTGTCACCCAGGCTGGAGTGCAGTGGCCAGATCTCAGCTCACTGCAAGCTCCACCTCCCGGGTTCACGCCATTCTCCTGCCTCAGCCTCCCAAGTAGCTGGGACTACAGGCGCCCGCCACCTTGCCCGGCTAGTTTTTTGTACTTTTTAGTAGAGACGGGGTTTCACCGTATTAACCAGGATGGTCTCGATCTCCTGACCTCGTGATCCGCCCGTCTCGGCCTCCCAAAGTGCTGGGATTACAGGCTTGAGCCACCGCGCCCGGCCAAGTGTTTTATTTATTGAAAGCCAAAATTAATTGTCTTCTCAGAATGTTATCTGACCAAGAGTTTGTACAAATAGTTTAACTATAAAGCTAAATGCCATGATGTAAAGAATCAGAGAAACATTGTAGCAATTAATGCATAGCTACATATGGTATGATCCTTTTACATAATTTATTTTTAAAATACTTTCAAACTTTCAAAATATTTGCAAAGTCAGTATAAAGAACCCCTATATCTCCATATCTCCTTCATCCAGATTTCTCAATTGTTAATATTTTACCTCATATATATGCCCATTATATATGCACATCATTTTATATATATGTGTGTGTGTGTGTGTGTGTTTGTGTGTATATCCTTGTTTTATTTTTATTATGTTTTCCTTTAACGTTTCAGTTCAGGGGTACATGTGCAGGTTTGTTATATAGGTAACCTATGTCAGAGGGATTTGTTGTACAGATTATTTCATCATTCAGATATTAAGCCTAGTACCCATTCGTTATTTTTCCAATTCTTTCCCTTCTCCCACTCTCCGCCTTCTAGTAAGCCCCTGTGTGTGTTGTTCCTCCATGTATCCATGTGTTCTCATCATGTAGCTCCCACTTAGAAGTCAGAACATGTGGCATTGGTTTTCTGTTCCTGTGTTAGTTGGCTGAGGATAATGGCCTCCAGCTCCATCCTGTCCTACAAAGAACATAGTCCCGTTCTTTTTATGGCTGCATAGTATTCCATGGTGTGTATATACCACATTTGCTTCATTGAGTCTACCACTGATGGACATTTAGATTGATTCCATGTCTTTGCTATTGCGAATAGTAGTGTAATGAACATATGTGTGCATGTGTCTTCATAAAATAATGATTTATATTCCTTTGGGTATATACCCAGTAATGGGATTGCTGGGTCAAATGATATTCCTGTTTTTAGGTTTTTGAGGAATTGCCACACCGTCTTCCACAATAGTTAAACTAATCTACACTCTCATGAACAGTGTGTAAGTGTTCCTTTTTCTCCATAATCTGGCCAGCATCTGTTATATTATGACTTTTTAGTAATACCCATTCTGATTGGTGTGAGATGGTATCTCATTGTGGTTTTCATTTGTGTTTCTCTAATGATCAGTATTATTGAGCTTTTTTTTGTATGATTGTTGGCCAAATGTGTGTCTTCTTTTGAAAAGTGTCTGTTCATGTCCTTTCCCTACTTTGTAATGGATTTGTTTTTCCCCTGTAAATGTGTTGAAGTTCCTTATAGATGCTGATTATTAGACCTTTGTCAGATGCATAGTTTGCAAACATTTTCTCCCATTCTGTAGGTTGTCTGTTCACTCTGTTGATAGTTTCCTTTGCTGTGCAGAAGGCCTTTAGTTTAATTAGATCCCATTTGTCAAGTTTTGCTTTTGTTGCAATTGCTTTTGATGTCTTTGTCATAAAATATTTGCCTGTTTCTATGTCCAAAATGGTATTGCCTAGGTTTTCCTCCAGGGTTTTTATAGTTTTGGGTTTTACATTGAAGTCTTTAATCCATCTTGAGTTAATTTTTTTATATGGTGTAAGGAAGGGGTCCAATTTCAATCTTCTGCATATGGCTAGCCAGTTACCCCAGCACCATTTATTAAATAAATTCTTTCCCTACTGCTTGTTATTGTCAGGTTTGTTGAAGATCAGATAGTTGTAGGTGTGTGGCCTTATTACTGGGTTCTCTAGTCTGTTCCATTGGTCTATGTGTATGTTTTTGTACCAGTACACGTTGTTTTGGTAGCCTTATAGTATAGTTGGAAGTTGGGTAGCATGATGCCTCCGGCTTTGTTCTTTTTGCTTAGGATTGCCTTGGCTATTCAGACTCTTTTTTGGTTCCATATGAATTTTAAAGTAGTTTCTTCTAGTTCTGTGAAAAATCTCTATGGTAGTTTAATAGGAATAGTATTGAATTGATAAATTGCATTGAGCAACGTGACCATTTTAACAACATTGATTCTTCCTATCCGTGAATATTGTGATGGTTAATACTGAGTGTCAACTTGATTGGATTGAAGGATGCAAAGTATTGATCCTGGGTGTGTCTGTGAGGGTGTTGCCAAAGGAGATTAACATTTGAGTCAGTAGGCTGGGAAAGGCAGACCCACCCTTAATATGGGTGAGCACAATCTAATCAGCTGCCAGCATGGCTAGAAGAAAAAGCAGGCTGAAAAATGTGAAAAGAGAAACTGGCCTAGTCTCGCAGCCTACATTTTCTCCCTCCTGGATGCTTTCTGCACTCAAACATCGGACTCCAAGTTCTTCAGTTTTGGAACTCGGACTGGCTCTCCTTGCTCCTCAGCCTGCAGATACACTATTGTGGGACCTTGTGATTGTGCAAGTTAATACTTTTTTTTTTTGACACAGAGTCTTGCTCTGTCACCCAGGCTGGAATGCAGTGGCACGATCTCTGCTCAATGTAACCTCCACCTCCAGGGTTCAAGCAATTCTCTTGCCTCAGCCTCCTGAGTAGCTGGGATTACCGGTGTGTGTCACCATGCCTGGCTAATTTTTTTTTTTTTTTTTTTTTTTTTTGTATTTTTAGTAGAGACAGGGTTTCACCACGTTGGTCAGGCTGGTCTCGAACTCCTGACCTCTTGATCTGCCCGCCTCAGCCTCCCAAAGTTCTGGGATTACAGGCATGAGTCACCACGCTCAGCCGCAAGTATATATATATGTTTCATTAGTTCTGTCCCTCTAGAGAAGCCTGGCTAATATAAGTATGGAATGTTTTCCCATTTGTTTATGTCATCTCATATCTCTTTGAGCAGTGGTTTGTAGTTCTCCTTGTAGAGATCTTTCACCTCCCTGGTTAGCTGTATTCCTAGGTATTTTATTTTTGTGTGTGTATGGCAATTGTGAATGGGACTGCATTCCTCATTTGGCTCTTGGTTTGACTGTTGTTGGTGTATAGGAATGCTAGTAATTTTTGCACAATGATTTGTATCCTGAGACTTTGCTGATGTTGTGGATCAGCTTAAAGAGCTTTTGGGTTGAGACTATGGGATTTTCTAGATATAGGATCGCGTCATCTGCAAACAGGTATATCTCCATCTTACATAGATATATAGATACATACACAGACACACACACACTTCTCATTTTCTCATTAACAGTTTTTTTCTGAACGTTTGAAAGCAGAGTGCAGACCTGATGCCTGATCACTCTTAAATGCTCCAGTCTATATTTCTCCAAAGCAAGAACACCCTCTACCATAACCATCTTACATCCCTCCATGTCAGGAAACTGATGTTGGTACAGCTCTATCATCTTTTTAGAACTTTGCCATTGTCCCAGCAATGTCCTTTTTAGCTTTCTGAACCAGAATCCAATCCAACTAAAATGTACTTCAGTTTGCTATGGAGTTTAATGATTTACAGAAGTCTATAATGATTTATGGAACTTACTGCAGTAACTGTTTCTCACAATTGCTTACTTTTTACAATATGATTTGTAAACTTCTTTGCTGTCAGATTTGGTACCTTCCCATCCTACCACTGCTGACCAGTAGAAGTAGTCACTTCCATGTCACTTGGAAGCATATTATTACAACACAGAAAAGAAGGAAAATGTGTTTTTTGAAAGGATTGAGATAATGTTTTCTCTTATTGCTCGAATTCACACATTTATTAATAAAATATAGGAATATTGGAAATTTCTTTTGTATCCTGATTTCTGAAGAAAATATATTTGTTAAATGTGTATTTAAAGTTTTGCTCTACCTAGATGAAAACCTAGGAAAAACCCTTCTAGACATTGGCCTCAGCAAGGAATTTATGACTAAATCCTCAAAAGCAAATGCAACAAAACCAAAAATTGACACTTGAGACCTAATTAAACTACAGAGATTCTACACAGCAAAAGAAACTATCAACACAGTAAACAGACAACCTATAGAATGGGAGAAAATACTTGCAAAGTATGCATCTGATAAAGGTCTAATATCCAGAATCTATAAAGAACTTAAACAAATCAAGAAGAAAAAAAACAAATAACCCCATTACAAAGTGGGCGAAGGACATGAACAGATAATTCTCAAAAGGAGATATATAAGTGGCAAGCAAACATATGAAAAAATGCTCAAAATCACTAAATATCAGAGAGATGCAAATCAAAACCACAATGAGACAGGATCTCACACCAGTCAGAATGGCTATTATTAAAAAGTCAGAAAATCACAGATGTTGACAAGGTTGCAGAGAAAAGAGAACACTTACACACTGGTGGCAGGAGTGCAAATTAGTTCAGCACCTGTAGAAAGCCATTTGGAGATCTCTCAAAGAACTAGAAACAGAATTGCCATTTGACCCAGCAATCCCATCACTGAGTATATAGCCAAAGGAAAATAAATTGTTCTCCCAAAAGGATACCTGCACTTGTATTTTTACCCCAGAACTATTCACAACAGCAAAGACAGAATCAACCCAGGTGCCCATCAGTGGTAGATTAGATAAAGGAAATGTGGTACATATGTACCATGGAATACTACTCAGCCATTAAAAAAGAACAAAATCATGTCTTTTGCAGCAACATGGGTGCAACTGGAGGCCATTACACTACGTCAATTAACGCAGGAACAGAAAACCAAAAATCGCACGTTCTCACTTATAAATGGGAGCTAATGCTGGGTATGCATAGATAGATAGATAGGATCAATAAACACTGGGGATTCCAAAAGGAGGAGGGAGAAATGGAGGGCTGGTGACAAGAGGTGAAAAATTATCTATCAGGTTCTATGTTTGCTACTTGGGTGATGGGATCATTAGAAGCCCAAACCTCAGCATCACACAATATACTCATGTAACAAACCTACATATGTACCCCCTGAATCTTAAAATAAAAATTTATCTGATTTGCAAAAAGATTTAGAAAAATTATGGATAATATTGTATATATGTGTCTAGAGTAGTGTCATATACAACACACATTTTGAGACTCAATAAGTTAGCAAATAAGTTAAAGTACTTTAGGAAAATATTTCCTGAAACACTTTAAAGTATTTATGAAGAATAGCCATTAACATGTATGTAAGAAGCACTGAAGTTTTTGAAGCTGTTACTTATACTTTGACTATAAGCCAACATCTTGAAAGCCTTCTGAAACAAATTATTTATTTATCTTTATAATGGAATATGGACTTTTCTCTAGAAAAACACAGGCTCCACTATCTAGCAAGGATCTCATCAGTAACAAAGTATGACATCTAAATGTGGCAAACTCACTTAAGCCTGGATGCAATTCTAGACAGGCTGAAGGGCAAGAGGCTAAGCCATGGCTGTATTTATCAATATGCTTTTAAACCAATGAGTGGATCAAGTAACATACAGAGTGAAGGGGAATTAAATGTAATTAAAATCACTGTCTCAACAGACAGACCAGGTTATAACCTTTATTCTCTCTAACCAAGCGCCCTAACATGCTTGTAAGAGTCATAAATAAAAGAATCCAAAATATTTGAAAGGTTTTTTAGGGTGGTATATTTAGTTTGTTTTCAAAAATCTGAGATAAAAACATAATGCAACAGTGTCTAGAAGGTTATTAGAAGAGAAACACCAAAAGAAATGGCTGAAATTGTGAAAGCATATGTTTTATATATAATTTTGATTTATTTTAAGGAGCTCTAAGTGAGGCAAATTTGTCAAAAATGAATACGCTCCCAAAAGGGTGAGTGGAACTTCTTTCTGTCTGCATGGGCATGCCACCCAGCCTTTGTCCACCAGGCCCTTTTTCCCACTAGTGTTTAGGCCTACACAGAACTTTTAGCATTGTAACCTGAGGGGGTAGAGAAAAAAAAAAAAAAAAAAACTGGGGAGAAGTTTTGAAATATAATTAAGGGATTTGCTAATCTTGGAGAGCCAGCACCCCTTGTACTAAATTCTGGCACAATCAAAACGGCACTATAGTAGGAACCAAGCAACTGTCTGGTGGTTGATGAGTGAAAGCTCCCTCAAAAGACACGGAAAGGAGTGTCTGTCCCTGGTAGGTGAGGAGGACTGACATTATTATATTGCAACAAGACATCAGATGGGAAAAAATGAATAGAGATTAATGAATTTCTAGTTCAACAAGCATTCTTCCAAAAACATTCATTATTTTTTCTAATCATATATGTCTTATATAGATAACTTATAGGAAATATGGAGAATAGAGGAAAAAATGATAAGTACAAAATTACCAACATTCCCATAACTCAAAAGATAACTTCTCTTGATATGTAGTATATTTCTCTCACGAAAAAGGCTAGTTATTGTAAGGCTTTGGTTCCCATAGTGTGATCTCAGGAGCTAGCAACAACAGCATCTCTTGGGAACTTTTTAGAAAACAAATTTGGCAGACCCATCCCAGACCTACCAAATCAGAAACTCTGGAGGTGGAGTCCAACAGTCTGGATTTTGACAAGCCCTTCAGGTGATTCTGATCATATTAATGTTTGAAAACCACTACTTTAAAATATTTTTAAAGTATAGATTTGAGACCGTGCACAGTGGCTCATGCCTGTAATCCCAGCACTTTGGGAGGCCGAGGCGTGCGGATTGCCTGAGCTCAGGAGTTCGAGACCAGCCGGGGCAACATGGTGAAATCCCATCTCTACTAAAATACAAAAAATTAGCCGGGCGTGGCAGCATGCGCCTCATAGTCTCAACTACTCAGGAGGCTGAGGCAGGAGAATTGCTTGAACCTGGTAGACGGAGGTTGCAGTGAGCTGAGATTGTGCCACTGCACTCCAGCCTGGGTGACAGAGTAAGACTGTCTCCCAAACAAACAAACAAACAAACAAACAAACAAAATACATACATTTGAAAAATATTAGCCAAAGGTATCTTCTTCAATTTCTAAAGGGAAAAATAAATAGTACTGGATTTAGATTATGCCTAATTCCTCAAGTAAGAGATAAATTTAGCAGTAGAGCAAGGGCTCTGACCTCCTAATTTTAAAAGTACAGCTCCTCTGCTGAAAGAAGAAATAAACCTAAGAAAAATAAATAAATATTTCTCTCTTCTTCTTCCATTCCTGGTCTTAGTCCAGAAAGTATTAAGATAATTTAAGTTTCTGAGATCAAGATGTCTGTCTCCAGACAATTTTAAGGGCTTCACATGCTACAGCTAAACCTGATTTTTCCAAAATGAGTATAACTTGGAAGAAAAGAATAATTAATCAGAGCATGAACATAACAAGTTGGCAAAATAATAACTAAGTAGATAATTAAACAACTAATTTTAAATAAACTTGCAACAAGATTTCTAAACCTTAATCATCTTTTTTCCCTCATCATCTTAGAAGTGAAACTGTTTATTGAAAAAAAGGATGCAAAATAGATAATTTACTTTAAATAAGGCTTAACTGCAATGCAGCTACTCCAAATATGTTATCAAAATTATCAGGTACTTACTATCTTTTGTCTTTTTTTTTTGAGCTATGCCCATACTCTCTTGGAAAAGGAAAGAAAAACAGCTCAGTATGCTAAGCCACACAAGTCATTTTAGAAGACATCTGTTTACCAAAATGAGTGTGACTTAGAAGTCAGAAGCAAGTTGTTACAGGCCAATGTCTTTACTTATTGGCAGAGCATCATCCTTCCTTGGGTGGTCTGATAAAGACGGGTAATTCCCTAGAATTATCATGTATTTGAACTAAACATTAGTGAAGGAAAATTTAAAATAACAAGAATAAGCCTCTCAAAGAGGCTTTTCATATGTTCTACACCGTTTAATGTATTTCATGTTTAAGGTTTTCTTATCACAGCTAAACCAGAAAGACATATACTATTACCCTTGTGATAATGATTTAATTATTTTATATTGTTGCCCAACCACACAGGTGGCACTCTTCATGGACAATGAAAACCCCTAGTAATTAGAAGGCCAAAACCCTAGAGATATGTAATCTTTTCTCACAGTGTGTAACAGTTCTGGCTGGTATTTTTCCGTGCATAGCCCTGCAGTGCTTCACTCTGCCAAACCCAAACAGAAACTACTGGTTTATTTCCAGCTGTTGCTGAGGATTTTTCATCTGATTTTTATTTACTTGTCTAAAGTGGCTGTAACAAGTACCAAATAAGCCACAACTGCCAGGAGCAGAATATAAAATTAAAGGGCTTCTACTAATGAATAAGTAATAACACACTTAGAAATGGATGCTAACTGGAATCATTGAATGAGGCTCTGTAACTTATTAGATTATATTTTTTAATGATTTTGAATCAACATATTCAAAGTTATGTAAATGCCTTTTGGTACATTAATTTAAGAGTTCATAATATTAATGCATTGAAAAATGTAAAATAAAGCACAAATGAATGAAATAACATTGTGGCAAGAATGGTATGTACTTCCCTTCTTGTGAGAGTGTGTGAGTCTGTGTGTGCATAGGTATGTGTGGGAGATAGTATGTTATATCACATACATGTTATGACAGGTATGTACAGCAGCCATGTGAGAAAGCAGTGAGGTTTATTAACTAGAAGACATTCATGTATGTCTTAACTCTTACCTATGGCCTAGGAAACAAAGAAAGCCAAGGCAGCACACAGAAAATCTCCCCCCAATATAGAGGACAGACATCAATTTTCAAGATGAATACTCCAAAATTCTGTACCAGGAGTACTAGAAAATATCTTGATGACCACAATATAACCCCCAGAATAATGACATCTTTCATATCAACTGGAATAGTCACTGGTCTGAAGCCAAATTCACTGGCTGGCCATTTCTCCAGCAACAACTCGGAGACATGTGTTTTAGTCATAATGCCAGTAAAGGGCTGCTGAAGGTAATATAATGAAATATGAATAGTGTTTTCTCCACGAGCATGGTTCAGCCAATATGTATTGCCAATTTTGGCAAGGATATAGAAATAAACCAGCTAACCTATATCCTAGAGAGAGGAAAATGTTCAAATGAACTAGGATACGTCCATTGGTGCCAGTGGAAATAAAGAGCTGTTTTATATGGTGTCATGGGTTATCTCTTAAGCTTGGATGAGGAAACAGTTCAGGTTGTGCTTTGAAAGTAGGTTTAATCCTCACCCTTTAAAGTTAGAATGGCTATAAGGAGATCACCAATTGGCCATATGAATTTCTTAGTCAACCCAACTCTCTGTACTCAGTTTCTTCCTCTGAAGTATAAAATGGGTCGCGGGAGGAGACCTCTGAAATCTCCTGTAGCTCCAGTAATTCATGATCGCCATGATTCTACTACAGAAGATAAGATGTAGTCCCCTGTGGAAATGCCACAAGACACCTGATGGAAAAGAGAAATGGATTGGCTATGAGAAAAGTGGGTTCTACTTCCAGCTTTTGCTCTCACTTAGCTATGTAAGTACCGTAAGAGCTGCTGGAGGAGTCCCACAGATATTCTGGGCCTTAATTTCCTCATTTATAGAAGGTGGCAGGGGATCCTACAGCCCCTTTCTTCATTTCTATTTTCAGGGAGTGAGAATCAGCCCATGTATAATAAGCCATGGTGACAAATGGCGTCTCAGAAGATAAAAAGGTATCATTGAGCTTTGGGATTTCTAGAAAGCAAATTAACTCATACCTAAAATGCTTGACAGCAACAATTTTGAGTAAAAGCAGGTCCATAAAGTTTTACTGACAAATCACAGGAAGTTAATTTCTATTTGATCATTATGTTAATCTGTCATCAATATAGCCACATGTACATATATCCCTGAAAGGAGACACATAGAAATGCTGCTTCATTAACAAGAGGCAAAGAGAAGGGATATTAAATTATTTGTAGAAAGTTAAAAACAGACTCAAAGCAAAAATAAGCTTGGGAGGCCGAGACGGGTGGATCACGAGGTCAGGAGATCGAGACCATCCTGGCTAACATGGTGAAACACCGTCTCTACTAAAAAATACAAAAAACTAGCTGGGCGAGGTGGCGGGTGCCTGTAGTCCCAGTTACTTGGGAGGCTGAGGCGGGAGAATGGTGTGAACCCAGGAGGCGGAGCTTGCTGTGAGCTGAGATCCGGCCACTGCACTCCAGCCTGAGCGACACAGCGAGACTCCATCTCAAAAAAAAAAAAAAATCCTCTTATAGCATAGCAATAAAGTTACTGGAATCTGTAAAGAGAGACATTTGAGAAGAGTCAGGTCAGGTACATTTTAACACTAAGACCCAACTAAACATGATTTTATCATGTTTGAATAACTAAGTTATTCATCTTTAAAGAGCTTGTATAAACAGATAACTGTTAACAAATGAACAACCACAGAAGCAAAACACAGACATGAACACACACAAGCACACCCTCAAAACACACATACACAAACACACACAGTGTCTACTTTTGACTTATATATAAGCTTTGTATGGCAGAGGTAATTAGTGCATTTATCACACTGTTATTCCACTAACAGTGGAGATACACTCTTTTAGAATACAAAGATGAAATAGATGGAAGCATCCTTTCTTCTAATCTAACTTTTTAAGTGTTGTAATAAATAGTTAAACCTTTCTCAGTTACCAAAGAAAGAAACAATGAAGTAATCCATAGCCACTAGTTCTGGATATTGCTGAGGGCAACTATGGTCAGAGAAAATATTTAACAGTCTTACAATTAAAAAAAAAAAAAAAAAAAAAAAACCTGTGTATGAAAGAACTCAATCCATCCTAGTAATTGCTTTCTGTGAAATCTAACTCTTGGTTAAAATTAATGAGTTACAGGTGTGAATCTAATGCTTTCCATTTTGCCTAAGATGTTACTGTTGCTTTTTTCTGAGACACTTGACCTCCAAAGGTATTATAGTTAATTTATCATAACACACTGCCAATGTTCAGTGTTCGCTAAAAAGGGGGAACTGAGCCCTTTTGGTGAAATAGAGAGCTCTTGTTTTTCTACCGTGCTGTCTGAAACTAATATAATTTTTCTTACCTACACATTTAAAATTCTGCTTTTATTTTTTTAGATGAACTGCCAGACCAAAACAGGTGTCAGAAAATTGTATTTTAAAAGGCAGAAAAGTTAGCGCAGATAAAGTCATTGCCCAAATCTACCTGTTGAACCTGCTTTTGCTGTTCAAATAGAAAACAAGTTTTCAAAGAATTATTTCTTTTTTTTTTTTTTTTTTTGGAGACAGAGTCTCACTCCATCTCCCAGGCTGGAGTGCAGTGGCATGATCTCGGCTCACTGCAACCTCCGCCTTCCAGGTTTAAGCGATTCTCCTGCCTCAGCCTCCCGAGTATCTGGGATTACAGGCACCCACTATCATGCCTGGCTAATTTTTGTTATTTTAGTAGAGACTGGGTTTCACCATGTTGGCCAGACAGGTCTTGAACTCCTGACCTCAGGTGATCCACCCGCCTCAGCCTCCCGAAGTGCTGGGATTACAGGCGTGAGCCACCGTGACTGGCCAAAGAATTTCTTAAAAACAATAAGAGAAAATGAAAAATAACTGTAACAGATGTGGCTACCATGAGGGTAGTATTCAAAAATATAGCATTTTGGGTTTTTTTCTAAAAAAGAACTAATTAAATATGTTTCTGAAATTAATAATTATTATAATATATTATGTGCCAGACACAATACTTAGTGCTTTTCACATATCGTATTTTTCCCTTAGAAGTAGACTCTGAGACAAGAATTGGGGCATAAAGTAATTTATTTGAAAAGAGATCCCAGGAAACCTACTAGAAGGGGACAAAGAAACGAGGCCAGGAAAGAAAGGGAAAGAGGTACTGTCAAGCAAGCAACCTCTATGGGTGACTGGAGATCAGTTCTGCTGGGGAACTCTGGAAAATGTGTAAAACATGCCTCAGAGGTATTCCAAATACGGGACTGCTTTTGGAGACATTACTTTTGTAGACTTCCAGTTGGCCTTGGAATGAGCCAACCATGCTCCTGCAGCCAGAATAAAGGCAAGGAATAAGAAGTGTTCTCAGTAAAGAACATCTGAGGTGTACAAATGAGGACTCTAACACCGTCTGCTGTAACACATTATATCATTTAAGGTTTACAGTAGGCAAGGCGCAGTGGCTCATGCCTATAATCCCGGCACTTTGGGAGGCCGAGGCAGGACGATCACTTGAGGCAAGGAGTGTGAAACCAGCCTGGGCAACATAAGGAGATCTCATCTCCGAAAAAAAGAAATTGCGGCTGTGCACGGTGGCTCACACCTGTAGTCCCAGCACTTTGGGAGACCGAGGCGGGCAGATCACAAAGTCAGGAGATCGAGACCATCCTGGCTAACACAGTGAAACCCCGTCTCTGCTAAAAATATAAAAAATTAGCCAGGCATGGTGGCAGGCACCTGTAGTCTCAGCTACTCAGGAGGCTGAGGCAGATGAATCTCTTGAACCTGGGAAGCAGAGCTTGTAGTGAGCCAAGACCGTGCCACTGCACTCCAGCCTGGGTGAAAGGGCGAGACTGTGTCTCAAAAAAAAAAAAAAAAAAAAAAAAATTGTCGGGCATGTTGGTGAGTGTCTATAGTCCCAGCTACTTGGGAGGCTGAGGTGGGAGGATTGCTTGAGTTCAGGAGGTTGAGGCTGCAGTGATTCATGATCATGCCATTGCACTCCAGCCTGGGCAACAGAGTGATATGAGTTATATGGCCCTCATTTCATGAGCTAAGGCTCAGAGAAGGTAATCAGCTTAACCAAGGGTATACACGGCTAATAAATGATGGGGCAGAGACTGGAAATCCTGAATTGTTTTGACTCCAAACCTTAGTCCTGACCATATTGCTATACTGCAATGCAGGCAAGAAATGAACATAGAGTGCATTATAACATGTTAGGAAACCTAAGTGTGAGACAAAGACATTACCTAAATCCTAATTCTTTCCCAGTGGCAAAATAAACACCTATTGGGACTGAAGAAAATTAATGGAAGGTCATATGCAACCTTGAGGACTTTGCCAAGGACAAACAGAAAAGATCTATTTTCCTTAATTATATATTTAGATAATCTCATAGTCATTTTGCCATCTTTAAAAGATCTCCAGCTTTAGAATTCCTTCAACCTGGTGGTCTTGAGTGAGCCCAGGACCTCATTATGAGTACATAAAACTCATCTGTTTGCTAAAATGTTAATGGTTTTTGAGTCAGTCAGTTTTTGCAATGTTTTTAGTTGTGTGTTAAGTTACTATCTTATTAAATTCAATAGTCAATCTCATACTGTTTTTCTCAGTATTAAAAAGGGAAAGAAATTAGATAAGAAAAAATAGAATTCTAGTGGAATAAATGATATGTTTGAAATTAATAACAATGTGTATGATACCTACAAAAGCTGCAGTTTGACAAAAGAAATACCATGCTCTTGTTGTATGAGATAAAATATTATGGCAAAGTTACTTCCGCTCTAATTTTGAGATGTGTAAAATTATTGTTAATAGCAGAACACTGAAAGTCACTATTAACAGGTTAATCATTTGGGGTTAAAAGATAAATTTCTGAATAGGAATTCCCAACCGTCAACTGTCCAAACTTATATGTAAAATATTAAGAGAAAACAATGATAGGGATAGAAAATGTGAGGCAATCATGTTTCCAAAATACTGATGGGGTGACCTACCCTAGTTGGGCATCTCTTTGCCCTGCCTTGATATCTATCAAATGACCAGAGTTATTACGGCTTTTCAAACTACAACTGTTTAGCATATAACTAAGCCCCTACTAGATACTCTAGTAAGATTTGGAATAATATGAATGTTTATGAATTCATAATTATTCTCTAAATAAACAAGAAGCAGAGGCTGCTACCTAGCTGAGACACTGCCTCAGCCTGAGTTCCCCAGGAAGCACCAACACAGAAATCCAGAGTGGGAATAGGATTGGATGAGGCACTGGTTGGCAGTCCCTGCAGGAAGACAGTTGGAGCCCATGTACAACTGATCGCCACAGCTGTGGAGACAAGTGAAGCCAAATGGATCTGGAGAGGCATATATCCTCCTCCAGGAGTTAGGCCTATAGCAAAGTGGCTTTCTCACACTTGAACTTCCTGACGTGCCACTATGCATGATACATTCATTTCTTGATGGTGTTTCAATATAGCAATATGGTTCAGGATTGAGGCTTGAGGTCAAAACAAGGATTTCCAGTCTCTGCCTCACCCAGCTGACTCCCTACCTTCATCACTTATTACTCCTATATAACCTTGGTTATGTTTACTTTGGCTTTGATTACCAAGGATTTGGGAAATATGTTCCAGTCAAAGCCAGGATGTGCAGCCCAGTCCTCTCTTCCTCGTGCCCTCCTTTCTTCTGGTCCCCTATTATATCAGGGTCCAGTTCTGACTAGTGCTGTGGAGGCACCAACTTCCCCTCTGTAAGTTCCTGTGCACTAATCTTCTTCACCTGCTGAACTCCTTTCTTAGGCTCTTTTCTCTTTGGCATCATCTCGTCCCCCTATAAAAGCATTGTCTTCAGTGGCTTCATCAGACCACACAAGTTTAGGAAATGTAGGATATGCTGTCCCTGTCTTGGAAATTCACAGTGCATAATGAGTAATACTGCAGGAAGTAAATCTATTGAATGACATTTAATTCTGTACCTTCCAAACTTATCTGATCCTAGAACCCTGTTTTGGACATAACCCCTTTTAACATTCTATAGACCTAATATTCTTTGGAGTGGCTATGACCAAATGACATGAGTTTACTTTTCATTTCAGTATTTCACTCAGAACTGCTTCTGGCAACTATATTAAAGGCTGCACTTTGGTGTGTAGTGTGAAGGGTTATTAACAAACAACATTTTTTAAACAATGGAAGGGGTATCTGCCCCTCAAAACATCTAATCATTTGGTAGGGAAGCAGTATAGAAGGATAAAAGGAACTAATCTCCATTAAGGTTATGTAACCACAGAAGAACATTCAGCTGTTTGCTGTTAGTTTACCATAGACAACAAATAGGCTGAAAAAGTCAGTTCCATTTGATTCTTAAACTTGTAAGAAGAATGATAATTACTAATTTTTGACAGTGGAACTCTAACCTCCCATGGAGGAGAACCATTGATAACTTATGCCATATATTTTGATCTCCTTAATTATTTTTACAAAGCTCAAAAGGGAAGTAGGGGTGAGGAGATAATTATTAAAGTTGTTTCTCCGGTCTAGGGTAAAGTAATAGATCAAGATCAATTTCATTTAGATCTGAATGAAACAGGAAGTCAGTAATGACAGCCAACTGTGTAAAAGCTGGAAGAGAGATCAGACGTGTTTACATGACAAGGTATTTAAGCTGTCGACATCGCAGACTCCTTAGTAAGTCCCAGACACACCCAACTCATTCTTTACAAGTAGGAAGACTTGCCCATGTAAAGATGCTACCAGTCAGAATGGGGAGGCAATCTTTTGCATATCTCAGCCATGCAAGCATCTGGAACAAATCCACTCAGATTGATAGTAGGATGTGTTAAGTCTAGAACTGTTAAGAGGTTTAAAAATTTTCCCTTCTGCCTCCTGCTCCCATTCTGAATGTGTAGATTTGACTTATCTGAGAAGAAAGTTATTGGCTCAACTAAGGGCTTCAATCTGCAGAAGTACTGCAAAAACAAGTTGTTATCAGTCTATGCATACTCCACCTGGATCCAGAGTCAAGAACTGAGAATATTCAACCTGTAGGCTCAGCCCCACCCAGCCTGTGACTCAATGAGAACCAAGCCTGGGTGTGTATTAGATGTAGAGTTCTAACAAAGGAAAGGCCCTGGTATCAGCCTCGGTATTCTTACCTGACAACCAGCAAAATGTACCCAGGGCAAACTCTTTAGGGATCTATGCACTTACAGAGATATAGCTGAATATTTAGGTGTGGAAAGCCTAAATACCTTGTCATATAAACACACCAGCCCCCAACATGTATGGCCAGTCCCATGACCAAGCTCCAAAACCAGTTCTTTGTGAGCATTCTATGTCCCTAGGGAAACTACAGTCCTTCCCTGAAGCTTGGCTCACTGAGCTAAGGTCTTGGATCACCTTTGCAGCCAATGCAAACTCCTCTTCGGGGGCTAGATCTTGCTTACTTTCCCTGTTAGAACTGTGGTCATGACTTAGTTCAGATGATCATTCCTATAAGCAACGGAGATGCTCTACCTTGAAGACTTAAATTGCTATCGTCCAGACATCCCTACCCATAAGAATAAATTTTTTAGATATCAGTATTGATCTATATCTGAGGAAACTGACTATGCCATCTCTGGGACTAGTTCCACTAGTGCTGCCCAAATTGATCTCTAAAACGCTTTCCTCTTACCAGACAGTCCATACTTCATGGTAGAACTAACTGAATCCATGACAGGAAAAAGAAGTGCTGGATATAGAAACACAAAAGCCTATTTCTTTTATTTTGTCCATGTCCCAAGAAGTAATTTCTTTAACCAAACTGGGCAGGGAAGTAGAAGCCTTAAGTATGGAGGACATTGAGTGTGAAGTGAAGGAGTGTGGGCCTCTGGAGTTCACAAACATATACAGGACTCCAGGTCTGCTGATTACTTCCAAGAAAACATGAATTTCAGGGGTTACCTCAAGGGCCTATTGCACGTAGCACATGGAGGAGAAACTGTGGATTTTACTTATTTATTGCTGTATTTTCCAGATGAGAGAAAGGAGCTTAAATCACTAAGAATAACAGGTTAATTGGCATAGGTGAAGATTATATTATTTAATAAAGACATTCTTAGTTAAATACAGAATGGTATAAAGTACAAAATATTAAACAGTAATTAAAAAGGATGTTACATCTTTAATAAGACCCAACTGAATATTCATAATATACTCTTAAATAAATAAGTTGCAGAGAAATGTGTGTAGTACTCCATTTTTATAAAAACCAAAACTAAGCAATAAACCTCTGAGTACATGAGATATATATACATGTTTAAATAAATAAAGAAGAGGCGAAGGAGAGAAAGTAGACAAGGGCAAAGGCAAAAAGAGAGAAAGTAGAAAGATCCACATTGGACTGCTAGTTTCTGTTACCTAAACATTTTGATACTCCCTAGTTTAAATCCAGTTGTTACATTAAGAATGATTTACTTTATTGACTTTTTTTCAAATTAATACAGAGATTTTAGGAAGATTATATTGAAAATAAACTGGACGTTAAATGTCATCTGGGTAATTTCAGTTAGTGAGTCCTATGATGAACCATTTTGTAAATTGTATAAATGGCCTAATGTATCTTACTTGTAACGTAAATATTGATATCTGCGTTTCTGTAGAGTAGTGACCCACTCTACTTTACAGGCCCAGTCATCTTACACAGAGAAAGCATTCTGATATTTAGGTTCCTTTTTCCCAAAAACATCACATTGCCAAGATTTTGAGTTATAATCCTGACCTGTACTACCACTCTGTCCATTTCTAATGTCACAAAAACATTAGCTATTATTACTCTAAGCAGTCATCCACTATCCATATTTAGGCACACTATGTATAAGGCACTATGGAGGCAAAGATAAATAAAAATTAAGCACTACCTCTGGAGGTCCTTAGCCTAAATGAAAGACATTTTTGCCCTACCTGGCTGGATAGGATGCAAATGGCAGTGCTTTGGGGAAAGAGGTGGTCTTGGGTTTTCTGATTCAGTAAGAAAACTATGGTGTTGCCCTCTTAAGAGAAGAGTAACATGAAGGTAGTCCTGAAAGCAGTAAATCCCAGGGCAAGGGGGAAAAAAAAATGAACAGGAATAGTGGTGCTTGAATCACAGGAAGTTCCTTGCAGATGATGTGCCCTAGACCTGGAGTATTGTCTCTCAGTCAAGAGTGACAGAAATATTTATCTGTCCTATTAAAGAGGATGTTTGTCATCATTGTGAGAGAGATTCTAGTAGCTGGAGAACATTAAGAAATGAAATTGAGAGCTGAGGGTCTGGATGTCTTATGAGGCATCAAGGGATCCAATGAGAACTTAGTCCAGTGTTTCCTTACATCTTTGACCTGAAAAAAAACTGAGGTACAAATACTGAGACTGAGATGGTGTTAGCCATGACAATTCCTTCAGATTTGCAATGCATTGAAATATGTGCTTAGTTAGTATTATTTTTTTGAAACAAAATGTTATCTCTTTTATCATTACATCACCCCAAAGGTTAATGAGAACATTTTTACATGTGTACCCAAAAATATTCATCTGAAATTTCTGCCTCTGCCAAAATGTGAGAGGAAAGCATCAGCTGCTGAAACAAAACTTCAAATGATTAAACAAACTGGGGAGCTTCGTCTAAATCCTTGAGTTTTCAGTTCCAGGAACCCTGGGGATCGTGCAGTATGTTCTTTTTACACAAATAGATTTTTCAGAGAACTCATGAAAGGCCAAATAAATCCCCCTGAATTAGTAACTGCTGGCTGTACAACCAAGGCCCTCAAGTGTTGAAGAGAATAGTTTAACTAGGATTTTCTCAAACTTGTTTTAGTGGGAAAATGCTGATTACTTTATTAAGATCCCACATGAGGTGTGCCAGCTTGATAAAAAACATTAACAGACGGATCATCAAGAAGGTCGGCAGCAAATATTCAGATGAGTGGAAACACTCCCCACCTCTGAGCTAACAACAAAACCCCAGACACCCACACATGTTTATATGCATGAAGCAGATGAAGAAACACAAACACACACATAATGGCTGTGTTTTAAGAGACAGGAAGTCGACATGGTAAAGAAATACAATTACACAGTACCTTCAAACACAGGAAGGTAACTACTTTCTGGTATTAAAATGATAAAAGACAAGTGAATTAATGATTTGAAATATGGTTACTTTTCAGGAAACTATGCATCATAACGTTAAAAATAAACAATGCAAACATAATGATACAAAGGTTGAAAGCAAAGTGTGCTGCCTCATTGTTTCTATAACATAAAAACAAAAACCCCCTCTAACATTATCAGAAGAAAGACCAATTTTTTTCCTATGGAAAAAAAAATTCCACTATTACAGCTTGTATGATGAATCCACTAAGATCTCTGACTGACACTTCTATATAACTAATTATCCTGCTATAGCTGGATAATATAATACCATAATAGATAACATAATGGTGCTATATTAATAGACTTGAATATTAATGGAAGATTTGGTTAAATATGAAAGTTGTTTGGGAAAAAAACACTTGAGAAATAAGGTAGCTTCATCAATGCTAGATTTTCATCACAAGTTTTATGACATACCATGGAACAGAAGTGCTTTTATGAGTTGTAAAAATTGCTTCAATATTTGACACTCTGTGCTTCAAGGAATCCTGATTGGCAGCTGATTAGACTTTTGCTCCAGTCATTAGCTTCCTTAGTAAAATTAGTAGGCTAGAAAATTGCATTGTAATTCATCAAGGGGAAAATAACATTGCAAAAGATCTTAAGGCTATGATTGAATATTTACTTAGTATAAAATATAATTTTTTTCCAAGTTATTTCTAATAAAAATATGCCAGAGAGAATGTATTATTGATTCATCTGGAATTATGAAAATCCATTTCTGCACATTTGGTTTCTGTAAATGGAGTTTTTAATCTGCCTTGAATTCCCTGTGTAATGGCATTAAAATAAATTACAGAGAGAATATGATCTCTCTGTTATTACTGTCTCTTGCATGTCCCATTTAAACCCATCTTGAGCACCAAGTACTTTTGAAAGAATGCTTCAAATGCAACCAATACTAACAATATTTTCACTCTAATACACGTAAATAATTTACTGTGAAAATTTCTCTCCTGCAAACCAAAGTGCTACATTATGGCGATGCTCTAGAAATCTCACACACGTAAGTATGACAGCGAAATAATTATGTTGAGTATAAAAGGTATGTACAGATCTATTTTTTTAGTAAAATTAAAACCTTTTAAAAGATTATAAATTAAGCACACCACAATCAAAATTAAATTGGAAAAATACAAATACACATTACTTTAGTTATATACTTCCCAGTCTCCAGAAGACAATTCTGTATTCCCAACATTTTATTTTCTTAAAGTACATATAGAGAAGAAAACGTTTACAATATATGAAAGTCTATGGGTGCTAAAAAGAAGCACCAGAAAATGAAAAGGCTGACTACAATATATTATTCGTTCATTCAACTACAATGAAAAATTCAACAGACTCATATTAAATTCATGTCTTTCTTATATTTTGTAAGTATGTTTAATAAATTTAATACCCATTCAATTTAAATAGATGCATCTAGATAATATACTTTATTTTTCAAAGAGCTTTACACTTATATTTAATCTAAGTGAAGAAAAAATAATGACAAAAATAGCACTGAAGGGGAAAACAATTTCAAAAGTTTGGATTTTGCTTCAATAAAGCTATTTATCACTGATAGGAAGTAATTCTAAAATAATCATTACCCCTGTGCAAATAATATGTTTGATCTTTTTCTAACAGTTGTTCAATCCATGAGTGTAAAGTCTTCATCAGAACATAGTATCCTGTAGTCATCATATTCTTTGTTTCCTGCCTACACCCCCTTCCATGCCACTGCCTCTACCTGCCTGTCCCAATTTTGTTTGTTTTTGTTGTTTGCTTTTGGTTACCCACTCCAAGTTCACAAGAATACAAAAATGGTATCTGGAGTTACTATTGTATTTGACCTTTGAACACAACAGCAATATAATTCTGCCTGTGTAGCCAGAATTCATGCAAGGAGAACAAAATAACATTAGGTTGCATATGTACACTATGATCAGCACCAATTTTCTGTCATATAAATATTAGTTCTAAACATTGTTTCAAGATAGTTCATTAATTCCGTATTTGATAAACAAGTAAAATGGAGCTCTGGCTCTCATAGACATTTATCCAGAGAGTCTTAGCAAATTGCAATGATAGGGACTTAATAATCTACACTGGCCTGAGAGAGTGGGACAAAAAAAATATTATATAATAATCTGCAAACAAGAAGTGTCATTGGAATGCTAAATTATAAAACCATTTTTAAAAACTCCATGAGGATGGATCCAAACTTTCAATTTAATGAGTTACAAAGAAAGGCAAATAAACCACTACATAGTATTATAGCAAACGAGCTTTGAAATGGGCTTTTGAAGATCAGCACTCACATTTTTGATCACAGCTTTCTAACAGATCGACTGTAGATCCTTTCAATGTTACTAACAGTTATTAAGCAGCTACATCAGTCTCTTCATCATGAGAAGAAAGTCCTTGCCTTGTGATGAAACATCACTTTCTATACACAAAGAATATAAAACTATAGTCCAAGTTCATTTCTGTTTCTTACACTCACAAGAGCAGTCAGTTTTAATTACTGGCAAAAATATTTAGTTATTTAATAGAACCAGAATAACGTATTTTTATTAATGCTACAATTTATTTCCCATTTATATGCAAGCTAAGCACTTTATATACATTATTGCTTTTAATTCATATAATAATCTTATCAGTTACATATTATTATTACCATGTTATAGATGACTAACTAAAGCTTAAGGAAGTTTTGGATTTAAAAAAAAAAATTTTATCCATCTACACCTCCAGGCATCCATCTATCCATTCATTTACCTACCCAGGACATTCATTCAACAAATATTTAGAAAATACTAGGTTTCAGGCACTGTGGCATGAGCTGAGGCTGCAGCTGTGAACAAAGGACAGTCACCAGAGGTGCCTTGTCATCTCACAATCAGGTCCGCATATGCCAAGTAACAAGCTAAACCACATGACTATCTAACATGCCAACACTGGTATAACCTATTAAAACACTGAATACTCCTTTCTTTTTTCTTTTCTTTTAAGGAAGAGTACATTATGAATGCTATGACACAAAGTAATATAAAATACTTTAACATCTCTATTTATAAATTTAAATTTGTGAATGCTCCCAGAGCTCATCAGGGTTATCTTAATTTCAAATAGACCAAATGAATCAAACTTTTTACAGTGTTTTCACAAAATTTCAGTGTCATTTGCATTAGTAAACAAAAATGCCAGGCATGCATTATCACACTAGCTGGCAATGACATGAGCTTTGAATTGTGAATAGGCCTCAGGGTTACAATCTGCCATATGACTACTGTGTAACAGTTACCACATCACTCAGCCACCAAGTTCTCAGCATTGCACTGACATAACAATAACGTTAAGAGACTGCAATTAACTTTTAACCTACTTTTTGTTTTAAAACCCAGCGGAGGCTCCAGAATTTCCATACAGAAGAATGGATGGAGGAGGATATGACACTGGGGCAGGAACGGCACTTCGAAAGCAAAGCTAAGGGAATTGTGTAAAGTGGCATTTGCATCTAAAACATGCAAGTTGGTTGGGTGTGGTGGCTCATGCCTGTAATCCCAGCACTTTGGGAGGCTGAGGAAGGTGGATCACGAGGTCAGGAGATCGAGACCATCCTGGCTAACACGGGGAACCCCATCTCTACTAAAAATACTAAAAAATTAGCCAGGCATGGTGGCGGGCGCCTGTAGTCCCAGCTACTCAGGAGGCTGAAGCAAGAGAATGGCGTGAACTCGGGAAGCAGAGCTTGCAGTGAGCTGAGAGAGCGCCACTGCACTCTAGCCTGGGCGACAGAGCGAGACACCGTCTCAAAATAAATAAATAAATAAATAAAAATAAATAAATAAATAAATTAGGCCACTTAATAACTATATAATGGCCTCTAGGTGTTCAAGTGAAAGGAGGAGTTGCATATCTCTCACTTTACACGAAAAGTTAGAAATAATTAAGCCTAGTGAGGAAGGCACATCAAAAGCTAAGAGAGGCCAAAAGTTAGGCCTCTTGCACCAAATAGTTACCCATGATGCGAATGCGAAGGAAAAGTTCCCGAAGGAAATTATAAGTGCTATTCCAGTGAACACAGAAATGATAAGAAAGTGAAACAGCCCTTTACTGCTGATATAGAGAAAGTTTGAGTGGTCCGGATAGAAGATCAAACCTTCCTCAACATTCATTTAAGCCAAAGCCTAATCCAGAGCAAGACCCTAACTTTCTTCTATTTTACGAAGTCTGAGAATGGTGAGGAAGCTGGAAGAGAAAAGTTGGAAGCTAGCAGAGGTTGGTTCATGAGGATTAAGGAAAGAAGCTGTCTCCATAACACAAAAGTAAACAGTGAAGCAGCGAGTACTGATGCAGCAAGTTATCCAGAAGATCTAGCTAAAACAATTAATAAAGGTGTCTACGCTAAGTAACAGACTTTCAATGTAGACAAAACAGCCTTCTATTGGAAGAAGATACCATCTAGGACTTTCATAGGTAGAGGGAAGAAGTCAATGCCTGGCTTCAAGGCTTCAGTGAACAGGCTGACTCTCTTGTTACAGGGTAATGCAGCTGGTGATTTTAGATTGAAGCCAGTGCCCATTGATCATTCCAAAACTCCTTGGTTCCTTAAGAACTATGTTAAATCTACTCTACCTATGCTTTATAAATGGAGCAACAAAGTCTGGATGATAGCACATTTGCTTACAGCATGGTTTAATGAATATTTTAAGCCCACTGTTGAGAACTACTGCTCAGAAAAAAAAGATTTTTTTCAAGACATTAACTGCTCATTTACAATGCACTCAGTCACCCAAGAGCTCTGATGAAGATGCACAAAGAGGTTAACATTGTTTTCTTGCGTGCTAACATAACGTCCGTTCTGTAGCCCACCAATCAAGGAGCAATTTTGACTTTCAAGTCTTATTATTTAAAAAATACATTTTGTAAGCCCATAGCTGCCATAGATAATGATTACTCCAATGGATCTGGGCAAAGGACACTGAAAACCTTCCGGAAAGGATTTACCATTCTAGATACCATTAGGAACATTTGTGATTCATGGAAGGAGATCCAAACATCAACAGGAACAGGAGTTTGGAAGAAGTTGATTTCAGCCCTTACAGATGACTTTGACAGCTTCAACACTTCAGTAGAGGAAGTCTGCAGATGTGGTGGAAACAGCACGATAACTGGAGCCTGACTATGTGAAACCTAAATACGTGACTGAATCACTGCAATCTTGTGATAAAACTTGAGACAATGAAGAGTTGCTTCTTACGGATGAGTAAAGAAAATAGTTTTTTGAGATGCAAACTATACCTGGTGAAGATGCTATGAACAATGTTGAAATGACAAGAAAGGATTTAGAATATTACATAAACTTAGTTGATAAAGCAGTGGCAGGGTTTGAGAGAACCAACTCAAATTTTGAAAGAAGTTCTACTGTGAGTAAAATGTTATGAAACAGCATTGCATGCTACAGATAAATCTTTCATAAAAGGAAGAGTCAATCCATGTATCCAACTTCATTGTTTTATTTTAAGGAATTGCCGCATCCTTCCCAGCATTCAGCAACCACCACCCTGATCAGTCAGCAGCTGTCAACAGTGAGGCAAGAGCCCCCACCTGCAAAGATTACAACTTGTTGAAGGCTCAGATGATTGCTAGCATTTTTTTAGCAATATTTTTAAATTAAGGTATTTACATTGTATTTTTAGACATGATGCTATTATACACCTAATAGACTATAGTAGAATATAAACATAACTTCCATATGCACTGGGAAACCCAAAAAAAATGCATAACTTACTTTATTGCTGTTTACTTTATTTCAGTGGTCTGGAACCAAACCCACACTATCTCTGAGGTGTGCCTGTATTAGATAATTTGGGGTAGATTGGAGGACTGGTAGAGATTATGGGGTGACAGTGGCCCTACTTCTGAGCACTCTTTGACCTTGCCACCTGTCTCTCCCAGTAGACTATAAAGCTCCTCAGGGATAGAAAACTAGATTTATATAGGTCTGCATCCTCGGAAACTTAGGGTTCATGAACTTAGGGAAAAAAATATCCTTTTCACTAATCTCTGAGTGAATCTTCCCATTTCCTTCACTTGTGAATGAGGAAACAAAGCAAAGCAGTTTCAGGAAAACTTGTGACTATGTCAACAGTAGAAATCACAGATATTTTCCTATTAGATTCCAGTTGCTACAGAAATTTCAATATTTCACTTATACCCATCAGTACTTGAGAAATGCAGTGATTTTTTGACCTGTTTGTCAGTTGTTGTTATTTAATGTGTTAATGTGTTAATATAAAAGCACATGAATTAGTCTTCACATTTTTCAAAATCATGATCTGTAGATTTCCATAAAACTGATTTCCTAAGTAAGTTTTTGCACTTTATTATATGCCTGTAAAATATTCTGGAAAGGGGTCCACAGGTAATCCCTAAGTAGCAAAAAAGTAAACAACAACAAACATTTTAAACCCCTACTATAGAGGTGGAATAAAAAGAAAGGGAGGAGGAGTTGAGAATGATTTATAATTCTACTGGTGTGGCGGTTCGCTTGCTTGAGAGAGTGACAAAAAATATCCCCTACCCTGAGCTTGTTAAAAAAAAAAAAAAAAAAAATGTGTTCCCCATTAGACTTACTCGAGGTATCCTTGTGCAATACTTTGTGAGTGTTGATTTGTCTAAGTGGTCCTGAAACTTAAGAAGTTAAATCAAGGGGGAATTTGAGTGATACCTCAGTAAATCTTACTTTTGATGGTGTAGAGTTGCTGTTGGCTAAAGGGCTGTGAACTGCAAGATAATTAGAGAAGCCTGTAGACTTTTATTGAATGATGGCTATTCTGTAATCAGCTTCTGAAGGAGGAAAAATGGTGGCAAAATTCTCACTGAATTGTGTATGTGCATGTGTATCCTGATGGCAATTGAACTAAACCACAGTCCTGTCTGGCCACAGACAGAGTGGATTGGAGGGCTGATGGAGATTATGGGGTGATTATTAATTAAAATAATTTCCCTAGCCACAGGAATTTACTAGAACCTTCTAGGAGAGTTGAATAAATAATAATAAACATTTCAGAACATACCAAAATTGATTGGAGTACATGAAATTAGGAATGGAATGAGTGAACGGGGAGAGTTGAAGAAGGTGCCTAGATCTTAATGATGTGCTAACTTCTTTAAAAGATAAAAAACTCTATATATTAAATAAAATTAAGCTTACTCATAACAGGAAAACAAGAAAGGAGAGGGTTACCTTAGACTATACTAAAATGCAACAGCTTACACTTATAAATTCTTCTACCTCAGTCAGGAACCCCAGGGCACTTTGTTGCTGCCAAGATTTAACTATGAATACCACTGTTGAACAAGATATCCAGTTTCCCTGTACCAAACTGTGAGGCTGGATATAAATTAGGTATGTATATATTCTTTTACCAACACAATGCCTACTATGTGCTGCTAACCTAAGAAATTAACATATATTCACTCATTTAATTCTTTTTTTGAGACAGAGTCTTGCTCTGTCGCCCAGGCTGGAGTGTTGTGGCATGATCTTGGCTCACTGCAACCTCCGCCTCTTGGGTTCAAGTGATTCTCCTGCCTCGGCCTCCCGAGTAACTAGGACTACAGGCATGTGCCACCACCCCCAGCTAATTTTTTGTATTTTTAGTAAAGATGGGATTTCACCATGTTAGCCAGGATGGTCTCGATCTCCTGACCTCCTGATCCACCTGCTACGGCCTCACAAAGTGCTGGGATTACAGGAGTGAGCCACCTCACCCAGCCTCACTCATTTAATTCTTATAACAACCTGACGGAGTAAATATGATTTTTATTATCCTCATTATATAGATGAGGAAACTGAGCAAATGAGAGGGTAAGAAATTTGTTCAAGGTCACATGAATCCTGGCAGATCAGGCTTAGGGCTGGTCCATCTTCTGAGTCCATGCTCTCAATGACTAAGCTGAACTCTCTCTATATAAATAATCCTGTCGAGGCCTATCTCTAGAGTGGCCTCAATTGGAGTTACCAACAAGAACAACTGAAAATTATAACTTGAAGTAGACTAGATAGCAGCAGAAAAAAAAGAAAAAAAAATTCCAGGACTGTTTAAAATGCATTCTTTTCATTCTCATAGTCATAACTGAGAGAAATTCTGAAATGTCTAATGTATTTCCCAGTATCTTTTGTAAGTATGAAATGTAATAATATTTTTAAAAATCATCTGATACCATAAAAATGATCACTGAAAGATTTAGACGGTGGCTCATGATAGAGATAATTCAACTTAAAATATAACAATAATTAAACTACCAGTTTAAAAAATCCCATTATAGATTTCTAATGATGTACTGCCCTCTACATCAACACAAAGAGGAATTGAGCTACTTTTTCTTCCCATTTTGCCTTTTATTATAGAAAAAAACCCAGAAAGAAAAAAATCATAATTCAGACTTCAGAAATGAAATTACAGAAAATCACAACTGGAAAAAAAGTTGTTCCCTGACTTCCAAAATCCTGACAGAAGCTTGACAGGAAACATTTTTTGGAAGTCAACTATCTAAAATGTTGCTTATTCATGATGTTGCCAGAGAATACTGAGAGGGAAATGAGATTGCAATCTCTCCTTGTCCAGCTGTCAAAGAAGATAGCAAATTTTTCTTCCACCGAAGATACAAAATTTGGGGGGGAAAAAAAATTCACACTGTTGGAAAACCACACGTCACCTCAGTGGGTTTGAACAATATTTAAAACTGGATGTAATGTGACAGCAACCACCTGGACACCAATTCAAAAATCACAAAGGTTATTGCTGTAGTACGATATGAGCAACAGGGAATTGGCAAATCATAATGAAGAAGACAGTCTACGCATGTAAAACTATACAGAAGGCACGATTCGGCTTCAGGGTGTCAGGGAACACAGAGATACTATGCAAGGTGAGAGCTTACAAGCCTGAGATGTATTTTTCATTTAGCATTCACTTTAATATTTTACCCAGCATTCATCTCAACAAAACTACTAATGAGGCAGTTTAATGATAAAAAATCAATGACCTGGTATGATGGCCAACTTGTACATGGGTTATATATCTTTAATGGTTAACTGGAACACCAACTAGTATCTGAAGAGCATCTTTAAGTGGCAACTAATATCCATCATTAGAGTGGATTTTTTCTTCTTCGTAAAGCTGGAGACATATATACCAATAGAGTCAACTCTTAGACACATGTAAATCAAGGCAAACTTCAAATCAGTATAGAAAGGCAGCTGCAAAAGTGTTTGATGGAATCTTTCTGAATCCCTATTCTTCTCCCACTTATTCTCTAAGGCCATTCCTTCCTCTCACCAGCTCCCTCTAGTCTCATTTTTTAGTAGGTATATTCGATTAACAAATCCCATCTTGTTTGTAGAGTATGAAAAACCATCTCAGGTCAGAGATTCTGTTCTTTTTATCTACTATCATTATTCTGCATTTCGGCTTTTGGGAGACTTTCTTATTTGAATTCCAGTCTTCATATGTGTTTTACCTTTCCACAATTCAGTGCCTTTATTTAAACAGACTCCATCAGTATCCGTTTTTGCTTCCGCTGGGTTCCCTTACCCTAATTTTGACCTTCTTCCCCAAATACAGCAGGAGCTATTTTATTTTTTCTATCTTGGACACAAGGGCACAGTCCCTTACATTAGTAGGTGCTCAAAATGTTGTTATAGATATGAAGTACGCTACATTGAGAACATACTAGAATATTTTGTGGCCATCCTCTTTTATTCTCGCAGAATATAAAGAAGGCTTTTGAGCACAGGTGCAGATCACACGAATGGTAGGAAGCGTGGGCAGCTAGTCAACCTGGTGATGAATCAAAGCAAAATCCCTGTGCATCATTTCATCTTCTAGAGGCGCCCATTTAGCTTTCCAGGATCACGCTTGTCTTTAGTGTCTCAACATTGCAGGTGTTTCTTTTGGAGTCCCTAAGAAAGGGACGGTCCTCAATCAGGGGTGTAAGCTTAAATGCTGTAGTGCCCTCCAGTGAAAGAAAGAAGAGAGGGAAGAAGGGAGAAGAGCAGGGAGGCAAGAGGCCAGGAGGAAGACAGAGAAGGACTGAGGAGGGGTCAGAGAGTGGAATAGGAGTTTAACTTCATTTCATTTTGCATGATAGAATTTGTTTCAGAAGTTCCTATTAGGCCAGAAATATTTGGGAGTGACATTGATATGGGGGATAGGAACTTCTGAAACAAATTCTATCATGAAAAATGAAATGAAGCTAAACTCCTATTCCACTCATTATCACATTAAAATGATCCATTTTCATAGAATTCTTATTCTTATAGATGACAAGCTCTGTGCAATATAATAAGCAATAGAATTACATCAAGTAAACATGAAGATAAATAAACCTTGAAAATAAATTGTGTGGTGTTTAAAAATTAATAAATGCTGTAGAGCAAAACATAAATAAATCAAATTCCACTTTTTGTATTGAACATTAGACTAATTTAGTTTATAAACATGTTCTTAAAATTTTGTATTCTGTCAAATTTGTCTCATATCATTGGGAAAATTCAGCATTTATTACCATTTGACATCACATCCTCACATTTTTATCCCAGTATTACATTAGAATGAATCGTATACTCTTGCCTCTGCTTTCATCTTCTTGATTTTTCAAAGGATGCTTGTACCCAACATGTAACATTCATTATTTGTCTAATAGTTGTTCAAAACTTCAACATAACTCGAGTACGATATAAGAGAGTTACATACATGAATACGGTATTGATCAAAATAAAGGATTGACTGAAAGATGGAAATAAGGTATTGTGTCTTTGTAAATGACAAATACATCAGGCAGAAAGTAACTGTTATAATCTATTAATAAATAAAAATTAATTGCCAGCACAATATACAATTTTCTGTTGCATTTTTTTACCTTTGTATTGCAAAGAAAGGCCTCTCATTTATGAACACTATTGTGTTGGGACATTCTTTTTGGGTAGAGATAATTCAATATCAATGAGCTTTATTTCCTTATGAGTATGATCAGTATTGCTGCTTTTCAGAAAGTTGGAAAATGGAGCATTTTAGTGACTTTTCTAGGTAAAAATCTGGCTCTGTCACCTTTGCGAGTGGGTATAGTGAAGGAACCTCTGACTCAAACCATGACAAATTGAGTGAAAGCACTGGGAAAAGTCAAGCAATAACTGAAATAACAACAACTGCCACAGGATAGTAATACTAGAACAATGCCGGAATGCCTATCCAGGGGCCTCTGATCATGAGGAAAACGGAAATAACTCAACACTGATTGTATAACTGTGATATCTGCAATTTTAAATACCGTCTTTAGGATTTTCCTGGAGTTTCTTTCTGAGAACTATAGGGACACCACTCCTTGAAGACACAGGCCACACCACCTTCACCTCCATATCCTCATTGCACTCTGCACTCAATAAATATTCATCAGGGAACTGTGGGCTAAAATGCTAACCCCAGAGTTCTCCCTGGCAAGGAAGACTAGAACAAAAGTTCTCCCTGCAGATTGCCCAGACATGAAGGGATTGAGATTCAGGGTGTGACCTGAGTCTAAACTTTTTATTCTCTTCCTTGTAAGAATTATGCCCTGAGGGCATAGCTTCCTGTCTAGAGCTATTACACTCTGGCAAACATGTAATTTCAGACGAAAGAGAAAGAGCAGGTCCAGGGCTTTTACTTTCAAACATGCTATGCCTATTTTGGATATCTTAAAAATAAAAAGCCTTCAGTATTGAAAAACAGAGGTCTTTCCTATCATCCTATGCCCCACAACATTTACAGACTTACAGGCAATTCATGTAAAACTCTCTCAGAAGTCCTGATTTGCCCAAATTCTCTGAACAGTTCTGCTGACAGGACCATATAGGAAAATAAACTCCAGTTGGGCGGGGGGCGTAAGAAGGAAAGAGCCAAAATTGTGACCAAATGTTAGGCATGAAAAATAGTCACAAAGTTTATGAACAATATGTGATGAGAGAAGCACATGGAAAGAAGGAGGAATATACAAATCAATGTGAAAACAGCAAATTACTTCCAGTGATGGCCTTTACAAAATTCACTTGAGAAATACTTATTAAATGGCTACTCTGGCAAAACACTGTGAAGAAATTTAACAACAGACAAGGCATCATCTTTGCTCATTCAGTGTCCATCGTCCAAAGGGATGACAAGCTCATGGACAAGTGTAACTCAAGCTGGTAACGTGGCAGACGTTACTCAGAAATGCGAGAGGGAAATGTCCTACTTCAGGCCACATCTCAGATGAATCTTGAAAGGTGAGTAGACTTTTGAAAGGCAAGGTGGGAAAAGGCATGTCAGAAGTGGGGGTGTGGGGGGTTGTGGGAAATGGCACACCCAGGGGGCTGTAAACAGAGCAATGCACGTGGACCCAAAGGGTCAGGTGAGGACGGCATCAGAAATAAGGCTACAAAATAAATCAAGGCCAGGCTGAGTTTATATTTAACCTCAGATGAAATAAGGAGTCAAACAATGTGTCTATGCAGGAAAATTAGATGGCCAAGGTAGTGTTTTAGGAATATTAACCTGGTGGTTATAAGAGAGAATGCCATAGGGGAATACTAACACGAGGTGGCCAGTTAGGAGGCTACAATGATACCCCAGTCTTTAAATTAAAAGGGCCTGAGGTGGTTTCAGTGGGCTTATGTGTCTGGTGATGTTTTAAGTATGTGAAAACTCAAGAGGGAGGTTGGTTGAGGACAGGATGTGGGAGAGAAGGAAGCGAGAGTCAGAGATGGCTGCCAAGGGAAGCCTTGATAACTGGGATGATGGTGACTCTACAAGGAGAATTCGGAGCCAAGAGGAGTTGCTACCTCAGGAAAAAAGATGATGAATTTGGTTTTTATAAGTTTATTTGAATTTAGTTTATGTGAAGGCAGCCCATCCAGGTGGCAATATACAGCAGGTAACTTTACATGCAACACTAGTTGGAGAAAGAGGGACTTTATACTTATCACCAAAGCAGAGTAGTTTAGTGAAATTGTTTTTCTCATTGGCTTCAATTTCCTCTGAAGAAGATTAAATATGAATAAAGATTACCAGAGTAAGCTGAATGGTGGCCCCCAAAGATACCCCTGCAACCTGTAAATGTTACCATCTATGGAAAAAGGGTCTTAGCAAATGAGATTAAGAATTCTGAGATGGGAAAATTATCCTAGATTATCCAGATGGGCTTAAAATGAATCACAAATGTTTTTAGAAAAGACATATGGGGAAATTCAACCCAGACAAATAAGGGGAGGGCAACGTGACCACAGAGGAAGAGACTGGAGTGATGCAGCCACAGGCCAAGGAAGGCGAGTGGCCACTAGGAGCGGGAAGAGAAAGAGAAAGGTTCCTCTCCAGGGCCTCTGCAGGAATGCAGCAGAGCTAGCCCCACTTCTGGACTTCCACACAGTGACACTGATTTCAGACTTCTGGCCTCCAGAACAGTGAGAGAAAAAATTTCAGTTGTTTCGGATCACCAGATTTGTGGTAGTTTGTTACAGCAGCCACAGGAAACTAACACAATTTCAAATAATTTCTATCACTTAAATTTTCAATATATGCATAAATGGTGATAATCAAGATAATTTTTTTTAATTCAAAGAATTTCTTGTATTTTACATGAAAATATTATCAAAAGAGATCATTTTTTGTCATAAAGTTCTTCGGAGTTACAGAAGCCATGTTTCAAAAACATCTCAAATTATTTAATTTTGTTTACTATACTTTTAAAGAAACATCTCTGTATCAGACACCAAAAACTTTTAACTACCTACTACCTTCCACTTTCTGGACTAAATAAGGAATATCACAAATTAACAATAGCAAGTTGGTATTGAGATACTATCAATAATAATATAAAAACAGCAAAAATAAAAACCACAAATGTAGGAAAGGGGCTCGGTGGAGAAAAGAACCCTTATCATTATGTACTTAAGAAAATAGAATAACATACTTCTTAAATATTATGTTTGCTGCATGAATTACAAATATATTGACAATTTCCTGTATCTACCATATTTTACAAATTTGTTTTTACCTATCCAATCATATAACCAAAGAGTTCCATAAAGAAAATAGGTTTTCACATTGTAAGTTCTTAAATATTTCATTACATGTTTCTAACTTTTAACCTTGACATATAATATTTAAATTAAATTCTAAATATCTTAAGAGAAAATGAAGAACTGATTTTTGCCAGAATTATTCCTTATGCAGTCATATTTAGAATGTCCACCCTTAATGGAAAGAGAAGCATCATCATTCACACTACAGTAAGCTTATTTTCTCTCCTAAGTCTCCTTAGACTAATATAATCGATATTCTTTATAGCCAAATTACTTCACCTTAAAAAAAAAAAAAAAAAAAAAGCATGCAAAAAGACCTCTGAATCTCAGGGAATAGCTAGTTTGAAAATTCAAATGTTATTTTAATAAAATACAAAATGAATACCACACTTATTTTTAAAACAACTGAAATTTTTGCTTATTCAGATGGCTATTGTCTAAGACTCCAACTGGCATGCTCATTGCAGTAGCATATGTGCTGAAGTTACAACACCACAGCAAAGATTGTCAATGGCATGCAACTTCAAAAAGATTCTGTCAAAAGATAAAATTACAACAAATTTAAAGATATAATTTTTTTTCTTTTTTTTTTTTTTGAGATGGAGTCTCGCTCTGTCCCCCAGGCTGCAGTGCAGTGGCGCAATCTCGGCTCACTGCAACCTCCGCTCCCAGGTTCACGCCATTCTCCTGCCTCAGCCTCCTGAGTAGCTGAGACTACGGGCGCCTGCCATCACGTCCGGCTAATTTTTTTGTTTGTATTTTTAGTAGAGATGGGGTTTCACCGTGTTAGCCAGGATGGTCTGGATCTCCCGACCTCGTGATCTGCCCACCTCGGCCTCCCAAAGTGCTGGGATTACAGGTGTGAGCCACCGCACCTGGCCCTGTTTTTCTTAAATTTAAAGACCTAATAGGCTTTTATTGAATTCTAAAGTCAGGCAACATCTCATTCCAGAAAACAGAATGAGTGTTCTAATGAACTGAGCAGGAGTATGGCTTTATAGGCAGAAAAGGGATAAGAAAAAGCAGAAACAGTGAACGAAAGAGAATTGGTTGTTTCAAAGTTACTTTCCTTATAGAATTAAAACAGAGAGGACTTCCTTATCATGCCAGCTCAGGTAAACTGGGCCCCTTCTGATTGGTTGCTGTAAATCTCCTGTCTTTTGAAAAACTGGCTTGTTTCAAAGTTCAGTTTGATTATGTGGCACAGGGATTCCATTCTGGTTTTGTCTGGTCTGTTGGGCCTAGTGCTGGAACTCGGTCCAAAGCAATGAACTCTTGTAAATTTCATTTAACAATCCCATATATTCTTTTAAAAAATAGTAAAAATTTAAAAAATAAGACAAATAGAAATGTACTGCTAATTCCAAACTGCTTAGTAAGGTGGACAAATCACAGCTGTTACAGACACACAAAAATAATTCTGTAAGTGAATTACATTCTTGTTAAGTGGCAAAATGTAAAAAACAAAAACAAAAACAAAAATAAAAAACAAAGAAACCAAAAATCTATACATCAGGGAAAGTGTTTAAAAGGGCTAGATTCAACGAAAGATCTATAGATCATCTCCTTGAAATGATATTCTAAGCATATTTCAAAAGGGATTAAATAATAAGTAACTCTTTCAAATGTAGATAACTATATTTTTTTAATTTAAATTTTGTTCACTTATCTTCTACAAATGCTTATAAATGCCTGAATGAATTTATTTTCTTGACAATGGGCATATTTTTAATCAAACACTAGGCATGCAGGCTGGTGAGAATCAATTAAAATCCCATTGTGTAAGAGTTCAATAATCTAGAAGGAAAGGCATTATAATTAGAAGTAATCTGCATATATAATTTATGTTGTTTGGAAAGCCTAAATCATTGCTAAGAGTTACATGAATTTTTAGAAAACAATTGCTAATTTTACTTCACTTCACTTTGATTTTTGAGTCTCTGAGGCCTACTTCTTAAAGCCTCAAACAAGTTTAGTTAAAATTATCTTCCTCTACTGTGCAACAAGTTTAAGCAGAAAAACAAAATGCTTTTCCTACTTCTCTTACAGTCTAAATTACAGAAATTGGTGTAGATGTTCTTAGGCTCTTTTATTCTTGGCTGCCTATGAAGAATTTCGCTTGCTTTTTCTCCGTTCTTACCCAAATCCCCCAATTGCATTCTGTAGCACATCAAATTGCTCCTGCCTGTTGTTTTACAAGCTCACACTGTTGAAAGGCAAGGTAACAGGGTGGTTAAGAGGGTTGGCTCAAAAGCCAAACTGTGGAGACGCTAAGCCTTGTCATGCCACTTTACAGCCAGGAAATCTCAGACAAGTTACTTAGCTTTCCCTTGCCTCTGTTTTCTTATCTATCAAGAGAAGATAATAATAGTACCAATTCATGGGGTTATCATGAATCTTGAAAGGGGACGGATGGATGGATAGATAGATAGATAGATAGATAGATAGATAGATAGATAGATAGAACTTAGCACATAATAGGATATGAGTTAGCTAATGCTCTGATAGTTCTGTGTATATTTCTCTTTAAGACAGAGAAATGGAGATAAATCTCAGTATTTTTGAGTTGAAAATTAGAAAAATTAAGATTGACCAGGAAATAAAAAGAGACTGGGGTTCTTTATGATAGAAAAAGGGCTTGGCTAGAGAGAGAACACCCAGTCTCCAAAGCTCATTGACAGTACATTTTGTAGTGTAATCCTTCCCTGCATCTGTGCAGATGTTATACCATTAGAAAACTTGGAGAGAAGGAGTCAGGGAAGAAAAGATGAAATCAGTCACTCAGGACTTGGGAAAGCCGCCTTTCCTACAGCTTCACAATCATTACATGCAACTGAAATACTCTACACATTTATTATTCACTTCAGGTACAAAGAATTTTTAAAAGCATTTAACATCCTCCCAAATAAGTAAATATTGCAACTCATGAAATTGTCTCAGATTACTAAAGCTGTCATCTGTTGATTTTAATGTTTAAAGGGTTATTTTCAAAAAAAGAAGTACAATAGCTAATTCTCACAAATCAAGAGATTATGTGTTGTATTTTGAATTACATTTGAGGGAGTTTTCCATTTTTGTTTAAAATCTGATTTATTTAATGGAGAAGTAGAAATATTCTTCAAGGGGTGAGAAAGAATTAAATGCATTTCTTACTTAACTGACCTGGAACCAATTACATCCTAATACATGTTCTATCATGTTACATTGGTTCAAAAACAGCACTTAAAAATAAACACACACACACACACATGCACACACACACACACAAGTCCTCCAGGACATGCAGGACTTGCCTTTGGGAGCACCTGTTTGAGGGAAGTGACAAGTGGTATGCCTATTTTCCTATAGCCGTGATGCATATGGCATCTTAGGAAGGCTTTTTTAGTGCTACTTTTGTCAAAGATAATAATAAATATAATGTGTCTAATTCTGGTCCTGAGAACTAAATGGGAACATAGAAAACATCACCAAAGTTCCAAAGAAATTCACAATTAAATCAACGAGGAAAGATTACGGAAACTTAGATTATTTATCTTGGGTAAGAGACCACACTAAATAATATCCTCTAATTCAAGATTCCTACAGAGGATGGTGAACATGAACAGTTCTTGTCACTATCTTTGGAGCTGGAATTGTCTTCGGCTTCATTCTCTTCCCACTGTATATCTGCTCCTGGAATGAGATCATCCATGGCTTCTACTGTCTGTATGATATGGTCCCTAAACCAGATCTCCCTATCCACATAGCCAATTGTCTTAGGACATCTCAAAATGTCTGAACTAGAAATAGAAAATTAAAAGTCATATCTCAGCCTTTCTGCAATACTCTCCCTACGTACAAACACACTTACCACCATTACCTTCACCCTCACCACATATTTCAGAGAATGGCATTTCTATCTCCTAATCCAAACAAGGTATCTTCAACCACTCTACATTTCCAAATCCAGTCCATCATCCACATTTATTAATTCAAATTCCTTCAAATATCAGGATTCCATTATTTTATTTTCTTCATGTCCTCTGCCACTACATGATTTCCAGCCATCATTTCTTAGCTAGATTGCAGCAAGGAACTCCTAACTGGTCTCCTCTCTAATCCATTCTCTCTACATCCACTAGACTAGAGTAATAAATCCAAAATGAAAAGCTGACTATATCATTCCCCTGCCTGAAGTTACTCCACGGATGCCAACAGCTCTCTGCACCCCACACTAATATCTGCCACACCCCTTGGTCTGATCCTAAAGAAGTGTTTTCTTTTCTCTAAACCTGTTCTTTTTACCTCACACTGTTTCCCACTCTTTGAACATATTTCATTCTTTATCTACATATTTTCTACTTATCTTAAAGGTTCAGGTCAGATAGTGCTTTTGGGAAACCTTACACATTCTTCTCTGTGTTGCTCTGCTCAACAAGCTAAATTAGTTATCCCATGTCTGCATCCCCATATTATGTTCTATTAATTATAGTGTATTTTAATTGTCTATTGATTTAGCTGCTTTTCCCTTTTGTCCATCAGATCCTTAAGGTCAGGAGTCTTGCATTTTTTGCCATTGAATCCAGAATGCCTGGCACACTGCCTCAGATATGAGAAGCACTCTTTAATTGTTCAATAAATAGAATGAATAAAGGACATAGATTGTAAGAATCAAGACACACAAAGGGGGTGCTTGGAAATGTTTTTGGGTGCACTAATTCAGAAAACATATTAACGTTACTGAAATGTTTTTAAATTAAATTGTATTTTGATATTGGGGACAAAGTTCTAAGTTTTCCTCCCATCCAAACAGGCTCTGAGGCAGAGATTTGTTATGCAGGAAGTTTATTGAGGAGTATCCCCAGGAACAATGCCTGTAAGGTAGTGAGAGAAAGGGGACTGAACTGAAGGAGAAGGTGAACTACAAGGCACTTACAACACAGACCTCAGTTGATCCGAATGGGACCTCTGAACCTGAGATGACCCTTCACAATGGGCTCTCATCAAGGCAGTAGGGTTGGGCTTCTGTGCTCCTACGTCGCCCAGTCATAAGACGCAGGTTACTGTCAGGGAGGAACCACGGCCTTGGTGAGACAGCTACTTTCAGCAGAGGCCAATTCCCATTGAGAGAATTAGTTTTGAATCATCATCAGGCAGCACTTACTAGCAACTGAGGGTTTGGATGTCTCATTTCTGAAGGGGATATCTACGTGGTACACGCAGCACCCATTTTAGTTCACCCCTCAGGTCACTCAGATCCACTTAGTTCATATAATAAGTTAGTAAATTCTCACTCTCTGGGAGCAGGTCCTCGAGGATTCTAGATTATCTCTTTTCCTGTAGAAATTTACAAGAGGAAAGTTAGTGGGACAAACTATAGCTCCCAAGGCAGGTGGTCTCAAGGTCACAACTGATATTCATTGTCTCCATTCTCTACACATGCCTTACCAAGACTTGCCACTTACTTACTGCAGATAAGTCTGATAAACATTATGTCTTCAAATAACAGACCAATGTGATATTCAGTAGAATGTTCAGACAGTCCAGGTTCCTTAAGAGTCCAAGACAGAAAACATAGCCCTAGGACAAGACTGTAAGTTTGTATTGTTATCTAATTAAGTGAATGTAAATGGCTTCTGTTCCTCCTCCCTGATAAGATGAGAAGAAATGGATTTGCCAGATCAATGGCTGCCAACCATGTACTTGAAGCCCGGTTGAGTTTGTGACAGCCTTCTTTCATTCACTAGAATTTATCTGTTTTTTGCCGGGGTCAGACTTATGCTCATCACCATTTCCTTTGCTATTAGAGAGTCCAGTTCTGTAACAGCATCTTTTCAGTGAACCTTGGACAACAGAGGATGGCTACCAGTGGCTTTTCAGGGATGATAATGCTCCTCTCACTAATATTTTTATTATCTGTCTGGCTCCAGGTCCTCTAGAATATGACCAGTTAGTTTTTCAGCCCTCTGTATACCAAGACAATTTCTCTGAGCCTTTTGATTAGTTCATCCACTGTCTGCTACAGTAAAATTCTGGCATTTCTATTTCTTATAGAATTGGTCATCATTTTTACCAAGCTTTCAATAATCATTTTAGCAATATGTTAACACCATCTCCCAAAGTCCTTGCCAGGGTATTAAATTCTGTATCATGAGCAAGTCATCCCATGTTCATAAATTCTCCCTTATTCAACTTTCTGTTCCAACCACTTTGAACCAGCACCCTCTGGATCCAGTCCAACATATATGCTTCCAATTATATGGCTCTTTGAGCTTCCTTCCCACAGCTGTCCCAGTATATTCTTGGTCATGTTATGTTGGAAATTGACCATAGATATTAGCTTGATGGGTTCGAGGTTGATTGAGAAAAAATAAATAAATAAACTGTGATTCAGTTGTAACACAGGTCTCAGCCAAACTTACAGAGAGCTTTAGCATTAAGACAGTCTTTGGGAGTTTTCCCCATCAAGACAAGGGGTTGTGGCTTTGTACTATCTATGTTGTTGAGTCACTGGATATGAACTAGCCCCTGGGAGGCAGGCATTACCTTGGAGACGGCAGCTTCCTTCACCAGCAGTCAAGTCCAGCAGAGGGACTTAGCTGTGAGTCATCAGCAGACAACACTTCCAGTAGGTGAGGAAATAGTGCCTCAGTTCTGAAAGGGAGATCTGGGTGCCCACCAGGGCATCTACCATAGAAAATATGCCAATAAGACAAAAATTAGGAGGCAAACCTTACAAACTCTGCCATTACCTCTTCTCTGGCACCTCTGAGGGGATAAACAACTCTGGTATATTGGTTGTCATTTCATGTGGTCAACATTTTTAGGAGAGTAAATAAATGGATTGTGAGATTTGTTCTTCTTGCAAAGACTTAGGTGATCACAAGAAGTGAAATGTTTGGTAGAAAATAATGGTGCCTCAAGGGTAGACCTAAGTACTTTAGTCCTTGGATCCTAGAAAGCTAGACTCTGAAAACTTCTGGCCCCTCAGAAGTTTCTGGAAGTTTTTATTCCCTATGATAGTACAATAAGCTCAAACTCTAAAAATTCTTTTGTGTCTTGGACTTAAACATTAGATTTCTTTGGTACAAGTTTCTTTCATTTGCATAGCAAACAAATCTATCCTATGTTCCCATGTCCTGGTGATTTTAAAATGTAATGCTGTACATGTATATGACTGCGCACAGCATTTTTTTTAAAGGTATGCGATCATAGAAAAGCAAATGACCAAAGCTGCCCACTCACATCTCAGACACCCCTTGACCTACTTAACAGACTTCTGAGAAAGTGCATATGGACTTCTTTCTCTTCACGTCATGGGATATAAAACTAAAGGCATGTATAGAGATTATTTCGAGAAAATTATTTGAGTTTCTAATATCTTTATTATCCAGTGGAAATATAGAGGCTTGTTAACTCAAGAATACATTAAAAATGATGAAAATGTTAAATAAAATAATGTAATACAATACAATTATCTCATTGTATTTATAAAATATTTTCCAAAGATTTTACCTTCTTTGAGCTCTTCCAGAGCCTATTAGGTAAGCTGGAATTATTTTACACACATTCCTATATATGGAAACTGAGGCAAATGTTAAATTATTTTGTTAAAACTCACACACCTAATGAGAAATCCTCCCAAGGCCTGACTGTGGTCTTTTTGCATCAAAGTCAATATTGCTTAGCTGCACCAGGTAGTCATGTATAAACATGGTATATACTTGACCTTCAAAAAAATAGCTTGTTTTTATGTACCTAGAAACACATTTCCCAACAGAGAATCGACAAAACAAGTAAAAATTAATTTGGGTTGGGGTTTTAACTTTTTGTAAATGCAAAACACAGCCACAGATCAGAATTTCTCTCCTCTAGAGGATACCTCACTTGTTTTCATCCTTGAAGCAAACACTGTGGGAAAATTAGAAAGAGCTGGTTCAGCTGATTTAAAGTTATCTTAGCAACAACATTTCCCATGTTGTGCTGAGCAGAAAATTCCTGAAGTTTCAAATTTTGCATGATGTTAGACTTTCCTGAAACATAGGGCTGTATGAGGTTTTAAAGAATTGATTGATACTTTTAAAGTTAGAGCAATTTCCATTTTTTAAAAAGGAGATCATTTCCTATCTTTTTTATCTTGAAGAGATCCTCTTCATAATGATGATTACCCTAGCTACTGAGTATTTTCTCCAGGCAAAAAAGGCACTTGAGCAGCACATCTGTAAACTTATCTCAACCCCACAGTCCACGTGGAGGCTGACTTCAAAGCAGAGAGAAGCTCTAATAAGAATGAAACACAACACACTAATAATACTTCTTAATAACAGCACCTAACAATTATACAACGCTTTGCACTTTCAAAGCATTTTACAATCATTAATTAGTTTATCCACACAACATCCCTATGACTTATGCCAGTATTATTATCCTCATTTTTAAAATAAGGAAACTAAGATCTAAAGTGATTAAGTGCCTTGCCCAAGGTCACATAATGAATCAGTAGTAGGATCTGTACTTGATTTCATAACTCTGTCTAATTTTCAGGACTGATAGAGAATGTGAAATCTTTGAGGTCCACAAATCATCTGCTTGGAATACAAACCTACTGTTCTCCCACTTGTCAATAATACCCTCCTTTCTTCATTGATTTCTATAAAACAAAAGCTAAGAAATTAAGAATCTGCCCTTTAAAATATGTAAGTATATAATAAACTCATTTAAATTAAATAAAAAGTAAAAAGGAAAGCCAGTGTGTCTGAAAATCATGTGCTCTCCACTATCCTGTCATTAGGAGAAATGTATTTGTGATGGATCCCTAAATTATGTTTTCTGTCTAGCAGAAAAGAAAGTTGATAGCCCTACCACATCCTGCAGCTATAATTAATATAGACTGCTCCTTGTTCCCAAATATGACTTCTCACTAACACCAGCACCCCTACCACTAATCAAGTGAACCAATCAAAGGAGCCTACATAAATGTTTTCTCCCTATGATAGTGAAAAATCGCCTCTGGGCTCATTGAATTTGAGGATATATAAATCTAGATAAACAAAAGAAAGCTTTTTTTTTTTAACTTTTGGAAATTTATCCTAATATGTTCCCTATCAGAATTGGTTAGAATAACCTAGGATTATGTTCCAGACCAAAGAACATTCAAATCTCAATGACATAATACAAATCTATTATTTCTTGCTCATAGTACGCATCCATCTTAGGTTGGTGGGAGCAATCTGCTCCACTTTTTCTTCACTCAAAAACCCAGACTGACAGAGCCATAAACATATGGGTCACTTGGACAGGAGGAAAGAATATTCCAAATTGCACACTAGATTTTGAAGCTTCAACATAGAAGTGGCACTTCATCCTTACTCACACTTCACTGGCCAATAGCGAATTCAAATGGGCATCAAAGTGCAATCCTACCATGTATAGGGAAGAGGAGAACCAGAATAGATGGGAATCCCAAATAATGACTACTCACCTTTCTGGTCACCAAATATTTGACACATTCCTCTTCCAGCCTACTTCCTGTCTCAAAGTGACAAATGTTAGGGCCACATAGACTTTTAGACAAAGATATGTGTTAAAAGCCAGATCATAATTTGCTATCTTCCCTCACCCATGATGGCCACTAGCAACATTTCAAACGGTGGAGGTTCTATTGGCTGAATAAGCATGAAGCAGCATAAAGCTCTTATCTAATCAATAGTGGAATCATAGCACGAACAAGAAACAACCTTTTGTTGTTGATTTAAGCTCTGAGATTCTGCAGTTGTTTGTTATTGCAGACTAAGCTGGCCAGTCATCTTACAAGGTAGTGTGGATTGATAACAGCCATATTTCACTCACAAAAGTCAGATGAAAAACCTCATTATCAATAAGCTCCTAAAAGGAAGGGGAAAATAGGGAGTGCAAATGGGTGACAAAATTGGCCTTGATGTCCATTATGCCTAGTTATCTCTATACTCCTTTTTTTCTTTTCTCTCCCTTCCCCTCCATCCCTCCCTTCTTTCCTTCCTTTCTTCCCTCCTTTCTTCCTTCCTTCCTTCCCTCTTTCCCTCGTTTCCTCCTTCCTTCCTCCCCTCCCTCCTTCCTTCTTTCCCTCCACTCTCCCCTCCCCTTCCCTCCCTCCCTCCCTCCCTCCTTTCCTTCTTCCCCTCCCTTCCCCTCCCCTTCCTTCTTTCCTTCCCTCCTTTCCTCCTTCCTTCCTCCCCCCTCCTTCCTTCCCTCCCTTGCTCCCTCCCTTCCTTCCTTTTCTTGCTCTTTCTTTCTTCTTCTACTGAAGAAAAACACCAAAGTCTCCTGCAAGCAGCCTAGTTAGAGGGAGGTTTGGAATCAGAGATGACTCTAGAGTCATGGTATAATTTTAACATAATTCACGGATAAAAAATCAAGAACAAAGGCTCCCGAGACAAAAATACTTGCATGGCACTGATCACCTAGAAACCACCTTGTTACTTTCTGAAGAAGCAAGCAAATGAAATAATGATATCTTTACATAGTAATATGCATTGCTTTTTTCCAATCCCTTGGATTTTTATGGCTATGATCATTATTTTAAGGGCTTATCATTTATTACATCTCTATGATACACTTAGCACTTTACATGTACCTGTTATTTCATATTTTATACAAGAAGTATTTTTTAAATTAAATTTACAAGTGAGAAAACTAAGGTTCCAAGGATTTGAATAGTTTTGCCAGGACAGGCAGCTAATGAGCAGCTGAGCCAATAAAGACATTCCATTTGGGTGGCACTAAAGCCCATAGAATTTCTTGGGTATCTCATTGTCTCCTTTTCAGAGGCTCTGTTATTTACCATATGAATATATTCACACTGGTTTCAAACTTTCAGCAAAGTTTCTCTCAAATTTCTGTGGTTGCAGAAATCTGGGACTCACTGTGACATGTGAGAAGAGCTGCATGGTGCAAGTCTTCAGTACCCCATGCTGAAGCCCCATGATGCCACTTTGTTTCAGAGGAGCTTGTCAAGTTCCAGATTCACCTCCAGGGAGGAACCCTGTGAGTTATACCACATGCCACTGACTGCCCATTCCCAATATAGCAGCTAACACAGATTGAGTGGCAACAATATACTAGGTATCATTTTAACTACTTTTCACAAGTTAACCCGGGTAATCCTCACAGCAATCCTAAGAAACATTTTTCTATAATTATCTCTAACACAGGAGAATTGAGAGGTGGGTACTTTGTTGAAGATTACACAGCAGAAATTTGAACACAGGCAGTTCTTTTCCAAACCATCTGTACTTGACCATTCTACTAGCTGCCTTTCAAAACACACAAACAAAAGAGGTAAGGTATTATTAGGTGGTGGAAAAAACACTGTCTTAAGAGGAAGGCAAATGCTACTTTGAATTCCTTTTTCCCTTAGCTCTGCTCATCAATTCATCCATTCAGTAAATGAGCGGATAGGGCCTTCTAAGTACCAGGCATTATTTTAGGTGCTTGGGATACACTGATGAAAAGAAAAAAAAAAATCATGGGGATTGGAGGGCAGGTGTGGACCGCAGACCATTAAAGTGAGCTTTGGTTAAATCATTCAGTTACTCAGGTTGCTAGCTGCTTTATGACTAGTCAGGATGACATCCTTCTTTCCCTAAAAGAAGAGAGATTGAAGAAACCTTCCTTTGTTACTCCCTTCAGTTCCAAGACTCTGAAGTCTAGTTCTGTACAAATTATCACCTGCACAAATAACCACCAAAGCATTCCTCTCCCCTCTTTCATGATTGTGAGGCTTTGCCTGAAGGAATTTGGAAACGGTGCTCTCTAACATCATCTATAAGGGCTCAGGGTTTCGGTAACAAGCAGAATTCAAATTTGGCAGAGTCTCATAGTATCTTGACTCTTACTGAGTAAGGAAAGTAGCATTAAAAAATAGAAGTACTTGAGCGAGCTAGTTCTTTTAAAAGGAGAACTAGTTCTTAAAAGTAGTTATATATTACCCTTTCATTTGATTTCTAATACTCTAATGATGAATAAGCATCTGTGAAGCAACCTAGAGGAGTTTTGTATATGGTTTCTTAGTCTGCAGATAAAAGAACATTTCTTGCAGAAAAACAGAGGAGAGTGGCACACATCTATCTTTCCTACTACATACAGAATGGTTTGTGTTTACCCATAGATCAGGCATAGAATCATATTCACCACTGAGACAGCAGAATATGTTTTAAAGACACAGAGAAGGGTAAAGTCTCAAATGTAAGCTCATCACTGATACTGGAGGCAGGCAAGTGATGAAGTATCACAGTGAGTCATTACTCCAAGAGGTTTCTTATAAACATTAACCAACAAAGGAGGAAAGATTGGCCACTTGGAAGCACACACTAATGACTTAGGATGAAACATAAATCATTTCAAAGAACTGTGTTGAATCTGAGAGTTAAAAGCGAGAAAGAGAGAAACAAGCAAGAAGAGTGGGTTGTCACCCAAACCAAGGTTGAGTTCTAATCATAGCCGAGAGAGTGCTGCAACTGAGGATGTCAAACAAGGCAGTTCAGGTAATAGGACTGAATGATATATGACTAGGAAGTTTCCAACAAATTTGATTTATCCTCCTTGAGAAATATTTGGGGACTGTAACCTAGATAAACTCTAAATTGAAATTTCTTTGCAAAGCAATAAAATTGAGACTCTCAAGTGTCTATACCTCAATTACTTTCTCCCAAGGTTTTAGAATCAAAAGAGAGATTGTACACAGTTCTGTGACTTCACAAAGTGACTAGCTGGGAACTCATGGTATTATGGGACAGCTTATTTTGAAATAGGGCTCATTTAAGCTGTTCTTAAATGAAACACCCTAGACGTTAAGATGAAGTACGAAAAGTTCTTTCATAATGAAAAATTATGGGATGTTCAGTTCATTCATCTCATTTTTGTGAGAGACAGGAGAAAAAAGAAATTATAACAATATTAAGGCATACAATGTTCCACAGCTGAATCCCCTAGAAGGCAGTATTTATATCATTCCAGGACCTCCTTCCAAGGTTAAGACGCTGCAAATATCACTTAATTTTCCACTTTGTTCAAATCCTGAAAATACTGGCCCTCAAAATTCAATTACTGAGGGTGACCTTACACTTAACGTCATTTCCAGGGACTCAGAAGCCCACTTGCTCAAAATAATATTATTCACCAAAATTCATTTAAAGAGAATTTGGGATGGCTGGGTCATATGGTACATCTAGTTCTAGATCCTTGAGGAATTGCCATACTGTTTTCCATAATGGTTGAACTAGTTTACAATCCCACCAACAGTGTAAAAGTGTTCCTATTTCTCCACATCCTCTCCAGCACCTGTTGTTTCCTGACTTTTTAATGATCGCCATTCTAACTGGTGTGAGATGGTATCTCATCGTGGTTTTGATTTGCATTTCTCTGATGACTCAGCCATCCCATTACTGGGTATATACCCAAAGGATTATAAATCATGCTGCTATAAAGACACATGCACACGTATGTTTACTGCAGCACTATTCACAATAGCAAAGACTTGGAATCAACCCAAATGTCCATCAGTGACAGACTGGATTAAGAAAATGTGGCACATATACACCATGGAATACTATGCAGCCATAAAAAACGATGAGTTTGTGTCCTTTGTAGGGACATGGATGCAGTTGGAAACCATCATTCTTAGCAAACTATCACAAGAACAGAAAACCAAACACCGCATGTTCTCACTCATAGGTGGGAACTGAACAATGAGATCACTTGGACTCGGGAAGGGGAACATCACACACCAGGGCCTATCATGGGGAGGGGGGAGGGGGGAGGGATTGCACTGGGAGTTATACCTGCTGTAAATGACGAGTTGATGGGTGCTGACGAGTTGATGGGTGCAGCACAGCAACATGGCACAAGTATACATATGTAACAAACCTGCACGTTATGCACATGTACCCTAGAACTTAAAGTATAATAATAATAAAAAATAATTTAAAAAAAAAAAAACAATGGAAAAAAAAGAGAATTTGAATTGAATCCTATGACTACAGATACTTCAGGAATAGAGGACATATAATTGGAGAAACCATCATTATGGTGTAAGTGACCATTTTTGGCAGGGAAGAAGGAAGATAGAAGGGGGATGAGTATTCTAAAGGCCTGGAAGAGATGGCGAGAAAGTGAAAACACTGATGACTAGCATTTTTAGAACAAATGTTAGTCATTTCATAGCTTTGCCTAGTACCATCTAGCACAGTGCTCCAACATGACTGGGTTCAGACCACTGACGTGCTGTTTATATGGCCATGACAAAATGCTGTGACACTGCCAAGAAAGCCCCAGATAGTAATACAAAAATACAGGATTCAAATCAACCTGAGTAATCTACCTTCATGCACACTCAATGCTCTATAAAAACCTTGGTCACACTTGTCTCTTCCTTTGCTGATAATGAATCAAAGCCACTGCCCTTTCTGGCTCTCTTCTCTATCACTGTGCCTCTCTTCACTGCAGTTATCTCCTGGTGACTGACCACTCACACCACCTTACATACACAGAAACATTTAGTCTGCTGTCATACCTGTCCCATGTACATCTACACTGCCTCCTGCATCCACCTAGCTCTTTGCAGTTCTCTGCTTTCCTGTCTATCTCATGCATTTTCTTCTTGCATTGATTCTTAGCATAGTTTCTTTCATCGGCTTGTTACCTAATCTGCCTGATCCCAAGCTTTGCCCCACCTATGTCTCCATATTGCTATCAGGTTAATCTTTCTAATATACACTGGCACATATTCTTCCCTGCTCCTGAAAGTCAACCAAATTATGCCTAAGCTGCTTAGCCTGAGTTTCTAGACCGGTGGGCTTCTCCACAAATCTGTACTTCATACCTCCCCAACATTACCTCTATTGTTTCCTATACCTGGAACACCCTGCACCTCATTTCAGTCTCTTGAAATCTCACCTATCCTTAAATATCAAATTGTAATGGCATCCATTTGAAAAAGTAATTCCCAATTCACCCTAACTCTTATCCTCCCCATCAAAATAAATGTGATCTCTCTTCTTTGAGCCAGGATAATTGTTTTTGTTCGTTTATCTCTTGTTGCATGTGATAGGTGCTGTGACACTCCACTCGAATCCCCCTTTAGGAATGAAGGACATATTCCCCTATCTGGGGGAGAACTGCCAGAGGACACCCTGAGCTGTCAGTTGTATCTGGGAATTGCTTCTGCTAAAGAAACACGCCTCATCCAAGGTCACTACTTCCAGCGACAGCTGTATCCAAGCACTGATCAATATGCAGGAATAAAAACCTGGCCCCCTTCAGCCCAACTGAAGACTCTGAAGAGTCACCCCAGCCCCAGAGCTCCTGTGGGGTTAGCTGAAAACTTCACTTGGAATGCATCAAAACCTAACTTCTTTCCCTGCCCAATTATGCTCCTTCCATAGCCTTCCCTTTCCTCAGCACACACAGAGGTATTATTCTCAAGAATACTTCCAAACAAACACTCTGCATGCTCCATCTTAGAGTCAGCCTCCAAGGGAACCCAAATTGTAATACAGCACTTATACGTGGTTAGTTTCCCTTCTATTAAAGTCAAGTATGCATTTATTCATACTAAATTACAAACTTTTGGAACAGGTATTGCATTTTCAAATCATATATGCCTGCAGTGTTTAGCATCAAGAGTCCAAAGTGTGTAGCACACATAAATGAATAAATGAGGGAATGAATAATTAATGCTTAAAATTAGCACCTCTGTGGTTCTGCAAGGTCTTTACACATCTAAAATATCATCAGCATGTTTTTTTTCATTGATAGTCTTTAATGAGCATTAGTTACAAATAAAGCACTGTGCTAGCTGTACTAGGGAGGATGTAGAAAAAGAAGTAATGGACTCCCTGCCCTCAGGAAGTTTATAATTTAGTCAGCAGGATAATTACAACCATTTACAGTCATCGTTCCCAATGCTGGCTGCTCACTGGAATCACCTGAGCAATTTCAATAACTCTCAGTACTGGGCCCCACCCCAAAGATTCTGATTTAATGGGTGAGATGAGCACCAACTCCCCAGGTGATTCTAATGCGTCACCAATGTGGAGAACCACTGAAACATGAAGAGCTATGTGTTCTAAGTACCATTTTAAGCACTTAGCCCAAGTTAACTAATATAATCCTCATAACAGCATTATGAGAAAATTACTATAATTATCATCATTTTATAGACCAAGAAATGAAGGGGCAGAAGACTGAAGTAATTTGCTCAAGGTCACATAGTTAGTTAGGTGTGGAGTCAGACCAAACCCCAAAACTCAGGCTCTGAATTTATGACTCTTAACTACTCTACTTCCTCACTTCTGGAGACAGCATGAAAAGTAAGCTAATTTGTGCTGAGTAAAATTTATATAAATATTTTATTTGAAAATCGGAGGTCACACCATGGTGGAAATAACAACAACAACAATAACCTCTGACATTTTGATTCTTACTCAAATGTTAGAGTAAGAAAGAAATCTTACTTTGTTTATTAAGGGAGACTTAGAATAATGATGAGTTTAGGCAGATGAGGTAAAAATAAGCTAGATCAATAAATGATATATATTTAAAAATTGGCAACTTATGGCTGTAGGTGGATTTTTATTTAATTGTTCTATAATACAAATGGAATGCTCTTTGTTCTTTCTCAAAACTCCTGTCATTCCACTAAGATCATTAATTGTATAAAAGTTATTTTAGGATACTCTCACATCCAAAAACAAGTAACAATAAGCAAAGAAAGAGGATAACTGAAAGTCAGTGAGCCAGAGGAAAACACTGGGGGTAGTTAAAATCTCCACTGTGTTTTGTCTCCTTAATATCCACCTCTCTTTTTATCTCCATAGTTAATAAAGTTGCAAATAGATGTCAAACAAATAACTGGATCCTTACCCTTCTTTTTTCCTCCGCACTGCTCTCATCCACACTTCCCAAAGTCTCCTTGTCTCCCTGTCAATCATTCCTGTTACCTTCTGTTGCTCCCCATACACGTTAACCAAGAGAAACAGAAGCATCTTCCAGCCCACCGTAAAATACCCTCTCACAGGGAAATGCAAGCCCAAGAAAACAAGTCCATAAATCTTCTTTAAGCATAGAGCATGTTTCTGGGGAATGCGTATGAATCATTGCTTATTCTCTTGACTGTATATGTGTATTTCTCATATACATTCATGTATCGCAAACATACTTCAACTGATAGAACTCATGTTGTCAGAAGTGGGACTTGAACATAAACTCCTGATTCTTATTTAATACAATTTCCACTACACCCCTGTTTTTAATACTCTATTAGAAATTTGGCTCAAAATTAATATTTCCGAATGACTTCCCAGGTCTCTAATGAGACTTACAAAAATCAAAATATTTTTAAGCTCCTCCTCAGGAATACTGAAGAACTCAGAACCTTTATACATAGAGCCTAGAATATTTAAAACTTCACTGTAGGTGCATAGAAGAAATAAAGTACAAATCTGAAAGTACAATGGCATATAGATAGATATACATATAGATATAGATTTAGATATAGAGTAAGGTACAAATGATTTTTGTTAAGTAGTAGCTGACTTTTTTCCTCCCTTTGTTTCCCAAACCCAAACCTTCTGTAATTTGATAATACTTTTAGAATTTAAAAAATTATGAAAAATATTTAACAATTCACCATAATTAGATGAGTTTTAAGAACTTTATAGATCCTAAGACTATTATTTTAGGGAGCTCCCACCTCATAGCATATGAAACATATTAAAATGTACCTAAATTCCACACTAACACAATGTTACAGGAGACTATGCAAGAGTTGAATTGAGCTGCAGTTGAGCAACTGAAATGATACAACCTTTTGCCATCTTATTTTATACTGTGTGCATATGTGTATGTATCCCACACACCCCCACCCTGTCCCTGTTCTCAGATATTTTCATATTCCCATAATAATTATGTGATTTACCTGGTGGGAAATTACAGTGCAATATTATATCTGGTTCCAATATCCACAAAGTCTACAATTGTCCTAAAGGCAATCACAAAGGCAATCAGTAACCAAAATTTGGGAAGCCACCTATAATGAATAAAATGTTCTGTAATTTGGCCAAGCTTAAAGAGTTTCAAAACAAGGCTTTGTAACTTTTATTTTATGTTATCTAAATAGTTACACCTATATATATTATTGGGATCAAAAGACTGATTTTGTGGCCTACCTCTGAGAATTAACTACTTGATAAATGAAGACTAGGTTAATTGTATTTAACTTGTTTCCCTTTGGTGCTTAAACATCTGGCTAGATAATTTGCACCTAAAAATCTCTGTAAACAACATACAGTTCTTAACAGATAGAGCCCAGTATTTTTAAATGCCAATTTGATTAAAACTGCAAAATCTAGGCAAGCAAGAATAAAAAGACCATATTTCTACTTCCTTTCACAAATGATAATCCCCTGCTTCTTGCCTTTTAGAAAAATTTGCACTGTTTACATTTTAAATGTTAGATGAGTACCTGAATAATCCACTATGTAATTTAAAATCATACGTTTTAAAAGGTTGCAAATTTAAGAACAGAGAAAATATTAGACAGCTAAATGAACTAAAGTATATGTTTTTAAAAAGCTTAATATTTCAGTCATAATACTATAGTTTCAAAGTTTCTTGAGTCTCCTAAGGTTAAAGGCTACATTTAAGATAAGAATGCTACACAGATTTAGCAAGAATGTGGAAAGAATGCCCTTCCTTTTATGGGTCAGAATCCTGGGCAGAGATAATCCATGGGTGCACCTAGGTCTGCAAAGCACCTACCGTGTGTCAGGCACTGAGCCAGGCCCTTCAGTACAGCAAATTTGAGATTCCACTTTGTCTTTTCCTTTTGAAGATCAAATCTCTGTTTTGAATTATGTGTTTTAGTGTTTCTATTTGATGAGATATAATCAGGCAAATATGACCCCCCTCCCAAAAAAAAAAAAAAAAAAAAAAAAAAAAAAACTCAGGGCATTGCTGATCTCTGAACATAATGAAGAAGACCCCAAACGGAACCAGTGAAATTTAATAATCAGTAAACTTGAATTTTTACCAGGCTTGTGTAAGAAGTAATCATTGCTGACGTTTATTTTTTTAATATATGCCAGGTATTCTTCTAATGTTTTACATCTGGGAAATTAGTACATTTGATCATCAAAACTGAATGCTATTATTATTGTCATTTCACAGATAAGGAAAAACAGGTATAAAATGGCTATATGACTTGTCCAAGCTCTTGCAGATAATAAGTGGCTTGGGTGGTATTTGAATGCAGGTAGTTTGACACCATATGTATAGACTACATTCTTAACTACCATACCATATACTGCCTCTTATCAAAAATCTAAATGCAAGTATTCCAAGAATGTAAGAGTACTGAAAACAAGTATTTGAAGCAAGACAATTCCAGCAAAGCCCTCTATGAAATGACTAAAATAGACTTATCAAAAATGTTAATATGAGTCTCCAATGCAGAATTAACCGTACCTTGTCTTTATTACCTAACGCTTGAATTATAAACCAAGCTAACATCATTATCTAGTATACCTTAATAATGACAAAGAATAACAACAACAGTAATAAAAATACCTTACATTTGCATACATTGACCATTTTCAAAGCATTTTCATCTGACTTCAACTTTTATTATTATTGATGTATGCTTTCACATACACTATCTTGAAAAGAGGAAAAAAAACCCTCAAGCAATGCTAGGCTTTACTGATTAAAATCTGTCATACTGTATTTCCTGAATTATTTAAAATAGATAATAGTAAAAAGAAAATATGTATTTCAACCAAAATACAATATCAGCAACAAGTAAACACTATACTTACTCATGAATAAAACACATTTTATTTTCACCATTCAAAGAATAACTATTTATGAGTTTATCCCAAAATTATTGCTGACCTGAGAAATGAACGTAGCAGTGGGTAAAAAAGAAACCTCAGGTAAAAATGAAAAATTACTAGAAGTGCTCACATTATAACATAAAGTGACAAAGATTTTATTCATTGAGGAAAATGAAATGAAAGATTATATGTGCTTTCTTGGAATATGAAGTAAAAATCCCCATGCTACTTTATGCATTAACTTAAGAATTTAGATTCAACATAGTACAGAAGGTCAATGTTAGATGAAATAAATGTGTCTCCATAAAATTGTTTATGATATTACAGTTTAAATCTTTTGATGTTATTATTTAAAGGCATTCTACAATAAACCCCTTTCCAAACTAAATGACCCATTTTGTCAAGTTTGTTTTGCTGTTCTTCTTGCTCATTTACTTGTTTGCCAAATCAAAGCAGGGACCAGAACATTTGGATCTGGTTACAGAACATGTCTTCTTATTGCTGCTTTAAATGTAAAGACAGGCCGGGCGCGGTGGCTCAAGCCTGTAATCCCAGCACTTTGGGAGGCCGAGACGGGCGGATCAGGAGGTCAGGAGATCGAGACCATCCTGGCTAACACCGTGAAACCCCGTCTCTACTAAAAATACAAAAAAAAACTAGCCGGGCGAGGTGGCGGGCGCCTGTAGTCCCAGCTACTCCGGAGGCTGAGGCAGGAGAATGGCGTAAACCCGGGAGGCGGAGCTTGCAGTGAGCTGAGATCCGGCCACTGCACTCCAGCCCGGGCTACAGAGCAAGACTCCGTCTCAAAAAAAAATAATAATAATAAATAAATAAATAAATAAATTTAAAGACAGAGAGTGTTGTAAGACCCTGCAGTATACATGAGCTTTTGACTACAAAATAAGAGAAAACAAGAACAAAACAATTATTAATCATTCACTGGAAAAGGATTAAGTTCTTGAACACTTTTGCTGGTTAATTTCATGTATGAAAATACTGATTCTTGAGATTTTCTCCCCATTGTAGAAAATGGAGCTTCATTCTGTCCCACAGCCCATGACCCCAGACAGTCCTGTTATCTGCATGAGTTAATGATTACACAGCAGATGAAGCAAGATGAAGATGTCTGTTTCCACAGAAACCCATCACTTTATATGGAACCACAACTATGAACACATGATTTACTGAGAACTGGCCATTTGTGTAATCTTCACATACATAAGTATTTTTTCAGGGAAAAGAATGATGCTCCTATTTGGTATTTCAAAAGTTATCTTGCAGTGGAAATCAACGTCAATGAAGTTCAGAGTACGAAGCTCATGAAAGATAATCTGAAAAAAAGTACACACTCTAACTTCCTGAGTCACTACAAAGCACTAAGGACACAAAAGGGGAAAGAGGTGACCTTTAAATACTTCCCCACAGTACACACAAATACACATCAAACTGGCTAGTCTGCTAATAAGCCTTCCCCTCCTCAGTAAGTGGCAGCATAACCTTCCCATTTGTTCAGATCCCAAACCCAGAAACCATCCTGGATTCATCTCTTTCCTCATCCCAACATCAATACAACAGCAACTACTAGCAGCTCAATTTTGTATTTGGAATCCTCTAACTTCTCCCTGTTTCTAATGTTATGACTCTCTCTGTTTCTAATGTTACAACTCAAACCACCAATGTCTCTCACATCTTGGAAAGTCTCTTAATTTATTTTCCTTCTTTCACTCTTGTCCCCAGAATGGCCTTTGTAAATAAGAATATGTTGATTCATGTGCTTCGAGGCCTCTAATGGCTTCCCACTGTCATACAAACAAAATCAGCTTTCTGTGGCACATAGACCCCACCAAATCCCAAAACCTCACCAAGTTCCCCTGTCCTTCAATTCTCCGTGCCTTACACACTGGACCCCTCATCGCCATTGGGCAGAATTAACTTATTCTTATCTGAGGGTGGTAGTATTTCCTATCCCTGTTTTTGGAATACATCCCTTAGATCTCTTTCTCAGCTCTAATTCTACCTCCTTAGAGAAATCTTCCCTGATCATTATATCTGAAACGGTACCTACCTATCCTCTCGTCCCTCCACCCAATTACCCATTCAATTTTTCCTACAGCCCCATTCACTGCTTAAAGTTATATAATCCAAATATTTGTTCAATGATTTACTGTTTACTCACACTTGTCATTCTCCCCTCACCCTTCCAATAGTCATACTCCATGAGAATAGGGACCTTACTGTTTCATCCACTACTATTGCGGCACCCAGTACAGTCCTGGCACATCCTCAGTAATCAATAAGTATCAGTTAAGTGAATAAATGAATGAATGAATGAGATGCAAAGTAAAACCAGAAAGATCTGTTAGCCTGGCTTATCCTGACCTCAATCTTCACTTGGGCCTGAGTTTTTACAACTGGCATTGTAGGGCCAACTTGAAATGAGAAATGCCTTTTTTTTCAATTCCCTTTATTCAGTAAACAGCAAAATAGGACTGATGTAAAATTTATGGGCCAAAAGAGAAATAAAAGTGCAGATTACTCACAATAGTTGTAGGGAGAAACGTAATACACAATTAGAAAATGTGTTCCTGGTAACTTTATTTATTTTTCAAGACAGAGTTCCATTCTTGTTCCCCAGGTTGGAGTGCAATGGTGCAATCTCAGCTCACTGCAATCTCCACCTCCCAGGTTCAAGTGATTCTCCTGCCTCAGCCTCCCAAGTAGCTAGGATTAGAGGTGCCTGCCACCATGCCCGGCTAATTTTTTTTGTATTTTTAGTAGAGACGGAGTTTCACCATATTGGCCAGGCTGATGTCGAACCCCTGACTTCAGGTGATCTGCCCACGTCGACCTCCCAAAGTGCTGGGATTACAGGTATGAGCCACCACACCTGGCCTTTTCCTGGTAGATTTAACCACAATAATTAAAAATAAATCAAGTAGTTATCTACTATGGAAAAATGAATCTCCTCCTTTGTTTTCTTCTCCAGTCCTTCCTTTTCTTCTCTTTCCATAGCGTTTAAGTGTGACATTTGCCCTTCCTTGGGATTCTTCTCAATTCAGAGACAAAACAATGGCATGGAACTCATTGGGTTACAATCTCACAAATAGGTACGATTCATAAAGTGGCTTCAGCAAAGGATCATTCTAGCCTGACCGTCATGTAGTGTTATCACAAAAGAAATCCATTTTATTTGAAGAAGGAAATGTATTAAGTATCGTTAATGGAAACATAAAGCATTAAGTCTAGGAATTCAGGAAAAATGCCTTGGTCCGCAAAACATGGTGAGAAATGGATGGAATAAAGAGGAGGAGGCTGCAGGTGCTTTGCATCCTTATTATCACAAGAGCAGTGTGAGTCCAGAACAGAATTAGAGTTCATAAAATCACATTGCAGTTGAGACATAACTGCCTTTCTGGGGCTCTTCTCCTTACAACACTGTTCCTTGGCTACCTCCCTATGTTAATACAGGTTCCCAACTCTTATTCAACATCTTTAGGACTAGTTATGTTTTAGAATCAGACTTTTTTGGATTTTATGAAGATAATCTAGTTCATTTTATGAATATAATCTAGTACACGCTGCATAACCCCCAGTGGAATCTGAGACAATGACCTATGATCAAACACATTTATATTTTGGCAGCCGAACACTGATGTTCACATAAAAATATGACAAATAATTACTACAAATAACTTTATATTAGTTAAGTTTTGGTAGAGTTTTTTGGTTTCTGAAAACCAAATTTCAGAATTACAGATAAGGGATTTTGAACCTTTAGTTGTACAAAAGGAGAGACATATGCTAATGAAGTAAATTGTCACTAACTCCAGTTTGGAAGGGAGATGAGAAACGAGTTGGAGACAGTGACAGGCAGTAGACAAATGGTAAAATCACGAGGAATAAACTTAGGTTACTCTCCTTCTAAGCTGAAAAACTTCTTAGATGCCTCATGGCTTGTTTCCAGTTGACAACAGTAGAGGATAGAAATCAATTTCCATTTGTGAACTCATGCTACTTCAGCAGTCCTATTGGATGCCACCTTTATATGAAAGGAACCCAGGGCTGGAAAAGAGACGTTAGAACCCCTGTTGACTCTGCTTGTTGCTGAGTTCTCTTCCCTGCACATTGTTGAAACCAAAGGGGTCAGCCATGTAGAAGAGAGTTTCAATCCAAATGAAATTCAGTTTACCAAAACATAGTGTAAAAGTCAAAAGATTACATTAAGAGATGGTATCTCAAAATGCAAACACTGATGCTGTGTGAGGTGTAAGACTATCTGTGCCTTGAATCACATGTGTTTGTGTGGAGTGTAGGACTATGGGTGCCTTGAATTGTGTGTGTGTGCATTCATCCATTTCTTTCCACATGCAGATGTGTTACTTATAGAACAAAAGGTTATTTTTATGCATGTTTAAGTTAATAAATTAGCACTTGAAAATAAAAGTAGATAATTTCATGAAATGAAGTCACTCTAACAAATAATGAAAAGTCTTGGGGACAAAAACACAAGAAAGGATATCTGGTGCTAAAAAAGAAAAGCAAAAATTAATAGCCAAATGACCAAAAAAAATTAATCTTAGGAGTTTCTGGATAGGTTCTAACTCAATTAAAATTATTATTGGTACAGAAAAACCTATCAAAAACAATAGGCCACTTAGACTCATAGTTCCAATCTCTGACATAAAACAATAATAATTTATTGCCAACTAGGTTTCTAATATTGCTGTAAGCACAGAATCCCAGCAACTCCTGCTTTTTAGGCTCAGGGTTTTAATTTGATACGATAAAATAGTAATTACAATTTCAATGGAGCTAATTAATTTAACTGGTGGTGGCAATATCGTTGATGTATATCGTCTGCTCACAAAGTACCTGGAATTGTTATAGGCATGCTACATATATTTCTTAGACAATATTCCCAAAAATCCTATGAGGAAAATGGTCTTATTATTTCAATTTTAGACATTAAAAAAAAACCCTAAAACTTGGAAGTTAAATTACTTGCTCCAGGTCACTCATACAACAATAGCACAGTTGAGTATGTAGCCACATTTGCTTTTCTTACTCTAAAGCCCACTTTTCAAACTACTGTACTAATGGATATTAAATGGTTATAGAAAAGATAATGATAATTAAACTCATTTTTTCAAATGTAGGAAACATCTCAGTATTATTCCATGCCATGCTTATAAATAGTAAGAAGCGCCCATTCTATTTTACAACTTTAAAATTATTTACACATAGGGTACCCCTGTGAGCTGAAAGGGGATTTATATACACAACAGCAACTAAGCAACAGTGAATAAATTTTTCATTCTATTATCCCTGGGTAATATTACTAGACACAAAAAATTTTACACATATAATTACAAATAGTAATCTACATTTCATAACAGGTATTGTATCTCTATTTGCTTTTCTTTAAAAGCTTACCCTTTTTTTTAATGTATCTCAAGGATTTTGAAAAGTAATTCTTAGAAAACTGATTATAATAAAACAATAAGTCAAGATTCAGTTGAGATTTCTTTAAAAAGAAATTTTAAAAACAACAAACAAATCCTGTAAAAGAATCAGGAGCCATTAAATCAATAACAATTAAGTATATTCCTTAGAAATGCTTTAATAGTGATTGAAAAAATTTTAGATTACAGGAGACTCCAGTATATAGTGAAAATCCTGTGACAGTTAGGGTCAGAAAACCTAACTTACAATGTGGGTTGAACTTTGTGGCCCATAAAAGATACTGAAGTCCTAACCATCAGCACCTATGAGTGGGACCTTATTCAGAAATAGTATCTTTGCCAATGATCAAGTTAAAATGAGGTCAATAGAATGGGTCTGAATCCAATATGACTGATGTCCTTATAAAAAGGGGACATTTGGACACCTGGGCAGGTATAGAGGGAAGACTAATGTTAGGGAGAACACCATCTATGAGCCAAACGAATTCCTCAGGCTACCAGGAACAAGGGGACCAGCATGGAAAAGATTCTCCCTCACAGAAGGAACCAACCCTGCCAACACCTTGATTTCTGACCCCTCCAAAGCGGTGAAACAATACATTTCTGTTGTTTATGCCACCTAGTTTGTGGTACTTTGTTACAACAGCCCCAGGAAACTAACATATCCCTTTACTAGCTATCTGCAACAAGTCTAACTTTATAGGTTTTAATCTTTCTACCTAGAATTGAAGAGATTAAAGTGTTATAGCTACTTCACTGAGTTTTTAAGAGTCAAATGTACAAGTGCAAACTGTATAGAGCATTATGCAAACATAAGTGTGATGTAGGCATGTTCAAAGAGATTAAGTAGAATGCCCAATGGGAATTTATTTTAAAATTATACCAGCCTTTCCATACATAAAGACATTGATTTTCCTGGCCCCTTGAAGGTATCTTCTTAGTCATGTGAATGTGAAGTATGAGGGGATCTTCTTCCTTGAAGAAGCAAGAAAAAGAATTTGGAAGACAACCAAAGAAGCCATTTGCTGAGATCCCTGATCCTCCCGGAAGAAAGACTCTGGTCTTGCTCCCTAAAATTTAAACTTTGGGAGACCTGTCAAGATGGATAAGGATGGCCTCTTCCAAATCCCTGTTGGAGGAAAGAGTAATAAAATACTGAAATAAAATGCCTTAAGGAACGGGAGAACACCAACTGGAATCTTGGCTTTAGACGTAGGGATGTTTTTGAGGATGAGAGATGATTCCAGTCTGAGGCTTATGCAGAAAGCCCTTCTAAACTCAGCCACCTGCCACAGTGCTATCCTAGTTTGGGGAATAATGATTGGATCTGGAAATGTGAATTGAAAGACTTATAATCATGGCACTCAATGTGGAGTATGCCTGTAAGATAGTAAGGGACCTGTACCCACAAGAGCAAAAAAATCAATAGTGAATCAATATTAGCTATGGTACTGTGCAAGATAAATACACCATAGCAACACTGGGTGACAGTTGGAAGCAATAGTAGAAGCCAATGGCTCAACTAAAATTTGCTCTCTGCTTGGCAGTTAGAAGGCAGAATGGTTCCTTTGGATTTAGCAAACTTCAGGATTCTTGAATAATTAAGGAGAAGAGGAAAAACCTTAGGAAGGGAAACTAAACTTCCTGCTGTACAGGTATATAATTGAGTAGTTAATTCGACAAAATAAGACAAATATGTTTTCAGACCAAACCCAAATAAGGCAGAGACCACAAGTAACACCCAAGTCAGAAGGAGCAGAAGCCCCGATTAAGGTCCAAGTGGCCAATGAAGGTGAATGAAGAATCTGAGGGAAGCGAGATTGGAAAGGGTCAGAGAAAGGTTGTTTTGAATTGCCTTCCAATCGTAGCAGGAGGCCAGCCTGTGGTTAGATCTTACTAAACTAAAGAGCTCAGAAGCAAGGAAGGCATGAATAATATGAGATTTTAAATAAGAATAATACCCAGATTGGTCCTAATATTGCCAGTTACTAAGTATAAGATCTTGTCTAAATCACTTAAAGTCCATATAGCTCAATTTCCTCATCTGTGAAATATTGATGACAATAATACTCTCCTGTTGAGAGCATCAAAAGAAATAATGCCTGTGAAAACACTGAAAAATGTCATGTCTACAATAGGTACTGTCATTGTTATTACTAAAGTGAGAAAAATCACCCCCTAAAACTTCACATCAAGTTCATCATTACCCATTTTTCTTATCAACCATCCTTCCTTTATAATTAAGAATTTTAACAACTTTAGAAGAATCTATTTAATAAACATGAAATTCCAAGTATTAGACCATGCCAAAATTGTGAACTTGCAATCTCTATACATGAGCCTACATTGATTTTCCTCAGCTAAATCCAGTCACTTCTCTTTTCAGAGATATTAAGAATGAAAAATAATCTCTATCAGTAGCCAGCCCTGTTACAGGCTATTGTGCACTACCAGACTTGAGTAAGAACAAAAATTACTCTTTCCTCCAGCCTCTGTGATGTAATTGGTACCATCATCCACAATTGTCCAAACTGCACACAGTTCTTCCCCACTCTAGTGCTTCACTTTTCTGTATATAACAAGCTATTAAGATGTAAAAACTCTTCCATCCTGAGAAAGTTATAAATCAGAGAATGGAAGAGATAAAAATAAATGAAAAACAAAGTAACACTTTACAGTCTCTTAAAAAAAAAAAAAAAAAAAAAAAACCCAACTATATGGTGCAAACTAATCAGCAACCAATTTCCTAATAATTTATTATGTGTTCTGCTCCATCCATAAAGCCAGATACTTAAATCCTAGTGGTGATATTTGTTGTCATTACCCAATAGATGTAATTGGGTAATGCTGGTCTCTCTTTGGTACTGAGGAATTAAGGCTCATTTCTTACCCTTATGCTGTATTCCCCTTAGGTCAGTGGGACACAGAATCATTTATAATACTGGAATCCATACATGCAGATATCAAAGGTCTTGGCTATTTTCACAGGCCCTTTGTTAATTAAATTAATTTAGCAAGGGAGGGAAGAAGTCTTGACAAACTAATTTATTTAACTTTTCAATATTTAAGAAATAATTGGGCTGGTAGAGAAGAATGCTGAAAAGTATAGAAAACTTATAAGGAGGAGATAATATTGCAGGAGGATAGATGACAATTTTTCATTTCAGATATACAAAGTTTTAGGTGAAATCTTAATTACAAAGCACAATTACAAACCCCAATTAGCCTATGGCTGCCAATACAATGTCAGTGTTCCAAACAGAATCCGTTTAATTCACCTAACTTTCATGACTGACTTTCTATGTGCCACGTATTCTGCTAGTTACTGAGGACATAGTAGTGGCTACTGATAGAGGGAAGGAGACAGCCAAATGCCTAGGCAGATAGAGAAGAGTCCCCAGAGGTTCCGACCCACCCAGGTCATTGTGCACAGAGGGTTTGACTAAACATGCCCACGGTGAAAAAGTCCATCCCTTAACACATGCGCAGTAAGGGAAATAATCAATGTGGCTCAGACTTAGGGCCTGCATGTGCAAAAAGTACCTCAGGATAGGGTGGGGCCACCAGGAATTTGTGCCTCATGCAAGGGAGGAGCCTGGCGTCTTCAGCTCATGTGCTGGTACTTCACTGTGAGGGGCAAACCTGCTTTACAGGACCCCTCTCTTTGCTGAGAACTTTCCTTTCACTTAATAAATTCTGCCCTCTTCACCCTTCAATGTGTCCACATGCCTAAATTTCCTGGTCGTGAGACAAAAAATCAGATTTAGCTGAACTAAGGAGCAGAAGTCCTGCATCACTATAACATGACCCATGTTCTTAAGAAGCTTTGAGCGCCAAGGAGGAGAAACAGATGTGTAAATAAATAGGTTACATACGGTGTGAGATGCTTAATCATATGGCACAGAAGTAACCCAGAAAAGGAAATTAACTATTCAGGAAGGGGGTGTTACAAAAATCTTATTGTATAAAGGAACAAATGTCAGTTTTATTCTAATTAACGTAAGCTAGAAATTAGTTGGCTAATGAATCAACAAAATGCATGAGGAAAACATTATGACCTGGATACCAGAAGAGGTTTAAAGAACCTAAGTAAGGAGTGATTTCCAGTGCTAAGTTACGACTTTCACAGCCCTGAGGTACTTTTTGCCGCTGTGGGCCCCTTCCTCCATTTAAAAAAAAAAATAAGAAAATTATATTTTACAATTGTATTGGCATGAAGACAAATATAATAATATCATATGCTCAACATTTTATTCAACCTGAAAGTTTGTTTTTTCCCTTCCGGTATGAAAAGATGTACTGTTTGGGACTAAAACATTTTTGTGGGTCCCTAAAAGTATTGTGGCTTATCTACACCAGGGGCCCACAACCCCAGTACCCTGGTTAGGAACCCAGCCCCACAGCAGAAGGTGAACAGACAGTGAGCCTTACCACCTGAGCTCCACCTCCTCTCAGATCAGCGGCAGCATTAGATTTTCACAGGAGCACTAACCCTATTGTGAACTGTACATGTGAGGGATCTAGGTAGCATGCTCCTTATAAGAATCTAATGCCTGATGATCATCCAGAAAACATCCCCCACTCCCAAACCCCATGGAAAAAACTGTCTTCCAGAAAACCGGTCCTTGGTGCCAGAAGGTTGGAGACTACTGCTCAACACTGAACCTACTGTGCTGAAGGGAAAAGTCAGCCCTGGAGCTTGACTTTTAGGAGCCAGATGCTGTAGGCTTTTCATATATATTATGTGATTTAACTCTCTATAACTCAGTGTTTACAGATGAGAACTGGGATTCAGGGTGGTAAGACACTTTCCCAAGGTCTCATAGTCAACAAGACAGAGGCTTCCATTTAAAGCAAGCATTTGGACTAAATGCAAAGCCTGTGCTCTCTCTCTATGCCATGTGATTCTCTATGTAATACATGACACCAGTGCTCAACCAATTTACCTTCAGAGCAAAGAAATGCAATGTGCATTAAAGCAAAGAAAGTACAAGAGTTTTAGAAATAAGAGAGTACCAGGGAAGGCCACACTAATACAAATGCAATGACAAAATAAAGCCTGCTCAGAAGCAGATGTTTACTCAGTGTGAGGCAACATGAACTAATGTATAGGTGCCTTGGCACTTGGCTCTGGAGTCTGTGTGCCTGCATTCAAATCCTAGCTTTATTAATGTCATTTAATTTCTCTGAGCCTTGGTTTCCTCACCTGTAACACGGAAATAATACAACATCTTGGTGTTAATTAAAAAACTAAATTAACATTTGAACAGTATATAGAATTGTGCCTATCACAGCGTAAGAGCCCAATGAAAATTAATTCTTTAAAAAAATTTTTGTATCTGCAATATCTTATGTGTAATTAAAGAAATTAAAATATTAACTGTACTTTTTTTCTTTCTGGAGTTCTCTCAATACAATAAGCTAATATATATGTGTATATGTGTGTGTGTATATATATAGATATATATACATGTAGCTGCATATTACATATTTTTTGCCAAAGCAATAGCTTTAATACAATCCTGGAATTTAGGAGATGGATACAAATATGGTTCTGTTTTTCCTATTTTACAGTTAAGAAAATTAAGCTGTTGAAAGATTAAGTGATTTGACTGACATCTGATTAGTCACATCTTGTTTTTTTGTGTGCATTGCATTGATGATAATGGCCTTGCCACATTTTCAAAACTTTAATCATTTATTCCTGAAAATATTAATTTCCTATCATGGCAGCACTATCCAGCAGTGTGGTGGACTCAATAGCTGAGTTCTCCTATACTCTAGCCTCTTAATTCCTAGTGACTGCTGAAAATGTCAACCTCCATGTCCTTTCAACACCTTAATTCAATTTGCAGTCCTGTTCCTACTCAGTGATAGCTATCTCAGTTGCCAGTGCCACCCTCCTCCACATCACATGGGCTCAAAACCTCAGCTCATCCTGAAATCCTCCCCTGTCCGCCTCCCCATGTGAGGCATTGCCAAGTCTTGTCAATTTCTCATCCACAATGCCTCTTGCATCTGTTCCCACCTTCCCATTACTTCTGTCACTGTCTGCCCCATTCAGGGCTTTATTAAATCTGCCCCTCACTGTTAGAATCCAATTACTGCCTCCTGACACACAGCGCATGACTGTGCTTCCAATCTCTCTACCTTCTAAGCCATCCTACGTACTGCTGCTGAAAAACTTCCTACAAATGGGAGTCCAGCAGCTCAGTTTAACATTTTAGGCTCCCCTCAATTGAGTCTCAACCTATTTTTCCAGCATTATCTCCCTCTTACATACTTCACAGCCAAACAGAAGTATTACAGAAATGTCCAGCATGTTCTCACATTTGTGGCTTTGCTCCTGCTATTTGACTACCCGGATATCCTTTACTCCACTGATGTCTCTCAGAATTCTATCCATCCTCCAAAGTCCCAATCATGCACCATCTTCTGATAATCATTCTCCTATCTCCCACCAGCAGCTCACTCCCCACCTCCTCATCACTCCTGTCCTCAATGCTGTAATGGCACTTACCATGCATTTTAACAGGGCACAATAGAAGTGCCCTCTCTTCTGGAAGTCTTTGCATCCAAGGCTCTGCCCCCTACATCCTTTCCTCCACCTTCTACAGTTTTTAAAAAATATTTTTATTACTGTACTTAATACATACATATATACTTAATATATACATGTATAACTACTTGGGCATACCTGTATCCCTGCTAGATGGTGAATGCCTCACCTTGACATACCCAGACACCTTTTGGTAACTTTAACAGAAATACATATTCTTCTCACCAAAATGTGTAAATCAATATAGTATCCCCATTTATATCTATGTAAATATAGCCAATCTCCAAATCTTATCTCATTCATATAATATAAAGTTAATTAAGATGTGCTTCGAGTATAACTCTTCCATCAAACCGATGATTTATATGATATAATTCTTCATCTTTGAATCTAGCCCAAGATTTGTGGCATATGTCATATCACCATGGATAACACATATAATGTGAAATTGCAGGGCAAATGGAAGTCTGACAGCCTCCATCAAAGGCCTTCCAAATTCTCAGACTGTTCCCTACTACATTTCTTGTACACACTTAGGCTATTGGGAAAGCTTCACAGCAAATAAATTTTACCATTTTCACAGTAAGTACCCCTAGTGAAAATTACTTAATTAACATGTAAATCAATTAATATACTTAGTTTCCTAAGAGAAATGTTGGCTAAATCAATATGAAGGATTAAGAATGCAAAATATAAACAAGATATACTTACACACTAGGTATACAAAATCATATTACCAGAATAAAATTATATTCTATATTACCATCTCTATTTTTAAAAATCATAGACTGTAGGAATTACAATTCCTAGTTATTCAACTCTCCTGAAATAATAGCAGAAATATTAGAATGTTCATAATGAAGGTCAATTAAAAAACCTGAAAGATAGATAAATCCTTCTGGAAAAATGGTTACTGCAAATATAAAAATATATAAAAGGAAAGAAGAAAAAACTTTTGTTTTACATTTTAAACCAGAAATATCAGAAAAAAATACAAGGGAAACTTGCACATGCCTGAGCAAAATGGTCTTAAGCAGGAAGAATTTTTAATATGATCATGAGGTTTGCGTGAGTCTGTAGATGAACAGAGTGCTTGTAGAAATGCTTCTGGGAATGTCCATATGTTTGACTGTAATGTTCATTACTTTTAAACTCTAATTAAAATAAACTTCCAACCCCAGTCCTTTCTGGAAGCTGTAAGCAGGCAAACAAAGGTAGAGAAACACAGATTTGTTTATGTTGGAGATCTTTGTAAGATTATATTTTTAATTACTCACAGTTGAACAAAGAGCCATAGTACAATAAATAACTGAGTATTATGAGTAGTTCAATCAAAAGCACCAAAGTATAAATTTTAAAGATAAAAATTTTTGAATTTATGTTCATGCCAATATATATTCTATAATTACTGCAAACAACTCTTTCTTATTAAAATTTTGGAAATCTGAAATGTGTAAGTCGAGAACAATATTAGGAGACTTTACCAAAAAAAGGAAAAAGGAAAGAAGAAACAATTAGATTTTGCCACACATGAGGTAAAAGGCAACAGTTGAGCTAATTATAGCCTTTCCCCTAAATGTGATTATCCCTAAGGCTAGTGAATAATGAACCAGATTTCATTTCAGCCAACCAGCCTCCTCTGTTTTCCTTGAAACAAGATAGTTGGATAAGCCAGTTTCTTAGTGTTAGAAGCTTAATTTTCAAAGCAGATCTTCTAAAATGATTCCAGATTTGAAGATGACAAAGTTTCTTGATATTTTGCACATGTTTTTGAGGACTAAATAAACACTTCCAAGTCAACTCACTCTTTGAGCACTCTTCCCTGTACATTTCTTCAAAAACACTATTGTATTTAGAAATTAAGAGATTAAGAAATGGTTTTGGGCAGAGATGGGAAGCCAAGAACAACAAACTGCCTTCATTCCCACATAAGACGTATTTGGTTTCAAACAAATATTTATGTAGTAATTTATTTATACAGTAATGAAAATATATCCACTGTATGTAAGCAATAATGATACTATTTCATCAAGAATTCATCACTTACATCCTCAGAAAGGAAATAAGAATGTAAAAATTGTTCTTCAAATATAATGGCTTTATGCTTTTTAAAATATTCATCAATAAAATATATCTACAGGTTAATAGGGGAGAAATTATTTGCAAACAATATTTGTAGGATAAAATGGGCTTTTTGAAAAGATGATACTTAATTTTAAAATTTCAATGTAGTGATGTTTAAAATCATGATACTTAACACCAAATTTCAAATCATAATAATTTACACAATAGAAGTAATTCTGAATATGAAATGTTCAAATGATAACAGGTTGCATCTTGTGAAGGCCTTTACAGATTACAAACCACAGGTACAAACATACTTCACTTGATTCTCAAGGAAAAACAATGAGGTAGGTGTTATTAACTCCATGGTACAGATGGGCAAACTGAATCTCAAAGAAGTTGAGCAACTTGTCTAAAGTCACAAGCTAGCAGGTGTAATATCAAGGAATCAAAACTGGGTCTTCAGATTCCATTTCTTTATACTCTGCTACTTCTCAAAGTGTAAGTATAGTAATAAATGTGAACAAGTAATCATAATATTTTGGTAAGTTTATTGTTAAATAGAATAAGTAGAAAAAAGTACTGAAGAAAGACAAAAGCTCCATTTTACAAAGGCCATAATAATAAATTTTATAAGGTAAGTAACTGGCAGAAAAAAATGCATTCAAGAAAATTAGTCCTCATAAATACTTCAGTTAGTCATAAGTGCTCACTCCTTCAGAAAGAGCATATATATATGTTTAAAAAATTACATATATATATAAAATGTGTGTGTGTGTAAACACATAAATAGGAAAGCCAAAAAGATCCACTAATATGAAACCCATTCAAGCAATGGATTTGCACTTTGATGGGAAATTTTACTTTACAAAGTGAAGATAGAAACTCCTCTCTGAAATAAAGTATAGGAATGTTCATCATTATTGGGACCATTTAACTTTGAAAAAGAATCAAAATAATATATATGTTTTGTATAGAATTCAATTATTTAATTTGGTTCTGGTATACAATATAAAGATTATATATATATACATAAATGTCTTTCAACAGAACAGTATTTTCACAGCTAGTCAGCACATACATAGGCAGAACATGGGAGGCAATTCGACAATGTGTAGTAAGAACCTTCAAAAGTGCATAACATTTGACAAAGAGATTCTGTGTCTAGTAATTCATCCTGAAAAGAAAATTAGACATACATGCAAAGCTGTCTTGACAAAGATGTTACTAATGTGGTCAGTGATTAGAAACGTAACCAAATATAGAGTGGTTAAGAAATTTTGATATAGTTATGGAGTAGAAAACTACGTTATTGAGACAGTCAAGTGTAAGGGGGTTCCTGGAAAAACTAAAAACTGCAACTGACCTGCTGCACACTGGGAGGAGTACACACTGGGGTGGAGCCACAGAAGTTCGTGTTGTTTGCAGCGGGGAGGAGGCTGGCCCCTCTTCTTCCTAGGTGGTACAGGGGTTCAGTCTGCCAGGCGGGAAGTGCGCTAGCAGAACTGTGGCTTTGTGGAGAGTCACTGTGTAATTTTTTCCTTTTCGTCCAATAAACCCTGCCATGCTCACCCTTCAAATTGTCTGCAAGCCTAATTTTTCATGGCCCTGTGACAAGGACCCCCGGGCTTTTAGCTGAACTAAGGAGAATGTCCTACAACACTATCATTAAAAATGAAGACAACTGTGCAATTACTAATGAGATGTTTATTTGATTGTGAGATGTTTATTTGATTGTTGAATCAGTGAACAAAGATGAATATTAAACAGTACATATGGTTTGACCCATTTTTATGCAAATGTGTTTGTTGTTAGTACTTCTATGTATATATTTATACCAGAGGGGAAAAAAAGACAGGAAAGGTGTATGGTGAAATAATGGTAATGAAATTTGGGGTTGATAACCTTTCTTATTTATTTAGTTTTTGTTTGTTTGTTTGTTTTTTGAGATGGAGTCTCGCTCTGTCGCCCAGGCTGGAGTGCAGTGGCACAATCCCAGCTCACTGCAACCTCCACTTCCCGGGTTCAAGCGATTCTCCTGCCTCAGCCTCCCAAGTAGCTGGGTCTACAGGCACAACCCACCATGCCCAGCTAATTTTTACATTTTTAGTAGAGACAGGGTTTCACCATATTGGCCAGGCTGATCTCAAACTCCTGACCTCGTGATCCGCCTACCTTGGCCTCCCAGAGTGCTGGGATTACAGGCGTGAGCCACCACACCCAGCCTTGTTTGTATTTTCTAACTTAACCACAACAAATAATACATTGCATATGTATTTATTTTAAAGGAGAGATGAAAAAATATGTTATATTAAGATTTACTTTTAGATAGTCTTACTTAGATTGTGATGGACACCACATATTTGTAGATAGGGAAAAATTTTTTTTTAATTAATACAATTTTAACATATCTGTTTGATTATGACACAGGACTAGGAAGTTTTATATTAGTTTTTATTCTAAAAAAAGCATTTTCCATATTTTAATAAACCATAAATGCCTTGTAAGTTCTCAGTATCTTCTTTCTTCATTGAAAAGACGTGGACCAATTCCAATTAAGTGAGAGAGAAAATATAAGGGAAAAGATCACAGATGAGTGAATATTAGACAGGAGGAAACAAACCGCAGAGGTGAAGAACCAGGGTGAAGAGGGTAGAGGAAAAGTCAGCAGAAGGTCCTTGCAGTTCCTTACCACTCCCTGAGGCAAAGTTAGTTTCTCCTTCTTTGTACTCCTACTGTCTTCATTGGCATGTCTTTAACAGCACTTCCCATGTCTCATTTAGTATATTTATTTATCTGTTTGAGAGTCTTGGTCTCTGAAAGCCTGTTTTCTAGCCCTATCTACTAGTCCCGCCTAGAGCTAAGAAATGTAAATCAAGACTATTTTAGACAAAGGGAAAGATAAATATTGAACTGAAAAATCACCTGACAATCAGACCCATTCATGCAAGTAAACAATTCTAAATTCTTAATGTCTAGTTAAGTAAAAGACAATTTTCAAAACAACATGATTTCACTGTGATCACTTTTTTAAAAATATGAATAAATATACTCTATATACATATTATTATAAATATATAAATGCAATTCTGGAAGGATACAAAGGTTAATATTAGTAGAAGTAGTATGCTTGGCATTTATTTGAATTAATAAGTAAATATATTTTTAATAATGCATAAAATTGGTAAAACTGAAGATATAAATATCTTCGGACACAAATATTTCATATACTTTGTTTTCTTTTGTCTGTCAGACAAAAGGAAATAAAACATTAAGATTATAAACAATTTTTTCCCAAGGAGGATGCCATGATCCTAGTTATTTTTAGCTTTCCCAAAGCACGTTTGTTTTGCTACCACAAAGCTGTTAATTAAAACAGCTACATTTCCAAACTACTGAGTATGCTAATTATATTCCTTATTCCTTCTTCCCTCCCTCACCTCACCCTGTTTTATTCTTAATTCACGCTGCATATAAACAGCAATTAAAGTACAAATCAGAATGTTACTTGCACATATACATTTCATTATTATACACAATCTGTACTCTTAAAAACATCTGCCTTTTATAGGAAACGTAGCCCAAAAAATTTTCCTCTAATCAAATAAGAAAACTATTAACAGTATATGTAGATTATAATAAAAATACACTCATAAAAGAATTTAAAACAGTTTTATCATTTCTTTCTTGAAGGATATCATTTGTATATTTAGTGACTGCTATGGTAGAAAAATACAGTTTCGTAAAACATCAAAATGTACCTACTTTTACCTATTTATAGAAAAATGACTCACACCATAATATATGTCTCTAAAATCAAATGCAGACCTGAGATTTTTGAGACCTAATGTAGACTTAATATACTGAGTAATACTGATTGCAACAATCATCCACCATTTACTTGAAACTTAAACTATCTCAGTAATGTTTTAGGATCATACAAGGCCATACTTTAAGAAATGACCTGCCAGCTTACATTTTCTCACATCTAAATATGCAAAATATTATAGCTCAGAGCAGAAAATACAAATAAAATGAAATATTTTCTTTTATATTGCTTACAGTAGAGAAAATGTAACTTATTAACATTGAGATGGACCTCCTGTAGCTACTGCTAATAAATGATCCCTATGCAGACCAATAAAACCAGTCAATCTCCAAAGTGAGAACTTAAAATACCCAGACTAGCCTGGGAAACATGGCAAGGCCCTGTCTCTACAAAAATCTTTTTTAAAAAGTTACCCAGGTATGGTGGCCTGCGCCTGTGGTCCTAGCTACTTGGGAGGCTGAGGCAGGAGGATCACTTGAGCCCAGGAGGTCAAGGCTGCAGTGAGCTGTGATCACGCTACTGCACTTCAGCCGGGGAGACAGAACAAGATTGTGTCTCAGAAAAACACACAAACAAACAAACAAGCCCAGGGACACTTAGGAATATGCATTTCCTCTTTGCAATAATGTTCCTTTCTTCTAGCAGACCAAATCAAATGCCCAAAAGTTCCTAACACTGCTACTATCCTTGAGCTGCTTCTTCCAATCTTGTTTACACATGGCATAGTCATATTTAACTTTCTAAAATACAGACAGCTTCATGTAACCTTCTCATTCAAAAATCCTTCATGACTGCCTTCTATAAACCATATCATGTACATTTTTTTTAGTTTTGTTCTTGAGGAACTCCAAATAAACCCTCCCTATCCAAATCCATTAAGTGTAAAATGCATGTCTAGTCATGCCCATCTGCATTGCTATTTGCCATGTCCTTCCACTGCAGTCCTCTCTATCCAGCATATCTTCTTTTCTCCTCTCTGCGCAGTGATTTCCTGTCACCTTCACATTAAGTCCAAATTTCTTGATCAAGTACTAAACTCTCCCCTCTTGGAAGTACTGTAGCACTTAAATGTATTCTCACTCATTATATAATTACATGATCTCAAATTATTTCATATTTTAATATTTTTCCAGAATTCCCACAATACTGCTTGGTATATGGTTGGCTTTCAATAAAGTTTTCTTTGACTATTAAAGCAAAACTGTGTTGTAAAACTAGCTAGCCTGAGACCTGAGAAGATAATATTGCCCTCTCTCCAGAACCTGTCTTATAAAGGTATTACACTGAAGCTTAAAGTACATAAAAAGGACTCCTCAAACTTTATGAGGCTGTACATTTTCTTCTGGACACCACACTATATTAAGTTAATGTTCTTCCTTTGTAGACATGGGGTAGTAATGTCCAGTTCATCATTGGCTTTTGGTGTTTTGAATATGGCTCTGAACCAGAGGTGGCCAGATTTAAGCACAGGTGCAGCTAAAATGGCTTTAAAACAGGCATTGCTGGAAATATTTTAAATTTCTTGTGCTATGAGATATATTTGTAGGGAACCAATCTAGCTATACTATGTAATTTACAAAAAGAAAACTATACAGAATAAGAGAGAGCAAAGAAAGTTGATATATAATAATTTGAGTGAAGCCTCTGACACCTCCAGCCCAAAGAATTATGTTAACAGCCTTGTGTTCTTTTGGGAAAGAAAGCAATAAGGGAGAAAGTGGATTAAATGTATTAAATTTGTAATACATACAGAAAGAAGCTCAATGGCACTAAACTATTCAAAATAAAATAAAGTTTAGCCCAAAGAATTTTCCTCTAATCAAATAAGAAAACTATTAACAGTATATGTAGATTATAATAAAAATACACTCATAAAAGAATTTAAAACAGTTTTATCATTTCTTTCTTGAAGGATATCATTTGTATATTTAGTAACTGCTATGGTAGAAAAACACACTTTCGTATAACATCAAAATGTACCTACTTTTTACCAGATTTATAGAAAAATGACTCACACCATAATGTATGTCTCTAAAATCAAATGCAGACCTAAGATTTTGAGACCTAACGTAGACTTAATATATTGAGTAATACTGATTGTAACAATCATCCGCCATTTACCTGAAACTTAAACTATCTCAGTAATGTTTTAGGATCATACAAGGCCATACTTTAAGAAATGACCTGCCAGCATTATGCTTTCTCACATCTAAATATGCAAAATATTATAGTTAAGAGCAGAAAATACACAAATAAAATGAAATATTTTATTTTATGTTGCTTACAGTAAAGAGAAAAGAGAAAAATTGGGCAAGCAGGGTCATTCAAGATAAGATAATTATTAAAATATACAGATAAGAGAAAAATAGTAACATGACCACAATAAGTATATAACAAACAAATGAGTTAAATATTGTGCAAAATGGATAAATCTGGATTTGTATGTTCTTTTCCAGGGGGATCTGTTTGCAGTTTCACCTTGACAGCTACTCAAGTGTATGGGGTAGGCTAGGAGTTTGAGTGTGTCTTACCTAAGCATCATAATCTCTTCTTTAATTCAAATCTTACTGCCCCACAAACCTCTAAATCCAGCCTGCGTATTCTGTCTACCACCTTTCTTAGTAAGTATTTTTATGGGTAAAGGGGTGACAGTACAAATTTTCATTTATGTTATACCTATGATCTCTTTCCTCTAACTAGTAAGGTTAGGATGGCTCTATATTCCGTTTTGCCCCAGATGGTCCCAGTTCATATGTATTTATCCAGCATTAATTACTAACAGTGTCACTTTTCATGATCAAAAGCATTCCAGTGTGGGTAACATATTTATGATCATCTGAATGTAGTCAAATAGCTCAAAAGTTACCAAAATATATAGATTATAACATATTAAAAATATAATTTTTTTAGAGCTGGAGAGAGAAAAAATAGTCTAATATCCACAGTTTTAAATTCTAACCCCAAGAAGCTATAATACAAATGTATGCCATGGCTCGATATAACACTTCACCAACATATCAAAAGCAGCTCAAAGCACATGTCTCACAGATGGAAGGGTCAGTAAGTTCACCTTTGTATATGAGAATGGCATATTTTTATAAAGTGCTGCAGAATTCATGCCATACAGCAGTATGCAGCATTTAGTGAACTGCATACAGATGTACCATTTTCCAGCTGGTTGGGGTTAGAACTTTTCTCTCTGAATTTAAAATAGATTTTACCTGGATTTTCAGCTTAATCAGGCATCTGGCTAGCCACATCTAATACAGCCAAAGAGAGGAAAACAGTATAGAGAAAACCAACAATATAATGTCATGAATAAGTATAAACATTTCAGTCATTATAATAAATATAAATGGTTTAAATTATGTTATTAAAAGATAGCAACTCTCAGAATGGCTAGAGCTACATATGTAATTAAATGGTACAGAAACATTAAAACTGGAAGATATAATAGTATAACAGACAAGTGATAACAAAAAGCAAGCATAAATGGCAACATTGCTACCAAATGTAATAGAATTCAATGTAAAAAGTGCAAAATGGAACCAAGAAAGATGTTTTGACAAAACTTACAGCCAAATAATTATATAGTCAATTGCTCACTTATTGAGATGTTATGCTAACACTGCTTCAAAAACTGATAAAGCAATAACAGAAAAAAAGGAGAAATTAACCATTTTAAAAGAACAGCAATTTTAGCACAACTCTTTCAGAAATTAGTCATTCAAGTGTATAAAAAATTGAGTGATTATAACATTTACTTAATATAAAGTTCATTTAATCATTGGATATACATAAAACAAGAGAAAAATCCATGAATCCTGAAATGCATTATTTTCAAACAAAAATAATACAATTTAAACATCATGTGTTAGAATACAAAGATCTTCAAACTGGGATTTCAAATACAGAAACAGAAAGTCATACAGGATACTTTTTTTCTGAGATAATGTGACTAAATTAAAACTAATATAAAAACAAGTATATATCCCCTCTCTAAAATAATTTAATCATTCAAAAATGTTTTTAAATGTCTAATAATTATTGGCTTGTAAAGCAACTAAGAATAGCATTATAAGTTACTTGGAAATTAATGACAAGAAACAGATCAAAAGCTGTAAGATGATGTCAACAAATATTTTTATAATATGCTACATACTCATGTCGTACAATGTTTATCATGTAATGTAAATAATATATACTCTCGGCCAGGAGTGGTGGCTCATGCCTGTAATTTCAGCATTTTGGGAGGCCGAGGCAGGTGTATCACAAGGTCAGTAGTTCAAGACAAGCCTGGCCAAGATGGTGAGCCCCACCTGTAATCCCAGCTACTCAGGAGGCTGAGGCAAAGAAGTGCTTGAACCCAGGAAGCGGAGGTTGCAGTGAGCCAAGATCTCATGCCATGGCACTCCAGCCTGGACAATAGAGTGAGACTCTGTCTCAGAAAAAAAAAAAAAAAAAAAAATATATATATATATATATATATGGCCATATATACATATATATATGGCCTTAAATATATGTATTAGAAAATAAAACATTTTGAAAATAAACATTCTTTTTAAAGCCTTGGAAAAGCCACATCAGAAATACAGTATAAGTGGAAGAAATTACCAGAGAAAAAAAGGAAAACTACAAAGCCAGAAATGAACTAAATAGCAAAACAAAGAGTAGCTAATTATGAAAGTAAAGCTGTCCTTTAAAAATATAGGTAAAACAATTTTTAAGACCTATTAAGGTAAAGAAGAAAATACACTTAACCAGATGTCATTACTACAAGATAAATGTAAATAAAAACATACATTGGTACACAATTGTTAAACTTTTTGTCAGTAATTCTGAAAATTTAAATGAAATGGATAATTTTCTAGGAAAATAGAGATAATCAAAAGTAGCTCAAGAAGATTTAAAAACCAAAGGGAAAAACCATGAGGAGAAAATGAAAGGATGGTCAAATACTTACTCCTAGGAAGATGCAGGTTCTATAAAATCATAAGAAACAGATGATCATCCTGTTATTTACTGTTCCTAAACATATACATAGATAAAAATTTTCTTAATTCCTTTTATAAAGTTAAAACAAGCCTGATACCAGATCCAGACAAAGACAGATAACATTAGAAAATAGAAAAGTACAGTATTTTTCCCTTACAGAATTAGAAGCATAAATCTTAGCAAATCAAAGCAATACACTTGAAGGGGTATTGATAACACCACTGTATTCATTTGTCAAAATTCATGGAATTATATACTAAAATGGTGAATTTTATTGTATGTAAATTATATCTCAATTTAAAATTAATGTTAAAAACAGCATGCAAAAATATAGCAACACATCAAAAGACTAATGTATCATGATCAAGTAGGGTTTTTTTTTTTAATGCAGGGATACTTCAACATTATAAAATTTACTAATGAAATTCCTTAAATTAAATCATTTGAAAGAATGTGTGTATATTGATGTGTTATATAAATTTATTAATAATTCTGTTTATACATTTTAATAAAATAATTTCTCCTCTGCATGACCTAGAAATAAAAATAAATCTACCCAATCTTTAAAAGATTTCCCCCTGAAACTTAAAAAAATTAAACATTTTTAATGATGAAATGTCAAAGCATTTATTTATATCTGAACTTAACTAAGAATGCCTATTTAGTGATATGCAGCTGTATAAAACAACTCAATCCTAACCAATATAACAGAATAACAATTAATTCATTGAAAAATTGTGAAAATGAGACGAAGCTCTAATTAAGTGCAGACAATATAATAGTTCACAAGAAAAATAAAAAATATTAACTGAAAAAATTTTATAACCAAAAAAGAATTCAAAGTAGCTAAGGTATGAGAACATGAATATGCACTATTTAATGTTATTTCTATATATCAAGGCAAAAATCTAATGAAACAAACATTTTAATCACAATAGCAATAGACATCAGTAATCACTTAGAAATACATATAAAGGTGTGCAGCCAATTTATAAAGTTCTGTAAAAGCTACTAAAAAGACACGAAGAAATGAGAAAACCTGTGTTGTTAGTGAATAATAAAACTTGATATTATAAAAAAATCTCGATTCTCTAAATTAAATTATAAAATCCACTAAAACAAGAAAATAATACATTTTGAAACTTGAAATAATTTCTACGTTTATTTGAAAAAAAATCTATTATGTCAAAATCCTGGAAATTTCTGAAAGAGAAGAGTAATATGGTGTTATCAACCTCTCCAAATATTATGAGGCCATAATAACTGAAAATAATTTGAATCCAGAGTTGATATATGGACCCAGGACAGTGACACAGAACAAAAGCCTCTAAAATAAACCTCACTATATATGGGATTCTAGATATGACAAAAGTAGCATATCAAAACTTTGGGAGACAAAATGGATCATTCATTGATTCACTAACTTTTGTAAAGCAAGGGTGAAGGAAAGGGTGTAAAGAGCAAAACTGCCAATTAAGGGTATTCTGAGGAATTCAAAATGTTTGAAATTTGATCAAATCACCATCTTTATTCAGAATCAGTTAACTACAGAGAAAGCCAAATTGGTATTCTATGCACAGAGTCCTAAATAACCATTTCTCTTAGTTATTTGATATTGAAACTGGTAGTTGACTTTCTTATTGTTAGAGCAGAAAGTATTCATTCCTGAATGTCATCTGTGTAAGTATAAGTCTTCTTCTGCATCTTTTCACATGGCACCCTAGAATTAGGAAACTTAGAAAGAGCTTACTGATTAAATCTACCTACCTAGAACATTCTAATAATATAAAAGAGCCATTTATTCAAAGAATATGCAAATACATAATTAGAGCTAACAGTTATATTGTACACACACACACGCATACACACACAGCCACCTAGTAGTATCTCATCGCCCATCATCACAAGACTTGAGACCACATTTATTTACCAAGATGAAAATATACATATTGTTTCTCACTTCACTAATTCACATTTCCCTTTTGATAACCAACCCATGAATCTTCTCCTATTTTCTCCAAAATGTAAAGAATTAAAACAAAACAGGAAAATAAGCACAAACAAGGCCATCAAAAGTGTATCCTACTTAGAGCACTGGTTGTCCTTACAACATCTAATTTTTGATACATACAATATCGTAGGTATCATTGTTTCTTGTGTTACCTAATGGTGTTTAAATGGTTGGCCTCGAAAGGTCTTAATAACAGTTGGTTCAAGTTAAAGAAACTACATAGAAAGCCACACACCTTAAATATCTCACCTAAAACTCAGCATTTTCTTTAAAAATATTGTAATACCAACATAAATCTTTTAATCTACCAAGATCCTGTATTTGAACAAGAGCTTTGTTTAAAAACTATTTTTCTTTGGAATGGTAGGTTTAAAAAGGTTCCATCTTTGGTATAGGAACACCTTATATATTTAATGTTTTCTGTACACTTCATGAGGTCACAAAACCATATCTGTCTCACTTAGTGATTATTGGCAGTAGTTACCTAAGCAAATATATACAATAAATATCTTATAAATGAAGAAGTAAAGCCAAAATACACATAATATATCCCATTATATATTATACGGTTATATATCTGTAAAGATTAGTTATATAATTATCTATATCCAAAACAAGTCATTGCACTAAAGCACCTGAATATTCCTGTTATGATATCCTCCAAAACCCTTAGTAAGAACCTACTTTCATAGTTTACATGTGATTCTAAAAGGCTTAATTTTAACTCTTCGGAAATGGGATTATGTTGGTAGCACACCGTGATTTAGAAGATGCTAGCACTCCATAATTTTCATAAATCCTAACACCTCCAGTAAAAAGCACATGTGCTAAGTAAAAAAAATATGTTTTTATGTATACTCAGCTCCAAGACAAACTTGCTAGATTCCCTTCCAATTACATTGTTCCTCCTATGTAAAAATTCTGGCTAAAGCATGTCAACTTCAGGACCCAGCTATTGCTCCCTTACCCCAGCCACAACTGGGCTGCTCTAGCAAGGCCAACAGAAGAAACTAAACTATGGTCCTTAGCTGGAATTACATTAGTCCACAGCTAAGGATCCTGGCACCTCCACCTTCCTGGAGGACTTTAAACCAACTTTGTTGAAAGATTTGTTTCCAAAGGATTTGCTAATCATAGAATCACAGAATTCTAGAGTTAGACGAAACCTCAGGGAAGAATCATGCATCATTAATTTGATCATTCAATGATTTACTCAACAAGTCTTTAATAAGTAACTAGTACAGAACTGACAATAACTTCTAGTTTAACTTCTCATCAACTAGGTATCACTGGATTGCTAGGTATGATAACTCTAAATTATAAATTTAAAAACTTTTAATTCGGCTCAATGTATTATATAAAAGAAGGCTAAAAAGATGCACTAATTTTTAAAATTTTTAAAGATTTGTCACTCCATGCTGTGGACTGAATGTTTGTGTCCCCCTCCAAAATTCAAATGTTGAAGCCCTATATGTGATGGTATTTGGAAGTGGGGCCTTTGGGAGGTAATTTAGTCATGATAGTGGAGCCCCCAGGAAGAAATGTCTTTATAAGAAGAAGAAGAATAACCCTTTTTCTCTCTGCCATGCAAGAATACAAAAAGAAGATGGCCATCTGCAAACCAGGGTGAGGGCCCTCACCAGAAACTGTATTGACCCACACCTTGATCTTGGATTACCCAGCCTCCAGAACTGTGACAAATAAATGTTTGCTGTTTAAGCTACCCAGTCTATGGTATTTATTGTCGCAACCCAAACTAAAACACAGCCAACATTTACTATACTTTAGCTTAATACAAAATTGGTGTGTTTTAATATTTGTATTTCTAAAATAAGCATAACTTAAAGAAATAAGCTTCAGTTATCTTAGCATGCCCTACGTATAGAAGAGCTAATTTCTAAACAAAACGCTGCTGGGTAAAGGCGGTGCTTGTGGGAAATTTGGACCCACTTGAGTTTGCTGGATAGGAAAGCCCTTAATGAAAGTAGAATATAATTCATTAGTTAGAATAAAATGGAATAGTAATGGGCATAGTTAAAAGGTGAGTGAACTAAGAAAATGAAACTACATCCCTAATTCCTGGAGGCATTTGTTAGAGAGGGGAAGGAGGAACAGAACAGTAGGGCACCCTGATGCCAGATAACACAAGTGCAAAGGCTGGTTCTGAGGAGGATTGATCGTGCCTATGGTAATTGCCTCAGGATGATAAAAGGAAAACAGTAGCAAGTATTCATGCATGTAGCACCTCAGGTCTATTCTCTCTGTCTCTTTCTCATCTTCTCTACAGAAATAATGTTAGAATAAGGTTTCTATCTGTATTTGTCTATCTCTTAAGACACATGTCAGTGTTTAAAATGAGTCATGTACCATGGATAGGGATAAATGCATTATACAAATTATATCTAATCCTCTCAACAACCTTCTAAGGTAGATCTTAATATTCCTGTTTCATAGATGAGTAAGTATTGACTCAGAGAGATTACATTACTGACCTAACATCACTCTTAGTTAGTGTTCCTCTGAAATCAGAGCCTGAGGCAAGAACCTGGACATTAGATTGTTTATTCGGGAGATGATTTCAGGAAGGAGACTGAAGTTGTGAGGAGAATGAGAGAAGGAAGAAGATGAGGCCAATATACAGGTCTATTACTGAGGCTACTTCTATGGACAACCAGGGCTTGAATCCATTGGGACCTGCTGAGAAAAGTACAGATGCCTCCCAGGGTTGCCCACCTAATGATGAGAGGCCGGGGAGTTTATTCAGGGTTCTTGACCCTGATGATTGATGGTTGTCTTTGGGGCATTAACATCCCCATTCTTCTGGCCCCTAATGGTCTGTGGGTTACGAACTCCAGCAACATAAAAGAAGGCCGTGGTCAGGAAGCTAAAAGACATGCTCATGCTTGAGACGAAATGCTGTTAGCTTGAGATGAATCTGAGCTTGCACAGAACTGTCCACTGCAGCTGTTTCTCAAGTTAGAGAGAAGCGAAGGAAATCCAACACAAGACATGAGAGTCATCTGCTACAGTCACACATGTCCTTAGTTCCTGAGCCTGGAAATATGCCCAGACAACAGAGTTGCACCATCCATGAGTACTTGTGCATACTCAACCACATGCACTCAGCCAAAAAGTGACAGACAGAGAGAAAAGATCAAGAGTGCAGATGATTTTTGCCACCATTTCACTTGATGTGTATGCCCCAGAGTAAGTGTGATTTTGGAGTTGTGGTTCCTCCTATGTGCCTCTTATTGTACGAGTATCTCATGGCAAAGAATGTCATTATAACGGTAAAATCTATATGTTTCAAACATCTGGTGCTCAACAAAGAAATGGAGGAAAAAAATGTCTGGGTGGTCCTTATTAGTATGTTTAACTGTATTTATTTTCTGGGCAACAGAAGACACAATTACCCTGCACTGGGACCCTAACTGTAAAGTGCTTGCCTTTCCACTACACCAAGTGCATCACACTGTATTAGCATAATTTTTCTCTCTGCAAAAATCTCTCCCTTCATTTAATATTATGCTGATGTTATGAACCTATTTTGTGGCTTGAGTCTATAAAATGTTTGTTGCACAGTTTGGAGGGAATGTTTGGTGTGGACACTGATCAAGAATGTAGGTCAAGCTGCTGGGAGGACATCAGGAGGAGGACCTTAAGGCAACCAACTCACAGAGGATAATAAGGGCAGGAGACGAAAACATGGGGATAACATGATAACAGATAACATGGGGATAGGGCTCTTTTCTGGCATTTGAGATTTGTGAGTGAAGTGTTCCTTATCATAATGTGATAAAATGAATGTATTAAGTAGAAAAATAACGTCATTTTAAAAACACAACAGAAAAGGGAGCATGTACTAAAACATGCCTACAATGATTTTTCTCTTTCATACTGTCTTAGCTTCTATGAAATTAAAAAGCAGAGCTTGAGAGGAGGACTTGTGCACAGGTAGTTTATTCAGAGAAGTGGTTCCCAAAAAACTAGAACGAGAGTTGAATGGGATAGGAAGTGTAAAACACGAAGGGGGAAAGTCAATCCAAGGGTGTGTAGTTGGGCTGGTGACTAATGTGAGCAACTGATATTTAATCTTATTGGGGACCCTCTCAGGAAATGTGTGGAATATACTTCAGAACTGTCTGCCTGAGACATAGAAAGAAAAGCATTTTCCTACTTGCTCCCATCCCATATTGGCCAAGAACTGAATCAGGTATAAGGATGCACTGGAGTACCTGACTCCCAAGAGCAGTAGTCAACACACCTCCAAGGAAAAAACAGTTTGAGGTACAGCTGAGGTGAGGAGTTATCAGGTTATATCTCTGTTCAGCTGATGCAACAGCAATGGATGATGGGAAGAGTCGGCTGGGAGAATGTGAAAGAAAGCATAAAAGATGTCTAATGCTCATATTAAAATGCACTCTGTCCATCAAAGTGTCCACAGAAATCAAACCACAGTGATTAAGTTTTATATACTTAAATAATTTAAAGTAATATAAATCCTAAATGATGGCCTTTCATAATGCTCCTTAGTCCAATTCCACTAAAAGGGATATTTTAAAATAGAAAATCTTTCCCAGGATTCTAAATTAAGGAAGTCATGCTACAGTGCGTTTTTTAAAAGGCCGAGAAAAATAAATAATACAATAAATGAAGAAATCGCAAGTGATTAAATCAGTGGTTGTCAACCTTCGCTCCACGCTGGAATCATGTAAAGAGATTTACAAAATATAGATGCTCAAGTTCCACAATCAGAGATTCTGATTTGATTGGTCTGGAGTGTGGCTAGAACATGAGAATTTTCTAGAGTTCTCCAGGTAATTCTAATATGCAGCTAAAGTTGAGACACATTGGCTTAAACAAAGCACAAATAAAAAAAACCAAGAGTGTTTTAACTACTAATAGGGACAATAATCCAAAGTATTTTTCCTTTAATTCAAGTATTTAGATCATATGCTTTAGTTGAGAATGTCTGGACTGGGTTATTGTTTTAGATTTCAAAGAGTCTCATATATGGCACTCACAACGTCAGGCTTTGCAAACTGCCCACGGGTAGACTGGTATTATAGTTATTCGTTTTATATACTCACAACGGACTGCCAGGTGAGCAGAGGATCAGTTTAACTTTTCAAATGTGTTCTTCAGAGATAAAGCTCTGCAATGACTGACTGAATAAATAAATTCATTGATAATAAATGAAGCAATCTGCTACTGGATGTTTGCCCCCAAAGTATTCATTACTAAGTAAACTTGAGGTCATTAAAATGTTAAAACAGTAAAAGAACACTGACAAAAGAACATATGTCTACTGAAGTGTTTGGCACAACTTGTTAGCTTCAAGCTTCCTTTCTTTGGTAGAAAAGTAGGTCCTAAGGTCACGACTTCCTAGTTTTTATTTTTAGCTATAATGCTGCCATCAGTGTTTTGACCTGACCACCTACTCAAGAGAAGATGGGGCTTTGCCAGCATTAGTTTACAGAGCACAATCCGGGGCATGCCAGTCTCCTTATTTTATCACCAGCAGTGTCTTGAAATACAAAATGCAGATAATACAAGAGATGACATCCAATTTTTGCTTGACAGTTGCAAATAACATTTTATATTGAGAATGATAATATTTACTTTTGATTTTTTTTTCAGGCAATGGAAAAAAGAATCCAATTCTATTTATTCAGACCAACTGAAAAAATGGAGTACCCAAGATAATGGAATAATCCATTTAGTGCCATTGCATATTAAGTCTGTACGGATTTTCAGTTTTCAAAAACTTAAAACACAGTAAAATACTCTTGGTGCTATAACTACCCAGGAATGATCAGGATTTTGCTCAGCAATTAAGAGCATCACTGTGAACATCAGCCACCATATACAATACTGTGATTTTTCTTTCAAACTGCTCTCCATCTATGTAACTGAGTTAGCCTTTTCAACTAGACTATTTGTACTTAGATGTTTAATTTTTTTTGAAGAAGAAGAAGACCTCTAATCAACCTGCTTTGAAAAATTCCACTTAGCATCAAGGCACTTAATTATCTTGCTAACCTTTTGTTCAGTTGCTTTGTAAATAATGACATGAAACATTCCATCTTTTTACATCCAAGCTTTTCTTCTTACTGATTAGATTCTACTTAAATAGCATCATGTTCCTTCAAGTTCCTCCAAGATGAGGGATTTTCTTTAATCACCTGAAACCTGCTGATCTCCTCTTTAGCATCCTGAGATATCACATTCAACAAGCTTAAATCAACAATACAACTACTTTACTCCTCACAGGTTGAGTGTATTAATTCTCATCTCTTTATCAAGCTTTTATATTAATTCAAGTATACAAAGATATGCAAAGTAGATTTTGAAATACAAAATGATTGCAATACATTAAAATGGGCTTTTCCTTCAAGTTTTTAAAATATATCTTATCTATAAAGAAGAAGTTAATATTAATAGAATCAAATTACATCTTTATAAGAAAAACCAACTTTCTATTAAAAACAAAATGTGTTAATCAACAAAAAAAAGTATTATTCAAATATCGAAATAGTTTTTCCTTCAAAAGCACACAAAGCAAGTATTAAACATGTATTTTCAGTCTGATTATAAAATGCCATTTGCACCTGTCAAAGAGTGGGCATTAAGAATTGGATACAGTTGCTTCCCAGAAAAAAAGGAATATGTTATGTTTTTAATACGGGCAAATACCCGAATTAAAATAGAATGAAATGGTAAAATGTAGGGGCTAGGACTTTCAGCTAGCAGCAGCTTAAAGAAGTGCATTCCATAAAATTTGCAAGTACTTCCAAGAAACATGGCAAGGACATTTAAGCTTAAGAAAATTTAGAGAAGAAAAAAGGAATTCTTAGAAGAAACAGCTGAAAGGTCACATAAACCAGAGTCACATGCTCTTCCCTGCAAAATAGTAAAGCTATAGAAAAGTAAATTATTATCCATCTACAGTGAATATCTACCTTAGGTTTCGGTGAATTTACCTTCCCCTGACATGAGCTCTTTCCTTTATTCAGAAGCAATACATTCACACTCAAAAAATAAATCAAACTGCTTGTAACTAAATCCATCTGATATTTGGTTGTAATATTTTTAGAGTTTTGGTTGACAAAACACTAAAAACTTTGTTAAAGACAAAGACTTATGTAATTAGGTTCACTGTTGTTGAAATTCTACTCTGTAATAATGTAAAAGAAGGAATGAAGGGCCCTGAGTTATTACTTCTTAAAAAGCAAGTAAATATTTGACTCAACAGGATTCTTTAAGAAATAAATGACATTTAACAAAGAATATCTGAGAAGCAGTCAAAAATACCTGGATTATCACTCTCTCCCTTAAATGAAACACTAAAAATCTCTGCCTACAATCTATAAAACAAAACATACACACAATTTTCTCTTCACTGAAAGTACATAGCCTAAAATAATAAACTTCCTTGTACCTGACTACCCTAATTTCAAAAATTAGATAAAAATAAAGGCATTTAAAATAGCTCATATTTATTATATTTATGTTGTATTTAAACATGAACTGAATTTTTTCTCAATTTGTGAAAAGAAAACCTGCCATTGACATATGTGTAATATAAAATATAACATATATGTATTTTTAAATACAAACAATTTTCTTTCCTCTTGTAAGAGTCTTTAAAGTTCCACACCATTTCCTGACTATGTAAAATTGTAAGAAGGTGGCAAGTTATAGACTAGAAAGAACATCAGGTTGTACTTCAGAAATCCTGGGTTCTGGATCTAGCTCTATAAGAAGCTTGATGAAAGAATCAATTCAGCCATTTAGCCTAAGTGTCTTCATCTTACATTGAGGAAATTGATATCCATTTCTTCTACTTTTCTTTCTAGTTTTATGATGTTTTTCCGAATTCTAACTCGAAGAAGATATTTCTTAAATAGTTGTTTTCTCTTCTCTTCTCTTCTCTTTTTTTCTCTTCTCTTTCCTTTTCTTTTTAAGAAACGATCTTGCTCAGTCGCTCAGGCTGGAGTGTAGTGGTGCCATCATAGCTTACTGTAACCTTGAGTTTCTGGGCTCAAGTGATCCTCCTCCCTCAGCCTCCTGAGTAGCTGGGACTAAAGACACACACCACCATGCCTGGCTAATTTTTTATTTTATTTTTTTGAGATAGGGTCTCACTCTGTGGCCCAGGCTGGTCTCAAACTCCTAGCCTCAAACAATCCTCCCACCTCAGCCTCTCAAAGCACTGGGATCACAGGCGTGAGCCACCATATCCAGCCCCTCTTATATAGTTCCAAAAAACTATCTAAGTTCCAAAACCACAATTCTAAAGCTTAGACAAAAAGTTATTTTAATCCCTTTTAGGTCTTAAAATAATTATGGTTTTGAAATATACGCTTTACAACAGGAAAGGAAAGTAATTCTTAATATAAAATTTACTGATACATATGTTCAGATATTAAACAGGGTTTTTCTCAAGGTTGAGCATATTATGAAAAATCTGTTGGCATATTTCTGGATTTCATTTATAAGATACTTATATATAGCATTTTAGAATTTTAAAATCTCTCTCTGTTTTAATATTATATCCTCAATGATTTGGCCATCCAGTGGCCTTAGATTTAAAACCATCACCTTAAATAGTATCTGCTTTTTGATGAAGTGATGTCACTCCTTTAAGATGAAGCAGAAGACCCTATCACTATCACTTCAGAATTACACCCAGAAAGAACCTAAAGTTTAAGATTTATCTCCAAATGAGGCTATTCACTCAAATAACTGGAATATTCTGACTAGATCAAAGAACACAGTATTTACCACACAATTCAAACTCATGACTACTATTAGGTATATTTATAAAGTTTGAGTAACAAACTTTACTAAAGATAGGTTCAAATAAATCCCGTAATTACTTTGAGAATACCCCAGTTCTATTGCATTATAATTTGTGTTTAAAGTATTATTTTTTCCAATGTAAGTCCTTAAAATAAAATTCCTTTTAACACTGCTTTTTCATTTCTCCATTTTTATAATATACCAAAAGTTTTAAAAAGAGGTGGCCTCCTGCACTCTTGATCTCTGAGAGCCCTTATATAAGTGTTTGCAAACAGAGAGTCCAGATGTCACTGGGAAGTGACACATTTACGTTGGATCCATGCCTTTTAATTATATCCAAATAAGGCAAAGTCCTATAGCTTGTTCTTGACTTGAGACCTCCATATTTTGCATTGTCTAAATTAATCAACTGGTTCCCAAAAGCAACTCTGCCATTAGCAGTTCTGAGGCATATTGAAAGTGGCAGTTACACTTTCAATCCAGTAGCAGAGATTAAAAAAATTTGAAATAGACTCTGGCAAGGGAACCAGGCTCACATAAAGGGGCTCTCATAAGGGCTTCCTTGAATCGGAGGAAAAATCTGTCAGGTGATAGCAGGGCTTTGTGGTTCATGCCATCTCACTCTCTTTGTCTTTAATCACCCATGAAGAGTGGCAGCTCTGTTGCTATTGGCCATCAAATCACATCAAAACCTCGGCCTGAGTCTGCACATTCTGAAGCCTCTGCTCAAGCAGCATAAGCCTCTCTGTGTCATCTTGAGGAACAAGTAATGACATCCTTTCTTCTCTTTCATAAATACCAGTTGTGGGGGTGGGGAGTCTGAGTTAAGAAACTAGAGCGCTGGTACCTCTTCCTGATGCATGCTATCTAAAAGATTGTGTGCCTGTGAAAAAATCATTATTTTATAAAACATGAGGAACCTAGGCCCTCCAATGTGATAATGAAGACGACTATATAATTTAGGTGCCTGTGATATAGGCAGGTATTTTAATATAAATTAAACTCTCTTCCAATAAGTTCTATACTTAATTGCAGCATTATTAGTATCATTCGACAGAAAGATAAATATTTGTCTTGGTAATCTTACTGCACTAAATTTAAGCAATAAAATGTGTTTATTATAAATGTCATTGACCTGTGTAGAACATTTCCTTTTTAAAATTACATTTAATGCATCCTTCATCCAAATAAAGCTCTAAGTAACAGGGCACTCTGATTTTTTCCCACATTCATAATGAATACTAAAATACATATTTATAAAATGTACATGTCAACATTAATAAGCTATTTTCTTATTAGAAAGAGGATTACTAAGATTCTATGAATGAATACTCACTAAAATTCATTTGATCAAATGCCATGTAACATGGGATAAATAAAATTGTGAGTTTCTGGCATCATTTCTAACATGTGGTCCAGGGACCCCTGGGCATTCCTGAGACTATTTCAGGGAGCCCACAAGTCAAAGCCATTTTCATATAAATACTAAGACATTATTTAACTTTTTCATTCTCATATCTCAAGAGTGTACAGTGGCGTTTTCCAGAGGTTATGGGATGTGTGATAGCACAACAAATTAAATTTAGAAACAGATATAAGAATCCAACTGTCAGACCGGGCGCGGAGGCTCACGCCTGTAATCCCAGCACTTTGGGAGGCCGAGGCGGGTGGATCACGAGGTCAGGAGATCGAGACCATCCTGGCTAACACGGTGAAACCCCGTCTCTACTAAAAATACAAAAATTAGCCGGGCGCGGTGGCGGGAGCCTGTAGTCCCAGCTACTCAGGAGGCTGAGGCAGGAGAATGGCTTGAACCCGGGAGGCGGAGCTTGCAGTGAGCCGAGATCACACCACTGCACTCCAGCCTGGGTGACAGAGCAAGACTCCGTCTCAAAAAAAAAAAAAAAAAAAAAAAAGAATCCAACTGTCTTTTATTAAGCCAGACATTAAAGTGTTTTGCAAAACTGTAAAATGATGCTGCCCTTCGTACTAAGTTTTTTCATTTGGAAAACACAGTTATTTTTCATTAAAAATAAGTTCTTTATATTAACACAATGGGTTTATTATTATTTTAAGGTAATTAGTAAATAAATATTTTAAATTTTATCAGTTTAATTTCTAATTTGGTAAATACTGCTATATATAATACAATAAACAAAACTCTTTGCAGTTTTCTATTATTTTTAAAAGTGGAAAGGGGTGCTGAGACCAAAAATTTTGTGAATATTTATAAAATGTAATATATTTTGTATGTTTTTGCATATATATTTTATAACATTTCATAATAATATATTTTATGATTTATATATGTAATTTTTCAATCACTCCCAAATGCAGGAGACTGAGAAAACAGTTTTGTGTACATCATTAATATGCCTTAGCCAGAATACGAGGGGGCAAGTGAACAGAGCATCAGAAAAGCCTAGACTGTTATGGGCTCTGCAGGACTTAAGCAGGAGGCACTGCAGCCAGGACAAAGAGAGTCAGATCACTGCTTATATTTATTGACCATTGTCCCTACAGACCTTAGCAGATATTAGATGAATGAATGAATGAATGAATGAATGAATGAATGAATGAATGGGTAAATGCTATGGTTTGGTTTGAGATGCAGCTGAGAAAGTAAGGTTCAATAGAACAAGACTGGGTAACACTCTGAAAGAGTCAATTCAAGACCATGGAAAAATTCAAGTGGAAGTCCAGGCAAGTAGCAGAGGTCTGAGCCCAAGGAGCAAGAGCAGAAAGAAGATACAGAGTCTGAGCTGGTACGGGGAAAATAGCCTCAGGAATCTCTCCTGCTCACAGACCTGGCACCTGACCACTACGGAGAAAAGGCACTGTCTCACAGGCAGTAGTGTCTTGATTATCTCTATCCCTTATAGGACCTTGAAAGCATCAGCCCTCTTGGAAGATCAGCCCCACGTGGTTAAGGCTACTACTTCATGTGCTCAAAACGTCAACACTGAAGGAGGTGGTGCTACCTTCTCAGGGAGATAAGTCACAGCTGAGCCTCAACATATGGGCTCCCATAGCTGGAACAAGCCATTCCTCTGGACTTTGGGATTCTTCTTCTGGAACCCATCCTGGCATGGCTCCTACCAGGGAACTAAGGCAAAGCTGGACTTCGGATGGGTTTAACCAGCAGCTATACATTTTTTGGATATATGGTGTAAAGATCTAATTTTTCAGTAAGTACAGTTGTTTTGTGACTTTTTCAATAGTCTACTCTGTTGTGACGTATGGAATACTTTCAAAAAGATGGCAGTATAGCACTAAGTATTCCCTCCAGGGCCCGGAATTCTATCATCCTCGAAGGAACACCTGAATAAAGAAACATCCATTTTGACAAGTATACCTGAAAAAAAAATGTATCTTTTCTCTAAGGCCTAATCCTACCCTTTATTCATAACATTTTAAACTCAACGAGTCTCAGGTTTCCAGTGATTTTTAATGAAGTTTAAAAGAGCAGCAGCTAAAATGTACGTAGATGTTTTATTTTCTATTTTAATTCTTTCTACATTTTTGTTTTAGCAATTTATTCACTTAAATATATAGTAAGTGCTGATTACTTGTCAGACACAGATCCGGCACTTGGCCTACCACAATCAATGGAACAGACAGAAATCACAGCCCCCATGAGATTTGCATTCTAGTAAACAAACATTATACAAAATAATACACAATTCCATAGACCTATAAAGTCTTAGGTATTACTATACTCAGTTTTCAAATGAGAAAATTAAGTGACTGGGCCCAAGACCTCACAGTGTTCTAAGGACAGAGCTAGAACTCAAATATGGTCTAATGATACCAAATCCTCAAATATGGTCTAATGATACCAAATCCTGATATTATTTCACCTGGCTATAGCACCTTTATATCACACACTAAACACTATGCAAAAGGAAAAAAAAAGGCTATTTCATGAATCTAAATGAAATTATTTATACTTATACTATTCTCTACTTTTCTCTGAGGCTGGCAAATTCTCAAAGAGGTGCATGTAAACAAGCCTAACTGATAAACACTGGAAACTGATTCCAATTCATATCTTTATATATTTTATATTATTAAAATATCTTTAATATTTAATATTTATATGTTAAAATATCTTTAAATACTTTATTGGAGTATTATATATTAGCACTGATCATAAGTACACTGCCCAGTGAATTTTCATGTACTGAACACACCATTCCAACCAGCATCAAAACCCAGAAAATCACTATTCCCCCAAAATCCTTTTTCATGCCAACTTCCAGTCACTATACAAACCCCCAATGGTAACCACTATCCTCAGATTTGTTTTGTCTATTTTTAAATAACAGAATCACAAAGAATATACTTTTTAACATCTAACTTCTTTTTCTCAATATTATGTCTGTGAGATTCATCCATATTATGTGTAGTTAGAGATTATTCATTTTCATTCAATTTATTTATCTTTTCTACTATTGGTTGAGATTAGAGTACTTGCTGCCATCGAGATTCTTATGCGGTCTTCTGCTGAATATTTCACATATTTTTCTTGAGTATACACCTAGGAGTGGCACTGCTATTCATAGGGTAGGTATATGTTCAGCTTTAGTAGGTAATGTCAGTTTTCCAAAGTGGTTACACTAATTTACTTTCTCATCAGCAATATTTGAGAATCCTAATTGCTCTAGGCTGTAAATATTTAAATTCAATGCAAGATTCCTCAAAAATGAACACCGACGTATCTCTATGATACTCTCATACTATTTCATTTTACACAGAAATACAGATATGATTGGCCTATACTTTAAAAATAGAGATGATATAATAAATATATATACCTTAGTGTTTCCCAGTATTAGCATCTTCTTTAAGGTACTTCTACCTACCAGTAGGATTATAAAATCTAGGTGGCAAAGAAATGTCAAGAGGTCTGGGATGCTATGCTGTCTATGACAAAATATATTAAGCAAACACTTCCAAACTGAATGTAACTAATCATTTGATTAGAGTGATGATAGCCTTTTTCTTCTTTTTCATTACCATATATCTGGGCATTCTTGAACTAACAAAGTACCTTCTCCTAGAATAAAAACAACTACATAATGCATAAAGACAAGGCACTAGGTAAGCAAAGTTTCTAGGGGATTGAATAATCGGTCTTTCATAATTGTAGAAAGAGCCTGTGACTCCAACTTGCAAGGCCCAGTGAATCTATATTGTAAGCTAAATATATTTCTGACAATTTATTTGCCTTTGATTTTTTTTTTTTTTTTTTTTTTTTTTTGAGACGGAGTCTCGCTCTGTCGCCCAGGCTGGAGTGCAGTGGCGCGATCTCGGCTCACTGCAAGCTCCGCCTCCCGGGTTCACGCCATTCTCCTGCCTCAGCCTCCCGAGTAGCTGGGACTACAGGCGCTCACAACCGCGCCCGGCTAATTTTTTGTATTTTTAGTAGAGACGGGGTTTCACCGTGGTCTCGATCTGCTGACCTTGTGATCCGCCCGCCTCGGCCTCCCAAAGCGCTGGGATTATAGGCGTGAGCCACCGCGCCCGGCCTGCCTTTGATTTTAATAGAATGTCTATCAAAGAACTGGGAGCAGGCAAATACTTATCTATATTCCAATTCTGATAAATGGAATATTAAAAATGCTTAAGACCTTCCTTGTGCCATTTGGAACATGAATTTCCTTTGCTACTCATGCTCCAACTAGAGACCATGAAATGACAGGGTCAAAATTATATTTCAGAAGACCAGTACATAATAGATACTCAATAAACATTTAATGACTGGGGAAATAGATTACTTTTTAATTACAAGTGATATATATACACACAAGGAAACTCAGTGCTTTCTAGGTTAATTTCCAACCATGATTATAATAAAACTAAAAATAACTAAAAATAACTTTAATCATCTGGACTTCATGACTTTCAAAAATGCCTGCTGGCTAAGTAGTACAATTACAGTTGCTGTGAAATTGCCTCTAAGAAGGATGTAAGATACACTCTTCATCTCCTATGACCTTAATATTTATTAGGGACTTAAATATAGCCAGTGCTAGATAACCAGCCCAGTCATGAAAGGAAAAAAACTAAATCAAATATATCTGTTTGGCTAGTACATTCTTTTTCTCCAGGCCTGACTTTCTCAAGGTGTACATCTGAGACCAACTGCTTCTGAATCTGAGCATCTTCGAAGGTACTTATGAAAAATGCATAGCCCTATTTGGGCCTCTCCTCAGACTTACCAATTCAAAATCCTTGGAGTAAGGCCAAGGTATCTGCATTCTTAACAAGTGCTTAAAGTAAAGTTTGAGAATCACTGCTCAAATTGGAATTGGAGATACGTGGGAGGATTGGGGTAGATGAAGGAGAAGTAGGAATAAACCAGGCTACATAATTCTTGGCTGCTATAAAAAAAAAAATCACATAATTCTGTTTCCCTCTTTTGAACTGACCATCATTCTAATTCTTATCTAAGTTGCGTTTTTAAAATAAAGATTCCTGGCCACATCTTAAACAGATTAAACTGAAATCTCCCACAGAAGAAATGAGGAGTAAGTATTTTTGAGACAATATTCCTTAGCATTCTAATGATCAGGAAAGTTTGAAACATTGTGGTAACTGGCGTGCATTTTATTCCAATAATTAGTCTGGCTGCTAAGAGAGTGTATCTCTTTATTGATCTTTTCTCATGGACAAAAACAAATGACACTTTTACACTGACAATCCTCTTCATTTCTATGGCTGACTTTTTCTTCCTTTTTGTTTTTAAATCTTTCTTACTGGAGTAAACACACACATAGAAAATTGTACAAATCATAAAGTGAACATACTCAGGCAACCAACACCTAGATCAAGAAACGGACCACCAGCACTCAAGAAGGTCCTCTTCTTGTCATCACTACTCACCCCCCAACAATAATGCTAACCACCACCCAGATCAGTGTAACCCGCTTTTGAAGTTTATACAAATTGAATAATAGAATGTTCTTACTGGTATCCAGTAGTTTCTTTCACTCAACATTGAGCTTGTGAAATTAATTCATGCCGTTGTATATATATACAGTTGTTTCATTCTTTTTTTTGTATTTTTTGTAATAATGTACCACAATTAATGCATTTATTGTACTGTTGTTTCCACTTTGGGACTATTACTAAGCACAGTTATGCACATTCTTGTGCATCTTGATGAACATATAGATTCATTTCTGTTGGTTATAGATCTAGAAATGGAATTGCTAGTCAGAGGATAGCTGTATATTTAGCTTTATAGTTCTACTACCAAACATGTTTCCGAAGTGGTAGAACTTCCAACAGTAGAGGAAAAGAACCTCAGTTCCTCCCATGCTTGGTAGTGCCTCTCTTTTTCACTTTAACTGTTCTTTGTGGTTTTCACTTGCATTTTCTATGGTTGGTTTCCAAACTTTTTCCCTTAGGATCCAAATTATTTCACAGCTCTATGCTTCGCAGTCTATGCTAGTCCCTGGACCCCAAACATCTAAAGTTTAAGTTCCTGGATCAATTTAGCCATATAGAAGATAGTAAGCTCCCTCTAAAATAAATTAATCTAACTCCATTTTACTTTGGTTATATAAGCAGAGGCAGAAACAGTTATTATCAGCACTCACACCTAACTTCAGCATCCCTAAAAATTGAAAGAGAAAAAAAAAAGGTTGGGGGACCTAAATGTTGCTAACCCACATATAGTAAACAATTTCTTCACCAAAGAATGATGCTGGGTTGTGGAGAATACTGAATAGGCATACAGGAATATAAATTATTCAGTTTTTTTATATTCTTTCTGGTTGCAAATTCTATCAACAAAAATTCATTTTCAGTAATGGCTCAATATCTATACTATTTAGCCAATGTATTTGTGAAAGCAATATGATGTGAAATTGAAGTTGTAAAACTTTTTTTAAGAGAAGAAATATAATTCACTCATGGAAGGTGAGCTAACGATATTATTCAAGACTCTGTTGTTATTTTTCATTTTCTCTGTATGCTATTTTGTCTCTAAAAATGCAGCATAGATTTAGCTAGAAATGTAACTCTTAAAAAGGATTTTGTCAGAAATACCAGCCCACTAATGAGACATATCCAAGCCACTGAGGTAGACAAAGGACTGAAAAAGATTGCTGGTTGTAAGAGAATCGTGGCTGAGTGAGAATTTATTTATTTATTTATTTTGAAGCAAAACAGAATTTCAGATTTACGTACTGCCAGAATATTTCTCCTTGGCACTTCAAAGATAGATTGAGTTGGAAAGAGAAAGAACATTTTGTGTCCTCCCCCATGGTTTGGTAACCTTAATGCTGACTGGGGCTGTAGCGGTTTGCAGGGATGAGGCTAATTTGAGAGTGAGGAATGATACAGCTAATTCATTCCCTCAGGCAGATGTTGAAATGACTGTTTAGAAAGAGATTTAAGGAAAAAGTCGTTCACATAGAAAAATGTATGTTACTTCTTAGAAAAGCCTACATTTTCAATGCATAATATTTCCTTGCCCCCATGCCAAAAGAACTAAACCAATGTTATTTAAAGATTAATTAAATTAGATTGGGAGAAAGTTCACTAAGGTTTATATAACACAAACCCATATAATAATTTTTTTCTAATTATAAAGATTTCATGTTTGAACAAACACCTTTCTTCTAAGCTGCTGAACATATTCAGAGGTAAATTAAACTATCTGAGTAAGTTGAGCAATTACAACAAATTAGACAACAGCCTCACTTGCTCCCTAAACCACAAAATCTTCATGAATGCTTTGCATTGACCCACAAATAGAACAATAAGAAGGATGTTAAAAGGTACTGTCAAAGGAACTGAATGCTAAATGCTGCAAGCTTTGTCTAAATCCATCTAAATAAAGGCGACAAATTGCCATGTCATGCATTGGGGAACGTTTCTTGTAAAGACCTGGGCAATAATGAGATCCTTTGGCCTTCTGCAGTGTCAGATCATATCAAATACAAATGAGTAAACTCTAACCTGAATATATTCATTTCTTAAGTAATCATCTATTTCTTTATAAAACTGATCAAAATACTCTTTCATCCCACTGTTTTCTCTAGAAGAAAGGTAATATAAATCATATAAAGGTAACACAAAAGTATGCTTAGTACTCCACCAACTAGCTAAAAGTCCTTATAAAATGTTACTTCTCTCTTTTCCTAATGCATTTCTAATGGATACATTATGCCTTATGACAGTGTTTTCTAAACTTCAGAATTTGGCAGTCCTAAATATGTGCTCTAGTAACCCAGAAGCCAATAGCAGGAGAATGGGAAATAATGTTTTGCCGGTGTTCAACTATACAATGCATAATCTCTCTCTCCTTACATATGTTATTCATAATAAAGAGTGAGTGTCTACAGAGAGCTTACCACATAGAATTAGAACTTTTGATTATAATTCTATCTTGTTTATATTTGTTATACAGATATAATATCTGGAATGAATACTCCCTTTTCCATCCAAATATCTGGCATAATCTGAATACAAAAGTGATTTATTGAATCCTTGCTGCTTCTGAAGCCAGCTACATAAACAGGTTTTCAAAAATTGTCAGTCAGCTGACAATACACTTTAAAGGAAGAGCCAACCATCAAAATAATTAACAACAAGGACAGAACAGGCGCTGCCTAATCAGAATAAATACCCAGCCAATCAAAATGGTCATCACTATAAATAACAAGTATAGCCATGCTAGCATGTTCTGGCTGAAGAGTGATCCCAATAAAACATGTCATTCTAACAGTCACTGAGATTTGTTGACCTTCAATAAGCTGTAACAGGGCACATGCATGCACACAAGCCAACACAAATCTCTAACTTGTTTTTCTTCTTTTATTTTTATACAACGCTGTATCATTGACATTTGGACATCCTCCACATCCCATTAAATACGGATCTAGCTCATTCTTTTTAATACTATCAAAATATCTCAATGCACAATATCCTCTATTGGTAGACCATTCATCTATTGATGGATATTTAAGGCTTTTTCAGTTATTCCAACAAATAAAATAGCAGTGCATATCATTTATACATATATATTTATGTACTAATGCTTTCTAATTTTTAACTCTCAAATATTCTGACAATTAGGATTGCTAAAGCCAGATATGGTGGCACACACCTGTAGTCCTAGCTACTAGGGAGTCTGAGGCAAAAAGATCACTGGAGCCCAGGAGTTCTAGGCTTCTGTGTGCAATGATCATGCTTATAAATAGTCACTGCCCTCCAGCTTGGGCAAAATAACAGGACCCCACCTCGAAAAAAAAAATTAGAATCGCCGAGTCAAAAGTTATGTATTTGTCTTTTTAACTGATTATGTGAGATTGCTTAAAAAAGACATTGCAACAATTTATACTATTAGAATTCCTATGCTCCTAAGGATTACACATGGTAAGTGTTAATGCTATGCTGTGGTTTGGGTTAGCTGGAAAACAGCCCTTTAGAATTTCCAATCTACAGACAAAGAGGTTGGACTTTCTTATCTTACATCATGAGTAATTGCTGGCAGGCCATCCTCAGGGAGAGGCCATAATCTTAGGCAAGGCAGCTCTCTCTGAGGAAAATTCTTGGAGAAGGAATCAGCTAAAAATTATTGCGTGACCAAACTCTCAGCACAGGGGAGAGTGCTTCAGTCCTAAAGGGGAATCTGACTAATCTTATGGTTGAAAACTGTATCTTGTTGCTTTAGTGTAAATTGTTGCAATGTCTTTTTAAACCAATCTCATATAATCAGTTAAAAAGACAAACACATAACTTTTGACTCGGCAACCCTAATTGTTTTTTTCGAGGTGGGGTCCGGTTATGCTGCCAAGCAGGAGTGCAGTGGCTATTTATAAGCATGATCATAACATACAGAAGCCTAGAACTCCTGGGCTCAAGTGATCCTCCTGACTCAGTCTCCCCAGTAGCTAGGACTACAGAAACACAAATTTCTCTGAATACTAATGCAGAAGCATATTTTCATGTTTATTGACCATTTGGAATTTGTCTTCTGTAACATGCTTGTTCATGCCCTTTGCCCATTTTTCTTTTGATCATTTGGTTTTTTATTTTCCCTTTGTAGGAACTCTTTGTATGTTATGGAAAAGAAACCTATATTTATCACATGAGTTACAAATATTTGCCCAGTATATCATTTGTCATCTCGTTTATCTATTTTTTGTTAAATGTATCAAGATCCTAGAAGGAAATAGATAGTACACTCAAAGGCTTTTAGCTTTGAGTGAAAGGAATTAAATAAAGGAGCCACGTCCAAAGATGCAGGAAGATAAAAGGAATCAACAAATGTTCTAACAATAAGAAAACGCTGTCTCAACCTCTAGGTCTTAGCGGTAAAAAGAAAGGAAGGAACTAAACTCCGTTGAGCTGGATATATGGAAAAGGACGGGCCCAGATGATACATTCCATAAAAGTAAGCCCCTTGGGTCGTGGAGCAAGCCAAAGACAGGCAGAGGGGATTTAGAGTAGGAGGAGAGTAAATGAAGAATAATCAACGCATCATATAAAATGTTTAACTTTTTATGTAGAAGAAAATTTCAACATTTTTTAAAAACTTTAATAACATTGTTATGTTAGCACTATTTAAAAATATTGTTGTTGACAAATTTTGATTTTAGAATAGTTTAAGACTTGTAAGAACCAACTGTTGATACATGCAACAATCTGGAGGAATTTTCTGAGATTCATGCTGAGGGGAAAAAAGCCAATCCCAAAGGTTTACATTATATTATTCTATCTATATAACATTCTTGAAATGACAAAAGGTTGCAAGAGGGGCAGGGTGGGAGGGAAATGAATGTGGCTACAAAAGGAAAACAAGAGGAATCCTTGTGGTGATGAAAGTGTTACTTTTAAAAAAATTTTTTTTTTACATTTTTATAAATTTAGGAGTGTAAGTTCACTTGTGTTACATGGATATAGAGTGCAGTGGTAAAGCCTGGGCTTTTGGTGTTCCTATCACCCAAATAGTGCATATTGTACTCAATAGGTAGTATTTTATCCCTGGTCCCCTTCCCACCTTCCCATCTTCCCACCCTTTTTGGAGTCCACAATGTCTATTATTCCACTCTGCATATCCATGTATATCCATTGTTTAGCCTCCCACCTGTAAGTGAGAACGTGGTTTTTGACTTTCTGTTTCTGAGTCATTTCAGTTAGGATAATGGTCTCCAGTTCTATCCATATTGCTGCAAAATACATGATTTCATTCTTTTTTATGGCTGAGTAGTATTCCATGGTATATATATGCCATATTTTTATCCAGTCATTCCTCAGTCAACATTTAGGGTGATTCTATGACTTTGCTTTTGTGAACGGTGCTGCAATAAACATATGAGTCCAGGAGTCTTTTTGATATAATGATTTATTTTCCTTTGCGTACATACCCAGAAGTAAGATACTTGGATAGTATGACAGTTCTATTTTTAATTCTTTGAGAAATCTCCACAGTTTTCCCAAGGGGTTGCACAATTTACCTTCCCACTGACCATGTGTAAGAATTTTCTTTTCTCTACATCCTTGCCAACATGTATTGTTTTTGACTTTTTAACAACTATTCTGACTGTTGTTAAATGGTATTGTGGCTTTAATTTGCATTTCCCTGATGACTAGTGATGTTGAGCATTTTTTCATGTTTGTTGGGTGTTTGTATGTCTTCTTTTGAAATATGTCTGTTCGTGTCCTTTGCCCACTTTTTAACAGAGTTATTTGTTTTTTTCTTGTTGAGTTGTTTGAGTTCCTTGTGATTCTGGATATTAGACCTTTGTCCAGATGCACTGTTTGCAAATATTTTCTCCCATTCTATACGTTGTCTTTTTACTCTGTTAATTATTTCTTTAGCTGTGCAGAAACTTTTGCATTTAATTAAGCCTAATTTTTCTATTTTCATTTTTGTTGTTTTTCTGAGGACTGAGTCATAAACTCTTTGCCTATGCTTAGGCCAATGTCCAAAAGAGTTTTCCTAGGTTTTCTTCTAGGACTTTTATTGTTTTGGGTCTTACATTTAAGGCTTTAGTCCATATTTAGTTAATTTTTATATATGGTACAAGATAGGGGCCCAGTTTCATTCTTCTGCATATGGCTCTCCAATTTTTCCGGCACCATTTATTGAACAGGATGTTCGTTCCCCAGTGTGTATCTGTGTCGATTTTATCAAATATCAGGTAGTTGTAGGTATGTAGCCTTATTTTTGGGTTCTCTATTCTGTTCCATTGATCTGTGTCTAGTTTCTAACAGTACCATGTTGTTTTGGGTACTATACCTTGCAGTATAGTTAGAAGTCAAGTAATGTAATACCACCAGCTTGATCCTTTTTGCTTAGGATTGCTTTTACTATTCAGGCTCTCTTTTTATTCCACATGAATTTTAGGATTGTTTTTTCTAATTCTGGGAAGAATGGTGTTGGTAATTTGATAGGATTGCATAGCTTGACTGTCAATGTTAATAACCAGTGAGTGATACTGAACTATAGCTTTGCAAATGTAAAACTAGAATTTACCTGAAAAGAAATAGAGCTTATAAAAGAAAGAACCAAATAGAAATTATAGAATTGAAATTGAACTGTAATTCTGAAAATGTTATCATTGGAGGAAACTGAGTAAAGCATAAATGGGATCTCATTATTCCTTACAACTGCATATAAACCCACAATTATCTCAAAATGAAAAGTTTAGCTAATTTTTTTTTTTCTTTTTAAAAAGAGTAACTGTCAAACTCCTTGGTGTAGTGTGGCACCATTTTATGATCCTACCAACAATGAGAGATCCAGTTTCTCTGCACTCTCACCAGACTTTGGTACTGTCAGCATTTTTCAATCTTAGCAACTCTAATAGATGTGTAGTGGTGCTCATTACTGTTAACATTTAAATATTTTACTTATTAAAATAATGAAGATATTTTTATAGATCTAAAATAAATTCCATTCCCTTTTGGAGATGTTCCTTCTCCCCTGCATATTACCATACTCTTGTGTCTTTTTTGTTTTGGACTTGGCTTCCTGGAAACTTGTGTAAGAATTGTGCCCCATACAAAGGACTAATGTACCCTAGCTTCGTGCTGCCAGTCAGTCATACAGGCAGAGGAGGAGGGAACAACCTGGGGAAGATGCTCCTGGAAAATCAATTAGGAGCGCTGGAATGTGAGGCAGGATTGAGCTCAATTCCACCCTACTCCTGCAACAGTAAGGTCTACAGTCTAATCTAGCCCAAGTAAGGCTGTAACTGCAGGTCCTGACTCATTTTATGCCAATATGCTGAGATAAATGGTAAATCAGATCCAGGATGAATGGGGCAGACACAGAGCTCAGAAAGCTCGGAGCAGACCACACTAAATTTCCGTAAGTTCATATTAAGCAAGGCAAAAGAGCACAAAACCAGAATCTAGCATATCCCCAGAAGAGGACTGGCAAGAACAGGGCAGGCAACAAATCCAGAGAAAGATTTTCTTCTAGAATCCCTGACTCTAGGGGAAAGAAAGAATGAGAAAGGATGGAAACAACCCAGGAAGCCAAGAGACCCAGCAAGAAGGAGGAGAGCAGACCCATTCATTTTTAAATTTAAGCAATTTAGGGTCTAGGGTGATTGACAATCTCACTTCTTATTTCCATAAGAAGGACATTCATCCAATAGATAGTTGGATACCAATTTCAAACAGTAGAAAGATGACCCAGGGTTGCAGCATATAGGCCTCATTTTTATTGCCAACTACAGTTGCTATCCCCGACAAATGTGTTGTGGCACAATCATCCTTTTGTTAAGTGTTACTTAACAATTTTTAAAAATTGTTAAGTAATTAACAAATTAACAAAATATATAACAAAATAATAACAAAAATTATATCTATACTCTTTTTGTGTAAAACTCCTCACCTTCTTTTTGGTTGTAGGTAGGTGTATAAACAATAAATATACCAACTTAAGATCATGTTGAATTCAAATGAAGAAGCAAGCTAATTATTTGTATAACGGTATAATAAGTTTTACTAGGAAGTGAATTTGACTATACTTACATATTTAGACAAAATGAAATTTTTTTATCACTGCAAAAAAATAATGCTTGAGAATGTTCTATTTCCAAATCTCTTTCCATGTAGACGAGATCATGAAAAGAGCAGATGTTTCAAAATTATGGCCATTGGTTTTACATCTCAAATCCCAAGACATTAAAAAAGTGGTTTTTCTGCCAAAACGTCTATCCAATCATTATGACTTTTGCTCGTCCAGAGAAATAGGTTCTATTTAGAATATCCAGATGGCAGTAGAGTAACGTGTTTCCTGTTGAATCAGTAAGTTGTTGTTTATTGCTAAGGACTATTAAAGTTAAAAAAGAAATAAAAAGATTATGGCTCATATTCTGCTTTATTTATTTTTCTGACCTCAACTTGGAATTATGATTAGAATATTTTCTTGGTATGTTTCTCATACCAATTGTTTCAGCTCTTTTAACTGACTGCAAAGTTCATTCTTTATGTATGACATGCAGAGTACAGTTTAAGCTGTAATAGAAAAGAGGTAGCACTAGAGATTATGCTTCAAAGCATAGTTTTCCTACTATGTGATAGATTTCAATATGTCATTTTTAAGTAATTCACATGAAATATTTTATGTGTTTAAACTGTTGTGGTGTTTCTTCCTCATGAATACAATAGTTACAAGTGAAACATATGCAAACTGAGATAATAATACCATCAAAATTTATAATATCTCTTAGGTATTAGAAAAGCAAATAAAAAGTTTACCCCCCAAATGAACAATGAAAACTCCTATAGAATCCTGTACTGTATTGAAAATAAAAATGTAACATTTGTATACCCTGCTCCCAAACCTAACATAGAGATGAAAGTCATTTTCTTAACATTCAAAAGCTCATAACAATAGAAATTATTGAGATACAAAAAGGTATTTCACAAATTATTTCAAAATATTTTCCTAAGCTCACAGTGGTTTCTACTCCATAATCTTAAGGGAACTTAAGAGTGAACTAAAATTTCTCAAAAATCAACACATTTAAAAAGAAAAATTTGAAAAAGGTAGTCTTCTAATCAGGTTACAAATCTAAAAATAAACGTAATAAAATGCTGCTAAATAATATTACTTTAGATTATAAACAATTGTTCATATACAATTTACATACAAATTATAAAAATACAGGTGTTCTTTGGTACGCACGCAGTATTACAAATTCTCCACATACCTCTATCTAGACACCACCACACTGTAAGTCTCCCAGAGTCTAGGTGTCAATCTATCTGAACAATATCTTAATTATTGCATATAACAATAAAGCAATAAAACTTTATTTGGATCTGATAGTCCATCTGTTAAAGCTCCTGTCATATCAAATGAATGAAAATAAATCAAACATTATTTCATAAAAATAGTTTCTGAGTTTCCTAGTATATTAATAAGGTCAAATTCTAAAGTCTATTAATAAGAGATAAATTAAGAGGTAAAAAGGTAAATTAAAATTCAATATATTTTATTAGTTTATTTCCTGTTATATAAACTTTGGAAATAAAAGACTCTGTGAAATTCGTGCTAAAATAAGTGTTGGCATTTCCTAGAAATCAATTAACACTGTCCACAGGTAGTGGTAACAGGATAGGCAAAATATGACACTCTTACGTTCATAGGTCTACTGGAGGATGCAGAAAACATGTATAACAATATTCTCAAGAAAATCACTTCAGAAAAGTTTTCTTTGTGATATTCAAACATGAACTGCATTACTATCTAAAATAATAAAGCTAAGTAATAATCATTAATAAAATGAGTTGTGACATTTTAAAATTTCCTATTTTTCCCTTTTCTTATCTCTTTGAATCCCAGAAATAGGCTGTACTTTCTTATATCCAACCACATATGATTTGGTGAGGCAGCCACAGAATGATGTATTTATTGAAATATTCTAGAGGTCAGTTTTTAATCCTATCTTTAGTGCCTGTATATCCAGGCAGGTATATACGCATGTGTGCACATGTGTGTGTGAGTGTGTGTGTACATTAAGTACTGTCATTCATTCCGAAGAAACAGTGTGGCTAGCAAGCAAGTCTTTCTTTCTGCCAAGCAGCTGCAAAAACTCATGCTTTTAACATATTTAAAATTATTTTAATAAAACCCTAATTATTCTACTGTTAAAAGGTCTATGTAGAAAATTATTTTAAATGGATAGCAAGTTCTTGTCCCCTTTTTTGTCCTCTCAAAATCTTTGGCTGGTGAAAATGTACAGGTAAGATACTATTAAGAACTAAGCAGTAGAGCTTGAATACTTAAATATGTAAATATACATGCTATTAAACATTTTCACATTCAAGAGGTCAAAACAAAGATAAATGGGAATAGATAGAGAAAAGAAAAAGGACCAAATTGCAGTTTTATGTGTATCCCTGAGCCCTGTTTGACACCAGAGAGACAGAGAAGAGAAATGGTAGCAGCCATTACTGTCTCCATTTAATGACACAAGTAAAACCTCTGAGAATCCTGGTATTTCCCAAAGGGTATGTATGATTCATGTTGTTAGAAATTATTCCAGTCAACTTATAGAATGGAGACTCTATTGTAAAAATTTGGACGTCAGCCCTAAAATAATTTATGTATATAACTAAAGAAAAACTGTGAGAATTATAGTTACAGAACATAAAAATATTATAAGCTTTGAACATTTTAGTATCAATAAGTTATAAAAACAGAAAGTAGAGGGAGAACAAGTAGAAAAGCGTAAATGTGCTAATATTCTAATTTTGTATACAGAGGTTAAAAGATAATGCTTGAAACATCAAGTAATAGGAATTCGAGTATATAACCAAAATATATGAGCTACATAGGTCTACTAACTTTATCCTCTTCCATAGTTGACCACTCTAGAGATTACTTGTTCTAGCAGATATGATTAAAATGTATAAGGTATTAAAACTGCTAGATGCTAGCTAGAATTCTTTTTATGTAAAATAAATTATTTGTGTAAATTAAATTCATATATTTTCATTTAGAAAAAAATACACTGTTAAACAAAACATTTAACATACATCCCTTAAAAAGTGTAAATTCAAAGATCACAATTTTTATACTTATGAAGTTCACAGACAGAGCAGGCAATTATATCTTCACTTGATAAATATTTCTGACAGGTAGTTTATTGCTACCAAATATAAATACTGAACTTTGCTTCTGCTTTTAAAGTTCATACTATCTCTTTAGGTAGAGATCTTCTCATTCATATTAATTACTAAGAAATGCTGCTTTAGAACATATATGGTATCAAGAACGTTACAACTCACGGAATTAAATTGATTCAGTACGTTTGTGAATCTGTGTGTCTCTGTGTGTGTTACAATATGAAGCTTGAAAAGGATCACATTACTGTAAGTTCTATGACTACAGAATCATAAACCTTGTCTATATGGTATAAACACACACACACACAAACACTTCAATACCTAATATAATATTGTATTTTGAGGATAAAAAGACAGAAGCAGCTCTTTCAGGAATGGAACTTAAGCATAAATATTTTAGTTCAGGCCATAATTAAAGACTATTACACGTGCAGTAAGGTTTAAAGAATTTAAGAAAATTGAGATGTAATGTTTCATTTTGCTTCACATATTTCGAGGCACCACTATTTGATGCGCACACATTTACAATAGTTATGTTTTCCTGATAAATTGTTATTTTTATAATTATACAATGTCTCTCTTTAGCTCTAATAATCTTTCTTTGAAGTTTACTTTATCTGGTAAGAATATAACAATATTTTTTCTTAAATTAATGTTTGCATGGTATATATTTTTTCATGCTTTTAGGTTCAATCTACCTATATTTTTGTATTTGACACAAGTTTTTTATAGACAGCTTATGGTTGGGTCATGGTTTTTATCTATTATGTCAAAATCTGTCTTTTAATTAGTGTATTTAGACCATTTACATTTTTAGCTTTATTGATTCACATACCAGGCCCTTTAAAAATACATGATTAGGCCGGGCGCGGTGGCTCACGCCTGTAATCCCAGCACTTTGGGAGGCCCAGGCGGGTGTATCACGAGGTCAGGAGATCAAGACCATCCTGGCTAACAAGGTGAAACCCCGTCTCTACTAAAAATACAAAAACTAGCCAGGCGAGTGGCGGGCGCCTGTAATCCCAGCTACTTGGGAGGCTGAGGCAGGAGAATGGCGTGAACCTGCGAGGCGGAGCTTGCAGTGGCCGAGATCTGCGCCACTGCACTCCAGCCTGGGCGACAGAGCGAGGCTCCGTCTCAAAAAAAAAAAAAAAAAAATACACAATTAAATGGTTTTTGTATGTTCACAGACTCATTCAACCATCACCACAATCAATTTCTGAACATTTTCTTCATCCCCCAAAGAAACTCATACCATTTGTATTCACTCCCTATTTCCCCCAACAATCAGTAATCTACTTACGGCCTCAACAGATTTACCTATTCTAGACATTTCATATAAATGGAATCATACAATATGTAGTCTTTTATGACTAGCTTTTTTTTTTCATTCAGCATAAGTTTTCCAAAGTTCATTTATCTTGTATCAGTACTTCTTTCCTTTTTAAGCATGAACAATTTTCCATTTTACAGATATATTTTGTTTATCCATTCATGAGATGGTGGACATTTAACTTGCTCCATTTTGGGGCTATTATGAATAATACCAGTATGAAAATTAATGTGCAAGTTTTTATGTAATTTTTTAAAATCTCTTGGGTATATACCTATGAGTAGAATTGCCAGCTAATATAGTAATTCCATATTTAACAATTTGATGAACTGCTATACCATTTTTCACAGTGACTGCACCATCTTACAATCCCACCAGCAAAGGGTGTTCTAGTTTCTCCTTATCCTAGTCAACAATTCTTATTATCTGTCTTTTTTGATAATAGCTATCCTAGTGAATGAAAGCTGTTTCTCATTGTGGTTTTGATTACATTTCCCTGAGAGCTAATGATGTTCAGCATCTTTTCATGTGCCTATTAGTAATTTGAATAACTTATATGGAGAAATACCTATTCAGAACCCTTGTCTAATCCAAAATTGTGTTATCTGTGTTTTAATGAATGAGGTATAAGAGTACTTTATGTATTTTGGATACAAGTTTCTTAACAGATATATGCTTTACAAATATTTTCTCCCATTCTGTGACCTGTTTTTACTTTCTTTATGGTGTGATTTGAAGCAAAAAGTTTCAATTTTGATAAACTCCAGTGTATGTATCTTTCTTTTAGTTGTCAGTACTTGTACTTTTGGTATCATATCTAAGACTTCACTGCACAAGGTCATGAATTTTACACCTATGATTTCTTCTGAGAGTTTTATAGCTTTAGTTCTTCCACTTAGATCTATGATCCATGTGGAGTTAATTTTTATATATGGTGTAAGGAAGGGATCTAACTTCATTCTTTTGCATGTGGATATCCAGTTGGCCCAGTACCATTTGTCAAAAACACTATTCTTTACCCCACTGAATTGTCTTGGCACTCTTGTTGCAAATCAACTGGCCATCAGTTGAAGGCTTTATTTCTGGACTCTTAATTCTATTCCATCAATCTACATGTTTATCCTTAGGCCAGCCCCATGTTGTCTTCATTAATGTAGTTTTACAGTTTTAAAATCAGAAAGTCTAAGTATTCAAACTTGGTTCTTCCATTTCAAAACTGTTTGAACTATCCTGGGTCCCTTTCATTTCAATAGATTTTTTAAATTTAAAGTAATAAAATTGGGTTTATTGACATATTAGGGCTTAAGACTGTTATTTTATTATTTGTTTTCTCTTTGTTTCCTCAGTTTCTCTTTTCTTACTCTCCTTTGGGTGACTTGATCATATTAAAAATTTCTATCTTGATTTCTTTATCTTTTTAAAAGTATATTGCTTTGTATAGTTTTCTTAGCAGCTGCTCTAGAAAATAACAATATACCCAGGCAACTCATCAAGTCTAATAGTATCAACGTATGGGAATGACGGGATCAATTTCTGTTTAGCACCACTGAAATCATGGAGGGGGTAAGATGTGAGTTTTCCAGTGGTGTTTGGCAGATACTGCCAACATTTTTCTGGTGTAAAGCCACCCTTCACCTGGTCCTTTGCCTAAAGAAAACAAGACTTTCTTGGAGCTTCTTTATCTGTACTTTCTGGCAGTTCTGGCAGTTTGGAGGCTTCTGTAGCACCTAGCTCAGGATATATGACAGATAACACAAAAATTCAAGGAACTCACTGCTTTGTAGTTCAAGTTCCAAAAATTCCTAGCAGTTCACCCTCTTCTTTTGATCTTTGAGAGACTGCCTTACCATCTTCATAGTATTATATCTAGAAATGTTTAGTTATAAGGGAGAGAACCCGGAAGGAATGAGGCCACTCCATTTTAGTGGAACTGAAAGTAGTATTTCATTTTAGTATTAAAAAATGCCTATTTGTGTCCTTAGACCTTCACTGATACACTCTGATGTTTCTACCCATATCTTAGAGGGTTTGACTATTTGGGTGAAGGTCCCAAATTATTCCTTTTGTTGTTCATTTGCAGGCAAACATTCATTTATATTTATCTAAAAGTAATTGTAAACATTTGAAAATAATTATATGGTTAAGTCATTTCAATTAGTTAAAACAGTTGAATGAGAACACAACAGAATATTTCAAGCAACAGCTGAGTAGAAGATTTTAATCTCATCACAACTGATGTCAGCATTCTACCTGAGGCAAAACTAATTGCAGCAGCTTCCGCCCACAGCCCCACTTCACCACATACTCACACCAGATAACCATGCAAAAGAAAATGCATGAATAAAGGGAGAGTTTTCATTTGCACCTTTACAGTCATGTATAAGCTAGAGCACAATGTCCCCCATGTAACTAACAGAAAGTGTCTATGCCCTTTCACAGACCTCTCCTTAGTGCCAACATCTGGGATGGAATGCTGGCTGGATGTGCTATTTTATGGGAACAAAAGGAATATAAGTTTCTTCAGGGAGGATTAACCTAATTTAGAATCTCAGGTGAACCTTGAGTAAGTTACTTAACATCTCAGAACCTCGGTTTCCTTGTCTATAACATACAGGCTCCAGGAGCTTTTAATTCTCTTGAAGAATTAAATGAAAGTATATACCTCTCAGAGCCAGTACCTGGCTCAGAAAATGCTAAATAAGTATATATTTGAGCCCCTGATTTGGCACTGACAAAATAGTGGAACTGGAGGAGCTCACATAACTCAGGAACACCAGAATTGGTTTAAATTAGAATTCCCCCAAATTCTACTAGAATTTTAAAAGAATATATTCTACTACTAGAATTTGGGGGAATTCTAATTTAAACCTATATATTATTTTAATTGTTGTGGGTACATAGTAAGTGTATATGTTTGTGGAGTACATGAGATGTTTTGATATGGGCATATGCAAAGTAAAATAATCACATCATGGAGAATGGGGTATCCCTCCCCTCAAGCATTTATTCTTTGGGTTACAAACAACCCAATTATACTCTTGTAGTTTTTTTAAAATATATAATTCATTGTTGACTATAGTCACCTTGCTGTACTATCAAATCGTATGTCTTATTCATTCTTTCTGGGTTTTTTTAATACCCACTAACCATCCCCCCCTACCTCTAACCTACATATTTGAAGGAAGTAAGTCTCCCCAAAATATTAAAACAAACAAAAAACCTGGGTCTCAAAACACACATGCATTTAATATGAGTAGATATAAAAATTTAAACTCTCCTGATAAATCTTTCCTTACAGGTGATCAGATTTCAAGTATACTTTTTCTAAAAATACATTCAGGGACAAATGTTAAGAACTTTTATTTTAATTCTGTACTATTTTCCTCCTGAGAGTTGTTAAAGGACTAAAAGGAATTTTAAAATAATGTTTAGAAAATGTAAAGATTCTTTCATACATATCTCTTAGGCATAAGTGGCAGAATTCAGATAATTCAGTACATACTCATCCCTCCCTTTTCCCCAGTGCTCTCTGAAAACTGGAGGGTAGTTTGGGGTTAAGTGAAGTTTCTGAAGATCAAACAACTGTCATAAGTTCTACTGTTTTGGCCTACAGAGCCATGGGAGCACTTGAAACTATGATTCCAGTTTATCAAATATAATGTTCTCCAAAAGAGTAAGTCAGATTCTCCAGGTTAGAATTCTGGAATTCTCACCACAGATGGGTTGCACAGCCCTGGCAAATCACTTAGCTGTCTGAGCTTCAGTCTCCCAGCTAAGTGGCGACAGCAGCACAGCACATTACACCACATTCAATAAGAATTTTCTCATCTAGCCTGACCACACCCTTCAGAGTCAAAGGAAATGTCAGCCATCATTACTGACCTCTTAAGGACAGATAAATGAGGGTTCTGAAAATATTGGCGTTTCCTAAAGGGTGATATACAAATCATAGATGATTCATAGGCAACCTTGGAGAAAGGAGAACTACTGACTTTGAGGAATGGAGAGAAAAACTGGCAAAAGAGAGGGACATGGGGGAGAAACTGAATCCCCAAATAATAGCAGCTAGCAAATATTAAGCTGGCAAATGAAGGGATTAAAAAGGAGCAAAACAGCTGTAGAAGACCTGGGAAATGACCCCTTCAAGAAAGTTGAGTTCTGTGAACAGCTGATTCATAATGCCTTTGAGGGCCAGGAATTTCAACACTGAATAGTAACTTAAACTCTGTGATAAATGGAAAACCACGCACAGAATTTTGAAATGTCTTAGACCATGGAAGGAAATAAGCATAGAAGGAAAGTTCCCTGATTTCTTACTTCAAAATGGACCAGGTCCTACCTCATGTAAGGCCACCTTTGATGGTCATTATCCAGCTTCCCATGACCTAGGACTCTAAATTCCACTTCTGTAGGTTTGGAGTAGGTGCAATCATGCACTATATAACAACGTTTTGATCACTGATGGACTGCATATACAAGGTGGTCCCATAAGATTATAGTGGAGCTGAAAAGTTCCCATTGCATAGTGATGCCATAGCCATCATAACATCATAGCACAATGAATGATGCTGATGTAAACAAACCTACTGTGCTGCCAGTCATACAGAAGTATAGTACATACAATTATATACAGTACATAATAATTGATAATGAAAGACTATGTTACTGCTTTATGTATCTACTATACTATTGATTGTTGTTTCACAGTATACTTCTTCCACTTACAAAAAAAAAAAAAATTTAACTATTAAACCGCCTCAGGCAGGTGTTTCAGGAGGTATTCCAGAAGAAGGCACTATTATTATCATAGGACATGACAGCTCCAAGCATGTATTGGCCCTGAAGACATTCCAGTGGGAAAAGATGTGGAGGTGGAAAACAGCAATATTGATGATCCTAGTCCTGTGTATGCCTGGACTAGTGTTTCAGAATTAGTGTCAAACTAATTAGTTAAAAACTAATTCAGAATCTGTTTCTAACAAAAAAAATTAAGTAAAAAAAATGAAATTTTAAAATGGAAAAAACCTTAGAAAATAAGGATATAAAGAAAAAAATTTTGTACAGCTGTACAATATATTTGTGCTTTAACCTAAGTATTATTACAAAAGAGTAAAAAAGTTAAAAATAATTAAAAGTACATAAAGTTAAAAAGTTACAGTAAGCTAAGGTTAATTTATTATTGGGGAAAGAAAAAATATTTTTAATCCATTTAACAGAGCCTAAGTCCACCATGTTTATAAAAGTCTACAGTAGTATACAGCAATGTCCTAGTCCTTCACATTCACTCACCAGTCACTCACTGACTCATCCAAAGTTACTTTCAGTCCTGCAAGCTTCATTCATGGTAAGTGGCCTACACACCATTAACATTTCTTAATCTTTTGTGGCATATTTTTACTGTACCTTTTCTGTGTTTAGATATGCTTAGGCATACAATACTTACCATTTTGTTACAATTGCCTACGGTGCTCACTACAGTAACATGCTGTACAAGTTTGTACCCTAGGAGCAGTAGGCTATACCATATAGCCTAGGTACGTAGTAGGCTATCCCATCTAGGCTTTTGTCGGTTCACTCTATGAAGTTCACGCAACAACATAATTGCCTAATGACCTATTTTTTCAGAATATATTCTTATCTTTAAGCAATGCATGACCGTGTTTTTAATAAGACTCTCTACTGATGCTGAAGCCCAACAAAGTCTGAAATCCTCATATACCATGTGCACTTTACTCTTCTTGTAGTTAAATCTATTTTGGGATAGAGGGTAGTCATTTGCTACTTTTCTGAGAAAGAGGTACCTTCTCTATGACCCTTATCTGCCCCACCCTCACCCCCACATAGAGATATGAATACTTTAAATTTTACTGTATTATAAAGATAAAAACAAGTAGCACAAGTGAGAACTCAAAGGGTCATTGAAATGAAATGAATGAAAAATTGAGTCATTTTTGAGAAAATCTAGGAGCCACTGAATTATTCCAAGGTCACATGAAATAAAGAATAAAAAACAAATGTTCAGATTCCAGGTTCAGCATGCCAGTCATTATGCTTTCTGATCTCCCTGAGGAGAAGTCTTTGTCATTTTTAAGGAAAAGGATAAAAAGCATATACTTTTATCTGTAAAAAGGATTAAAGAAATTAAACATTTTTATTAAGTGCAATATTCAGTCAGTGCTATCTTGAAAACAATTTAATACTTCACTCAAAAAAGTGAAATAAGCAGAGTTTTACCTTTAAAATAACTCCAGACACATTCATGCATATACAGTATCAAAAGAATGTTACAAAATTACAGCCAACGTTAGAGCAGAAACTGGATAACAGCTCAGGAAAACACCATTCAAAATTGAAAGTTAATTAAAATTCAAATGAGAGAATATTAAGTTGCCTTTTTATCTTTTATAATTTTAATTTTACTCAATAAACACAAAGGTCTATTCTTATATATTCCTTTTCCAAAACATCCAATGTATAGCTATATCTCAATGGTAATCCACCACAAAAGTTGTGCAGGGAAGTTTTCCCTTCCACTTGGGCCATCTTTGCAAAAGGTAATAGTTGTGATGCGCAGTAGTGAACACCCTCAATCAATCTGTATTCCAGGCCATCTGGCATATTTGTAAACAAAAATATATTGTCAACATAATATGTCTATTTTCTTTAACATAACTTACAATGTCAGAAATTATGAGGTGTGAAGAGAATTGTTCTTTACTACGTTCTACATCTGATTCCATTACAAGAGAAGAAAAACATTTTCATGACATTCATCTGTTGCAGTGAAAGCAATACCATCTTTTCAACTATATATAATTTAATATCATTATTTAAATCAATATTTGAAAACTAATAAAGAGATTATTGAAGCACAAGTTGATTTAATTTACACTATACTCTACAACTATGCACTGCATCAAGGAACCAATTCCATTACATTTTGGATCCAACTCCTAGGACAAGTTAAATCTTAATTTTCATGTTTCCCAAAACAATCTACATGATAAAATTGCACAAAAAGACTGAAAGAGCTTGATAACTGCTTGAATGGAGACCTTATATCACAGAAGTTACTCATCCAAACCTATTAACAGTTACATTCATTGAAAAAGGAAAAAAATCATAATTTCCCCCTCCAACTTGAGTATCTTCTGCATAAAAAGAAAGGGTAACAGCAAATATAAGCAGTTCAAAAAATAATGCAATTAGTTACTAGTATTCATTTGGAATGAAATTTATGAGGAAGCAGAGCATCATTAGGCTTCAAAACAAAACTGCTACTGATAAAACATGCAAATCTCCAGTCAACATCTCTAATCGCATTCTACTATGCCTCCTTGCTTTCAGTTTCCACCTAAGGCCATTTAATACTGACTATGATCAGATACTTTTCCAGGAACTGGGGTTATAAAGATGTGCAACAATAGACGTAAACTATAAACCCTGCTTTTGTGAATTTAGAGTCCAAAGCTCTTATGTTTCTTTCCAAATAGGAGAGAGGGCTTTTCTTGGTACTCCTTTTAGCTAAAACTATTTAGTAGGAGGGGGAAATTTATTTCTCACAGTTCTGGTGGTAGGAATGTTCTAAGTTCAAGGCACTAGCAGATTTGGTGTCTGGTGACAGACTGCTTTCTGGTTTATAGACTTATGTCTTCTCTTCTCACTGTGTCCTCGCATGGCTGAAGAGGGAGGGAGGGAGGTCTCCAAATGACCTAATTATCTTCCAAAAGCCCCACCTCCTAATACAGTCACATAGGGTATTAGGATTTCAACATAAAAATTTTCAAAGGGACACAAATATTCAGTCTATAGCATAAAGAGAAGGGAAGGAAAGTGAAGGAAGGGACAGAGAAGGGAAGAAAGGGACAGGGAAAGGAAGGCCATTAAATTAGAGGTGAAGCTGAATGATAGACTACATGGGCTTAAAGGTGTAATTGGGCTGGGCGCAGTGGCTCACACCTGTAATCCCAGCACTTTGGGAGGCCGAGGTAGGCGGATCACCTGAGGTCAGGAGTCCAAGACCAGCCTGGCCAACATGGTGAAACACTGTCTATACTAAAAATACAAAACTTAGCTGGGCATGGTGGCACGTGCCTGTAATCCCAGCTACTAGGGAGGCTGAGGCAGGAGAACTGCTTGAACCTGAGAGGTGGAGGTTGCAGTGAGCCAAGATTGTACCACTGCACTCCAGCCTGGGTGACAGAACAAGACTCTGTCTCAAAAAATAAACAAATAAATAAATAAATAATTTTTTTTAAAAAGATGTAATTGCTATGAAAATGGTTATAAAAAGGTATAACTGATATGAAAATGGTTATCAATGTGTCAGTAATACTGTGCATAACTAACAATGGTTATAAATTAAGAGCTTTCATTGCAATGATATTTGAATGACTGTAAGATTTGAGTTTTTCAAGGGCAAAGATCACATTGTATTCCTTTTTGCATCTCTAGCACCTAAGCATAGTGACTGACATAAAATAAATACCTGGTAAATGTTGAGTCAATCAATGACTAAATCCTACCTAATTATCATGGATTGGGCACAGGGCTAAAATTTATTAGCCTTGAAAATGTCTGAAAAAAATAAGTAGAAATAATCTTCCATGCATAATTATCCCTATGTGATTTAAAAGAAATCACATAAAAATTACCAAAATAATCATGACAATCAATTTTATAGCAAGGCAATAAACAATTGAAAATGCTTGATGTAAAAATATTACTTATTTAGATATAAGACAGGTGATAAGAACAGTTTACAAAACACATTAATAATTTTAATTTAAAAGAAAACTGGTATATACAGTATTTATTCTGAGGTTTACTTTTTTCTATTTCATTATTTTGTTAAGACAATATGATATTAACATTTAAAGAGGTCAAAGAATATGTGAAGAAACTATCTCTTCTTAAGTAATTCTTCCTCTCTCCCCATATATAAATTCTAGCTCAGCCTATAAACTCATTGGATACTTGATACCACCAATAAATCAAGTGTGGTTTGTTCTCTGATAATGTCTCAGACGAGAACGGTGTGCATGGCAGTCATTGCTGGTGCACTGCCCAGATCCCCATGACTTGGACCATTTCGGTGCTGTTGGTACGACTTCTAGAACATGTGTCTCTTTGCCTGAGGGCTCCGTCTGGCCACTAGAGTGGGCTTTCTTTGCCTGTAGGCATGGAGCGCCATAACTTCTGGGAAATTCATGTCCTCCAGTGCTCTCATCCTTTAGGTGGGATAGCTGTAGAAACAACCCTTCATTGCTCCAGGTTAACTTGCTTGTCACCCTTTTTTTAGCCTCATTCATTCCCTTTCTTAATTCCCCCACTCCTCTGTTTGTATAATATTTCCAGGGATCACTCAAGGTGAATTGTTAGCATTCTAATCTAAGAAAAACAAAACTAAGATGATATATTTTACAGTGTTAGCTTTATAAGATAAATGCAAAAGGTGAAAATGATGAAAAAATAAGATATAGTAGAAATGCTTCACACCAGTATTCTGAATGTAAATCTGAGTTTATAATTGGCAGTCGGGGTAGAGGGAAAACTACCATGGAGTAATCATTTACTCAAGAAACAGCAAATATTTTTCATACTCTGATTCTAAAAATGTAAAGAAGGCACAGCCTTTGCTCTGAAGAAATAAAAGTCTTATGAGAAAGTCAGATACAAAGTGTGAAGGGGCCAAGTCTCCAAATATGGCCCCAATAATTCCTCCAATTTTTTATGCAAGCCCCTTTGCGATGTGGCTTTGCCTCTCCTCTAATCAAGAGTTGTAGTCTATTTTACCATCTCTTTAATTCTGAGTTGGCCCTTTGATTTGCTTTGAGCAACCAAATGCAGTGGAAGTAATATCTGGGATTACTACTCTATCCCTAAGGAGGACTGGCACTTTCACGTGCCCCTCTTGGAGCCCAGCATGGTCATGCTGTAAGTCCACACTAGACTGCAGGATGATTAGAGCCACACAGAGGAGACACTGGAAGAAGAGAAGCCATTTTGGACATTCCAGTCCCTCTTAAGTTGCAACTGTATAAGTGACCTCAGGTACATAATCAAGGAGGAGAATCTCCCAGCTGAGCCCAACCAAGCTACAGGATCATGGGAAATAAGAAGTTGTTTGAAGCCAGCAAGTTTTGGAGTGGTTTGTTAAGCAATAACAGATAACTGATTCAACAAGCAATTACAGTGCAGTCTGATAATTCCACTCCTCGGATGACATCTCCCTGCTTCACGTGTCTCAGTCCCACCAGGCTAGCCCTGGCGAGGAGACAGCCAGATCAGGAGCCACTGCTGCCACATCAGGAAAAAGTTCCAGTATCACTCTACCATCCAACACCTAGCCAGACTCGGTTTGCAGTTCAGTTGACTGAAGAGGAACAAAATAGGACAGCTCAAAGAATAAGCCTTATATAACATCTGCCTAAAGGAATTTATGACCCTGGAAGAGATAGATCAGATCAGAAAAAAAGATCTGTGCATATGTGATCTGTATGATGGACTTTGTTTATGGGGACTGAATTCAGTTTCTGCCATGCATACACATTTATCAGGAGGGCTATACAGATAACTGGTTGGTGAGATCCTTCACATTCCACCCCTGCATGGAGCCAGTTGATGCAGCACTGCTTACAACCTATGAGATTAAGCGAGCCAGGCTCTCTCATCTGACTTCAAGTGAGCCACATTTTTGGTGGTTTTTGATTGTTTGTCACTGAGCCCAAAGAACCAGGCATTAGGAATTAAAATCATGCACAAAAGTTTCCTACGAATTTCCGGATGGCTGCAGATGTTGGGGGAAAAGTACATGATATTTTATAAACTTAGGGGGAAAAGTAGGATCATATTTTTATGTAAAGCCTGGACCCAATGTTTAAAAATATAATTGTATTTAGATCTTGAAAAAAAAAGAGAAAAGACAGATATTGGGTGAGTACCTACTGTAAGATAACACTGTGCAGGGACTAACCAAAGATACACAAAATGCAATTGCTGCCATAAACACACATTTTTGCTAGGAAAATGGCTATTATTTGTAATGATTAAAGGATACCCAAGTTATGTACAGTATAATTATGACCCTATGGACAAGAAAAGTTGAGAGAATAAAACATGGAAGTGTAGGCTAGATGAAGGAGTTTAGCTGAGATCAAAGGAGGCGAAAGTTGTGATCAAAAGAAGGAAAAGCCATCCAGGTAGGGGGAAGAGTTGAGTAAAAAGGCAGGAGGCTAAACAGGGATGACAATCAGGATCTGTCTGACAGAGCAGTGGAAAATGTGGATAGCAAGATGTAGTCTCTATTTTCTTACTCCACAATCCTAAAACAAGTTCCCTAAAAATATATGATGGATATTGGCCCTTGTTTCCTTTGAACCAAAGTATTAAGAGAACCACTTATGAACAGTAGCAAAATATCACCCATCTTCTAATTACTGTTGAAAAGCAGATTTGCAAAATGTTTGCTTCTTTTTTCTCCTGGGGGATTCTTTCTTCTATTTTGTGGCAGAGAACATACCAGTCAACCACATGCATGTTGCTATAACTAGGATATAGCTGCTGAAACAGCTAGCCTTAATACTTAATGCTATCAATACCAAAAAATTCTAGCAATTACTTCATATTTCCATTTGCAACAAATTTTTAGTATATTTACAGAGAGTTTCAACAGTTCCTAATATCTACAATGTGGATGGATAGCATCTTATGCTTTGAAAATTAATAGGGAGACCTGATTCCCTGGACTTACTTAAACATAGCTAATATATTATTACCTTAATACTTTGTTCCCATTCATCAAAATAAAAAATAGAGTGCATTTATAAATTTAAATGAAACACTGATTAGAGTTTCCATTTTCTCTTTTAAACTATGAGCAGTCAATGCAATTCCATCTTTGTTAAATGTCTAGAACATGGCTAAAATAATATATGTGCACATGTATACAGATATCTCTACACCCATATATGTAAATACTAGTTTATGGCTTGTACAGATTCTGAGATTTATTAAATAAGACACCTTCACTGCTTCCCAGAGATAATAGTTACCTGACATATACAATTCTAAATGAGGTACCTTATCTCTCTCTTCCACACCTTCAAATTAATAGTGTTTTCCTAACACTCATTGCAATTTCTCAAAAGTGAACTTTAACAAACAAAGCATTTAGATGTTATGAAATGCACTATCTTAATGTTCATAAAAGTTATTGCTTACACCCTGCATGATTACTTAATTACTATGATTCAATTATCAACAAAACAAAATGCAGAAAGTAGATCTCACTTGCTTTCTTGCCCAGAAGCCACATCCCATAATTAAATTGGAAGATGGTAAAAAATCTCCTCAAACAATGCAAGGGACCGGTGGAGCTGTTCATTCTGCTCATTACCCTTGGGTTACAGCTGAATCAGATCCTGTAGGCTGTAATGACTAGATCACCTGAGACCAAGGCTGCTAGTTAAGTGCACACTGCTTTAGGAAGTGAGTTCAGAGGAATGAAAACTGGACTCCCAGATCCAAGGAGCAGCCACCAATACCCAGAACCCACCCAGGTACCAGACAGGATACCTGCATAGAACTCTGTGCCCAATAAAATGATCCATTGGCCTGGGCAAGAATAATCTCAAACCTGTAGGGTAAATTGTGTGTACGGGTAGGCAGAGACCACAGTGTCTTTTTTCCTAGACAGGCTTCTCCCTACATTTAATCATTTACACTTATATTTCATCTCTCAGGGAGTGAATATAGTGTTCCCATCTTCATCAAGTGGTCTCATTATCATCATGATCATCATCATCATCATCTGGACAGATACTATTAGTGCTCCGCCCATATGCCCTCAGCTCTTACCATTTCAGGCAGGCCAAGCTGATTTCCAACTGTTAGCACTTGTATTTCATTGCCTGAAAGCTTCTCTGCCTGCCAAAGACCACGCTGCCTATGTAAGTGGCAGGCTGCAAATGCCAAGGAATTAATACCCCCACAGAGCAGTCCTCACCTGATGACTGGCAGGAGTTCATGGATAAATACTCCAGCTCCCTTATCTCTAGTGGGAAATTCTGTACACCTGACTCTCAGAATGCCACAGCATCATTAAGCTCCAGTTGCCCTCCTTATTGGCTTTTTTCCTTCTCTGCCCTACTTTTTCACTTCCCTATCAGTGTTCCTTGAGATTACCTCTTACATAAATTACTCATAGGAGAATCTTTGTCTCAGGGTTTGATTCTCAAGCAACTCAAATGGAAATCATCATCATCATCATCACAACAATAATAAGAGCACTCACTACTTACTGGGTTCCTCCTATATGGACTTAAAACTTTTACTCATTATTGTATTAAACTTTTAATTCTCACACATATAGCTATATTACCCATGCCTTATAGCCAAAAAAAAAGAGAGGCATGGGAGATTTAAATACGTTGCTGAGATCTAGATCACGGAATTAATAAGATTAGAAGACAGAATCCGTCCGATTTCAAACTCATTTCGCTCATTCTACCATACTATGCTGCCACCCCTAGAAAGTAAAATTAAAATTATTTAAAAACAAAATTCACATGCTGAGCCCTACACTATTTTCTAAAAAAAAAAAAAAAAAATAGAAGGAATCATTTTTATTTCAGCTACTTAATAATAAATATCCAAGAATACATTTATCAACCTAACGATAGTTTCAAAAAGAGTCATCAGAAAGTGAAGTGGATAGTATATCCACATGGAACATTCCTCCACTTAATGTTTGGCAGTGTTTCCTTTTTGCCACATTAGCCTTTTACAGGAGCAGGAGACTTCCTTTAGAGGAGGGATAATGTCTTATTTGTGTCTGGATTCCCAGGAAGAAGCCAGCCAAATAGACATTTAGTGAATATTAGTTGAATTGACTGTCTTGAGGTCTACTAAATTGTAATGATATGGACATGTTTGAGGGAAATTAGTTTTTATAAGACTTCATCTGGATGCAAAGGAGACTGATAGGAAACAGAAACGTTAGAAAATGAGGAGAAATGAAATCCATGATCTTCGCTAAGTATTACCTATAGAGAAAAGGACTTGTATGTCAAAGACATCTGATATTGTAATGTAAGTGGCGTTTTGATATAATACTATCTTAAAACTTTTGACTTAATGATATTTTCAACTTATAATATCATTATCAGGATATAACCCCGTTGCAAGTTGAGGAGCATCTGTATTTACAATTAAGTTACTTTTAATAGGTCTACAACCTCCTATTTATAACTGTAAAACAGAAGTTTCTAAGTGTATGGAAGAAACAGTCCATGAGAGAAAAACAGAACTTTTAATTTTATCAATATGCCAATTATTTTAAAAACTATATATGAACAAACATTAAAATCCTAAATGGCTTCACCTTACAAAGTGCAGAGTAAAACTATACCCAGTTAAAATTAATTCATACCCTACATATAAGAGCTTAAAAGATGTAAAACTTAAAGAGACCAAGGAATATTATTTGAGATAGACTGGTTGTGTAAAAATACAGTTATAAATTGCATGCTGTGATAACTAGTTATAAATCTCATGCTGTTCTGTTCTGTCCTGCCTCGGATTTGAATCATCACTTTGTCCAGCGTGTCCACTCTGTATACACTACCAGTCCATTAGTCATTTACATCATCAGATAGGAAAACCTAATATATATAGGGTTTGGTACTATCTGTGGTTTCTGGCATCCACTAGGGGTCTTGGAATGTATGCCTTGAGAATAAGGGGTGACTATTGTATAGAAGAGAGAAAGAAAACAAGGTACAAAAGGGACAATTTTCTACAGAAAAATTTAAAAATCCCATAATTACATTTCCAAACCATAATTGGTTGTTTTAACATAAAAGATTATTTTAAAATTAAACCTATAGCAGAATCTAAAAATTATAGTAATTTACCATTTCATTAATTCATTATGTAAAATTGTACACTTAAGGTAGGAAGAAAAACTTTCCAAAAAGCAGAAACAGTATGAATATTGTCATATTTAATTGCAGATTATTTTACCCTATGTCCTATTATAAAAATTTTCAATCATGCAGCAAAGTTGAAAGAACTGTAGAGTAAAATCCCATGTACCCACCACCTAGATTCTCCCATGACTATTCTATTGTGCTTTGTTTTTTTATCACATATCTATTAATTTAACCATCCTTCAATCCACTGGTTAATCCATCTGGTTTTGGTACATTTCAAAGAGATTTTCAGACACAGAAAAATTCTCTTTAAATACTTTTGCATGCATATGATTAATTATAATTCAACATTTGCTTCTACTTTATATTAAATTTACATACAATGAAATGCACAAATCTTAAGTATTCATTCATTGAATTTTGATAAATATGTGTATCTGTGAATACCCAAACTCCAATCAGTATATAGAACATTAAGTCATGAGGAAAATAAAAACTTAGTATAAGCTCCTTTTTCTTTTCTCTAATCCAAAATATTTAGAATGTTTAAAGTGAAACAATAACATAGTTTTTCCTTAACCTCAAAAAATATTTTCAACTCCATTTCAGTAAATAAATAAAGAACAGCACATGAAGTGATGCCTATGGATTAGCTTGATTTAGAGCAGGGATATTACACCAAACATTGACAGTGCCATGTTGGCAACATATACATAGGAGTGAGGTGAGGGAAAGATAAAAGGGAGTGATGGCAACTGTGGTCAACACACCAACATTCAGCTCCAGCTAACTGATGCCATGCAGGCATAGGTGTCTCACGTCAGCAAACCTTCAGGCTATTCAAGAAAGGCTGGGAATCCAGATTTTTATGTGCAATATATTGAATTTCTCAAATGTTAACAATGAAATTATACATCTTTGAAACATTATGTGGTTTAGTAAAATTGGGTCTGTAAATCTCCCAGATTACATTCTGTAGTTTTGAGTTTCATGCCATTTGATGACTTGTGGTTCCCCTGTAGTAGTATTACGATCAGATCATATTCTGAGTCAACAGATGAATCTTAGAATCATATGATTTAAAGGATCTATTAATCAATATTTTTAAGACATGTAAGACTTGAGTGGTTAGATATACCAGATATACCATATACTATTACAACAGATAAACATAAAAACCAAAAGCAAACAGTAATACATCTCTTTCTCCTCAGGAAACATAACCACACAAAATGAAACCAATAATACCAGGGGTTTTATAGACACCATTCCCTCTCAAGCACATCATTTTGTTCACATATCCATGCATTCATTATATAGTGTGTATGTGTGTATGTGTGTGCTGTGTGCTGTGTATATATGTGCTAGGCACTGTCCTAGGTCTGAAGATACAAGAGTAAGTAAAAGAAAAAAACCAGTTTTATAGGGTTTAGTTCAGGAAAGATAGACAATAAGTTCATAATATGCCTTGTGATTATAATAGGAGAAAAGTAAAGCATGGTACATGTGGGAGGTTTATATGAGATGGTTGGAGAAGACTTCCCTGACAAGATGGACTCTGAAGGGAGATAAAAGGAAGAAACAGAGAGGGAGCACTAAAAATATCCTGGAGAGGAGAGATCCATGCAGACAGAACTTGCCAGACTAAATGGGAAGACCTTAAATGCACCTCTAAAAAGTATGTCACCAAATGCAAATTAATATATGTGTGCTCCCCCTTCAGAGTACCTATTGTCACATAAAGTATATACAAATTGAGAGTGAAAGAACAAACATACTATTTTGGATTTAAGACTATGAAACCCTAGCAAGGCTTTATTACAAGCTTATTATTCAGAGGGATCAATTCTGTAATTAAGATGTAATACGATTTACAACTTCTGATGTACACTTTTTGCAGAATGCATTCACCACATAAGGATATCCCCTACCAACAGAATTCATAAGCACTAGATATTGCCAGGTGAAGTAAGATGGGCTAATTATGGACAGTTGGCAGACCACTTTCACACAGAAAAATGGAATCTATATGAAGAATGAGAACATGAGCTCATTATACAGTCTTCAGAGATTATGCCTGATTTTTATTTCCTTGAGCCTCTCCTAATGTAGAGCACGGTTATGAAAGTTAAAGAACCTCTCTGTTGCCAGCCCCTCTAAGGGTGCTGATAGCAGGTGGTGCTAATGTACCTCGACACAGGATTTCCTTGCTCAGAAGCTCAAAATAGGTAAAAGGGATTTTGGCAACATCTTCACCTGACCCAGCAACAGCCCTGTCTTTTGTCACCCATCATGCCACATTCAGAAAAGTCGATCTAACATTTCAATCAGAGACTGGCAGAATTTGCCTTTTTATACCTGTCAAGATTGAAGGTAATTGTGCTCCCAAGGCCATTCCACTTGAAGGAAATATATGGAAATTAGAAATATACCACATTCTGAAAGAAACTGCCAGTTTCTGAGCGCCTTTGTGAACTCTCTTTTTCTATTTAATATAAAAATAGAAGGGGAAGGGCAGGGGAAGGGTTAGGTTGGAAGCACACAGTGAAATATGTTTGACTGCCTGCAAAGTCACCACATTGAAGCTGCTACTGCTTCTTGCCTTGACATAAACACTTCATAGTCTCCAATTATATTAATTGCTCATGTGGTAAAAAACCATCTGGGGTAGTAAACACAACTGAGTTCACAGACATGATAAACTTGGAAACATCCTGAATGCAAACAAGGGCAACATAAAGATGTTATCCCAACATTTTTAGTTTCAGAGTTTTATTTTTAATAAATTGGGACTCTTTTTAAAACGATGGCTATGTTATTAATTAAGGACATTGCCATAATGTCTTTAAAACTGTATGTGAATATATTTACAATATTACTGGTAACTGAAACTAAACCATAATTCTCTGTGAGTTATGAGACTATTAGGATCTTTAAAAGAAGGGCAAAGCAGTCTCAAAATGTAAAAGATCCCAATGTGTTCACATGGGAAACAGATTTGCTTAGCATCCAGGAACTGGCCACAGCTGCCATTACATCTAATGCTTTCCTCCCAATCTACCTCTCTACTCTACTAATGAGTGGAAAAAAAAATGATTCACATCCTAATCAGAATGTGCTACCTCTGTATTTGGGTACGAAGCAAGACCTAAGTTCTAAATTTCTCTGAAGGAAACAAAGTAAATTGTCTATACATTAGCATGTATAGACAGTTTATTTTTGAGTTCTCAGTGCTTATCAAAAATAGAGGATTTATGGCATATACGTTGAATATATCTCTTTAATTTTTTAAAAAAGTTATTCCCTAGGGAAACTTAGAAGTAACTACTTTGTGGCCGGGCGCGGTGGCTCAAGCCTGTAATCCCAGCACTTTGGGAGGCCGAGACGGGCGGATCACGAGGTCGAGAGATCGAGACCATCCTGGCTAACACGGTGAAACCCCGTCTCTACTAAAAAAAAATACAAAAAACTAGCCGGGCGAGGTGGCGGGCGCCTGTAGTCCCAGCTACCCAGGAGGCTGAGGCAGGAGAATGGCGTAAACCCGGGAGGCGGAGCTTGCAGTGAGCTGAGATCCGGCCTCTGAGATCCGGCCACTGCGCTCCAGCCTGGGCCACGACAGAGCAAGACTCCGTCTCAAAAAAAAAAAGGAGTAACTACTTTGTTTGAGGAAGCGTTTTTATGAAATACCTTAGTGGCATGAGTGCTGATATATTGATCTGTGCAGAAATGAGCCCAATCATGAATAGCCGGTTTTCAGGGCCTTCATATTATCCCCCTTCCCTAAATGGTCAAATCCAGTCCTTTTCGCACAGGTCCTTCCCTCACTCCCCCATCACTCTCCCTTCTTCTACCACCACTCCCGGCTACATCCCTAGTGGAAAAACAGGAGTCAAGGGAGGATGGCCAGAAGAAGATATTTCTAAAATTCTGTGTATGATTATTGGTCAGAAAAGATAAAAGAGGTGTCAACTTGTATATGTAGGTATTTTCTTCAGGAAAGAAGTGCTATGCCTTTTCCTCCCCCTAAATAAAAGAAAAACATGAGATTTTGAGGAGAAGAAAATGTTTTAACTCAAAATATTATACACAATTGAGAAAATTTTGAACAGAGTCGCATAAGCTGGACAGAGAAAGGTCTTGATTTCTAGTGTTGCCGAATTTTGTCTCAGATAAAGTAACTACACTTTTAACCCATTGTTCATTCATTCACTCATTTCCTTACTCATCAGTTAGCCAGTCACATGTGAAATGTTTACTGAATACTCATTCAGTAAAACACTGAATACCAGGAAGTTCTAGGCACTGGGGACACACCAGCGAAACAGAACACGCGAAGTCCTGACTGTCATGGAGCTTACATTTGGAGACTGGGTTGTGGGGAACATGGAGAGAGACAATAAACATGTAGGCTCGAAAATAAATGAGGTACTTTTACAGAATGGGATACATGCTATCCAGAAAACAGAAGAGGGTAATAGAATAAGATGCCTGGAGTAAAGGAGGTGGGCGGTCAGCAGAGGCCTGTCTGAGGAGGCAGCATCTGAGCTGACACCTGAAGAATAACAAGGGGACAGTTAGGTGACAATGTATGAAGGAGTGAGTGGGACATAGTCATGTCCTGAGGTGGGTATCAGTTCCTTATGCACCCGGAGTAGAAAGAAGGCCAGTGTGGTTAGAGCTGAGAGAGTCATGCGCAGAGAGATGGGAGGTGAAGACTAGAAGACAGGCAAGAGCAGGCTCATAGTAGCTGAGCAGATTGTGGATTTTGCTCTAAGCGCAGTAGGACTCATTAGAGAGTGTTAGGCAGGGGTGTAGTGTGATCTGATTTCTGCATTTTAAATATCATTTCAGATGCTGCATGGAGAATGGACTGAAGATAGGAAGTGTAACAGAGGGAAGGCTTGTGACAATAAGTTGCCATCTCTCCTCCATTACTCCAACCTTTGATTCACAAGCCTTCTGGCATGAGGACCAGGGATATTCTAGTACTGCCCTGGGGCCAAGAACTGGGGTTAGCCCTGAGAAAAGGGTGCATTTGTTCCAGTGTACAAGAGACTCTAGACAGCTTACTCAGGTCATATGCTCTACCCCCTCCCAAGGTTGGGACCTTGGACAGGTAATCATTCTCTACCTCAGTTTCTTTTCATATTTTAAAACGGGATCATTATATTATAGTATCCCCTTCATGGGATTGTTCTGATTATTTATACAGAATAGTGCTTAAAATAATGGTGGAAACATGGTAAGCACTCAAGTAAAGATAGCAAATAGCACTACCACTACAATTGCCATTATATCAGTTAAGCGGATGGTATTTTGAGAACCAGGTTTGAGAAGAAGCAAAGAAGCTGACAATAGAGATCTAGTAAGGAGCTGCATCGGATTTCTGAGAGGCTCCTGTTTTCGTACTGCCATATGCATCCTGAGGAAGATTGTCTAAAATGGGCAAAGTATGAGAATTGTCTGCCTTCAGACTATGCTGGAAAATGAGCAGGATGAACCACTGGTGCCATTTTCAACTTTTCCTTTTGGTCATTTAGTTGGTTTGAGGCAAGTAGATGAGCTGGAGAAAACAGAAGTAGACATTCTATACATTAATAGAGCCCTGAAGCTCCTTTTCAATAGAAACCATATGGAACTTCCATTGGTGATGCCCTGCTTCACATCCTCTTAGCACACCTCTGAGTTCATCTGAAGCTACCTGGTTCCTATAATCGCCAGCAGCTCCCCAACTTAAAGTACTTGTGTCTTTCTGCCTCTCCACCTGCTCAGCCCATGTTTAGGGCAGGCTGAAAGTGCAAGAGATTAAACACCCCCAAGAGAAACCACAAACAATGAAGAATGGGGTCAGTGAATAAACACTCAACTTCCCTGTCCCTAGATGTAGACAATTTGGAGGCTATTTTATACAAGATCTATAGCAGGACTTAGTCCTAGTTACTCTTATCCTTAATCTGCTCATTAAAATCCATTTTTAAAAGCTGTATCACTCTCCCTCATTCTTGTTTCCTGGAACTACCTGTCAAATAAACTATCATATCTGAGTCACTGTGTCAGGTTTTGCTTTTGGAAGAATCCTAACTAGGACATCACATAATGCTTTCAAACAACATAGACCTCATATGAGCTTTCTTCCACAGTGAAGCAACATTTTCCAATCACTATCCCAATGATCAATCCCAGGGTAGAATGAGAGTGAACAGGGTAGAATAACAGAAAACAGAAGGAAGGGGGCTGGAGGGAGTAGGGAGAGCTCTAGGCTAATATCATGGCCAGGAAGCCACCCTGACCCTTTCTGACTAAACCTACAGTCACAGAGACAGGCACTTGCATAATAAAGATGCATTAAATGTCTGTGGCATTAATTATTATCTGACTCGGAATTCTGACAGAATTCAGTTAAAAACTGAACATGTTGAGACAGGCACTGGCATGAAGCCCCAACCTCATCAGATGTACATCTTAATTTACTGCAGATGGGCACCAAGTCATTTTGCCAATTTGGATGTTCCCAATAAGGTTTCACAAATAGATCTGTTCTCCAACAATATCTGCCTTCAATCAAAAGTGGAACAAATATAAAAAATGTGACTTAATATATACATGGATACATAAATGCATGCACACATGCATGCACACACACACACACACACATACATTGGAAACACCAATGTTACCCATTGAGTTTCAGTCCAGTTAGGTTAGATTTTGTTCAAAGATAAAAATAACGTCTTATTATAATTTTGCTCCTAAAGATTCCTTGCATTTAACCATGTTAATACTTATTTATAAAGATGAACTGTCCCCAAAGGGAATAACATAAATAATTGTCAACTATGTCACATATATTCTCTATACCTCCAATTCTCATATATTATTCTTTATTCTTCCTGAAGCATAATATAAAACTAAGCTCATTTCTCTTCTGTTCAGGCTATGGATTTTCTTTCATTTTTCTGTATCCAGTAAAATCCTCCACTTGAGACATGAAAATTCAAAGTATTGGCTAGTCGAAATTCCACTTATGTTAATGGAGAATGCATTTTTAAAGAATAATTGTCACAGAGAATTATTTTATATTAAATGGAGATCCCTGGAAGTCAAAGTTGTGCATATATATATATACACACATACACTCACATATATGTTGTTGGGTATGATGGGACAGTTCTTTGTGACAGCTCTTTGAAACTGTAGGTCATTTCTCCCAATGACAAATAGTTCAAAAAATTTTACTTCTAAGAGTTGTAATGCTCCAGTTCCTTTATTTTTTTATTTTTTTGTCAAACCATGATACATTTCCCTCCTGTAACCAAGAGGACTGTTTCCATTAGATCAAAACTATTTTATAGGTTCTAATAAGTAAACAACTCTCCATAAACAAAGTGAATTACATTAGTACTAACTTTAATACTTTAATCTAAAAATATATACTTGAAAAACTAATGAAATCTTCTACTAATTCAATTCTAGAATACCTTCTTAGGATATAATATGATCAGGTTAGTTCTCGTGCTTAAGCCTGCTGGTGCAAGTCACTTCAGTGCCACCTGACCATATAACCCAAGGAAAGAGAGGGTCCTGGCAAAATCACAGCAGCTAAGGGAAGATACTGGGAGACCTTAACGCATAATTAATTCTTCCTTGCTTCTTCTTCTTCACTATATACTCAAGACTTTAACAGTTATTCCACCACAGCTTCCTAGTTACCTAACCAACACAATGCCCACCAAAGTCCTTGGCAAGACTTCTTTGAAAAAGAAAACTTTTTTTTTTTTTTTTTTTGAGATGGAGTTTCACTCTTGCTGCCCAGGCTGGAGTGCAATGGCATGACCTCGCCTCTGTCTCCTGGGTTCAAGCAATTCTCCTGCCTCAGCCTCCTGAGTAGCTGGGATTACAGGCGTCTGCCACTACGCCCAGCTAATTTTTTGTATTTTTAGTAGAGATGGGGTTTCACCATGTTGGCCAGGCTGGTCTTGAACTCCTGATCTCAGGTGATCTGCCTGCCTTGGCCTCCCAAAGTGCTGGGATTACAGGCGTGAGCCACCGTGCCTGGCCAGGATAACTCTTATAAAGATACCTAACTAATTCAAAAGTACAATCTTAAATTCTAAAGGAATCTTGGTGGTTCCTTCAATCCTCTAAACCAAGTAGTAGTACTCAGATAAAATCATTCATTTTCTGCATAAATGTTTCTAACTATAAAGTACTCACCAGCTCCCAACATAGAGGGTCATTCTTTGTTTTTTATGCTTGGATCATTATCAAGCTTATTCTGGTAATAAGTCAAAACCTCTCTCCTTGCCTCTTTCATCTATTTTCCCTAATTCTGTCTCCAAGGACAACAATATATTTCATAGTTCTCTTTAGTAACTGTCTTTTATTTTTCTGTTCGAAAATTATCCTTCCCCTATTCCCCATCAATTAATGTTAAGCCCCTTGAGAATGAAGAAATTATTTTAAAACCATTTTTAGACTCTGAGGATCTGATCCAAAGTAGATGCTCAACAAATGTACATTGAAATGCTAAACATAAAGCAATCTCCATTCCCTTCTAAAATATAACTGTATTTGAAGATACTCTTGATCAATGAGATTATTCATTGATCCCAGTTATATGTAACATACATTATTAAGTAGATAAAACTTCTTTTCTATATTTAAGTCAATTTTTATACCAATGGAGGAAAATAGAAGCATGGATAAAAGTAAGAACATAATACATATTTATATTTGAACGTCAGCATATCCTCCTTTCTTAAAGTTTACCACATCTGAAACAAAACTTGAGTCAAAGAATAAAAATCCAAATACAAGAAGACGCAGAAAGGTGACCCAGTTTTCCATTTGGTCTCTACCTTTAGTTCCTCTTTGTTCACCACTCACACTGAGGAAAATGAAATTACCCTTCCAGATAAAGCAATGCTCGAATCTGACAGTGTGGTCCTTTCTGTGTTTTAGGCTTTCATAGTTGGATCTCCATGCCATCCTCAAGAAACACACATGTAATTAATAATTTAGGTTTTAAAAGATAGAGTCTAGATATCCTTCTCTTTTAACTATTTTTTTTTAAAATAAGTAGCAAGACTAGTAGCAAGAACATATCTTGTGCAAAAGAAGAACTAAATATTACAGGGATTGACCATCCATTTGGTTTATGGAAAATTTGATAAGTTAAACATAGTTGCTATTGCTTCAAGTTACCATGTGAACACATTAAAGTATATCCAAAAGTATATCCATGTGGACACATTAAAGTACATCCAAAAAAATGAATGTCCAAACACAGGTAAGAAGGCTCTCAAATTCTTTACCTGGACTGTGAATAAGGCAAAATATGACTTTACTAGTGATCCCAATGAAAATGTTTGCAAAGAAAAGTGATTAATTATTGTAGTAAAAGAGGTATATAATAGTATATGAGAATTTAAAATTATATACTAGAATCTTTTTTTAAAATTATACTTTAAGTTCTGGAATACATGAGAATCTTTTAATATGATCAGATGTTTAGAAATCAGGGATGAGTACAACTTTATTACTTTTCATCCTCTTTTTTTTTTTTCAAGATCAAATGGTTCACCACTTAGTCCACCATAAACCTAAACCTAGAGGTCATTTATTTTCCTAAACATTTTTGAGAATCTTAACAGTTAAGAAATAATCTAAAAATTTATCATCATAAGTCATGTGGCTATGTGCTTCTTATAGCTTGTCAAAAAACAAAATTTTAACTAACTGAGGTTTAAAGATAGAACTGGCTTTTGTTAGCGGTTCATGAATTGAGCAGCATCCCGTCTACAAAACAGGGGAAGCTCCGATGAGCTGAGCAGCAGGTGTTGACTTTATAGACAGAAAGTGCTAAAGAAAGCAGAAATAAGGAACAAGAAATAAAGAACGAAAAGCAGATTGGTCATTTCAAAGTTACTTTCCTTATAAGGTTAAAGTAGACAGAATTTCCTTATCATCCAGGCTCAGGTAGACTGAGCCCTTTCTGATTGGTTGCTGTGAAATCTGATTTTTGGAAAACTGCTCTTTCAGTTTGGTTATTACCTGGCACCTAGCAAGAGTGATTTCCATTCTGGTTTGGTCTGGTATGGGCCCGGTTGCAGGAGCTCAGTCCAAAACAACAGACTCCTATAAATTGGGTTTAATAAGGCTTCACATCTTTTGGCCCTTTATGCAAGGCTGAAAAAATAGCAAGACAAAAAAAGTTCAGCACACATGTCCGTAATTTCTGATACAAAGGCCTAATCCCGATGCATCACCCAGGGATTACTTGAAGACCTGAAACTTCAAGTTCACAGAATTAATTCAGCAGTCTGAGCAATATATGTAGTAAATTAAAGCAGAGATAAAGTGATTGACATTTTGAGAAACTGCCAGTAGCGTATATTTGAACAACAGGCAAACAAGTCACCACATCTGAAGCATTCACTCTCTTAACCAAGAGGGTGGAAAAACTGCTAATGAAAACTAACCTGCTCAAACATTGAATGACTATAAATGATCTCAATCAGTAATAAGTAATGGCTCATGATACTGCACAAATCTTGTCCTTAAATTTTTTGTTAAAAATGTTTAGTTATACAGGATTGTTTTGTGCACAAAATGTGAAAGCCATGCTTCTTAGAAACCTGGGTATGAAAATCGTTATACTGCTATTGTCCTTCAGCATAAGCACACGTTAGGCCTTTGGGAGGTATGAAGTAAATGTGCTCTTCATAAAGAAATGAATGAATCTACAGTGAGTACAAATTGAAATCACCATATGGTAAAGAAAAAAACAAAACTCATTGGAATGTATCCACACAGTGAACGTCGAGTGCTGGCTGAGAGGAATGTTTAATGAGAAAATTGAAGCACAGCTTTTATTAGACTGGCTTTAGAAGAGAAAATACGGGGTGGGGAGAAAAAACTTTCCACCAGGATCTGTTACTCCTTAGAGGCTTAAGGAAGCTCCTCAACCTTCCCTTCCCAGGGGTAGCTTCTTATGGGCTGGTGGCTCTGTGTCTGAGATACTGGAGTGCTATAGATATAGCTGGGGCAGGGCATTTAATTTCTATGAATCATTCAGCTTACTATTTGACTCTGATAACCATAGATGAGAACATTTGGTAAACTATAAAATTGTAGGCAAAACGTTATCTTCATTATCATTACTACCACTAATAAAATACCTGCTACATAAGTTTTCTTGGGTTTCTGTAATAAATTGCCACATGATTGGTGCCTTGAAACAACATAAATTTATTCTGTCACATCTCTGGAGGTCAGAAGTCCAAAATCAACGTGTCAGTAGGGCTGTGCTACCTCAGAAGGTGCTAGGGAATAATATTCCTTGCTAATTCCAGCTTCTGGTCACTCCAGGCATCTCTTTGCTTGGGACCACATGACTTCAATCTCTGTGTCCATCTTCACAAGGTCTCTTCTTCTGGGTGTCCCTGTGTCTCCAGTATCCCTCCGACCTTCCCTCTGTATCCCTGTGTTTCAAATGTACATCTGACTTTAAGCCTACCCTAAATCTAGGACGACTTCCTCTTGAGATCCTTAATTGTATCTGCAGAGACCGTTTCTCCAAATAAGGTCACATTCACAGGTTCCAGAGGTTAGGACATGGACATATGTTTTGAGATCCTACTATTTCAATCTACTACACCTGCCTCAATTTTTGACAAGTTCTTTCCATCCCTCCTCCTCCTACCTTCCCTGTCCCCAAACCACAAATGGAAAATAAAATAATTTCCAGAGACTGTGATATAATTTTGGCTAATTGCTTTGTATTCTTGGGACAATAAAAGAGAAAATAACAAAAGAACAAGTGGAGAAAATACTTGGCCAATTGAGTGTACACAGTGACTAACAGATTATTAACAACCACCTTTTGCTACTGACTGCACAAGTTTATGTCTCTAGGATGCGATATTTATAGGAGTTAAATGAAGCATAGTGTACTGATTCGAACAATGATTCTCTGTCTTGAGACTTAATAATTAATTCCCATTCTGTTATGTATGCCATAAATGAGAAAATTAAACGCACACTTAAAAATTTAAGATAAATTATTTTTCAGTGCTCTTAATCATCTTGGAAGGTGGAAGGATACCAGCAGTTTAACCAACTCTGTAACATTAAAATGTACTCCACTAACAATTAGAGCTAATAGTTTAAATATAAGGATTTGACCTTTAAGCTGCTCTCAGTAAGCATCAATACAAATCCTGCAGAGAAGAACATGGATTTTTAGAGCTATTAAAATCAGATTTTTTCTGCCAGAATATATGAATGTAAGCAGTGTGCAGGGAAATAACTGGCTATAATACATACATAAATCACACAGCTTTAGAAAATACCCCATTTGAGAACTAAATAAAAAATATGGAAGTGCTTCTTTCCCTTTTTGATGAAACCAATCACCAGCCCTTTGCAGGCTCTGTGACATTTCTGCTCTTTATTTTGTGTTATGGACATAAAGGAATGTGGTAGTTGTGGGTCTCACATCCCCTGAGCCTTATCAGTTCCCTGGGACTTTTAGCTTCCAATATCTGTATCTCTTTGCCTGAAAGCTTCCCCACAAAGCTGCAAAACACCGTATCACAAGGGCCCTGGGGACATTAACACACTTCCCTGAGTTTCTCAACAGATAACTGACAAAAGCTGGGGTACAATTACCCCAGCTCCCTTCCTCCTTCTGAGGGATGACTCTGCATGTAATTCTGTACCATTTCTCAGAGTGCTTCTATGGCAGTAAGCTTTGGTCACCCAGTGATAATCCATTCTCTTCCCTGTATCCTTGTATCACTTCCCCTCCTCCTCTACCTTCCAAATAAACTACTTGTGCTCAAATCGTTGTTTCTGCTTCTGAGGCAACCCAATCTAAAACATGGGAAAGAAAACACTATGACCCTCTTTGCTTAAAAATTTATCTCAAAAATGCATCTTTCTGAAACCACTGCCATATATTAAACATTGATATACTAATATTAAAAATGAGAGTTCATATTTGTATAGTGCTGTGGCAGATACCACTAGTTAATAAAAAGACATGCCCTAGCCCCTTCTTCCTTTCCCAGAATCCCAATTTCATTCAAACGTTGAATGACTATGTGCCTCTGGGAAACTCAATCCTCCTAGGGAATAAACCTTGATCAGTCTTGGCAATCATGTCATTTCACTTCCATTTTCACTGACTGCTCAAGAATGGGCAAGAGATGCAGTTCTAGCTTATGGGACAGAACAGAAAGTTTTATTGGAGGTGTGTGGGAATTTTTATTTTATGCTTTAAAAAGGACATGAAAATTATTGTCATATAATGACAGGAAGAGGAGCCCATCCTGGCCTGTAAATGCTGTGTAATGAGGTGGTCTAGGAGTCGTGGTAGCCACACCACAAGCACGAAGTGAAAAGTCTGAAGACAAAAGCCAATACACTAAGTGTGGCAGGGCAGAAAGATAAAAAGTGACCTGGGTCCTTAATTATATAGTTATTGTTATTAACTAATGAATTAACTAATCCTGGAACTGCCTTATCTCTTAACTTCTTGTGATGTGAGATAATAAATCTTGTTGTTTAATCTTTTGGGTTTCTTGTTACTTGAAGCCTAAAACTAGCATGATGGCTTTTTCAGTGTGCAAAATGTTCTCATATAGATGATCTCATCTTTCTAGGTAAAGGCAACCTACCTAATAGTTCCCCTAGTGCCCTCTAGATCACAACTGAATCGCGTGCCCTTTCCTGAGCAGTCACTGAAAATGGGAAGTGAACGAACTAATCAAGGTTTATCCACATCTGGGCCTAGTTACACATGCAGATATAGGGATAAAGTTATGGGAGGAAAAGATACTGAAAAGCCAGCACCTAATCTATGCTCTAGTTATTATTACATAAGACCCAGCCTCATATACCTACCTCCACAGGGTGGGTTTAGGGGTCAAATTAGATAACTTGCACTTACAGGATGTTCCAAGAGCCTGTCACATCACTCTGTAAGTGTTGGTTATTCTATTACTGTTGAATCAGAGAAGAGAGCCCAACCCAACCTAATCAATGGTCCATGTCTGTTTCCAGACAACACACTGCTACTTAAAATAATCCACAAATGAGATCAAGAAATGTTGGGACCCGCCACCCGCCCCCCACCCCCAAAAAAAAATGTCTCAAGGAGAAAAAGAAAAGTCAGCCTAAAAAGACAAAGGGCTAAGAAAGCAAAGGACATTGGAAGGGAATATTAGCAGTTCAGGTGGCTAAAAGTAGTAGACAAAGAGGGTAAGCAAAAAAGCTGTAAAAGCAGGCAGTGGCTAGATCAGGAACTTTGTACACCATGTTAAGGAGTGTAGACTTCAGTCCAGGCACGGTGGCTCACGCCTGTAATCCCAGCACTTTAGGAGGCCGAGGAGGGTGGATCACCTGAGGTCGGGAGTTTGAGACCAGCCTGACTAACATGGAGAAACCGTCTCTACTGAAAAACAACAACAACACAAAATCAGTCAGGCATGGTGGTGCATGCCTGTAATCCCAGCTACTCTGGAGGCTGAGGCAGGAGAATCACTTGAACCTGGGAGGCGGAGGTTGTGCTGAGCTGAGATTACGCCATTGCACTCCAGCCTGGGCAGCAAGGGTGAAAGTCTGTCTCAAAAAAAAAAACAAAAAAAAAGTGTAGACTTCATTCTGTAAAGGCAGTGGGGCTTATTAAAGCTCAGATTTTATATTATATTGAGATCAAATAAGATTATATAAGATTTTAGTTCATATGATACTGATGGCTATTGAGGATGGACTTGAGAAAGGCAAGACTAGTCCCATTTCTCTCAAATCAGGTCCTTTCTTGGTGAGCCAGGCTACTTATTTTACTCAGCTTATTTAACCAGCCCATTTCCTAAAACATAATGGTTGAAATAATTGCCCTTTAAGTGGACATGAGAAGTATTACTACATTTAGAGGCACTCATTCATTTCAGAATGGTATATTATCAAATCTTACAGGCTCAGCTGAACCACATATGGAAAACATTAGATATTCTGGCATGTGTCTAACAAATCATTAAGAAATAGTTTTCTAAACATGTACTCTTTCTTTGCTATTTTAATGTAAAACACAGAACAATGAAACTGCTGAAATTCATGACTCCACAATGCACAGCGTGAGACATTGTCCCCAGGGCATTCATTCCGTAGAAATAGTACATTTGCATACCTTCCTATAATGTCCGTATAATTCATTGATACATATTTTATTTGTGGTTTTCAGGTTGTTCACTAGAACTGTGTTTTTTTGGTTTTTTGTTTGTTTGTTTGTTTGTTTGCCTATATAATCAGAGGTTGGTTGTAAGTGATATGGAAGTGTTGGGAAGGGAAGAGAGTGGTCCCTTTAAATGATACAGAAGGCGGTAAGGGAAGTGCTAGGAGGAGAGCATGGTCCCTGGCTAGGGCTCCACCCCTAGGAACCTAGATGAAGACAGGCATTTACTGCCCAAATGTTGGGCAGTAAATTTCCCAAGACCACCCTGGTCTGCCACACCCCCATCCTGTGCCTGTGAAAACCTGTGAAACCCTAGCAGGCAAACACAGAAGCAGCTGCATATGGAGAGGAGCACATCAGCAGAGAACACACAGGTGGATGGACATCGAGAAGAACAAACTGACAGACACTGGCAGGCCGGCTGACCACCAACCGGCAGAACGACGTGGAATTTGGCTGGGGCAGTTGGAGGAGAGCCCAGGCCGCCAAGTGGCAGCCCAACTCCAGGGGAAAACCATCTCCCTTCTGGCCCCCCATCTGTTGAAAGCTACTTCCACGCAATAAAACGCTGCACTCATTCTCCAAGTCCATGTATGATCCGTACACCAAGGCAAGAGCCCTGAGATACAGAAAGCCCTCTGTCCCTGCAATTAAGACCAGGGTCTAATTGAACTAATACAGGGCACCTACAAATGGTTAAACTAAAAAAATCACCCTCTAACACACACCCACTGGGGCCTTCAGCATTCACCCCTAGACACTGTCGTGGGTTTGGAGCCCCACAGCCTCCTGGTCTGTATGCACCCCTAGAGGTTTGAGCAGCAGGGCATTGAAGAAGTGAGCCGCACCCCCATCACATGCCCTGTGAGGGGGACAAGGGAACCTTTGCCATTTCATAAGCATATTCTGGAGAACTGAGATAAGGAATACTATAGATGTCTGTGAAGAGTTGAACTCAAGAGCGCAATCTGAAGAGAAATATAAATCAGACTTGAAAGACTTCTGTCTATGAGGAAAACAAGTCCAAAAATACTAACTGACAGTCCAAAAATACTAATTGACAACTTAAAATGTAAACAAGATGGCTCCTTTTATTTACTAATTTTTAAGGGAATAACAATTAAAAGTGTGAATGAGCAGAATGTAAATCAAATTTTGAAAGACAACACTGGATCTTCATCAAGTCAGTATGTCCTCCAAAACCGATAGATCATTTGCAGTGGCAGAATTTGTGTCCTTTTTACCCATCCTGTTTTAATTGAGAAATAAAAAAAGACTATGACAAGAAAGGAAAACAGGATCCTATTTTAATTGAAAAATATCAAAAAGAATATGACAAAAAAGGCAACTAGGATTTAGAGACAGTGTGAAAAATATATTTTCTATGCAATTTACATTCTACAAAATCACAATTGGGTTAAAAGAGATATGGAAAATATCTCAGTCATCCTGGTGACTTGCATTGCACCCTCCTTGTATTTTAATTAAGTTCATTGTACTCTGGGCCATGCAAGATATTTTACAGCCAACATGACAAAAGAAGGGCTCTTTTAGATCAACATTCTGGTATCAGTCTTATTCATTGCCCTGTCCTTGGTAATCAATTTTATGGCAAATGTTTCCCCCTCCACATCCTCCAACCTTCAGGAAGCATGATTAGAAAAAGAGTAGATTTAGCCTGGTCAACAACATGAATCCAATAGCTATTGGCTGCATTGAATGAAAAACCAGCAGGAGAAGGGAGAGAACATAACAAGCAACTTCAAATCAATGGGAATATATGATTTATTTGATATCTTAATTTACCACTATTGGGAAATGCAAATGATCTAAAAGTTACTTTAAGTGCTTTAGCATCCAACTGTCCTAACTAACATACCCAAATGGTATTAAAGATGCAGATTAGGGCACAGCTTCTCTCTAAAATTGCTCCTAACCTAAAATAGACACACCAATGTGGTAACACATGGTAAAATATGGCCAGGCACAGGTGGCCACATGGCATTGTAAAAATATGCCAATTTCAGAGTCTGACAAGCCTGGGCATGAATCTTAGCTTTATCATTTATACATTACATAACCTTAAGCCCCTCACTTTTCCTCACTGTGCCTCACTTTCCTCATCTGTAATATGGAAATAATACTTCCATCACACTGAGATATGAAATATAATGACAACATAGTAACTAACGCAGCACCTGCTACATGAAGGCTGCTTAATAAACATTAGTAATCATCACTATCATTAGCATTGCTAACTTTTAACAGCTTGGAATTGAACGTATTCAAATGACAACTAGCAAAAAAGGGAGATAGACCTAATTATAAATAGACAATCTCCCCAAATTTTATCTGAGCAATCTTGAGGAACTAAGCTCAGATTTTTGTATGGAAATACTATTATATATGGTAACTAGACAGACAGATAAGAACATAAACATCTATTTAAACACCAATATAGCTAATATATCTAATGGGTACTACTTGTAGTATTTTGAAACCAAACGGCCAGTTACAAAGGAGTTTTGATGAGAAAATAAATTCAGAATTCTAAATGGGTGTGTCAAGACCACATATCACCCTGCATTTTCAACATAAAGATAAGAAAATGGGGGCTCTTCCTAACCCCTTACATTCTCAACCATAAAGCAATAAGAATGGGGTTCTTCTAGGCTTTTCTCCTAGTGTGGTGAAGGAGTTCTTGCAAGAGGAAAGCAATACAGAGACAGTATGAGGCAAGTGAGGAAGCAGGGCAAGGAGCTCTGATTTGAGACTCAGCATGAAGGCTGCTCAGAACCAGGAAGGAGGACTGGGAAGCTAATGACAAGGTTAACGACTTGAGGAGCAACAATGAAGGTGGTAAAGTTAGGGCGGAGTGAGCGTTCTAAATATGCTCTCCCTTTCCCTTTTAGTGGCATCTCAAGGGAGCAGTGAGTCCAAGGCTAACGCAGGCAGGGGACAAGAGCATGAGCATCCCAGGTGCGATGTATACATAGGTGGTAGGCATCCTTCCTTTATCCTGTCCTTCCCTTTCCCCCTCTGTTCCACCCTTATCTTGCCACTGCTAGTCCACATTTGGCATTGAAACAAAAGTGAAATTCCAATTTATTAGGATAAATTAGAAAAGAAAGTCTTCATTTGTCCAGTCAGCTGCTATTCAAGAAAAAGCTTAGGACATCTCTAGAGCCCTAGCCAACTTCTAGTAATGATACAGAAAGTGCCTAAGAACATGAATAATGTGAAGGAATGGGTGAATTAGACCACATAATTATATCAAAAAAGACACTGGTGGTTCAGAAAAGGGAATCCTTAAGGTGAAAGACTACTTCAAAGAAGAGTTTAAAAACAATTTCACCATGTAGAGTGAAATAAGTTGAAGGTAGGATTTTCCAACGCAAGATTTCTGCCATAACCAGAGTGACTATAGGTCCTGGTTTATGACTTCTGAGGCAATGTAATTATAAATACCACTCACTTTTGCTTTCAAGGTGTCATGTTTTAAATAAATTCTATAATCAACCTAGCTATAACCTATAAGCACATTCTATCATCCTTAAAGGACTGAGGATATTTTAGAGTTTGTGGTTTTATCTGTGTTTTATCTAGAACAATGGCCAGATTAACTCTAGATGAACAATGTCCGGATCACCTCTCATAACTAAACTGGCGTATCCTCAGGAAGGATGTACGGGCAATTGCAGGAGACAAAAGGGGATGTTTGATACCAGCCTCTGAACTCTTATGAATAGGCAAACTCATATAGACACAAAGTACCCAGATACAGTGTTAAGATCTGCACTGAGAATTAGATCTTGCTATAGAATTTGGGGGTACCCAGAAAACATAAGTTAGTAAATTTTTAGAAGAGGATGCTATGTCTGACATCTGTCAGTAGACTAGGTGGGATCTCTGCTATTTTATAAAGTGTAACTAGACGTCCGTATTTTTGTGACTGTGGAGAACAGACACTGAAATTAATGCCCAAGGCTGATTTAACCCTAGGAGCTTCCAGTGAGGCCCAACAGGAGCCCAGGAACCCTAGGTGAAGAAAAGATGAGAAAATGTTTAGAGATAGTTGACTCCCCGATCTCTTGGGGAGGGGACTCACTGATTATATAAAATCCAAGAAAGGCGGCACAAATGTCTCTGATTCTGAACCCACAGGCGATGCTGTTGTCACCATGAAGCAGAAAATATAATTGTACAAGGAAGGTTGAGACACTCAGCATTCCAGAGAGGAATATCACACATTATTCATTTCCCCCTTCATGTAGAGAACACAGCAGTACACCAGGGCCCCTCTGTCTGCTGGTGATCGGAGGAGACAGCAAGCCATCTATTGGTGAGGCCTCAAAGGGTATTTCTGGGGGAGAAGAATAGAAGGAGTTGTAGTTATCCCTTTGCTTCCTTTTTTCTACAGCAGAAACATGCCAGTGTCTTTTTTTTTTTTAATGGAAGATCATCTATGAAAATAGGAAAATGGAAGAGGATCTTCTACAATGCTACTCAAAGCAAAGAAATATTTTCAGCATAGTTAATAACAGATCGAGGGATGAGACAGTTGAGAAATTCATTCTCAAAAGTATAAAAGGCCTGACTGTGAGACCAGTATTTCCTTCCTTCATTCATTTAAACAATATTTATTGAGTGCCCACAGATTACCAAACACTGCTGTAGGAGGTAGGGAAACATCTATGAATAGAACAGTCGGAAATCCCTGTCCTCAGTGACCTTATTTATATTCTAGAGCTGGGATCTTACATTCTAATGCTTCATGTTGAGACTAGATCTATGAAGAGGGGTTCTCTTATTGCCTCTAGACACAGAATGGACCAGAAGATCTCCTTAATTCCATACAAGGAAATTAATGACTGGCAACCTGAGTCAAATGCCATTGAGAGGGAAAAACATGCAGGGACAAGAACTGGAGAGTTTTAAGAAACTCAAAGGCCTGTTGGAGAGAAAATGAATTTGAGATTCCACAAACAAGAAAGGGCCTATGCAGTACAGGCCAAAGGCCTCTGGCACCCACTAAGGATCTTAAAGAGTAGCCCGACAGCGTAGAGGCATCTTACCCAAGATAGCTTCTGTATACATGGCTACAGGCCTCTCAAACCCAGAGGAAGAACTGCCTTCTGAATACACTGCTGTGACTGACCAATCGAGAAAATGTGTCTTCACCCTTACATTTTTGCTTTGGTTTCAGGGTTTTTTGTTGGTGGTGGTGTTGTTGTTAGTGTTTGAGGGGAAAGGTGTTTTTGTTAGGCTGTGCTGTATTTATTTTCAGCAGTTGACTATACTACTCAGCCTTCTAATGTTGAGGACCTATTTATGTGTGTTATGTATGGCTATCTTGATATTTTAAATAGAATAGATTTTTTAATCCAATCCTTTTCAAATATATTATATATAACACCATTTCACCCAAAAGATGAATATGTAAACCAGACAGAAGGACAGCTGCTCGGATTAGAACTCAGAGCAGGCTGGGAGGGAGCAGGAGTCCTGCCTGTCCTCTCATCACAGCGGCTTCGATGGGGAGACTTCATTAACCCCCTAGAGATGCACCAAGCACAGACTGAAAATCTAACCTGTCTGCATTGGTGGGGAGTGCTGCCGCCTGGCCACCTGGTCCAAAATACATGATCCAAAATACAGCATCAACTCATGTTGCTGAAATGAGATGTGTGAGAAAGGTATTAGTCGTTTCAATATAAACAAAGAGAATCCTGATTAAAAGACTTCCCATGGAATAATTAGTTGTCAGAATATAAGAACTGAAAATATCCATGGATAACAGAGTGACAACCAGGGCTTGTACTGACCACACGATGAATTAGCAGAAAAGAACCATGGTGAGGTGAAAACAAAAAACAAATATTAAAAGAACTATGACTAAAGGTACTGTGAACAGGCTGATTCTTCTCACCACCAATTACATTACATCAATGTACACACACTATTCATCCAACAAGCATTTATGAAGTGCTTACTATGTGCCAGGCACGTTGCTAAGTATTAAGAATACAGAGAAAAATAATACAGTCATCACTGTGCAAATGCTCACAGTCTTCTGTAGGAGACAAACCTGCAGGTAGAGGGATATAAAGATAATCTTATTTAAATGTAATATATAAAGTACTTAGTATGGTGCCTGGCATACAATAAGCTAACTATAAATGTTAGCTATTATTAGCAGCTTAATCTCCTGTTGCTATTTACTGGCTCCAAAAAAAAAAAAAAAAAAGAGAGAGAGATGAATTTTCAAATACTGGAGACTGTGATAAGCAACCTAAGGGCAGGAAAGAGGCCCCTGAGAGGGCAGGGTTTAGAAACAACAGAGGCTTTTGCTCTGCTGGGTGGTTTATGCAAGCTGAGGGTGACAACTAACCTGCTTAGAATGAGGAAGGGCACATTTTAGAAAGTATATGGAAGAGATGACATTATGAGAAAGAAAAATATGAGGTATCTTGCTTGGGGAAAAATAGAGGTAGCCAATGCACTTTTATTAAGTCTGTGCTTTGGAGTGCATCATGTTAATCCTCTTCCGTGTCTCCCCAGAATTTTTCAGTAAAACTTTAAGAAAACCTGTTTGGTGGGTGGGTGGGGGTGTGTGTGTGTGTGTGTGTGTGTATCTGTGTCTGTGTGTATCTAGTGCTAATGTCCTGTTTAAGATTGCCTCTGATTGAAGAAAGAAGCTTCTTGGGGAGGAGGTAAGTAGACAAGGGACTGATCCCAACTAGGTCTATAACAAACAAGAAAAAAACAAAGTAAAAGCCTATCACTATAGGTGGAAGATAAAGAAATGGTAAAGGTACAAAGGTAATAAAAAAGAGGGAAGAGTCAGCTCTACCTGGGGAAGTCAGGAAAGTTTACACAAAGTAGGTGGTATTAATATTTGAGCTGAATTATAAAGAATGGGTAGTTCACCAGGGAAGATGAAAAAGTGGGAGCAAAGAGTGAAAGATTAATATGTGGAGAAGTATGTAGATTGTAACATGCCAATTCTGATCAATAAAAGTAGTTCAACTAGGTCAGAAAAGAACCTGCAGAAACAGAAAAAATAAATAAATAACAAAAAACAACCTCAAACAGTGAAGTATCTTGTCTTTCAAACCAACAAGCAAACAAACCTACTCAAGGATAAGAATCAAAGAAATAAATCAGAGTAAATAATTCAGGAATAACAAATTATGGTAAATAAACTGATTGTTTTCTTGAGTTTTCTTTCTTTTTTGTTGTTTTTGTTGGGTTTCAAAAGAAGGTAGTGCATAAAAAATGGCTTTACACTCCACCATCTTTTAAAAGAAGCCTCTAGTTTGTGCACTTAAAAAAAAACCTTTTATTTTAGGTGTAGGGGTACACATGCAGGTTTGTTATACACGTAAACTCATGTCACAGGGTTTGCTGTACAGGTTATTTAGTCACCCAGGTACCAAGCATAGTACCTGATAGATATTTTTTTCTGATTCTCTCCCTCTCCCACCCTCCACTTTCCAGAAGGCCCCAGTGTCTGCTGTCGGCCTCTTTGTGTCCAAGTTTTCTCATTGTTTAGCTCCCACTTATAGGTGAAAACATGCAGTATTCAGTTTTCTGTTCCTGCAAATGCAGGAACCGATAATGGCCTCCAACTCCATCCATGTTTCTGCAAAGGATATGATCTCGTTCCTTTTATGGCTGCATAGTATGCCATGGTGTATACGTAGTACGTTTTCTTTAACCAGTCTATCACTAGTGGGCATTTAGGCTGATTCTACGTCTTTGCTATTATGAATAGTGCTGCAGTGAACATACACGTGCATGTGTCTTTACGTTAGGACAATTTATATTCCTTTGGGTATATATCCAATAATGGGATTGCTGGATTGAATGGTAATTCTGTTTTTAGCTCTTTAAGGAATCGCCACACTGCTTTCCACGGTGGCTGAACTAATTTACGTTACCACCAGCAATATGTAAGTCTCCTCTTTTAACAGCAACCTCGCCAGCACCTGTTATTTTCTGTCTTTTTAATAATAGTCATTCTGAGTGTTGTGAGATGGTATCTCATTGTGGCTTTCATCTGCGTTTCTCTAATAATCAGTGAGGGTGATCTTTTTTTTTTCATATTTTTTGGCTGTATATATGTCTTCTTTTGAAAAGTGCCTGTTCAGTCCTTTCCCCCTAGTTTGTGCAATTTCATGGTGTTCTAGGTTCTAAAAACCCTACACATTCTGATCTTATTCCCTACAGTTTGGGACACTTCAGGATTTCAGGAGTAAACAGATCACTAAGCAGCAGAACTGTTTTTTCTGAATAGACTTCATAAAATCAATGAACCTTCATTCTAAGAAAAGTCTCCTTGTCCTTGCTTTCAAGCAGAAGAAACAGAAGGTTTTTAAAATTGCAGAAAACTGTTTTGGGAGGTAAAAGATTCCAGTGACTAACACTTTATATTGCTATAATTTTCTTTGTTTAACTTAGTAGTTTAGTCATTCTCTTGTCTATCTCTAGTGAAAAGGAACAAATTATCTTTTGTATTGTTTTCATATATTTAAAGTCACCAGCATTTTCATTTCCACGGGCTGAATAGCTTTTTAGCCACCACATATATGCAATTTTCAGTTCTTTAATCTTTTCTCTGCTTTCATAATTTCATGAATAAGCTTGTCCTATCTTGTTCCAGATTTAGGGATTGTGATTTTTCAAAAAGCCTTTCCTGTGAAATCCAGACCTCACTCATATCTGAGCTTCCTCTCTTAACTGCATAATTTCATATGAATTATATCCTATGCAGTGCTGATATAAACACTTTAGTCTTATCTCCCTTGCTGAATGTTTCACAAGGGCATAAGCCCAGCTTCATATTTTTATATAAAGGTGCTACTCTTTTCTTCTTGACTTTTTCTCTCTCTGATTCTGGGATACCATAACCTTCTCTAACAAATAAGAAGAGAAAAATAGTATAATTGTATCAATAAACACCTAAAAGGCATTTAGAAATATTCAGAAACCATCTTTAATAAAACTCTACTTAACACAGGGATAGGAGGATTCATCTTAAAGACTATTTATCAAAGTCCAGCAGCAAACACCAAATACAATAAAACACTGAAGCAATTTCCATTCACATAAAGAAAAAAATAAAGAAGTCTGCTTTATCATAATTATTTCAATATTGCCTTTGAAGTTCTATCTAATGAAATGACTCCAAAAATGACATAATTTGTAAAAATATTGGGAAGAAAAGATAGCCTTTGTTTCCAATTTAATAAAGAAGTTGAGTTAGTTACATAATTAAATACAGGAGCTAGATTCAAATATACATATAAAAAAGTCAGTAGCATTTCACTGATAGCAAAATAATAATCAAATAATAGTGGATATTTTAAAAAGTCCTACTTACAAAAGCAATATAAATTATAAAATATGTAAAAATTAATTTCATAATGGAGGTATAACGTCTTTATTTTTAAAAGTTTTAAATCATATAAAATATGTAAAGTAAGCAATGAAAAATAGAATTACAATGTCAGTGTTTTCCAGTAACCATTGTAAACTGACAAATGATTTTAAAATTCAGTTAATGAATAGAAAGTCAAAAATGTTTGCAAAAAAGAAAACTGTACTAAGAGTACTTTCTTCACCAAACATTGTAACAGTCTCTGAAGACATCATAACTAAACAGCATGATATGGCTACTGGAATAGACAAAATATTGGTTTAAAAAAAGAGCCCAGAAATTATGTACCAGAAAAGGATAGAATACATCATGAAAGCTGCATTTAAAATCAATGGGAAAAAGATACATTTTTTAGTAAATGGCATTGATAAGCGGAATACATGTGGAAAAAAATAAACTTCTACCTCATCCTATATAAAATATGTCAAATTAAAATTTTTTATTATACTTTAAGTTCTGGGATACATGTGCAGAACATGCAGGTTTGTTACACAGGTATACACGTGCCATGGTAGTTTGCTGCACCCATCAATCCATCATCTACATTGGCTATTTCTCCTAATGCTATCCCTCCCCTAGGCCTCCAACCCCTGACAGGCCCCAGTGTTCCCTCCCTGTGTCCACGTCTTCTCACTGTTCAACTCCCATTTATGAATGAAAACATGTGGTGTTTGGTTTTCTGTTCCTGTATTAGTTTGTTGAGAATGATGGTTTCCAGCGCCATCCACGTAAATGCAAAGGACACGAACTCATCCTTTTTATGGCTGTAGAGTATTCCATGGTGTATATGTACCATATTTTCTTTATCCAGTCTATCACTGACGGGCATTTGGGTTGGTTCCAAGTCTTTGCTATTGGGAACAGTGCTGCAATAAACATACATGTGCATGTGTCTTTATAGTAGAATGATTTATAATCCTTTGGGTATATACCCAGTAATGGGATTGCTGGGTCAAATGGTATTTCTGGTTCTAGATCCTTGAGGAATCGCCACACTGTCTTCTACAATGGTTGAAGTAATTTACACTCCCACCAACAGTATAAAAGCATTTCTATTTCTCCACATCCTCTCCAGCATCTGTTTCCTGACTTTTTAATGATCGCCATTCTAACTGGCATGAGATGGTATCCCACTGTGATTTTGATTTGCATTTCTCTAATGACCAGTGATGATTGGCTTTTTCTCACATGTTTGTTGGCCGCATAAATGTCTTCCTTTGAGATGTGTCTGTTCATATCTTTTGTCCACTTTTTGATGGGATTGTTCTTTTCTTGTAAATTTATTTAAGTTCCTTGTAGATTCTGGGTATTAGCCCTTTGTCAAATGGATAGATTGCAGAAACTTTCTCCCATTCTCTAGGTTGCCAAAGCTGGAGGCATCACAGTATGTGACTTCAAACTATACTACAAGGCTACAGTAACCAAAACAGCATGGTACTGGTACCAAAACAGAAATATAGACTAATGGAACAGAATAGAGGCCTCAGAAATAACACCACACCTCTACAACCATGTGATCTCTGACAAACCTGACAAAAACAAGAACTGGGGAAAGGATTACCTATTTAATAAATGGTGTTGGCTAGCCATATGTAGAAAACTAAAATTGGACCTCTTCCTTACACCTTACACAAAAATTAACTCAAGATGGATTAAAGACTTAAACGTAAGACCTAAAACCATAAAAACCCTAGAAGAAAACCTAGGCAATACTATTCAGGACACAGGTATGGGCAAAGACTTCATGACTAAAACACCAAAAGCAATGGCAACAAAAGCCAAAATTGACAAATGGGGTCTAATTAAACCAAAGAGCTTCTGCACAGCAAAAGAAACTATCATCAGAGTGAAAGTTACATTTTAAAAAATTAAATACGAAAAGATAAAATAACAAACAGTATTAGAAAATAGAACATTTTAAGACTCTGAGATGAGCAATACTTGTTAAGCAAAATATGATACCGAAGTGCTTTAAAGGTTTATAAATTTGGCATTTTGCTCTCTAGGTAATTTTTCTCTTATTTATTTATTTGACAGATAATGATTTTATAGATATAAAATATATAATATAAAGTATATTTATATAATATATAATATATAAAATATATTATATTATATTAATATATAAAATATATTATATTATATTAATATATAATATACAGTGTAATGTTTTGATCTATGTATACACTGTAGAAGATCAAGCTAATTAGCATATCTATCACCTTACCAACTTTTTTCTGTGATGGGAACATTCAATTCTTTTAGCAGTTTTGAAATACATAATACCTTATCATTCATTCACCATGCAGTGAAATAGATCACTAAAACTTATTAGTCTAGTCTAAACGAAATTTAGTATCCTTCAGTCAACAGCTCCTCTTCTCCCCAAATCCCCATCCAGCCTCTGGTAATGTTTTCTACTCTCCGTTTCTGTGAGACTGACTTTTATAGATGCCACATATAAGTGAGATCATGCAGTATTTGTCTTTCTGTGCCTGGCTTATTTCACTTAGCATAATGTTCCAGGTCCATCCATGTTGTCACAAATGCCAGAATTTTCTTCTTGTTTAAGGCTGTATAGTATTCCAGTGTGTGTGTGTGCATGTATGTGTGTGTATCTCACATTTTCTTTATTCATTCATCTATGGATAGATACTGGGTTGCTTCCATATCTTGGCTATTGTGAATAATGGTACAATAAACATGGAAGTGCAGATGTCTTTTTGGCACACCAATTTCAATTCCTTTGGATACAAAGCCAGAAGTGGAAATGCTGGATCTCTCTATGTATATTCCCCACAGTTTTTCAGAGTTAGTTTGACAATTAGATTTTATTTCTATTTTTGCACTGTATTGTGAAATATTTCTTTTACTTGTTATTCCTAACATTAATTCTACATGATAAATAGCACAGTTACTTTCTTTTTCAGCTCATCTATTGAGCTTTATAGAATTTTCAGGTTTTTAAAGTTCCAGAATACTTTTGAAAGCTCTTTTTTCATGATTTTCTTCATTCTTCTTGAGAGCACTTCTCTTTTTGATAAAGTTCTCTTCCAGTTTCTCTATTAGCTCTAATTTAACAACAACCTGTACTTCTTGTTGTTCAATTATTGCTTCCTCATCTAAAATATTCTTAAATAAAATGTGAATATTACCTTGCCTGGATTTTTCTTTAGCAGACATATTCACTAAGCAGACGCTATTGCTTAAGCAGTGGAAAATCTACCATGGAAGTCCTAGAGGAGGCTTTCTCTGTTTTATGGTCAATAATTTGAGGAAGTTGTAGAAGGCATCCATTGTATCCTAGGTGCTTTGTTCAAGCAGACTTCTCTCATTCACAAGGTATTGGCGCCATTCAACACACTAGAGCAGCTTTCCTCCTGTTCTTCCGGGTTCAACAGGATTAGTGGGTCCCTCTAAGTCTGACAAGCAGCAGGACTTCTTCCCTGCATTAGTGAAGATAACATTACCTCCTATAAAAAAAAATTCAGTAGCTTAACAGAACAGAGGTTTATTTTGTGCCCATGCGGTAGTCAAACGTAATTGTTTCAGATTGGTGGATAGCTTTTCTCCACATAGTGACACAGAAACTCTACTCTTTTTGATCTTGTGGCTATGATGACATTGCGATGTCGTGAGAGTCTTCTATAGCCAGTCAGCTGACAGGGAAAGACAGCATGGAGAAGTCACATCTGCTTCCTGACAGGCTAGAAAGAACATACATCATTTTATCTGACATTCCAATGGTGAAAACTAGATGCAAGTCTCCACTTAGATGCAAGAGAAACTGGAAATGCAGTCTGGCTGAATAAGGGTTTCTTGGCGATAATTCTCTTTTATTTATGGTAGGCTCACATATCAGCAGCCTGCCACGTCCATATCGTATTATCCTAGTCCTCAAAGAGAGTCAAGGCTTCGCTTCTTCCTCTGGTCCTAAGTCTCTCACAGTGGAATGAAGCCAGAAATTTTGGTTCAGGAAGTGACAGAAGAGCAAGAAGTTACTTTACAGTAAGTCCAGTGAGAAAGAGAAACCTTAAATCATTTAGAAAAAGTAGAAAGACAATAAACGTTGAGCTAGATGTGAAGCCCATGCCTAAAAATTTTGTAAAAATTTAAAAAGATAGCGTAGCATTTTGGGGAGTGTTTTCTTTGGTTTTGTTTTTTAAGAAAAGGGAGAGAAGAAATTTAATAGCATCCCATTATATAAGAACTAAAACCATGTAATGGTGACTTACAGAGGAATATTAAAGGAGACAGAGATTATTTGAGATGCACAATATATAAACAATCCAAATAAAAAGTCATAAAATTCTTTGTTGTAATGTTATTTTATTCATATAGGAGCCATCCAAACATACCAAAACAAACAGACTCAAGTATGTAGTGAGTTTTCTATGTATTCTTACTTCTGCAGCAAGTATTTATATGCAATTTCTTTACCATCCTTGGGAGTTTCATTTTAAAGAAGCTATGTGGTAAAATGAACCCCGATCTATAATTTGTAGATTTATCATAAACTTTAAATGTTTCCATCAGTGTGTAAAGCAGTTGGGAAATTTAACACAACTATATTTCCCTTGGCTAATTCATTTAATTCATGAATTTTGAGTCTTGGAGAAAAATTTGAGAGATTAAAGAAGAAAAATGCAAGCAGTGCTTTAGGGTTTATTAGCATAACTATTTAATTACTATATACAGTATTTAAATCCCATCAGTTAGGACCTGTTTAAACTTTTGCCATGTATCTTTAAAGCTCTCTGTCAAAACAGGCATTTGCTCAGAGAATTTATGGTTTCATACAGTAACTGAGAAGTCTCTAAGATAACTTTAAAGAAATAGAAAAAAAGGGAATATCCTTGCAAAGGAATGATGTTTCTCATTCATGTCAAATGATGAAAAGCTTACAGTCAACAAATAAGAGACCTCACAAGCATTTATCACAACCTCAGACCCACTTCAAAACCTTCAAACTAAAAGAAAACTAGCATGGGAAGTTTGCCAACTCTTCTTCTTGCCAAGTTGGCAGAGCCCTGAAAGTTTGAATGGCTTCTCGATGTATAAGATAAAAGCAGGCATTTGGAGCCTATGAAGTCTCCCTGGGCACAATCAGACCCTAGGTGAAATTCCATCATCTGTTGTTATTTGCACATGATGTCAGGTATGCAGATGGCACAACAACTTAGGGCTCTGGGTACCTGCATAGTTTTTCTATGAAACCCAGATAGAAAAAAAATGTTAAACATGAGTGAGGAAAGGTGTTTCCCCTTCAAAGATGACTCTTCCAGCTTTGATCTCTCACCTCCAGCGACTACATAATGTGAGGCATGAGAGGACAAAAAATCTTAGTTTACAACAAGAACATCTCCTCTCAGGTCAAGTACTTGTGTGGTGTGTGCTCATGAGAAGCAAGGACAGACCCAAGTAACTGGAATCTGAACACTGCTTTGTCCATCATGAAACGACTTCTAAGCTACTTCCTAGCTTCTGGGCAGCGAGGCCTCATTCATAAGTGTCCATTCATTTCCAAATGAGTAAGCAATTAGAATTCTTGACTGATTTTACTTTTTCCTCCTTCCACTTTTCCCTAACATGTATTTACTTCATTCATTCAGTCTAACATGGCCCTAATACATCCACGCTCTTCAGATTCTTCCCATCTTCCACTCCCAAACCTTGGTTGTTAGCTGCACACTGCATCTTCTCATTCCTCCAAAGGGGAAACTCCCATACTTTAAGAATTCAATGCTCTTTCCCTTCAGATGACAGACGAGGAATGCTTCAGCATGAGCTGAGAAACAGAACCACTCACTTGATGTGAATTCCTACAAATCACTCTCAAGGTTTCCCTTAATATTTCTTCAAATATATCTTCCTTTGGGAAAACATAGTTTGCCTGTTTGCTCTAGCTAATATCATGGATGATAGACCTTCATGGATATCTTTGCATCTACCTAAGCACTTTAAATTCATTTTTGCCTCTTCAATCTTCCCTACTCTTGACAGCCCCAGGAATTACGCCTATCTCTCTGTTTCATTAACTCTCCATCTTATTTCAAATCCAACTGAAATTCTTATTTTTCCCCCTCCAGATTTTATACCTCAAATACTAAATAAGTTGAAAAAATATTTCTTTACTGTGCTGCGCAGTAAAGTGCTATGGAAGAATTGAGGTTAGAGGTTCCATGAAAAGCTCTGCACAGAATGAAATTTTATTGTACCTCATAATTGTTATTGTGTCCTAAAGGATATTACTAAATCACACATGTAATAGGATATACAACTTTTTTTTACTGTCAGCAACTTTGTTTAACATATATGAATAAATTTATAGTGCAAAATCTGAAAAATATTGGAGTCTAGGGTTGTCCTTTTTCCTAAACCAAACACAACAGACACCGCGTTTAAATATTCCCAGGATGGGCCGGGCGCGGTGGCTCAAGCCTGTAATCCCAGCACTTTGGGAGGCCGAGACGGGCGGATCACGAGGTCAGGAGATCGAGACCATCCTGGGTAACACAGTGAAACCCCGTCTCTACTAAAAATACAAAAACTTAGCCGGGCGAGGTGGCAGGCGCCTGTAGTCCCAGCTACTCGGGAGGCTGAGGCAGGAGAATGGCGTGAACCCGGGAGGCGGAGCTTGCAGTGAGCAGAGATCACGCCACTGCACTCTAGCCTGGGTGACAGAGCGAGACTCCGTCTCAAAAAAAAAAAAAAAAATATTCCCAGGATGGTTTTAGGTTAATTAGTTAAATTTTATGAGGAGAAATATCTTTCAGAATTTATTCACTATGGAAAAGAAATATTTTAAGTTGTTTCTAATGAAGCCATCAAAGCCATTTTCAGGAGTAAAATATACAAAAAGATCACAGATATTAGCTGAACTGGGAGTAGTCATTTTTCCTAAAGAGTATGAACATACATATTTTTTAATTTTTAAATGTTTAATGTTTGTGGGTACGTAGTAGGTGCATATATTTATGGGGTACATGAGATGTTTTGATGCAAACATGCAATGTGAAATAACAGGATCATGGAGAATGGGGTTTCCATCCCCTCAGGCATTTACCCTTTATGCTACAAACTATCCAAATATATTCTTTCAGTTATTTTTAAGTGTACAATTAAGTGATATGTTTTCTTACTCAAAAAATAACCCTAATCTTCAGCCTCCCTCCTGGATTATGGGGAATAGAGCAATCATATAAGTAAGCTTAAATTACCTCCTGACATACCAAAAAAACATTTACCAACCTGCAGTTCAGGACCTACACCTCACAGCATTTTACCATACCATCCACTCCCTGCATCCACCTTTTTCCAGTACTTATCATGTAACATCAGATTATTAAAAACAACCTCTTCAGCTTCAGAGTATTTCTGTGAAACTCATTTAAAAATAACACATGATGAATAGAACAGAATTTTTAAAAATAAAATTCTACTTCATGAAAAAACTTTAAGAAGACCCTATGCATGGGATAGGGAAATCAGATAGAGGCTATTTGTGTCCTCCTGAAGATAAAAACTGTGATAAGAATAGAGAGTCAGATGAAGATAAAACGGTTATTCCATTTTTGTGTCTCTTCTTCTTCATCTTCTTCCATAAACACAATCCAATTATAAGTTCTCCTGAGACAAGACAAAACTCGCTCCAAAGTCATTACATCATTCTATCATTTCCATCATAATCCTGTATGTGATCCAAATTATTCCCATTTAATGACACTAAAATATTCAAGAGGAGAATTATAAACTGGCAACTGTTCCATCTTAAATTCCTTGTGGAAGTGAGGTAAAGACATACAAAAATAAATGTCCCCTTTTTACTTTGGTTATTTAGGAAGTAAGCATCTAAATTCTCATGTTTTTCTCTTTTTATTAATCACAAAACATGTATATTTGTATTTACCATGGAATTACACAATATAGTCTGAAAACCCAAGAGACATTTTTCTTTTCAATATAGTTTTCTATTGACACTAGGCTTAGAGCTAAGGAAAAACTGCTTTTAATCTGACCACATATCCTGATCAAATTTAAACCTTGAGCTAGTTCCAAACGCTGCCATAAATTTATACGACTTGAACACCAATGCTAAGATAATAGAAAGCATAAGACTTTCTAAGAGAATCAATCTGTACCCTAAAATAGTCTCAAATATTTTTTAAGTTAGAAATGAGTTCCACCTTATGTTTCTAAAGGGTTGGAATATTTTAATTATGTTTTGCCAATAAAGATTTTTAAAAGGGAATATAAATATATTGGGCTGAAGTAAAATTTGCAATTTAATATCTGATCATCCAAACATAAATATGTTACCTTTACCTCACTGTATCAGCATATATGGACTAAAATATGTATAAATGCATAATCAGTAGAAGTTCTGAAGAAAAATCTAACTTATTATAGAATCTTAACACCAATATATTAATATTAAATCTTAACAATATGTTAATATTTAAAATAATAACTAAATAGCTAACATTTGTTTACTATTTATAATGTGCCAGAGATTATTCTGAGCTTTTAACTTGTATTAATTTATTTAATTCTCACATAAATGTGAGGAGTAAGAAGTATTTTTAACTTCATTAGAGATAAGAAACTCAGGCAAACTGAGATTAAATAATTTGCCAAATATCAAACAGCTGGTATGAAATGGGTCTTGGAAGCATATCTAAAGAATCAGTTCAAAAGCCACTCAATTACTACATAATATATACAACATCCCTTGTAAGTTGGATTCCTAGGTATTTTATTCTCTTTGAAGCTATTGTGAATGGGAGTTAATTCATGATTTGGCTCTCTGTTTGTCTGTTACTGGTGTATAAGAACTTACAAGGGATGTAAAGGACCTCTTCAAAGAGAACTACAAACCACTGCTCAGTGAAATAAAAGAGGACGCAAACAAATGGAAGAACATACCATGCTCATGGATAGAAAGAATCAATCTTGTGAAAATGGCCATACTGCCCAAGGTAATTTATAGATTCAATGCCATCCCCATCAAGCTACCAATGAGTTTCTTCACAGAATTGGAAAAAACTGCTTTAAAGTTCATATGGAACCAAAAAAGACCCCATATTGCCAAGACAATCCTAAGCCAAAACAAAAAAGCTGGAGGCATCACGCTACATGACTTCAAACTATACTACAAGGCTACAGTAACCAAAACAGCATGGTATTGGTACCAAAACAGAGATATAGACCAATGGAACAGAACAGAGCCCTCAGAAATAATACCACACATCTACAGCCATCTGATTTTTGACAAACCTGACAAAAACAAGAAATGGGGAAAGGATTCCCTATTTAATAAATGGTGCTGGGAAAATTGGCTAGCCATAAGTAGAAAGCTGAAACTGGATCCTTTCCTTACTCCTTATAGAAAATTAATTCAAGATGGATTAGAGACTTAAATGTTAGACCTAATACCATAAAAACCCTAGAGGAAAACCTAGGTAATACCATTCAGGACATAGGCATGGGCAAGGACTTCATGTCTAAAACACCAAAAGCAATGGCAACAAAAGCCAAAATTGACAAATGGGATCTAATTAAACTAAAGAGCTTCTGCACAGCAAAAGAAACTACCATCAGAGTGAACAGGCAACCTACAGAATGGGAGAACATTTTTGCAATCTACTCATCTGACAAAGGGCTAATATCCAGAACCTATAAAGAACTCAATCAAATTTACAAGAAAAAAAACAAACAACCCCATCAAAAAGTGGGCAAAGGATATGAACAGACACTTGTCAAAAGAAGACATTCATGCAGCCAACAGACACATGAAAAAATGCTCATCATCACTCGCCATCAGAGAAATGCAAATCAAAACTACAATGAGATACCATCTCACACCAGTTAGAATGGCAATCATTAAAAAATCAGGAAAAAACAAGTGCTGGAGAGGATGTAGAGAAATAGGAACACTTTTACACTGTTGGTGGGACTGTAAACTAGTTCAACTATTGTGGAAAACAGTGTGGCGATTCCTCAAGGATCCAGAACTAGAAATACCATTTGACCCAGCCATCCCATTACTGGGTATATACCCAAAGGATTATAAGTCGTGCTGCTATAAGGACACATGCACATGTATGTTTATTGCGGCACTATTCACAATAGCAAAGACTTGGAACCAACCCAAATTCCATCAGTGACAGACTGGATTAAGAAAATGTGGCACATATACACCATGGAATACTGTGCAGCCATAAAAAGGATGAGTTCGTGTCCTTTGTAGGGACATGGATGCAGCTGGAAACCATCATTCTCAGCAAACTATCGCAAGAACAGAAAACCAAATACCGTATGTTCTCGCTCATAGGTGGGAATTGAACAATGAGATCACTTGGACACAGGAAGGGGACATCACACACCGGGTCCTATTGTGGGGAGGGGTTAGGGAGGAGGGATAGCATTAGGAGATATACCTAATGTAAATGACAAGTTAATGGGTGCAGCACACCAACATGGCACATGTATACACATGTAACAAATCTGCACATTGTGCACATGTACCCTAGAACTTAAAGTATAATAAAAAAAATATACACAACATAATTATTGTTCATCATATAGCTATTCTTTTATGGAGATACATAGTCTCTAACATATTTTGAACTTCTATTGGGCAAGGAATAGCTCATTTTATTCATCTTTGTATATCTAGGTACTAGAAAATATCCAATATGCAATTAGTTAATCAAATATATTACAATTTTCTCCATGTCCTGCTGAATAGTTTGGATGCACATTACAGTTAATGATTTTACTGTCCCAATTAAAAAATTGTAAATGCATGTATTGAATAAATAATGCAATAACAACATTAATGAAAATCAAAAAAAGGGTAAGAAAAAAAGTTACAAAAAACCCTCTAGCCTAACAGATAAAGCATCCTTCCTTTTTCTATAATAGCTTATGGCTCTTTTGATTTGTATAGCTTGTTTTATAGTGTTAAAACAAAAATGCAGAGTAGTTTAATATCCTGTTCTTTCTCCTAAAACTAGATACAGATTTTCCTCCATCTGAAAATTATAAGTTTTAATAGTTGCATATGATTCCATTGAGTGGAAATACATAAATTTATTTAACTAATCTCCTACTATTGAACACTTAGGTTGTTTTCATTGCATGGTGTTAAATGTAATGCTATAAGCAAAAAGGATGGATTGGTAGATGGATAAATAGATGGCTACATGGATACATGAAAGATAGGACAAATATAGTAAAATGTCAATGGTAGAATCTGGGTGGTAAACATATGAACAATTCACTGTGAAATTCTTTTAATTTTCTATGTGTTTGAAAATTACCATAATAAGATCTGAAAAACTAAGGCCTTAGTGAATAAATATATTTATTTAATAAAATGTCAACTTCACAAGAACAGGGATTTTTGTCCACTTTGTTCATAGGTATATTGCTACTACCTAGAATAGTGCCTGGAACATGGAGGTCCTTGCCTTATAATTTTCTGATGAAAAGTGAACTTTAAATACTCTAATGCCAAATCTCTGAAAATCAGATTCTGCTCTCTCTCCCTCCCTTGGGTTTATTGTTGGCTCCTGTCATGGGTTTTGATTGTTCAGTGATTTTTCTAAACCATTTGCATGAAGACTGCGTTCTTTGTTATGTGTGGTCACTGAGGTCTCTGCTGTTAGCTTAGTGGTCAGCTAACAATTTGACAGGTATTTCTTTAAATGCCTGTCAAAGAAAAAGGAGGGGAGGGGAAGGGAGGGGAGGGAAGGATGGAGGGAGGGGAGAAGAGGGGAGGGGAGGGGAGGGGAAGGGAGGGGAGGGGAGGGGAAGGGAGGGGAGGGAAGGGGAGGGAAGGGGAGGGAAGGGTCTCAATCTGTCACCCAGGCTGGAGTGCAGTGGTATGATCTCGGCTCACTGCAACCTCCACCTCCTGGGTTCAAGTGATTCTCCTGCCTCGGCCTCCCACGTAGCTGGGACTACAGGCACGTGGCATCATACCTGGCCAATTTTTTATATTTTTTAGTAGAGGCAGGGTTTCACTGTGTTAGCCAAAATGGTTTCGATCTCCTGACCTCCTTATCTGCCCATCTCAGCCTCCCAAAATGCTGAGATTACAGGCGTGAGCCACCACGCCCGGCCGGAACACCATTATTTTTTATCTAAAGGTTATTGGTGCCGGAAGGTTTTGTGGTTGTTTATTTTGTTTGGTAATTTACCCAGGCTTAAATCAGTAAAATACATCTCCTTCATGATCAGCAGTCTCTGACGTCTTCACTTGGATTTTTTTTTATTCTTGTTTTTATTTTTAATTCTGGCTTCCCAAGGGTTACTCCTGATTCATTGTAGCTAAGTTTTCAGCCAATGACTGGATAGTCCTTTTGCACAAATATGTTGAGCCAGATAGACTTCCGTTCTCTGTTATCAGATCTTAATATGGGTAGGGAAGTGCATTCCACGGTTCAGGCCATTTTCAAGTCTTCTCTGGCTTTTATATTCTACTTGGCCTTTTGTGCCTCCTATGCACATGTGTACAGCCTGAGGGTTGGACAACAGTATATAAAAAGCTTAGGGTCTTTTTGGTATCCACTGTGCATGTGCTCAGTGGTAGCCAGAAATATCTTGGTCCCAACCACAACCACTACTTCAGGCTTTTGGCCCGCATCTGGCCAAGATCATCACTTTCATTGACAACTCTTCAGGGCGTATTAATCACTCACGACTCAAGTCCATGAGTCTTATTTGACTACAGAGGCACAACCTGCCCACCCCCCAAAACTCCCAACCCTGGCAGATTTTCCACACAACCAAATGGAGAGGGTGGGAACAAGGTTGCTGTAGATTCCAACTATGAAGTTCAGCAGTTTTTGAAGCATAAATCCTTCTCAAATCGTTATATCCTATTTAGATGTTAGGAGTACTAAAATGGTTATGATTTTCCTTTGTTGGGGATTTTTTGTCCAGCCTTTAGCTGCTTTTTTTGGAGAGAGGATTTACCAACCTCCTCACTCTGCCATAACCTAAAGTCCCCTCTTTATTCACTTTTATTTAGAGCAGTAATTCTTTTTGTTGTTGTTGTTTTTGTTTTTGTTTTTGTTTTTTTCTTGAGACAGAGTCTCGCTCTGTCGCCCAGGCTGGAGTGCAGTGGCGGATCTCGGCTCACTGCAAGCTCTGCCTCCCGGGTTCACGCCATTCTCCTGCCTCAGCCTCCGGAGTAGCTGGGACTACAGGCGCCCGCCACCTTGCCCGGCTAGTTTTTTTTGTATTTTTGTAGTAGAGACGGGGTTTCACCATGTTAGCCAGGATGGTCTCGATCTCCTGACCTCGTGATCTGCCCGTCTCAGCCTCCCAAAGTGCTGGGATTACAGGCTTGAGCCACCGCGCCCGGCCGATTAGAGCAGTAATTCTTAAAGTGTGGTCCCCAAATTGGCAGGGTCAGCATTAAAAGGGAACTTGTTAGAAATGCAAATTCATGGACTTCACCTCAGACTTACTAAAACAGAAATTCTGGGCATAAGGCCCAGTAATCTGTGTTTTAACAAGCCCTCCAAGCAATTCTGATGCACATTCAAATTTTAGAACCATTAATTCAAAGCATATTTAAGATAATACTTGTAATAGAGTTCTTCTCCCTGTTCAAGGGAAAAGAGACAAACTTAAGAACTTTTTAGGTGTTTTATCAAAGTTATCTTGTATTATTTTTTAAAGGATGAATTAATCATTGGCATATCCTTTGAACTCTAGGGTATAAAGATTGGCATAAAAAATTTTAGGCCAAAGACAGGTATTCCTTGATATATACAAAGAAACACTAGACAGATTTAAGAGCACCAACCTAAATATTATCCAGATATACTACCCTGGCACATCTAAACTTGTGGGAGTTGAGATTTAGTACTGCTGCTGCCTTCCAAAACTATATACTGTACATACTTCAAATTTTCCCACTTTTATCATCTTCATTAGAAAGACTAGCTGTACCAGGACTATGAAGATATATTCTTGTATAACTGGTACATATGTTCCTAAAAGCTACTTTTCAAAAATAGAACTGAATTTTATAGGCTTAAAGCCATTATCAATTAAACCAAAAGTATCCTTAATCATTTTGTAATTAGTGGTTTCTGTATCTACATGAATACATTTTTAAACAATGCTTAGCAAAATAATAAAATAAAATAAAAACAAATTTTAGAATGCCCATAATATATTTATGCAACATTTTTAAACAATACTGTCTGTCATTTGCAGATACATATGTATATAAAATTGTGACAAACAAAAGTTGTACATCAAATGATAATGATTGTGAAAGAAAAATGAAACTGAGAAAAGAAGTCAAAGAGGACTTCAACTTTATGGCTTATTTTTGTTATTTATAAATACAACAAAATCCTCAGAAATTCTGATTACTGAAAATACTATTTTATCAGAATGAAGGTTAAAGAACAGGTACTGTAGAATATTCAAACTGAGAAAGAAGGAGAGACAAGCCTAGAAATTCCTAGCTTAGCACCACTGATTCTTCTATTCCCAGAAAATAACTCTTAGGGGTAAAGCTATTTCCAGAGGATGAGAATTAGACATAAGGATGAGTTGGAAATTCAAAGAAGAAAACCGGTTGCCCAGAAAAAATCAGAATACAAGGGTTTACAGACATATAAATCCATGGATATACTCCTTATTCCCCTAAGTAATATAAGTTAATTTGAACTCGTGAACTTACAGCACAATGATTAAAAGAGGAGGATTTGGAGTTGGAGAGTTTTAGTTAAAATACTGGGTCTACCCAATATTTTATTCATCCTAACCTCACTGAGCTTTTGATCTTCCATCTGTAAAATGAAAAGAATAATGCCTATCTACTCAGAATATTTAGATAATTAACATAGATAATGTATGTGCCATTCTTACACAGTGTCCGGCACAGAGCAGCACCCCATAAAGGTTAGTTATTACCATCATTTCTTTAGCCATCTGTCCAACAGCTAGTTGGCAGGTGCCTATTACATGTCAAATTTTCTACAAGATTCTGAGGATTCAGCAAGTGAACAAAATAGAAACAGTCCATGTCATTGTGAAATCTGTAATCTTAGAGGGAAGAGAGATAGTTACCAAAGAAAATTCAGTGACTTTGATGGAGACACAGTAGGGATAGTGCCCAACCATCTAGGGCATGCAGAGGGGCCTGCTAGAAGATTCCTAAGTAGAGATAATCTAATGACAGAGCAAGGCTTTTGTACTAATGGAGATGTAGAATTATTCCTTGTTTAACAAAATCTGACTAGTAAATTATGCTTTTTCCAATCATACTAGAAATGAAATCTGAAGCTTTGTAAAAGTCTTTTTGGTCTATGTCCTGCAAAACTGACCCTGCAGGCATGGACATCATACCACATTTGTAAGTGTGAGGCCTTTGGTGTGTTCCGCATCCAGGAAGTTGCAGAGTTAGAGGATTTTTAGTCTAGTGGGGGCTCTGTGCCCCTCATGGCTATTTCTGAGAGCTTTTCGTTGGTCTCAGAAAAATATGGCAGAAGCTGAGAGAGTATTTTAGCTACAACTCGTGAAACATCACTTCTTGTTCATCTTCTCCTGGAGAACGTCCCAATATTGTACACTTCTTAGTCTTCTTGCATCTCTCTCCCAGTTGTTCATAGCTGAATCCACTGATTCTCTCCATGCATAAGCTCCACTCAACCCCAGTCCCAAAGCCAGTTTTGGAGACTCAGATTCTCTAGCAGCCTCAACCTTCTCTGAGCTAATCTGACTTGGGTCACCCTTTCAGACCTGGGGTCTGTATACTGACCTCAGTGGGCTCCAGGCTATTGCCAGGTCTCTCCTGCTGCCATTTAAACTCAGGGTCAGGTGTCCCTGTGAGGATACCTGGTCTTCCCTGTCACCTTCCAGGTTGCAGCACCACCCTTCCCTTGTGTACTCGAAGCTTCTGCTAGGTTTTTCTTTCCCTGCTTCTTTTTCCAGGCCTGACTGCCTGCTGGACACACACATTGGGTGGGCCATTAACTCTATTCTGTGGGATCCCCTGTTCCTCCCCAGCGCCAAGCATGTGCCTGAATAGAAAAATGCTACTGCTCCTGGTTTCCTTTCACATACCTTAAGAGATGGCCTCATCACCTGTCCTGTCCTGAAGACTGCATTAAGCTCATCTTCTCCTAGACTGGTAAGGTTGCATGAAGCTGGAATTCCTCATACTCTAGTATATAATTATTTTTGACTCTGGGCATTTAAATACTTGAAAGAAGCTTCCTTATGATGACCATTATACATACAGATGAAATGAACTACTGTTAGAATATTCCTCTATCTTTGTATGTAAAATCCTCAGATTTCTGAGGGGTTAATTAAAGCACAGATATCTATATTATCTTTCTGTAAAACAAATTCTCTTCTACTATACTCAGATATCTGGATTTGTGTTATCCAACAATTCAGTTTATTCCCGTTTATTTGGATATACCATTACCATATCTTGCAATTATCCAGCACCTTTCATCTTTCAGGTTTACACTGTAACATTAATAATAATGACAACTAGAGTAATAATCATTTATCTAACACTTTGTATGTTGGAAAACATTTTACAGTGGGCAATTAGTTATTCCACACCTGTAAAGTAGTTAGGTATCATTATAACCATCATTTTAGAAGAGGAAACTAGTACACAAAACAATAAATTTGTCCCAACTCATTAAAAAAATAATGACTTTTGACCAAAGACAGAGCTGCAGCAATAAAGGATCATGTAACCTGAGGGACCTGCAGTGCCTGTGACATGACCCTGAAAATCTTGAATTTGTTGCCATCAAGAACTGGCCAAATTCATACATCCCTATAGTATCTTCAGTTTGAGGGGTAAATGAAGAAGAGGATTCTTAACAGTGCCAAAAACGAAAAAGATTATAAAAGTGGCTCCCAAAGAAATTGCCCCACCTTGTATTACTGTGGAGCTACATCAGATAGTAAAAACAAAACAAAACAAAACAAAACAAAAATTCTTTTCCATAAACTGAAGGAATATAATGTAGTCATCGCGAAACATAATAGGCTTGACCTGCAGTATTTTGCTTGCAATTTGTTTCCTACTGTGTACTAATAGGTCGCATTCAGAGACTCTTTGGGGATGAGCGATTTAAATCAGGAACTCAATAAACTTCTCTTTTTTATAGTTTTAAAAAGATTTTACCTTTAACACAAGTAGATAAGCTACACAAGCATTATACTATAGCTGCTATATAATTAAGAAGATATGTAGACATATCCTGGCACCTGTTAGAGTACTTCCTAACTTTAACATATTTGTTTGTAGTTATTATCTGAACTTCCAACCATTTAGGTGTCATTTAGCTAGCCTAACACAGTGAGAGAACTTATAAAGAGCCTAGAATTTTTACCAAGGTATTTCCACATCTGAAAAGAGGGTTTCTATTATGGTTATTTTTTCTTCTTTACAACCTTTGATTCCTATCTTTGAGCATAATTTACTAATCTCAACATTTTCTGAAAGAATGACTAAACATCTATTTGTTTAAAAAACCGTTAATTATGAAAGAAACATACAAATATAAATAATACATGCCAATTATAAAACTAATTTTTAAAAGGCAAACTCTAAAAATCAAAAGCAAAATGGAAACAAGTGACCTTAAAAGAGTATCCAGTTAAGAGTACCAACACATACAATTTTTCTTTAGTTAAACCTTATTGAAGCTAAAAAAAGAAAATAGAAACGCATTGTAGGATAACACGAGTATACATATTAGTAATATGATGTCAATGACAAGTTACTTGTAGTATGTTAAAGACAAATTATTAATAAATTAAAATCAAACTATGAAAAAGGAGAATGACATAACTGGTGAAATACCCTCAATATGGTAAAACACAAATGAAACAACAGGCTTTCCCTCTTTCCATGTGATCTACAGAATGTAAATTCTCTGTATTTCATTTCCCCATCTATTCAATTACATATTGTTCTCTTTATTGCCCATTTAAAGTAAATATATTTAAAGAAAATTATGAGATCCTGGCTATACAAACTTTTTAAAAACAAAAGATAATACTATGATAAAAATAATTACTGCATAAATATGAATATCATCCTCAGGTTGCCTGCTATAACCATTTCTGAAGTTTGGGGGGTTTTTTTCATTTAGAAATCACTTGAAGATAAAGAGATTAACTTTCCAAAGTAAACTGGTCAAAACCAAACTATATAAACATGTTGAGAATCCAGGATGAGAGACAGTAATATCTCAAAGCACCTACTCTGTGTGATAGAATGAGCCAGGGGTATAAAGATGAATATGAAATTACTCACTCTTAGGAAGTTTCTGCCTTAATGGAGGAATATACACTTCCAGGCTCAGGTATGGCTACAATGAGAAGGAGCATTTAATCTGCATAGGGTTGGCTTTTCAACAGGGATTTTCGGTGGGAAAGTTCACTTAGAATTGGGAGCATGTGTAGTAAACATGATGAATAACTTTGAAGTTTAGCTTTAGAATGAAGGGATCACAGTAACCAAAGTTAGAAGTGTAATAAACAAATTATGTCCTTGGAATTGCCGTTACCATAGGAGAGATCAAAGCAGACGCATGGCTTGGATTTTGAACCCTCTCCACCTCACCTTCCTCCACCAGGAAGAGCATCTGGAAGGCTTAATGACAAACAGCAGGCAAGACTAGAGCTACCATGGCTAAGTTAAACTTTTAAGAACAAGAATTAGACAAGCTCATGTAGAATGAAGAAAACACATACTAGAAATCCAACTGGAATGAGCAGCTGCAGAGATGGTCCCTAGACTGACAAGTAGGCGAGGTAATCAGAAGAGAAAGTAAAGCAGGGAGGAGCTCGCACTGGCGATGACCACCAGACTTTGCCCAGGTTACTCTGATGGAGGTTTGCCACCCACATCACCAGCACCAGAGTTCCTTTCTTTTTCTTTCTTTTTTTTTTTTTTTTTTTTCGAGACAGAGTCTTGCTCTGTCGCCCAGGCTGGAGTGCAGTGGTGCGATCTCGGCTCACTGCAGGCTCCGCCTCCCGGGTTTACGCCATTCTCCTGCCTCAGCCTCCCAAGTAGCTGGGACTACAGGCGCCCAGCACCATGCCCAGCTAGTTTTTTGTATTTTTTAGTAGAGACGGGGTTTCACCGTGTTAGCCAGGATAGGATGGTCTCCATCTCCTGACCTCGTGATCCGCCCGTCTCGGCCTCCCAAAGTGCTGGGATTACAGGCTTGAGCCACCGCGCCCGGCCAGAGTTCTTTCTTCAGTTCTGCCCTAACACTTTTCACTCCATTTTAAGTGGCATGCTGGGACTGTCAAAGAAAACGGCTTAACCAAGGCCTGGATGATATGATGGCAGAACAGTGAGGAGATGGCAGAGCAAGATCTCTACAGCAAAGAGTAGGAGATACATCTGAATAGATCATGACGTTCTGCTTCCTGAAAACTACTACTCATCATTCAAGACTGCTCCTGTGTCACCTCTTCTGGGAAGTCTTCCCTGACCACTATAAACTGTTGACTTTCCTTGTTCTGTTTCGTTTTCCCTGCATGAAGAACCTATTTAGTTCTTAAGATATTAATGTGTAAATAAGTACTTATGCCTCTGGCTGCACTTAGTTCTAAGAATCTCACCTACATTGATTCAAGGCTAGTACACAAGAGGTAATCAGTATTTGCTGTTGACTGAGAAAGAGAAAAAGAAAGAAGGAAAGAAGGAGGGAAACAGGGAAAGGAAAGAAGAAAGTAAAGAAGGAAGGGAGGCAAGAGGGAAGGAGGAGGGAAAATGGGGAGGGGGGAAGGAGGGAGGGCAAAAGTAGGTTGGCTCAGTGTGTAACTGAGTGTTGTCAGACCTGGCCTGGCTCCTGGTCCCTAACCCCCTTCCCTCTTCTTCCTCACATCTGGGCCTCCTGGCCTCCTTTAGCAGGCTTATCCGCCCATAGTGCCCAGGATCAATCCCACCTAAGGCAGTCAAGATTTTTTTTTTAAGAGACAGGGTCTCACTCTGATGGCCTGGCTGGAGTGCAGTGGTGTGATCATGGCTCACTGCAGCCTCAACCTCCAGATCTCAAGCGATCCTTCCACCTCAGCCTTCCAAGTAGCTGGGACCACAGGCATGCACAGCCTTACCTGGCTAATTTTGATTATTTTTTGTAGAGATGAGGTGTCACTATGTTGCTTAAGCTGGTCTCAAACTCCAGGGCTCAAATAATCCTCCTACTCTGGCCTCTGAAAGTACTGAAATTACAGAGGCATGAGCCACCATGCCTGGCCGAGGCAGTTAAGATTTAAACCTTATTTTCTGTGGTTTAGCATCACATCCTTTCCTGCATCTCTGCTCCCAGACTGAGTAAAAAGGCCAGAGCCCCTGAGTTTCTCCTGCCATGCTGCTCTCTCTCAGGACTGAGAGGCTGTTGCTATTCCCCAGGCCCATGGCTGGGGCCCCTCCCCTGCTGAGCACAGGCCAGCTGGCAAACTCACTACTAGTCATGCTTGACTGACTCTCCTGAGGAGCAACCCCCAACACTCACCCTCTGTAAACTGCCTCAGTCCCTCACCGCTGACTGCTATCCTAGATTCCTCCCAGCATGCCTGAAGCTTGGCCACATCTGGAGGTTTAACAAGAGTGAAACAGAATCACTGCGGGATGTTGAGCACCGGAGTGATATATGCTGGGAAAGCCGTTGTGTATTTGAAGGGAGGGTGAGAAGGCGCTCCACTCTGCTTACGAATGCTTAAGACAAAATTTATGAAATCATTCCCTCTTAAACACATTCAAAAAGCCCTTTAAATGCTTTGCTCTTCATGTTAGGAATTCCAGGTAGCAACTCAGATTTTTTGTGAAGAGTTGTTTTCAGGGTATCTGTTCTGCCTTTTAAAGAAGTCATCCAATGCCCATTCTATTAATGTGAAAGCATCATTTTAACTCAAAAGACTATGCCAGCAGAATCCTTGGAACATCTGAAAGAATGTAGACAACTATAATTGCTCTAATAATTCAGCTGAACAGGGATCATGATTGGCCACAGGGAAAAGGCTGTGTTTATTGACCAATCAATACGGACAAACAATAGTAACTCAATTAATCTTTGCTGAATGAATGTGTGCACATATGTGTGTTCGTGTTTAGAAACAGATTATGGGTGTGTGGAGATGCACAAATACTATCTATGATATAACAGCACTTGGTTTATGATTTCACTCTTCTTTTTTTTTCTTTTTTTTATTTCAATAGCTTTTGGGGTACAAGTGTTTTATGGTTACAAGGATGAATTGTGTAACGGCAAAGTCTGAGATTTTGGTGCACCTATCACCCAGGTTATAATTTTATTCTTTTTCAACATGCATTTTGGTACGCCACACAAACCGCCTAATTGTATGAAGGGACATTAATAACAGACAAGCATTATGAATCCTCTCTTCAAGGAGAACTGTCCAAATCAGAAATGAGGGAGATTAGAGGAGCAGCTACTAACGCAAGGTACTGAACCTTGTCCATCTTTGGGCCTACTCTAAGGGGCAGAGGGAAAGCAGGAAGCCATCAGAGGTGGGAGGGCTCACAGTGTCTGCTCTGTTCTCACGGGCAAATGGCTTTGCATGCATTGCAGCTGGGGCTGACTGCATAGGTAACAGCACTTGCTTATTAGACAACAGTACTTATCTATTAACCTGCCACAGAATCAACGCAGGAATAAGGTATCGAATTACAGCATTGATGCGAATATATGTGTATATTTTTTATTTATGTGTATGTATATATGATTAAAATGGCAGCCATAAAGCTATGTGTACAAAAGACAATAAGTTACCACTCTGTCAGGAACCGTCATTTTAAATGTCTAGCATTATCCCTCAAGAACTTTGACAGACTGGAGGAGGAAGTACATCCCATAAACAATATCCTGCTTGGGTTCTATCAGCAGGTTCTAGTTTTGTGTTAAAATTATTACATCAATGAAAAAGAAAAGATATCTAAAGTAAGAGGCTGTAAATTTTGTTCCTGTCTATTATATAATGATCCAAAAGGAAGTGAGGAATTAGCTCCTTAGTTCTAATTTTTCTTTCTAATGCTACTTCTTTATATAATTTAAGACTGGCTACAATGATTTATATTTTACTATATATTCCAAAGGTACCAGCATCACAGGACCTTGTGCATGTACAACATTCTTATTACAGATGGGTGAACATGTATCTAAAATGCAATGTCTTCTAAGACTGAATCTCAAATGCACAAAAAAGGGATATGAAACTGAGAAGCAATCCAAGAGTACTGTAAGACAGTGCCATTGTATTGACTTTCAAGCTATCAATAGATCTTGAGACTTGTGAAAATAAGCCAAGGAATGCAACATTCATATCTTAACTGTATGTTTTCCTGTCCTCTCACTTATTTTTCCTGGTATAAACAGAGCTACCCATCTGTGCATAGAAAAGCAAACCTGGAGAGCAGAAGCATATTAAAAACCACAGTGCCAGGGCAAGCAGCCCTGGAGTGGCAGTCGAGAACACTGTCTTCTCATTCCAACCTTGCCCTATAAGCTATATAACCTTGAAGAAGTTTCTCTCAACCATTAAAATAACAACAGGTAAAATAATATACAGGATACTGTTGGTAATAATAATGGAAAGTTTGTCAAAAAATTAACAGAACTTAAAAGATTTTTAACACTAATGTAAATGTTTCCTGAAAAGTATAATTCAGTCACTATAGACCAGCTATATATTCAATTAAGAAATTAGTACATATCCATCTCTGCCTTCAACTTATCTATATATAAACAAAAATGATCAATTTTACCAAACAAATTAGTAAAATTGGTAAAAGTTACCAAATTTTAACTGAAATGACTGAGTAGAAGTAATCACATCACCTATGCTCATTACAATGAACTGTAGTCAGTGGCAATACATTCATAGAAAGATTGATATCTAGCTCAAAGATGAAAATTCACATCAATGTAAAGTAAATCTCTCACTTTAAAATCAGCACTGAGAGGATGATACGTGAACATTTTTTAAGTCTTTCAGGGGATCTGTCTCATCGGTGGTAAGCACTCAAAAAAGAACAACAAAATGCTAAGATTTTATGGCCAATACAATTCTGCATACAATAATTTTGTCTACATTTCACAATCAGGTACTACTCATACAGAACATGGGGAAAGTTCTCCTGAGGATCTAAAGAAAGGGACTTAGGTCCCATTATTATTTTTGTATGTAGTGTCAAATTTTCTTGATAAAACTGTTTAGTCAATTAAAAAATTATTCTCTTGAGGAACCTCTGAAGGGATATTAACTCATGTTGAAAAAAGGACTTGTTGATTAAATCCAAGAGAATTACATCAATTCAATTGCTTCTTATTAGATGATTACTAGCTGTTACTTTACAAATATCACTGAGAGGATTAAAAAGATTTGTCATAGAATCAGAAGGTCAAAAATCAGCTCAGAGAAGGCTAAAAATATTCCTTAAATTTAATTTTTAAATGCAGCTTTCCAAAAATCAGACGCATGTTTTAGAGCAATCTTGACATCTCCAGAAGTGCATAAATAAATTTAAACCTGTCAATGACCTACTTTAATGAAAGAAATTACAACCATCTTAAATACTTGTAATTTATCTTTATGATGATGCTGAGTTGCTAATTTTATTATTCAAAAAATTATAAATGATGACAAATTGAGCAAAATCAACCATCTAGAGGAAGACATTAAAATAAAGACTTTAGCTAAATAGAAAACTGGCCTATTCCTGAATGTCTTACTATTGCTAGACATTCATAAATCTTCTCACAGAGGAGAGAGGAATCATAAGAAAATACAAGCCAAATCACTAGAGTCAGTTCTATACACACCAACAATACATACATATATTTAAAGAAAGCAGTTTGACAATATAGAGGTAACCACCATGGCAGGTATATTAGGCTGCTTTCCTCAACCTCCACTGTCCCCTTCCTCCTTAGTAAACGGAACAGTAATTTTTCCCAATGAGTGTATTGCTTCTTGGAATAAAAGACTACATGCTAGGAATGAATACTGTCTAGATTCAAAGATAATGTGGGATTCTGCTTAAAGAAAACTGACTCATGTTTGGGAGCTCACTTTTTTTCATGTTTTGCCTTTCCTACTTCTTCTGACCTGTACCCATATTTATGATGGCTAGAGCTCCAGGAGCCATCCTGTACCCTGAGGTCATCTTAGTATGAAAGCCATGCACTAGGAAAGAACAGAAAAGTAAGAGCTGAGTCTCTGATGACACCACGGAATCACCATACAACCATTCCAGCCTGTATCTAGACTACCTTTACATGAGACAGAAATACATTTCTATCTCTTTTAAACTACTGTTACTTTGGACTTTAATGTTTTTTACTTTTTCTGTTATAGTGGCTAATAATTAGTCAAGTCAATTTTTTTAAATATTCAAAAGCAATAACTGAATCGTCTACCTAATTTGTTGTTTTAACTTGATGAATGTGTTTACATAGACTCAATTTTAACTTTCCTCTCTGGTAGTAACAGTATTCGTGAGGTTTCTTAAAATACTAATAGATCTTGTAAGGAAATCAGCACTATGGACAATTTATCTTAATAATGTTTTCTTCACCTATTATAAGAGACAGAAAGAAAAAATTACTGGGAATTCAACTCCTAAGGAAAAATTTCCCTTCTAATTCCCCCCAAATACAATAATGAGTACAATGAAACATCCTACAGATTCATATTTTCTAAAATAACTTAGGAAAGAAGAAAAGAAATAGACATTTATGAATCCTGCACTATTCCATGACTTAGTTACTTAGCAGATATTTTTGTTTAATTCTCACAATAAACACTTTAGATAGTTAATACTGTCCTCACACTTTAAAGATGAGGTAACTGAGGCTTGGAGATATTTACTAACGCTTTCATGGTCTCCACACAGTAAGTCCAATTTCAAATCCCATACTCTTTTCATGATACTCTGGCATAGAACATGCATTGACATGTGATAATATGAAGAGCATTTTCTAGTTCAAACACTTATCTATTTTTCTTATGTCCAAGATTCTGTTTTTAAAAAACCAATTATTCTTACAGAGAAACAAAGGTTAAATGTTTAATTTCCAAATAAAAATTACAATGAAACCTCCTGATGAAAGCCTAAGGCTCTGCACAATCTATCTATTTCAACTGTGTGTAAGAAAAAAGAAAGAGCAAGAGAGGAAGGGAGAAAGAGAGTGACAGAGAAAGAGAAAACAAACCTAGTTATGTCCATCTGGGCCTTATATGAAAAGGACTCTGTTCTAATTGTATACTTTTTTCTCTCCTACTATATTATATATACTGGGACTATGAAAGCTTTCATCTTCCTAACCTAGAAATAAAAATACAAATAGTTACAAGATTTTAGTATCAAAAAAATTCCCAGTACAGGAATCTCTGTCTCCCTCAGCTCACTTTGATCTCCTTCTCTTTATCCTCTAACTGAGCAGAAAGAAAAAGCAGAGTGTCAACAGTAATTTCTTTTTTATTTTTCAAAGTAAGTGGCTGATATATTAAGCTCTCAGGCTACAAAGTCATGAAAAGCAAAAGAAAGTCATTATAGTGGAAAAAGAAACCACAGCCTCTAAATGTACTATTGTTTAGAATTCATATTAAAAATAACTCTGTAATATGTAATACTCTGTAACTATGTACACACATGTCATACATGTGTGTTCATATAGCTTATAGCTGTTAAACCTTATGCCAAAAGTAGAAATGCAAAGTTTGACAAGAAGAAAAGAGTACTGTGTATATCTTGAAGTCAATTAAAATAACATTTAACCAAACCAAGGTATTCATGTTATAAATTATTTTTGGAAGATTAACATTTTTGTGGTTGATGACTATAGCAAAATTTTCTTTGAAGTGTCACAGAAGTTACTAAACATCTTGTAGTTGGTATAGCAATAAAAATGTATTGTAAGTTAAGTGATGTTCAGGACTTACCACCTCCTCCTCCAAGAAGACTGGCATTTGCTGTTTAAAACAAAACATAACAAAAGACATTAAATAACATGTATAAGAAATATAGTATATCAGAGTAATTCAAGATAAATCTGATAGTGATCATATGTCTCATATACATACAGAAACATAAAATATTTACTTTCATTTAAAGACAGCTTATATTACTATTTTATGAGTTTGAAAATTAAAATATTTCACTATTTTTATCTTCTTCTCTTCAAATGGCTATTTTTATAATGTATTTCTTTCTAATGAAATTAAACACATATTGAGACTGTTTTATTCTCAGTTCTGTATCTAAATTAATCTTCTGAGCTCTTCATTTTATCAAGTAGAATAGAACAATATTATTTAACCAATTTTAATGATTTCAAAGGACAATGTAACAAAAAAGTATTATGTTAATTAAGTTAAACATAATGAAACAAAGCTATCACAAAACATTTTGCAGTAAGAAATAACTCTTAAATAGTAACAATTTATTACTTTTTTGATTACCTTTTTTATTTTGAGGAAAGAAATAAACGTTAAACAGTGCTGTGGTATTTCTTACCTATTTATTTATTAGCCCAGCACACACATTTATAGGCGCTAAATTAAGTATAAAATAATTCCATTTGGATTTCTTTCACAAGGTCAAATTTTTAGGAAGTTCCATTGCAGGTTTCTGCTGAAGTATTAAACAATCTTACGCCTAAATTTATCCAAATATAATAACCAGAAAACATAATTCAATATACACTACACTGAGCTTTATTCCATAGAGTTCTTAAGTATCACAGGAATTATTTCTTGCCACCAAAAAACAGCCCAGCAGTAATACAAGGAAAGTAGGTAGCAAGCAAACTCCCCTTCTTTGTGAAAACTGAGTTACCAAAAGACTTAAACAAAAATTATGAAAAAGGAGTAGAAAGTCTTATACTTGAATTTTAGCATGCTGCCCACAGACCACCCATTTCATAATTTAAGAGGTGCAAATATCATTGTTAATGATTCAATCAATAAATAATGGATCATTTGAAGAACAAATGCCCATATTCACAGTTCTATGAGGTTAGATATGTGATAGCTTAGTGATTATTGTTACACTGAAGAGAATATCATGAAAATGCATGGAGACCAAATGCTATTTTCAATATGTCAATATTAAGAGTGTCAAATTTAGTCTCATATAATCTTCCAAGTATAGGACTATCTAATTGTTGCTCTTGCTAATTGCCCTCAGTACTTTTGTCACAAACATGTCCCAAGTAGCAATGTCATTAATCAACCATAAACAAAACTCACTTCTGATGTCATAAAGTCATCTGCCACCCTATCACTCAGGTCTGCAAGTCCCTCTGACTTTACCACATGTAAGTATGTGATATTTACACAGACAGTAGCCAGAATTTAAGGTCCTGCCCTGAATCCAGCTTTGTAGCTTTTGAAGTGGTAACTTATTGAAGAGGCATGAGGACAGACATCAAGAATTCTACTTGGTCTCATATCCGTTAGTGGAAAAGAGAAATTTCATGATCAACCAAACATTTTCTAAAATCTTAGCTACATGCATTTATAAAACCACATGAAATTTCACACTCCTGCTGATTTTTTATTTTCATATTTGACTGAGAATTACCTCCCTATCTATAGGTTTTCCAGTTCCCTGGGACTCCATCTGTTGTCCTCCAATTTTCACATATTCATTCATAAGGAAAAAGGTATTTTTAACAACCAACAACAATAATAAATAGGAGCTCTTCACTTAAATTACCATGCTCAGTAGCACAGTAAGACAATATAGTCTATTTTCATCCAATGTTTTGCTCAATAAAGGTGGAGGTTGCCTGTTTTGAGAGCACAGCCCAAGGCCCATCTGTTTAACCAGGCACTTGTCCAATAGATGTGGATGGATGGGTAGGTGTAGGAATTGGAATTCCAGTTCTGGCCAATCATCAAGTTAGTTTATGTCCAATGTGTGTTCATGTATTTTACATAAGCGTATCCAGTAACATTTTAACTTCACTGTAGAACTATTTTACAAAATTTTGACACTCTACATAGTACACAATCATTTTTAAGGTAATTCCATGTGTATTACTATCCATGTAATAGAATCTTAATTTAGGCTGCATAATCATATTCAAAAAAGTTCTGATAACTATAAATCCAATAAAGATTTTTCCAATGAATCCATCAAATTTGTCTATTTTATCTATTTCTATTCTCTAAAAAATAACAAAAAAGTTAACTTTATTAGCAAAAATGTCAAGGCACTTTTCTTCAGCAAAAGTGACATAAAAATACACAAGTAAAGGTGAAACTTTATTGTTATTTGTAGTATTACTTTGCCTCCACAAAGCACTCCAATAACTGGTTATCCAACATTCATTGGTCAGGTAGATTCATGTTACTTCTTCCATTTTACAGAAGTGAAACGACTTTTGTGTGTCTAAAATTAATAATAATTTAGTTTCTACTTCATTATCTCCAATAAATTGAGATATATCCCAATTAGATGGAAGCTTCTCCAAGCCAAGGTCTGAGTTTAATGGTTTGGCCTGCATCTAATAAATTTTCAAGACACGTTTTATAATAGTGAGATAATTGGTAGGTTTAGTCAATTTCTTCATTAATACAAGAGGGATTTGTTTACTGAAGTGTGTGAAGAAAGCAAACTTTGACCCTTTTTCTTCCTATAAAATCAAAGATTACTTAAGAAACTCTAAAAGCTTATTTGGAAATGCTTAGTAGGAATGCATAAAATATATTTATATCCCTATCTAAATTTCTTCCGAGAGGGAATTTTGGATATGCTTCCTATTAATCCTACTGTTTCACAGAGAAAGGAAAAGAAGAAAAGGAACAAAGAAAACTTGAAGTTCATGAACATGATGCCACTATTTTTAAAACAAGATTTAAAAATCTCTTCTCTGAGCATGCTTATGAAGCGAGACTATTTTAATTCATATTTCCCTGAAATAAAATGTCTCTTTTATTACCAGTGGAGGGAAGGAAAAAATCAAGTTACAGTAATTGTCTCAAAGATTGATTCAATGCAAAACTAAAATGAGCCATTACAAGATAATGAATCTGTGTATTGCACTTTTTCTTCCCCCTAAAATAACTTCACGCAAGGAGATGGAGTTTTACTGTTTATAAAGTGAAAACAACATGAACACAAAATGGAGAAAAGGGTTATCTGAAGCTAATTTCGTAGTGTAAAATATGGAGAATTGATTTCCAATACCCTAAACAAATGGTTCCACTTTTAAAGTTTATGAGAATTTTTTTCTTTCATTTGAACCTAGTTTTAAATTTTTTAATTAAAAGTATCAAATTCCTATAGCTATAAATATTCACTATTAAAGTATTAAAACAAAAAAAATGAATACAATATAAGAATCCCTTTCCTGGGACAATTAGCCTAAACGAAAAATGATCACGGCAGTTGTCAATACCACTTTAATTTGTTTTTCTCAAAATACAAATGAAAAATGCTGGAAGAGGTAACTCATGTCAACCATGAGCCAGGAGGCTGAGGCAGGAGAATCGCTTGAACCTGGGAGGCAGAGGTGGCAGTGAGCCAAGATCATGCCACTGCACTCCGGCCTGGGCAACAGAGCAAGACTCTGTCTCAAAAAAAAAAAAAAAAAAAGTATTTCAAATACCGTTTTTTCTTTTTGCCCAGTAATTTTTATTATCTCCACAGCAATTGTTTGTTTTTCCACTCCATTTCCACCCCACCCAAGACTATCTGCCAAACACACAAGAGTCTGGGAAACGAGTCTTTAAACATTGATTAAAACTGTTTGTGCAGGGTTTTGTTTGCTTTTCATCATTATAAAGGAAATTATACTTGTTTTCATCCTAACAGAATCCTGACCACCTAGTTTAGTTTATTTATTCTGCTTTCTTATTACAATAGAGCACATGGGATATCAAAAGGACTGTTGGCAAAAACTTCCCCAGGAGCTCTATTTAAAACACCAATTTCATTTACAACATGTTATCCCCAAAGATACAAAAGCTGAAATACCACCTTTCAGAATGGCATACATTATATTCCCTAGAGTTTGAAGCTCTTTAAGTAGGAAGTGCTAAAAAATCTGATCAATTAAAATCCCAAGCACATGCATGATTCTAGAACCACTTTATATAGGAAGCAACCATCTCACCTGACAGCTGTGAAAATACAATCTATGCAGACAAATACAGCTATCAATTTGGCAACAGGCCTCTGTCTATGCTTTACTAGATTTATACCTCCCAAACAAAATCAACAGAATGCTGGAGATTTTGGGCAATGGTGTAATTTCCTGCTTTGAAGCTGACGAAGCAAGAAAATTAAGAATAGGCTTAACTGATTCACATGTAGAAAATAGGCAATAAATACATGATTAATACTTTACAGTTCATGCTACTATAGAATTTGAAGAAGACTGATTATTCCAGTATCTGTGTTGTTTGTACAAGCTGTCACTCACTATGAAGCCAAAAATAGAATACAATGACCCCTACTACTAATAAATAGGTGAAAAGGCATCAGAAATTGGAAGTCTTACTTGGGATGATTCACATATAAAACAAAACAGAATTACTGTCGTTAAAGTACAAGGGAGGAGCTACAGCTGGTCCTGGTTTGCCTTACTAGGTACTCAATGACTTCTATGAATATCGTAGCATGGGCAAAAAAAAAAAAAAAAAAAAAACTGCCAAAAGCTAAACAAATAAACAAACAAACAAAAACCCCACTTATTTGGTCCAACCCGTTTATTTTACAAAAGTAGAAAGCTAAAGAGGATCAAAGATGTTGTTAACTCACTTGTCTAGGATCAGACCCAGAAGAACCAACCATAAAATAGTGTCAACTTAGATGTTTAATAATAACTCCCTCTTAACAAATTATAAATATATGTATGTGTCTCTGTGTGTGTATTGCAGCCCTCCTGCTCCCCAAAATTACATCCAAAGATGGTGATAGAAAACAACATGCATGGAGTCTACTGAATGTTACTTTACCCAAGATTGCCTAACTTAATTGTTAAAGGGTGAACTAAAGCATTAGCAGGCAATTCCTACAGTTCTATTATGCAATGCATCTAATGCAAAATGAGAGAAATCAGAATGTGCTACACACCAGTCATCCTTTATGACAGTATATTGTAGATCAATTGTAATTTTGATAATGATAATACTGGCTCAGTTACAAAAATGGGATTACTTGAGTAACGCAATCTGGGGCTTTCCCAAGAGTGAACGAGCATATCTAAATAGGGAAAATTTAGTTCAAATGTTTATTAGTTTTATGGTTATAATTATATGAGACACTTGAACAGTAATTTTAACTTGCCTTTGACAAGAAAGGTTTTAAATAAATACAAACCAATTTTCAATTTAAGAAATGAAAGATGTGCTTATTTGAGAGAATGTGATACGCTTTTAGCCTGATTAAAACATAAGCCTCAACATGTACCCATATATTCACACTTTTGGGGGAGCTGGCTGATTTGTTTCAATAAAACCAGAAAGCACCTTTAAAAAATATTATCTTACCTAGTTCCAGTATTTCATATTTCTTATAATATTATAGCATCCTCAATTCTCTAAAATAATGAAATAGAAAGTGAGATTTTTAAAAAGGTTTACTACAATTTTTATATTACACTTGTATTTAAACAAACAGGCCAAAAAATAGTTCTCAGTCTTAATAAAGATATACGAAGACTGAGATGCAAATGACCTCAAATGAAAAGGACCTGGGGCTAGTGGAAATGCATAGGATGATTCCCCTGAGAATTCTTATTACGCTGTAAAATCCATGAAGGCAGAGGCCATATTCGTTGGTATCAATGGTACAATGCATGATTCTTGGCACACAGTAGGTACTGAATAAATACTTGTTAAATATATAAGAAAGGGAATGAATGGAAGATAAGAGAATGAGAGAGAAGGGAAGGGGAAAGGCATATTTCTGGGACAGGTGAGAGACCTCTGATAATGGATAATGACTTCTCTACCATTTTGCAGCCAAGTGAGGCTGTGCCAGGATGTAGCCAAGCAGATCTAGCTCCAACTCCAGACTCTATCATTGACCTTCAGAAAGTTCCTTAAACTCCAAATTAAACTCTTGGAGTTTCTGTGTCTTTTTTTTTTTCTTTTTTTTCTTTTTTCTTTTTTTTTTTTTTTTTTTTTGAGTTTCTGTTTCTTAAAGAGTAATCATTTTTAATCCTCTCAGCAAACCTGACATGTGCCTGGCTCCATGGCATACATTCATGTGACCATATTGGTCACAGTACAGGTTTGCTGAGAGGAGTAAAAGTGCTAACTTACATGAATGCATGTCATGGAGCCTGGCACATGCAAAGGGTCAGTAAATGTCAGCTTCCCATTCCATGACCTGATTTACAGTGTCATTTCTTGCAACCAAGCTAGGACTTAACAGAAAACCTCTACTGTTTCAGACCAAGTCCAAAGTCTGGCAATTTGTGGGTCTGGGGCCATGTTCATCTTTGGGAATAGTTTTCTGTCCCCAATCTGAGATGTTCACTGCTATGCCCTCAAGGGAGTTTAAGAAAGAACTTGGGACTTATGTACAGAAGAGGGTGAGAAACAATGCCATCTTCAGATTTTCTTTTTTAATTTTGTGTTTGGGCTTAGGTCAATTAAACAATAATTCTGTAAGCCGGTAAAGTAAATGGATGTGAATATTTTGCATACTATCTTTGTTTTTCTCTTCTGGGTTATTTTGATTATTTAGTTCAAAAAGAATATTGGGGCTGGGCACAGTGTCTCACACCTGTAATCCCAGCAGTTTGGGAGGCCAAGGCGGGCAGATCACCTGAGGCCAGGAGTTCGAGACCAGCCTGGCCAACATGGTGAAACCCCATCTCTACTAAAAATACAAAAATTAGCCTTGTGTGGTGGCACACACCTGTAATCCCAGCTACTCAGGAGGCTGAGGCACAAGATTGTTTGAACCCAGGAGGTGGAGGTTGCAGTGAGCCGAGATCATGCCACTGCACTCCAGCCTGGGCAACAAGAATGAAACTCTGTCTCAAAAAAAAAAAATTGGCATTTTATGCCAGATAGCTCCTGTTTACTCCTCAAAACCCATTCTCTGTACTTGCCCCCCTTCTCTGCCCAAGGCCGCTGATCTAGGTACTTGACATCAAAAGGCCCTCTCTTAACATCTGTCTCTCTAGTTGGGTTCAGTCAGGTGGGGAGCCCTGGCAGATGACAGGAGAGATTAGAATGCATTTAACATTCTCTTCCCTGGTTCACTTCCTGTAAGCTTACTGTGAATGGACTATGTCCCTTTAAAGAAGGTCACCGTTCTAATCAAGGTTCTTTACAACACGACTTTTTCTCTTTCTGGGTTCTGATATCCTCCCCCTCTCCTTGTCTCTTTGTGCCTTGGGTGGCAACAGCTGTGCTGTTGGTGGCCCCTGGTCCATGAAAATCTCCTCGAGGTTCTCCTACCCCACACCTGGCTCCAGCTCTTGAATTATTGTAATTTGACTGCATCATCTGTTTCCTGCTGGGACCTTGATTGAACAGATATGTTTTAAACAGACTGGTCACTGATGGTGGCTAGCCTAAATCTCATATTCCTTCAGAGGCTAACTCTCTTAGTGCAGATGGTTATAAGGATGGCCCCTGTTCTATGTTTCCATTTGAAGAATGATCAATATAGCAGACTGTTTACTTTGTTAATTAAAAAACATAAAACACATAAGTATAACAAATTATATTTAAAACATATAAAATATTAAATAATACATACTCATTTGAACATGTTAAAGAATCAAGTATATTAAACAAACTCAACTCCTCTTGTCTACCATTCCCTTCCACACTTTTCTCCATGTTCTTGTAAATATACGCAAATAGTTAAGGCTTCTGAGGTTATGACAAAAATAAAATTGCCATGCAACATAAATTTCTCGTTTATTAATAAATATATCATGGCTCTAACTAATGAAATAATATGTAACACACTATGAGATTCCAGAGTTTGAGTAACACTACTCCTATTACTGATGGGCACTTACATTGTTTCCAGTTTTGCTGTTAGAGATAATGTTCTAGTAAAAATCTGTGTGTTCGTGTGTGTGTGTGTCTGCATATGTGTGTGTGCATACATATACTGGAGTTTCTATAAAATAAGTTCTCTAAAAAGGGGCTCCTTGTATACTGTTGGTGGGAATGTAAATTGTACAACCACTAGGGAAAACAGTTTAGAGATTTCACAAAAAACTAAAAACAGAGGTACCATATGATCCAGCAATCCCACTCCTACGTTATACCTAAAAGAAAGCAATCACACTCCGAGGTATACCCAAGAGAAAGGAAATCAGTATTTCAAAGAGATTTCTGCACTCTCGTGTTTGTAGCAGCACTATTCACAATAGCCAAGATTTGGAAGCAACCTAAGCGTCCATCAACAGATGAATGGATAAAGAAAACATGGTACAGCTACACCATGAAGTACTATTCCATCAGAATAAGGAATGAGAATCTGTTATTTGCAACAAGGATGGAACGGGAGATCATGATGTTAAGTGAAATAAGGCAGGCACAGAAAGACAAATTTTGCATGTTCTCACTTACTTGTGGGAGCTAAAAATTAAAATAATTGAACTCATGGAGATGGAGAAAAGAAGGGTGGTTATCAGAGGCTGGAAAGGGTATTCAAGGGATAGAGAGGAAGTGGGGATAGTTAATGGGTAAAAACAGTAGTTAGAAAGAATGAGTAAGAGATAGTATTTGATAGCACAACAGGGTGACTATAGTAAATAATAATTTCGTTGTACATATAAAAATAACTAAAAGTATAATTAGATTGCTTGTAACACAAAGGCTAAATGTTTGAGGCAATGGATACCCCATTTACCCTGATGGGATTATTACACATTGCATGCCTGTATCAAATAACATACTTCATATATATACACACACATACACACACACACCTACTATGTACCCACAAAAATTCAAAATTAAAAAAAGGTTCTCCAAAGTATTACGGGTAAAAGGACATACGTGCTTTTTAAATTTAAGAGTTTAATAACATTATTTTAAAATGTATATTAAAATATGTTTATTAAAATAAGTCAAAATTAGCTGAAATGTAACATGCCTAAGTATAGCTTGGAGAACACCTAAATCATCAGTATTATCTTATGTTTGCAAATAATTAATATGAATCAAATGTTTTGGTATGTTAAATGAGATTTCAGTTCAATGGGGTGCTTCTGATGTAAATATAAACTACATCAATGAAACATTTTCATCTATACTTGAAAAGATATTTAGTTTCAATTTCTGACAGATTTCAAATATATAAATTTTTTACTAGTCTTCTTTTAATGTAAAAATAGTAAAACTGTCTCAACTAATGGTAAGTCTCTTTAACCACTTTCTTTTCATGTTTATTAGATACAAAGCATGACAGGTCTTGAACTTAAATGCAAATGAAAAACTTGGCTAGAAAATATTACAGTAAGAAATTTTCCACTACTTTCTAATTAAATTTCTTGAAAATTTAAAGTATACTTTAGAAGCTTAAGGTTTAAAAACTTTAGAAGATAGGCCAGGCACGGTGGCTCATGCCTGTAATCCCAGCACTTTGGGAAGCCAAGGCAAGTGGATCACCTGAGGTCGGGAGTTCGAGACCAGCCTGACCTACATGGAAAAGCCCCATCTCTACTAAAAATACAAAATAAGCCAGGCGTGGTGGCATATGCCTGTAATCCCAGCTACTAGGGAGGCTGAGGCAAGAGAATCGCTTGAACCTGGGAGGTGGAGGTTGCGGTGAGCTGAGATCGCCCCATTGCACTCCAGCCTGGGTGACAGGAGCAAAACTTCGTATTAAAAAAAAAAAAAAAAAAACTTGACAGGATATTAACTTACTAGAAAGATATGGAAAATGTATCAAAAACCCCACAAAGATATGTAGGAATACTTCAGCTCAGTAAGAATTTCAAAGCTAAATATCATGTTCCCATGATAATTCTAAGCTGTCTGCTTCCATTCATCTAAAACCAACCATTGAGACACTTCATGTACGTCAAACATTGTACTAGGCACCCACTGCTTTTGTACAAGTGTAATGGAAGGCTAAAGAGAAATGGAACGCAACGGCTAAAAGTAATCACCAGATAATTACTCAAATTTACATTTACACCCTGAATCCTAACTAAAAAATAAAACAGCTTACATTTATCATTTTTGTTAGATGCCAGGCATATTACTAGCTAATTCAGTCCCCCAAAGAAGCTAATGAAGTAGGTACCATTTTCTATTTCCACTTCATATGTTAAAAAAATTGAGACACAGACAGGTTAAGTAACATATCCAAGATCAAAGGTTGGCACCAGTATTTGAAGCCATGTAATGTTACTAGAAATTTCACACTCTTAAGCACCTCCCACAAGAGAAGCCAAGTTCCATACCCTCCAACCCACAAAAAAAGTCAGAGTAAGGAATAAAGTAGGAATTATATAATCCCTGTTTCTGTATTTCTCTTTTTTAAACTACTGTAGCATATGAAGACTTTCTCTAGTGGTGCCAATTCTACTTACAATAAATTAATGAAAATTCAATGGAACATATGTTTCCATTTCTTCTTTTTCCAATCTAGACACATCATTTTAAAGCAATATTCTTCTTCCAGTTTGTTAAAGTCTTGTTACACATCTAAAGTATGCTGGTTCATGCAGAAGCTGACCTAGCTCTGCATTCACCCTAATGCAATGCTTGGATCATCAAGAAGTTTGAACTAACTTCTTGCACAAATCTAACTCATGAGGTGGCCAGCTTATAAAAATCATAAAATGAGCTCTTGTATGATTCATTTCCATTAGAAAGTTATGCTCTGAATCACCAAGCCAGTGGACAAGCTGACACATACTTTAGTAAGCTTATCAAGGTAGAAAATATGCCCAAAATAACAACCAAATATTGGAATATACAAATAGATCCTGAAGACAATTTTCTAAGCATCTATTATTTAACAGACAATGTTTAAGAGTTGATCTTTATGATATCTTAATCCTCCAAATAATCTTGCAAATTAGGAATTTTACTTTTCCTATAACAAATGAGGAAAGTGAGGCTAAGTTACTTGCCCAAGGTCATGGGCTGGTAAGTAACTATTCAATCCAATGCTTGAGTCCTTTCACCCAACACCAAACAATGTTCTTTTCAGTATGCCAGACTATATCTTAAGGAATTATTTTATTTCTCCCAAATTATTTCAAAATAGATGGATATTCAATGCCCACAAGAAGCAATGTATTCAGTTAACACCAACATTAAAGGCAGTATTACTGGTTTTTTAACCAAAGTTACCAAAAAAATAGCATTTACATACATCATACAACTTAAAATTGTAAAAATTTAAATATTTTCTATGCCTTTTCCATATTATTTACTAACATTATTATAATCAGCAATTTTGATCTCACAAAATCTGTAATTATCTAAAGGAGAATACTCCTTTGAATACTACATTTAATATCCTGATAACAATAGCCAAATTTTGACATTTAAAAAGACAAAAATTCTCAGTATGACTTTAGGTAATATGAACAATTAAACATACATTGCTATTAAACAGGGCATATATTTCTTAATTATCAATGCTTAAAGACTTGAGCTAAATTTAGATTTTTGAAAATAATAATAAATAGTACATTAAAGTTTGGCTCTCACCAAATAAATGCAAACTGGCTAACCTAAGATTTTATATGCTTACAGTAAAATACACAAAATGAAAGTAAAATGTATGTTTTCATTCGTCATAAGTTTTCTATCATTTAGCACTCCTCATCCTTGAATTTAGGACAATCAAATACAGAATCTTTATCATAACCTGAAATAGCAAATGAAAAACCATAATTTTTCTTTCCTAAATAAGTCTAATAATTTAGTTTCAAATTGTAGTTGGCTTCTATTAATACATAGTAAAATGTTAGTTACATTGTTCAAGGATGAAATAAATACATTGTTATATTTACATCAGTTGTAAGTATAAAATAGTCATCTCCTTTAAGACATGGAAAAATATAACTTTATCAATATCAAGTTTAATTATTTACCATACAAGACACACTTTTTTTCTGTACACAGGAGACAAATTATAATTTGCATCCTGTGGACATCAAAAAATACCAATTACTTTTGTTATTACAGTTCCATCAGGCCAGCTGTGGATTCTGTAATAGAGATTAGTTTTAGTCTGTTGCATAGAAAAGCACTGATATTAATCTCAAACAGAAGTATTATCATTGGTGACAAGCTGATTACTGACTACAGAGGCTTTTAAAAATTATTATCATTTAACAAATCTCTCAGGATAACTAAATAATACTTACTAAAACTAGTTGTAATTCTAACGTCACTCTAAGACTTCTAAAGACCAGACATGAAATAGATGCAGCAACAGGTAACAAAAGAATTTGCATATGGTATTCCACATGCAACAGATGTGGTATCTACCCAAAAAAAGTATGTAATATTAATCTTTAGTTTCATCAATAGTTATATAATTTTGGGCAAGTTACCGAAACCTCTATGCCAATTATAAAGAATACAAATTATAATTTAATTATTTAACAACCATTTTTTAAGTAGTCACTATTTGTGGCTGTTCTAGAACAATTGCTGGAAATAAACAGGTAAGTAAAAGAGTCACATTAAATTATATAACTATAGGCCAGGTGTGGTGGCATAATCCCAGCACTTTTGGAGGCTGAGGCAGGAGGATTGCTTGAGCCCAGGAGTTTCAAGCTGTGCAACATAGACAGACTCTGTCTCTGCAATAAATAAATAAATAAATTGCTGGGCATGGTGGCATGCACTTATTAGTCCTAGCTACTCAGGAGGCTGAGACAAGAATATTGCTTGAGCCCAGGAGTTTGAGGTTACAGTGAGCTATGATTGCGTCACTGAACTCCATCCTTGCTTCCTCTACACAAATTTGTATAGGTCTACTTCTTTCTAGGTATTTTTTTTAAGAAAAAAATTGTTTTCAGAATGCTTTCTATACTGGTTCATTTAAAAAGTATTCAAAAAGTACACTTTTTATACTTGCTCTAACAATGACTCCATACACTGGCATCATTATCAGGCATATATGATAAAGCAATATCTTGTCTCTTAAAAAAAAAAAAAGATATAACCATAGTAAATAAATCTATAAAGCATACATTGTTATTTTTATTATACAAAAATCTAATATTTAAACATCAGAATCATGATGTTGGAGATTTTTTTTTTAATTTTTTTACTAGTTGATGGGAGATTACAATATTCTATTTTGCAAAATTTTGCCCTCTCAGATGAAGCTGAAGTCTGGTGAAGATGGCATAATTTGTTTTTTCTGGTTCCTCCTCCCACCCACTCCTGCTAAATACAACTGTAAACCCTGGAGATAATGTGAGAGGCAACCAAAGGAGAACTCTTAAAGGTGCAAGAAGGAGGGTAAACTGATTAGAGAATCCAGGACTGGAGGAACAGCATAGTTGCAGGGCACCTTACAACATCCCACCAAAAGGAAGAAGGTGACCCAGGCGCCAGCATTCCCTGACATCCAATGTAGCAACAGAAAGCAGCCCAGGTAGGCTCAGCTCTCCCTGGGATTGAACAGGAGCCCCACTGAAGATAAGCTGACGAACCAGCAGGAAAAATATTCTCCTTCTCAACAGGGCCTGAGACTCCCCTCTCCTACCAGAAGACACAGGACAGCACCAGCACGGGGGGATCAGGCTGCCAGGAGGATCTACGGGCCTGATTTTCCTCTCCCACACCAAGGGCCATTGATGGCTGGGGAGCACTGGCATTGGGGATCTTACCACAAGGACCCAGCCCAGGAAGAGCTTTCCATCTCCCACAGACAGGAGGCATCCTGTCTCAACAAGCTTCTGGCCTCAGAAGTCATTTCTTTTCCACCAGGCCTGAGAATCCCCTCCTTCACCAAGATATCTGTAGGTGGGAGACACTGGTGAGGGAGAGGTGGAGGGGAATCTCCACCACAGTAAGTAGCTGGGCCTAGAAGCACTCTTCATCCAGTCAGACCAGAGACTTTCTTTTCCCCACCTAGAAACATAAAGAAGACTAGCCTAGAAAAATGTGTTCTGTCCCCTCAGGCATCACAGTATAGACCCCGGGAGCCCCGCCAGCACCAGATACACAAGGCCCACCAAAATAAGACCAAAAAATCTTGGAAAATTAAGTTGTCCTTAGAACTACTGCCCACTAATGTAGGCTAGGATCTATGATCTAAACCTAACAGAGTTACTACCTACTAAAATAAGGGATCTGAATATGACCCAGAGTCTCCTAGAATGAACAGAGCCTCAGAAACCCATGGGACAAAACCAAAAGATCCCAGAAGTTGAGGAGAAAGAGAGTAGGGCCTGAAGGAGTATTGAAAGACATAATAGCTGACGATGTCACCAATTTTGTGAAAGAGATGACCGACAGATTCATGAAGTGAACCCCAAATAAGAGAAGCAAAATAAGATAAATTTTTTAAAAACACATGCTATTATTAAACTTCTGAAAATTAAACACAAAGAAAAAAAGCTTGAAAGCAGCCATAGAGAAACAGAACATTTCCTATAAAGGAACACCAATTCAAATGACAGCAGATAGTCCTTAGCTGGCAGCCCCTTCAACAATTACCTCAGCAGAAAACAGCTGCCTCACTCTAGATCATGCCCCTTCCCTGGGTGGCTCATATCCAATATCTTGGGGATATGAGTCATGGCCCTCTGCCCAGTGCTGATACTTATGGGGATATGAAGGCCCAGGCCTTGCCCCAACTCAAGACAACTCTGAAGGGCCATCTCAGCTTCCTAAAGGTTCACCTGATGCCTTCGTTGAGACTACAACATAGGTCAGCTTCTCCCACTACTCAGTTTTGCTTCCTTTTCCATTCTTTCACTGGTTTTTATCCTAAAAATGCTCCCTGAGTAATATCCTGCACGCTAATCTTTACCTTTATCTCAGAGTCTGCTTTCTAGGGTACCTATCCTTCAACCATAATCATAGGAGTGGGTAATTGCAGGAAAAAGCAAGGCCTAATCGGGAGGCATTTAAACTAAATGGAGTGAGTCTTTGACCACTGGAAGCTCCCTTTAGAATATGGGGCATCTGATGCCTCTTTACCCTTAGTTTTAGTTTTCAATTCCAGTGCAATAAGAAAAGTTTCCCTCAACATCTTATAGCATTCGGCTAGTTTGAACCTTCATTTACAAATGTTGCTTTAAATTAAAATTCTAATATTTTAATTTTTAAATTAGACTTCAAACCTCCAATGAGTAAAATTAAAATTAATATATATAATATTAATGATAATGATGCCAGTGTATGGAGTCATTGTTAGAGCAAGTATAAAAAGTGTACTTTTTGAATACTTTTTAAATGAACCAGTATAGAAAGCATTCTGAAAACAATTTTTTTCTTAAAAAAAATACCTAGAAAGAAGTAGACCTATACAAATTTGTGTAGAGGAAGCAAGGAAGCAAATTCTTGGACACAGAACTATTCTTACAGATCTGAATAATGTAAATATCAAGAGCCTGATGTTTCCTATGTAAAATCTTGTGCTACAACTTTAAAATTTCAAAATGTAGTAACAGTTTACTTCTTACTCGATGAACAGTATTGTGCTAGCCTTGAGAACTTGCTGAAATCATGCCACAGACAACTGATTTTCTTAGCGAACACTTGGTGATCGCATTGCTCCAAGTGCCCAGAGAGTCATCACAAGCCACTTTAATTCATCCCAACTTTTTATGTTTTGAGTGAACTCCCTGGAATCTTGAAGCTTCCTGTTTTCTTCATCTCATGATAGTACCCTCTTCGCTTGTGCATTTGAACCCCTACTATGCTTAACTAATGCTACTTGCCAGGCCTTTCCAGTAGCCAAACTCTGTCCAGTCCTCTTCCCGCCTCTCAATTCTCTGGACACAAGATACCACTGCAGAAAGATTATTCTGATGTTAACTCTCATTGCCTAGTAGTCAATACTCTCTACTTCCTCTGTGGTACCTGAGAGACTGACAGTCTCAATTATGCCACCAGCCTGAGCTATAATTCATTTTTTCTGCCACATGTTGGCCTTTTACTGTGATTCTGGAAAAATGATACAGGTATGGATAATAATAAAGTTGAATATGTGTTTTAGTACAAAGAAACATTTCTTAATAGAAGGATGAAAGGATTAGACCAAATTACCTTGTTTATTCCTCTCTGTTTAGTTAATCCACTCTATTTTTGTTCGTCATTAAAATATTAAGTAAGATTTTGCTCACTGTTTCTGCCCATCAGGTTAGTGGCAGAATCAGTACCAACTGATTGTGAGTCAAATTATAGAAAGAAAGATAATATGCCAGGCATGGTGGCTCATGCCTGTAATCCCAACACTTCGGGAGACTGAGGCAGGCAGATCACTTGAGGCCAGGAGTTCGAGACCAGCCTGGCCAACATAGTCAAACCCTTTCTCCACTAAAAATACAAAAAGTTAGCTGGGCGTGGTGGTGCATACCTGTGATCCCAGCTACTAGGGAGGCTGAGGCATGAGAATCGCTTGAACCTGGGAAGCAGAAGTTGCAATGAGGTGAGATTACGCCACTGCACTCCAGCTTGGGTGACAGAGGGGGACTTTGTCTCAAGACAAAAAAGAGGTAATAAATGAAGTTTACTCAATTATTCATTTCTAAGCTACAAGTGACTAGTAGCTCAGTAAGCAAGACTATGTAGCATGCAGTTGCATAATATTCAGGAAATGTCCTATATTTATTGTTTAAAAAATGTAAAACAGTGGTATGTTTCTTTTCAGTTCTGCAGTTTAATTCTAATAAACTTACCATTGCTATTAGTTTTTATAAAGATAATATTTCTAATTGGTAATTTTTAAAGTTAGTCAATAAACTCCAAAAGAATACATTAGACAGATATATTCAGCAGTTGGTTCAACTTACCTCTTCTAAAGTTGTTAATCTCATGACTTTTAAAATATTTTCTAAATATTCATTTGTATAGAGGCATGGCTCATGTTTTCATTCAAATTGATCCTCAAATTTAAAACATTTTAGTGAATATTCAGGTACAGGAAATTTTTAAAGGTCACCAATCAGATTCAAACCAAATAACACTACCCCGAGACTCTGAAAAGAGTCTCGGGGTAGTGTTATATCAGACTCTGAAAGGTCAAAGACAAAGAGAAGATCCTGAAAGCAGTAAGAGAAAAGAAGCAAATAACATATAAGGGAATTCCAATACATCTGGCAGCAGCCTCCTCAGGAGAACCTTGTAGGCCACAAGGGAGTGGGATGATATATTCATAGTGCTAGAGTTAGAAAAGCTGCCAAAAATACTGTATCCACCAAAGCTCTCCATCAGAAATGAAGAAGACATAAAGACCTTCCAAGATGAACAATTAATTGCTACCAGACCTGTTCTTAAAAAAAGAAATGCTAAAGGGAGTTCCTCAAACTGAAAGAAAAGGATGCTAATGTGTGAAAAGATGCTAAAGTATGAAACTATCTGAAGGTACAAAACTCACTGATAAAAGTAACTTTGCAGACAAACTAGACTTAATTTAATACTTACTCTAATACTGTAATCATGATGTGTAAACCACTTATATCTTTAATATGAAAACTAAAAGAAACTATTTAAAATAATTATATTAATTAATTACTTAATTATAGTATAGGCAACATAAAAAGATGTAAATTGTGACATCAACACTTCTAAACATTAGAGGGAATTGAGTTAAAGTATACAGGGTTTTTTGTGTGATTCTTTTCTTTTTAAGATAAGTTGTTATCAGTTTAAAACAATGTGTTATAACTATAAGATGTTTTATGCAAGCCTCATGGTAACCACAAGTAAAAACCTATAAAAAATAAAATACAAATAAGAAGCAAGGAATCAAAACACACTATTAGAGAAAACTGCCTAACCACAAAAAAAGGAAAGTAGGAGAAAAGGAAAGAAAAGATCTAAAATACAACTGGAAAAAAAAAAAAAAGGAACAAAATGGCAGGAATACACCCTTACCTATCAACAATTACCTTGAATGTAAATGGATTAAATTCTGCAATTAGAAAACATAGAGTGGCTGAATAAATTTAAATATATGCTGCCTACAAGGAACTCACTTTACCTGTAAGTACATACATAGCCTAAAAGGGAAGAGATGGAAAAAGACTTTCCATGCAAATGGAAACCAAAAAGAACAGAGGTAGCCACATTCATTGCAGATAAAATAGACTTTAAGTCAAAAACTGTGAAAAGGGAACAAACTTTATTGTATAATGATAAAGGGTCAACATAGGAAGAGGAAATAAATTATAGATGTGTATGCACCCAACATCAGAGCACCTAAATATATAAAGTAAATGTTAATAGACCTAAAGGAAAAGACAGACTGCAATACATTAATAGTAGAAGACTTTAATACCCCACTTTCAGCAATGGACAGATCCACCCAAGGAGAAAATCAACAAAGAAACATCAGAGTTAAACTGCATTCTAACCAAATGAACCTAAAGGACATTTATGTAACATTCCAACATCTGTAGAATATACATTCTTCTCAACAGGATATGGAACATTTTCCAGGATAGGCCACATGTTAGACTACAAAACAAATCTTAACAAAATTTTAAAAATTGAAATTATATCAAATAACATTTCCAGCCACATGAAATAAATGTCAGACCCAAAATTATGAAACTACTAGAAGAAAACAAACACTTCATAACATTAGCTGGGCAAGGATTTTTTGGATAAGACCTCAAAATCACAGGCAACAAAAGTGAAAACAGACAAATTGAATTAAATGAAACACAAAAGCTTCTGCACAGCAAAGGGAAACAATCAACAGAACGAACAGACAAACTGGCAGAATGGGAAAAAAAATTTGCCAGCTATGCATCTAACTAGGGGTTAATATCCAGAAAATGTAAGGAACTCAAACAGCTCCAAAGCAAAAAAAGTTTTAAAAAAAATAAAAAAATCCAACTAGAAAATGGGCAAAAGATCTGAAGAAGCATTTCCCAAAAGAAGACATACAAGTGGCCAACAAGTGTATGAAAACATGCTTACCATTAATAAGCATCAGGGAAATGCATATCAAAACCAAAATGAGATTATCATCTCACTCCAGTTAGAAAGGTCATCATTAAAAAGACAAAAGATAACAAATGTTGGCAAGGATGTGAAGAAAGGGGAACTCTTACACACTGTTAGTGGATATGGAAAGTAGTTAAGTTATCATAGATGACAGTATGGAGGTTTCTGAAAAAATTAAAAATAGAACTACCATATGATCCATCAGTCCTACTTCTAGGTATCTATCCAAAGAAAATGAAATCAGAATGTCAAAGAGACATCTGCACTGCCGTGTTTGTTGAAGCATTATTCACAATAGCCAAGAAAAAGAATCAACCTAAGTGTCTATCAACAGATGAATAGATTGAAAAATTTGGTATCTATACACAATGGAATACTATTCAGCCCTAAAAAACAAGACAGTTCTGTCACTTGCAACAATATGGATGAACTGGAGGGCATCATAAGTAAAATGAGCCAAACATAGAAAAATAATTACCCCATGACCTCACTTATATGTGAAATCTAAAAAAGTTGATCTCATAGAAGTTGAGAATAGAATAGTGGTTCCAGGAGCTGGGAAAGGCAGGCGGCTACAGGTGGATGTGGAGAGGGTGGTCAGCCAGTATAAAGTTACAGTTATATAGGAGGAATAAATTCCAGCGTTCTCTTGCATCATAGGGTGACCACAGTTAACAATAAATAATACATTACATACTTCAAAATAGCTAGAATATAGGATTTTGAATATTCTCACCACAAAGATATAATAAATATTTGAGGTTATACATGTACTAATCACCCTAATTTGATCATTACACATTGTATACATGTATTGAAACATCATATTCTACTCCATAAATATAATTACTATGTGTCAATTAAAAATAAAATAAAACTTATAAAAATATGAATAAATAAACCTCTTAGTGAGGGTCTTGACTATAAAGTCTGAATCTACCTCTCCAGCCTCGTTATCCTCCCCTCCTAGCTTCTTACATCTTCCAGGTCCAGACCACACACACAGTCCCAGGTCCTCACACTCGTGCCTACATACACACCATATACAAAAACACCTGAGTCTAATGCCAGGCAGCTCACTCACCAGGACCACCAAATACCAAGCTCCTTCATCACTTCATGATTGCTATAAGCAGTGTTTCTGCCTTCATTCCCTGGACAAATTTCTATTTAACAATTAAGACCCACCTCAAATGTCATTTCCTCTGTGACACCTGTTCTAACTCCTTCAGGCACAATTAGATAGTCCTTCTTATGAAGGTCCAAGTATGAACACAAGCTTTTCTACAGCACTTATCTCATAAAATTTTAATTAATTATTTCTCTGGGTCCAACTCCATTAGGCTGTGAACTTCCCAAGGAAAGTGATTACAATGTATTTATCTCATTTTGTCCAGTGCCCACATCAATAAATGGGTTACTTCCCAGTATATGATTGTGGGGATTAAAAAAAGATAATTAACTAATGCACTTAGTAGCACATATAAAGCATTCAACATATGCTAGAAATTGTTTCCTTAAGTATTAAAAACAATGCCAATTTTACAGTAAGCATTCTGTAAATGCTTAGTAAATGAATAAAACAAGAATGAACAAATGAATGTTTGAAAAATGCATTGCAAACAGAACTAAATAAAAATCAAGCAAAAATATGACTGTAACAATCCTATTATTAGAGAATTAAATATTCCTTACAAAGATTGAACAGATTGCTTATTCTAAACAGCAATCAGTTGCTAGATTATTACATACAGAAGAAAATCAAAATATTAAAATTAGTTAGAATTATAAAGAAGAAATTTATTCGACAGAAACTTAAAATTTGTTGAAACTCTCCTGAATGTTAATTAAGATTTCCTGAGTTGGTTCTTAAGGAAATACTTTTAATAAGTCAATGTAGACCAATAGTTGTCTCCCTTGCAAATTTTAAATCATGCAAATCATGCTGAACATCATAGCTAACAAAAAGAAAATACTGCTGATTTTATTTCTTTTATATTATTTTTAAAACCTTGCTGTCCCATTTGCATACATTTTCAAGATTAATAAGTTAATCATTTTTTGAAGAGATTTTTCATGTTTTACCCCTCAATAATTTTCCCCTTAAGGTAGTTTCCTACATTAGATAACTACACGTTAGAAAGAGTACCTTCTAACTTAGAACCTTAGAAGGCACTCCTAAGGTTCATTTTTGTTTTAACATTTGTATACTTGAATTCATAAATCAATGAAACAAAAATTAGTAAAATTCGCATGAACTTTTATTTTGTTACTTAGAATGCTGCACCGTAAGTCATGATAACAGTGCCATCAATTAACAGAAACAGCAAAGATACTACTTAGAGACATCATTCTAAATGTCAATAATGCCCCTAGGAATCCTCTATTGTAACTGAAGCCCATTAAACCTCACATAGAAGGCATATTGCCAGTATTTAAATGAGGAAAGGCTCATAATGCTGTTGTCATTCAGCATGTCAAAATCTATCAGAGAGGGATGGCAAGATGGCCGAATAGGAACAGCTCCGGTCTACATCTCCCAATGAGATCAATGTAGAAGGTGTGTGATTTCAGCATTTCCAACTGAGGTACCTGGCTCATCTCATTGGGACTGGTTAGACAGTAGGTGCAGCCCACGGAGGGCGAGCTGAAGCAGGGTGGGGTGTTGCCTCACCCGGGAAACCCAAGGAGTCGGGGAACACCCTCCCCTAGCCAAGGGAGGCCCAGAGGGACTGTGCCATGAGGGATGGTGCATTCCAGCCCAAATATTACGCTTTTCCCATGGTCATAGCAACCCACAGACCAGGAGATTCCCTCGGGTGCCTACACCACCAGGGCCCTGGATTTCAAGCACAAAACCGGGCGGCCTTTTGGGCAGACACCGAGCTACCTGCAGGAGTTTTTTTTACATACCCTAGTGGCGCCTGGAATGCCAGCAAGACAGAACTGTTCACTTCCTGGAAAGGGGGCTGAAGCCAGGGAACCAAGTGGTCTAGTTCAGCGGATGCCACCCCCATAGAGCCCAGCAAGCTAAGAGCCACTGGCTTGAAATTCTTGCTGCCAGCACAGCAGTCTGAAGTCAACCTGGGATGCTCGAGCTTGGTGCACAAAGCGGCATCCATCATTACTGAGGCTTGAGTAGGCAGTTTTCCCATCACAGTGTAAACAAAGCCACCAGGAAGTTTGAACTGGGTGGAGCCCACCACAGTTTGGCAAAGCCACAGTAGCCGGACTGCCTCTCTAGAATCCTCCACTCTAGGCAGGGCATCTCTGAAAAAAAAGCAGCAACCCCAGTCAGAGGTTTATAGATAAAACTCCCACCTTCCTGGGACAGAGCACCTAGGGGTAGGGGCGGCTATGGGCGCAGCTTCAGCAGACTTAAACGTTCCTGCTGCCTGCTAGCTCTGAAGAGAGAAGATCTTCCAGCACAGCACTTGAGCTCTGCTAAGGGACAGACTGCCTCCTCAAGTAAGTCTTTGACCCCCATGTCTCCTGACTGGGAGACACCTTCCAGCCGGAGTCAACAGACATCTCATATAGGAGAGCTCCGGCTAGCATCTGGCAGGTTCCCCTCTGAAACCATGCTTCCAGAGGAAGGAAAAGGCAGCAATCTTTGCTGTTCTGCAGCCTCTGCTGGTGATACCCAAGTAAACAGGGTCTGGAGTGGACCACCAGCAAACCCCAGCGGACCTGCAGCAGAGGGGTCTGACAGAAGGAAAACTAAGAAACAGAAAGGAATAGCATCAACATCAACAAAAAGGATGTCCACACAAAAACCCCATCTGAAGGTCACCAATAGCGAAGACCAAAGGTAGATAAATCCATGAAAATGAATAAAAAACAGCTCAAAAATGCTGAAAATTCCAAAAACCAGAATGCCTCTTCTCCTCCAAAGGAATTAACAACTACTTACCAGCAAGGGAAGAAAACTGGGTGGAGAATGAGTTTGATGAACTGACAGAAGTAGGCTTCAGAAGGTGGGAAATAACAAACTCCTCGGAGCTAGAGAAGCATGTTCTAACCCAATACAAGGAAGCTGAGAACCTTGAAAAAAGGTTAGAGGAACTTCTAACTGGAATAACTAGTTTAGAGAAGAACATAGATGACCAGATGGAGCTGAAAAAAACAGCATGAGAACTTCATGAAGCATGATACCTTATCAATAGGTGAATTAATCAAGCGAAAGAAAGGATATCAGAGATTGAAGATCAACTTAAGAAATAAAGCATGAAGACAAGATTAGAGAAAAAGAGAATGAAAAGGAATGAACAAAGCCTCCAAGAAATATGGGATTGCGTGAAAAGACCAAACCTACGTCTGATTGGCATACCTGAAAGTGATGGGGAGAATGGAACCAAGTTGGAAAACACTCCTCAGAATATTATCCAGAACTTCCCCAACCTAGCAAGACAGGCCAACATTCAAATTCAGGAAGTAGAGAGAACACCACAAAGATACTCCCCGAGAGGAGCAACCCCAAGACACATAATCATCAGATTCACTAACGTTGAAATGAAGGAAAAAACATTAAGGGCACCCAGAGAGAAAGGTCAGGTTAGTTACCCACAAAGGGAAGCCCATCAGACTAACAGCAGATCTCTTGGCAGAAACCCTACAAGCCAGAAGAGAGTGGGGGCCAATATTCAACATTCTTTAAGAAAAGAATTTTCAACCCAGAATTTCATATACAGGCAAACTAAGGTTCATAAGCAAAGGAGAAAAAAAATCCTTTACAGACAAGCAAATGCTGAGAGATTTTGTCACTACCCGGCCTGCCTTGCAAGAGCTCCTGAAGGAAGCACTAAATATGGAAAGAAAAAACTGGTACCAGCCACTGCAAAAACATACCGAATTGTAAAGACCATCAACACTATGAAGAAACTGCATCAACAAATGGGCAAAATAACCAGCTAGCATCATAATGACAGGATCAAATTCACACATAACATTAACCTTAAATGTAAATGGGCTAAATCCTCCAATTAAAAGATACAGGCTGGCAAATTGGATAGAGTCAAGACCCATCGGGGTGCTGTATTCAGGAGACCCATCTCACATGTAATGACACACATAGGGGCCGAGCGTGGCAGCTCATGTCTGTAATCCCAGCACTTTGGGAGGCCAAAGCAGGTGGATCACGAGGTCTAGAGTTCAAGACCAGCCTGGACAACATGTGTAAAACCCTGTCTCCACCAACAATACGACAATTAGCCAAGTGTAGTGGAGCTTGCCTGTAATCTCAGCTACTCAGGAGGCTGAGGCAGGGAACTGCTTGAACCTGGGAGGCAGAGGTTGCAGTGAGCCAAGATAGCGCCACTGCACTCCAGCCTGAGTGACAGAGTGAGACTCTGCCCCCCACACAGAAAAAAAAAAGACACACAGAGGTTCAAAATAAAGGGATGTAGGAAGATTTCCAAAGCAAATGAAAAGCAGATAAAAAGCAGGGGTTGCAATCCTAGTCTCTGATAAAACAAACTTTAAATGAAGAAAGATAAAAAAATACAAAGAAGGGCATTACATAATGGTAAAGGAATCAATGCAACAGGAAGAGCTAACTATCCTAAATATATATGCACCCAATACAGGAGCACCCAGATTCATAAAGTAAATTCTCAGAGACCTACAAAGAGCCATAGATTCCCACACAATAATAGTGGATGAATTTAACATCCCACTGTCAATATTAGACAGATCAACAAGACAGAAAATTAAAAAGGATATTCAGGACTTGAACTCAGCTCAGGGACCAAGTAGACCTGATAGGCATCTACAGAACTCTCCACCCCAAATCAATAGGATATACATTCTTCTCAGCACCACATCCCACTTATTCTACAATTGACCACATTATTGGAAGTAAAACACTCCTCAGCAAATGCAAAAGAAAACAAATGACAACAAACAGTCTCTCAGACCACGTGCAATCAAACTAGAACTCAGGATAAAGAAACTCACTCAAAACTGTACAACTACACAGAAACTGGACAACCTGTTCCTGAGTGACTGCTGGGTATAGAACAAAATTAAGACAGAAATAAATAAGTTCTTTGAAACCAATGAGAACAATGACACAACGTACCATAATCTTTGGGACACAGCTAAAGCAGTGTTTAGAGGGAAATGTGAAGCACTAAATGCCCACAGGAGAATACTGGAAAGATCTAAAATCAACATCCTAACGTCACAATTAAAAGAACTAGAGAAGTAACAGCAAACAAATTCAAAATCTAGCAGAAGACAAGAAATAACTAAGATCAGAGCAGAACTGAAGGAGAGAGAGACAAGAAAAACCCTTCAAAAAATCAATGAAACCAGGATCTGGTTTTTTAAAAAGATTATCAAAATAGATATACCACTAGCCAGACTGTTAAAGAAGAAAAGAGAGAAGAATCAAATAGACACAATAAAAAATGATAAAGGGGAGATCACCACTGATACCACAGAATACCACAAATACCACAAACTACCATCAGAGAATACTATGAACACCTCTATGCAAATAAACTAGAAAATCTGGAAGAAATGGATAAATTCCTGGACACATACACCCTCCCAAGACTAAACCAGGAAGAAGTCAAATCCCTGAATAGACCAATAATAAGTGCTGAAATTGAGGCAGTAATTAATAGCCTACCAACCCAAAAAAGCCCAGGACCAGATGGATTCACAGCCGAATTCTACCAGAGGTACAAAGAGGAGGTGGTACCATTCCTTCTGAAACTATTCCAAACAATTTAAAAAAAGGTAATCCTCCCTAACTCATTTTATGAGGCCGGCATCATCCTGATACCAAAACCTGGCAGAGACACAACAATGACAAAAACATTTCAGGCCAATATCCCTAATGAACATCAATGCAGAAATTGTCAATAAAATACTGGCAAACTGAATCCAGCAACACATCAAAAAGCTTATCCACCACGATCAAGTCAGCTTCATCCCTGGGATGCAAGGCTGGTTCAACATATGCAAATATGCCTGGCTTTTGTGTAAATCCATCACATAAGCAGAACCAATGACAAAAACCACACAATTATCTCAATAGATGCAGAAAAGGCCTTCAATAAAACTCAACACCCCTTTATGCTAAAAACTCTCAATAAATTGGTATTGATGGAACGTATCTCAAAATAATAAGAGCTATTTATGACAAACCCACAGCCAATATCATACTGACATGCGGCCAACAAACATATGAAAAAAAGCTCATCATCACTACTCATTAGAGAAATGCAAATCAAAACCACAATGAAATACCATCTCATGCCAGTTAGAATGGCAATCATTAAAAAGTCAGGAAAAAAGAGATGCTGGAGAGGATGTGGAGAAATAGGAACGCTTTTACTCTGTTGGTGGGAGCGTAAATTAGTTCAACCATTGTGGAAGACAGTGTGGCGATTCCTCAAGGATCTAGAACCAGAAATACCATTTGACCCAGCAATCTCATTACTGGGTGTATTCCCAAAGGATTATAAATCATTCTACTATAAAGACACAGGTACATGTATGTTTATTGCAGCACTATTCACAATAGCAAAGACTTGGAACCAACACAAATGCCCATCAATGATAGACGGGATATAGAAACTGTAGCACATATACACCATGGAATACTGTGCAGCCATAAAAAAAGGATGAGTTCATGTCCTTTGCAGGTACATGGATGGAGCTAGAAACCATCATTCTCAGCAAACTAACACAGGAACAGAAAACCAAACACCACATGTTCTCACTCACAAGTGGGAGTTGAACAATGAAAATACATAGACACAGGGAGGGGAACATCAAACACTGGGGCCTGTCAGGGGGTGGGAGACTAGGGGAGGGACAGCATTAGGAGAAATACCTAATGTAGATGATGGATTGATGGGTGCAGCAAACCACCATGGCACGTGGATACCTATGTAACAAACCTGCATGTTCTGCACATGTATCCCAGAATTTAAAGTATAATTTTAAAAATCTTTCAGAAACAGATCTATGAAATAATAATCATAAAATTATTTTGTGCTCATTATTTATAACATTTAGATAAACAAAAACCTAAAGTTAAAAAAAATGAGAATTGGTAAAATTATGTGTTAATTTTTTTTCCTAAAGGAGAAAGTTTTAAAGCGAAACAACTGACTTCTGAAGAAAAAGTATATTCCATGGATAGATACCTACATACATACATACACACATATATAAGTCTGTTTATATGCCATAATATTTACATGTATATTTACATATACATATCTTTCAGATGTTCATATATAATACTGTTAGATTTTTAAATACAAAAATGTGTACTTTTTCTTCCAATGTCAGTTCTCTTGCACACATGTATATGTCCCATATGTACAAATATTTGTCAGAATTCCCCTTCCTGTGATCCAGAAAGAGCTAATTATTTGCCTACTTTCTGATGATGTCATTTTTTAAAAGTCCCTTTTTATTGCAAGCCCAATCAGTCTAAATTCTCTGCTTGAGCCCTTAAATAATCATATCAAATGAATATATTTTAAAACTTTTAATTTTAGAAACATCTAAAGGAAATGGAAAATTTTATTAAGAAGTAGCCCTTACAAATGTCTTACCTGCTATGAGACTCAGAGTTCTTAGATCTCACACCTTCTTTGGGTAATAAATTAATAATTATTAAAGTGAGTATTGGGGCGGGATTAAAGGTATATAATGAATAATTATAAAAGTATAATATCTGTTACGTGTGTTGCCAATATTAACCTAGATTGTTTATAAAGTATGTAAACTACTCTACGATTCAAAGATCCTTAAGAAAAGAACATACAGTAAAACAAAATGATGATAGCCTTGCCAAATAGCCATTTCAGAATGCTTTCTCCATGGGCTCCTTTTGAAAAGCACTTAATTTTTCACTCATTACTAAAACATTGACTTTATTGTGTTTGAGACTAATTCAGCATATTTCAGGCTTTTCAACATAACTGCTTGCCTTTTTTTTTTTCCTTATTTTACATTTACTAGTATCTTGTAAAGGATACAACTCAGGAAAAGCCAAATGGATGGGATCCACAGGCCAAAGTAAAGGGGAAGGGGCTTTCATGCACTCTCAGGGTACACCACACTCACAGCACTTCCATGTGCTCACAAACCTAGAAGCTCTCTGAACCTCATGCCAAAATAACTGCTTTCTGACTGCCACAGGTGGTCATAGAAAACATCAACCAAATCAGAAGCTTGGCTTTTGTGTAAATCTATATAACTCATCTTAAATAACATTTAAGAACTTTGTCACCAGAAAAACTGGGGCCTCAATGTAATTCAAAATATTCCCCCAGTCATTCCTCATCTCATTAAAAAGTATTCTAAAGATCCACAAATTTTACAGTCTTACTTGTATAAAATTAACATTATATCATCTTGTTGAAATACGTTAAAATATGCCACAATCATAATATATTTCAGTAATTGGAAAGTTAATATTTAAAGAAGGAACTTCTGTCAACTCCATTGGATTATCAAATTCCCAGTCTTCATTTAAGATACCTCATCTAAATATCTAAATTATAAGCTCTGGATATTGATTATTAGTAAGTCTTTATTTACTTTTTTTTTTTTTCTTTTTTCTGAGATGGAGTCTCGTTCTGTCATCTAGGCTGGAGTGCAATGGCCTGATGTCTGCTCACTGCAAACTCCCCTCCTGGGTTCAAGTAATTCTCCTGCCTCAGCCTCCCGAGTAGCTGGGATTACAGGCACGTGCAACCATACCTAGCAAATTTTTTGGTTTTTTAGTGGAGATGGAGTTTCACCATTTTGGACAGGCTGGTCTTGAACTCCTGACTCCAAGTGATCCGGCCACCTCAGCCTCTCAAAGTGTTGGGATTACAAGCATGATCCCAGCCCTCTGACTTTTAAATTATGATATAAATATAAGTACTATTTCCAGTATGTTCTTCCTCTCTTGTCAGTAAGATGTCTTGCACCCCCTGCTGTGGACATCATTAATGATCACCATTTCTCAACTTGTTTTCCTAAAAAAAGGTTTTCCCTAAAAAAAGGTCTCCTTGGTATATGGTAGTATGACATCCTGGATCTCCTCACTGGACACAAATTTGATCCCCAAGGGAATGAATGAAATGAAAAAAAAGTCATTGTTCTCTGTATGAGTTTGCGGGGGGGAGTATGTACACGTGTGAATTTTTGCATGCAACTAAGATGAGAAGTATAAACGAATAGAATCTAAATAGCAGAGTTGTAAAAGAAAGATAATATTTCTTTGTTATGTTGTAGCCAGTTAAAAGGTATGTCTTTAAAATTTTCGAAGTGTTTGGTGAATGTCTTCACTTTGCCAGTTCTCCAAATGGTAAATATTGGTAAACCCAGACAGTCTAGACCAAATCCAATCTTGTATATAAAAGTAACCTATGAAAACTGTAAATCCCAGTGTCTTGATGAAGCACTAATAAAGCTATCATCATTCAGAATCAAAACTAATAAAAACTACAAAATAGTTAACTAAATAGCTCACTTAATGAATCTTTAATCCTCTCACAACTGCAAACATTTACAATACTACCCTGAATTAGAAGTAGGAAGAAAAAAGCCCCTGATGTCTCCACTTTCTGATGTTATAATGATACCTTTAACAAACTCCACTATCTAATTCTGAGGTCTTAGAATACTGCTAGTAACACACTGGAAGAGGGATAAAGTAGAGGCATATTAGGGAGACAAGCATAATAGCTGCAAAATAAAGTCCAACAGAAACCAGAGACAGAAAAACTGGAAACCACAGAACCAGATGACAGTATGGTTTTACTAGAGAAGCTCATAAAAAATGATCCCCTCACACCTGCAATGCCAGCACTTTGGGAGGCCGAGGCGGGCGGATCACGAGGTCAGGAGAATGAGACCATCCTGGCTAACACGGTGAAACCCGTCTCTACTAAAAATACAAAAAAGTTGGCCAGGCGTGGTGGCAGGTGCCTGTAGTTCCAGCTACTCAGGAGGCTGAGGCAGGAGAATGGCATGAACCTGGGAGGCGGAGCTTTCAGTGAGCCGAGATCGTGCTACTGCACTCCAGCCTGGGCGACAGAGTGAGACTCTGTCTCCAAAAAAAAAAAAAAAAAAAAAAAAAAAATCCCGAGTCTTAAAGAAAATATATGTTTTGTTCACTATCATTTAAGAAGGCCTAGAATTGCACAGTATATTTTAGAAAGATTTCCATTCAAAACAGTTAACATTTTAAAATGTTTCCCTTTAATCTGTAGTCTGGATTTTATGAGCTAATGAATATAAGCCTAGAAATGTCTAACTGTAAACAGAATTCTAAATTTTGTTATATTTGGTTAAGAGGGCTGATTCCCAAAATATTTTAATGATTCTTCAAAATTAGCTGGAGATACTTCTTTAGGCTTATGTGTCTTTAATCATGAATGATGAGCTCTTTTTGAAGTATCTGAATTGCTTTTAGTAAGATTTGCAATCATTCTCAACAAATTATAAAGCAGCCTAGAAAAAATAATGTGCAATGCCATATTAATGCATTCCTACCTTCAGTAGATTGAGCAAAGATGATTATAAAAGTGAAATGCATAACCTTATTCACTCCTGGGATCTATTATCAAAAGATTAAGAATGAAACTGAAGTCTTTTCAACACTCATGAAAGGCTGTTATCTGAAGGCTGTTTTTAAAGCTAAATTATATAAAATATCTATGAACACATAAGAAATCCTTATTAATATGCTATTACCTAGCAGACAATATATCTGAACTATAATTTTGATTATGGCCTTAGGGGAACAAGAGAATTCTTTAATTCATATATTTTAATAGAATCACTGCAAATTTGTTCTATTGTTCCTCATCTGAACTCCCTAGTAATTGATTGTTTAAGCCAGTGTTTCCCAAAGACTGAGACATAATTTTTAGATGATACATGAAGACCATTTTTTCAATGCATTTATATTTATTTTAATGTGTTAAAATATGTACAGCTAAAAACAAAAAAGTACAGCTAGAAGATTGAATTCATGAGTTCATAGGTATTATCACTCAGCAAGATTAAGTTTTATAAACTAAATCACTTCAAAGTTATTTTAAAGAAAAAATATATTAATATTTAAATAAACTTTATAGTTAGGGCAAAAAATAATGATGCTGGTTCATAAACAAGTGAAGTTAAGAAAATATGATGCATTCTATTGCTTAGAAAGTAGACATGCCCTACTCTGTGGCATTTAATTTATAGTTGCTTTCAACTACTGCTTATATCTTTTATGGATTAAATATTATCTATTACTCTTGTCTCCCCAACTAAGTTATGAGCTCAGTTGCCACAGGGGCAGGTTGAATGCTTTGCACAGATATAGACTTTATATATGTTGGTTTAGATTTACCAATGAGAGGCTTACAAAGATTGATGAGAGTATTTCTTTCTTTCGTTGATCAAAGCCTGTCTGATATTTCACTTCAGTAGGTTTCAGGATCTCCTGCTACAAATTAGTTTTTAATACATAAAATAAGAATTGAACCATGCTCTTAAACATTTGAGCTCTTTCTATCAAGAAGTTCTGTTACATCTGCAAAAATACAATGAGAATAAATAAAGTTTTCAACTAGCAGATACTGAATTCCCATGTTGTTTTAACCTATGGTTTATTATAAAAGAATGTAATAGCTGAGGTGTCAATTGCCAATACATAATATTACCTGGATACATCTTGAGGGAGTGCAGAGCAAAGTCGTATTTGTATGTGTTTTATATGCCAATAGTGGGTACCAATGTGAAATGCACAGCAAGATATGTGACAGCACAGTGCAACAAAAAGAGTGTAGAGACAGGAAAAGGAGACCACATGACTCCTCCATTAGCTGAGTAGCAGGGACAAATCAGTTAACTTCTCTGGGCCTTAGCTTTCTTAATGAAGAAGTTGCTTATATATTTTTTAAAATCTGATAATGATAAAAGATGATAGAGCAAAGAGAAAAAAAGCCTGGTCCTAAAATGGTATTACTGAGAAACTAAACCACTGCCGTTACAACCTACCACCAGACTTCTGCTTATGCAAGAAAAATAAACCACTCTCTTGTGTAAGTCACTGTTAATTAGGAATTCTGTTACTTAGAGCTGAATACTTTCCTCACTGGGAAAACAAACAAAAAATCACGTGGAAAAAAAGGATCAATACATCTAACTACATAAAAATTTACAGCTATTGAATGTTAAAAATAAGAACTAGAAAAATATATACAGTTAATATGGTAAAGGAGTAATATATTAACTATGAAAAATACTCATACATACCAATAAGAAAACCACTGAGAAACTAATAGATAAATGAACAGAGAATATAAATAGAAATTTTATAAGAAAGAATAGAATTTTAAAAACATACAACAATTTTTCAACCTTGCTATAAGCCTAATAAATGCAATTTAAAATAAGGAGATGGCATTTCTTGTCCAGGAGATTACCAGAAACAATGGTATTAATTAGAATAGCTATAGAGGAACAAGGTTTGGTAAAATAGGCAGTATCATACATTGCTAATAAGAATGTGAATTTTTATGACACTATCGGAAGACAATTCAGTGATATGCATTAAAATATTTAAAACATAATGTAATAAGGGTTTGGTTGAATAAAGTAAGGTATGAAAACTCCTTCTAAATAGTATATAAATATTAAAATTGTACTTATGAATTATACACATTCAGAAATACCAATCATATCCTGTTTAATATGAGAAGCAAAATATAAAATTATGTAGACTGTAAATATATTTTTAATTACCTACACACAGGTAATTAAATGGAAAAAACTATTAAGAGTAGCATTCTTTAGGTAGTGGATCTATGGATAATTTCTTTTAAATTTTTATCAAGTTCTAAGATTTCCATTTATAATGAGGAATACAGTACACTCTACTATTTGAAGTAATATAAAATAAGATGAAGGGGTAGAATGAAGGTTGCTTATGTCCAACATTCGACACATCAATGAATCCACGTACTTAAAGCATTTGATCAACTTCCCATCACTGAAGCATGCTGTGCATGCCTCAGTTTCATGAGTTTAGGAATGCAAAGACAGATTACAACAGAATTCGTAAGCAACTGCTTATATAGTCAGATGAGATGAACTGGAACAACCACATGCAAGGTAAGCAGGAAAAAAAGCACTCTAAAGCAACACAGCCAAACAGCCTGAAGCTGTGGGTTATTAGGAAATGACAGCAGTGATCAAAGATAGATGGCACCATTTCAAGAAGAGGAGCCTAAATCCATGGGGCTAAGTAGGGACACACATCAGAGGGGAACCATATTCCCAAACCGCTGACAAACTGTAAGCATTTTCAGGCCTGAAAGTACAAGTCACATGCAGGCCTTGGTGGTCTTGATGTCCATAGGAATGTAATAACACTATTAACACCAACATCAATGAATGTAGATAGGCCTGATTCTCATGTTAGAACAGAAAAAAGCTCCATCCACATTCTAGCACATTTCCCTTCAAAACCTCTTTCTTTAGAGTTGGGTATCATATTTCTCACTTCTTGTCCTAAGGACCTAGATAAGGTAATTGAAATCAATAGTTGAGAAATGATTGTTGTTGCAGGAGATTGCAGCAACCATAAGTGGAAAAGACACATTCCGAGGAAAATCTCTATGACTGCCATAAGAGGAAAACCTCAAGATGTAAGACGTACATCAAGAAACAAATATAATGATTTCCAAGGCAAAAATGGCAAAAGTACTCTTCACTTTCAGGCAAATCTAAATGCAAAAAATCCGCATTTGAACAAAAGACCAGCTATTCGGTTTACCAAAAAATTCACAATAGGATTGCTTTGAATAATAAGATTTTTAGTAATAACAATTCACTTTTTCAGAACTGCATATTGTATAAAGGGAGCTACACTTGCATTCCACAAACAAATCTGGAAATAATGCAGTTCTCAGACCCGACTTCATCAAAGATGAGCTGAATTACATCAGACAAGCCACTGAGCTCAACTTTAGCTTCTTCTTAAGTTGGTAACAATAAGACTTTTACTGGTGTCACAGAACTATTGTAATGACTCACTAAAATTAATTTAGTAATTAATTTTCTGTAATGAAAAGTTCTATAAGAATAATATAAGATGGATATTGTCATTATTATTACTGATTGTACTAAAAACTTAAGATTAACCATCAGAAACACTAACATAAAAGAATATTATCCCTAAATGTTAAGGATGTTTCTATGTCATGTATCTCCAAAATAAACACTCAAGGACACAAAAACCTTGTTATTTAACACATTGAAAATGTGACTGTTATCAGCCATGTGCAATTAGAATGAAGAAAAAAATTAATTTCTTAATAAACATATAAACGAAAAATAGGGCACAATCTAAATTCATTATTATCTTCTATCCTTCTAATTTCCAAACTCTTTCTAGTTTCTCCATTCCATCAGTAGATAGAAGGATCAGCAGCTTCTGGGTCAGAAATACCTGGGTTCAAACTCCTCTCCCAATTCTAACTTCAACATGACTCAGCAGTGCCACCTTTAAGAGGTACTAAACTTTCTGACGGTGAGCTTTATCTGCTATTAGAGATCCCCTCCATCCCCTTATGGAGAGAATAGCTATACTACAGAATTTTTATAAAAATCAAACGTAAAAGTGTTCAGCATAATTCAAGGCACATAATAGAAACTATGAAATGTCAGTGTCCTTTGTCCACAAAATGGACAGTCTTAAAAAGGTCACTTAGCAGACACTGGATGCTCCTCCCATATTCCCTTGGCCTTACCACTTTCTGGCACACAGTCCTGCTTCCAACTGCCAGTGCCTACACTGCTCTGCCTGGGGGCTTTCTTTGGCCTCCAGCCACTGCCTTGTTTCTTATGCCTCAGGCTAGGCCTGCCACTGGAGTCTACGTGCCCTGGGAAATCTCTCAACCAAATGCTGGTGGAAGAAGGTGAATAAGCATGCCAGCCTCTCTGTCCATTGAAGGGATAACCCCAAGGCACATGTTCTGCATTTGCTCCCAGAGTTGCCAGCAGGATTAAGCTGTAGTGACTCACAGTGGTAACGTGCTTGGGGTAACACATTCTTTTGTTGTTGTTGTTGTTGTTGTTGTTGTTGTTGTTGTTGAGACAGAGTCTCTCTCCGTCACCCAGGCTGGAGAGCAGTGGCACAATCTCAGCTCACTGCAACCTCCGCCTCCTGGGTTCAAGTGATTCTCCTGAGTCAGCCTCCTGAGTAGCTGGGATTACAGGCATGTGCCACCACGTCCGGCTAATTTTAAATTTTTGTGGTTTTAGTAGAGACAGGGTTTTGCCATATTGGCCTGGCTGGTCTTGAATTCCTGACCTCAAATAATCCACCTGCCTCAGTCTCCCAAAGTGCTGGGATTATAGGTGTGGCCAGGTAACATACTCTTTATGGTCCTCCCTTCCTCCTCTGTCTCACTTCACCAAGCCTCTACCAGTGTTTCCTGGGACCAGCCCCCCAGAAAACTCCTTCATTCAAATCCTTTTCTCAGAGTGTGTTTTGGGGGTAACTCAAATTAAGTCACATTACATAATCTTCCTGAAGAGTCCATATTGACTCCTTTCTATGGTGATATGAAACTTCAGTGATATGAGAGTTTCTTAATTGTCTGGCTTTCTTGCCTGCTTACCACAAAACGGACTTCATGCTCTAGTGTAACCATCTCTTCATTCCTGTTTCTGTGTTTCTGCTTATCTCATTTGGAATTCGGCCCCACCCTCTAGCCCCTTTTCCTTCAGGTACTATGTTAATGTTTCTCAATAGGAATTGTTCATCAAGTATTTTTCAAACTTAAGAGAGAAAAACATGTTTCTGGTTCTCCCGTGTTAGCCTTAAGTATAACTATATAGCATATTTGTATTTAAATCCATACTAACTTAAAATGTTATAAACTCCTTAGGGTCATAAAACATTTATTTTTATGAAACCAAAGCAAAGTTACATATTAAATATCAAAATTCCAAAATCATTAAATTTCAAATTAACATTAACTCAATGTGATTTTTACTTCTGCTAACTACTCCCACTGAAAATATGAATCTGATATGAGTATTAGTTATATATGTATTTCACAACCAAACTACATGCCTAGAAGCTTGGTGTGCCTAGGCCACAGTGAGGTGTGAGGTGATAAGCGTATCTCACTCCTTTTCTCTCTCCTCATTAATATGAATACATTATTTGTTCAGTGTGTGGAATCTAACATCATTTGACATTCACTTCCTAAAATGGTGTCATTTACACATGAAATTTGTTTCTGGTCTATTCTCATTAGCCCAATGTGTACTTCTTAGAACCAACATGCCTATAAACACAAAAGCAAACAGTTACAGTGGTAGACTCAGTTATAAGGTGATTTAGACTACATATTATTTTTTAATATTGTCACTGTATTAATAATAATAGCACAATTTTTAAATTACATTGAGATACACTGATTTGCATCAGATAATTAGCACCTATTAGATATTGCCATTGTCTATTTGTCTTTCTTGTTTTTTAAAATTTTTTAGTGACTATTCATTATATACCTAGAATAAAGTCCAATCTCTTAGGATGGAATTCAAAATCTTCCACAATATGCCTTCAGTCTTTCCAGGTCTTCTAAGTCATGCCCAGTCACAATGGACTACAACCTACCTGTCAACACCTTCTTCTTAAACCTGTACCTTTACTTACACTGCTCCTTTTTAATCTGAAATGATCCCCTACAAGCACAGATGTCACAGTGTAGCTAATAAGAGCATAGGCTTTGAAATCAAACAGACTCAGATTCTAGTTGCTGATTCTGATAACTACTAGCTATGTGATTTGGACAAGCTGCTTAAGCTTTCTGAACCCTCTAACCAATAAAATGAGGATATGAAAACTAGCCCAAGGGGCCTTATAAATATCAATTCTTTATAGAGTACCTGGACCATCTCAGGTTATTCATAAATGATACCTATTATTTTGTATTCCTCAATCTTTTCAGTTAGAATAAATTATTCCCTCATCATTACTAACACTCAGCTTTGTTTGTACTCCACATTTGACATTCATCTCACTATATACAGTATTAGTTATATATGTATTTCACAACCAAACTACATGCCTTGGGTTTAATCATTCATGCTAATTTTCTCAGAGCCTAGCACAGTGTCTACCACGGTGTAGTACTCAATTATAATCTATTGAATTTATTTAGACTGAATTCCAGATCCTGTGATGCCAAGCACAATAACAAGTATTTAGTGGATGCTGAAAAAGTCTGTTGATTGATCCATTATGTGACATGGTCAGAGAAAGTCCTTGAAAACAATGCCAAGCCAGTCTACAAACAACCATCTATTCATTTCTCTGGTTTAAGAGCAACTTTTTCAATTGTGATGCAGAAAAATTAATCTGTCAAGCATTTAGCATACACCGAGGATATGTTTTCTTTTTACAAGGACTCAGATGAGGGGGTAAAAAAAGCACAGGAAAAAAACCCTTCTTAGTTAAAGCAAGCTAATGGCCAAATAAAGACCTAAAAACTGCCTCCCCTTTCTTCAGTTTCTTCAACTAGAACCTAACTTTCCTATTGTGCCAGAGAAAAGATTCTCTGAGTGGTAGACTTAATCATAGATTTGTTTACAGTTCTCAAATTGTTTAAGATTTAAGGTACATACCAATCAATCCTAGATGAGTTATACAATACTCTTATTACTCTCTAAAAGGCAGAAAATTAATATATTCAAATATTAATTCTGAATTAAAAATTAGTGATATTAGAAAATCCATACTTAGGAGCAATATATTCCTTATAAGCACAATCAATGCACTGCATGATGAAATGTAACAATGAATGTAAATATGGGATATAATCCAAAGTCAATGTTATGTTTGTCTCTCACTGTCTTTATTTCTTTTTCTTTTTCTTTCTTTCTTTCTTTTTTTTTTGAGAGGTAGTCTCTATCTATTGCTCAGACTGGAGTGCAGTGGCGTGATCTCAGCTCACTGCCTCCTGGATTCAAGCCATTCTCCTGCATCAGCCTCGAGTAGCTGGGATTATAGCCATGTACTACGATACCTGGCTAATTTTTGTATTTTTAGTAGACATGGGGTTTCACTATGTTGGTCAAGATGGTCTTGAACTCCTAACTTCAAGTGATCTGCCCACCTCAGCCTCACAAACTGCTGGGATTACAGGCATGAGTCACTGTGCCTGGCCCCACTGTCTAAAAAATCCATTCACTAGGCGAAGTTTTTCCCATTCCAATGAATGAAAACTCTGGCAGGCTCCATGACATCTCTGGACATTCACAGGTAATAAAAAGACATTAGTTGCTGAACAGAGTCTCAATTTAGTACACTGAAGTTTGTCTAACAAATTAAACAGCAATTGTATCTTTATTCGAAGGTTAGACTACCATCCCTCTTCCCCTAGCTCGGACTGTGGTAATCTGACCTCTCTAAGGTCTAAATGAAAGAGAGATGTGGGAAAGGGGGCTGCATAGTTCTCACTTGACTAATACTATTGTAAAATGGCTTCACACTCTCTTGGCCTTGCAGATGTTTACATCTCTCTCTCTCTCAGATACACACACACATACACACACACACACACACACACACACATTTTCATGGGTTCTCAAGTGCTCTTCTACTGTCCTCTTTTGATTGTAACTCTGGTGACACGGACGATTCATTCTATCCCTCCAGCAACTAATTCACCCTCAGCCTCTGGTTTTCCCATCTTCCATTACTCAAAGACTGCTGGAGTTGCTCTGCGGTCTCTGGCAGTCCTCTCAAACAAGAGTCAAAATTACTTAGGACAGTGGTTTCTCCTTCCCTGGGTCCCATGTCTGGTCCCCAGGAGTCACAGACCTTTGGCCCATCTGGAGTAGAGTTCAGTTACAGCCCAAACACAGCCCTCTGCTTAGCTTCCGAAGGCCCTTTTTGACAGCTTTTCACTTTCAGATACCTCAGGTGGGCATCAGACACGAACTAGCTGTACTCTCCCAAGTCCGGGAAAGACAATAAACTCCTCGAGACTCCTCTGAGGCCTCTTCCTATAGGCAGGGTGTGAAGAAAGTCACTGCACACACTCACATGCACACACACACACACAAAGTGTATGCACACACATACTTCCCTCCCTTGCCATGGGATAAAAGGTGGCAAATAACAGCAGATGCTATTTTCCAAAGAAATTATCCTCACAAAATCTTTAATCTCTAAAAACCTGACTTTTGAATACCCATGTTGGGGAATGAAATCCATTAGTTGAATATTTCCTTTGAAAATCTGCATCAGCTGGGCGCGGTGGCTCACGCCTGTAATCTTAGCACTTTGGGAGGCCGAGGCAGGTGAATCATGAGGTGAGGAGCTCGAGACCAGCTTGACCAACATGGTGAAATACCATCTCTACTAAAAATACAAAAAATTAGCTGGGCGTGGTGGCGGGTGCCTGTAATCCCAGCTACTCAGGAGACTGAGGCAGGAGAATCACCTGAACTCGGGAGGTGGAGGTTGCAGTGAGCTGAGATCGCACCACTGCACTCCGGCCCGGGTGACAGAGCGAGACTCCATCTCAAAAAAAAGAAAAAAGAAAATCTGCATATTGATATCTTCTAAGTCATTTCAGTATCTGATATATATTGTATTTTGGTGGCTCCAATAAAACTAAAAAATAGCACTCTGTTGTATCACTATATAATTTATAAGCCTTGTTTTCTCCAGAATAAATATCTTTAGCAGGTGATATTATAATAGCTTATAGACTGCTTATAATATTTTCTGTGCCTGTTTTGGCAACAGATTTAATTTTAATTCCCATATCACTTGGAGTGTTTGGTGAAATGTCTTTCAATTAGGAGAGTTAGAACTGTGAAAAGTGCCCACAATGAAATACTCTGAGAGAATTCTTACACAAGCAGGGCTCTATTCCTTCACCCCATCCTTTAGCCTGAAGTTGCCACTCTGTCTGAAACTGATCTGAGAACTGGGAGGCCCTGAGTCATTCTGGTTAAGAATTGGGGACGTAAGTGTAGAGGTCAAATCAGCAAATAAATGGAGGAAATTTGAAGTTGAAATGGGGTCCCAGAGTTCCTTCCAGGTTCATCCTGGCTTCTCGAGAAACAATATGATAAGGGAAAGAGCTCTAACTCTTCAAAACTTGAGAGGCAACACAGTGTCCTTGTTAGAGGTGGATTGTGAAGTCAGACAGCCTGGTTTAAATCTTGGTTTCAACTCTTACAAGTTAGTGACGTTAGACACACTAATGCCTCAATTTCCACATCTACAAATGGTGATGATAATAGACCTATCTTACAGGTTTTTGATAAATAATATAAGCAGTGAATAGCAGGAAATATTTATTACTTATACTATTCCTATTATTATTGCATCCAACACCAAGCAAGAAGAGGATCCACACATCAGAGGCCTATGAATCAGGAGTGAGAGACAAAGTGTGGCAATACAAAGTCTGCCAGAGACTCTGGATGGGTCATCACCAAACCTGTTTCTGCTTCTTCCTAGGTACACATGTGAATCACATCCCCCAACCTTGCCAGCATTCGGGTATGACCAAATTCTGGACAGTAAAATATGAGTGGATGTATAGTCACAAACATGTCCTATGAAATATCCCTCAATAATCTTCTACACTCTTTCCCTCTTCCACAGCAAACTTGCATGATGGCAGGTTTGCATGATTGAAGGAGCCACTTAGAAGCCCAGTGATCAGAAACACCTGTTTGAACTAGATGTGTGTGAAGGAGGCAAGAATCCTTTTTGTGTAAAGCCACTGAAATTTGGAGAATTATGTATTACAGCAATTGGTGTTAACCCTACACAAAGCCAACTTTAAGTTTTGCCCCTAGCAGGCGCCTGTAGTCCCAGCTACTCAGGAGGCTGAGGCAGGAGAATGGCGTAAACCCGGGAGGCGGAGCTTGCAGTGAGCTGAGATCCGGCCTCTGCACTCCAGCCTAGGCGACAGAGGGAGATTCTGCCTCAAAAAAAAAAAAAAAAAAAAGTTTTGCCCCTAGAACTATCCTTGCAATGATTTTTAAAATCAAATATCAAACCACTGTAATTTTAAAAAGGAGATAGGAAAATGCCATTTTTCCATTCTTTTTTTCCCAAGCCATGGATTAAACTTTTCCAGACCTAGTACAGGACAGGAGAAGACGACTGTTTTACACTGTGTGATAAACAAGGGAATCAAGTTCTGGGGAGGCGAATGAGTCAGAGGATGACAGCACCCAGGAAAATAGGGAATTGGGGAAATGTGTCAATAATCTTGAGGGAGAAAGAAATTAAATAACGATGATGAACAAATATCTCATCATTACCTCAGACTTCGGGTAAAGACTGATACACTGATGCTTTACACAATGACCTTTATGGGAAAATTGTGCAAAAGAGATGGGTTCAGAAGTTGTCCATAATATATTCAATAAATATTTAATGAGTGCTTACTTTAGGCCAAGTGCTGGTCTAGATGCTGGAGATATGCAGGGAACAAAATGGACAACAATCCCTGCCCTCGTGGAGCTTATATTAAATTTCAATAGAAAGACTGCTGTGGCTGGGGCAGGATGAGCCAGAGACAAAGTGGTAAGAGATGACATCAGAAAGGTACTAGGAGGCTGTTTATCCACGTCTCTGAAAGGAAAGCCACTGAAGGGTTTTGAACAGAAAAATGACAGCATCTAATTTAAATTTTAACAAGACCACATACATTGGCTGCTGGGTTGGAAACAAACTCTAGAGGGGCAAGAGTAGAAGCAAGGAGACAGAGGCTATTGTAGCAATCCAGGAGAGAGGTGATGCTGGCTTACAGCAGGGTGATGGTGGTCATAGGAGTGTAATGGGCGGTGGTGAACTCTCTCTCTCTCTCTCTTTCTCTCTCTCTCTCTCTCTCTCTTTCTCTCTCTCTCTCTCTCTCTCTCTCTCTATATATATATATATATATGGAACACAACACACACACACATATACACACACACACACAGAGATGGTAGAACTGACAAAGTTTGCTGCTGAACTACATGATGTTATATGTGAGAGAAAACCAGAAATCAACAATACTAAGAGTTGCCATTAACTGAGATGGTGATGGCCACAGAAGAAGCTGATTTTGGGTATGTGGAGTTGGATATTCAAGTGAAGGTTAAAAAATAGGCAGTTGGTTTATGGGTCTGAAATTGAAAGGAGAGACACACACTAAAGATACAAATTTGGGAGTCATCAGCACATAGATTGTATCTCAACTTGTGAGACTGAATGCGATCACCTAGGGAGTGAATGTAGTTAGAAAAGAGGCATAAAGAGTGTTCCAGGGCTTATTTCAATATTAAGAGGCTGGGCAGATAAGGAGGAATCAGAAAAAAACTGATAAGGGACAGAGAGAAAGGGAGAAGGAAAGCCAGGCGAATGTGGTGTCCTAGCAGCCAAGTGAAGCATATGTTTCAAGGAGGGAACAGCGATCATTTGTCAAATGCTGTTGCTAAGTCACATAAGATGAGGACTGAGAAGTAACCACTCAATTGAGCAATCTGAAGGACTGGGCAACTCAAAACACAGGAGAATGCACTCATTTTATAATTCTTCCTGACAAAGTATCTCTCTGGCAATATTATTTCCTTTTAGCAAGGTTATAAATGATTTATCCTAAACTTTTTCTTATGCTTCTAATTTACTGTATCCCCTGATAACATTGTCCTATTTGTCCAATTTTATACAGTTTTTATGAATAACAGTGACACTAATTATAAATCATATTAATCATATTGTAGTTTTTAGATAAAGTGATGAGATTTGGTTTCAACTAAATTATTTAAAATAACATATAAATTAAAATTTAAGCTGCTTCGTTATCTGAATAAAAGACTTGTGCCACAATAGTAGCAACCACTTAGGGAGCACTGACTGTGTGCTAGGCACTGTGCTAAGTGCTTTAAATGCTTTGCTTTATTAAACCGACAGTAATCCTGTAAGGCAGGACCTGTGATTATTCCCATCTTACAGGCAAGGAGACCATGTCTTAGAAATTGAGTAATTTGCCCAATTTACCCAGCTAGCAGATAGCAGACCCATGATTCAAATTCAGTTTGATTTTACGCTACTCAAGCATAATTACTACGTGATACACTCACTAATATTTCTTCTATTTTAACTGAATCAATCTGACTTTTTCCCCATAGAAAGAAGCTGAATACCCATTTCCATTTTGGCATATAATAGCATACATCAGACTGGGCGCAGTGGCTCATGCCTGTAATCCCAGCACTTTGGGAGGACAAGGTAGGCGTATCACCTGAGGTCGGGAGTTCAAGACCAGCCTGGCCAACATGGCGAATACCCATCTCTACTAAAAATACAAAAGTCAGACAGGCATAGTGGCGCGTACCTGTAATCCCAGCTACAGGAGGCAAAGGCAAGAGAATCGCTTGAACCCAGGAGGTGGAGGTTGTAGTGAGCCGAGATTATACCATTGCACTCCAGCCTGGGTGACAGAGCAAGATACTGCCTCAAAAAAAAAAAAAAAAAAAAGAAAAAAAAAGCATAGGTAATACACCCTATACCCTCTTAATTTAATCTCAAAGGGTAGGTCTTTTCCCACCATTATCCCAGCCTCTACCCAGTCCTTTCACCCTTACTCCTTCATCCTTAGGAAGAAAGAGCTCTAAATTTGAGAGATCACAGTACCAGATGTCAAGTTTTCTGTGGCAGGGTCAATATTACCACATTCAGTGTACTTCTCATTTCTTTTCTTTTTTTTTTTTTTTTTTTTTTTTTGAGACCGAGTCTCCCTCTGTCGCCCAGGCTGGAGTGCAGTGGCACAATCTCGGCTCACTGCAACCTCCACCCCCCAGGTTCACGCCATTCTCCCGTCTTAGCCTCCCAAGTAGCTGGAACTACAGGTGCCCACCACCATGCTCGGCTAATATTGTTTTTGTATTTTTAGTACAGACAGGGTTTCACCATATTAGCCAGGATGGTCTCGATCTCCTAACCTCGTGATCCGCCTGCCTTGGCTTCCTAAAGGCCTGGGATTACACGCATGAGCCACTGCACCTGGCCCTGTAGTTTTCCTTTATTACTCTTATGCCATCTCTTATGGGGAGGTGGGTATTCAGCTTCTAGGACCAAGCAAGGCCAGGCTACAGTCTGTTGACTGTACCAGAAGAAGAGCATTAGGAATTGGGGAGTGTAAGTTCCAGCAGGAATCCAGTGTGAAGGCAGCTGGCATTCATTATTAATTTCCATTTAATGAAAGACTTTAGTTTAAAAGAAAGAAGGAGAAGAAGGGAAAGAGAAAGAACTTTGTATTATTCCAATAAATATCTCCATATTTTTCACTTTGGCATCAAAATAATTTGCTCTGTAGCTTACAACTAAAGAAAAATCACTGGAAAATCAAAGAAAATAATAATTTCATAAAATCAGAATCATGAGAGGAAAATTTACCAAAATACAAAGATTCACCTGCTTATCTAATTTTCCACATTTGGTAAATATAATGTGTGTGTGTGTGTGTATATACATATATATATTCTTTTTTTCCAATTTTTCCAGGTATTTCATTTTGGGTTTTTTGTTTTTGTTTTTTGATTTTTGGGTTTTGTTGTTGTTGTTGTTGTTTTGACATGGAGTCTCACTCTATTGCCCAGGCTAGAGTACAGCGGTGGGATCTCAGCTCACTGCAACCTCCACTTCCTGGGTTCAAGTGATTCCCCTGCCTCAGCCTCCTGAGTAGCTGGGATTACAGCTAAGCACCACCACACCTGGCTAATTTTTATATTTTTTGTAGAGGTGGGGTTTCGCCATGTTGGCCAGGCTGGTCTCAAACTCCTGACCTCAGGTGATCCACCTGCTCCAGCCTACCAAAGTGCTGGAAATACAGGCATGAGCGACTGCACCCAGCCTCCCGTTTATTTTTAATTTCTCTTAGTTCTTCAGATTCCTGCTACACTTTCTACTGCTTCATTATATATGACTTTCTAGTTTAGCTAGTGTTTTCAGAAGTCATTTCTTTGTAAACACACACATTACTATCAACATTGTAACAGCACGCTCTCAGTGATAATGGTAACTAGAATAAACCAGCGACTTAGTTCTTCATTTTTAATATTTCTGAGTCTTTTGTTGCCGTCTTTATGAGGCACATAGTAACTAGAAAGGCAATATGCCAGTAGACATTTCCAGGCCATTTGGGTATCAGAAACTATGCTGGAAATCTCTGTAGTCATTTCTGATGCTCCTACAGACCAAACTGACTTGTATAATGCAGTAATGTCTCTGTTCATGAAAAGGAAATGTTCTGACTCAATGCCATATCATTGGAAGTGTCTTTATTGGAAGCTGAGAGAACACGGTCACTACAGATGACTTTTAGACAGAGAATTACCTCTGTTCCTTCCCTTTTGGCCTACATATATGTATCAGTTATCCACTGCTGTATAACAAACCACCACAAAATGTAGAGGCTTAAAACTCATCTATTATTGCTCAAGATCTTGTGGTTCAGCAATTCTATGACTAGGCAGTTGTTCTTCTGGTCTCACCTGAGGTTGCTTATGAAGACGCAGCTGCCAGGAAGTGCTGGTTGTGACCTAGAGCACTTCAGTTCTCCTCTGCATGGCCTCTCATCCTCCAGGAGGCTGGACTAGACTTCTTTACATAGTGATCCCAGAGTAGAATTTTAAGAGGGTAAAAGTGAAAAGTGCAAGGTCTCTTAAGGTCTAGCATTAGAAGTCACATAAAATTACTTCTATCACATTCTATTTATTAAAGAAAATAATAATATAACCCCAAATACAAAAGATGGACAGACAAAAATAATGCACATGTTCTCTTACTAGGCAGAACCTCCCCTAATCACAAGTGCTCTCTGGCCAGGACACAAGTGTATTGCTCAGGTTGTGCTCTGCCCAAAGGTATCTAGCAAAGGGGGTGAGTCCTAGGCTATGTTTACCATGCCATGTACCCTGCTGCAGGGTTATATGACCCCAAAGAAAGTGGCACCCTCTTCTAATGTGCACAAAGGTACTCTATGGAACAGAGGCAATCTTCTCCATGAATTCTGAATGTGGTCCTCTACTCATGCCCTGGACTCCCTAGCTACCTAAGCGAGACCTGGAGGTCCCATGGTACTAATGACTCCTGAGGCTTAGAAATAACTGCCATAACTTCAGCAATTGTTTTCCCTTTCCACGCCCATGTCCCCAGGCCAGCCTTGTGGAAAAGTAGCATGAGTGTGAAATACTCATTAATCTTGACTCTTCTACAGACATCTCATTTTCTATCTGTTCGCATATAGAAGATCAGGTACTTTACCTAGGATTATGTAAAGCTACACAGATCTGCTCACATCACTCCTCTGTTCACAATTTATAAGAGCCAATTTCTATCGAACAATTACTATTAGCCAGGCAATGTTCTTCAGGGATGTCCAAACTTTTGGCTTCCCTGGCCCACATTGGAAGCAGAAGAATTGTCTTGGGCCACACATAAAATACAGTAACACTAACAATAGCTGATGAGCTAAAACAAAAAAAAAATTGCAAAAAAATCTCACAATGTTTTAAGAAAGTTTACGAATTTATGTTGGGCTGCATTCAAACATTCAAAGCCATTGTGGGCCGCATGCAGCCCACCGGCTGGGGTTAGAAAAGTTTGTTCTAAATATATTAGCCATATATTGCCTCATTTAATCATTGCAAGAACCTATAAAGTAGGAATCATTACTATTATCAATAATGAAACTCAGGTACAGAAAAGAATCAGAAGCCAATTCCAGAGAGTTTGCTGCTAAAGCCCACATACTAGCCTCTATACTATCTTCAATATTTCCCCTTTGCCTATAGAATAAGTTTCAAATCTCTCAGTGTGAGAAGTCTGCCAGTGATCTCAGAGATGACCTATGGAATGTGGGATTACTGTGGCCTCTTGTTTGGAATGTTGAGGGCAGAACCTCTAAGACCTGGCCCAAGTCTCATTTTCATTGGCTTTCTTTTATTTCTTAACTCTGTAAAACTCCTATGACTTCCTACCTCTGGGACTTGTCTATGTGTCCTCACAACCGAAAACAAAACAAAACAGAACAAAACTTTTCACCTCATTAATTAATTTGCAGAGCTAATTAACCTATTCAGTTCTTTCTATGTGTCTAGCATTATTCTAAGTGTTTTAAGTGATTTAACTCATTCAATCCTCACAACTCTGTTAGTAAATAACATTATTACATTCATTTTAAAAATGAAAAAAAACTGAGGCATAGAGAGATTAACCATTCTGCCCACAGTTATACAGCTATAAGTAGCAGAACCCATATTCAAGTTCTGGAAGACTGGTTCTGGAGCCTATGATCCCTACCCTGACTCAGTGTGGTCTCTCAACAATTTCCTACATACATACACACATACACACAAAATCCCTACAATTACATACTTTTAAATAATACTAGTGGACTAAAAACTCCATTTTTCAAGAACTCAATATGGTTTTTAGAAAATTAAAACTTAACAGTATATTTTTTAAATGAGGAACCACAAAATACAAATAGCCAAAGCAATTCTGAGAAAAAGAAACAAGGTTAGAGGCATCATACTGCTTGATTTAAAATTATATTACAAAGCTACAGTAATGAAAACAGTATGGTACTACCATAAAAAGAGACACATAGAACAGAGTAGAGGGCTCAGAAGTAAACCCAAACATATATGGTCAATTAATTTTTGACAAGATCACCAACTGGACACAAAGAGGAAAAGATAGTCTCCTCAACAACTAGTGCTACAAAAACTTGATTTTCACATGCAAAAAAATTTAACTCTTATCTTACATCACACACAAAAATCGAATCAAAACAAATAAAAGACCTACACTTAAGACCTGAAACCATAAAAGTCTTAGGAGAAATACAGAAAAACCTCTTTGGCATTGGCCCTGACAATTATTTCTTGTATATTATGCCAAAATTCAGCCTACAAAACCAAAAATAAATAAATGGGACTACATCAAACTTAAAAGCTTCTGCACAGCAAAGGAAACAACAAAAGAAAAAGACAACCTACAAATGATTTTTTTTAATTGTAAACTCTGCATCAGATAAGGGGTTAATATCTATGACTTATAAAGAACTCATGACACTCAATAGCAAGAAAACATATAATCCAATTTTAAAAGGGGCAAAGAACTTGAATAAGCATTTCTCCAAAGATGACATAAAAATGGCTAACTGGTACATGAAAATGTGTGTTAATCTTTAATCATCAGGAAAATGCAAATGAAAACCACTATGAGATAACACTTCACACCTGTTAGGATGACTGTTATCAAAAACACAAGTGTCGGTAAGTGCGTGGAGAAAAGGGAACCTTTGTAAACTGTTGGTGGGAATGTAAATTGCTACAGCCATTATGGAAAATGGTATGGAGGTTCTTCCAAAAATCAAAGTCAAAACTGCAATAAGATCCAGCAATCTTGCTGAGTAGATATTAATAGCACAGGAAGTCAGTATGACAGAGAAACATTGGCACTCCCATGTTCACAGCAGCACTATTCAAGATGGCCAAGATATAGGAGCAACCTGTGTGTCCACAGACAAATAGATAAAATAAACTGTGGTATACATACACAATTGAATATTATTCTGCCTTAAAGAAGGGAGAAGATCCTATCATTTGCTACAACATGGATAGACCTGGAAGACATTATGCTAAATTAAATAAGCCAGACACAGAAAGAAAAATATTGCATGATCTCACCTATATTTGGAATATATTTAAAAAGGAATAAAGGATCGAGGTGGGAGGAGGAAATAGGGAGATGCAAGTCAAAGGATATAAAATAGCAAATATGTAGGATGAACAAAAGTCCAAAAATCTAATGTGCAACATAAGGATTATAGTTAATAGCAGTATATTTTATTCAGGATTTTTGCTAAATGAGTAGATATAGCTGTTCTTGTCACTGTGGGGGGAATGGGTAACTATGTGAGATAAAGAATATGTTAATTTGTTCCACTACAGTAATACTTTTACTATATAGATGTATCTTACAACATCCTGTTTTGTATCTTAAATATACACGAGATAATTTATTTAAAAACATCTTAATAGGCAACATTTCAAAAAGATTTTACTGAAAATATATTTTGTCTAGTAATATAAAAGCAAAATTCATTTATATAAGTACCATTATTCATTGCTTAAATTCTATGACTTCAGTTTTCAAAGTGATAAAGTGAAGAGAGAATTAGCAAATTGACTGAGAGAGAAGAGATACATATAAGAAATATTTAATGAGAAAAAAAAATTTTTTTTTTTTTTGAGACGGAGTTTTGCTTTTGTTTCCCAGGCTGGAGTACAGTGGCATGATCTCGGCTCACTGCAACCTCTGCTTCCCTGGTTCAAGCGATTCTCCTGCCTCAGCCTCCTGAGTAGCTGGGATTACAGGCACCCGACACCACGCACTGCTATTTTTTTGTATTTTTAGTAGAGACGGGGTTTCACCATGTTGGCCAGGCTGGTCTCAAACTCTTGGCCTTGTGATTCACCTGCCTCAGCTTCTCAAAGTGCTGGGATTAAAGGTGTGAGCCACTGCACCCGGCCCAAGAAATCCTTTTTAAAACATAGCGAATTGTCAGATATAAAATATAAAAGAATGGGAAAAGTTAAGGATGACATCCACTCGAAAAAAGGTGCTTGGGAGAAACAACAGAAAGCTTAGAAGACATCACCACTTAACTTTCCTTTTTATAAAAATGTGTGCTTTATGTAGCTAAGTCTTCCAAGTCATGTCATTAAAATATCATAGTTAATGGCTTTCAAAATTTGAGCCATTAATTATACCTTCTATTTATTAAGCTGCCTATAGTGTTAAACCTTGGGTCCTGCCAAATTGAAACCTTTATGTGTTTCAATTAAAAGCTATTTGTATGAGTGAAAATCCACTGCACTGTCAGGATAGATGTTTAAAGCAATAATGCTAAAAACAAAAATCAAGCAATGTTAATGAGTAAGATCTACAGAGTGCTTACTAACAGTTAGGTACACAGTAAGTGCATGCTTAATACACATCACTGTGTCTCACAAATAATCCATCAGTCTTTTCATTCTTATTATTCTCTGTTTTTCATAGACAAGGACACTGAGTTAGTTAAATTGGCAAAGAAGAGCCCAATACTGGACAGTTGGTTGATACAGCTAGGTCACTCAGCATCCAAGGAATCCTGCTCCTTGTACTTGTCAAGCCTACAGTTGACTAAGTTTAATTCATTTTTAACCCACTACATGTCACATACAAGCAGAGTGCTGGGAAAACAAAAACTGAAATAATACAGCCTCTCTTATTAAAGAGCTCATTGTTCACTAGGGAGTACACATGTGGAAGATGCTATCACAATACAGGGTGATGGTTAAGGGGGGGTGAAGTGCCTAGGCAGTACGGTGTTAGTAAGAATAAAACAGCATAATTAAGTCTTTCGGAAAAGGTGGAAGCAGCAGAGGTGTTACAATGTAACAGAAGTTAGTTTGAAATTGGCTTCATTAAATGGAAGGTACATTGTTTATGTTTATTTTAATTAGACTAATAATGTGGTATAAATACAACATTAATGAGAGAAATCAGGATCATCATGGTATCACTTTCTCATTTACTCTGGGGTTTACAATCACACTAAATGCATGACTTTGTATCACCTGTCAACAGATAAACAAATTTAATAAGATTTTTGGCACTTTTTTTTTGCTTTTGCCTTAGCACATGGGTGAAACATCTGATATGCAGTCTGGCAACTACTGAGCGGTAAAGATTGTTTTGTATTGTGTATGTTCTGGCTTTTATAAAATTGTGACTTTTAGAAACTTAATTATAGGTTTAAAATGACTTCTCATCCAGGCACGGTGGCTCATGCCTGTACTCCCAACGCTTTGGGAGGTGGGTGGATCAGTTGAGACCAGGAGTTCAAGACCAGCCTCACCAACATGGCAAAACCCCATTTCTACCAAAAATACAAAAACTAGCCAGGTGTGGTGGCGGGCACCTTTAGATGCAGCTACTTGGGAGGCTGAGGCAGGGGAATTACTTGAAACTGCAAGGCAGAGGTTGCAGTGAACCAAGCTCACACCACTGCACTCCAGCCTCCAGCCTGGGTGACTGAGCAAGATCCTATGTCTTAAAAAAAAAAAAAAAAAAAAAAAAAAAAAAAGACTTCTATAACTTTAGGAAATGTATTGATGTACTTTAAGTAATGTAAGAATAACTCTATTTTTCCCCCAATTAGAATGTAACTCCATGAGAGCAGGGATTTACTTACGCTTTCTCTCCAGGACCTATAATGACACATAAGGGGTACTCAATAATTATCTGTTGATAATTAAAAAATTAATTAAAAAATTAATTAGTGTTAAAACTGGCATCTCGTTGAGAATATTATGTCGTACCTCTACTATGAACAAAAGCAGTGAACATTGGGATCATTAACACAGTGAGCTGAATGGTGTCCCCACAAAAGATATGTCCATACCCTAACGCCTGGAAACTTGAATGGTAGTTTAATTGGAAAAAGGGTCCTTGCAGATGTAGTTAAGATCCTGAGATGGCATCATCCTGGATTATGTGGGTGGGATCTAAATCTAATGACAATTATCCTATTAGGAGACATAGAGAAGAGTGACACACACAGACAGAGAAGAAGGCCATATGAAGATGGAGGCAGAGATTGGAGTTGTGTATCCACAAGCCAAGGAATTCCTACAGCCACCACAAGTTGGAAGCAGGGAAGGATTCTTTATTTCTTGAAGCCTTTGGAGTGAGTGTGGCCCTGAATACCTTCAGTTCAGACTTCTGGCCGCCAGAACTTGAGAGAATCAAGTCTGCAGTATTAAGCAGAAACTGAGGTACTTTGTATGGAAGCCCTAGGAAAGTAATACAGTTATCAAAAGATCTTCTGTGGAAGAAAACTGATGTGGGTAGTTGCCAAGCTGTAGTTGATTCACTGAGAAAGTATTAGGAACCTATACTAACAATCCCAATCTATATAGATAGGCAAATGAGAATTGACCACTGGCACTCATTTGTGACCTCAATAAAAGCATTTTCGGTAGAGTGATGGGTTATTAAAGTGGACGAAAGAGGAAAAAAGTAAAGATAACTAGTATTGGCAACCATTTCAAGGAGTTTTGATGAAACGCTGTAAGAAAGTTAGAAATGGGGGAAAACAGAGTCAAGAGAGTTATTTTGAAAAAAGGAAAAACAATAGCATGTTTGTATGTTGATGGGATGGGCCAACAGAGAAGGGAAAGCTTATGATTCAGGAGAAGGAAGAACTGATGGAGCAATGTGCTTGACTCACCTTAGGTTGTTAACAAGACTGACATCATCCTTGCCTTCAGGGTGTTTGTAATAAAGGCTGGATGAGAGAATTTAAACTAACAATTGCAAGGGCATCAGTTGCCAAAAAGAAAAGGTAAAAGTACTATGAGAGTGTATAACTGAAGCACCTAATACTGGGAAAGGGGATGGTGGTGGTGGTGGTAGGGATCAATGAAGCTTTTCTGAAGAACTGATATCTAAACTGATTTTTAAAATGGTAGAAAGCCATAACTATGAAAACTCAAATACAAAAAAGATCCAAATAATTTCAGTTGGCCTCATTTAATTTGATAACTCATTGCATTTATTTCACTAGGTATGCTGTAGCAATTTTTTCTCTTTGTTTTGCAAGTAACGTCAAATAGATACAAAATCGCATTACAGAATTTGAGAACTTAAATTAGAAGTTTCATGTCTTTCAGCTAAGTCAATCACAAAATTACTTTTGTGTTCACTTTTCTGCTGTAGCTGTAACTTATTGGCAATAAAAACATAGTGAGTAAAACTAAGATCAGCCATTCATGACACTTTAAATATTTAGAAAATCCATAAATTGCATATAACTTCTAGATGCATGTGTCTTCAATGATATATGACAATGGTTAAAAGAATTGTTCATTTTGTGCCATATTATTATTACAACATTAACCATTTATGCAAGTCATTTTCATAGATAAAGCTTCATTGACAAGAGAAAAATCACATGATGAATTTCTCTAACTATTTTAAAATCCTCTGGGAATTGCTTTCCCAGATTACAAAAAAAAAAAAAAAAAAAAAAAAAAAAAAAAAAAGATGCTCTGTCAAACCATATACAAGCAAATCAATTCTCCAGCCACTCTTGCAGAATACTAAAAAAAAAAAAAGTCTTGATGAGACAATATTCAGGTAAACTGGCCATTTTTCTTTCCATTTAATTGCATTGCTGCCATGTTAGTTACTGGAATTTTCTGTTTTGTGAGTAGTCTTAACTCTTCAGGAAACTTAGCAAATGAAGATGGTTGCATTGTTTAGCTAGGAATGACAAAATTTCTATCTGATGAAGACTGAATTTTATGATTCTGATTATTATGCAGCTCTATCTTGAAGTACTTGGGTTTCTTTCCAAAATCATGTATTTGTTGTTCATTTTGTTTTAGAAATTTTACCCTTTTCTCTTTATTTTCTGTATTATTGGTCACACTAGAAAATTAAATAGTTGTCAAGCAAAATAAAAAGGCTTGCATTTCTTCACTTAATAAAATGTCTTTAAAAATCATCTGAAACATTCCTATTACAATTCATTGCTGGTTATTCACAGGTTATGTTTCAGTCACCTGGGGCTTTGTTATGAATGTGTTTTATGTCTCTTTCACTGTGCTTCTGCTTTCACTACTATTTATTATGCTTATTTCATCTCCCTCATTAAGACCATAAAATTACAATTTCCTCAAAGGCAAGTAGAGCTATGCACTGTCTCTTCTGTTTAAGAATATGAACTGGTCTATTTTTCTCTAAATAGAAAATTTTCCCTACCTGTTGATGGTGACACACACTTAAAACCTCAACACGTATAAAGAGCTTGGCCCAATGCAAACACATAATAAGAGTTCTACAAACACTAGTTGCTATTATTATTATTATTTTCTATGACTACAAATTTGTATGTATAAAATTTTCAGTCTCTCTATACTGAAAAAGACTTAGACTCTGAAAGCAATTCTTCGAAGTTGTACCTTATTAACAATAAGTAAAATACATCAACTCACTCAGGCCACTAGAGGGTCATTTACTACCACAAGTTAATGGTGGCCAGGTACCTAGTCCTAGCTAGAAACTGCAGAAATATTCCAGAAATTTGGAATATCTGAAGAACAAAGGAGCTCACATCGTCTACAGATGACAGACTCTGAAAAGGCCTTATACATGAAGTGCTCCAGATAAACTACTTTTAGTATCTGGCCTTCAATATATTTAAACCTCCTGATTACAGTAATTCCCTAATGGCTTTTAAGAAAACAGAAAGCAACACTATTAAGTGGGCTCTAAAATAACAATCTGTATTATAGAATACTAATTTTATAAGTTAGCCCTCACGTACTGTATTCATTTATTCAACACATTTTTTCTTGAATACATACCACATGTTAGACAGATACTGCTTTAGGCATTGAATATACAGCAAAAAACAAAAGAAAGTGCCTATCCTCATGACACTAGCAAGGTCAGACAGACTAATGAATGCATATAAAAATAAACAATTCCATTTAAACAGATCAGGTAGTAATATATCCTATGAATTGACATATGAGCTACACATAAAGGAAGTGAGGAATTCAACTCTACAGATAATAGTAGTTGAGTATTTAGAAGAGAGGACTGTAAGTGAGACAGGCCTGAGGTAGGAACATGATCAACAGTGTCCAAGAACAGCATGGCTAGAGCAAAGGGAAGTTCCATGATAACAGCAGGGGAGCACATCATAAAAGGCCCTGTACGCTCTAAGGAGGAATTTGAATTTTATGCCATGATATTCTTCAGTCAAATAATCACATTAAAGCATAATCTGAATTTTTTAAAGAGGAGAATTGGGACAAATAATTTTCTCTTACAACAGATAGTCACCATGGCTGGATTTGGGCCTGACTTACCCCCTCTGCTGTGGAAGTACTCTAAATATAATACTTAACCACTTCACATCCTGGGGATCAGAATCAATGAGAACTTAGAGGTAATTGCAATGGAGTTTTCTTCAAGCCTGGCATATGGGAAACTTAAGGATGAATAAGAAGGCCGAATCATTTTCTTGGTTCTGTCCCTAACTCTGATAAACAACTTTCAGTCACTCAACTACTTCAGGTCTCACTTCCTCATCTTAAAGGCAGAGCACTGCACTAAATAATGTCTAAATTCTTTTCTAACTTTATAACTATTCGACGCCTTTCCATTTGTTTGGACCTGGTAGAACTCTTAATAAACGTCTCTAAAAGACAAGAGAAATATTAATAAAATTCCCTAATTCACCAATTACTATAATTCAGATTGACAGCTGAATGTCTTTCTTGACATAATTTTACTTGTGAAAACTATGGATCTCATGGATATTATGTACATGATTTAAAGGCATAACACAATTTTGTGAAATACGTATGCAAATAAATACTTCTGTGTTTTTAGTAGTTTTAAAGAATTATCTCAGTTTATCTTCTCTTAAAAATAAATTATTGTGACCCTTCTTCTAAGTTCCGTCCCACTCTGCAGCACAATAGTTAGCAATGTGACATCAGACAGTAAAGGGTTTCCATCCCAGCTCTGCCACTTATCAGTTATATATCTTGTGCAAACTGTCAAGCCTCTCTATGCCTCCTTGCATATAAAATAAGGCCCTGGAAATATAATTATCACTCAAATGTTAATTGCTATTATTAAATTTATTTATTTATTTTTATTTCCAACTGCCTATCGAACATCACCATCTGGATATTCTGCTCTTAATTCAGGCTCAATATACTCTGTGTCATCAGATAGCATTAGGTACAACTGCTTATGTATAAAAGAAAACCCAAAATATCAATGCCTCAGAGAAGATGATGTTTTTTTTCTCTCTCAAACAAATAAATTCTGGAGGTAGGCAGTTTGGGGCTGGTGTGGTCTCGCTAGTCTTTAAAAATTCCCATCATGCGGCTTCCATGCTCCAAGAGTCTGAGGTTGCGGCTGGACCTCTGTGTTTTTGGATGCTAGGCAGTAAGAATGAGGGCGAGGTGAAGGGGCTTACCTCTAGATGGGTCTCCTCCTCTCATGCAGCCTTCCTTGAAGTCTAACACAACACTGTTTTATATCACATTACCCAGAACTTAGTCACATGGCTACAACCTGCTACAAGGGAAGTTGGGAAATATCTCTTATCTGGACATACTATAGGCCTGAACAAAATGAGGATCCTCATACTGAAAAAGAAAGGAAGAAAGTCTATTGTATAGACAACTAACAGATTTTGCCACAAAAGTGAACTGAAAGTTTTATCTCACTTAAATATGTTTGTCCTGTGTTTTCTGTTTTGAACAAAGCATTGCCATCCTCCCAGTTAGCAGTCAAAGCTAGAAATATTGCATTATTTTTAATGCCTTTCTCTCCTGTGGTATCTATATCAAACCAATTGCTAAATGTAGCATTTACTATCCTTCCTCTCCATTTCCACTAGTGTTACTGCCTAACCTAGACCCTGGAACGATGGAACCATATCCTAGATGTTCTCCACACTTTCAGTCTTTCTCATCTTTAATCTCTTTTAAAGACTGCCATCAAGTTACTATGTGGAAGCAAAATTCTGATCGTGTCACCTCCTTCTGCTAAGCCTTTGGAAAGTCTGCAATGCCTGAAGAAAAGCTCCAAATCCTTAGTCTGACTTTTAAGTTCCTTGTGACCTGACTAATTTTATTGCCCTGGAACCATAAACATGATAGTCGAGTTAAACTGAATCATTCACTGATGCTATACTTAATCTGCACAACTTGATTCACGCTGTTCTTTCTCCAACTCTAACAAACCATGTTAGTGTGGGTACACCAAAAGTAGATGCTAAGAAAAGGATTTGGGAGTAGATGGTTTAATTTGGAAGTGATCTCAAGAAATATAAGAAAATGGAAAGGGAGAAAAGAAAGAAAATGCGATAATGGCTGCATTAATGATGAAGTTACTACCGTGAGCCACAGGAGGACAATCCTGTTAGGGACCCTCTGGTAAACATGAAGGTGTCACACCACCAAATGGTTCTCCTGGAGGAGGCTGGGGAGGCGGGGCCCTTGATCTCCATCAGCCACTGTCTGAGGGTTGCTCCTGAGGGTGTTACCTCCTCTCCATTCCCCTGTGGAAACTGCAGCATAGCCAAGTAAGCTCTTCTGGTGCCAGAGAAAGTCCAAAGGCAGAGAAGCAAAAAGGTGCTGATACCTGCCTTAGAAAACCATCTGCATGCCAGGAACCATCCACCACTATAAATGGACTCAGGCAAGCAGAGCACCGTAAAGTCCACTGAAAGGACCAAAGCCCATCTATACTAACTGCCAACACATGTTCAAGGCAATTTCTCCTTGAAGCTTTCTCTGATCTTCCAAATGTGAAGTATTTGATCATTACTTGATCTCTTTCCATTAGATCACTTCTTTATCCTTGTGGAGATACTGAATACAGTTATCAGGCTGTATGCTTCTTGATAATAAGCTTTGCATCTAATTTTGTAAGTGTAAAACTTTTACCTAACAGGACCATGAACAAGGAAGAAATTATCAAGCACTGTGGACATTTAAAGGCCACAGAAATCATCCTGGTTATAAATTATAAAGGTCTGGCCTAGTAGAAAAGAAATAAATACATATATATAGGAACACTGTGGCTTTCTTACAACCTTAGAACCTCTACTTCTGGGATTTATTTTAAGTGAAATATTACAGTGAGCTTAAATACCATCAGGTGCCTGGCTTAAACAGTTTGTGAAGGTTAAGCTGAACCCTCAATTTGTTAATAATAGACCAAGAAGAGTAGTTAATTTGGTTTTTAAAGCAGTAAATATTGCATATTAAAAGGTAACCCCTCACTGTATCAGTCCTAAATTCAGAAGGAAGTTCAATAACCAGTACAATATTAGACTTCCCCTTCAGGGGTTTAGTTACTGGAGGACCAAATTACCTCATCAAAAAGCATAATATTTATGAGCCAACTCAAAGGCAAAGCTCCCTATAGACTCAGGAGTATATTCGGCTATACAATAAAAATTCGCTCAATGAAAGTTCTTATTCATTCTAGTTAATTTAGGAATTGGATGTTTCACATACGATTTCAATGATCATATTTATCTTCACTGGTAATAAAAGTACGATTCCATTAATTCACATAAGTATCTGTAAGAAGTATTCTAAGCAGCCCTTACTGGCACTATCACTTAATTTCAAAGATAACACTGCTGCAAACCAACTCTATTGACAACACTTCATTGCAAAAGATTTATCTCTTTTTAAATAATTTATTTTCACATTCAAAATCAAATTCATCATAGTAAAAATAGAGGAGTAGTATAAAATTAATATCAAGAAGATAACACTAAGTACCAATATGCCTAATCTGAAAAGGCAACAACAGATATTCTTTTCATTTCATAAAACAACTGGCAATTTGATTTAATCTTCTACTTCTATTCTAAAATCTAGAAATTCAGAAGATTCTCTTGAATACTAGACTGAGGGATTCTTCCTAACTATGAGAGAGTTAAATAGTCATAAAGTGAATATTATTAATCGAGTCATATTTTTATGTTAGTAGCACTACTGTGATATTTAAAATTAGAATACCAAGATTTTAATAGGCATATATCTTGAAGACAGTGTGGTCTGGTCTAAAAGGATCAGCTATTATAACACTATTAATCCATTTTGGCATTTCTTTCCATCTGTATTTCTTTTTTTTTTTTTTTTTTTTTTTTTTTTTAATTTATTTATTATTATTATACTTTAAGTTGTAGGGTACATGTGCATAACGTGCAGGTTTGTTACATATGTATACTTGTGCCTTGTTGCTGTGCTGCACCCATCAACTCGTCATTTACATCAGGTATAACTCCCAATGCAATCCCACCCCCCTCCCCCCTCCCCCTTCCCCCCTCCCCCCTCCCCATGATAGGCCCCGGTGTGTGATGTTCCCCTTCCTGAGTCCGAGTGATCTCATTGTTCAGTTCCCACCTATGAGTGAGAACATGCGGTGTTTGGTTTTCTGTTCTTGTGATAGTTTGCTAAGAATGATGGTTTCCAGCTGCATCCATGTCCCTACAAAGGACACAAACTCATCCTTTTTGATGGCTGCATAGTATTCCATGGTGTATATGTGCCACATTTTCTTAATCCAATCTGTCACTGATGGACATTTGGGTTGATTCCAAGTCTTTGCTATTGTGAATAGTGCCGCAATAAACATACGTGTGCATGTGTCTTTATAGCAGCATAATTTATAATCCTTTGGGTATATACCCAGTAATGGGATGGCTGGGTCATATGGTACATCTAGTTCTAGATCCTTGAGGAATCGCCATACTGTTTTCCATAATGGTTGAACTAGTTTACAATCCCACCAACAGTGTAAAAGTGTTCCTATTTCTCCACATCCTCTCCAGCACCTGTTGTTTCCTGACTTTTTAATGATCGCCATTCTAACTGGTGTGAGATGGTATCTCATTGTGGTTTTGATTTGCATTTCTCTGATGGCCAGTGATGATGAGCATTTTTTCATGTGTCTGTTGGCTGTATGAATGTCTTCTTTTGAGAAATGTCTGTTCATATCCTTTGCCCACTTTTTGATGGGGTTGTTTGTTTTTTTCTTGTAAATTTGTTTGAGTTCTTTGTAGGTTCTGGATATTAGCCCTTTGTCAGATGAGTAGATTGCAAAAATTTTCTCCCATTCTGTAGGTTGCCTGTTCACTCTGATGGTAGTTTCTTTTGCTGTGCAGAAGCTCTTTAGTTTAATGAGATCCCATTTGTCAATTTTGGCTTTTGCTGCCATTGCTTTTGGTGTTTTAGACATGAAGTCTTTGCCCATGCCTATGTCCTGAATGGTACTACCTAGGTTTTCCTCTAGGATTTTTATGGTATTAGTTCTAACATTTAAGTCTCTAATCCATCTTGAATTAATTTTCGTATAAGGAGTAAGGAAAGGATCCAGTTTCAGCTTTCTACTTACGGCTAGCCAATTTTCCCAGCACCATTTATTAAATAGGGAATCCTTTCCCCATTTCTTGTTTCTCTCAGGTTTGTCAAAGATCAGATGGCTGTAGATGTGTGGTATTATTTCTGAGGACTCTGTTCTGTTCCATTGGTCTATATCTCTGTTTTGGTACCAGTACCATGCTGTTTTGGTTACTGTAGCTTTGTAGTATAGTTTGAAGTCAGGTAGCGTGATGCCTCCAGCTTTGTTCTTTTGACTTAGGATTGTCTTGGAGATGCGGGCTCTTTTTTGGTTCCATATGAACTTTAAAGCAGTTTTTTCCAATTCCGTGAAGAAACTCGTTGGTAGCTTGATGGGGATGGCATTGAATCTATAAATAACCTTGGGCAGTATGGCCATTTTCACGATATTGATTCTTCCTATCCATGAGCATGGTATGTTCTTCCATTTGTTTGTGTCCTCTTTGATTTCACTGAGCAGTGGTTTGTAGTTCTCCTTGAAGAGGTCCTTTACATCCCTTGTAAGTTGGATTCCTAGGTATTTTATTCTCTTTGAAGCAATTGTGAATGGAAGTTCATTCCTGATTTGGCTCTCTGTTTGTCTGTTACTGGTGTATAAGAATGCTTGTGATTTTTGCACATTAATTTTGTATCCTGAGACTTTGCTGAAATTGCTTATCAGCTTAAGGAGATTTTGGGCTGAGACAATGGGGTTTTCTAAATATACAATCATGTCATCTGCAAAGAGGGACAATTTGACTTCTTCTTTTCCTAACTGAATACCCTTGATTTCTTTCTCTTGCCTAATTGCCCTAGCCAGAACTTCCAACACTATGTTGAATAGGAGTGGTGAGAGAGGGCATCCCTGTCTTGTGCCAGTTTTCAAAGGGAATTTTTCCAGTTTTTGCCCATTCAGTATGATATTGGCTGTGGGTTTGTCATAGATAGCTCTTATTATTTTGAGGTACGTTCCATCAATACCGAATTTATTGAGCGTTTTTAGCATGAAGGGCTGTTGAATTTTGTCAAAAGCCTTTTCTGCATCTATTGAGATAATCATGTGGTTCTTGTCTTTGGTTCTGTTTATATGCTGGATTATGTTTATTGATTTGCGAATGTTGAACCAGCCTTGCATCCCAGGGATGAAGCCCACTTGATCATGGTGGATAAGCTTTTTGATGTGTTGCTGAACCCGGTTTGCCAGTATTTTATTGAGGATTTTTGCATCGATGTTCATCAGGGATATTGGTCTAAAATTCTCTTTTTTTGTTGTGTCTCTGCCAGGCTTTGATATCAGAATGATGTTGGCCTCATAAAATGAGTTAGGGAGGATTCCCTCTTTTTCTATTGATTGGAATAGTTTCAGAAGGAATGGTACCAACTCCTCCTTGTACCTCTGGTAGAATTCAGCTGTGAATCCATCTGGTCCTGGACTTTTTTTGGTTGGTAGGCTATTAATTATTGCCTCAATTTCAGAGCCTACTATTGGTCTATTCAGGGATTCAACTTCTTCCTGGTTTAGTCTTGGAAGAGTGTAAGTGTCCAGGAAATTATCCATTTCTTCTAGATTTTCCAGTTTATTTGCGTAGAGGTGTTTATAGTATTCTCTGATGGTAGTTTGTATTTCTGTGGGGTCGGTGGTGATATCCCCTTTATCATTTTTAATTGCGTAGATTTGATTCTTCTCTCTTTTCTTCTTTATTAGTCTGGCTAGTGGTCTGTCAATTTTGTTGATCTTTTCAAAAAACCAACTCCTAGATTCATTGATTTTTTGGAGAGTTTTTTGTGTCTCTATCTCCTTCAGTTCTGCTCTGATCTTAGTTATTTCTTGCCTTCTGCTAGCTTTCGAATGTGTTTGCTCTTGCTTCTCTAGCTCTTTTAATTGTGATGTTAGAGTGTCAATTTTAGATCTTTCCTGCTTTCTCTTGTGGGCATTTAGTGCTATAAATTTCCCTCTACACACTGCTTTAAATGTGTCCCAGAGATTCTGGTATGTTGTATCTTTGTTCTCATTGGTTTCAAAGAACATCTTTATTTCTGCCTTCATTTCGTTATGTACCCAGTAGTCATTCAGGAGCAGGTTGTTCAGTTTCCATGTAGTTGAGCGGTTTTGATTGAGTTTCTTAGTCCTGAGTTCTAGTTTGATTGCACTGTGGTCTGAGAGACAGTTTGTTATAATTTCTGTTCTTGTACATTTGCTGAGGAGTGCTTTACTTCCAATTACGTGGTCAATTTTGGAGTAAGTACGATGTGGTGCTGAGAAGAATGTATATTCTGTTGATTTGGGGTGGAGAGTTCTGTAGATGTCTATTAGGTCTGCTTGCTGCAGAGATGAGTTCAATTCCTGGATATCCTTGTTAACTTTCTGTCTCGTTGATCTGTCTAATGTTGACAGTGGAGTGTTGAAGTCTCCCATTATTATTGTATGGGAGTCTAAGTCTCTTTGTAAGTCTCTAAGGACTTGCTTTATGAATCTGGGTGCTCCTGTATTGGGTGCGTATATATTTAGGATAGTTAGCTCTTCCTGTTGAATTGATCCCTTTACCATTATGTAATGGCCTTCTTTGTCTCTTTTGATCTTTGATGGTTTAAAGTCTGTTTTGTCAGAGACTAGTATAGCAACCCCCGCTTTTTTTTGTTCTCCATTTGCTTGGTAAATCTTCCTCCATCCCTTTATTTTGAGCCTATGTATGTCTCTGCGTGTGAGATGGGTCTCCTGAATACAGCAGACGGATGGGTCTTGACTCTTTATCCAGTTTGCCAGTCTGTGTCTTTTAATTGGAGCATTTAGTCCATTTACATTTAAGGTTAAGATTGTTATGTGTGAACTTGATCCTGCCATTATGATATTAACTGGTTATTTTGGTCGTTAGTTGATGCAGTTTCTTCCTAGCCTCGATGGTCTTTACATTTTGGCATGTTTTTGCAATGGCTGGTACCGGTTGTTCCTTTCCATGTTGAGTGCTTCCTTCAGGATCTCTTGTAAGGCAGGCCTAGTGGTGACAAAATCTCTAAGCATTTGCTTATCTGTAAAGGATTTTATTTCTCCTTCACTTATGAAACTTAGTTTGGCTGGATATGAAATTCTGGGTTTAAAATTCTTTTCTTTAAGAATGTTGAATATTGGCCCCCACTCTCTTCTGGCTTGGAGAGTTTCTGCCGAGAGATCTGCTGTTAGTCTGATGGGCTTCCCTTTGTGGGTAACCCGACCTTTCTCTCTGGCTGCTCTTAAGATTTTTTCCTTCATTTCAACTTTGGTGAATCTGGCAATTATGTGTCTTGGAGTTGCTCTTCTCGAGGAGTATCTTTGTGGCGTTCTCTGTATTTCCTGGATTTGAATGTTGGCCTGCCCTACTAGGTTGGGGAAGTTCTCCTGGATGATATCCTGAAGAGTGTTTTCCAACTTGGTTCCATTTTCCCCCTCACTTTCAGGCACCCCAATCAGACGTAGATTTGGTCTTTTTACATAATCCCATACTTCTTGCAGGCTTTGTTCATTTCTTTTTCTTCTTTTTTCTTTTGGTTTCTCTTCTCGCTTCATTTCATTCATTTGATCCTCAATCGCTGATACTCTTTCTTCCAGTTGATCGAGTCGGTTACTGAAGCTTGTGCATTTGTCACGTATTTCTCGTGTCATGGTTTTCATCTCTTTCATTTCGTTTAGGACCTTCTCTGCATTAATTACTCTAGCCATCAATTCTTCCACTTTTTTTTCAAGATTTTTAGTTTCTTTGCGCTGGGTACGTAATTCCTCCTTTAGCTCTGAGAAATTTGATGGACTGAAGCCTTCTTCTCTCATCTCGTCAAAGTCATTCTCCGTCCAGCTTTGATCCGTTGCTGGCGATGAGCTGCGCTCCTTTGCCGGGGGAGATGCGCTCTTATTTTTTGAATTTCCAGCTTTTCTGCCCTGCTTTTTCCCCATCTTTGTGGTTTTATCTGCCTCTGGTCTTTGATGATGGTGATGTACTGATGGGGTTTTGGTGCAGGTGTCCTTCCTGTTTGATAGTTTTCCTTCTAACAGTCAGGACCCTCAGCTGTAGGTCTGTTGGAGATTGCTTGAGGTCCACTCCAGACCCTGTTTGCCTGGGTATCAGCAGCAGAGGCTGCAGAAGATAGAATATTTCTGAACAGCGAGTGTACCTGTCTGATTCTTGCTTTGGAAGCTTCCTCTCAGGGGTGTACTCCACCCTGTGAGGTGTGGGGTATCAGACTGCCCCTAGTGGGGGATGTCTCCCAGTTAGGCTGCTCAGGGGTCAGGGACCCACTTGAGCAGGGAGTCTGTCCCTTCTCAGATCTCAACCTCCGTGTTGGGAGATCCACTGCTCTTTTCAAAGCTGTCAGACAGAGTCGTTTGCGTCTGCAGAGTTTTCTGCTGCTTTTGTTGTTGTATAGTTGTGCCCTGTCCCCAGAGGTGGAGTCTACAGAGACAGGCAGGTTTCCTTGAGCTGCTGTGAGCTCCACCCAGTTCGAGCTTCCCAGCGGCTATGTTTACCTACTTAAGCCTCGGCAATGGCGGGCGCCCCTCCCCCAGCTTCGCTGCTGCCTTGCCGGTAGATCACAGACTGCTGTGCTAGCAATGAGGGAGGCTCCGTGGGTGTGGGACCCTCCCGGCCAGGCGTGGGATATGATCTCCTGGTGTGCCTGTTTGCTTAAAGCGCAGTATTGGGGTGGGAGTTACCCGATTTTCCAGGTGTTGTGTGTCTCAGTTCCCCTGGCTAGGAAAAGGGATTCCCTTCCCCCTTGCGCTTCCCAGGTGAGGCAATGCCTCGCCCTGCTTCAGCTCTCGCTGGTCGGGCTGCAGCAGCTGACCAGCACCGATCGTCCGGCACTCCCCAGTGAGATGAACCCAGTACCTCAGTTGAAAATGCAGAAATCACCGGTCTTCTGTGTCGCTCGCGCTGGGAGTTGGAGACTGGAGCTGTTCCTATTCGGCCATCTTGCTCCGCCCCCCTGTATACCTCCATCTGTATTTCAATCCATTAAAAATTGAGTTCTGTCAGTTTACAAAATGGCTATTTAATATTTTCTGCTAAATTACATTTGAGATTTTAGACTAAACTGCCTCATATGATATCATTATTTTATTAACATTTTCAATAAATTGCCAGTCTAAAAGTCTGCTCATTACTATGGTAGAAATTATGATAAGTTTACAAATAAGAAAACAGAATTATTAACTTTTACCAAATATCATAGAACATTTACATACTACTATCAATAATTTCCATTATAAAGAGAACATTGTACAGTATTCCAAAATCTGCTAATTCAGCCACTTGATATTTCATTACTCTAAAACTGAGACTGAAGAATTAAGCTACAAGGAATCAGGGTTTAGCTGAGCACTTCCAGCTCTACCATTTGACATGGAGCAAATAAAAGAAACACCAGCTATATTTCTAAGGATGTTTTCCAGACCTTCACACATTAAAAAAGAGAAATCAGGTCGGGCACGGTGGCTCACGCCTGTAATCCCAGCACTTTGGGAGGCTGAGGCACGTGAATCACAAGGTCAGGAGATTGTGACCATCCTGGCTAACATGGTGAAATCATCTCTACTAAAAAACAAATACAAAAAATTAGCTGGGCATGGTGGCGGGCACCTATAATCCCAGCTACTTGGGAGGCTGAGGCAGGAGAATGGAATGAACCCTGGAGGCAGAGCTTGCAGTGAGCCGAGATCACGCCACTGCCCTCCAGCCTGGGCGACAGAGTGAGACTCTGTCTCAAACAAAAAAAAAAAAAAGAGAGAAATCATTCATTACAAAGCAACTTTTCCAAAACTCTATGACCAAACTACATGACAGGACAATTTGGCATGTGTCATGGTTGTGGATTTATACATGCATGTGTGTGTATGTATACAGATACATACACATATATATAATATAGTGAGATATGTTATATATTATATTACATGTATATCATATATATTATATATTATATACTATATATATTGATCTAATATTATATATTAGATATATTGATATTACCAGTCTTGAGTGATATCCTCTAAAAGAAAGAATCATGAGGAAAGAAGACATGGAACTAGAAAAAACTAAGAGCTTCCAGAGAAGCTGTAGACAAACTAGAAGGAGAGAGTACCTAACTGGGGTAAATCTTCAGAGAGGTCAAATAATTCAAAGGCCAAAAATATCTGCTAGATTTATCTACACAGAGGTGTCTTAAATGAAAGTTGACGGGTGCTGAAACCAGCCTGGGAGGCATGATAAGTAAAGAGAGAGGATGAATAAAATCAATTTATTATAAAAGTTTCACTGTTAAAAAAAAAAAAGATAAAAGAAGGTAATTAATTGGAGAGGAATAAGGGGTGAATAATTGAGTCCATGATGTAAAAGCCAACCAAATTTACACTGCTAAATTCTAAAAGACTAAGGAATTGGTGGTTATGGGTACTTCAAAGATAAGGGTGGAGGAATAAAGCCAAATCAAAAATATTTGCTGGAAAATATCTAAGAAGCAGGTGGATATCCAAATTTCATCCCTGGATCTTATACAGTCAGATGTCCCTCTTCATCTTCAAATAAGGGCTAAGGGGTAAAGCTAAAGGCCTCTGCATAGTTAACAGTGGAAAACACACTGAAAACAGAGAGATTAAGTGAACGTAAGCACAACGGATGCCAGAATCTCCCCATTTTTCCTCCCTAATGGGGGTTCTGAAAACGCTAAGTACTCCCTCCACAGGAAGGAGGCTAGAGGATCCTTCCTGGGACACCTGATCTGCCTAAGTAGAAAAATCTGCAGATGATAACTCTGAAGTTTACCTAACTAAATAGCCCAAATGGATCATCATACTGCAAAACTGTATGTACAAACTTATGCACAAAAACTCCAATCAAGCTACTTTGTCCCACACCTTTACGTGTCAGTGGATGACCAAAAGACTACAAGACATCTGAGGAAAATCACTAATATGAAAGATTAAAAATTAAGCAAACTAATATGTATAATAGCAACTCGAAGGAAATGCAATATGCAGAAAGAAGAAAACTTTTTAAAAATCTATTATTAATATCAGAGAGATAAGAGAAGGGAACCACAACATAAAAACAAAATACTTTTACTAAAAGGAAAAAAACAGGAATCTCTAGGGAACAAAAAAATAAGTCTTGGAAACAAAAAATATAATAAAAAATTGAAAGTTGACAGAATCGAGAAAATATCAAAGACAAAGAGATCAAATGTAAGAAAGAACGGCCAGTCCAGTAGATCCAACATCAAATTGTATAAATTCAACAAAGATAAATAAGAGGAGGGTAAAAATCAATGATATAATTTAGAAAATTCCCCAGGGAGAACATGAGTGAAAGTGCTCACAGAAAGGTTATCACAATGGATAAAAATAAACCCACATCAAAGCACATTATTGAGAAATTTCAGTACCTGGTGTACTACAAGCTTCCAGAGGAGAAAAAAACAAAAACAATTCTTTCAAAACACTGAGAAAAAAACTTTCAATCTAGAATTCTATAGTCAGTGAAACCATCAACAAAGTAAAAGGTATATTTTCAGATACAAGTTCATTAAAAAATTTAGTTGCAAAGTAGCATTTATTTGAAAGATACAAAGGGATGAGTGTCACCAAAATAAGAGAATAAACTGAGACATAGGAAGATGAGACACAGGAAACAATAGATGCGAGAGGAGAGATGTGAAGAGTTCTCAGGGTAACGGTGAGGGGACAAGCCAAGATGATGACAGCTGATACAAAACCTACAGGATAATTTCTTCATAGGACAGAAGGTCAGAAATTTCCAAGAAAGTCCTCTTCAGAAAGACAAAAATGATGGAATGCCAGATTTGTCTGGGTATTCTGAGAAGAGATTTAGATAACAGATTAAATCTTTGGTCTGAATTAACAAGTACATAGAAAACCAAGCAAATAACTATAAATGCTATTATTAACTCCAAGGTAAACAAGAGCTGCACAGTAAAGGAAAAAAATATTATAGTTGTTATATGCCTAGTTCTTGATCACTTTTCATAGTTATAGTAATGCAAACACTGAACAGTTATATCATAATTGGTATAGCATTACTTTGATACAATTATGTAAGAAATATGGAGGGTGGAGAAGGTCTGGTGTATTATGGGGTAATGTGGAGAGAGGAGAGAAAGAAGAAACAAATTATCTTTTCATAATGGAATGCCAGTAGATAATGCCTAAAACTGAAAACTCAGGAAATGTACTTAAAGATATGACACTCAGAGACATCAAGCTCAGTATCAAAAAATTAAGCTAATACTGGGTGAAAGAGATTTTCTTTGACCAAAGAGTAAATGAAGAAGAGGGCTTTGAAATACTGCTGTTACCTAAGTAAATATTAGGTATAAATTTAGGCTGAGTATGTCAAATAGTCGTGTGAATCATATTGTTTTGCATGTTCAAAGCTGGTTGGGACCTGAACAGAAACAAGGTGAATTAAATGTCTAGATTGCAAAGGAATAAAGAATTCAATGTGATAAACCTATGGATATTTTAAATATGCTCTTTACTTGGACTTTCATTAAATATTTTAGTTTCTCTAAGATGATCTACTAGATAAATCGTCCCCAATTTATTATAGATTTACATGATTCAAATTAAGTACCTTACAACAGTTGGTAATTTAAAGCAGCACATAGGTGATTTGAGGACTTTATTAGATTGGGGCTCAAGGCATGCTTAAAATAAAGATGGAAAATGATTGACATAAACGCTACCACCTTCCAGGACTATGGCAAACATCATAAATTGGTCACACTACCCTTTCTGGATGAGCCATAACCCAGTCTCAGACTCCATTTCATCACAGCAGTCCAGTATACAAACTATCATTAACGATCAACCTAAATTGTAAACAAAGAAGAAATTTATTTGACAATCACTCTCATGTCTGACTCTTCAAAATTACTTCCCCAAAAATAAATATTAAAATTCAAATCTAAAAATATACTTCAACTTTAAAAATGTGGAGAGAGGAGAGAAAGAAGAAACAAATTATCAGTGGTATCAGTGGTATTGTAGTTGTAATTGTAGTGGTGACAGTGCTGAAACTTCTGGAAATGCCACTTATTGCTAATAACCTTCATAATTAAGTCACATTTTAGAACCTGAAAAGAGTAAAAGGTATAAATATTAAAAAAAGGGATATAATTATTTTATATATTTTCTTAATATTATACAAAAAATACACTTGCAAAAAAAAGCTTCCTATTCTAAATTCACAGTTAAAATAGCACCAAAAAGTATTACTCCTTTCACTCTTTCTTAGCTTATTGGTTTGTATATAATTATTTCGCAGGGCATAAGTATACCTTAAAGGGACAATATAAAAATTTAGCCACATTAAAAAATATTTTAAGGCCGGGCGTGGTAGTTCATATCTGTAATTCCAGCGGGAGGCTGAGGTGGGCAGATCACCTGAGGTCAAGAGTTCAAGACCTGCCTGACCAACACGGAGAAACCCAGTCTCTACTAAAAATACAAAATTAGCCAGGTGTGGTGGTGCATGCCTGTAATCCCAGCTACTCGGGAGGCTGGGGCAGGAGAATCACTTGAACCTGGGAGGCGGAGGTTGCGGTGAGTCGAGATCGCGACCTTGCACTGCAGTCTGGGCAAAAAGAGTGAAACTTCGTCTCAAAAAAAAAAAAAAAAAAATTTAAGATATCAGCAAAACAGTGGACTATAAAGCATCAAGTTCTTAAACACCCCCACCGCCTGCCCCCACCCCCCAGAAACATTAAAAAACACAAGCAGCAAGTATCTAAACCTACTTTTATGGAGCTGTGAAAAATACTCAAAAGTTTACAGCAAACAAGCAAATGCCTAATGAAAAAAGAAAAAAACAAAAACAAAAACAAACCTATCTTCAAAATAATAGAAAAGTTTTGTGGTGTCTTTACTCATACTTGCCCCTCCCTCTCCCTGGCATGACAGTGGTCTTGGTCTGGAAACCGGAGCATTCCAGTTCTCATTCCCTCTCTCAAAACAAACAGAGCAGAACAGACTTTATTTGCAAATTATTTGTACATTTGTTCTAACCTGCCTGAGGGATACTAGAAGGACTAATGCAAGGTACTCATCTCTGTTTCATCTAATTTAGAACTCAGGCAGTAAAAGTGTGGGAGGGCCTGATAAAAGCTAAGGCTGCTTTTTACCACTAGACCAGCCCTAAAAGAAATGCTAACGCGAGCCCTTCAGGTTCAAATGAAAGGATGCTTGACAGTAACTTGAAGCCATATAAATAGATGAAGGTCTCAGGTAAAGCTAAATACATAGGCAGATAACAAAGCAGGTAATATTGCAATTTTGGTTTGTGACTCTTCTTTTTATTTTCCACATTATTTAAAAGACAAATGTATAAATAACAATTATAAACCTATATCATTGGGTAGACAGCGTATAAAGATATAAATATGAATAACATGAAGATATAAAGAGGTAGTTTTGTATGTGATCAAAGTTTAACTAGTATCCATGCAAATTACATTGTTATAAATTTAGAATGTCATACTAAGCCTGACAGTAACCACAAAGAAAATACCTGTAGAATATAAATGAAAGAAATAATAAAGGAATCAAAGCTTTTCACTACAAAAAGATCAACTGAACAAAAATAAGGCAGTGATAGAACAAATTAGCAACAAAAAAGCTATAAGAAAAGAAATAACAAATGGCAGAAGTAAATCTTTCCTTAACAGTAGTTACTTTAAGTGTAAATATATTAAAATCTCCAAAGCACAGAAATTAGCAAAACATGATCCAACTATATGTCATCTGTAAGAGACTTAATTTAGATCTAAAGACACAAATACGTTGAAAGATGGAAACAGGCTGATAGGTGGAAAATGACATTACATGCAAATGTAACCAAAAGATAGATGGGGTTGTTATACTATTATTGGACAAAATAGAATTTAAGTCAAAACTGTAAAAGGAGAAAGACACACATTATATTTTGATAGAAGTATCAAAAATATATAACAATTATAAATTATGCACCAAACAACAAAACCCCCAAATATGTGAAACGAACATTCCTAGAATGGAAGGAAGAAACAGTTCTACACACTGGAATAGAAAGGAGATAATAGTCGAAGACTCAATACCTTGCCTTCAATAACAGGTACAACAGAGAGAATATCAATAAGGAAATACTAAATTTGAACAAAACTGTGAACAAATTAGACCTAACACACATATACAGAATACTCTATCCAACAATAAATTACTCATTTTTCAAGCATACATAGAACATTCTACAGAACAGACAATAATGTTAAGCCACAAAACAAATCGCGATAAATGTTAAAAGATTGAAATCATACAAAAAAAATTCCAATCACAATGGAATGAAACTCAGAATCAATAACAGAAGGAAAATAGGAAAATTCATAAATATGTGGAAATTAAACTATGCAGTCTTAACAACCAATAGATCAAATAATAAATGACAAAATAAATTAGAAAATGCTTTAAGACAAATGAAAATAAAATCACAACAAACAAAAACTTATGGGATGACCAAAAGCAAGTGCTGCTGGTTTTACAAAATAAAACAAAAAGACTATGAGTAGAATACTATGAGCATTTGTATGCCAACAAATTGAATAATCTAGATGAAATAAACAAATTCTTAGCAACCCACTATCTGCCAAAACTGAAAAATGAAGACAGAAAATCTGGACAGACTCATAACTACTTAGGAGACTGAATTAATAATCAAAAGGCTTCCAACAACAACAAAAAAAGCATTGGACCCCATGTTTCTGCTGGTGATTTCTACTAAACATTTAAGGAAGAACTAACTCCAATCCTTCTCAAACTTTTCTCACAAATTAAAGAGTAAGGAACACTTCCAGCCTCATTTTATGAGACCAGTATTGCCCTGATAACAAAACCAAAGACACTACAAGAAAAGAAAACTACAAATCAATATTCCTTGTGAATATTGATGCAAAAATCCTAGACCAAATACTAGCAAAATAAATTCAGCAACATATTTAAAGCATTATACACCACTACCAAGTGTGTTTTGATAAATTTAGATAAACTCAACTTCATCAAAATGGAAAATTTTTGTGTATCAAAGAACACTTTCAAGGCTGGAATAGTAGCTCATGCCTGTAATCCCAACACTTTTGGGAAGCCAAAGCAGGAGGATTGCCTCAGCCCAGGAGCTCAAGACCAGCCTGGGCAACATATAGAAACCTCACCTCTACAGAAAAAAAATAAAAATTAGCCAGGCATGGTGGCATACACCTGTAGTCCTAGCTAGTTGGGAGGCTGAGGTGGGAGGATCACTTGAGCCTAGGAGTTCAGACTTCAGTGAGCTGTGATCATACCACTGAACTCCAGCCTGGGTGACAGAGTGAGACCTGGTCTCAGAAAAAGAACATTTTTAGGAGATTAAAAAGAAAAACCACAGAATAGGAGAAAATATTTGCAAATCATCTATCTTATATAAGATTAATATCTGAAATACATAATGAACTCCTAAAACTCAACAATGGCAATGAAAAACAAACAGCTCAATTCAAAAATGGGGAAAGGACTTAATTAGACATTTTTCCAGAGAAGATTCCTGAATGGCCAATAAGTACACGCAAAGATGCTCAACTTCACTATCAGTAAAATGCAAATAAAAATTTCAATTAGGTATCACTTTATAATGATTGGGGTGGCTACTATCAATAAAATAAGAAATGACAAGTGTTAGTAAGGATATGGAACTATTGGAACACTTGTGTTATGCTGGTGGGAATGTAAAATGGTACAGGTGCTATGAAAAACAGTTTAGAGATTCCTCAAAAAGTTAAACATAGAACTATCATAAGACCCAGCAATACCACTCATATATATATATGAATTATTAGAACAGAGGTAAGTGGGCCCTATGGTGAGAAATAAAAATTTCTAGAGGACCTTTTGGTATTACATATGAAAATACCACATGATTAATTCCATATTTGGGTATTCACCCTAAGAAAACTGTCGCAGATATACACACAAGAATGTGCATTATAATATTACTTCTAATAGCAAAATTTGGAAACAACACAAATGACTAATAATAGTGATTGGTTAAATTGTGATATATCCATATGATACATTTTTGTAACACAATGTCAACTTTTATAAAAATATTTAATGACATAACAAAATGCCCATGATATATTGATTCAATGGAACAAAATAGAAAAAAAGAAATGATCAATGTAATTCCAAATGAAAAGAAATAATAGAAGCAATACTAGAAATATATAAACACCAGTATATAGCAAGATCATCTTTAGATGCTGATCATAAACATTTAATTTTACTTAAATTGTTCTATTTTTCCAAATTTACATTATAAAGAGAATATGCCTTATTTTATCATTTAAAAATAGAGGTACATTTTAAAAATCTTTTACAATAAAGATAGGTCTATATACACATAGTGGCTTGAGGGAGAGGAGGGGAATGGTTAATCCAGGCAAATGAATGAAATATACTCCCTGATAACTAGGTGCTTGATTCCAACTTTTCCTGTCAATCCCTCAGCAATCTGAGGCGGTAGAAAGACAATGTTTTCAGAAATAAATCTGATAATTTAATTTAAAGCACCTTAAAACAACTTCTTTAGAAGAAGATTCCTAATAAATATATTCAAAAATATATAAAGATCCTAGCCGGGCACGGTGGCTCATGCCTGTAATCTCAGCACTTTGGGAGGCTGAGGGAGGCAGATCACCTGAGGTCGGGAGTTCAAGACTAGCCTAACCAACATGAGGAAACCCTGTCTCTACTAAAAATACAAAATTAGCCGGGTATGGTGGTCCATGCCTGTAATCCCAGCTACTTGGGAGGTTGAACCAGCAGAATAGCTTGAACCAGGGAGGTAGAGGTTGCAGTGAGCCGAGATCGAGCCATTGCACTCCAGCCTGGGCAAAAAGAGTGAAACTGTCTAAAAAAAAAAAAAAGAAGAAGAAAGAAAATCCTAAGACTGTCTTGAGTGGTAAGAAAGTCACGAGAATTTCTGGGCTTAGCCCCCCAGTTCTAGGAAGACATGATGATATTACTTCTATTTTAAAGATGAAATAGGTTGTCCAAGATAGGAACTCCTTTTGGAAACATGGAGACAAGGAAAGAAAACAAGAGAAGGGGAGGAAGGGAGCATTCAAATAAATAGTGCAATCAAAATCAAAGTTGGACTTCACTACATTCTAGTGCATGTAACATTATACTGTGTTTTATTATAACAGAGATTCCAAAACATCTCTTCTGAAAGAATTTCAGTTGTTCTCTCAGTGAAAACAGGTTCCATGTGTTAAAGTCAGAGCACTCCTGGGGAAAATTATTTCCTGAATATGATGAGCTGCCTACAAATAAGAATATAAAGTTTGCCAACTATTTGTTGGCTATTTGTGGAACTGTTAAATTCCTAACAAAGGTTTGCCTGGCAATGAACTGAGTAACAATGTTGTACTCATTAACATAATAGTTGGGGAGTAACTTTCTCCACAGATCCTTTCAACTGTAAATTAAGGGAGTTGAAGTAGATGGTCTCTAAAGACCTTTTCAACTGGAAGATTCTAAGGTCTTTGTCAAATAGACAAATAGACGGTTCCAACACATGCTAAAATTGGCCCGTTCTCCCTTCAAATCCTCAACAGCTGGAATAAGGACAGTAGAACACATACCATACTGCAGATTTATGTTGAAAATCTTAGTTTCATCATTGGTTTGTTTTGAAATAATGCCTGTGCTATGAACTAACAATACGATTTTGCTTATTATGGAAACAATACTAATTTTTAAATAGGTATCTGAAGTTATATCTTTAATCCAGATGTAAAGGAATAAAGACCTATTCTGTTCATCACAGGGTGTAACAGCTCAAAAGACACAAACATTCAGAGACTCAAACTATAATTCCAAGGAAAATATATATCAATATCTTAAGAGAGAGAGTCTTCATTTTCAGTTTGCTTATAGTTAAGAGGCTGAGTCAAGTTTTCAGTGACAGAAAAAAAGATTAGCTGTCAAAATTGCAAACTCCTGATTTATAACAGAAGTAGTAAAGGAACACTAACCAGAAGGTGCTGTTATAATTTCTAAAATCCATCATATCTCACATGTATCATTTTTCTCAAAAACTGTTAAGTGTTACCATACAATGTATTTTTTAACAGCCTAAAATCCTTTTTAGAAACTCTGAGCTTTGGGATTGACTATGATGGACAAGTCTTGAAGAAGGATTCAAAACAGAAGTAAGACAGCACTCAATCTCAACTTAAATACAGGTCAGCTTCAGTCAAAATATCCACCTTCTTTCTGTACTGCGGAAAACCTATACAAAATTCAGACTTTAAGGTTTTTTGTAAAAATCTTTTGTCTAATATCCTACATAAAAATGTCCAGATAATTCTTTTCTTATTGAAACAAACACATTTTCAAATAGAGAGCTCTCTCAGGTAGCCATCTCCCCTATAAGTAACCAATGAAAAAGTAAAAGATATAAAGAAATAATATTAGGAAAGACTGGTAATAAGATGTGAAACCTCTGGCCTCCCTCTAGATATTGAAATAGGTGATCAGGTAAGCATTGACTTTCCTATCATTTTCTGTCTGGCTAATGGTCTGTGGGAAATAAGTTAGTTAATCTATTTAATTTCTTTTAAAAACATTTCATCTTCCTATTACATTCAATCTTAGGGTAGTTTTCAAACTATCTATCTTCTCCTTCCTCTAGATATGTACGCATTTATCTTTTTGTATTGAATCAATATAGTACATTTCCTCAAAAACAATTTGCTACAATACATAATGCAAACTTTTAACTAAAACAGAGAACTCAGAGGAAGAATAAGAAGAAAAAATAAAACAAGTCTAGAACTTAGGAAGAAAAATGAGCCATAAGACCTTGCAGATACAGATAGATAGATAGAGTGTGTGTGTGTGTGTGTGTGTGTGTGTGTGTGTGTGTGTGTGTGTGTGTTTACATAACAGAAAATTAAAGTTCAGGTTGCTGAAAGTTTTTGAAGCCAAATTAACAGGTGATTGAGACTCTCTTAGAGAATAAACACAGCACCTTGCCCTGGCAAATGCAAAACTACCAGATTCCAAATCCAGGGAAATGGGCCTCGTCTTTCCCATGCCCAGCTGAACAACCAAATGCAAGCTCTCTCCAACTGAGTACTTTCAAGATGCCACTCCAGGATAGCCTAGGACTGCTAAATTAGCCTTCATACCAACCCCAAACTGAGTGTGTACTTTATTGCCTGGTACATAGTGGGTACTCAATCAATATTTATCGAAACAGGAAGGAAGAAAGGGAGGAAGGAAAAGAAAGACGTGCTTATAACAGGATGCTTCCAACAATACTGAAGTATGGCTTTAATATGACTCAATTTTCTGTTTAAACAGACTCTTTTTTCTTATGCATGCAAATCAAATCATGGCTCCATCCCTTATTTTCATAATATTCTTGAAGTATAAACAAATATATCGCATACATGATAATTGTATATAAGACACTGTGCATTTATGAACACACTATTTGTTATATATTATTAAGATATGTACACATTTTAGGTAATGACTTAAAAATTGTTTCGAGTAAGTCATTAATTTACACTGGGGGAAAAAACAGCAGAATGTGAAGACAAGCTTGGATTAATTTTATATTAACAGTACTTAATATAAAAGATAAAAAATAGAGGCCAAAAGAGGCCGGGCACAGTGGCTCACGTCTGTAATCCCAGCACTTTGAGGGGTCAAGGCGGGCAGATGACGAGGTCAGGAGAGTGAGACCATCCTGGCCAACATGGTGAAGCCCCATCTCTACTAAAAATACAAAAATTAGCTTATTATGGTGGCACTTGCCTGTAATCCCAGCTACTCAGGAGGCTGAGGCAGGAGAATCACTTGAAGCAGGGAGTCAGAGGTTGCAGTGAGCTGAGATCGCACCACTGCACTCCAGCCTGGCAACAGCGTGAGACTCAAGTCTTTAAAAAAAAAAAAAAAAAAAAAAAAAAAAGAGGACAACACAAAGGTAAACCATAACAATCTAAAGATCTCAACACTTCTAATAAGAAAAAAGCAGAAACTATGGATTGCAGCTGGACTTTGAGTATTTTAATCATGTAATTAAGCTATCTTATTACTTTCCTAAGACTACCAGGAAAGGAGAGACCACATGCCTTACACCTGTTGCTGAAACTTCAATTTGTACTTTCTTCCCTTGTGTCACCAGCTTATCGGCTTAATCACCACAATTATGTGCTCTTTGGACACTGTTCGAGTTTCCTACATGGATAGCTGTTACACCGTTCAACACACACTGTTTCCCTCTGAATGTAAATCTCCACTGCATATCAGGGTTTCAGGTCAGCAAGCTTCCCTCTCTTCTGAGTCCAGGAAATGTTACAAACTAAGTGTTGTCAATAATTGGATGAATTCCAAGTGAAAATCAGGGGAGTGGCTGATTTACAAAGCACCTTTTTCTCAGACAATCCGAACTATATTAACACCCCAGCATGGTGTTGGTGGTCACACAATTGGCCGTGGTTACCTTTTAAATAAGCTGTAAATATACATGCAAATATTTAGGAGAAGTTAGAAGTTATGTTCAACTGTAAAATTCAAAAGATGTTATGCTGATAAAAATGAAAGTTGGCAGTAAAAAGGTTTCTAACATTTTACAAAATCTAAGTTGTACTCATAGTACATTCCTTTGTGTTACATGCTGGTATAAATTTTTACCCTCAGATTTGCAACCTCTCCCTAATAATACTTCCTTTTGTGTTTTTATTCTGCTGATAAGTTTTAAAAACTAAGCACTCATTGATTAATTCAACAAATGTTTATTACACATACAATAAGTGACAAGCACTATTTTAGATACCGAAAAAAACTAAGTTTCTGCATTCATGGAACTTATATTCCCCAGTAGAAAGAGACAGGTAATAAACAACTGAAATACATATACATTTATATGTGTATACTCATGCATGGTGATAGGCACACCATGGAAAAAGAAAAACATAAAGCAGGTGAGAAAGTGATGAGGAAGAAGTATGCTGGGATCAGAGTTTTTTAATAGGATTGTCAGGGAAGGCCTCACTGACAAAGTGACATCTAAGCAGAGGCCACGAGGTGCAAACCAGGTGACCATCTGAGGAAACAGGATTCCCAGCAGAGGGAAAAGCAGCGCAAAGGCTACAAAAAGTCGATGCTTGTGTGTTTGAAGAAACGTAAGGCTGGAATCAACTGCATAAAGAACAGTGGCAGAGCCTTGTCGGACGCGGTGAGGGTTTTGGTTTTTACTCTGAAATGGGCCCTTTAGAGGGTTGAAGACTGTGAATGAATGCTGCAGTAATCTGCTAGGTCATTTACTTTTAAAGCATCACTCTGACTGCTATGTAAAATACTATATTTAAACCACATGATTGGGAATGCCAGGGTGAAAACAAGGAGACAAATTAGGAGGTTACTGCCATCATCCAGGCAAGAAATGACGGTGCCCTGGGTGTGGGGGCCAGCAATGGAGGCAGGGAGAAGTATTCAGATTCTGAATATATTTTTAGGCTGACAGGATTTTCAGGGTGACTGGATTTAAGATGTGAGAAAAAGGGAAAAGTAAAGTGTGACTAAGGTTTGGGGCTTGTACAACAGGAAGACTGGAGTTACCCTTCTGGGAAATAGAGACGAATACAGGACAAGCAGGTTTGGAGCAAGTCAGGGGATCAGAAGGTTTGTTTGGGACTTGTAAACTGTAAGATTTAGAAATCTAAGCAGAAATGTCCATTAGGCAGTTAGATAGACAAGTCTGAAGTTCAGAGGAGCAATACATGCCATAGATATAAATTCAAGAGTTGTCAGCAAGTGAATGTTTTTTAAAGCCAGGACACCAGATGAGATCCCTTAGGGACAGAATGCAGATAGCAGAAGAAAAGCTGGTTAGTGGCATCTGCATGACTCCCTTATTATCCCCCGCTCTGATCAAATACTGAAAAGTCACATTTACAATCAATTTGCACCAAGTACCATTATTTTGGAGGAACAAACAAAGGCAGACACTGAGTATATAAATGCTGCATTCATACCAACAGCAAAAGCTGTTTCTGCCCATCATGTGAATGGTTTCATAGCAATTTCAACAGGAACAAAAAAGCAGCAAAAGTTTTTATCACATGGTACACAGTACTTCTGCCATGCTGAACTCTGAAGATCTATGGTGTGTAACTCTACACCACACTGATTTCTCAAGTAGCAATTTCATTCCAGCAAACATCATTGTCACATGAAACTTGTGTCATTAATTTGAATGCCATTGCTTTTGTAGTTTCAAAATTTGTTTTTAAATAATTTTAGGCGCTACGAGCATAATACATTTATACCTGATTATATATTTGTACATTTTAGAGTAACATTACAACAAAAAATTATTTATGTCAATACTAAGGTCCCTGAGAATGTCTTTCAAAAGGGTCCATAAAATATTCAAGTTTAGGAAGCACAATGACAAACAGGTTTCATTTTTGAGACCAAAGTATACATGAACATCGTTCAAATGCAAGAAAAAAAATATGTTCTAAACTTACAAATATCAGTTTTACAGGGAAATATATTTAAGGCAATTTGCAACTTTATATATGATATTCTATATCATCATATACACTATATATTTATATATATAATTTTCTATTTATATGCATAATAGGTACACACAAGTGTACATATTTAAGGAGACAAAGTAAACAGTGGTAAACAGCACAGGTTCTAAAGTTGGATTATTTGGGTTTCAATATCAGCTCAACCCTTTAATAGCTTTAGTTTCCTTATAATAATAATAGTATAGCTGGCTCCTACCAAAAGTGGTAACAGTAGGCTATGGCTACATTTGTAGTAATGTAACATCCCATAGGGCCTGAGACTCTGCCACTGGTTTCAAGTCTCCTAGGAGCTCCAGAGGAAGATGTTCCCTTAATTTCTGCTTATTATAGCCTTGGGTCACTGTTCTGCCAAAAGGGGTGTGCTATGCACACCCAGTTAGGATCTTTGAGTTCTCCTTCACTGGACCTTTCCTCTGTTCCCTGAGATTCAACTTACTTAGGAAGACTACCAACCTATATCAGGATACCACATCCCTCAGAGGCACAGACTTAGAGGTTTGATGACAATAAATTCTTTTTGATATCTTATTATTTTGAGACCCCATGCTAAGAACTTTACAGACATTCGTTTGTTTAATCTTTTTAACAGGTCTGTAACATAGGGATTATCATCCCCATTTTACAGAGAAGAAGAGTGAAAAAATAATTATGCAAAGGTTACAGAGATGGTAACTATATTTAGGTTCCTGTGAGATCATTGCCTTGGCTCTTATCCCTATGTTTACACTTCTCACCATTACTAGCATGAGTGTAGGCTATGGATTCTGAAATTTAACTGTCACCTAAAGTCTGTAACTGCTCCTAGGGTCTGTAACTGGTTGAGAATGGCTTAAATCTCAAACTCTTCTGTGCCTTCTATGAATCACTGCCAATGGAAAACAGCCTATTTGGGGGAATGAGAGGTATGAAGAGCGGCTTCCATTAAGGCCAACATGACATCTTTAATTGAAAGGTTTTCTAAGCCTGCCTTGAAAGCAGAGCAATATCAAGATAAAAAGCTGGCTCCAGAAGGGCCTAGGGGTCCCTGGAATTCCCAAAGGGCTCAGGGTCACAGCTAAGACAGAAGTCCTCACAGTGATGTGTTTGATTAAGGTTTAGATAGAACCTGTGTCATAGTTTACTGGGCTAAACAGAAGGTGCAGGCAGAGAAATTGCAATTTTAGAAGCTGGATGCAATTTGAGTTTAAAAGGAAGATAGAATTCTTCACAGAAAGAAACTGCTATTTCATTTTGGGGAAAAATACATTAATGACACTTTTGGTTATGCGGATGTGGGATTCTTGGGGCACTTCTAGAAAATACAGATTGAAAGAAAATGTCGTTTAATTGCTATGTATAATAAAATAACAGAAAATTCCAACTTCCACTGGTTCTATGAGAGTGGGGTCTAAGTCTTTTGAGGTTGAGAACGGAGAGCTACCAAGTTGCATAAACTCCAGGGGATGCTATTTTCATCGCAGTCTATGGTAAATAGTGCCCCCCATAGTTGCACAGTCTACAGCCTGTGAAGCCATACAGGGAGGTGCTGGTAAGGAGCAGCTTGAACTGAGAAGAAAAATAAAACAAGATGAGAAAATATAACAGGTCTTTGGGGATCATGTGAGAAGTAGCCACCACCAGTATGGGAAGCTTGGCAACAAAAATGGATGCCAAAGCTTAGTGACTGTGATACTAATTCTTAGTAACACAGTGATAGTATTATTATCTTAGACTGAATTTTAAGTGTTCTCTATATAACCTCCATCCTTTAACCTCAGACATTCAGGAAAGGTCTAACATACCCAATAGCATTATGGGGGTAACACTGTGGGAAGTGAAGCAGGAAGAGCCATGTTTAAATTTCGGGTTAATGAGAACCAGAGAAAACTTTAGGAGCTGGTAGAGAGAAAATATTAAGGGAATTCAGCTGGGAGCAGGAATTCAACGTGAAAGCAAGCAGGTGACTAACTACTCCCTAATCCTTATCCCTAATGAATCCTCAAAAGTGTGATAGATTTCTTAGAGTTGAAGATTTGAATCTCTCTTTTTTTTTTACCCTTAAGAAAAAAAAATCTATCCCAGAATACTGGGCAATCTTGGTTCATACTAAGTTTAGAGGCCTTACGGTCACTAGAGCAAGAACATAGTATCTTTTTCTCAAATAAGAGTCCTGGCAATTCCCCCAGGGAAGAATGCCAGCTATGCTGTCATCTGCAAACACTTTAAGATCAATACAGGCAAGGTTCTGGCTGTCTCAACCTGGACTACCTCATGCCCAGTGATACTTTTCTGGAAGGGATCCATGAGAGTGACCTCAAGTCAGCCAAAGTCCTGAGGCTGGAGGACTGGAGACAGTCCCACTGTCTAGGTGGGGGCTTTCCTTTCTAGAAGCTGGTAGGGTTATCTGCTCAGGTTGGTCTCTACCAGAAGAAGACATGGAGACAAGTGTGAGAGTGTTTGTAGTTAAGTAGTTTGTGTAAATGCTGATGACAGAGCATTGATAGAAAAGTAAGGAAGTCAGAAAGGAAACCAAAGGAGATAATAAAGTGTTTACTTATTAAACAGTTTACATTTATCAGCAACTGGAGCTCAATCCTGCTAAGGAACCTAAAATACAGTGTACCCTATATTTCCTATTTATCCCAAATGGGAGGCAACAGGGCCTTGCTACTCAAAATGTGGTTTGAAGGTTAGCATCATTTGTAAGCTTATTAGAAGTACAAATTCTGACTACACAGCCACAAAAAACAATGAAATCATGTCCACTGCAGCAACATGCAGTTGACATGCTGCAGCTAAAGGCCATCATCCTAAACACATTAACACAGGAACAGAAAACTAAAGGAGCTAAACATTGAGTACACACAAAAAGACAAGAACAGACACTGGGGCCTACTAAAAGCAGGAGGGTGGAAGTGGAGTGAGGATTTAAAAACTAACTGCAGGGTACTATGCTCACTACCTGGGTGACAGGATCATTCGTACACCAAACCCCAGTGACACACAATTTACCCATGTAATAGACCTGCAAGTGTACTCCCTGAACCTAAAATAAAAGCCAAAAGAAAAAAAAAAAGAAATGCAAACTCTGGGCCTCACCTCCAACTTACTAATTTTTAAACAACTTTTCAAGATTCTTAACCATTGATACAGTTTGACAGAAACTAAGCTAGGGTATTAATCTACAAACTCTTGCCACTCATTCATCGATGTCTCCTGGGTTTGAACTCCCCAACACTTCTGGCCTACTCCCTCTCTCCTCCAAGTTGGGTTGGCTTCAGGAGCCAGAGAAAGCCCTCAAGAAAGAGTAAAAGGTACTTGCAATTGAAAATTTTCATGTCTACCTGCACAGGAAGGGTGAATGCTTTGGAGATATGGGAAGATCTATAGCTCTGCTACACTTTCATGTTTCTTCTAAAGATTCTGGCAGATCTGATTCAGTTCGGTAGTTGGAGTTCCCAACCCACAAACAGTGGCTTAGTATTTGAGCATTCTTGTATCGATGCCTTCCCCAACCCAAACAGCGATTAAGGACACTAAGCCTCAAGTTTATAGCCATCTGAGCAAGCGCAGCTCAAGCAGCCCACAAAACCTGGTTAGGATAAGGTGGAAATTTGGCCCAACCAGATGAAATACGAACTCTGCCCGTGGGACAGCTGACTCAAAGTGCCATGCTATTTTCTAAATGGTATGATATACAAGGCAACACAGTAGAGGTTATGCTCTGTCTCTGCATTCAGATAGACATGGATTTCAATCCCATCTTTGATGGTTACTGGACCTGGATGACTCCAGGTAAATTACTTAATCTCTCTGGGTCTCAGTTGCCTCACCTGTACAAAGGGAATAACAATAATAATAATAATAATAATAAAATACCAATAACATAGGGTTTCATGAGAGGATAAAATGATATTCTGGATACCAAGTGATATGCACAGTGCCTGGCACTTAGTAAGGGCTCACTGAGCATTGAGAGTTACAGTTGTAGGGGTACCATCACAGAAGTCAAAGCTGAATGCAAGGTCACAGCAAATTAGACAAGCTTCCATTGCAGGGGGATCCAGCATTTCTGTTCTATAAACATTTACTGAGGAACTATCACTTACCTGGCATGCAGGGGCTACAGAAAAAAAAAAAAAAAAAAAAAAGCCAAAGCAGACCTTAGAAGAAGAACCTAGAGCAAGTCCAGGCAAAGACAGCCCACGGCAAAGTAAAATCTGCTCAGGAGACAAGACAGGTTCAAAATTCATGTCAGGTACCAGCAGGACTAAGCTCTAGATGTGCTTGACATGGGCAGGAGGTACAGCAGGAGTGAAGGTTCTGTATGTAGTAGTTTAGCCAAGACAGAGAATTGATAGACAGGGTTACTTTGACTAACTCAAGGCCTAGGTCTAAGGCACATACTACCAACAGCCCTAAAAGTAGTTCATTGCCAGGATAAAAATCTGAGGCAAATAAAGACTTCTTCTCTGGAATCAACCAAGCTTCTCTCTAGAGGTAAGCCTTACTTGATCTGAAATAGCCAGTGCCTATAAAACGATTCCACATAAAGAGTAAGATGATATTCAACCAATAGTTATCTAATGCCATATCTATGGCTAATGAACCAATATAGACAACCAAATGCTTAGTGGGCGCTACCCACTTGGCTTCTGTTTGAGTCCTCCCATGTTTATACTCCTCTGAAGCAGGGACTGATATCCTGGCAGTTGAACCTCAGTGATAATATGACCTATCCAGGTAAGCAAAACATTTTCACTGAAAATTTAAAGAAATGTGGAAAACATTTATAGTCTTCTCTCAAAGAGGAATTGATGGCAAAGGGAAATCAGACTCTCTCGGGAGCATACTTAAGTAATCACCAGAGGCCTCCACACTGCCACCCAGGGAAAGTTGGTGTGGTCTACTGAAGAGCTTTCATTCTATTAGCAAGTGTTATGCGAAGTTGGTGTGAGAAACAAACTGCTGGGTCAATGAAGAGGGTAGCCTTTGGTTCTACTTCTTCATCCTTCTCAGATATAAGACAGAGGAATATCTCTAAATGAATATTGGACATTGTCAACTACAAAAAAAAAAACCAACAAAACAGCGTAATAAGTACGACAAATAATACTGAAATCTTAATATGATTCATGCACACTAAGTGTGCACATATTTTACAAGTGTATTAACTCTTATCCAACAATCCTATAAAGGAGGTACTATCTCCATTTTATAGATGCAATACTAAGGCACAGATAAGTTGCATAACACTAAAAGTCACACAGTCAGTAAATGCCAAAGGTGGCACTTGAACCCATACAGTCTGGTTTCAGGGCCTGCTCTTTCCACCGCTATAGCATACAGTTAAATCTTAGTTTTTAGTGATACTGCATGTCTAGCCTGAAATGGGACAGGCATGTCTAGGACCAGCCCTGAATTTAGTTAGGGTAACATAAAGAAATGTGAAGAAAGAGCAAATATTTTCTTACAGTTAAAAACAAAATAAAAATATTATTTGACCTAAGTGAAGAAGCTCATAAAGCTTAATTATTGTGAATCACGTTTTGCCTAAATAAAAGCAAGCAAGTTTTAAATTGCATTTCCAGAATATAAAATCCAGTTAAGACATTGGTAGTTTCAGTAAATGTAGTCACCTGATGCCTTTCCAGTGAAATTTCTAAAGCATTACATATTTACTTCATTTTGAGAGCATCCTTAACAATGATTCCCACAGGAATTCGATTTTACTGGGAATGGCTTTTTAGTATATTAAATGACACATCGAAACCTAATCTTGAACAATATGACAAAGTTGTTCACTGCTGGGAATCAATGTTAGCAGTCAGACTACACTGTCAAACTGTAATTAAAGACAGCTCAAAAGAGAGAGGGAAAGAGAGTGTGCGAGAGGTGCAGAAAGCTGCTTATGAAGCCAGAAAACAGAGTCACCACCAGCTTTAGGGTGACACAAAGTAAGAGCAGCTTCCAAGGAGATGCCGGGGGAGGGAGAGGGAAGGACAGTTTATACTTGCCAAATAAATAAATACAGACCCACAGATGAACACATGAAATCCCAAGAGAAGATAAAAATAGAGAAAATAGAGCAGGGTAAGAAAGACTTTAAATGAAAATTAAATCTATATCCAGTAGAAATGGTGCTATACTTTCTTATTGTGTTTTTTTTTCATTGCCACCAGAGTAATATCACTAGATCTGAATGAAAGGATTGTTTAAAAATATGGTGGCTAAAAAATGTCTGTAGATCATTAGGACTATAAAAGTATCTGCAAGGATGCATTACAGTTTCTCATGGTAACAGAACTCAGATTTGCATTCAACGGCTTCATACTAAAAGCCCATTCTGAGAAAGGCTCTTTGTAAGGTGTTAAGGGACACAAAATTGAAGAAGGCTGAGCCCTTCCTACAAAGAAACAAAACTTAATTTTGGCATCAAGTCATCAGAACTCTCTCTTTGCTTCTGAAATGTCAATGATTAATATGTGATATGCTGAAGTATTTACAGAATGACTACTGAGACATGACAAAGATGGTGAGTTTCAGGGAATTAGTCACTGAACAAATATTTACTAGGTATTTACTATCTGCAAAGCAATGGGCTGGCAAGGATGGGCACATAAGAGAGCCAAAGACAATGTCTTCCTATCCTTGAGGAATGCAACATCTATTTAGTTGAAAAGATAAGGGCAAGATAGCTAACCACACAATGCTAAGGGGGAAAAGTTGCAGAAGTTCAAAAGAAGGAGACTAAATAGCAGTCTCAAACAGTTTCTGTATATAAATAGCTTACAATATTGATAAAATCTAGCACGGTTCTAGTTCTAAAAATCTTCTTTTACACATTCTTTCTACTGGGTTCCCTTTTTCTCTACCCAATGCTCCATCTTGACTTACAAGAATATAAAATCAGAATACTTCTAAGCCAGGACCTTTTCCATATGTAAAAGGAAATACATATTTGCCTTTTCCATAGGTAAAAGGTGATATTTAAATAATTTTAACTAGTTCATACTTCATAAAGAAACCTACAAAATTTTAACTGCTATCCTATTTACTGCTATTTTCTACAAATAAAAGGTTACTTCGATGAAGAATAAGTACATCTTATCCATTGTTGGAGTTCTTCCCATAAGATATGTCAGAGAGGAGCAAAGTTTTGTCAAACAGGTCCTCATGATTCTATAAAAGAAAGTATCCTCTAAGATCTTGTCCTATTTTTACATATTTAATAAATATTCTCATTTTCCATCAGTCCAAATTGTCCAGTTATGATCCACAGTAATAATTCAAGTTACTGTTGTTTTGACATAATAGTCTTCTTTTTTCTGGAGACAGAGTTTTGCTCTTATTGCCCAGGCTAGAGTGCAGTGGCGCAATCTCGGCTCACTGCAACCTCCACCTTCCGGTTTCAAGTGAGTCTCCTGCCTGAGCCCCCAAGTCGCTGGCATTACAGGCACCCGCCACCACGCCCAGCTAATTTTGTTGTATCTTTAGTAGAGACAGGGTTTCACCATGTTGGTCAGGCTGGTCTCGAACTGCTGACCTGGTAATCCACCCACCTCGGCCTCCCAAAGTGCTGGGATTACAGGCATGAGCCACCACGCCCGGCCCTCTTTTTTTATTAGGTAAAATCAGACAATAAAGTTTCACAGTAATGGCTCAAGTTATTTTGGATTTTGACCTCTAGTCAACGAATTGAAAGCATAGTGCTGTAAACACCTATATGTAATAGATTCTTCACAACTATTACTTTTTCTGTGCAAAATATTTGTAGCTTATAATTAGATCTCCACTCCAATAAAACTATAATTATGATATAATTTGACAGAATTTATGATTTCTATAATTATGATAGAAATACAAGATCTGAGACTGAATTTAACCATAGGTACAAATATGAATTTGTAAGCAAGCAAAAAACCAGTCACATAGGCTATTATGAAAGATCAATGAAGTCCCACCTTTCTGCCCATTTAGATATTCTGACAAGAATCTTACATGAAATAATCTAAGCAGATACGACTCCATTCTAGCAGCAGTATTTAGCTAATCTTCTAATGAGTTCAAGTGACAGAGTGCCCTGAACATGGCTGAGCACAGAGTAGGACAAAGTCCTCCAATAGCCTACTGGACTCCCTTAGATTCTTAAATCCTCTTTGTTTCAGACTGGAGATGCCTGTAGGATATTTCTAACCAACACACATATTTGAACCTATTTCACTAAAGAAGAAAATTATTCCTAATATCCATTAACAAACCCTTCCATAATAGTCAGACCTAAAGATAATTAAAGTCTCACAGCAGCCGAAAAAGGGCTTTTGGTTAAGTCTTCCTACTAAATAACCACCTCTGTAGTATTGTCAAGTTGCTTTAAATCCTAACTGATCACCCAAGTGTTCCTTCAAATCTTCTTACTAAAATTATTTTTAGCTTAGTACATAAATTACTGTTAGAGCGTCTTCAAAAGTCTCAATATGGTCTTGGATTTGTGAATTTTTGCTTTTCTGTATTTGAACTTCATATTAGATACATGTAAGTTTAGAATTATTTAACTCTAGTAATATGCTTACTTTAAATTTTATTTTTTATGACACAATCATAGCTATCCTACCTTTCTTCAGTTGGCATTTGCCTGGTATAGCTTTTTATTTTTCTTTTTTCAACTTGAAATGTTCTGTATGTTTTAAATGTGCCTTTATTCTAACAATCTTTTTTCTTTAATTAGTGACTTCAGTCCATACAAATTTATTGTAATTACTGATAGATACTGTATTTGGATTCATTTCTAGTGATGCATTTTGGGCTTCTCTGCTGTGCTTTTTTTTCCTAAAAATAATGTTAACTTTAAAGATAGCTGTCACACTGGTTTCTGTTCTATTGTGAAGCCTGCTGTCAGTCTCATTGTTAGGTTATGTCTTTTTTCTCTAGCTATTTTAGAAATCTTCTCTGCCTTTGGTGATGTGCAGTTCCACTAAGGTTTTTCAGGGTTTCAGTATTTTTTTTTTTTTTTGAGATGGGGGTCTCACTTTGTCACCTAGGTTGGAGTGCAATGATGCGATCTCTGCTCACTGCAACCTCCACCTTCTGGGTAGCTGGGACTATAGGCACCCACACCACCACGCCCAGAGACTTTTGGTATTTGTTGTACAGACGGGATTTCCCCATGTTGCCCAAGCTGGTCCTGAACTCCTGGACTCAAGTGATCCGCTGACCTCAGCCTCCCAAAGTGCTGGGATTATAGCCATGAGCAACTGTACCTTCCCCATTAGATTTCTTTTGACTTCTCTTGCTTTGTATACATGTGCTTCCTTAATCATATCTGGAAAATTCTTAGCCTTTATGTTTTCAAATACTACCTCTACCCTATTCTCTTATTATCCCATTCTGGAACTCCGACTAGATATATATTCTAAATCTATCCTTAAGGTACTTTAATCTCTCTTTCATGTGTTGTGTCTCTATCTTTCTCTTCTGCCTTATTGGGAATTCCCTCAAATCTATATTTCTCTAATTCACTCATAAGATGTTTTCATTCCACGGTCTGATCTATAGTTTCAGTAATTATACTTTTAATTTATTATAGTTCTGTTTATGTTTGTCCAATTTAACTGGTTATTCTAACTTACTTATGTTTATTTTCAATTCCCCCCCCTAATTTTTTTTATCATATTAAACATATATATTTTAATTATATATCTGATTTTTCCAATAGTTGTATTTTTTAGGGTATCTTGGGCTCTTGTGTGTTTTATGAATTTTGATTGTAAGCTCATATTTGCTAGAGCTTTATCTATAGGAATTTTTGAGACTTGGTTAATAGGCTTCCTCTTAATAGATTTCTAGTTCCAAGCCAATTAGAGTACACTGCCCACCTGCAACTACTTTAAACTAAATGCTCATTTTGCAGCATTTTTGACAACCCAGGTATCTGGCTTCAGAGAATTAATACTCTGTAAAAAAGAAAACTTCTATTTCATATAAGGATGTAGTACTGATTTTATAGGCAACAAAATATACCATTTCTGGTTTGTATTTCTAAAACTAAAATATAATTTCTGAGGCTGCAATTCTATTTCAACCTTTATAGTTAGTGATTTGTAATGTTTCAATAGCAAACTGGATATTAAGTTCTGATCATTTACTGAAGAGTTTCACATTTATATACTTTGGGCTTCTTTAAAAAAAAAAATACCATCCCTTGATTTTTATTTAAAATAAAGCCAACCAAATAATTGGGGGCAGGAGGATGTGTAAAATGCCTTACATCTATAAAAAGACATTAGGGTAACATTGAAATTAACAATTTTTTGCAAATAAAGTGCTTACCTTTTTCCTTAATTAATGAAAAATCATCCAGTGACACGGCAATGTCAGTGTTTGGGGGGTACAATGAGCCAGTAAGTCAATAAGCATTGGTTATGAACCCCTCAGAAGTGATTTTTTAAATTTCCATTGGTATTTAAACAAATGCATAATTCTACATTTGTCTCATCTTGAGAAAATTCCAATATAAAATAATTTCTTTAATATCCCAATATCAAATATAATTTTTTAATATCTTGTCAGCTTTAAACAAGACAAGAAAATCTTTGTTAATGAAATATGAGTTCTAGATTTTGAAGTGTTTATACACATGAGATATTTTGCCTTATTAAAGCCATTTACATGCCTTTGAGTCTATTACCCATGCAAGTAGCTGCCTTCTGTCATTAGCATATAGCCTCTTCCTCCTTTTTGAACAAGAAAAGACAGCCCCAATGTTCAGTGCTTGGCAAAAGAAACTATTCTAACAACATGATCAAATTGAATACCCTAAAACTCTGAAACTGTTTTTCCTCTAAGGAAAAAGGTTTTGTTTTATTGGTCTGTTTATGATTGTTAGTTGACTAAGATCCTATTAGGCAACTCTAAAGGGACACTAAAGAAACGGGCATCAAGTGTTCATTTTTCTTAGAGCATTACCTCAGGGTTCTTATGTAACTCACCTGTAACTAAGACACATTTTCTATAAACTATCGTAACATTTCTGGGACTTAACCTTTGTAGCAAAACCCCACAGACACACACATGCACACACACACACACACACACACACACACACACACACACACACATTTTCCCTATGATGCGAAACCTTCCTTTTCAGTTTTACCACCACTGGCATAAAATGCTTAATCTAAGAGAACCCAAGCTAGAATATTTAGAGCAATGTGTTTATAAAGATCAGGAAAAGGCAAGAACTAAGGATAAGCAGCAAATGAACGGGATAAACACAATTCTCTTGGGTACATTTTATTCCAGAACACTTTCTGTGTCATATTTTCAAAGCAACTAAAAATTGCATAGACTACAACCAGAACTTAAGTGTTTTAGAAAACAACACTAATACAAAAGAGTCACTGCTCCTCAGAGTTCATAATTTTTAATTCCAGGCAACAAATTAAAGCCAGAAGACACTGAGCATGAGACATACATACCCATTCACATACACATACACTTATAATTGAACTATAATAGTTCTTTATTGATGCAAGGGAAACAGCTAATACACACTCTGTACTATGAAAATATTTCTATATCTAAGCATATTAAAATAATTGACAAGGCCCAGAGTATACCAGAAAATCTCTCATTTGTTGGCAAGCTGCCTGTTCAGAGAATGTAACAGCTGGTGGATGGCACTTCAATTTGTGGATCTAAAGCAGGAAGCAACAGTACTGACACACCCTCTCCCATACAAGATCAGTATCATAGTCTAGCAGAAGGGGAAATAAATCTGAAATAAAACAATTATAATCTAGATTACAACAAAGATGAAACTCAAGTATATGATGGCAGACTCAAATTTGTATTGGGGAAAAAAAAAACAGACAGATCTGTGAACCAGCAAAACCACCATGAGATGTCTTTTCACAATGAAACCCATCAGTGTTGACAGGGGACTTACAAAGAAAAAGGAAATCACATGCTGAGTGTTTTACTTGAATTGAGTCAATTCAGAATAAACACACTGATTGGATGAATGGTTGTCAAAAAAGGCAATTTATACCCAAGAAGAAATAAGTATGACTTACGTAGATTCATATTTGGATTAATGGAAAAAAAATACAATTTCTGTGTGATTCTATTTATTTATTTAAAATAAACAGAAAAATTTCAGGCAGTAAAGAAAGCATACAGTAACAATTAAAATTTGCTCTCTCAGTTCAATCATTGTGGAAGACAGTGTGGAGATTCTTCAAAGACTTAAAGACAAAATACCAGTTGACCCAGCCATCCCATTATTGGGTATATACCCAAAGGAATATAAATCATTCTATTAAAAAGACACATGCACACATATGTTCGCCGCAGCACTATTCACAATAGCAAACACATGGAATCAACCTACTGGAATGGAAATATGCAGTTTCCAGAACTATCCCTTGGCACAAATAATATAACTAGACTACACATATACTCACAAATCTGCTCAATTTAGTTATTTCAATAGAATAATTAACTGATTTGAAGAACATAAAACTTAGTTTTTGATAGAATTAAGCAAGAGTTTAAATTGACCAGCCACTTCAACCAAGTTACTTGGTTGAAGTCTGTATAGACCCATGTGGATACAGCCTGAATCTCTGTAATGATGATAGTCTATAGCAAATCCTATGACTTTATAGACGGCTACTGTGCACCATAGCTGTACATAAAGTCAGACAGATGAGAGTTTCCATCATTAAACCACCACTTTCTAAAAATATGTTCTTGGGTGAGTCTCTTTATTGTCTTCATGTCCTCATTTAGTAAACGAAGATAAAAACAGTATACTACATCAAGGTTATGATGAAAACTAAATAATATATGGCATTAAATGCATTTAACAAAGGGCCTCATACATATTAGGTACCTAACAAAAGTACGCTGTATTTGCTCGTACAGCAGGCTTTCAATAAATGTACATGCCTTCAATAAATTTGCATGAAAGAATAAGTAAATGATACATGTTCTTTAATGCTAAAAATATGCAAGTAATACAATCATTAGTGGAAGACCCACATACCTTTACAAGTCATTTGTAATATGCAGTTGTTATCTCAGCATGAATATATATGTCAGTGTTTTTAAATCACTTGAAATTTATACAGGGTGGAATTTCAAATTGACCCCTGAAAAGTAACATATCATGATTTAGCATTTCAATAAGCTAATTTAGCAATATCATTTTAAAAGACAACAAATATGTCCCAGCAAGAGGTCAACATGGAAAAGAAACACTTGCACTTAAAAATTGGCTTCTGCAAGTAAGAGGCCACCCACTGCCCTTGATTGTTTTGGAAATCCATTAAAATCAGTTAAGGAAACAGATACAAAAACTTTAAAGTCCTTTTATGTTTACTTTCTTCAAGTAAAAAATGCTATCTTTGACATGTAGACTTTAAAGGGTTATATTACTAAGGATTAAACTGGTCCATTAATGGAATAGGATAGCCTGACGTTGATACTCATTTTAAATTTGTGAAATGATAAATGTAATTTTTGTGGCCCATTTTAAACTATGAATCACAACAGAGTTAATGGAAGTTAATGTAAACAACACTGAAACAATAAAACTGTAATTTGATAAAGGTGTGGGCATCTACATTTCAATAAAAATGTATGTAACATGTGTAACTAAAATAATAGTGTATCATTTTACTCCTAAAGCTTTATTCAAGTGATTATTCTATGTTTCCATAAGGGAAAAAAATCACTTTAGAATACACTTTGCCTGAAAGAACTTTTTCTCTACTGATTATTAAAATGAGATATCATACTGTTAGCTGAGTGCATTTACAATGAAAAGTTTTCATTTTAACTTGTCACCAATTTGATGGCTTCTATAAATCCTTCAGTATGAGTTTTAACAATCCCTGATTTCTTTTTGGCACCTTTGAACAGAGCAGAGGGGTGGGATTACATAAAGCACCCTTTTATGTTTCTTCTTTCCTCTTACCTGCATTCCTGATTTATAATTACTATGAAAACAGGTTTCTTGGCAGGGAAAGAACTCTTAAGGATTTCAGAAAAGAACTGCTAAAGAATTCCAAGCACTCTAAAGTATATCAGATGGAAACTCTGAAACTGGAATAAGATGCTGTTTAATTTCACTTAGCAAAAATTATCACAGTTGTTACAAGAGTTACAATAAACCCAGTTGCACAAGAATTACTAGTATGTAAAATAAACATTATATATTGGGCTTGTAGCTTCATGATTTAAAAATCTTTCAGGCTGTACTCCAACGCATTTGCTTGTTTTGTACAGATTACATCCACTTGCTCAGACTCCATTTACACTTGGCAGATGGTCACATCACTCATGACATTTCCTGTTTAGTTCCATATTTTAAAATCAACTGCGTGGAATGTAGATTGGCAATAGCCTTCTCTCCAATAAATATCTACACCAGAGGACATCAAAAACCTTTCTTCTTTCAGATGGAAACAAAATATTTGTATTTATATTAACACAACTTTAGTTATTTCCTTTCTTAGTGCTAGTTATAGCTGGTGCCAAATACAAAATTTTAAAAGCCTCGATTTTCCAAAGTTTTCTTAAAAACTTTTTTCCCCAATCTTAGTCAAGTGAAGGCAAACTTTAGACTAATAATTTCAAATGATACCACATTTTTTGGTTCCATAAGAATCAAAAACTCATTTCCCAATGGCAGTCTTCTCTAATAAAATGTCCTTGATCTGAATATCTCAGATTTTATGAATTTGAATCCTACAAGTATCAACTAGACTGTACTCATCAGAGTTAAGTAATGTGAGAAATACGACAAATTCATTTTACTTTATCAGAGCATTTTGGCATTTTAAGCATCCTCTTAATGTGAGACTAGGTTTACAAGAAGCATATGCAAACTAGTAAATAAAGCATTTAAATGATCAAAGCTTAAGAAATGAATGGTTAATATGAGCACAAATTGAAAATTATAAGAGATTTGTATTTATATTTCCAAACACTAGTAACATATTGTTATAAAACCCTGGTAAATGATTTAACGGAAATACCACATAAATTACTCTATTAAATACAAGCGTAATAAAGGAGAAACTGACCTTAATTGAACTTAATGAAAAATTGGTTTTTATTTCTAACAATAACCTCATTTTATCTCTTTAAAAGTCAGCTTAATTGAAGACTCTACCTCTATAGCTAATAAATAAGGTTTCTGAAGTGTTTAGAAAAGACAAAGTCAACACAATTTCTCTAACCAACATCAATTTTCTAATTACAAGTTGTAATATTTCATGAACATTGTATTTAAATGCACTGTTACGATAAATCAGGCAAACTGATTTACATAGCCAACCATGTCATTCTAGAACCCAATACACATAAAGTCTTTCGATCCCTTTGGCATAAATGGCTGGCATCATCAGTCCTCTATTTTACAGATGGCTAATCTCTGAAATTGAGTCCAAGTGCCTAGGGCAATTTAACATCAAAGAGAGAAGTCAAAATTTGAATATTTCCAAACTCTACATTATTATTTTATTCACAACTTCAGTTTTCACAAAGGAACAAGAGACACAAGTTTTTGTTTGTTTGTTTGTTTGTTTACTATTTGCTTCCTATTGTCACGGAGTTACCAAAAAAAAAAAAAATGGTTATGACAAATTACCGCTCTAAAAATTTGCAGTCTGGGGCAGCAGAGATGTAAAGATTGCTTTTGTAGAACAACAAGTGCAGGAACTATATGTGGACTTCCATGGTGGTCCCTTCAACTGGTACTTAGCTGTTTGTTTTTAAATTAAGAAAGCAAGAATGCATTTTTAATCCCAGACTTACAAGAAAAATGTGTGGCTTTTCCCTCCAATTCTTACATCCTCTTGAAGAATGCATCAATTTTTTGTTTGAGACTTAGCGTTAGGGCAGTGTTCCTGAAAGTGTGGTGCATTTGTTTCCAGTGGTTTCTGAGGTGATTTTTGGGAGCAAACATATGTACATTTTTAAATTTAGTTGTTATATATTTATTTGGAAAATCTTGTTTTTTTCTTTTACGACAGTTAAATTCAATGCTTTTAAGCAAGGTAACAAATATAGCACTACATGAATGATCATAAGGATTACTCAGTTATGATAAAAGTTATGAAGGTGGTTCAAGAATAACTGAAATCAAGAAATTTCTCAGGCTGCCTTTTTGAAAACATAGAATACTTGACAAATCTGTAGGTGACCCCTACAAAAGAATTCAGATTAACCTATTTATTTATTTATTTATTTATTTATTTATTTATTTATTTATTTTTATTTTTTCTGAGATGGAGTTTTGCTCTTGTTGCCCAGGCTGGAGTGCAATGGCTTGATCTCGGCTCACCGCAACCTCCACCACCTGGATTCAAGTGATTCTCCTGCCTCAGCCTCCGGAGTAGCTGAGAGTACAGGCATACACCACCACGCCCTGCTAATTTTGTATTTTTAGTAGAGATGCGGTTTCTCCATGCTGGTCAGGCTGGTCTCAAACTCCCGACCTCAGGTGATCCACCCGCCTCGGCCTCCCAAAGTGCTGGGATTACAGGTGTGAGCCACCAAGCCTGGCCCAGATTAACCTTTTAAAAAATCAATCCCATTATAGTAGATGTGGTACCAAAACAAACAAAGCAGTATCCTTTTTATTGCCTAAGTTTGATTTTGGAAACCTCATGACCATGTTCTTCAGAGCCAGGACCTCAAAAACCTATTAGTTCATGAAACTATATGATTGAGACAACTGTCTCTCTTATCTGTCTTTCTTCCTCTCCTCTTGTGAGTGTGAATTCAACAACTAGACTTCATGCCAGTCAAGGCAGAGAGGAGGAGGCAAGGGAGTAGGAGGGCTGAATATAGAATTCTTTCTTTTTACTGAAGAAAATCTTAGTGTTGGGTTTTGGTATAAACATAATAGAGACAAAGAATCTGTTCTTAGATGAAGGGATAAGCACACATATTCCTCATGCAACACATTCATATAGGAAACACCATTCACACTGCTATTTTTTACTGCTACTACTATCTTCCTTCTTATAATATGCATTGTTTATTGTAAGTGATAAATAATGTTAGTAAAAAGTTCTTCCCAATAGATCTAGCTTTACTCCACAAAGATTTACCTGACCACAACTATTCTTTCATAACAATTGAAACAAAGATCATAACAAAGATCACTAAACTCTGTAAGAACTACTCTAACACAGGACCTATCATATTTTCATTGGAAATTTTTTTCTTGGTGTATTTCAAAAATAAAATCCAGGTCAACAACCACTCATTTGAAATCCTTAGGGCAAAATGTGTTTTAAGATTTAGAATCACTTCAGGTTAATAAGGCAAATAGACCAAAATATGGTTTACCTACAATATATAATATAATGTCCATTGCAAGGTCTCAGATAGCTTAGTCTATTCAAATACGTGAATAGTTCTACTGTAAAAGATATGAATATTCGTATTAGGTAAGATTTTTTTAAAAGGCCAAATAGCCTTATATCAATCCAGATCAGTCTCTGTTCCAAAAAGCTTCTGGTCAGGACAGGTTTTAATTTTGGATTAGGGAATTGTGGCTAAGAAAGCATAGACTTGTACTTGCAGAGTTATAAGTCAGGAGATGAACTATTAGCTAATAGCTTGCAAAGAAATCTTTCTAAGGTGATAGCCACTATGTGAATACAATCTAAAAGAGAAAATGCAAGACTGGACAAATAAATACTGAATACCGATAAGTACAAAAGCATAACATAGTAAATTTTAAAAGGATCCTGAATAGTGAAAACAATTCTGAAAAGAACACAGTTGGAGTACTCACACTTCTGATTTCAATACCTACTATAAAGGTACAATAATTAAAGCAGTATAATAGAGATATAAGAACAGACATATAGACAAATGAAACAGATTGAGACTTTGGAAAATAAACCTATACATCTATGGTCAATTGGATTTTGGCAAGAGTATGAAGAGACCAGTCACTAGAGAAAGAATGGTTTCTTCCACCAATGGCACTGAGACAACTACATTTCCACAAGTAAAAGAATTAAGTTGGATTCCCACTTCAGACTAATATTAACTCCAAATGGATCAACAACCTAAATATAAGACATTAAACTACAAAACTCTTAGAAGAAAACATAAGGGCAAATCTTCTTGATCTTGGATTTGGCAATTGAGTACTAGATAGGATAACAAAAGCACACACACAAAAAAGAAAAAATAGACAAGTTGGATATCATCAAAATTAAAAACTCTGTGTACCAAAGGACACTCTCAAGAGAGTGAAAAGACAACCTATTAAATGGTAAAAATGTTTACAAATCATATATCACATAAGTGTTAAATATCCAGAACTCTCCCAACTAAAAAATGGGCAAAAGGCTTGAATAGACTTTTCTCCAAAGAAGACAGACAAACAGCAAATAAGCACATGAAATGATGCTCAATATCATTAATCATTCGGGAAATACCAATCAAAACCACAATGGGATATCACTTCACACCTACTAGCATGGCTAAAGCCAAAAACAGAAGAAAAGTGCTGGTGAAGACATGGAAAAATTTGAGCCCTCATACATTGCCGGTGGGAATGTAAATGGTGCAGCCACTAGAGAAAACGTAATGGTTTTTAAAGCAGTTCCTTAAAAACTAAACATAGAACTACCATATCACCCAGCAATTCCACTTCCAGGTATAGATCCAAAGGAATTGAAAGTATATACTTGTACAACAATGTGTGTTGCCACATTATTCATCACAGCCAAAAGGTAAAAACAATCCAAGTGTCTATCAACAGATGAATAAATAAAATATGGCATATAAATATAATAGAATATTATTCAGTCTTAAAAAGGGGTGAAATTTTGATACATGGTACAACATTGATAAACTTTAAAAGCATTATGCTAAGCAAAATGAGCCAGGCACAAAAGAATGAATACTGTATAATCCTGCTTGAATGAGTAGGATCATGATGAGTTCTAGGTATAGAACAGGCAAATTCATAGACACAGAAAGTAGGTGAGAGATTAACACAGGCTGAGGGTAAGGTAGAAATAGGGAATTATTGTTTACTCATTACAGAGTTTCTATTTGTGCTAATAAAATAGGTTTGAATAGGTATTAGTGATGGTTACACAACATCGTGAAAGTATTTATTGTCACTGAGTTGCATACTTAAAAATGGTTAAAATAGCTCATTTTATTTATATATTTCTTACAATTAAAAACTTAATTATGTAATGAACAAAATCACATCAAATTGTATACTTTAAATGGGTGCACTGTATTACATGTAAATTACATCTCAATAAAGCTATTAAAAATTATGTCGATGAAGAAGTCGTAACTGCCAACTGATAACACAGATGGGAAAATTTGTAGTACATCATACAGATGAAAAGCATAGATTCTGGAGTCAATCTTCCTGGATTTAAAATGTGGCTCCACCTCTTCCTAATTACATGACTCTAAGTTAAGTTATTTAACCTATCATGTTCTTTTTTTTTCTTTTCCAAAATAATAACAACAGTATCTTCTTCATAAGGTTGTTATGAAGATTCAAAGAGTTAATATCTCTAAAGTACTTAGTCAAGTGCCTGGCACATATGAAGCACTAATGCCAGTCATTATTATTATTGGGGAAAGTGTTTGGAGAAAAGCATATGAGATTTTAGGGTAGAGTTGGAGGAATCATCCCACTTCTAACCCACTGAAGAACAACAACCTGCTTCATGAGAGGCATGGAATTTGTCTTGAAAAATATTTGTTTTAAATGAAATGGAGCAAATGTGTAGTCTAAAAACGGCAGTTGTGGGAAAGCTTCTGCAACAAGAATGCTGATGAACTGGAAGGAAGACAATATATATCTAAAAAGAGGAGGACTGACATACTGAAGCATAGGAGAAAAAGTAGTTAAGGGCTCCGGCCTCATGGATTACCAAATAAACCACCACAAATTTCTTCATGCTTCTACACAAGAAGGAGTTGTGATATTTAATTACTGTCAGATATGTACTTAACAAATACAATTCTATTTTATTATCTACTGCTGCAGGCCAAATTCTCTGGAAAAGACTTTGAGACACAGGTTAATCAGAGAGTGCTCTTGGGAGTAAGGGAAGAGAGATTAAGTAGAGAAAAGCTGAGCTGTGATGCAATTGCAGCAGAGGCCTCTGAGCTGCGATGGCCCCTCAATTATCCTGGACTGAAGCAAGAAGGATGGGCCTTTGTACTCCCTGCATTAACCTGTCATTTTATGTGAGCTACAACTAGGGACAGAAATGGAGTTTTAAGTGAGGCAGTGCTCATCAACTGAGGGCAACTCCCAGAGGTCCTGGAAACCATGACAGCCAGTACCCCTTGCAGTTAGGAAATGAGTGCCCTACTCTTAAAAGGGAATCTGTGTAGTGCACCTTAGCACTCACCATATTAATGGGACCATGTTATTGTCCCCAGAGCAACAGCTGCAGGGCTTGGAAACTTGTTAGAAATGCAAATTCTCAGGTCCCATGCCAAAACTAGTAAATCAGAAACTCTGGAGGTAAAGTCTAGCAATCTGTCTTTCAATAAGCTCTCCAGGTAATTCTGATGCATGCTAAGTTTCAGAACCACTACTACATATGCTATGTAAAATATAAAATGCATGCAAAATTATTTCACTGCAGGTACAGACTGCACTCTTATGAATGCACATCATGGACTGATATCCAATACCACTGGAAAACAAAGAAATTCTATTACTTGGTGCCCCAACTTTTGGTCAATCACCGAGTTGTTGGTTTACAGACTTGAAGGTAACTACTAAGCTCTAGCAATATCTGATATGGTACTTTATGTGACACAGATCCATGGAAAAGTGCATTAACAACATAATGTTATACTCATTGTGAAAAAAAATGTCTGTAAGTATAAGAGAACACACTAAGGGCTATACAAATGTGAATTCAGTAAAGCAAAATGCTAATAGGTGAACAATTCTAGCCAAATCCAACTTAGTTGGCATCTGACTCTCTCCTTGGACTTCTAAAAAGATCTGCAGGTGAAGAAACACCAAGATCAGCTCAGAAAGGAGGCAGGGAGCAGCCTCAAGGCGATTTATCTCTTCTACAGAAGTGGTATTTGTAGCCAAGAGGGATGCACACGGTTGCAAAAAGCTAAGGAAAATCCTCAAGTCCGCATTAATTCTATGTGATAGATAGCAATGAGACAAATTCCAAACAGTGACAGGACAAGGTGGTGAAAAATCTTCATGGATATTGTCACTCTAAGTATTCAGTAACACAGGAGTGATGGTGTGGTCTGCAACTCATTAGAGCATCCCAGGAAACTTTCTGAGAAAATGATAAATGAAGTATTGAATGCCCACAGTTTCAAATTTTGATGGTGTTTTCCCTGAGCCTTAGAACTAGGAGCCTTAGCAATAACAGTACAAGCTACTTACTATATTGCTCTCTATTCTTCAAAGCCCTTCAACACACATCTGTAATTTGATGCTCACAAGTACTCTTTGAGATTGGCAAGTATTACAGCTGCATTATATAGGTAAAGAAATGGGGCCTGAAAAGGCTAGGAGTGACTTGCTTAAGGTCCCACAGCAAGCTAATTGGAGAGAGTGATATTTATTATTGTTTACTGAATGTCTCCTATGTGCCAGGGATTAGGCTGGAAGTTATGCCAATATTTTATAAAATCCTCACAAGAAACCTTTCAAACTGAGTATTAATAGTATTGCCTTTTGTAGATAAGAAAACAGATTCAGGAAGGTTAGGTAACTTTCCCAATATCACATGGCTATTATGTGAGAGAACCAGAGCCAAAGGGAAGTATGGTGCAAAGAGTCAAACGGTACATTATTATTATTACTATTATTATTATTATTATTATTATTATCTGAGACAGGGTCTCATTCTGTCACCCAGGCTGGAGTGCAGAGGCACAGTCATAGCTCATTGCAGCCTCAATCTCCCAGGCTCAAGCGATCCTCCCACCTCAGCCCTCCAAGAAGCTGGGACTATAGGCGCATGCCACCATGCCTGGCTAACGTTTTTAAAATTTTTTGTAGAGACAGAGTCTCACTATGTTGCCCAGGTTGGTCTTGAACTCCAGGGCTCAATGATCCTCCCCTCTCGGCTTCCCAAAGTGCTGGGATTATAGGCATAAGCTATCACACCCAGCCCCACAGGGTGCATTCTTTTCACTATATTATTTCAACTGGTCTTGGGTGGGTCTGGGCATTATGCTCAGGTGATTTTAATGTTCTCTGCATGATTTTCATGTGCACCAAGGATTGGAAACTGTTACTAATGTACTACAGTAGCACTATATGTACAATTCTGGTCATGACACTAGCAAAAGTGTAAAGGTATACATTGAAAAAATTTAAATAAAAAGGCATAGGAAGTAGACAAGAAAAGCAGACGTTAAGGAAGAAGAGTAAATAAAATGTAATATCTCCAATTTTTGATAAATAAATATTTACATATTAAGTATTGGTTGGTTTACCCACCTTAATAATGCATTGGGGGCAAGAACTCTAAAAGCAAGGCATAAGGCAATTTTTACAGAAACAATAATATTTCAGATTCTGAAAGTCAGAACTCAAACTGATATTTTATTTGATCACAAAATTTTTCTACATTTAGAATAAAATCATTTTTCTTGCATTTCAGGACACTCCCATGTGTAAACAAACAGTTTCAAAACCAGCATTTCAATGGTGTAGCTTCTTCAAAAGGTAGTTAAATATTGATTTGCCATTCTCCTGGCATAATGACCAAACAGAATACTCCATCAGTTTGTTGAACCAATGTCCCTAAGTGCTGCCAAACAGGTCAGCAATTAATGTCTTTGCTGAGTAGTTGGTTTCCACGATATCTACACGGCAGTGATTTCCATTGAATTGAACTCAAAACCAGAGACAATCCATTCATTCACATGAAAGCTAGCTTGTCATTTGAAACTCACAGGCAACTGAACTACCAGCTCTTCTCAGACTCCAAGACTTATTTCCTCCTCCCAACTGCCAATCTCTGTTTCACCTAGAAAAGCCCCAACCCCCCTCTTCTTTTGCTATTAAATTCCATAATAACGCCTCCCAGCTGCCAAACCTCTTCGTTCTCCCCTTTGTCTACCTTTATAGTACGTGATCAAGAGCAAATGCTCCAGCAAGCTTAAAATCTTACAGCTGCACAAAATACACATGGGAAACAAAACCTTCAGAAACAGGGTATCCTTTAATGTTTAACTTAACCTAAGCCTACTTCTTAAACATATTTCTGTCTACTGGCTGCAAAATTCCATACTGGCAGAGCTTTAAACATATACATTCTATAGTAAAATTCTGATTTTTTTCACTTAAATATATTTAAATAGTAATTGCAATTTCACCTCACTTAATATTTTTGTTTTATTTGTATTTCTGTGATTTTTGATTAAAATTTATCTATAGGGTATTTTTTATTTGTAAAAAATAACATTTGCACTTTTTCTAGAAGTAATGTTCACTGTAAAATAGTTTCTTTTTTTTCTCCTTCCATTCTGATTCAAAAGGGAGGGAACAATTTCCTTTTAGGACAAAAAAAATTGAATATACAACCCATGATCTGTATATAGAGTCCTAGGCTATAAAAAGAGGTATTTGGATATAAAATACAAATGGATAATTACCTGCTCTCTAATGTGAGAAAGATTTCCCAAACACACTTTTCTAAATAATTCTGTTGTAAGTGCATACCACCCAAATTGGGAGAAAAGAGATGTATCATTCATATACACAGAAAGCAAAAACTCCTAATCAAAAAGCTTCTTTTTTTCTATCCACTGTCATGATTAGCCATAAATTAATAGGGGAGTGAGGATATCTATTTATAAATGGGTGGATGATCCATTTGATTATGACAGGTAGACAAACAAAACACAGACATGAAGAAAAGTGTAAATCTGAACTATTTAATATACTTTTCAATACACATCTGATATTATAAATCTAATACCCAACTATTATTGCTGATACCACAGCCCAATATTGCAAGTTCTTATAAAAAAAATCTTTCTATCAGACATCTCCAAAGATATTCTTATTAGCAAGACTGAAGAATACCTTTGCCATATCGAATATGCTCAGCTGTTTACCGCATGGTGAAGTGGTGTTAGAACCACTTAAAGATGTGTCTGACATCATTAATCTATTTGACCTCTGACCTGCAGATCTAAACTGTAACTATGGTGACCAAAGCTTGACCTTACAATGCTGAGAAACTTTAAAGCTCCGCAGTATTTTGGGTCACATTGTTAAGCTAGACAAAGGGGTAAAGAAGTAATGTGACAGTTTCCTGGGAATTAAGGTCAACGGGTCATTTGTACTCAGGCTTTTTGTGTATTAAGAAACTAGTTAAATTTTTTGATTTGTAAGAACTTTTTAGAATAGTACCTTGTTAGAAGCTATAAGAAGTGCAAATAAATCAATACATTAAGCGCCTAAGAAGTGGGAGATAAAAGTATAATTAGTGTTGAACATTCGGTAATACAATATTCCTTTCAACAATTTATAGAGGTAACATACCCTGTTTTCAGGGTCTACACAATCACAAGTAAATAATTTCATCCAAAGATTACCATTTTAACATTAGAGATAAAGTAATAAGATGATAAAATGATCTCTTTTTACACAGAACATTCCTAGGAACAAATTCACAGTCATTTAATACATACTAAATAAAAACTGCCTATATACACATGCAATATTTATTTGCAACACTTTATTCTCTAAGGAAAGCCTATAATAAACAAAACAAGGAGCATGTATATAAATGTACAGATAGTGTAACACCGTGTAACTGTGGCTACTACTCCTAAATGTGAGCACCTCCTGTATTTAGGTGTACTCTCACTGCATAATTAATGCAGCACTTCATAGAGAAACTGTGAACTTCTATTTTCAAGATTCTCTAATGATGCCAATAATAGGCTAGATTAACCTTTTCCACAAAAAGGCACAATCTGAGGCATTGCTTTACGGGTATTTATCCTGAAGCCCTGGTGATTTTTATGCTAACTCAATGGAAGCAAATTATTTGGTGTTTATGTGTGTAGGAGCTAGAGTGGGGGCTCTGCAGAAAACTAGTAAACGATGATATTTTCCACATAAGTAAAGCACATTCAAATAGTCTCCCAACCAATTCAATTTTAAAACACACGTTAAAAAAAATACTAGAGACAATTCATAATATTTGCCATTATTTTTGTAAATAATACAACCTATTTTGGTCTAAAAAACCTCTTGAAGTTATCATAATTCAAATGTGTTATATTTCATCTCATATTTAAAAATAGGAGGGAAATTAAACATATATATTATATATGCCAAATTTTATGAGATTATATAATCACATGGAAAAGCAAGGACAGTAAATATTTCCTTTTTTTTTTTTTTTTTTTCATTTTGGTAGTTTGGAAAGTCTGAGAAACAGGGCTGCTGAAAGAGCAACCACCACTTGCTGATTTATTTTCTTATCTTTCACCTACATATCTGTCAAAGAGGGTATACCAGTGATTTTTCTCCCATGTGTCCCTTAGAGACTATAGAGAGTCTTTAGTAGGTTTAAGGAAGTGTTTGGAATGGCAAAATATTTGAAGACTTGCAAAAGAAAATCTAAGTGTGGGTCACCATAAATGAATTCTGACAGTACGCCCCAGGGAGGAGAAAGCTTCAAAACAAACCACACTGGGACACACAGTTATAAAGCCATGGTAGAATAAGGTAAGACCAGGAAAGAAGACACAGCAAACAGAACCAATGAAATCTTTTGATCACATCTTTTTCCGCCTGGATATGGACTAGATAAAAACAAATCCAAGGATAGAAACTTTTTTTAAAGCCTAAATAGATAGCCATGTGGAGAAATGCCTAGTGGAACTCTCCAAAAAAAAAAAATAGGAATGTGTTATCAGAAGTCTAGAAGTCTACCATAACTAAGAAATAAAGGAACGGGGAGATGGAAGGCTGACAGCTGGGGGTAATGGTGGGAGGAATTGAATCAGAAAAGCAAAGAAACAATTTAATACATATCCCTTCTCTAATATATTTAGAATACGATCAGTTTTAACCAAGAAAACTGGTTAAATATACCTGTTTTTTTGGTTATATTTATCCAAAAATATACCACTAAAAAGACACAAGACACAAAAGACTTTATATGGACATTTTCTATTAAATCTTCAAACTATATTTTATTCCCATGTTACAGTCACTATTTCATTTACCAGTCTTGAAACATTCTTAGTATTAATCTCTGTATTATTATTTTGATATGCTCACTACAAAATATGATTTGCTAATATTTTATTTAGGATATCTGTATTAATGTTCCTAATTAAGACTTATTTTGCATACATGTAATACATTTTATTTTCTAGTAAAATTATTTCAAGTTCATTTATCAGCACAAAATAGGACAGCATGTTGTGGTACTTCAGAGTACAGTGTTCATACAACACACAAGCACTCACTGGAATCTGCTTCTGGACCAAGTCTATGCAGGGCTCAAGAAATATGATGATAAGCAAAATCAGGCAAGATCCCTGCCCTCATCGAGTTTGCCCCGTGGTCAAGGAAACGGACATTAATCAAATAATCACAAAGAAGTCAAACTGTAAACTATTATGAATGCCGGGGAGGAGAGGGATAATGTTATGAGAATATACAGAGGAGTTGGGGGAAGCTAAGGTGGTAAGGGAGGTCAGAAAAGGCAATCAAGTAATTGATGCCTGAGCTAAAATCTGAAGAATGGGAATCTTTTAACTAGATGAAGAAAGAAAAGAGCAATCATGGAAGAGAGAACCTATGCACAAAAGGCTTTCATGGAAGGCAATCTGGCAATGGCTTCTTTAAAACATATCATAAACATAGGAATATCATGTAGATTTTAAAAGTCACTTTATTTACTTACTTCATTCCCTCACTTGATTTCTAATAATTTTAATACAGTAAGTGCTCACTATTCAAATATGTAAATTGAGGTCAACTATTAGAAAATAATCTACATTTTAAAATCTCTATTAGTAAGAATAAAAAGGCAGATATTCAAATGGATACAAACAAAATATCATCAAAGTTATTATTTCTTCTTTTTTTTGTTTTTAGAGATGGAGTCTCACTCTGTCACTCAGGGTGGAGTGCAATAGCATGATCATGACTCACTGCAGCTTTGAGCTCCAGGATTCATTCAAGGGATCCTCTATGTCAACCTCCTGAGTACCTGAGACTACAGGCACACACCACCACATCCTGCTAATTTTTAAAAATTTCTTGTAGAGATGGGGTCTTTTTGTGTTGCCTAAGCTGGTCTCAAACTCCTAGCCTCAAGTGATCCTCCCACCTCAGCCTCCCAAAGAGCTGGGATCACAAGCACGAGCTCAAAGTCACAAAATATAGGAGCAGACATTATAATTAGCACAAGGCATAAAAGAGAAAATAGACTTCCGGTATTGTCTGTCTTATAAAAATAAATCAAATTTTTATACTTAATTTTAATATCCTAAGTCTGTTGTATAAACAATTTCCCACTGAGTTCAAAATATATATAACTGAATTCACTGCTATGAATAATAATTATTTAATTTTTAGGATTTTCATCTGCACATTTACACTATCATGTTTTAATGTGCTACCACTTAGATTGCATTTCTCTACTGAAAATGCAGTTGTTTACTTAATAAAGCACAGCGAGACTCTTTAGCAGTTTTCTGAAAAAGAAACTGGTTTTTATCTCCCTTAAAAGGAAATTAAATGGAAAATCCTGCATTTAAATAACACTAAAGTAGTGACACCAATGAATTGGAGCCAGGAAATTCAAAGTTAAAGTTAAAGCTGCCTCTCTATCCTTAAAACAGGCTATTGTTCTGTCACCACCTCCAGCCCAGCAAATTTAATTAAAACTGAGTTCTGACCAGTTGATATAAGTGGTTCAGAAAACTCCTTATGGGAATTTCATCCTTTAGATGGCCTTTTATGCTATACTTTCTCTCACTGGTACACAAAGAGTCTATGTAAACTTTTTCTTCTCTTAAACAAAACAAAACAAAAAAAAGAAGTTAGGATAAAAGAAATATTTTTATCCTAAATTTTGGTATTCCTAAATCCAAACAAAATTTTGCCCTTCAAGTCCTTTCAGTCTAACTACTTGGACAATTCAGACTGAAGTTTCCAAAAGCTACCTTTTTCTTTTATTTAACTTAAATGTTTTTTTATATTCATTAATGAGAACATGCTTTTTTCTTCCATTAACTGCTTTCTAATTATTAAAAGAGACTATATAACATGGTAATTCAATTATAACTCATACATTAATACTTTCTCCAAAATTATTCCTTACCTCCTCTGTTTATAAACTATTGAACAGCAGTCTAACTGATATTAAAGTTTAAAATCATATTTTCAAAATAGCTGAGATTAATTTCCATTTATCTCTAATAATAAGGTCTTGAAGATTCTATGGTAATTGTTTCTTATTAAGAATATTCAACAAAACAATTTAACTTCACAAAAGTTTATATTTATTCTATTCAAAATTTCTGCCTTTGCCAATAATTCAATTTTATTTTCAGCAGCCAGAATTTTTTAAAACTTGCATAAAGATTATTTCTGAAATTATCTTTTTGCTTTACTAAATCTGAAACTATGTGAAAGAAGATATTTTAACATTGTTTATCAAGTCTACTTTGAATGCATCTTTTCTTATGGAGGTGGTAGATTTCATGAAGTAAAGAGAAGACCTAGAGTACCTATACTCTGAAATAAATATATGCAAATAATTAAATAAGGGAAGAAAGGTAAACAGGAAATAGTATTCGACGGACAGTGCACATTATACCATGTGGATAACAAAAGCCCCAAAAGTAAACCGCAAGTGACATCAGTGAAGATGACAGAGTAGGTAGCTCCAAGAGCTTGTGTTCCCACAGAAATATCCAAAATCAAGCAAAAGTGTCAGGATCAACTTTAACAAAACTCTTGAAAATAGGTGATAGCAACCAAAAAAATGCTGAAATCAAAAAATTAAAAATAAAAGATTAAGGAAACTTAAAAACAGTAAGAAAAGTATGTGATATTTGTATTTGCCCCTGCTCCAATTCTCTCCTTGGCTTGACAGCAGTCTTCAAAACTGCAGGTAGCTTCCCCAGTGGGCAACCCTGGTCCTTGGCTTTAGAGGAAGCAAAGACAATCTTATTCACAAAGAACTACATTTGCTATAACCTGTATGGGAAATCCCTTGGGGAATAATGTAAAGCACCTTACTTTGTTTCTCTAACTGGGGACTCATTCAGAGGAGAAATGCAGCAGAGTGTCCTTGAAAATACTGTAAGGTAAACAAACAACCCACAGCTACCTAAGACAAAAAGATTACAGTTGGGGCATATAATAGAGTACCCAAAGCTTGGGCAGAGAAGCTGAAGAGAGAGCTTCCCTGGGAAATAGGACATGTATAGCATTCATGTATACTGAAGAATTTTAAAATCCATGCACATGCTCACTAATAAAAACTTATTCTATCAGCTCTAGATGATCTTTAGGATCAATGCAAACAGGAAGTAAAGGCTAAGACAGACCTTCAAAACAGCCTAGCAAAGTGTTGAAGAAGTTTGTCAGCAAAGATCCAATCTGTAAACATTAGGGGAGGTATTTTGTTTTGTTTTTCTTGATTTTTAAATTTTTTAGTTTTTCTTTTGTTTCTTCTCTTTTGTCTTCTGTTATTCAAGTTATTCTCTATCAAGACACTAGCTGAACAAAGCCTAAAGGAACAGAGAACTCAAAGAACACACATGAAAAAGAATACTACATTAAGAAATTAGTTCAAAAAGTCATTAAACAAATAGCTACATGCTATAGCAAGGGACAAAAGTAAACCCAGAGGAGAAGGAAAAATCTTATTTCTAGATTTAATACATTATCATATTTTATATGCCCAGTTTTAAACTAAAAAACTATGAAGTGTGCAAGAAACAACGAACTATGTTCCATCAAAAGAAGAAATTAACAAAAACTGTATTTGAGGGAGCATAGACTTTGGACTTAATGAATAAAGACTTTAAATCAACTGTCCTTAAAAAATCAAAGAGCTAAAGGAAATCAGCAACGTGATGTATAAACAAGTAGAGAATATCAATAAAGAGAGAGAAATTATAAAAATGAACTAAACAGATATTCTGGAAATACAAGTACAATAACTAACATGAAAAACTTACCGAAGAATTTCATTGCAGGCAGAAGAAAGAATAAATGAGTTTAAAGATAAATGAATGGAATCAAAGAGATTTGTAGAACACAAGCAAGCACACCAACATATATGTTATGAGAACCCCAGATGGAGAAGAGAAAAGGAAACAGCAGAGAGAATCTTTAAAGATAATGTTTGAGCACTTCCCAAATTTGAAAAATACATAAATGTACACATTCAAAAAGCTCAACAAACTCCACGAAGAACAACTGTAAAGAGATCTACACCAAGACACATTATAATCAAATGGCTGGAAACCAAGGGCAAAGAAGGAATCTGGAAAGCAGCCAAGGAGAAGCAATTCATCCAACATACAAGGGATCCTCAATGAGATTAATAGCTGATTTATTATCAAAATCATAGAAGAAGTTAAATAACATTTTTAAAGTACTGCAAAGAACTGTCAACCACGAATTCTATGTTTGGCTAATTGTCCTTCAAAAACCAGGAAACATTAAGACAGTTCCAGAAAAACCAACACAAAAAGCAAAGGAGTTATTCATAAGTAAAATTGACCTGTGAGAAAAGCTAAAGAGAGTCCTTTAGGATTAACCAAAAGGATACTAGGCAGCAACCTGAAGCCATGTGAAGAAATGCAGTGCTCTAGTAAAAGTAACTGCATGATAATATAAAAGCCAGTATTATTGTATTTTTGTTTGTATCTCCTCTTTTTATTTCCTATGGTATTTAAAAGACAGATGCATAAAACAATAATTATAATCTATGTTATCAGATACACAATGTATAAAGATGTAATCTATAAAAACAGTAACATGAGGAGAGAACAGTATAGAAACAGAACTTTGATATCCTATTGAATCTAAGTTGGCATTAATCCAAACTAGGTTGTTATAAATTTAGGATTTTAATTGTTATCCCCATAGAAACTACAAAGAAAAGTCTTTAAAATATACACAAAAGAAAATGGAAAAGGGATCAAAAAAGCACACATCAAAAAGTTAAACACAAAATATGGCAGTAGAGAAGCAAATGAGGAACAAAAGGCTATAAGACATACAGAAAACAAATAGCAAAATGGCAGAAGCAAACCTTTCCTAATCAGAAATTATTTAAAATGTAAATTAAATGACTCTCCAACAAAAAGTCAGAGATTAAAAAAGCATACATATTTTTAAAACTTGATACAACTATATGCTGTTACAAGAGATTCACTTTAGATCCAAAGACACAAATAGGCTGAAAGTGAAAGAATGAGAAAATATATTCCATGTAAGTCATATCTAAAAGACACCTGAGGTGGGTATACTAAAATCAGATAAAATAGACTTTCAGTCAAAAATTATTGGCTGAGTGCAGTGGCTCATGCCTGTAATCCCAGCACTTTGGGAGGTCAAGGAGGGCAGATCACAATGTCAGGAGATTGAAACCAATCTGGCCAACATGGTGAAACCCCATCTCTACTAAAATACAAAAAATTAGCCGGGTATGGGGGTGTGCGCCTGTAGTCCTAGCTACTTGGGAGGCTGAGGCAGGGGAATTGCTTGAACCCAGGGGATGCAGATTGCAGTGAGCCAAGATTGCAACACTGTCCTCCAGCCTGGTGATAGAGCAAGACTCCGTCTCAAAAAAAAGAAAAAAAAGTTACAAGTTACAAAAAGGACACTATATATAGATAAAAGTGTGAATATATAAAGATATAAAAATTATAAACATATATGCACCTAATAATAGAGAACCAAATATATAAAGCAAAAATCTACCAAATTGCAAGGAAAAGCAAACAATTTACAATAATTGTGGGAGATATCAATGCACTACTTTTAACAATAAATAGAATATTTAGACATAAGATTAGTAAAGAAATACAGGCCTTAGACAACACTATAAACAGACTACATCCAACAGATACATACAGGACACTCCATCATCAACAGCAGAATACTTATTCTTCTCAAGTGCACATGGAACATCTACAGGATACACTACATATTAAGCCACTAAACAAGTCATGATAAATTTTAAAAAACTGAAGTCATCCAAAGTATCTTCCTCAACCACAATAAATGAAGCCAGAGAAAAATAACAGAAGAAAAACTGGAATATTCACAAATCCATAAAAATTAAACAACACAATATTAACCAACTATTAAGTCAAAGAAATCACAAGGGAAATTGGAAAATATCCTAAAAAAAAATGGAATCACAACATGCTAAAATTCATGGGATACAGCAAAAGCAGCGCTCAGAAGGAAATTAATAGTTATAAAATATATATTATAAAAAAAAAAGATCTGAAATCAATAACCTAACTTTACACTTTAAGGAACTAGAAAAAGAACAGAAAACTAAGTGCAGAGCTAACAGAGTGAAGGAAATAATAAAGATTATAGCAGAGATAAATGAAATGGAGATTCAAAAAACAGCAGTTAATGAAACGAGAAATTGGTTCTTTGAAAATATCAACAAAATTAACAAACCTTTAGCTAGACTAAGAAAAAAAGGGTAAAAAATACACGAGAATCATAAATGAAAGTGGGAATATTATGTTTTATAACATGAAACACGATAAACACTCTTATACATGAACATTATTACATAAATATTATATAATTATTTATAATACAAATATGTGTTATTTATGAACATTATTTCATTTATTTATTCCACTTTTAATTCTCTAAGCTTTATTTCTTAATCTTAGAGAAATAAAAATGATTATAAGAGAATACTATAAATAATTGTGCACCAACAAATTGAATAACATATACAAAATGAACAACATAGACAAAATGAACAAATTCCTAGAAACACAAAAACTGCCAAAACTGACTAAAGAAGAAATAGAAAATCTCAACAGCCCTCTCACAAGTAAACAGATTAAGTCAGTAATCAAAAACCACCCATCAAAGAAAAGCTCACAACCGTGTGGCGTGAAAACATTTAAAAGAATTTAACATTTAGATGAATTAACATCAATCTTTAATAACCTCTTTCAAGAAACAGCAGTGGAAGAAATACTTCCTAACTCATTCTATGAAGGGATTACTCTGAACCAAAGCCAGACAGAACACTATATGAAAACTTCAGACCAATATTGCTCATGACTATAAATGAAAAAAGTTTTCAACAAAATACTACCAGTGTCCAGGAGCAGATGAATGAATGGGCAAATTTTAATATGGACATACAAAAGAATGTTCAGCCATAAAAAGGAATGAACTACTGACACATGGTACAATGTGAATGAACTTTGAAAAAGTTATGCTAACTAAAAGAAGCAAAATACAAAAGGCCATATACTGCACAATTCCCTTTTGTGTGAAATATCCTGATTGGCAAATTCTTAGAAACAGAAAACAGTTTGGCAGTTTCTGGGAGCTAAGGGAAGGAGAGAAGTGACCAGGGAAAATAGGGAGAAACTGTTTAATGGGTATGCAATTTCCTTTTGAGGTGATGAAAATATTTTGGAAATAGAGGCGGTGGTTGTGTAACACTGTGAATATATACTTAGCTACTAAGTTGTTCACTTTAAATTATTAATTTTATGATATGCAAATTTCACAATAATTTTTAAATTATACAACTAAATATGGGGACGAAGCACACAAATCATTAAATGATAGACAAAACTAACACTTTGTAAGATACTACATGATGACTGCAGCTCGCTGTAGAATGAGGTTATTACATATTTCTACATCAGCAGGAATCCGCCTCCATAAAGTAGAACTTCCACTAACAAACCTATAAGCTTTGCAGTAACTTGTTAAGGAAATCCAAATCAATTTTTCTGTTTGGATTAAGGTGGTCCCTAATGTGGACCTCTTCTCTGTGTAGTATGTCTTACTGTGTTTATGAGAAAAAAGGAAAAGAATAGCAAACAGGAGTAAGAGAGTACCATTAGCAAGAATTCTAAAAGTAGAAAACCACCTTTTAATCACCTGGGAAGCTTTTAAAAAACACTAATACCCATGCCCCAAACCCCTAGAGTTCTGATTTGTGGTAATTAGTACAGGGTGTGGCCAAGGCATCTATGTTTTGAAAAGCTCCCCAGAGGAGTTCTCTGTGCCACCATGATTGAGACCATCATGAGATTGCAGTGTTCCCTTTTTCTGACACATTCCCAACACCTTGTGGTCCTAATCTTGTTTTCTAAATAGGAAGAAGGGAAAGAGAATTGGAGAGAATTCACTGAGCCAGTCATATGAAATATGCTATGTCATTTCATCTTCATAACTGATAACATAGGCAGTATATTGAGATGGTCAGAATGGCATGTTTTAGGACCAAAATGCCTTTGTTCATATATCAGCTCTTTCATTTATCAGTGGGGCAAGCTATCTACCCTCTCTACTCCTCTATTTCCACAGCTATAAAATGAGGAAGTACAGTATCTCTCTGTTGTGAAAATCCACTGGATTACAACTGTCTTTGGCACAAGATAATTGTTCACAATTATTATTATTATATTTACAGATAATAAAAGGAGGCTCAGAAACAGTAATTTGCCTAATGTCGCAGTTTTAATACAATATAGAGTGAGAGTTAGAGCTCCAGTGTATCTGCCTCCAAACCCCAGGTGAACAGGTGGAGCGGAGTGATAGGAGTCTTCAGGGCCAATGTTAATTGAACTTCTTTGTGTATATAAATAAACAGGTGTCAGATAGCTCCCACTGGGTCTCAAAAGCCAACTGTTAAGTTTTCAGAAATTTTGTGAGCTGGCTGTTAAATAGTCATGATTAATAATTAAATTATATGTACTTATATGTTTTAAAAATTACATTAAAAACAAGAATACTCAAAAGTCGTCTCTTCCTAATAATCTTACTATATTTTTCTATTATCTATGCTCTTAAAGTTAATTATATACCCTGTATACATTTACATATCTTTTTTTTCCCCAGAGATTTCAACATCTGGTTTTCATTCACAGGTGTCAATTCATTGCTTTAAGAAGCTTTAATCTCTTGTTAATTCTCTTCCTCCCAAAGGAACTTTTTGTTGTTATTTTTTCCTCTAGCCCAAGAGATCAAATGTTCCTGGGGATGCAAGTTTGGTTTTTGTAGGGGTCTGAAATGCACCTAGGTAGAGCAATTAAACCATACTATACAAAGTTAACTTGGGTCTGTGAAATTTTTACACAAATGCTTCATTTAAAAGCTGTCTCCATGAAGGCATGAATGGTAGGAATGAGGGCGGAGGGTTCTCTGAGGGAACTCTTGAACTCAAGAAGGTAAAAATTGTCTGGCTCACTGCAAAACCCCGCTAGCCACCACAGGGCCTGACCCATAAGTGTTACACATACCACACGTGGGAAGCAGCATAGCATACTGACTCCAGCAATCACTAGGTGACCCTGCACCAGCTTCTGGACTTCTGTGCCTCTGTTTTCTCATCTATAAAAGTAGGACAATAAAAGTGCCTGTCTCATTTGGTTGGTATCAAGATTAAGAAAGTGCTGGGAACAATGATCAGAATGTAGTAAGTTATTATTATTACCATATGCTATATTTTGAAGACCAAAAGTCATTATTTGGACCTATAAAAACTCAGATACTCCTGAGTAACATCTTAGGACTTTGTCTTATGGGAAGGGATTCTATTGGACATTATAGAAGCTGACACCTGGCCTACTGGGCAAACCATCAATACTAAAGCTATAAACATGACCTTTATTAAACAGCTAGAAAAGATTGTGAAATGTGCAGATAAACCAGAGACGTCAATAAATGGAATCTAGAAAGTAAACTTGTGCTGGGCACACACAAAGAAAATTAAAAGGTTAACGTGAGCTATGGGCAAAACAGAGAAAGCCCAAATGTCAGAAAAGTACAGTGGGAAGAAGCAAGAATGCTTAGCTACTGAGCCTTTTTCTCCCTATTCCCATTGGGTGCCAGATCAGCTATTGGCTTGTTTTTGGCCTCCTGTTCACAGCTCTTATGGTTTTTAGACACCTCCCTAGTTCAATGGCCATGCTAACGAAAATGATCTGAGAACCGTATCGGGTCATTAAATGACCCTGTTCACCCTTTCCACCTATTGGAGTGACATGCATTACAGAGACCAAAATCTCTTGGATTTAGGAAGAATGAGGCAAGTACCAGCAGCTCCATTCTTGAAGTTTGAGCTTTTATCTTTAAACACGTATCATTTGGTTAGGAGTGAATTTTAATTCATTAAAGTTTAATTCTGCAAAAATGTATGGGTCATCTATTATGTATCCAGCTCCATGCTAGATTTCAAGACAGAAGCTGAAACCTGAGAAGGAATGGGCAAAACCATCACAGCATGGTCTAGTGGGAAAAAATGCAGAGGTAAAGAGGAGTCACAATCTCCGTTTCCTCACATCACAGTGGAAAACTAATCCCTGACAAATATAGAGGGTGGCAGTGAGGGTATGATTTTAAAATAGAAGCAAAAGTATTTTATAAACTTTATAGGATAGGCTAGGGATGGCAAATACTACCTCCTGGAGGCAGTGATCATGACATTTCATCTCATCAAACCTAGATGTGACCCCAGAACATTTAACACAGTCCTCAGAGAGTCACTTTCAATTGCCTTGGCACGTAAGTACATAAGTAGATAGTATAAATGAAAGGGATTATTATCACCGAAAACTAAAATTAGAATGAAAACAGCAATTAGACTTCCAAACTCTCTTCAGTATCATTATGGCCTTTGACATCAAGGAAAAGCTAGGAAGCTCTGCTTTTTAGATCCTGACGCGGCAGCTTCTGTCCTTCTGTGAGATATTTTCCTTCAATTGCTTCCTCAAGTCCAAGACAATTGTTATTTAAAAAACAAGTAATTTTTTTTAAGGCAAGAAATGTCTCAGAAAGGGAAGGTAGGCAGCAAATTGATACATTTCAGGTTCACTGTTCAACTTTCTTTGCATCTGGAAGTTGAGTCCAATGGGTTTGGAATGTGGGAGATGTCTGACCCGCACTGCTATTTGTAAAAAGAACTTGAGTGAGTCACTTGATCTCTCCTGAGGATATTAACAGCTGCCCTGACAACCTTGCTAGGTTGTTGGAGAGAGAAAATGAATTATCATGGTTATCAAATCCTGTTGCAAGCTATAAAGTCCTCATTACTGTTAGTTATTGCTATAATCTGGCATCTTTTCTTTTAGAAAAGCATTTCAGAATGCCTGCTTTTAGAAAATCACATTCTGCAGTTTGTTCCTCTATTTTTCACTACATTTTATTTAATGATACAGGTGTATCAAATGTTTAGCATGGTGCCTGCCATATGATCACACTGAATAGATTTTATTAACTATTATGTATATATTTATCATGTACAACATCATTCTTTAAAATATGTATACATTGTGGAATGGCTAAATTGAGCTAGTTAATACATGTATTACCTCATACGCTGATTGTGGGGAGAATACTTAAAATCTATTCTCCTAGTGATTTTCAAGTATACGATAGATTGTTATTTATCTATAGTCACCACACAGTACGATAAATCTCTTGAACTTATTCCTCATTTCTAACTGAAATTTTGTACCCCTTAAACCAACCTACCTAGCCCCCAGCCCCACCCCCCACCGCCCTGTGCCCAGTAAGCCACCGGTAACCACAATTCTACTTTCTGCTTTTATGAATTCAACTTTTTAAGATTTCACATATAAGTAAGATCATGTGGTATTTGTCTTTTTGTGTCTGGCTTGTTTCATTTAAGATAATGTTCTTCATGTTAATCCATGCTGTTGCAAATGACAGTATTTTCATTTTTTTTTTCAAAGCAAATAGTATTCTATTGTGTATATATTCCACATTCTCTTTACCCTTTCTTTTTTCTTTTTTTTTTTTTTTTTTTTGAGACAGGGTCTCACTTTGTCACCCAGGCTGGAGTGCAGTGGTGCAATCTCAGTTCACTGCAGCGTCAATCTCCCAGGCTCAAGTGATCCTCCCACCTCAGCATCTTGAGTAGCTGAGACTGCAGGTGTGTGCCACCATGTCAGGCTAATTTTTGTGGAGACGGGTTTTACGATATTGCCCAGGCTGGTCTCAAACACCTGAACTCAAGCAATCCTGCCCTTTGAGCTCCCAAAGTATTGGGATTACAGGTGTGAGCCACCATGCCCAGCCTTCGTTATCCATTTATCCATTGATGAATACTTAGGTTGATTCCATATCTTGGCTATTATGAACAATGAATATGGGAGTGCACATATCCCTTTGACATACTGATTTCATTTCCTTTGGATATATACCTAGTATTAGGATTGATGGATCATATGGTAGTTCTATTTTTAATATTTTGAGGAATCTCCATACTGTTTTCCATAATGGCTGTACTAATTTACATTCCCACCAAAAATGTGCAAGAGTTCTCTTTGCTCCTCATCCTCATCAACACTTGTTATCTTTTGTCTGTTTGGTAATATCCACCCTTAATTTTTGCATGTGAACTCTGAAAAAAATCCACTACACATAATTGTTCATGATCTCTCAATCTAGGTGTTTTATATTTGTTTGTTTGTTTGTTTTTGAGACGGAGTCTCACTCTGTCACCCAGGCTGGAGTGCAGTGGTGCAATCTCGGCTCACTGCAACCTCTACCTCCTGGGTTCAAGCGATCCTCCCACCTCAACCTCCCGAGTAGCTGGAACGACAGGCATGCACCACTATGCCTGGCTAATTTTTTAATTTTTTGTAGAGATGAGGTCCCATTATGTTGCCCAAGCTGGTCTTGAATTCCTGGGCTTGAGCGATCCTCCCACCTCAGCTTCTTGAAGTGCTGAGATTATAGGCATGAGCCACCATGCCTGGCCTCACTGCAATTTTTTCAAAAACTTATCTGTGAAGCAATAAAGCACAATAGGTCAAAAGGGCTCAGCCATGGTTTGAAACCTGAGTACAACTCTGTGTGACCTTGGGCAAGTTTCTTAACCACTTTGTTCTGTAAAAGCAGGACAATGGTGGCCAGGCGCAGTGGCTCATGCCTGTAATCCCAGCACTTTGGGAGGCCAAGGTGGGTGGATCATGAGGTCAAGGGATCAAGACCATCCTGGCCAACATGGTGAAACCCTGTCTCTAGTAAAAACACAAAAAATTAGCCAGGTGTGGTGGCAGGCACCTGTAGTCCCAGGTACTAGGGAGGCTGCGGCAGGAGAATCACTTGAACCACGGAGGCGGAGGTTGCAGTGAGCTGAGATTGTGCCATTGCACTCCTGCCTGGCGACAGAGTGAGACTCTGTCTCAAAAAAAAAAAAAAAAGGCAGGACAATGGTACTAACTACCTCCTAGGGGTGTTAAGAGAATTTCATGAGTTAATATAAGTGTTTAGGATAGAAAACTGGAATATATATGTGTTCAATGAATAAAAATTATATTGAGCCCCAAATCTACCATTTTATAAACTGTCCCCAAGAATAAATTAATCTATTTGAGAAGTTGCATTAACTCCTTTGGGTCACCAGAGTGACATTCAATCCACTATTTACTCCTGCATACTTTATCCTATATATATGTAACAACAGTTGCCACTTAAAAGCAAACTAAATTGTTATAAAGTACTATTCCTTTTTGAAACTGACCCTTGACTTCCATATTTCATTCTCTTTTTCCCTCAAACCTTAAATGGTCTTTGCTTTTTAAAATGAACAATTTTCCCATTTGATGGGAAGAAAGGGAAGAAATAAATTACTACTGCAAAGACAAGTTGAATGTTTCAATGGACCAGGCCTTGGCATCTTTCAGAATAAGACATGTTTAATTCAAAGAGATGACTTGGTATGAGATCAGTGGCAGCTCCAAAGTTTTTGGGGGAGGTGGGGCAAAACAGCCTCCTTGGCCAGTTCCTGAAATCTTTAGAGCACTGCCTTATTTGCAAGTTTATTTGCATGAATTGTATCAATATGAAATGTAGTCAAAAATTTACTGTGTGCCTGTCCTTCTTGACAGATGAATAGAAATTGCTCTCCGTTCAAGTTCACTAGCAGTAAAAGCCAGCAGCTGCTCATCAGTTGTTTGCTACCCAGAGTTCTAAAGAGAAGACAGTGGGAACCACACTTCATAGTTTTATAGGCTGTAATTGGTGTCTACGGTTTGCTCTGAAGAACCACTACATTTAACATAGAAATATTTGTGAGTAGAATCTTTTTTTTCTTTCTTTTCTTTCATTCTAGAAGTCAATGCTACTAGAAATATGACCAAACCAAGAAAGAAGGAGTGTAATAGATTTTTAAAATTCTATATAGAATCTTGTATTAATAGATTGTAGAATATCTAGATACATTGCAAAAAAAAAGTTGACCTTTTCATTTAAAACTTTTTATTATAGTAATAAGTTTTCAACATTGAAAAATAGAGAAAATATTCAAAAAAATTAAAAGTCACTCATAATCTGCATTTACTAAAAAGTCCTAAGATGGTTCTAATACACAGAATTGAGATTGCTGCCGTTAGTGGATAAGAATGCCAAGCATATTATGTTATCTAATAGGTCAGTAGACTGCTATGGCCAGCTGTATTTCTCAAACGTGGCTGAAACAATATTTTCCACCACTCATACTCTTCTTATAGGGTGCCCAACACTCCTCACATAGACAGGGAAGTGTCTATACTCCTGCATCTTAAATCTGGATGGATTCATGACTATGATGGAAGTAGTACTCCATGAAGTAGTAGGATAAAGGAGTCACTACTGAAGACAGGTTATACAAATGTGATGCAGTTCTGCCGGTTTCGTTCAAGATGCTCAGTTTCCAAATCCAGACATGCTGCCATAGGGAAGCCTGGGCAGTCCATGAAGAAGCCCACTTGGAGAAAATAGAGACTCCCATCACACAGCTCTGGTTGAGCTCCTAGCAGAAGCCAGTGCCAATTTACCAGCCATGTGTGTGAGGTCTCTTGAAAGTAGATCCTCCAGGCTGGGCATGGTGGCTAATGCCTGTAATCCCAGCACTTTGGGAGGCCAAGATGGGTGGATCACCTGAAGTCAGGAGTTCGAGACCAGCCTGTCCCACATGGTGAAACCCCATCTCTACTAAAAATATAAAAACTAGTCAGGCATGGTGGCTCATGCCTGTAATCCCAGCTACTCAGGAGGCTGAGGCAGGAGAATCGCTTGAACCCGGGAGGTGGAGGCTGCAGTGAGCTGAGACTGCACCACTGCACTCCATCCTGAGTGACAGAGCAAGACTCCATCTCAAAAAATAAATAAATAAATAAATAAATAAATAAATAAATAAATAAAATTTTTTTAAAAATTTAAAAAAAGAAAGTAGATTCTCCAGCCCCCAGGTAAGCCATCTCAGTTGATGCCCTGTGGAGCAGAGATGAGTTATAACTATTGAGATTTATGGACTAAATAGGTTATTTGATGTTATTTTAGGGCACCAGTTTTGGGGAAGTTTGTTATGAGGTAATAGACAGCTGATTAAACCACTAATAGTAAGACCTATTAAAACTTTCTAAAAGAATAGTAAGAGATTATTATGTGGGAACACTGTGCTGACAGTTTTAAACATAATAATTCAGTTTATTCTCACAATAATCCTATGGCACAGAAAATGTTATTATTCCCAATTCATATATGGAAACACTGAAACACACATACACAGATTAAGTACTTCACCCAAAACTTAACTCAGCTCACAAGTAGCAGAACTAGGCTATAAATTAGAAAATCTGGCCACAAAACTAGTGCCCTTAACCACGACACTAAGCAGTCTGGAGTATATTCCACTAAATCAGGATCCAATGGTTGTTCCTGAAATCCAGCTGAGTTAGTATCTGCTGCCCCAGGTCCTGCTCCGTCACTTTCTATCGGGAAAGACACACTACCAAATGTACTACTCCCTCCCCAAAGAAATGAGAGACTTCATTTCATGAAAGGGCCCTCTCCACTCCCAATAATCTCAAGGCGGAAATGAAAAGTAGCCAATCTTTACCAGACCTTTTTAATAACAATTTTATTAGTGAAAACAATATATATTTATCATAAAAAATTGGAAAGCTAATTTTTAAAATAGGCATAACAATACTCGGATATAACCACTGTAAACATTTTGGTAGTTTCTTTCCTTTTTTCCATTTCAAATTTTCTCTTAATATCATTAAAATCATAAGACATGTAGAGTTTTATATGCTGATTTTCTCACAATTACATAGTATATTTCCATGTCATCCCAAAAACCTCTGAACACATAAATGGTTATAAAATAATTCTCTCCATAGATATAACTTGATTCCATATTTTATTGATGGATATCTGGTTGCTTCCACTTTTTTCATCTTTTAAATAATTCTACACTGAACATCTTTCTTACAATTTCCTCAGGCTAGCTTCTAGAACAGAAATTACTGACTTAAAAATGTATGGATTGGTGGGGTCTTTGCAACATATTTCCAGAAAGTTAGCATTTTACACTCCTAGTCACAGTCACAACTCACTCTGTCTTATATTAGTTATCATTTAAAACATTATTTTGTAATTTGATAGGTTACAAGTGGTATCTTTTATGTTAATTTTTAAAATGACCTGTATATACACTGTTGGGAATGTAAATTCGTTCAGTCACTGTGGAAAGCAGTTTGGAGGTTTCTCAAAGAACTTAGAACTACCCAGCGACCCCATTGTTGGGTATATACCTGTAAGAAAACAAATCATTCTACCAGTTTCTATTCTGCAACACTGTTCACAATAGGAAGACATGGAATCAACCTAGGTGCCCGTCACTAGTGGATTTGATAAAGAAAATGTGGCACATGTACACCATGGAATACTGCACAGCCATAAGAAAGAACGAAATCATATCTTTGTAACAACACAGATGCAGCCAGAGGTCATTATCCTAAGTGAATTAATGCAGGAACAGAAAACCAAATACTGCATGTTCTCACCTAGAAGTGGGAGCTAAACACTGTGTACTCACAGGCATAAAGCCAATAGCCATGAACAAAATAAAATACCTAGGAATACACAGAAACTAGGAACTACTAGAGAAGGGAGGGAGACAGGGGAATAAAGGTTGAAAAACTGTTGGGTACCGTGCTCAGTACCTGTGTGATAAGATCATTTATACCCTGAACCTCAGCATCATTCAATATGCCCATGTAACAAACCTGCACATGTACCCATGAATCTAAAATAAAAGTTTAAAAAGACCCAATTCTACATATATGGGGGAAAAGGCAAATGACACCTTAATATCATTATAAAAATAGTTTTGGTCTTGCAGACCCTTTGAAAGAGTCCATTTAAAAACTGCTGGGATAGAGCAAGCAAAGGTTGATATCCACCTAAAATTCAATAAGAAAAAGAATACCTTTTTTAAAAACCTGTATGACTTTGGTATAAAAAATGGTTCTTTGAATAAGACACAAGAAACACAAATATTTAAGTTATGAAAACATTTTTAATGCAAACAAATGTAAAAACAAAAGCCACTCACTGATGGAAGAAACTTCCAACACAAGTATACATACAAATAATTATTATCCAAAATATGTGAAGAACTGCTACAAATCCATAAGAAAAATACAAATAACTTAGGAGAATATCAGGCAAAGAACATAACCAAGGTACTTCAAAGAAAAGAAAATCCTAAGGGTCTATAAATATCTAAAAAGGCGTACAACCCAATAGAAACAGAAAAATTCTAAGGAATACAACAACAAAGTGTTGTATTTCCCAAATACTAATAATGGGAATGCAGTAACCACTTTAGAGACAGAGCAGACAGTGCAGATTGCCGACTTGACACCCACCTTCCCCTTCTTCCTTCCTAACGGTATATTTTGTTCAGGTATCTCCTTCCTCCTGGTGATATTTTTCAAAGAAAACTACCCTTGCCCTCCAGTCAATCATCATGGTCTTGTAGACCCTTATAAGTAATCAATTTAGGCACTGGCATGCGATTTAATTTTAGCCAATGAAACATGAAAGAATGTAGCTAACACAAATTTCTAAAGAAAGTTGCCCTTCCAAAGAGACATAGAGGAATAAACGCCTCTGGCCATTGTTTTGTCTGCGCCTGATTCCTCGTGACTGTGAGGAAAGCTATTGAGTCAATGAATTACCCAAATCTACAGCAGTTCTACCTCTGGACTTCTTATTATATGAGGTGATAAGTTTCTTTATTTAAGCCACTTTAAATTCCATTGTCTGTTACCTGCAGTTAAAAATACCCTAACAGAGAAAGCTTAAAATTTTTGCAATATCTAGTATAGGTAAAAAATAATCATCCCTTAAAACCCTGAAATTCTACTTCTAGATATATTCGCCAAGAGAAATTCACACATGTGGAATAGGAGATACGTAAAAGAATGTTCCTTGCAGTCTTATTTGTACAGGAGACAACTAAATACAGTTTTGCAGTTAATGAATAAATTAATATTAAAGTAAGTAATTATTGCTATTAATTATAACAGATGAGTAATTATTAATTCTAACATATTTATAATCCCTTTTCTGTTCTTCCTGGAATAAGGCTGCCACTATTATGAGACCAAGGCAACCCACTATAAAGCAACAAGTTGGAAGAAACAGGGGTCGCTGACTATGTCGAGGACCATACTCACCCTGGACCCCCTATTTGGACTTTTAAACAAGTGACAAATCAACATCCATATTGTTTAAGCCACTCGCATTTTGAATTTTTGAAGAGTCACAGCTAACACTAATTTTAATTAGACAAATATGACAACATAAACTGGAAAATACCATCAAATTGATGATAGTAGATGCCTATGGATAAAGAAAGAGGTAAGTGGATGAGAGCGGAAAGTAATTAATAATATTTCAACTTTATTATAATATCATATCCCATTTTTAATGAAGAAGCTAAAGCAAAAATATTAAAATGTTAATCTTTGTTAATTCTGGGTGGTGCATTGTTGTTGTATTAGTCTCAGTACTTCCCTGTTTGTCTTCTAAACAAAAAAAGAAATGGATCACACAGAAAAAGTTTAGCCAAAAAGGAGAAATTAAGGAACAAGAAAAAGAAGAAAGAAAAAGAAAACGCCCTTTCCCAAAACAAGAAAATGTGCTCCTTCTATAAATACAAATTAAATCAATATTAACATACAATGTATCTCCTATTAAGTTAAAGATGAACACTACTCAATGTTACTAAAGAGGCAGAGATTAGGAGGGTGCATATATCCTTTCTTGAGGGCAGTCTTGTAATTACAGTAAATTCATTGAAAAAGTGTCATCTCTATAAACCGTAAGTTTTACCTCAAAGAAGTTATCCTAATAAATATACATAATAAGCATAAAGATTTAGTTAGGAGTATTTTTTTTCTTTTTTAAATATGGAATGCTTCACGAATTTGCGTGTCATCCTTGTGCAGGGGCCATGCTAATCTTCTCTGTATCATTCCAATTTTAGTCTATGTGTTGCTGAAGCAAGAGGAGTATTTTTATAATTTGCTCACAATCTTGAAAAACTGGAAAGCACACAAACACCCAGGTAGAGAGGCTAGTTATGTAGGTCACTGTGCAAAGTCATAAAACAAGTAAGTTAGACACACCAAAAACAAAACAAAAACTATAATATCTCTGAAGAATATTGATGCAAAACCTCACCAAAATACTAGCAAACTGCATTCAACAACATATTTGAAAAGATCATTCATTATGACAAAGTGGGGTTTATCCCTGGGATGTAAGGATGGTCCAACATATGCAAATCAATTAGTGTGATATATCATATATACAGAACAAAAGACAAAAACTATCTGATCATTTCAATTGATGCTGAAAAAACATTCAATAAAGTTCAACATCCTTTCATGATAAAAACCCTCAAGTAACTGGATATAGAACAAATGAACCTCAACATAACAGCCATATATGACAGACCCACAGCTAGTATCACACTGAATGAGGAAAGCCTTTCCTCTTAGATCTGTGACATGACAAGGATGCCCACTCTCACCACTGTTATTCAACATAGTACTGAAAGTCCTAGCTAGAGCAATAAGACAGGAGAAAGAAATACAGGGCATCCAAATTGGAAAGGAAGAAGACAAAGTTTCCTTATTTGCACATGATATGATCTTATGTTTTGAAAAACATAAATATTTTACCAAGAACTATTAGAACTGATAAACAAATTCAGTAAAGTTGCAGGACACAAAATCAACATGCAAAACTCAGTAGCATTTCTATATGCCAACAGTGAAAAACCTGAAAAGAAAATTTAAAAAAGAAATCCTATTTACAATAGCCACAAATAAAATTAAATACCTAGGAATTAACCAAAGAAGTGAAAGATCTGTACAATTAAAAATATAAAACACTGATACAAGAAATTGAAGAGCACATACAAAAATGGAAAGATATTGCATGTTCATGGAGTGAAATAATCAATATTATTAAAATATCCATACCTCCCAGAGCAATCTATAGATTCAATGCAATCTCTCTCAAAGCATCAATGACAGTCTTCACAGAAATAAAAAAAAATTATGTGGAACCAAAATTTAAAAAAAAAAAAACAGAATAGCCAAAGCCACCCTGAGTAAAAAGAAAAGTACTTGAAGGAACCACATTACCTGACTTCAGATTACACTACGGAATTATAACAACCAAAACAGCATGGCACTGGCATAAAAACAGACACATAGCTCAATGGAACAGAATAGAGAACGCAGAAACAAATCCACACACCTACAGTGAACTCATTTTTGACAAAGGTGCCAAGAACATACCTTGGGGAAAAGACAGTCTCTTCAATAATTTGTCCTGGGAAAACTGAATATCCATATGCAGAAGAATTAAACTTGATCCCTCTCTCTCGCCTTACACAAAAATCAAATCAAAATGGATTGAAGATTGAAATTTAAGACCTCAAGCTATGAGGAAACTCATAGGGGAAACTCTTCAGGACATAGGTCTGGTCATAGATTTCTTGAGTAATACCCCACAAGCACAGGCAACCAAAGCAAAAATGGGCAAATGGGATCACATCAAGTTAAAAAGTTTCTGCACAGCAAGGGAAATAATCAACAAAGTGAAGAGAAAACCCACAGAAACAGAGAAGATATCTGTAAACTACACATCTGACAAGGGATTAATAACCAGAATATACATGGAGCTCAAGAAACTCTGTAGGAAAAAAAAATATTAATCCAACCAAAAAATAGGCAAAACAGTTGAATAGACATTTCTCAAAAGAAGACATACAAATAGCAAACAGGTGTAGGAAAAAGTGGTCAACACCACTAATCATCAGGTAAATGCAAAGCAAAACAACAAAGAGATATCATCTCACCCCAGTTAAAATAGCTTTTATCCAAAAGACAGGCAATAACAAATGCTGGCGAGGGTGTGGAGAAAAGGGAACCATTGTACACTGTTGGTGGGAATGTAAATTAGTACAACCACTATGGAGAACAGTTCTGAGGTTCCTCAAAAAACTAGAAATACATCTTTCACATGACCCATCAATCCCACTGCTGGGTATATACCCAAAAGAAAGGAAATCAGTATATTGAAGAAATATTTGCACTCTCATGTTTGTTCCAGAACTGTTCACAACAACCAAGATTTGGAAGCAACCTAGGAGTTCATCAGCAGATAAACGGATAAAGAAAATATGGTACTTATATACAATGGAGTACTATTCAACCAAAAAAAATTAGAAAGAATAAGATGTGTGGGCACGGTGGCTCATGCCTGTAATCCCAGCACTTTGGGAGGCTGAGGTGGGTGGATCACCTGAGGTCAGGAGTTCAAGACCAGCCTGACCAACATGGTGAAACCCCGTCTCTACTAAAATACAAAAAATTAGCCAGGCACAGTGGCGCATGCCTATAGCCCCAGTTACTTGGGAAGCTGAGGTAGGTGAATAACACTGCACTCCAGCTTGGGCAACAAGAGTGAAACTCTGTTTCAAAAAAAAAGAATAAGATTCTGCCATTTGCAACAACATGGATGGAAGTTGAGGTCATTATATTACATGAAATAAGCCAGGCACAGAAAGACAAACGTTACATGTTCTCACTTATTTGTGGGATTTCAAAATCAAAACGATGGAATTCATGTACACAGAGAATAAAAGAATGGTTACCAGGGTCTGGGAAGATTACTCAGGAGGCAGTGGGGAGGTGGGTGGAGATGGTTAATAGGTACAAAAAGTCTATATATATATATGCATGCATATATAAAATAAGAAAAATACCTCATATTTGAGAGCATAACAGGGTGACTATAGCCAATAATAATTTAATTGTACATTTTAAAATAACTAAAAGAGTATAACTGAACAATAACACAAAGGATAAATGCTTGAAGGAATGGGTACCCCATTTTCCATGATGTGATTATTACACATTGCATTATTGTATTAAAATATCTCATGTACCCCATAAATATATATACCTGGTGTGTATCCACAAAAATTAAATATAAAAAACAAGTTAAAACAAGTATACTATTTTCCTAATTTGTTAAAAAAAAAAAAAAGTGTGTATACAGGTACAAATTGTAAATGTTTGAAAGGCTTTATACCACCCAATGTTAATACTGGATAGTGGGAATTCAGATTATTTTTATTTTCCATTTATTTATTTGTTTATTTATTTATTTAGAGACAGGGTCTCATTCTGTTGCCCAGGCTGGAATATAGTGGGGTGATCATGGTCCACTGTAACCTCCACCTCCTAGGCTCAAGTAATCCTCCCACCTCAGCCTCCCAAGTATCTGGGACCACAGGCATGCACCACCATGCTCAGCTAATTCTTGTATTTTTTGTAGAGATGGGGCTTCATCATGTTGCCCAAGCAAGTCTCAAACGCCTAGGCTCAAGTGATCTGCCTGCCTCAGACTCCCAAAGTGCTGTTAATTGAAACAAGTCTGATGGAAATGGACAGGAGTGGTCAATTCATGTCTTATAGTTAAAAAATGCATATATGGTTCCTGATAGTATAATATTCCAAGTCATAAATATTCATTTATTTTTTAATGAATCTGTAAGCATCACATATTAAAGATACTGAGGAGAAAAAATAGAATTAGGGTACATTCCACCAAAAATCATTCCTTGAGATAACAGGACAACTGGTGGTTTTCCTAAACTGATAAGTGAAGAAATTCATTTTTTTGTCTACTAATAAAAGATGTTGTTCATAAAGGACAAGTCGAAGGGAGTAATAAGGTTCAGAAGAGCCAAATGAAAATAGAAATCCCTATTAGGATTCTGGCACATTATTTAGTAGATAATACATCCTGAACTGGTAAACCTTCCTTCTTAATATTTTCTTTCATGTACATTCTGATACAAATTACCATGAACCCTTAATGTCACAGAATTTTTATTGCATGTTCTAATACCTATACATTTTTTCTTTTCTTTTTTTTTTTTTTTTTTTTTTTTTTTTTTTTTTTTTTTTTTGAGACGGAGTCTTGCTCTGACGCCTAGGCCAGAGCGCAGTGGCGCAATCTCAGCTTACTGCAACGTCCGCCTCCTGGGCTCAAGCGATTCTCCTGCCTCAGCCTCCCAAGTAGCTGGGACTACAGGTGTACACGACCACACCCAGCTAACTTTTTCTATTTTTAGTAGAGACAGGGACAGGGTTTCACCATGATGGCCAGACTGGTCTCAAACTCCTGACCTCAGATGATCCACGTGCCTCAGCCTCCCAAAGTGCTGGGATTACAGGTGTGAGCCACCACGCTCAGCTTATACCTATACATTTGTTCTGGTTTCATATCTTGGATGACTCTGTTGCCTCCACTGACATGGCAATATTAGGCTAGATGTTAACCTGGATACACACCAGAAGTCCCTGAAAGCTGCCCCATATTCCTAATGGATATGTGGGTGATCTGGCTGGGACATGTTGGCCCCATGTTCTATATCCTTGTTTTAATAGCCAAGGCTTAGTTCTAGCTCTCTTGTCAAGGGTCAGTTTTCATTCTCCTAAAGGAAATGGTAGAGGAGACCCTTTCTTAGCCAAGGAATTGCATTTTTGAATGCAGAACAGATAATGACTTGGGAATCCCATGGATTTTCCTGTAAACTTAAAACTGGCAGCTTTTGGAAAGCCTCATCTCTCCTCCCTGGAAGAGCATAAGATGGAAATCAGCAGGATTAGGTCACATTCCAGACTAGTAACACATCTCCATATTTGTGTACCCTTACCATCCTGTACAATCAGATTTTACTGTATTTTAGTCTATATTTAGCTGTCCACTACTCTTTTCATGCTATTATCATTATTAGAATACTGGTCTCATTACATCGATATTATTATTTAGTCCTCATCTATGTACTTTCTTCTTCATAACTGGCCTCTATAATTCAGCAATTTCCTCTATCCATCCCCAAAACTCACTACGAATATGGGTGACCTCTCATATGTACATTATGAATGTTCCTAGAGAATTTCCTGTCTTCCTTGCTTGCACTTACCACCATAGTAACTGATAGAGTCCAAAATCTACCTACTAACTAGGATTCTTTTCACCTCAAATTAACATGCTCTTGCTATCTTAGCATCTCTGATTCTCTCCTTACTATCTCTTCAAAAACTTTTCCTCTTTAGCTGCTTTCAGTCTCATTTCAAATACGTTTTGTAATCTAGAGCACATTGGTTAAATTGTTGCTGACCTTCTCACCCATAGGCCACAGAAAAGTTCCTTTGCCATTCCTTTGAGATTGCTCAAGAAACTATATATCTATGTCATAACATGGTTTTGTCCAACGTATAATCTATGTACAAGTGGACAGACCAGCTCGGGAAAGTTAGTTATAAAGTCTTTGAAAAACAGAGAATATAGTAAAAGAGATCAGACTTATGAGGCACACCTTGCTATTCAATAAGCATTTGTTGAAAAACTGACCAAGGGAAGACACGTGGCACACAAGGCTAGGGGTCTTCTTAGAGTACCAGTTCTACCTTCTCCTTCTTACTCCTTTTGTTCCGTCTGAGTTTCTACTAAACACTCTCAAAGCAACCGATTACTTAGACATCACCACCCATTCCTCCTAATTAGCAAATTCTGAGACTTAGATGATAGAAAAATCAATCTAAACAAAACAAAGAGAATGCTAGTAAGTTGGATAAAGTGCTCTAAAAAATTGTAACCTGTCTGAGCCTGAATACCATGTTTTTTGTTAGAATACACATTAATAGGTACGTGAACGAGCATCTGCTATACAATTACTAGAAATCAGCTATATTAGAATGGAGATGGTAGTATCTGTTCTTTGTTCAGGGACTCTTCCTTAAGCAGAATCAGATAATGTAGGAGCAAAGAAGCCAAGGGAAAAGAAAGTTTCAGAACACAATTGATATAGAATGTGAGCTACACAGGAAGTCTACAGAACATAAGGCAAACAAAACAAAAACACTACACTCATACATCTTGTAGTGTTTTTGTTTTTGCTACTCATATGGATACTGATTAAAAATTTATCTTTTTTTCCCAAATATATTTGGGATCATTATTATTTTTGTGATAAAGTTAGATTACTTTAAACTTCAAACTTCAAGAAAATGCAAGCCTGATTTTCACAAGGGAATTGCTGTCTTACTTTTTTTTTTTTTTTTTTTGAGACAGAATCTCGCTCTGTCGCCCAGGCTGGAGTGCGCCCAGGCTGGAGTGCGTCCAGGCTGGAGTGCAGTGGTGCAATCTCAGCTCAATGCAAGCTCCGCCGCCTGGGTTCACGCCATTCTCCTGCCTCAGCCTCCCGAGTAGCTGGGACTACAGGCACCCACCACCACGCCTGGTTAATTTTTTTGTATTTTTAGTAGTATTTTTTGTATTTTTATTTTCACCGTATTAGCCAGGATGGTCTCAATCTCCTGACCTCGTGATCTGCCCGTCTTGGCCTCCCAAAGTGCTAGGATTACAGGGGTGAGCCACGGCACCCAGCCTGCTCTCTTCCTTTCTAAAGTTATTTCCTTCCTACTATCACAACTCTCAGTAATGAACGACTTGTTGTCCTTATAGAAAAATCATTTTCAGGCCAGGTGTGGTGGCTGTCACCTGTAATCCCAGGCAGGCAGATCACCTGACATCAGCAGTTCGAGACCAGTCTGGCCAATATGGCAAAACCCATCTCTACTAAAAATACAAGAAGTATCCAGGCGTGGTGGTGCATGCCTGTAGTCCCAGCTACTCCAGCCTGGGCTGGATAGAGCGAGACTCCATCGGAAAACAAAAACAAAAACCTTCAAATAAAAATAACCAAGAAAACAAGATATAAATATGATCTAAAAGTTCCTTATAATTACCTAAATAATGTATTGTACTTTCTATCAGAAAAATACTTCTCCCTTTATCAGAAGGCTATTTATACTCTGTTAAAACACTTTATACTGAAAACACATAGGATATAATTGTCTGTAACTTCTCCCAGATATAAGCTAGAAAGATTTGCTTGGAAGGAAAAAATAATAGCAACAATGACAATAATACTAGTGATAATTGTATTTAATTCATATATAAAATATAGGTAAAGCCATTTAACTAATATTTTACTGCACTTAAAATTCTAGACAAAGCATAATTCAGGCAAATGTTTTAAAAATACATGAATCCTACTTTCAAAAAAGTTGAGCTACTTGAAACCACTGTAAAACTAGGATTTTGGGCAGCAAACCTTTGACATTTATATTTTGCTTGTCCTTTCCTACTCTTTGGTCAGTCAACATCCTTTGTTCTTTGTTAATAAACTATGATCTGATAAGCTTATTTCTGACTTACATTGGGGAAGAAAGGGAGGACAGGATTACACGTGAGCGCTTCAGAGCGACAAGTCTGTTCCCTGGGCCACTGAAGAAAACAAAGAGGGGTTACATCCAAAGCTGCTCACACAGTTGTGTGTTGCTTCTATGCAAACATGAGAATTAAACAACCACCAAAAAGCTCCTCGAATTTCTCTAAACAAAAATTAATAACTTTAAAAAGTGACACATTTTTAATTCTTTTTCAAGTCTACCTTCAATTTTTAAAACAACTTTGAATACAAGAATGAAAGCTCATTAAACTATAAATACATTTTGGCAATATTTATGTACTTTAAATAAACTTGTTAAGTCTAGATCTTAATTTTTAAACACACATAAGAAACTTAGTAAAGTATTTGTGAATTTCCAGCATGAATACACTGTAAATGTCAAACAAAACAAAAACCAAACAAAACTTAACTAGTGAAAAAAGTATAAAGTTTTTAAATTCCTCAAATTTGAGGTTAATCATTTACAGAATAAACTAAGTGAGTCTAGTTAATATATAACATATTTGTCATAAATCATGCTTAGAAAATTTAAGTACCTTTATATTTTACAGGAAATTTCCCAATGGTAAATGTGACTTAATTTTTAACTTATTTTATTTGGAATAGATTGTAAAACATCTACATAATCCGAATTTAATCAACTGATACTTGATCCCCCAAAATCTTGCAAATAATAAGTTCATACCAGTTCCCAAGAGGCAATAAATGCTAATTGTAGTAAATCTGCTTCCTGCAGACAGTGCCAATGAAGGGCAGTTTCCAGAGTCATTAATAAACAGATAAAATAGAAAATAGTCTTTGACTATACTTTAAACATGTTTCTTTCAACATTAAGCACATTAATGTACCCAAGTAGTCTAGACTGCAGAGAAATTTCAAAGAGATAATCTCCAATACAAGGAGAACTACAGAGCCAGTTTCCAGGGGAAAAAAAAAAATCTGACAATTTCAGAAAATCTTCCTTTCAGAAAGTCTATTTGTGTATCTAAAATTAGCACCAAAACTCCAGAAATAGTGAAACAATAAGATGGTTTCAAAATGATGACCCCTTTTGTCCAAACTGACAACAGTAGCTGGCTATGCAGAGAAAATCACGTGCTTCAGGGCAATCCACTTGTATCATATCTTGTTGATCCACATCTCAATAATCAAACACATATTGATCTGCTCCTATTAACTGTTAGTCATTCCTCCAAAGCTGTATTTTATACTAATCATTGCCAAAGATAAGGAATTTGTCCTTTGATTTGTAATTAATTCTCAGAACCAGCATTAGATACTGTTATCTCAAAGTCTAGCATCCAGGAGCTAAGGCAGAAGCATTTCTCAAATTGTTTCATTCCCAAAGATAAATTGTTAAAGCACACAGTTCAATTTAACATTAGTGAATTGTTTCTTTTGAACTGATCCTAGCCCTACTCATCACTATGAAGATTAAAAGCAACTATCCCCAGGTTTCAACTCAGTCTTGGTATGTGCTTTCTCAGATTTAGTAGTGAACTATTACATCCACCACTTTATTTGAAGTCCATAATAGGAAATTAGGTGGGTCCCACATCCATGTCTTCATAAATAAGGGAACTAAGGCTCAAAGAGCTCCAGTTATTTTCCCAGGGCCACATAGAAAGTATCATATAGAAATGATTGACTCAATCTGCTTGCTCCAAGTTTCTGATTTTTTCAAGAATCATTTTAAGTCTTTTTTTTTTTTTTTTTTAACATTTTAAAACAAGTGAAGGGGGCAGGGCACTGGGGAGTGGAAAGGGGTCAAGGACACAGCTTTGACCTATATCACCTGGAGTTGTATATGCTCTATCTGCATGGCCATATATGGAGGTGCTGAAGAGGGAAGAAAGTAGGGATCAGCAGGCTTCTAGTTTTGCACCAGCTCCTGTCACACCCCCTCACTTTGGCTAGGTACTAGCCTGTTCTAAACCACAATTCCTCCTGTCTTTCCTGGGAGGCCAAGGAGGTGCTTTTTCTCAGTTGTGATTTTTAATTGCCTTTCTCCCAGTCCCCAAAGTGTAACAGTCTATCTTGAGTGTTGGGGAAAAGAAGAGTGTACCAGAGGGTGGGCAAGCAGGCAGGCAGGCAGGGAAATAACCACTCTGATTTTGCTTTGATATCTGTTTCAAGTCCTGTAATGACAGATCTCATTCCAGTGCAGAATGTTTTGGAAATACAGTTAAAAGGGTTATGTGATTGTTTTTAAGTACATTTTAAGTATTGACTAATAAAAGGCAAATATCAGAACAAAAGAACAGTTTAATACAGCATTTTAAAAATCTTTTGGTATTCTAAGGCATCCATGACCTGCTAAAATCTAATTATTTCTCCAATACCCTTTGGAATTATTCAGGAAGATGTGGTATAGTGTCTAACTAGTACATTAAGCATCTGGCCTGACTTCACAGAATTACAGATAGCTGAATGTGCACTCTCTATATATTTTATTAACATCCTATAGGCTTATGCTAAGATGTAATACTGATGTGCCCTGACATGCATCACTACCTGTTGACAGAAAAATCTGGGCTAGACTTGAGAGGGTCTACAAATAGAGTATCTTTTAAAGATGTTTTGGCAATTTTAACGGAAACTCTGGCTTAAGAAAAAAAAGACAAAGAGAAAAAGAGCAGTTTCAAGTTTATAAATGTATAAAATATGCCCAAGTTTCAGCATGCTAAAATCTCTGAAAATGAGCTGATCCTTAGCATTCACTCCTTCCTTCTCAGCCTAAGAGTACCCTTTTTCCTTTGGGTCATGCCCTGTCCTCCATTCTCAGTTGTGTGTCTGAGTAAGGCTGGGCTTATCTGCAGCTCCTGCAGTGGGCTTAAGCTCACCAGCATATCTCCCCACCCCATGTAATAGGTTCAGGAATGAACCTATGATCAAATTTAACCAAATGAGAAACACTGACCCCCAGGGCTCTGTGCAGGGGCTTTTGGAGGACGTGTCTCTCCCTTGAACACTGTGTTACGGGAATGTGATATGTGGAACGGTTATTGCCTAAGAGGAAATCCCAGAGCTGCCAAATGTCCACTGTATATAGCCTGAGGAGGCTGCCAGCAATGAGAAAGGCAGGACAGAGACCCAGAGAGAAACTGTATTCTTATTGACATATTTTAAGCCACCGTATCAAGCTTTACCTGAAGTTGTACTATACATTTTAACTTCTCAGTCACATGAACCAATGGATTCCAATTGTTGATTTTGCAGGTAAGGCTGAGCTCTTCAATGACTTGCAACCAAAAGAATCTTAACTGATAACAGTCCAAGACATTTAATATATCAAAAGTATGAACTATTTTTTCTTTTCTTTTCTTTTCTTTTTGAGATAGAGTTTCACTCGTATTGCCCAAGTTGGAGTGCAATGGTACAATTTCAGCTCACCACAACCTCCACCTCCTGGGTTCAAGTGATTCTCTTGCCTCAGCCTCCCAAGTAGCTGGGATTACAGGCACATGCCACCATGCCCAGCTAACTTTTTGTATTTTTACTAGAAACGGGGTTTCACCACGGTAACCAGGCTGGTCTCAAACTCCTGACCTCAGGTGATCCTCCCTCCTCGGCCTCCCAAAGTGCTCCCAAAGTGGCATGAGCCACTGTGCCCGGCCAAACTGTGTTTTCTTTACACAATTTTGAAGATTTTATTCTCATGGAGAATGCTGAGGGAAAGGAAAATCATGAAGAATGTTTCTTAGACTTATAAGAACCTTAATATCTTCTAAGATTAAATCTCAGAACTTCATAGTTGGAGGTAGTTTGGGGATCATCTAGTTCTACTAGTTTCTTTTACACAGGGAGTCAATAAATATGTATATGATGAATGAATGAATGAATGAATGTGTGAAGACTGAATGAATGAATGGGTGAATGAGGTAGCTTAACTCTAGACAGACCTGAATTATACTGTTCCATGAAATGACTGTATATTTTAGTCAGTTTCAGCTGGTAGTTGGTAACTAAAAGACAGATGAGGCTTCTGTGTGTATGTTTTTTTTTCTTTTTTTTAATCTGGATATACAAGTAAATGGGAGAACCTGGGAAACCCAATTCCAAATCTAATCTCCTTTCTTGTCCACTAGGGAACATCTCACATCTTCTCACAAAAACAAAGAACACCACAAAGTCCTTTGAGATGACAAGTTCAGATAGTCCTAGAATTTTAAAACTGGGATATGTTATTGAAGTTCATTTCCAAACCAGTTGCTTTCAACCTGAAATGCATTTTCTCATGTACAATGTTAGATTCACAGGCTAGCCAACAAAACAGAACAAAATGCAAACTAGCAAACACATTTTCAACACAAAATATCTACTAGAACCCAACTAAGTGTTAAGTTCTTGGAACATGAGGTCATGAGATGTGTAAGTACAAGAGAAAAAAAAATCAATAAAATGCTCTCCTATTCCTCTTTTTCACTTCCATTTACTAGCTATAAAATTACTTCAAAGGGAAATTTGAAAAATTTAAAAAATCTGTTATTGACCCTGTACTACCGCCCTTTGTGCATTCTTCTCCCATTCTTAGTGTCCTTTTTGTTCCAGGTGCTTGGATGCCCCCCATCTTAAATAATGACAGCTATCATTTTATTGAGCACTTACTGTGAGTCAGGCACTGAGCTAATACTCAAAGAGATGAAGTAATTTGTCTACAGTCATGTGGCAAAGCCAACATGGAGCCCAGCTGCGCTAGTCTCTAAAGCCCATGTTCTTAAACTACCCAGGTCTACTACACTGGTTGTCCTCCATCCTGAGCCAAGTCCTTCCTACTGTGAGAATCCACCTCCTCCCTTCCTATTACAGCCTAAAGGACTTCATGCTAAAGATTGCCAGCATCCCGTCCCCTTCAAACAAAACAGTCATCCCCTTATTGTAGCCAATGTGCCTTAGAAAACAAAAGAGGAGAGCAATCTGCTCATGATAACCTCATGTTTCCAGAGGTTGTACACACTATTTCAAAGGGGGTACCTATTATTATAAGTTCACCTCCAACTAGTAGCATTTCAGGTAGCTGATAAAAGTGGGAAGTGAAACAACATGTAGGCAGCAAAAGAGTATATATTTTGGGACAGCATAGGAGGCCAGAGCCAGGCACGGGGCTCACACCTGTAATCCTAGCACTTTGGGAGCCCAAGGTGGGTGGATCACGAGGTCAGGAGTTCCAGAGCAGCCTGGCCAACATGGTGAAACCCCGTCTCTACTAAAAATACAAAAATTAGCTGGGCGTGGTGATGCATGCCTGTAATCCTAGCTACTCAGGAAGCTGAGGCAAGAGAACTGCTTGAACCCAGGAGATGGAGGCTGCAGTGAGCCAAGATCGCACCACGTGCTCCAGCTTAGGTGACAGAGAGAGACTCTGTCTCAAGAAAAAAAAAAAAGAGAGAAAAAGAATAGGAGGCCAGAGATTCTAAGAGTTTGCCTCCAAAGTCAGTACCCCAGTATAGAATATGTTTTCACAATTTCTTTTCTTTTCCTACATTTTAATCTATAGCTTAAAAGGGGAAAAGAAAGCAACAATAAATAATTGGCATTTAATAAATCCTTGCTGCCTTTATTTGTCATGTGACGAAACCAAAGCCTAGGGCAATAAATATGAAGTCATATAACAAATGGCAGTGCAGGGAAGGGAAACCTCCGAACTGCTAACTCCCAGGCCAGTACAATTTATTTTTGATACCTATAACCCAAATCACCAATTGATCTTTCTTTTCTGCTTAAGCTCCGCCTGAATGAAGACAAAACTTATTAAATATGGATATAAACCCACAGGAATTTGACCAGGCAAAAATTTCCTTTTTTAAATAGAACCAACTCCCATCTGAAAATGGCTTCTAGAAAGAATTATTTCATAAAATAATTTAATCCATGTGTTTCACAGTAACAGAAAAGAGTCCACCCTTTTTAAAGAGATTATCTGTTATAATACCACCTCCCTTTCCTCCCAAAATTCAGCAGCTGCATATCAGTTTAATTGTACTACCTAGCAGTTCAAAGAAATTGGCTTTTCAATGGACATTAGAATCTAAAACTCCTAGATTTAATGGGTCTGTCCTCTGAGGCCCACAAAAGTGCAATCATAGAACAATAGGGTCAATACATTTCTTATCAAGGGTTCACCTACTTTGATATCAACCATTCTTGGAAGGGAACTCAGAAGGTCAAACTGTTATCAAACAAACATATAAATAGATAAACTAAATGAAGTTAATGAAGAGACCATAATCAAATACTCCTGGGAAAGACTATTAGCTGGCCTTCTTCAGAAATAAATGTGCAGGGAAAAATTGAGAAAGGACAAAGGAGAAAGTCATGCACTTCTAAGAATAGAGCAAATAAAGATATTAGTTTAAGGAGATGGTCCTCCAGGTAAATAGAACAGCTAAGTTCTTACCAGCAACATGAACATGTGAAATACACTTATTTGATGGAAAACTTATGGGCACAAAGCAATTATTGACCAAATAGCAGAAACCAGTCTACAAAAATCATAATTAAAAATAAAAGTATAACTCTGTTAATTAGACATAGAAATTTATAATATCCATGTCTTACAACTGTCCAGTGTTTATTCATGTACCTAAATTAAAATAAAATAATTTCAATTCAGGCAAACCACCCTGAAAGATATTTTTCTTAAGATGTTTATATCTAAACCCATGTTCAGATCAGCGAAAACATTTAGAAAGGAAAATATTCTATTTAATTTTTAAAAAACATTTTATTGGGGATTGTTAAATATAAATAATCCATTTTAAATAATATAAACATGTAGTAGAAGTACATAAAACATACTTTCATTTTCTAAAACATAGAGAACAGTAACTTCTTCACCTCCAAAAGAATAGACCATTTATTACCATTTAAAAAAATCATTTGGCATTCCTATTGCCCTTCGCACAACTAAATGAATCAGTGACGTGTATATATATGTATATGTATATATATACACACACACACATATATACACACACACATACACACACACACACACACACACACACATATATATATTTTTGGAGGCAGAGTTTTGCTCTTGTTGCCCAGGCTGGAGTGCAATGGTACAATCTTGGCTCACTGCAACCTCTGCCTCCTGGGTTCAAGTGATTCTCCTGCTTCAGCCTTCCAAGTAGCTGGGATTACAGGCACCCACCACCACGTCCAGCTAATTTTTTCTCCATGTTGGTCAGGCTGGTCTTGAACTCCTGACCTCAGGTGATCCGCCAACCTTGGCCTCCCAAAGCGCTGGAATTATAGGCGTGATCCACCGCAACAACCCTGATGTATATATTTGAACCTGCTTTTTATTCATTTGTTCAATAAATGAATAAATATTCACAGTTGGGATTACTGGCCTACATCTTCCACAATTATAACATTATTTTAGCTAGTGAACAATAAAACTAATTTGATTTTGGTTAACTTCTTTTCAATACAGATGGTTTAAAAATAAAACAAAACCTGTGTTTTTCTATTGTGATCTTAAAAATATCTTTCTAACATGCTTTTTAAAAATATATATAAGTATGCTGCCACTGCCTTGTAGTAAACTTTAGAAAATGTTGAGATTCCAAAGGGCTGCCTACAAACCAAATGGCATCCTAGCTTTGGCAGGCTGATGCTTCATTTCGGCTGCTCTCGCCCCCTCTAGCGTTTGCAAAGCTCATCTGTCTGATTATCCAGTTACCTCACTGAACAAGAGCTTGGCTAAGTCCTGCCCATCTATGACATCACCCCCTTCTTCAACCACTGCGAGGTGAAGCTTTAAACTTCAGACTTGGAGGTGGGCTGTGTGCAGTAAACTGGAATGCTCTCCCTCGCTCACTCCTCAGTGTAGGAGTGATCTGAAGCAGGACAAGCTCAGCCTGCAGCTGCCGTGGGCTTTGTGTGGACTGGACGCAGAGCTTGGGAGACGGGGGAGGGCTATTACTCCAATTCACAGTCAATGGAATTACAGCTATAGCGGCAGTGTATATAGGATTGCTTTTTCTCGTCTTCCTGGTAAGTGTTTTCCATGTTTTTTCTTATGATTGTCCCAGAAAGTTTGCTTGGTTTTACTCTCTAGAAAGAAATGACTGGATACTATGAGAAATCCAAATAGGAACGTTTGCTCTGTCACCAGAAAAAGCAATATATGTGTGTGCAAGCCAGCAAAGAAAAATTTCACTATATGGCCAAATGCAAGAAGTTTCTTAGAACCTTCTTTCATTTATAAAAGATAGTAAGTGGCTATTTTCTCTGTCTCGAGTAATTGCTATTTGAAAAGAGCCTTATGGAAAACAGCAAGTTGGAAAGTTCAGTGTTAAATATCAAACAATACAAGGAGATTCTTCACAGATAGAAAAGCAAAAGGTCCTGCTAACTTGGTATGTACTGTATGTGTGGTATGATCACCAATTGCTGTTTTTACAACTGTGAAAGAAAATCAATAATCCCTCAGCCCATGAGTACGCAGTACATGAAAAGCATACATCTTGCTCACAGCTAGCCGAGCTGCTCCTAGAGACTTATGTGCCTCTGTAAAGGATTAACAGCTACACCTAGATTTTAAAGCTTGCACTGCTATCGTGCCTGAGCTGCTTCAAGCATTTCAGGCTTGCAAATCTCAACTAGTAAATTGAACTCAGAGGAGGGGGAGACTCTCTTCCAAACTATATTCCCTCTTCAATAGAACGCCAAAATCCATTGCTTAGGCAAGTGTGGTATGTGACTAGCATAGTAAATGGCTAAGTCTACTCAGAAAAACTAACAAAGCTCACCCTGGAAGCTATGCCTGATGTATGCAGTGAGTTTGGGGTGGCAGGAAAGAAAAATAAATGAGTAGAGCCCTCATCAAGTGGGTTTTGCAGAGGATCCATTCTTTGCAACTTACAATAGGAAAATCTTATATTGGAAGAAATGCATTTATACTACAAAGCTTGAAAAAGTAGTTAAATGTATCTTCTCAAAAAAATTTGTTCACTGAATTAGGTCTGAAACAAAATGGTTGCATATAGGTAAAGAGTGCAACAGGCCCATCCATGTCTTCTCAACGTCTGGGGGGTTCTTTTTTGTTATTTTATTTCGAATTTAAAGAAAAAAAAAAAAAACTTGATTTTTTTTTTCAATTGTTAGTCCAAATTCTCTAATGGTTTTAATAATAAGGCTATTTTAAATATTCTTAATAAATATCTCCTTTAAAATGCTCATCTATGTTATTTTATTATCCAGAAACAACATAAATAAAGCCACTAGAAAAGTCCTTCAGCTGTAGCAATGCCTTTCATTTATCTCTAACTGCATAAAAATATCCTGACCAGCCTAAACATAAAGAATAAATTTGCCTATATTCAGGGAGAATCACTTATACTTGACCCAAAGTGACAGAGGACTAATATTCATCTCCTCTGAAATGAGTGAAGAAAAATGAATCCTTTAAAAGTACCACAATAATATCAACATTACCAACTACCACAAATATTAATGATAATATGCCAGGTTTTCACCATGGGAAAATTAAATCAGAGATATGCCCCTTAGTTTGGACACATATATACACACACAGACAAATGTACATCTATTTATCACCCTGAAATAAAAACAGGGTTACAAAAATGCATAGATTTAACTAAGAAAACTAAAATTTGATTTTTTGAAGACCACAGCCAAAACACATCAAGTCCAAGGATCAGCGAAATATTAGTGAATGAATAAACATAATGAATTCATTAATATCGTGGTTCTGTATAACTCTCTACCAGTTATTAATTGGGTTTTTCATTTCACTGCACCCCACCCTTTAAAATCAATTATGACTGGGTTCAAAATGCACAATTAAACACTTCCCAAACATAACGTTTGTGAAATGTATAATTGGATAGCAAATAAAGTTTTGACAAAAAGAAGAAAAACAGTAAGAAAATTTGTCATAACTAAAGGTGGCAGCAAAATAGAAGGTATGTTTCTTTTGCTTTTAAGTGTTAATTAAAGAGACTACAATTCTATCAAAACTTTTTCAGAGCTAAATGAAGCAGTGTGAAATAAATTTGGTTGAAATCTTGTGGCTGTCAGACTTTGTTAGCAAGCTATTAATTATCTTTACCCCAGTTTCTTCTCTAGACTGTATTGCCCAATCAAATAGAAACTCCAATTATGCTCAGCATCTCCTGCCTAGGGACACAAGACCCTAATGAACACTCAGTCTCTCTCGACGAAAAATACAATAATCAGCTTTAAATATGCAAGTGCACTGCAGAGAGATTTTTCTGTGCTTTTCTTGGCCACACACCCTAAGGCTTCCTCCTCTTTCTGGATTATTTTGAACAATTTTAAGCCCTACAAAAATCTGTGCAGGGAATTTGCCTTGTCTTAATAATATATTAATGTTTCTTCTTTCTTGCTTTTCATTTTTGATATGCCAATGTTCATACCAATATTAAATCTGGTCACTAAAAAACATATTTGGTTTATAGTTGCCATTTCAGTCATTTCTTAACTTTTATGCCTCTTTTTAAGGTGGGTGGGCTATAAAACAAAGAATGTGATTGATTACTGGCAAAATTCAGAGCTAACTTAAATATTCTGAATAGATTCCATTATATATTCTTTTATTCAAACCCATTTATTTAAAAAAAAAAAAGCATTAGAAATAACTGTTTAAAGTCAAATGAAGACTACCATAAATAAAGTCAACAATGGAAATAAGATTCAGTAAATTTTTCAAAGGCCATAATTTCTCCCCTCCTTCTTTCCTCCTTCCCCCTACCCTCCCACCCCCCACCTTTTGCCCCAGAGGCCTTCACTGTTCTTCTCAACGGGAGGCTTTGTTGTAATTAAACCGGAGAAAAACTGGCCAGCAGCAGCCAACATCTGACTTGCGGCTTCTGAAAGCAGTGTTCTGGTAGAGTGTACCACCCCCCAGCGGGCAAAAACTCTACAGTAAAAATCTCTCAGCAATATTAATCCTCAAAACTGCATTTTCTCTTCAGAGCATAAAAACGGATGTTTCTCAGCTCCTTCTAACATTCCACCATTTCAAAAATTTACTGAAAGTCAACAAATAAATTTCCAACAAAGAGTTGGTCTTCTGAAACAGCATTCTTCCTCTTAAGAAAATAGGTATACACATTTCAGAAAGTATTTTCCAGTTTCAAAATACAGATCGACATCACTAAATTTGGTTAAACATCACATTAAAGGACAGTTTTCAAAGCTATGTTTATGTTGTGTAAGAAAGAACTTTGAGTTATCTATTTACGAAAATCCCAGAGAAAACAGATTTTAAGTAGAAAGCAATAGAGTATAATTTAAGCAAAAGCTAAAATTTCATTTGTTTTGCATATGCAGAATCTCTTTCCTACCCTAAAATCAAGTGTCAGGGATGTATAAAAAGCTTTCTGCAGGTATTAGTCTGTTTAAATGAAAGGAGGGAGAAATTGCTCTCATTTGATGGGACAATGACAGCTTTTGTTCTTTATTCTTTCACTTTACATGTGCACAAGTTACTGTGGCAACTTTGAAGAGAAAACCCACAGACCACATTTGGTTAAAAACCATTTTTAAAGTGTGCCACTGGACTGTGGATTGATCAGTTTATGTGTTGTTGATTTTCCTCCTCTTCATCTGGTTTAAGTAATACCCTACTTGTACATGAAAAACAATGTATTTTATGACTTCAGGTGGTCTCACCGACCAGTATAGTGCTTGCCACACAGTAGACTAAAATAAATCTATTTGCTGAACTACTGTATGGAAACTTAAATATTAGAAATTTAAAGCACGTCAACCAAGTTGTACTCACACAGTTAAAAAGGAATTTAAAGTCTGCAATGGTAAATGTGGTTTAACAAAAGTAGGCGCACTTTTAATTCCTTTTGCTCAAAAGTCAGCACAAATGTAAAGCATGCCCCCACCCCAAACTCTATACCACTTACCTTCACCACTCTCTAAATTAATATCTTACTCGTTCTTACAAGTCTTGTTCTCTAATTCATTTACTTTGGGTTTAATATCATAAAAGGAAGCAGCATTCACTATGCTGAAGGATAATATCCCAGTTTGCCTTTTTGTTTTAAGGATGCTTGATTTAACTTTACAAGCCAAAACAAATGAAGCAGAATTCAATTCATTTGTCACAAATGTACCGGGGAAACGAACCAGTAACAGAAAAAGAAAAAGTAGAAATACTTAGCATTGGAAATGTTATCCCCTATTTTCCATAAATGAAACAAGGACCTTGTTCAGGCTAGAAAATAGTCTGGATAAAACCAAGTATGAAAAGGCACACTTGCTTCTCTGCCTCTCAGCAAACCCTTCAGACTTCATGACTCTCAAGAGAGAGTTAGAGGTCCTTCTGCTTGCCTGGCATTAAACAAAAGAATTGGAACTTTCCTGAAATCTGATGATCGTGGAAAATTTAACTACCAGACAGGCTGCTTAGAAAGCATTTTGCTGTCACTATCAACTAACCTGATGTACTCCAGTTTTTCAGTTTAACCATATATATAGTTTATTTGAAATACCATTTGTTGTTGCAAAGACTTAGCATTCACAGGTTGAGCTTTTTTAGCAGCAATTTAAGCCTTCATAAATAAATTACCTTCCTAATACTCTAAATTATGATTGTATAAATTCCAGTTTACCTAGAAATATTCACAAAGTTGGATACGTTTGTTTAGGCATGAGTTTTTTTTAGTCTCAAGGTTTTGCTTAAAACAAGGCAACTAACTTGGATGAAAAGTTCTACATGCCATTATATTTTAGACTGAATATTTTTAAAAGTCCTCAGCATTAAGAAATCATTCTGTGGGAGAAATCATTAAAAAAGAAACTAAAATCTCAAAACCTTATACTTGAATTAATATTTTTCAAAAGTGAGTAATGACCAAATAGGTCAAATCAAAATCAATTTAAATCTAAGGCACAAATAAGAAATTAGCACTACTATTATATAGCTTCATCTTAATCTAAGTAATATTCTTAAAACATAAGAAATACCTTCTCATAACACTTCCAGCTCCAAAATATTATAGTAGCAGGGAAGAAATCATATAAACATGTAGATTGCCGCAAGTTCTTGATTTTATTTAAATATCAGTTTTCTATTCAGATACAACTTCTTATATTAGTTTTCCTAAAATAGTATCCTTATCTATTTACATGTTTTATTGGATGTACCATGGAAATAAATTGGAAGCTTTTCAGACTTGATGATTACATTATAAATGCAAAAAAAAAAATCTACAATTTTTATTTGTAAAAAGAAACTGAATATGAATATAAGGATCCCTATTAAAAATTTGATTCATCAGTGAGGTGATTATGTTTTTCTTCTTTTTACTACAGTTTTAAGTGTTTTATAGTTAAATAATGCCTCCATTAAAAAAAATTTTTTTAACATTCCATTAAGTTACCAGGGCTCCATTTACGTTTTTCCCCCAAGTTACCCCATTAACAGTATTTTTCTAAAAGATCGATTCATTTTGTTCAGAAGTAATGGCCTCTTTCAAGCCTAGGCAGACAGAAAGGCTCTGAAGTCAGTGTTGTGGAAACTGGCCACAGTGTCCATGCCAGTGGGGGTCATTTTTCTTTTCATCATCGACATTTGACTACAGTATTTCTAGGTGCGCAAATATGTAGATCCAGCTCAGAAAGGGGAAAGTCAAAGCATAGGAGAAGATCGGTCATTTTTGATGAAGAGATCCTTGCAGCCTTTAATATGCCAAAACCAAAACCCAAAAATCTGTTTAGCACTATAGTTTCAAACATAAATGGGAAAGAGAAGACATAAAATGTAGTCAAATATGAATGGTTTTGAGCCTCAGTAAAGGGAGTAGGGGCATATGAGAGTAGCTCTGAATGTAACCTTCATTTCTGAAAGAGTATCCTTCTCTCCTAAGAAACCTGTTTTATGTTTTTCCTTTTATTTAAATACAATGTGGGGAGAAAAGAATGACATTTTCCAAGAACTTAATGAGATTTAAGGCTTTCTGTTAATCCCACATTATTACCACTATTGTATGAATGGCAAATGTGAGTTTGCATATCAAACAGAATAGAGGAAGCAGCTTCACAAATGTAAAACAGGTAAAATAAACAAATTAATCTTCCATCTTTTCACACCAATTTAGAACTCTTTCATTCTCTGGGTTAAAAATGTGAAAATCAACACATATTGTTAGAGCCTAATTTGGTGAAATATACATAGTTCAGATACAAGATAAAAGACATTTATTTTATGTCTGGTTATCAGTATGACCATCACCTTGGACACACTGTGGTCTGACCTGACTCAGGGAATGATCAGTTTTTAAATCCCCAAAATCAGCAGATTCATCATCTCAAGTATATATTGCCTCACCATCATCCCTGGAATATCAGAAATGCTTGACTCTTGGTAACACTTTAAGCAGGTTCTCTCTTGTTATTTTTATAATGGTTTTTAATTAGTTTCTAATGCAATTTAACGTAAGTAGTTGTTTTCTAAACTTAACCACATTATTTTATATGTTGAATAATTTTCAAGTTTAAAAAACTTTTACAGAAGATACTTTAAAAAGTAACCTTGTAATTATAATTTCAACAGCTTGGTTTTCCATTTTCACACACTGAGAAAGCAACAGTTTTCAAGAAAAGATACTATTGGAATTTGACAATAACAGGCAAAGCCCTAAAGGCATCACAGTAAAACCTCACATTAAACAATAAATCATTTAAACTTTCCTCTGTGGGCACTTTGCAATATTCACCAGAGACTGTTTGATCCATCTGCTAACTGCTATTTTTGTTTCAAGTTGCCTAAATAATGAATTATATGTATCTGTAATTTTTTTTCACTTCTCTTCTGTTAATATAGCCTATGACCATGTCGGTATGCAGTTAGCAAACTAAAATAAACTGAATTTTTGGAGAGAACCAGAAACACAAATTGTGGCCTTATTTAACATACTCGTTCAGCAGAGCATTTGAATTATGGAACAGATGCTATCCTTGCTGGATGTTAGGTAGTAACTGTGGGAGAAGCAAATTGCTACTACTTTAGTCCTTACTTTCAGGGTCACATATTTCCAGGATACTCAAATGTTCCCTACATATATACAAAGTATCAGAGTGGATGATCCTGCATAACCAATTGGAATATTACTCACCTCCTCCAAACTCTTAAAAAATCTTCATGCACATTTGATAATAGGCAAAGCAGTCAACATTAAATTCAAAGATCTCTTTAGTCAAGCCAAAAGTCTTCTTTCAGAAATGATACACTTATTAAAAATTGGCATATTCATGTATGAACCTAGAGAGAAATGCCCCATCTGGTGTGCTTTCCTAATGGTCACTACAAGGAGATCGAAATAATAGTGTCCTTTCTATTTCAAATACAAATTTTTTTTTCAAACTCAGTATGCTAAAAGAAAATTAGAAAATTAGAAAAACTAAACATGACTTGAACTTCTATGTCACCTTTTGGGCAAGAACACCTGAGTGCTTAGAGTTTCAAGACCAATAAGTAGTCCTTAGATGTACCCCTAAAGAGAAAGGGGATGGTGTCGACATTCTGCAGTTGGGAAAATTGAGACCTGCAGGAAGAATCAAACAGGGAACTGAGCAAATCAACAGAAAAGCTTTTAACATAGCCTTTTCAACTCTAAATTGTGGATTGTATGACTTTGTTAAATCATGTTCAGAAATGCCTAAAAAGTTACCTTGGCATTTCTGTCAAAAATACTTGTTAATGTATTTGCTCACCTCTTTGACATGTACTTGTTTTCTTCTTTTTAAACATTTTATCATTTTATGCATATGATTTCAAAGTAAATTTTTAAAGACTGGCTTGAATTTGAAAGCCATGGTGTTTAATTCAAAGTGACACAATCATATAATAGAAATTATCTGTTTGATGACAATCTCTACTTTGGCTCCTACTTTATTTATATAAGAAAATGAGAAGTCTAAAAACAAAGAGGTCAACCTATCCCTTTTGACTAACCACTATGATGAAAGATGTGTTGTTTTAAGACATTGAAATTAAATGTCTAGGAAATTTCTCTAGTATGTTAAAGTTCATTATTAATAGTTCATTAAAACCTTTTACTTTCACAGGAGATGCTCAGTCCCAGTATATTTTAAGGAAGATAAATATAAAGGAAATTTAGTATGCCTCGTTTTCTTTCCATGAAGAATTTAGTTTCCTTTACTTCTTAAAAGAGAATACCTGTTCTTGTATAACGTGACTGCACCAGACATTCTGAAAAATCAGCAAGAAGCAAAAGCTGGAAATAGCTATTTCACAGCAGGTAATCATACCTCAGGATGTAGCTACTGTACAAAGTTTATACTTGGATAATCCTGGATGGGAATAAAGGTAGGGGGTAACTGCCTGAAAAACCTATTACTATACAGGCCTTAGCATCATGAATGGCTTTCTTCATGAGGATCTGAAGTTACTATCTCTGACCACATTGCACAGAAGAGCCAATAAGAATTTCAAAGAGGGCAATTTCCACTAAGGGAATTAAGCTACACAAAAGGAACCTTCACACAGAAACTCTATCAGAAAGAAAAAAAAAATACATAGGAAGCCATGTGTCCTACATAGTAACAGGAAGCAGAATTGTTTCTGCCCCCACTTTAATGAGCTTGCCCACCATGCTGAACTGCAGCTGGAATGTTCATTGACAACAGCAAGCCTGATCTGGAGGTGTGTGCGGCATAGGATTACTTGAATAAACGGTGAAGAACATTTCCAAGGACTAAACAAAAGTTTATAAGTCCCAGCCCCTCACCAGGAAAATAATATATGTGCATTGGATATTCACTCCCGCAAAATTTACTCACATCGTTCAATAAGGTAGGAAAAACAAAGTATTTTATTTTCATGCCTAAAATTACAAAGGCTAATTAATACTTAAAAGGACACAAGATATTATATTACACAATACATCAGTATAAATCTGTACTTTGCCAGCCATAGAAAAAGTTGATTTATATTCTAGGTTAGAATTTAAAGAAATATAAATGCACTGTGAAAACACATTATGAGATAGAAAATAATGAAAAATGTGGACAAAGTCATTAAAACTTGCAGTATGAAACATATAACAAAATGCAAACAGAAGAAAGACAGAGTTCAACATGAAGTGAAATTTTCCACTTAGGTTAGCTGGATGTATTAGCTTTGTAATTCTTTCCCAAAAATAAATGAAGGATTCGTTCTTATTTTCTTATAGAAATCCACCCATTTAAAATAATACTTAAAATTAATAACCAAAGAAAATGAAATGACATTAATAATCAAAGCAAACTATGCGTTTAATTGAGTTCAGCATCTCAAGATGTGGGTAACTATGAAGTATGAAGTATGAAGAGAATAGATATTTTTATGACATTTTTCTATACCTGTATAGTCTTTGCCTAATAAAAAGTAAATATAAAAATTTGTGGTTTTTTGATAACAGTAAAATGGTTACCTTTAAATATACCAAACAATATTCCAAGGTGTTAATTATTATGAATATTAAGAAAGAAATGGATATTCAATTAGCTTGATCAATGACTGTCTATAAGGTTAATATAAAGTATAATTAAAATACTTTAGATTATTCAATAAAACTTCAATTATATTTAACATTTCAAAATCAAATGGATTTGGGACATGTTACTTTTTAATGTATAAAGAAATTAAGAAACCATTAAGGTAAAGAGATTATATGACACTGTCTATTGTTAGCTAGCAATAAGCCCGACTATGCCCTCTCCCAAAACAAATTAAAATATTAAAAGTGATTATAGATATTTTAGTTTCCACATTCATTTTAAACATTATATTCAGTATGCTGTCCTTATTGTTTTCTGTCTTTTTTTACTCACTTCATTTTAGGGTTCTGAAGTAACGGAAGCTACCTTGTATAAAGACCTCAACACTGCTGACCATGATCAGCCCAGCCTGGAGCATCTTCCTCATCGGGACTAAAATTGGGCTGTTCCTTCAAGTAGCACCTCTATCAGTTATGGCTAAATCCTGTCCATCTGTGTGTCGCTGCGATGCGGGTTTCATTTACTGTAATGATCGCTTTCTGACATCCATTCCAACAGGAATACCAGAGGATGCTACAACTCTCTACCTTCAGAACAACCAAATAAATAATGCTGGGATTCCTTCAGATTTGAAAAACTTGCTGAAAGTAGAAAGAATATACCTATACCACAACAGTTTAGATGAATTTCCTACCAACCTCCCAAAGTATGTAAAAGAGTTACATTTGCAAGAAAATAACATAAGGACTATCACTTATGATTCACTTTCAAAAATTCCTTATCTGGAAGAATTACATTTAGATGACAACTCTGTCTCTGCAGTTAGCATAGAAGAGGGAGCATTCCGAGACAGCAACTATCTCCGATTGCTTTTCCTGTCCCGCAACCACCTTAGCACAATTCCCTGGGGTTTGCCCAGGACTATAGAAGAACTACGCTTGGATGATAATCGCATATCCACAATTTCATCACCATCTCTTCAAGGTCTCACTAGTCTAAAACGCCTGGTTCTAGATGGAAACCTGTTGAACAACCACGGTTTAGGTGACAAAGTTTTCTTCAACCTAGTTAATTTAACAGAGCTGTCCCTGGTGCGGAATTCCCTGACTGCTGCACCAGTAAACCTTCCAGGCACAAACCTGAGGAAGCTTTATCTTCAAGATAACCACATCAATCGGGTGCCCCCAAATGCTTTTTCTTATCTAAGGCAGCTCTATCGACTGGATATGTCCAATAATAACCTAAGTAATTTACCTCAGGGTATCTTTGATGATTTGGACAATATAACACAACTGATTCTTCGCAACAATCCCTGGTATTGCGGGTGCAAGATGAAATGGGTACGTGACTGGTTACAATCATTACCTGTGAAGGTCAATGTGCGTGGGCTTATGTGCCAAGCCCCAGAAAAAGTTCGTGGGATGGCTATTAAGGATCTCAATGCAGAACTGTTTGATTGTAAGGACAGTGGGATTGTAAGCACCATTCAGATAACCACTGCAATACCCAACACAGTGTATCCTGCCCAAGGACAGTGGCCAGCTCCAGTGACCAAACAGCCAGATATTAAGAACCCCAAGCTCACCAAGGATCACCAAACCACAGGGAGTCCCTCAAGAAAAACAATTACAATTACTGTGAAATCTGTCACCTCTGATACAATTCATATCTCTTGGAAACTTGCTCTACCTATGACTGCTTTGAGACTCAGCTGGCTTAAACTGGGCCATAGCCCAGCATTTGGATCTATAACAGAAACAATTGTAACAGGGGAACGCAGTGAGTACTTGGTCACAGCCCTGGAGCCTGATTCACCCTATAAAGTATGCATGGTTCCCATGGAAACCAGTAACCTCTACCTATTTGATGAAACTCCTGTTTGTATTGAGACTGAAACTGCACCCCTTCGAATGTACAACCCTACAACCACCCTCAATCGAGAGCAAGAGAAAGAACCTTACAAAAACCCCAATTTACCTTTGGCTGCCATCATTGGTGGAGCTGTGGCCCTGGTTACCATTGCCCTTCTTGCTTTAGTGTGTTGGTATGTTCATAGGAATGGATCGCTTTTCTCAAGGAACTGTGCGTATAGCAAAGGGAGGAGAAGAAAGGATGACTATGCAGAAGCTGGCACTAAGAAGGACAACTCTATCCTGGAAATCAGGGAAACTTCTTTTCAGATGTTACCAATAAGCAATGAACCCATCTCGAAGGAGGAGTTTGTAATACACACCATATTTCCTCCTAATGGAATGAATCTGTACAAAAACAATCACAGTGAAAGCAGTAGTAACCGAAGCTACAGAGACAGTGGTATTCCAGACTCAGATCACTCACACTCATGATGCTGAAGGACTTGCAGCAGACTTGTGTTTTGGGTTTTTTAAACCTAAGGGAGGTGATGGTAGGAACCCTGTTCTACTGCAAAACACTGGAAAAAGAGACTGAAAAAAGCAATGTACTGTACATTTGCCATATAATTTATATTTAAGAACTTTTTATTAAAAGTTTCAAATTTCAGGTTACTGCTGCGATTGATGTAGTGGAGATGCCTGAACACAATTCTATATTTTAGTATTTTTTAGTAATTTGTACTGTATTTTCCTTGCAAATATTGGAGTTATAAACCATTTACTTTGTGTTCTACTGAGTAAGATGACTTGTTGACTGTGAAAGTGAATTTTCTTGCTGTGTTGAACAATCAGGACTGCATTCACATGAGATCCTTGTAGTATAAGCACAGGCCATTTTTCACTTTGGTATTAATAAAATGTAAAAAAAAACTGGCTGAATGGCTGAATGAGAAAATTTAATTTTAGAAAATGGTTATGAAATAATGTTCCAATTATTAAATTTGTATTATCCCAGTGGTATTCAATAAATCAAAGTGTGTGAAGTAATGGGCAATATCAAACCTGCTGCATATCTCCATTTTTGCTCTAGGCAAATTAATTATCCTTAAAAAAGTTAAGCATATCTTCTGAACTGAATACATCAGCTGGCATAAAAGGAGTGTGAAGTCTGTTAAAGCCATTGTCAGCAAAGCTTTGAAAATAAAGGACTTCACAAAAACAGTAATGTAAATGTGCTTCCAAGTTGCGGGGGAAATGTGTACTTAGGAAAACATGAAAACTTAGATTTGTATAGTGTAATGAACACAAATACCAAAACTGCATTTTGGTTTTGCCTATGCCATCCTGATTTTTGAAAAGTGACTTATAAACACAAAATTGTTAGTGTTTATGATGTTTTTATCATAAAGGATGTCAGAGAAATTTTATGCATATTAAAAATGTAGTGTAATTATAAGCGATTCCCCTCAACAACCCAGAGAAAGTAGTTCTTTAAATGAGAGAATTTAAAGAAAAATAAATACTAGACATCAAATTTAGATCTGGTTTATGTCAAAGGTTTTAACACTGTACATAAATGTTCAATTTACTTTTACAAAGATCAAGAATACTGCCCATTACTGTCACAATTTTCCAGATATTACATAATGAACTTGTAATGTAACATTTCCTTCTAGCTTCCTACTGAATTGTGAGCTATTACTTGTTGAAAAACCATATCACTTTTCTGTTGCCATGATTTTTTTTTTTTCAACAAAAAACCAAAGTGCATTGTACGCCCTTTGGCCAGTCTTGTATGTGCCTTGATCCAACGCTACATGTATTCAGCTTTTAAAACTCGACAAATTTTTCATACTCCTTAAATATGAAAAATTATGGTCTTATTGCTGAATAAAACTTTTAAAAAGTACAGAATAATTGTGCTTGCTTTTTCAGGATTGTGTTACTATCACTAAGTAGCAAATTGCCCAGCACATTAGTCCTAAACGTCCCATGTATTTTTCTAGGCATAAAAATAAAAGTTGGCTAAAAATTTTAAAAAATCAACATCTTGAGGTTGTGTATCATTTTACTTTAAAGAGTTCAGTATTTCATGTATAAATTTATTTCCTCCTACTTCTTCATTGTGTAGATGGAAAATTTAAGAAATGGTTTCACGGCCTTTCTCTCTTAGGCACACTGCTGCCACTGTCCTGATACTTTTTAAGGTGGTCTTTGAAAAATTGTTTTTTTAAAATAGCCTTTTAGTAGAGTGAGTTAGCATTTGTGATACTGTGAAATATACACTTTCTCTTTGTCCCTGTTTCTGGCATACAACTCCTAAAATCTTTGCAATCTTCAAAGTGATATATTTTCATTTTTCATATGCTAATTAGTTCACTGATGGCTGGCAGGCCCTAAGTAGCTTCAAGATAAAGTCTGGTCATTGAAAAGACCAAGACATGATTATAGGGTTGGGACTTACAACCCCAAACCCCAACTTCCAGAGAGGGAGAAGGGGATGAAGATTAAGTTGATCACCAGTGACCAATGGTTTAATCAAGCATGCCTGTGTAATCAAGCCTCCATAAAAAAACAAAAGGCCAAGGTTTGGAGAGCTTCCAGATAGCTGAACATGTGGAGGTTCCTGCAGGGTGGCATGCCTGGAGAGGGCGTGGAAGCTCTGTGCCCACCCAGACCTCACCTAATATTTCCTGCCATCTGGATCCTTTGTCGGATCCTTTATAATACATCAGTAAATCTGTTGCCTTGCATTTTGTGAGCTGTTGTAGCAAATTAATAGAACACAAAAAGGGATCCTGGGAAACCAAACATGAAGCTGGCTAGTTTTGCAACTGGTATCTGAAGAGGGGGCAATCTTGTGGGAATAAGCGTTCAACCTGTGGGATATGACACAATTTCCAGGTAGCCAGCGTCAGGATTAAACTGAATTGGAGGACATCCGGCTGGTATCTGCTGAAAAACTGATTGTTTGCTCGGTGTATGGGGCAAAACTTGGTAAGACAAGTCTTCTGTGTTGATTATTGTTGAATGAGAGAATTAAAACACACACACACACACTTTGAGTTTGTGTTTTCCACACAGAGCATCAAAAGACTTGAAATCTTTCAATCTGTTCATAATGTCTGTACTATTTAGAATAAATAGTACAATTAAAAACAAACCACTTACCCTTCCTAGCTATGTTTCCATATCTGCAAAAGGGGGTTATTAGTACCCTCATTTTTGTGAGGATTAAATGACATGATGTGCATGAAAACTGTACAATCTTCTACAAGATATAAGTTACTACTATTATGGTCAACAAATGTTTGCCATCTGTTCCCAAATTTTACTAGAGACTGCTCCTTCTACTCCTCTACTGACAAGGAGATATCTCCAAGTGACTATGAAATCTTATTAATTATTTGCTTGCTTTCTTCAGAATGTTTCCCAACACTCTGTCTTTTGGCTTCCCGTTATGGCTGTTTTCGAGGAACAACTGAAAGACTAATGTGATTAACATTAAACATAGTGAATGTTTCTGAAGGAAGTCTGACTTTGTTTCTAGAAGTTTTGAGTAGTTTAAGCTATAGTTCTTCTAAAAGTCAGGGAAAGGACTGAATGTCTCCATAAAGTCTCTATAAACCTGTGGTTTATAAAAAGCAAAAAAAAAAAAAAAAAAAAGAGAGATTATATTGATATTTTCCAGTAGTATACCTTCCATGAGCATAGAAAAGTTTGTGTATATTCTAAAATACACCTTTTGATTATGTTGCCTGGAATAAATCAGAAACATGTTTTATACTAGCAAATATGCAGAGCACCAATAGGATAAAAGTTTTTTCTTTACCTACACTTGCTATAAAATCCAGTTGCTTTGCAAAGTACAAAATATACATATATATATACTGTAATAGAATATCAAGATACAAGTCTCCACCTTAAAGGGCACTCAATAGTTATACACACATTTCCATGCATCCCAAACTAAATGATATTAATAAGACTAAATTCCAAATCAGGTACTAACAAATTTATAGGGAAAAAAAATCCAGTTCTGAATATATAGCATATAGATTTAACAACAACAACAAATAAAAAAAAACTGGGAAAGCTAGAAAAAAACTAGAGGAAAAAAATTACTCCCTTGCTAAATGTTTGACAAAATCAAAAATTGTTTTTAGATATAGCCACTTGTAACTGCATTTAATCACTGCACTTATTCTTGCTCCCTATTAAAAATGACACTGTGCTCTATCTTATAGCAAGGCTGATTTATTAAAAGTATTATTCCCCTATTCCAAACAAACTGGTGAAAAGAACTCGGCTTTAATAACTACAGTTTCTGACTAATGCATATTTTATAGCTACATGACAACATGACAGTTTTCATGAGGAGTCCTAAAGCACCTGAAGCATGGGTGTTAATGGAATCAATCCACCAATGAATGTAGTATTAGTTCATTCTTGCTGAAAATGGTAGTAGCATTTAAAATTCTAATTCCTTTTTCCTTCTTAGCATGATTAGCAAATCTTGATTTAGCATAGTCTTGGAATAACAAACACTGTACTTTTTGTTTTGGGACTTTTTGTTAAATGATAAGCAAAAAATAACTCATGCTTATCAATCACTTTTTAAGAACTTCAAAGTTCTCTACAAATATTCTTAACTAGTCAATGACTTTTACTGACTGGCTTTTTTTTTTTTTTTTTTTTTTTTTTTTTTTTTTTTTTTTGAGACGGAGTATCACTCTGTTACCCAGGCTGGAGAGCAATAGCGCAATCTCAGCTCACTGAAACCTCTGCCTCCTGGATTCAAGCGATTCTCCTGCCTCAGCCTCCCGAGTAGCTGGGATTACAGACATGCATCATCACACCCAGCTAATTTTTGTATTTTTAGTAGAGACAGGGTTTCACCATGTTGGCCAGGCTGGTCTCAAACTCCCAACCTCAGGTGATCCACCCGCCTCAGCCTCCCAAAGTGCTGGGATTATAAGCGTGAGCCAGCACGCCCAGCTTGCTCCTTTTTTATAAGGAGCAGACGGCTTGCCTTCAAGAAGTGTGCTGTCTACCAGTTATAGGGCATAAATAGCAGTGACAGTTCACTGCTCTGCAGTAAAGAGGAAGAAACAACTACATCTATTTGAATAGATCAAGGAAGACCTCATGAAGGAGATAAAATTAAGGATAGGTGTTGAGGGGTAAGAAGGAGTTTAAAGAAAAGCAGATGCTGGTTCTGAAGAAAAAGTAGTGACCAAAATTATAAAGAAATAAAAATGGCCAATGTTTCTCAACCTTGGCCTTGGTCAGAATCACTTGAGGGAGGTTTTTATTAAGATAATCAGGCCCCAACAAAGACTTACTAAATTAAAAACTCCCAGATGAAGGCTAGGCACATACCTTTCAAAAAATTCCAAAGGTGATTCTGCTGTGGTCGAGGACCACTGATTTAGGAGGTGTTTGGATAAAGGCCAATAGTCCAGCTGAAATACAGGGTCCATGAAGGAGGTAAGACTGGAAAGGTTTTTTCCATTAGGCTTTGCAGTGTGTTGAATTCCAAGCTGAGAAGTCTACATTGATATTCTTTGGCAATGCCTCTTAAGCAGGTATATAAATGATCAGTGCACTTCACGCAACATTTTGTAAAAATAAAAAATATTGCATAAAGATGAATGGGAGAAACTGGGAACAAGAAGGCAAGTTAGAAGGCTATGCAGTATTTCAGGCAAGGGGAAATAAGGGCCTGAACAGTGCACTGCCAGTGGAATGGGGTCAAAAAAGAAATAAAGAAAAGAAAGCTTTAATTAAAAAAATTACAGTAAAAAAAGTAGAATATTGAAGATGATGAAGATTTTCAGCACAGGTAAGTAGAATGTTGTTGAGGCAACTAATAAAGATGGAAAACAACTGAGAAGAAACAGATTTCAGAGTATTTTGTAAATATTGGCTTTGAACAGGTGACTATGTGCGCAGTACAGGTTTACATCTGCTAATTTTTAACAGTGCCCTCTTCAACCCTCCATAGTGACCCAGATAATAAATTAACATGACCTTAGGTTTACATTATCCCTCTGGACATGTCTACAGAGGGTTACAAAGGAGGATGTGGGGACAGATCCTCAGTATCAGGAAGGGAAACCACATCTAAGAGGTGAGTATTAAAATTGAGAGGGCAGATGACATAACCAACAGAAAATAAGCAGAGAGAAAAGAGGTGCCAAAGGAGCACCCTTTGTAATGGGGGAAGAGGGAGAAGAATTCACACCAAAGAAACAACAAATAAACAAAATGTGGCGGGGGGGGGTCGCAGAGAAGGAAAAATAATCACAAAAAGAAAATATTATGGAGTCAAAGAAGTAAAGTATTAAAAAAGAAGGATGTCAAAAATGTTATCAGGGTAAAGATAGGAGAGGTCACCACTGAATATGAAAAATGAGGTGACCCTTGGGGGATTATGAAAGCAGTGTCTGCAAGTAATGAGGGAAAAGCCTCTAGGGTGCTGACAGGAAAATGGGAGATAAAAAAAAGAGAAACAATGATTAAGAAGATAAGAGGGTAAAGGGGTCTTGGTGGGTCATGGGGAGGAACAAGATAGAAAAAAAGGAAGTGAACACCAGGAGGGAGATATATTAACCTGAGGAAGAAGATGGGAGTATAGTGAGAGGAATCTACAATGAAGACAGGGAGCATATTTAATAGGAGAAAAGAAAGTGGAGATGCCCGAGAGGTACGGCCCAAGCCATGACTGTGGCTCTAGGATGCCTGAAATAAAGACCGACTGAGAAGCTACAGTTTTACAAGTATCACTAGCTAGGAGAACAAAGTCACTGAGAGAGATGGAATGAGGTGGTATGAAGGTAAGGTTTGTATTCCAGGCCCTAAGGAAGATGGGGAAATGTCTCAGAGATGAAGAGGATAGAGAAGATGATGGTATTAGGTGATGCAACTGTAAAATACAGACTTCAAAATAAAGGTTTTTGAATAATGATGACAGAAGCATAGTCACATCTTTCAGGTTTGGAGAAAACATTTTTGAGACTACCTACCTATATCCCATACCTCTCCCCTACCCTATTTTCATCAAATATTGGTAGTTTCTAGAGATGGAGCAGATAACAGGGAAGTTCATCCTCAAGGAAAAATGTCAATTAATTCAAGACTATGGGAAGAATGCTAAGAAAAATGCTAATCACATGGGAAATTGGAATCCAAAAGAAAAAGATTCCAGTGAGCCTAGTAAAAGCAGTTAGAAAACGATCCAGAAAGGAGATAATATTCTCAGAAAGAAAGAGACATGAAACAGGAAAGCAAAGCGGGAAGGGCATTGCACCTAGGGCTCTAACAGATAATCAGTTACACAGGCTGCTGGTCATGAGAGGTGGGTGGAAACTCTTATTCTAAATAGTACAGACATTATGAACAGATTAAAAGAAGAACTAGAATAACCAAATTAACCTTGATCTATTCTTCACACTTCAAAACAGAATTAAATTCAACTTTATCTCAAAATACACACTGAAGAAGTATTTTTACCCATGTAAGCTTGCACTGGGCTTTCCTACAAGTATCGTACGATTCCAGGCAAAGAGGTAAGCAAATCACATTATGAACCCCTCCCACTCCCTACCCCTATCTCATTTTTTTTTTTTTTTCCTCGCTTTGTCGCCCAGGCTGGAGTGCAGTGGCCGGATCTCGGCTCACTGCAAGCTCCGCCTCCCGAGTTTACGCCATTCTCCTGCCTCAGCCTCCGGAGTAGCTGGGACTACAGGCGCCCGCCACCTCGAACAGCTAGTTTTTTGTATTTTTCAGCAGAGACGGGGTTTCACCGTGTTAGCCAGGATGGTCTCGATCTCCTGACCTCGTGATCCGCCCGTCTCGGCCTCCCAAAGTGCTGGGATTACAGGCTGAGCCCCCGTGCCCGGCCCCCTATCTCATTTTTATGTTATATGGCTAGAATGAGATTAGAAATAACCTTTAAGGCTGCCTTCAAAGTTTTTCTTTTTTAAGAGGTTTCAAAATGAAGCATGCAGCCACGGGGGTGTGGAAGTTGGGGATAATGGGATTTTACAGATTGATTATGTGCACACATAAAAGCAGTGCTTCTTTTTCAATGCCAGCTGGCTGGAGTGGAGGGAGGATAGTCTAGGCAATTACTAAGCAAAGTAATTACCCTGTTGAATGTACGTTGGGGGCTTTGATAATTGTGACAACACAAAGCTGAGGCTAGTTCATACCAATGTTCCATTAAAAAGCACAGAATCACTGCTGGAATCTCGCATTTTAATTTCCTTAATATGGGGATCAATGTTAATGAATATACCCAGAAAAGACTAGGTTAAACAAAAGTCTAACAGAAGTTTCTCTTTCTAAAATATGTTCTGTAAATATTAGTGACGTCTTACACATACAGTGGGCTTAATAAGTGCCTGCTGATTATGTTGCTGCTACTACAGACCCTACCATTTGTTGAAGACTTTGTCCAGCCCAGCGTTAAGTATTTTAGATCTTTTAATCTCATTTAATTCACACAATAACTTTAGAGATAGGAATTATTATCCTTATTTTTCAGATATGCAAATTAAGACTTTGAACGGTCATAGAGATTTGTTATCCATTCAACCTTAAAAATGATGTACTACTGAGTATCTGTTCAACAACTGTGGCTGGACTTGGGTGTACAACAGTAGACCAAAAAGACATGAAGATTATGGTTGGGGGAGGGCAGGAATCTAGATTTTTTTTTTTTTTTTTTTTTTTTTGAGACGGAGTCTTGCTCTGTCACCAGGTTGGAGTGCAGTGGTGCCATCACGGCTCACTGCAACCTCCGCCTCCCAGGTTCAAGCAATTCTCTTGCCTCAGCCTCCCAAGTAGCTGGGACTACAGGCACATGCCACCACACCCGGCTAATTTTTTGTATTTTTAATAGAGATGGTGTTTCACCACGTTGGCCAGGATGGTCTCCATCTCTTGACCTCGTGATCCACCCGCCTTGGCCTCCCAAAGTGCTGGGATTACAGGTATTAGCCACCACACCTGGCCAGGAATCCAGACATTAAACAAAACTCAAAGGAATATAAAGTGAAAAACTGTGATACGTACCACGAAAGAGAAAAACATGGTGCTATGAGTGAGCATAACAAGAGAACCTATTTAGATTGGGTGGTAAGAGAAAGCCTAAGACCCGAGAGATAAAGAGTCAGCCATGTAGAGTGAAATGAAGAGTGTTCTGAGCACAGGAAACAGGCTGAGTTAAAGCTGCAAATAGGAAATCAGCTTAACGTGTTTAAGGATTAGAACAATTCAGGTGGCTCAGGCTCAGTGATCAAGACATAGGTGAGATCAGCAAGGTAGGCCTGAATGAGGAGTCTGAACTTCACTCTGGCATAAAAGAAAGACAACCGACAGTTTTTAAGAGGGCAGGGAGGAAGACGGGGAGGAGAGGGGGTGGGGAGCTGGAGAAGTGAGTAAAAGAGGAGGAGAAGGTGTGGGGATCAGACCGTCAGATTTCAATTGTAATAAGGTCTGAACTTCACTCTAGCATAAAAGAAAGACAACCGACAGTTTTTAAGAGGGCAGGGAGGAAGACGGGGAGGAGAGGGGGTGGGGAGCTGGAGAAGTGAGTAAAAGAGGAGGAGAAGGTGTGGGGATCAGACCATCAGATTTCAATTGTAATAAGGTCACTCTAGCTACTCTATGGAGAAACACTGTGTGGAACAGAATAGTGGTATCAAGTAGAGAGGTGGAAAGATGCTCAAAATATTTTGAAGCTGTAATGGATTTCTTCTTAAAGTTAAATAGTAAGTAGTAGAACAAGAATTCTGTTACTGAAGCTTGGGCTCTTAACTTCTTCATCAGCGGTGTTCAATCTTTTGGCTTTCCTGGGCCACATTGGAAGAAGAAGAATTGTCTGGAGCCACACGTAGAATACACTAATACTAATGATAGCTGATGAGCAAAAATAAATAAATAAATAAATAAACAGAAAGAAAGAAAGAAAAAAGTCACACAAAAAAAATCATGTTTTAAGAAAGTTTACGAATTTGTGTTGGGCCACATTCAAAGCCATTCTGGGCTGCACGTGGCCCACGGGCTATGAGTTGGACAAGCTTGTCTTAAATACTGATCGGAAACACTTCGTCAGTAAATGTTTTAAAGTTTGAGTCAAGAAAAAAAGATTATTTCCTTTTACTGAGATAACAACTAGAAAGCATTTTCAGGATTAAATCTCAAAACATTTAATGGGGAGGTGTGACTTTTTCTTCCAATACTTACAGACCTCTGCCCCATGATGCTGAATGATGACTTGGGGTCGTCAATAGTCAATGACTGTCAACTACCCTAAAAGTAACACTTGTCTTTCTTGTAGCTTTCAGTGAATTTAAACTCAGAGTTGGTAGAAATAACCTTAATGTCTGGGTTCCCTGCAAGATCTTTTCAAGATCCCATCACATCTTCTAAGAGCCGCAGTATAAGAGAATGGAAGTTTCAGATTACTGAAGCTTTTTCCTAGCTTTGTGCTGAAGTTGAGACATATAACTCAAGAGAATACCGACTAGCTTACAAAGTTAACAAATGCCAAGATTATTTAGTGTTTTTCAATAATCTTTAAAAAATCTTTGAATAATTATTATGTTATATTCAGAGTACACTTGCCAGACCTACATAAAGACAGGTATCAGAGGTCCATATTTACTCCATGCTTTTAGCCAATATATCATAGAATGTTAAAGCTAGAAGATATTTCATCAATTTTGGTGATGTGTACTAACTATTAAATTGTGTTAAATCCCCTAATTGTTTTAAAACAATACTTTTTTTTAGTTTATAGTTGAACTGTAACTGCTTTACAGGTTTTGTTTGTCTGTAATGGAAAATCATGTAGCTAATCTATGAATCGCAATATGCTTCTAGCTACTAAGCTAACTACTAGCTCATAGTACTTATCATATAAGTTAAATGCTACCTTTGTTGTTATTATCTGATATATTTAATATTTTGCTTATGTGTTATTATCTATATGCCCCACTAAATGCAACTCCATGAAAACAAGAATTTTATTCCCCCCTGTTGTTTCACTGCTAAATCTTTCCAACATGTAAAACAATGCCTGAAGCCTAGTGGACACTTACAAAATATTTGTTGGATGATTGAATAAAAGAATGAATGAGCTTCAAACACTTACATCACTAAGTATTACCTGAGACAATCTTGGTGAAACCATAAGCCATTCTACAAATGTAGAGCATTAGCAAAGACCATTTATTAAGCATTTCACATCCATTATCTCCCTTACTTCCCAATTCACAAAAGAAACTAAAGTTCAAACAGCTAAAGCAACTTGCCCAATATAACACGGCGTAAGTGGTAGAATTAGAATTCCAACAAACAAGTTGATTCCAAATCCAAGTATCTTGACTCCAGATCTCCTGCCTTTTCTATCTTGCTCTTTATCGTGACATGCTGACTCCAAGTACATAAAACAAAACATACCAGAACGCTATTAAATTATACATACAATTCATATTTGAGATAATGACTAAGAGCATTATCTTTGAATTAGACAGACCTACATTTTCATTCCAGTTTTTGCCACTTATTTGGGATATGGCTTTGGTCAACTTTTCTAAGCCTCAGTTTCACCTTCTGTAAAATAAGGTAGTAATAATGCCTCTCTAATTGTGTGGAAAAAATTATGTATTTCAAGTAAAGGACTTAACTCGCGAGTATGGGTTAATGGCTCAAAGTGCCTAAAATTTTATTTATTTATTTATTTATTTATTTATTTTGAGACGAAGTCTCGTTCTTGTTGCCCAGGCTGGAGTGTAGTGGCGCGATCTCAGCTCACCGTAACCTCTGCCTCCCTGGTTGAAGCAATTCTCCTGCCTCAGCCTCCCAAGTAGCTGGGATTACAGGCATGCACCACCTTGCCTGGCTAATTTTGTATTTTTAGTAGAGACGGGGTTTCTCCATGTTAGTCAGGCTGGTCTTGCACTCCCAATCTCAGGTGATCCGCCACCCTCAGCCTCCCAAAGTGCTGGGATTATAGGCGTGAGCCACCGCGCCTGGCCAAAAAATTTTATTTTTATCTTTGATGATAAAGAAACATTTTCCTGGTGTCTTACAACCGACACTTGAATGTGGAATGACAAAAAGAGGGAAGTGTAGAAACAAATCAACAGACTTCATTTGCATTTCTATTTTCCCTCTGTACTCTGCACTGATTTTACAAAAGCAAATGCTAACAAAGCCATATTTTTCTCTCTCTCTCCCAACACAGAACTGGGCTCATTACATTACTCTGCTGCCTACTGATAAAGGTACAAGTGGAAATGTCCACTGCTAAAATGCAGAAGGAATAATAATTTTTTTAAAAAAAGATTAGTTATCTTAAAGCTGTTAAAATGGTAAAGTAGTCTTCTTTGAGGTTTCCAGAATCCCAGTAAATTTTTTTCTTAAATAAGAACACCAATCTAGATGGTTACCTATTAAATCAAAGGTACAGAGTTACTAAAATGTATCAGTGTATAAGCACCAGGAACAGTGTTTCAGATGAATTAGCCACTCCTATTAGAATCACTTTCATTGGGAAAAAGTGTTAACAGCCAGGTACATGTCTCAGGCACTTTATAGTCTTGTACTTAACTACAATAGCATGTTGCAAAATCTAGGTTCCTCCCTTCTAGTTCTGAATCCAAATTAGCATGTCCTTGTTCTTGAGAGAGAGAGTCTCTTCTCTGGTTGTCCATGTGTGTTTACACAAGATATTCTTATTTCATAGTCTATCAGTGGCTGATCTTTTCCAGCTACAGAAACTTAGTTAACATATTTCTTCAGAAAATTCTTCTATGAATGTCTACTAATATACTTAAAGGATTAGGTCTAAGAGTAAGAATTACGTTTCAATATTTATTATGGTGCAATAGTCTTACCTAGAAGAAGTGAACTAATTCACAAGCACATTAAAGTTTCTCACCTCCCCAGACAATTTCACACATTTTTCTGCCAATTCTTCACTTTTCCTTAGAAAGTGAAGTCCCAGATAAAGAGGTAGCCATAGATGCCACTAAAACCAATTAACACTTCACCTTCATTTTGGGACCAAAAAAAGGAGGGGGAAAGCAGCAGTTTAAAGCAAATCTTTAATACTTTTGTGAAAGTAAATTTATAAGTCATTTCAAAGTAAAGGAGAATAAGTTACTTGGGACAGAACAAATGTGGAATATTTAATGTTCAAATGAAGAAAATTAAGGGCAACTGCTTAACAAATGTTCATAAAATATGCAACTATTCACCAACTATACTATCCCTTAATGATAAAAATTAGAAGGTTAAGAATTCCTTGAAAGTATTTTAATCCTTATCTCTCCTTCAGCCAGCCTATGACAGATAACAAAGTGACCAATATATTATTTTCAAATCTTTCTCAAAGAAAGAATTCTATAATATACTTTAGAATCTCTTTAAAAATTTAATGTACACACCAAAGTGTCTTAATGTAGATGTTAAATGTAGACATTTTTAAATGTAGACAATAAAGTGTTATATAATTAGCTTACAGAAAACCCCTCAGGTGCTAATACTATTTATATAAAATATTGAAGGGATGACAAGTATGAGTGTTTTCAAACATGCCACTCTGGCATACAGGATAGTGGTTGTGAAAAGAGTTTTGGAGTTGAGCTACCCCAATTTCAAACCACACTGCTTCTAATACTTATTAGCAGGGCAACTCTGGGCAAAATACTTAATCTCTCTGAATTTGCCTTTCTTAATCTCACTTTGTAGAATTGGTAAATGAATTAAAAGTACTAAAAGTATATGAAGTACTTAGTATAGTAGTGTCTGACACATTAGTGCATACTTAGCATTTGGTGGCTATAGGCAATATATTGCAAGGGTTGTATAGATTCTGAAATCTGATTTCTCAGGTTCAAGTCCAGGTTTTCCCATTAGTTACTTATTTGGCTCTGGGCAAATTATTTCATCTCTCTATATTAATATTAATAGTAATAAATACATGAAAAAGATTAGAATACTGCTTTGTACATGGTAGTGCTCAAAAAATAATTTTTATATTACCTCAACTGAAGTCTCATAGAAGCTAACATTTAAAGAACGTAGGAGGGCAGTTTTCTCTTCTGACATTTGATTTGACTAGCAATAAAAGTAAATGAACACTATCAACTCAATCCACATCCATAAATCTTTCCTATACACCAATATGCAATTATGCATTGATCAAATTCCCAGTGCAGCCTCACTAGTTTCAAGTTTTTCAGACTTGTCTGATGATACAAATCTCCCAGAGATTGTGACTGAGCAGGTCTGGGGTGGAGGGGTGGGGCCTGGAATCTGTATGCATAATCAGTTTCCCAGGGGAGTCCTATGGCTAGGCAGGCTCAGAATCCCTGAGTCAGTTGAAGCTGTGCCCAAACACAGAACCTAAGAAGAGTATCTAGCAGTCACATCCACCTAAGAGAATTATTGTATTATAAATATTAAGTAATGAAAATGAGAATTTTGAAAATGATTTGTTATTCAGCAAATATTTTATTATTTATCAGTACCAAATATTGATTGAGGGCCATTTAAGCATATTTTATAGTATAATTCAAAAAACAGTGTACAAAGGTTAATTGGAAAAGAAACCTACTCTTAAAAATTGAAGTAATTTGGGGTGGTAACAGTGGGAAACAGAAAGAAAGAACATCATCGACAAAGATATGCATACAGCCTGGGAGCGGTGGCTCACGCCTGTAATCCCAGCACTTTGGGAGGCTGCAGAGGGTGGATCATTTGAGGTCAGGAGTTCAAGACCAGACTGGCCAACATGGTGAAACCCCGTCTCTACTAAAAATACAAAAATTAGCTAGGCATGGTGGCGGGAACCTGTAATCCCAGCTACTTGGGAGGCTGAGACACCAGAATCACTTGAACCCAGGAGGCGGAGACTGCAGTGAGCTGAGATCACGCCACCGCAGTCCAGCCTGGGCGATGGAGCAAACTCAGTCTTGAAAACAAACAAACAAAAGATATGCATACAGTTATGTGTCACTTAACCACAGGATATGTTCAAAAAATGCATTGCTAGGCCATTTCATTGTTGCGTGAACACCAGAGAGTGCATTTACACAAGCCTAGATAGTATAGCCTACTACACACCTAGGCTATATGGCATACTCTACTTCTCCTAGGTTGCAAACCTGTACCCCATGTTACTATACTGAATACTATAAGCAATTGTAACACAACGGTATTTGTGTGTCTAAACATAACAAAACATAGAAAAGGTACATTTAAAATATGACATAAAGGATTTTTTAAATGGTACACCTGTATAGGGCACTTACCACAAATGGAGCTTGCAGGACCAGAAATTGCTCTGGGTGAGTCAGTAAGTGGTGAGTGAATGTGAAGGCCCAGAACATTATTAAACATAACTGTAGATTGTATTAACACTGTACACTTAAGCTACACTAAATGTATTTTTTAAATATTTTTCTGTCTTCAATAATAAGTTCACCTGACTTCACTGTAACTTTTTCATTTTATAAATTTTTAACTTTTTTCAACTTTTTAACTCTTTTATAATAACACTTAACTGAAAACACAAACACGTTGTACAGCTGCACAAAAATATTTCCTTTCTTCCTACCCTTATTCTTTAAGCTTTTTTTCTATTTAAAAAAATTTAACTCTTTTTTTTTTTTTTTTTTTTTTTTTTTTTTTTTACTTTTAAGACTTTTTGCTTAAAAACTAAGTCACAAACAGACATCTTAGCCTAGGCCTAAAAAGGGTCAGGATCACCAATATCACTTTCTTCCACCTCCACATCTTGTCCCACTAAATATAACATGCATGAAGCTGTCATCTCCTATGACAACAATGCCTTCTTCTGGAATACATCCTGAAGGACCTGCCTGAGGCTGTTTTACAGTTAACTGTAAAAAATAAAATAAAAAGTATAGTAAATACATAAACTAGTAAGATAGTCCTTTTTTCTTATCAAGAATGATGTACTGTACATAACTGTATGTGCTATAGTTTTATACACCTGGCAGCATGGTAGGTTAGTTTTTACCAGCATCACCACAAATACAAGAGTACTGCATTGCACTATGACCTTATGACGGTGAGAGAAATTTTTCAGCTCCATTATAATCTTACGGGACTATGATTGTATATGTAGTCCATCATTGGTTAAAATGTCCTTATGCAGCACATGACTGTAATTTTATGGTACCTTTTGACCTGAGGAGTTCATTAAGTGTAGGATCAAGGGTCCTGTTAATCGAGGGGTCTGGTTCTTTAAGAGGTCTGTTACAGTTATGTACAACACTGCTATCATTGCTAATAGGTTAAAAATGCTAACAATTTTAGAACATTCAAATAAATTAACTACAAAAATTAAAGGGTCATTATCTTTCCTTGATCCTTCTGAACATTTGTCTTTAGAAACAAATTATAGTTTGAGTAAAATTAGCACAAGCATGGATCTGAATTTTTTCAAGAAAAGATAAGAGGAAATAACTTCATTTTCAGCAAGCCCCGTGCTCACACCACACACATACCCCATACATGCTCAAACTTCTAAAACTAGAAGAGTTTTAGAGAATGAAAAGAGTCTGGAATCTATATACTAGTAGAAACACAAGGAAAACAATTGTGTAGGAAATACTAGCACAATAACATAAAAATAGCACTGATATTCTACTAAATGGAGAACACTTGTAAACTATAGCATAGCAAATGTTTGCAGTTTTCAACACAGTTTATTATTAATTTCATTAGCCAATGTGGTCAAGAAAGTATGTATCTGTCTATTTTTTTGTTTATTTATATAGTTATTACTATTTAAGATACAAGTTAATACAGTGAAATCATTAGGTAAAATAGTGAAATCATTAGGCAATTCTCTCTATTCTCCTGGTCAGAGAATTTCTGGCTCCGTGCATGAATTTGGAATAAAGTAGACTTAAACATAGTCATTATAGCTATTCAAATATTACTGGTCCATAGACACATGAGTTAAACATTTAACAGGTATTACTTAGAATATCACCCAAGGGAACAGGCACAAAACTTCAGGTTTTTCAGTCATTCACTGCCCCAAGAATTTAGAAAATAAAGAGGCACTTTAGGACTATTATATCTAATCCTGAGAGCTTCTTTCTGAGTGGTGAGATTATAGGCACACTTTTTTCTTTTTACTCTTCTGACTTTCCCAGTTTTCTAGAAAGAAAGTACTGTATTCTTTTTATAACTAGGGACTAAATTCCTCCATTTAAGGAAATTAAGTGAAGGGTCTAAGTTATTCGAATATTATAGTAAGGCCATTTAAAAACCTTTTCCTTGAAGAGGTTGAATCATACTGTCCCTCAAAAAAAATTGTCTTGGATAATCCTCATTTTATTCATTAAAAAATAATGTAAGAAATAAATTATAAAAGAGCTGAAATTCTATGTGCCATTTCCAAATGCAGATCTTCAAAGGATTGTCCACAGCAGCAAGGCTAAGTGATGATAATAACAGCTTCACTGGTAGTAACGGAAGAACTCCTGTTCATCTGGTATATGATCCAAAGATGCACAGGAAACCCAGTGAAGGGTGGCATATGCATATGACAAATGCATATCCTTTCTCAGCAAGAGGAAAGCCAACTCTTCCATTGTATTGTTATTAAGAGACAGGACATAACCACTGCTACTCATCCTTTACCCTTTCCATCTCCAATTGCCCACTCCCTCCATCTTTATTTTTTCTTTCCTATTCTCTCTTTAGCTTTGGCCTATCTCCACAACCATTCCTTAGTAGGCACTCAGAAGCATTGTTATTCCCAGTGATCGCTCTAAGAATTCAAAAAGGGACAATTTTGTGAACAGACACTGTAATATGTGGCAGAGATCTATGTGGCCTCCCATGTACACAAACATGGCCACTTCCTAGAGCTAATCCGCAATTGATTTGTTAAGACATACTGCATGTATAAGATGGGTTCAGTAATTTTCCTTTGAGCCTTTTTCAAATTTCCTTAAGTACCATGCTAATATAAGTCCAGTATGCCTGATGTCATGCTATTTGAGGAGGCAATATGCATCCAAAGGGCCAGGAACTCACTATGAGTCTTTAAAAATAATAACACCCTAACAGAAAGGCATCTATCAAAACGTGAGTTCAATAAAATGATATGGACAAAGTCAGAAGATGGAAGCTATTTTAATCCAGCACCTTCAGCTACATAAGATCCATATTCTACTGCTCACTGCAAGACTTCAGCTGACATACTCTTCAAAGAACTGACATAAGGAAACTCAAAAATGCCTAATGACAGACCTTTCTGAGGTTCTCAAACTGAGAGCTGTTTGCTTGGGTTTATAAAGTGCAGAAACAACTTAGGAGGCAAATAACATAAATGCCATCAGTATGTTCCAATCCAGAAGTTTTTATTACAGTAAGTTTAGCTCTGGGCAAGCTGCCGCAATCAGCATATTGTGATAGCAAATACACTGACTCTGTATTTTCTTTCTAAGCAGTATATAGCACTCAGACTGTTCCTGAGAAAGATTCATGAAACAGCTCTAATCAACACATTATAGTTGGAACAGCTATATGTAACACTCACAATTTTTATGCCTTAATTGTCAAAATTGTTTGCTTTGCAGATGAACACAATCAACTTTAGCTTTCAGTAAGATCATCCAAACTAATTATCAACTGACATGACAAATTACCCCTATACTTCCACTATCAAGGGCATCCTCTGAGATTATAATTCAAATGCTAGAAAAGAAAAATCTAGAAATGGAGGCAAATAATAATTTACCAAAATGAATTACAAAAGTAAAGCTAAATTAGAAAAAATGTTCCTGCTTTTTTTTTTCCAAAAAATTTCAAAGACCATTGGTAATATTAAAAGTTCTTTCTCACTCAGAAATACAGGCAACATCTGACAACATAGGGCTTACTAAATGGAGTGTCTTCTGAAAGTTGGAAAATCTTAGTTTTCTTCCCAGCTTACTGTTTTATGATCTTCTGAAATATTAACTTATTAACCTCAAATTTCATAGCTCTACAAGGAGATCTACAATTGTTATTTTAGACTTTATCCCAAAGCAATAGTTTCTCAAACCAATAAAAAAACTGAATATGTACCAAAATTTTACTGGAAGAAAAAGTGAATGAAGTCCATAACATCCTCCAAATGTAGTAAAAAAAAATTCAAAAGTTCTTTATCAAATCCATAGTGAAGAAAAAAATGAAAGGTAAAGAAGTGGCTGTCTCTCACCTATCCATGTTATCAGTTTATGCCAACATTCAGATTCCTTTTCCATTCCCCAACCAAAATTCAGAACCACACATACAGAGGTCCCTTTTGGTTTTGAATTAATATTTCAAGTTTAATGTGAACTTTATTAAATTAATAGGGAGGTTATCTTATTCTCAGATTATGCTGAAGTTTTCAAATTTATGGTAAGCAATTATCAATAAGTCATCCATAACTTGTATACTTGTACTTTATCTCCCTCTCGGATTAATAAAATTCATTTTCCTTCTCAGTAGTCAATTTTGTGTGTGTATGTGTGTTTTATTTAGTCTATGGTTCACACTTTGAGGAGCACAGAATACCCAGGTCCTAGCTGCAGCAGTCAACACCCAACTCAAGTCCAACTATGGTTTGGTATCAAATAGTGGCATTTGCCCCTCTAGCTTAATTATACAAGAAGACAATGCTGGGTCATGGCTAACTGGCACTCCTGGGATAGCTGCAGCAATTTAATGGCCTCATATGCAATTGATCTTTGCTTTGTCAACCAATCTGGGGACACTGAAAAGAGAAAATATTAGGATCATGTTTGCTCTCGCCTCTCTGTTAAGATCCTAGCTGTCTGCTGTTTTGCTACCCTCTACAACTTGTCCTCTCTCCCTAGAAGATAGGAATTTTAGATTATCATTGTTTGAGAATGAGGTGCTGGTTTGAAGACCCCCTAAATATCAATTGCCAATTGTCTTATGTTAAAATTTGTGTTACTGTGAGGTATAATCCTGCATAATATATATTTTATCATAATTTCAGTAAAACATTTAACAATTTTTAATTATATCCTCCAGGACTAGATGGAGATCCACAGACTGTATAATCATGTTATTCGGTGGACTGAATAACAGACCCCTAAAATTGATCAGGAACAACCTAGACCTGGGTCTCTAACAACACAACACAGAACCTGTCCTCAAGCCTGAATTTTTTTAAGCTTTTTATCAGTAACTTGAATAATGACACATATGACTTTCTTACCAAGGATTGTACCTTAGAGGTAGAATCAGAATTAAGAGAGAGGGATATCACAGAAACCAAGAAAGAAGAGAATTTTCAAAAGGGAGAAGTTAACAACATTCCCAACTTATAGAGGGAAAGTCAAGAAAGATGAATAATGAATAGTGCCCATTGGATTTGGAAAAAATAGATCATTATTGACTTCAGAGCACTTTTTATGAAGCATCAAAGGTAGTAATGAGAGAATAGAGAGGTTTAAAAATGAAAAGAGATTAGACAAATAAGAGGATTTAGCGGGGAGAGAGAGAAAGAGCAAGAGATACAGAAGAGAGAATGTTAGTTTTAAATGAGAGAAACATGAGTAGACTCATGTTGAAGAAAGGCATCAATAAAGGAGAGACAGTGAATAGATCAAAGTCTTGAGATAAAGAGAATAGAACAGAATCCAAAATAAAGGAATTCAAAACAAAAAAAAATTATGTAAAAAAACTTACCCCCAAACACCAGGAGCATCAATTTTCTGAGATACAAAAAAAGATACATGGACACTTTATAAGCTTGGTCAAAGGGACCAGAATGTCAAAGAATTTTCATTAGACAGTTTTTACTTTGTTCTGCTATTTGAAAATATTCTAAGAGTGAAAAAGAAAATTTATTTGGGAGGTTAAGGAAAATGGTGAAGTATGGGGAATTCCTTTCAACAATTTTATTGGATAGTACGCCAGACTCTATTAGAGATGGCAGAATATGGCAGTGAACTAAACCAACCAAGAAACATAATAACCACATGGGCTCCCAAAATGTTGTAGTTCCTTGGGGTTCTATTCTAGGCCCTCTTCTCTCTATATACACTGTTCCAAGTCAGTCTCTTCCACTCTTTTATGCTTTTGGTTCTAATTACCATCGTAATGTGTATATGATTATATATATGTATGCACTCATGAAGGTTATATTCTGTGAGAAGAAGGCAGACAAATGAAATGAATAAGCAACAATAGTTTACCTGGTAAATAAATGATATGTCCTGTGAAGAAAAATAAGGCAGGAGAAGGCAATAGAAAGTGAAAGAGGTCTATATTTTAGATAAACAGGAAAATCCTCCCTAAAGTGATGATCATTTGAGCTTAAAACCAATTAAAGTGAGAAGGCAAAGCACGCATCTTTATAGGCAGTGACTTTTAACCTTAGTGCACATTAGCATCACCTGGGAATCTTTTAAAACAAAACTAATATCTGGGTCCCACCCTTCAGAAATTCTGAGTTAATTGGTCTGGGATGTGGTCTAGCATCAGAACTGTTTTAAATTCCCCATTGATTCTAATGTATAGTCAAGACTGAAAATTACTCAACTAGTGGAAGAGCATTTAACAGAGATAATCACAAGCACAAAGTCCCAGAGCAAGGAACATACTTAGAATCTAGGAGGAAAATATGGGGCAGCTAATCAAGTTTAAAACAAAACTTTAAATCATGGTGCTGACTAGCAAAAGCAATCAATCTTATTTTATACAGACCCCCCCCCCGAAAAAAATACAAAAGAAGACAAAGACAAAAATAAGGTGTGTGACTTTTCAACAGCAGTTCTCAGCAGCCCGAGGTTAGGTGTGGAGAAGGTAGATGGCTGGATTGACCCAGTACTAGGAGTCCAGAGATAAGAGTACTTAAAAAGGCTAATAGAGAGCTTTTGAAATAATAAACTGTTGGATATAACCTGAAGCAAGAAGGAATTAAAGTTGAAAGTTGTGGAGAAGTGGAATGTATCAATGTATAATGATCTAAATAAACAAACCAAAGAAAATGAGTGTGGGGGAGTTTAGTCAACCACAATTTCAGTCTGAACCAGAGGCATACTATGTCTACTAAATATTCTAAGGCAATCTTAGACTTCTTTTTAAAAATACTGGTTGACTTTCATTAGACATTCATTAACTTATCTTCTGGCGACAGAATGGATACTACTTGAACTTGGGAAAGTACAATTCACACATCAAGGGAGGAAGCAGTCTAGACTGCTCTGGGCTGGGCAGAACATGTTTGGAATATTATGTTCAGTTCAGATGAGCCTTTTAAAGAGAGTTTCTGATAAACATAAAGTGTTCAAGGATAGGTAGCCATGATTAAAATAATCTAGACATCAATTCTATTAGAAATGGAAACTTTCTTACCTGAAAAGTATGATGACATGAAAGTTTGCAATCATAAGTAGTAAGAGAAAGGAAAGGTCTCAGACATAAAGAAGGGGTTCTCACTTCTTTATCATAGAAATAAAGTGGTACAGAATAATAAAGACACTCAAAATGTGTTCATTCTGGTAAATGATAGAAGACTAGACTTGTAGAGCTAAGAGGTCATGGTACTTCAAGGGGCACTAATGTAGATGTTGAATTTGACACAAAAGAATCATAGAAGATACCATGACACAAGTGCCCTCTATCCTTCATTAGAAGACCCCCAGTGTGCACTATGAATAAGCCACTGTATGACTCTATTAGGAAATTCTGTTCTGCTGAATGTACCTTTAAATGCACTGGGGGCTGTGGGATGGAAGAAACAGGGAGCGGTGTCAGGGAGGCTTGAGTCACTGAAGAGACATATTTGGAACTATGCAGAACTGGAAGACTATAAACCTTAAAAAAGCACAAATTTGATGCATATTAAGTACTAGTTATAAAGGAAACAGGGGTCAGCTGACGGGCTTCTCAAATGGTGGACTCAGAAAGAGGGTAATCAGTAATTAGAAAGTACTTGCAAGATGTACTTCCTGTTCGAAATCTGTCTCTTCAATGAATGAAAGCCAAATAAAGCAGAGATGAGCTGTGGTGGCTGTGAGGTCGTATACCCTGAGAATAACTGCTCTTCTGGACATTTGTTACCACTGTGGCTTCCCAGAGAGAGGATCTAAGGGATGTGAACACTGTGGATGCGACCCTTCTGCCACCTCAGAAAACAAGCTCTCTGGAGCATGGTGGATGCTTGTAAGGACTCTGTGGCCAGCGTCAGGCAGATTAAAAGAGCCACTGATCCCCTCAGCTGTTGCTTGTTGCCTGAGGCCTTGTGCATTTCCAATAAGAAATGGCTGGTGGTAGGTCTGTTTCATTGAAAAATTGCCCCATAGCAAAGCTGTGATCCTAAAGCAAGAAAACTGAAAAGATAAGTGCTCTGTGAAATTCATTTCACTCTCAACATGTTCTACCTTTACCATAAATATAAGCCATAGTAAGTGGCTCCACCTCTCCACTGACATCAGAGGAAGGAACTTTGGAATCAGGGTTAGAAGACCACCTTCTTTACTGAATGTTTAACAATCTTTCAGTGAATGCAAAATAATTCTATACTTTCACCACTTTAAAAATAACTTCCGGCCAGGCGCAGTGGCTCATGCCTGTAATCCCAGCACTTAGGGAGGCCAGGGCAGGTGGATCATGAGGTTCGGAGTTCGAGACCAGCGTGGCCAACATGGTGAAACCCCATCTCTACTAAAGATACAAAAAATTAGCCGGGCATGGTGGTGTGCACCTGTAATGGCTGAAGCAGGAGAATCACTTGAACCTGGCAGGCGGAGGTTGCAGTGAGCAAAGATCGCACCACTGCACTCCAGCCTGGTGATAGAGTGAAACTCTGACAAAAAAAAAAAAAAACACTTCCAAGTCTGAATTCTAACATAAGCAAGAATAATAAATTTAAAAGTGCTGTATTCCCTTTGAAAAATCAAGGACATTAAAATCACTCATGTAAAGCAAGTCGCCTATTTCAGGCTTTGTCAAAATCAAATCTCAAGGAAGTACCAAACTCATAAATATTTTGCTACCTCTCTGTGGTAGGCAGAATTCTAAGAATGACTTCCAATGATTTTCACTCTTTTATAACATCCTCCCCCTTTGAATGTGAGTGAAAGTGAAGTCAGAGAGTATCCAAGCCTAAAAAGGATTTAATAAGTCATTGCTGCCTTTGAAGATGTAGAGGGCTGCAAGAAGCTAAAAGCAGCTCTCTGCTGACAATCAGCAAGAAAACAGAAAGTACAGTCCAACAACCACAAGGAACTCAATTCTGCCAATAATCTGAATGATCTTGGAAGCAGATTTTTCTCCAGAGACTCCAGATAAAAGCCCCGCAGGATGACATCTAGATTTTAGTCTTGTGAAACTGAGCAGAGAAGCCAGCTACACTTCTGATCTACAGAACTTTGAGATAATAAATGCATGTTGTTTTAAGACAGTAATTCTGTAGTAATTATATAGCAGCAGAAAACTATATACCTGTACTTTCTATACATAGTTCTATCTATCCTAATAAAGGTAAAATTTGTTTTCTACAATTTTTAGAAGCAACAATTTAGAAACCAAAAAAACAGTTTTTCTTATTGTTATAAGAAAAATATTTAATGTAAAGAAAGGAAATCAAGAGAACTTACAGATTTCATAGTAGTTATGCACAAAAGATCAGAATTAAAATAGAATTCATATTTTATAAGTATATATGAATTGCTTTCCAGAAATCTATGTCATATACATTAAGAGGACTACACAGCTATTTCAAAAGAGGGAAACAGGTTAAATCAATAATACCAAAATATTTTAGTGAAAAAATATATATATATGTAATGCTTTAAGGGGACAGCAATAATAACTTTTCTAGTTTAAATCATTGGTAGAATAAAAACACTCTATTTTCAAAAGAAAAGTGAGAATCAATAAATATGAAGGTCATTATTTGATCCAAGGAATGACAAGGAACCAACACAACTATTCACCATTCATTTCAGTATGTTCTTGCTTTAGGGGAATTCAAAGAACATTTTTTCATACTTGATCTTTGTTGTTCAGTGGTTCACAGATATGAACGGAGTTTGGAAAATGCTTGGCAGTCTTATAAACTTACAGTATGAGGTTTGTTGGCTTATAACCTATAAGGCAACCAGACTATAAATGTCTTTCTACCACTGCAGATAGTTCATGTTGAAATAAATCAAAGGATTCAATATGCCACCAATACTTGATGTCCTTTCATTTTTTATTTTTTCTTTATTTTTTCCCACCTGAGATGCCGTGGCACCTTTCATTTTTAAAAAAATATAAAGCATATTCACATGCAAATCTTTCTTCAACTCAAGAAGTGGCAGCATGACATAGTGGTTAAATGTGTGGGTTCTAGAATTTGCCTTCCTGAGTAACTCCTAAGTCTACCACCTCCTAGGTGTGTGATCTCAGGAAAATTAGGAACTGCTCGGTGCTTCCAAATCCCTTTCTGAAAATGAAGATAATTAAGAATACATACCTGACAGGATCGTGGCACGTGTTAACAACATTAATAGGTAAAAAGTCTTTTGTAAGAGTTCTTGGAACAGATTAAGTGCTCAATATCCCTTAGCTCTTATTAAGACTGCCACAGCTTTTCCTTATAATGGTCCCCTAACTTTAGGTAAAATTAGAAATCTTAACAATGAATACATTTTTTAAACAAAGGTCTAAAGTGACAATGATGGCTCACTACAAACTTTCAACTATTTCCTCTGCTTGCCCCATTCTCTTGCATTACATCCAAGGTCTTTTATTCGATGGCTGCTTGTAGGTAAGATAGAAATCAGATGTGGAAAACACAGGATGGACTCTGAGCCTGGCCCAGCTGAATCCTAAACATTAGTCCAAAAATGTAATCTGAAGCGGAATCAGCCTTTGAGGTAGGTGGTGTGACCACCTCTGATTCTGAATCCTACTTAAAAACATAAGTGACTGGCCAAGGAAGACTCAGAGGCACATGGAAGACATCAGTGAGATATGAATGAAAAGCTTGTCAATTTTCTGAAGTTTCCACTTGAAATAAATGTACTATTAATGACAACAACAACAACGACCAAAAAAAAAAAAAAAAAAAAACCCTGAGAGCTTTGTTTCTTTTGCAACCTTGAACTAAATGAAAGCATTATAAAGTATCCCAGTAATAAAGAGCACGGGCGTAGGAGTCAAACACATCCATTTTCAAGGCACTCCTCTTGGTCTCAGTTTCCTCACTACTAAAATGGAAATAATACTTGTGAGTAGTTGTGAGATTCACATGAGCGAATGCAAGTATGCACATACAAGAATGTGTGATACATAATAAAGTCTCTGAGGTAGCGATGTTGTAACAGACATTGGCTGTTATCATTATCAGTAAACAAATGTTTGACTTCTAGGTGAAATCCATCTCTTCCATGTAAAAAGCTATAGGATTTGATAAGCCTCACTCAAACTATCAGTGGCTTCATCTTTATGATTTAGAAAACCTTAAAAACAGGTAAAAAGCTATGGATGGGAGTGGGGAAAAGTTGTACTGTCAGCTCCAACGCATGACTCAGAAATGTCACATTGCACCTGCATATGATATTACGATCCTAAATTATTCTATCAAGTTTCTTGGAATAAATTCAGGACTCTAACACAGAAAAAAGTGTGAAATTTAGAATATGAGAATCTCAATTAACTGGTCTTTCTCTGTATATATCAAAAGCAAGTCCTTCACTATGTAAGAAATTAAATATTTGGTCAGATGCCTCTTCTTTCTGTTCAGAGGATTCCACAAGTAATCTTATCCCTTCTACACTGAAAGGTGTTTTGCAAATATTAACATTAATATTACAAATATTAATAAGTTAATTCCCTTATTAAATTCCCAGGTTAAGTAGTTATGTTCAGGGTTTATTTTTAAGTTTTATTTAAAAAATAATTCCCATATATAGGCATACCTCAGAGACATTGCAGGTTCAGTTCCAGACCACCAAAAGTCCTCTCAAACCCTGCCGCTGCTTTATCAACTAAGTGTATGTAATATTCTAAATATTTTGTTGTTATTTCAACAATGTTCACAGCATCTTCACCAGGAGTAGATTCTATCTCAAGAAACTATCTTTTTTTTGCTCATCCATAAGAAGCAACTCCTCACCAATAAAGAGAATATGCCAATAAATTGGGTCACGTTTCTGGTTTCCCAGTACCTATAAAAGTTATGTTTATACTATACTGAGGTCTATTAGGTATGCAATATGCCTTATGTCTTTAAAATATGTATATATCTCAATTAAAAATACTTTATTGCTAAAAATGCCAATAATTGTCTGAGATGTCGGCAACTCATAATCAGTGCAGGTGGAGGATCTTGCATCAATTGCAGGCTGGGGCGGCTGTGGCAATTTCTTAAAATAAGACAACAAGGAAATTTTCTGTATTCATGGACCCATTCTTTCGCAAAAGATTTCTCTGTATTATGTGACACTGTTTGATAGCATTTCACCCACAGTAAAACTTCTTTCAAAACTAGAGTCCTCTCAAACCCTGCCACTGCTCTATGAACTAAGTTTATATAATATTCTAAATACTTTGTTGTTATTTCAACAATGCTCACAGCATCTTCACCAGGAGTAGATTCTATCTCAAGAAACTATTTTCTTTGCTCATCGATAAGGAGCAACTCTTCATCCATGTAAATTTTATCATAATATTACAGCAACTCAGTCACATCTTCAGGATACACTTCTAGTTCTAGTTCTCCAGCTATTTCCACCATATCATCAGTGACTTTCTCCCCTGAAATCCTGAACTCTTCAAAGTCATCCATGAGGGTTGGAATCAATGTCTTCCAAATTCCTGTTCATATTGATACTCAGACCTCCTCCCATGAATCACGAATGTTCTTATCTAGAATAGTGACTCCTTTCTCTACATTTTCAATTGACTTTGCTCAGATCCATCAGAGGAAACACTATCTATGGCAGCAGTAGTCTTAAGAAGAATTCACTTCTTCTTTTTTTTTTTTTTTTTTTTTTTGAGATGGAGTTTCACTGTTGTCACCCAGGCTGGAGTGCAATGGGACAATCTTGGCTCACTGCAACCTCTGCCTCCCAGATTCAAGTGATTCTCCTGCCTCAGTCTCCCGAGTAGCTAGGATTATAGGCACCCACCACCACGCCCAGCTAATTTTTGTATTTTTAGTAGAGCTGGTGTTTCACCATGTTGGCCAGGCTGGTCTCAAACTCCTGACCTCAGGTGATCCACCCACCTCGGCCTCCCAAAGTGCTGGGATTACAGGCGTGAGCCACCACACCCAGCCAGAAAAATGCACTTCTTATATACGAAGACTTGAAATTACTCCTTGATACATAGACTGCAGAATGGATGTTGTATTAGCGGGTGTGAAAACAGCATTAATCTTCTTGCACATCTCCATCGAAGTTCTTGGGTGACTAGGTGCATTGTCAATGAGCAGTAATATTTTGAAAATAATCTTTCTTTCTCAGCAGTAGGTCTCAATAGATGGCTTAAAATATGCAGAAAACCTGCTGTAAACAGATGTGCTATCATCCAGGCTTCATTCTTCCATTTATAGAGCACAGGAAGGGTAGACTAAGCATAATTCTTGTTAGCACTAGGATATTCAGAATGGTAAATGAGCAGTGGCTTAAACTGAAAGTCACCCACTGCATTAACCCCTAACAAGAAAGTCAGCCTGTCCTTTGATGCTTTGAAGGCAGGCATTGACTTCTCCTCTCTAGCTATGAAAGTCCTAGATGGCACCTTCTTCCAATAGAAGGCTAGCTCATCTTCATTGAAAATCTGTTGTTTAGTGTTAGCGGCCTTCATCAATGATCTTGGCTTGATCTTCTTGATAATTTGCAGAAGTTTCTACATCAACACCCGCTGCTTTACCTTGTGTTTTTATGTTATGGAAATGGCTTCTTTCCTTAAACCTCAGGAACCAACCTCTGCTAGCTTCCAACTTTTCTTCTGCAACTTCCTCATCTCTGTCTGCCTTTCTAGAACTGAAGAGTTGGAGCATTATGCTGTATTAGGCTTCAGCTTAAGGGAATGTTGTGGCTAGTGGTCTTCTTTCCGACCACTCAAACTTTCTCCACATTAGCAGTAAAGCTGTTTTCCTTTCTTATCATTCATGTGTTCACTGGAGTAGCACATTTAATTTCCTTCAAGAAATTTTCTTTGGCATTCCCAACTTGGCTAACTGTATGGCACAAGAGGCCTCACTTTCGGCCTGTCTTGGCTTTTGACATGCCTTTCTCACTAAGGTTAATCACGTCTAGCTTTTTATTTTAAGTGAGAGACATAGGACTCTTCCTTTTATTTGAACACCTAGAGGCCATTGCAGGGTTATTAATTGCCCTAATTTTAATATTGTTGTGTCTCAGGGAAGAGGGAAGCCAGAAGAAAGGGACAGAGATGGGGAAACAGCCAGTCAGTGGAGCAGTAACAAGAAACACACACATTTATTGATTAAGTTTGCCATCTTATATGTGCTCAGTTCACGGCAATTTGTAACGAAGATCACTAACCACAGATCACCATAAGAGATATAATAATGATGAACAAGTTTGAAATATTGTGAGAGTTACCAAAATGTGACAGAAAGACAAAAGGAAAGACATACTGTTCAGACAATGGTACTAATAGACTTACTTGATGCAGGGTTGCCATAAACCTTGAATTTGTAAAAAGCACAATAACTGTGAAGTATAATAAAGGGAAGGACAATAAAATGAAATATATGTGTATATGTACACAAAACAATCAATTATTTTAGAATGAATATTTTTACACCACCACCCAGATGAAGGCAAAGAACACTGCAAGCACTCCTGGAAGTGCAGCACACATTCCTTCGTAATTACAATCCTTGACCAAAAGTAATTCCAATCCCCATTTTTATGGTAATTATTTACTTGCTTCGCTTAATAGTTTACCTAAATTTGCATCTCTTCATGCTATACTTTAATGTTGCCTATGTTTGAACTGTACTCAAATGGAATCACCCACCATGCACATTTTCATGTCTCGCTTCTTTCACGCAAACATTACCTTTCTGTGATTCACATAAGTTATGCATACACATAGTTTCTTCATTTTCACTACTGTGCACTATTCCATTATATGATTTACCAAAATATATTGATCTATTTGTTGCTGATGGACACTTGTTTTAAGTTTTGAGCTATTATGAATAATGCAGCTATGAACTTCTTGTATATGTCTCTAAATGCACACACACACATATAAACATGTTGGGTATACATCTAGGGAGAGAATTGCTTAATCTTTAGATATTCATATCTTCACATTTAGCAGATGATATCAAATTTTCCCAAGGTCATTGTATCCTAAGTATTAATTATAGCAAGCTTATAAATATGATAATTTGTTCAAACTGAGTCATAGTCTATGGGCACGGCTGCAAAATAGTTCTGTAACTGAGATGATAATAAACATGGTTCCAGCTTTATGATGAGAAAATCCATGGTCATTTGCATGTCTTTCTAGCTAGGTTTCCATATAGATAGATGATTCCAACAGGTTGAATCAGAGTAGATTATGAAACTACTCTATTGCTGTGCAAGTAGAATCAGCCTGAGTAATTGACAGACCAAGAATAGTACCTCAAAATTCTGTTCTGACTTGGGACCAGAGCTCAGCATACGTAATGAGTTTCTACAATTCTTGAATATTGAAAGCTAATGTACTAGGAGACAGTAACACGTGCAATATAAGTTTTATCCTCTATACAGTAAACTTAGTGCTAGGCTCAGTCCCATTGTGTCTTCCTAGTTGGACCGAAATCTGGAACTACTGCTTGTGATACGACAATACATCAGAAGGCAGGCTGCATCTACAATATCTAGAACAGGGTTGGCACATATTGGAAACTCTACAAATAACATTTAAATGATAAATAAATACATCGTTAAGTTAAAAAGAGCAAGGTACAGAATGGTAGCACCGGGTATTACCATTCCCCCAGCCCCCTACGCAATCCCTTCCTAATGATACTCTGTCTTGCAAATCCCAGCGGGTTTCCCCTAACTCCAATCTCTGCCTCCTCAATTCAGCGAGTTGGCTGGGCTCTGTTTCAGTTCTCCTTCCTGCCCCTTGGCCTGGATTCAGCCTCAGAGAGGAAGATGGGACAAACATTGGGCCGGTCTTACTGATTTCCCTCCTCTCAGGTCTCACAGTCCTATGTTGCCTGTTGTCTGCTATCTGAAAACAGTTGTTACATATTTTGTGTTTGATTTTCTAGTTTTTTATTACAGGAAAGAAATTCTGGCAGCAGTTAAACCTTCATGGAAAGAAGTACAAATCGTTTTCATAACTTCTCCAACAGTGATAAAGAGTGTTTCCAAGGTGAATTTAAATGGTATTGTGATAGAAAAACACACACGTGCACACACAAACCCAATTCTTATCTTGTAGAGGTTCTATTAATTTATGAACTAAGTGATATAATTTCTGAGATTTGCTTCAAAAATATACGTAAGGGTGAAATTGCATGGGTATATACATTGGCCATGAATTGATAATTACTAAGTTGGATGATGAGTCAGTGGGAAGCCACTGACTGGCTGTTTCTGACACAGAAGTAGCTGTGTCAGAAACAGCTACTACTGAGTTTACAGTTAGGTAAGACATTAATAAAATTGCCAGGGTATGGTAAAAAAGAAAACTTGCTTACTCATTTTTATTCATCAATGGACATTTACAGCAATTAGAAAACCTGCTAAACATATGGTTCACTTTAAAAATCAACTTAAAAGAGCTCCACAACTTAAAAGAGCTCCATCTTTGCCAAATTTATAATTTATGAGCTCTGAAAATACTTCTTTAAAAAGGATTCTATCAAAAGAGCATCTCAATGCCTACTCTTTACTAGTGGAATAATGTTGTTTGCTTCTATGATATATACATTCTCTTTCATAGCTAATTTTTAAATAAATTAGTTGCCTACAAAATATTCAAGCTCCTTTGGGCTTCTGGCAAGCTTCCTATTAATGTATTAAAAATGTCATTAGCTACTAACACATAAAAGAATACTAACACACAAAATAATCCATTTTATATGCTGCTCTCTGTAAACAGCAGAATAAACAAACAGTACCATTCAAACTCAAGTCAAGCCTATCTTCATGCTTACTGCTCACTAAAGGTCTGTCAGAAGATTGTAATTAGGCTGTAAATCCTGGGTTCCAAGCAGCTCTCAAAAATCATTCTACAAACTATTCATCTAGCAGCTATTTTATTTATCCCCTAACAGAAATTCAGTCCTCTAGTCACTGTGCTATACACACATACATGAACACACACACATGCATACACCCAAACTAACTAGAAATACATTATTCAATGATTGTTCAGCTTATGCTGCTACAACTGTTAAAGTGAGGACTTACATACATAAAAAGGTCAAAAGTGATTTGGTTTGGTTGAAACACTACACCAAACACATTTTAGGTAACTAACATATAACTTTCCTCATTAATCTGATGGGCTTCTTCTTTCTAGTGATGTGTCCCGATTTGGGACTTGGGCATAACAAATGATTCACTGCCCTTTAAAGCTCAAACCTAATATTCATTCACCTTTTTTGAAATAATGCAATGCTGCTGGAAAAGGTGTAATGTTAAATTTATCTGTATATTTTCATACTCTTCCAATGGCAGATATTTTACCTAGGAAAGTGAGCTATGAGATAAAAGGGAAAGACACTCTATAATGCACTTTTGGAAGGGTCGAAGACTCAGCTGGCAGACATATAGTGTCCTTCTTGGTGATCATTTTCCTCTATTGGATCTCTTTGCTGGACTATCACACATCTGCCAAAATGCTGCTTGAAAAACCTCCAATGGATTCCCATTGCAATAAGAATAAAGTCCACACTCTTTACAGTGGCCTAGTGGGCTTCCATGATCTGGCCCCTGCTCACCTCTCTGAACTCACACCTTACCACTCCCCAGCCTGCACATCTAGCCACAGTTTTGGTTTCTTTATGAAACCAAGCATCTTCCTGAAATAGATCTTTTTCCCCCAGATCTTCACATGGCTAACTCCTTCTCGTCATTAAGGTCTCACCTGAACTGTCATCTCTTTAAAGGGGCTTTTTCTGATCATTGTTACTAATATAAGGTACCCACAGCCCCTACCTCAATTCACTCTCTATTCTACTTTTTTCTTCTGTGTTCTTCAAACCATTTATCTCTATCTAAATTGTTATTACATATTTATTTGAGTGTCTTATTAGCTGTTTCTCCCAATGGATTATATACTACTTGATGACAAAGACTTTTTCCATATTGATCACTGCTATATCTCCAGTGCCTAGAGCAGCATATGGTATTAGTAAGTGCTCAATAATATTTGTTGGATAAATGATTGAATATTTATGTTTCAGTTTGTACAGTCAAACTGTGTTAATATATATTCTCTCTTTTAAACTTGAGAAAGTCACTGGGTTGTGATGTCTCTTAGTCCTTAATTTTCTGAGCTTCCCAAGAGCAGATACTATCTCCCTGTTTCCCCACTGCTTAGCCTAGTGCCAGGCACATAGCAGGTGTTCTGTAATTACTTAATGAAACAACTCCTGAATAAATGCATGAATGAGGCCAGGCACGGTGGCTCACGCCTGTAATCCCAGCACTTTGGGAGGCCAAGGCGGGTGGATCAGCTGAGGTCAGGAGTTCAAGACGAGCCTCGCTAACAAGGTGAAACCCAGTCTCTACCAAAAGTACAAAAATTAGCCGGGTGTGGTGGCAGGCGCCGGTAATCCCAGCTACTCAAGAGGCTAAGGCACGAGAATCGTTTGAACCTGGGAGGCAGAGGTTGCGGTGAGCCGGGATCAAGCCACTGCACTCCAGCGTGGGTGACAAGAGCAAGACTCCATCCCCCCCAAAAAAAAAACCAGCATGAATGAATGAATGAGCTTTTAGAGTTTTTTTTCACCTGATCTGGTCAAGACTTAAGAATGGCTCCTGCTACTGCAATTTACAAATATAGGCCTGGGTATACATAAAAAGAAAGGTAGAGCAGTCACTGTTGATGTCCTACTCAGACTCCCAGGGTTTCTCAACCTTAGCTCTACTGACATTTTGGACTGTATAATTCTTTGTTGTAGAAAAGTTCTTCTGCATATTGTAGGATATGTTCAGCAGCATCCTTGGCCACTACCCACTAGCTGCCAGGGGCAACACCACCTCCACCGGTCCCCTAGTCACATTAATTAAAATTATCTTCAGACATTGCCAAGTGTCTCCCAAAGACAAAATTACCCCCAGGTGAGAACCATTGCCCTTTACCTGTAGTGCATCATCTTCTAGCTATGTGAGTGTTGGCTAGTAAAAGCTGTACCCTTCTACAGAGAATTGTCTTCAGCCTCTTGGATTTGCCTTTCTGGGAAAAGTCAGGAGGTTATGCCCTCCCTCCAAGGATAGCTTTAGGCAATGAATGAATGATAAAAGGGAAGAATACAAGATGCCTGTAAGTCCTACAATTCTGAGATGCTATTCATGCTTCACAGCTCCCAGTGGAATCAGATGAAGGCTAGACTTCAGGGAAAACTACACCTTTGCTTAGCTTTCCTCCCTGAGCTATTCTACTTTCCTCACTCTCTTATAGGACTCTCTTGAGAGTACTCCTTTAGTGAACCACTTGCCTAAAAATTGCCATTTTAGGGTCTATTTTTTGGGAATCCAACCTAAAACATGTAGTAGGTAAGGAGAAAAATAAAGTAATTCTGAAGCATTAAAAGTCCATCCTCAAAATGTGAGAGAAAAGCTTTATTCAGGGCATTAAGTGGTACTTTCTGCAGAAACAGTCAGTGCAGTACTTTTTCAGTACTTACACGTGGAATGTTAACAGGGTGTGGACAGACGTGAAGGTGTATAAAGGTGGCAGCTCACTACTGCTACTACTTTCTGCCCTTCAAGATTTTCAACATGTTGATCATGAAAACATGAGCCACAGTTTCGACTATTTTATGGCGAATACATAACACTTATCAAATTTGCAAACTCGTGTCACTCTCATTCACCACATATCTTGCACTTAAGGCAAAACAAAGAACACAACTTCCTTTATTTGGAAGCCCGGATTTCCCACCCAGAGGCTTTTGTTAACACTGTATCTTCTGTCTGGAACATCTTTTACCTGTGTCCAAATACTCAAATTTTACCCACATTTACGTCCAAATTTCAAGCTCAAAATGTTTCAAAAAGGATTCTCAAATTCCCACAGCTAAAAGTAATTCCTCCCTTCTCTGGCACTTTTCCATACATTAATTTGTGTTTAATTCACATAATCTCTACTAAAATTCCCTAGGACTGGATGAATGTCCTGTTGTAATTTCTATCCTTTTTGACTCTAGTCTTATCTAATATTTGTCACAGGAATAAACAAATAAATGGATGAACGAATCAATCAATGATAAAAAGGTTATTTCTGTGGACTCCTGTTTTCCTTTTTGGTACAACTTGTACAAATAAATGATTCCAAAGAATCTTAAGAAGAATTAAGAGAATAACAACTCATGTACAAAATCATGTCTTTAAGTAATGACAAATATATCAACTAATATGAATATGACCATTTGTTTGATTTTTGAAAGACTTTTAGTCAAAAATTATGTTCCCAAACTAATTTTCAAGCAGCTGTGCTTTTTTAAGAACAAGACACACCTGCTTTAGAACTCCTAAATGCCAGTCATCAGAACAAATTATCTAAAGAGCATGTTAAAAATATAGCTACCAGCTGGGCGCAGTGGCTCACGCCTGTAATCCCTGCACTTTGGAAGGCTGAGGCGGGTGGATCAACTGAGGTCGGGAGTTCGAGACCAGTCTGACCAACATGGAGAAACCCCTTCTACACTAAAAATACAAAATTAGCCAGGCGTGGTGGCACATGCCTCTAATCCCAGTTACTTGGGAGGCTGAGGCAGGAGAATCGCTTGAACCCAGGAGGCAGAGGTTGTGGTGAGCCAAGACTGCGCCATTGCACTCCAGACTGCGCTATTGCACTCCAGCAACAAAAGTGAAACTTCATCTCAAAAAAAAGTATAGACCTATATATATATACAGCTACCTTGGCCAGTCTCCTGAGATTCTGTCCCTTTTGATCTGAGGTGGGCTGCTGCCTGAGTGCTCAGGCAGGTCTGAGGACAGCTGCTCTGTTTTGTGCCAAGACTCTTAAAGCAGCCCCAATTCTCTCTGTCCTCCCTTGTTCGGTTTAAGACCCAACTTCAGTCCCATCTCTCCTTTAAGAAATTTCTTTTTTTATATTATATAACTATCTTTTAATTTTTTTAAACTTTCATTTTAGGTCCAGAAGCGTATGTGCAGATTTGCTGTATAGGTAAATTGCATGTCACAGGGGTTTGGTGTACAGATTATTTTGTCACCCAGGTAATGACCATTCCAAATCATTGCCTTCTCTTTAAATACATACAGCAACTAGAAAACAGCTGTGGTGGTAACTGCCAAACCAAAAACAGATGCACTTTCCTCTTCACTTTCTTTAGTGCATGATTAGCACCTTCTTCCTCCCTGTTTCACTTATTTAAACATTTCATGCCCTAACTTAGCTGTAAGTTCCTACTGGGGAAAAACTAGTGAATCCTTACTTTGATTCTATCTCCAGAATGCTGACAACTTTATCTATTTTGGAATTAATAAATTATTATTTGTTTAGGTCAAAAATATTTTTAAACCCTGTAATCACTGAAATATAGAACAGGAAAAGCAGGGCCAGGCATGGTGGCACACACCTGTAATCCCAACACTTTGGGAGGCCAAGGCTGGTAGATCACTTGAGCCCAGGAGTTCAAGACCAGACTGGGCAACATAGTGAGACCATGTCTCTACCAAAAAAGCAGAAATTAGCCAGGCATAGTGGCATGTGTCTATAGTCTCAGCTACCTGGGGGGCTGAGGTGGCAGGTTCACCTTAGCCCAGGAGATTGAGGCTGCAGTAAGCTGTGATCATGCCACTGCACTTCAGCAGCCTGGGTGACAGAGCAAGACTCTGTCTCAAAAACAAAAACAAACAAACAGACCATGAGAAGCACTGAATCAATGTTAGTTTTTAAAAAGTAAACATTTTATCAATATAAGGCTAAAAGGAGTATGTGAAAGGAAAACTGAAGGGCAGAAGACTTCCTGAAAAAGCAAGCATCTGTTTTACACAGAGGCCACATATTGTGTCGTTCAATTTACTAAAGTGAGCAAGGGTTACTTTTGTAATTTTTTAAAGTAATAATAAATTCAAGATTATAGTTGTGGAGACTGATAGACAATGTAGGAAGGATCTATTACTTGAATGTGATGAATCACTTTAGCATTCCAATATCCTGTGACATCTGCATGAATCCACAAGCACAGGGATACCAAGTCTTAGTATTCACACAATGGTCTGAGATCTGTACTGAATAGAGTCCCCCAGTTCCACCTGAGTCAGCCATGACTAATCCTGCTGCAGTCAAGGAGACAGAGTAATTCTCTCAGAGTCCTCCCTTCCATGCTATTTCTAACCTCAGGGCTGGTGTGGAAGCTTCCCCTAGACTACCCCCTAAATATTGGTTAATATAAGGAAGGAGTTGGGTTGTTTATATGCCCCATGAGCCATCTCTGTCAAGCAACAGGCTCAAGGGTCAGGTAAAGTCTGTTTCTCCATGGGACAGAATTGGCAGCTGGCATGGAAAATATGGTTACTCAGAAGTATCACTACATACAAGTATTGCCACAATTTCTCAGTAAATGTTTTAAGATTCACTCTGATTAGACTGGCATATGTCATACTTTCACCACTGAGACAGAAAACAGAATGTCCTCATTGGTTTAAACCTGGACCTAGGGGTGATTTCAAGTTCTCTGAAAAACACACACACTACTACAAAATGGAAATGAAAGGCTGTTGAAAAGAGGAAAGGGGAGAAGAGATGACAGGAAAGAACAAAGTTAAGATTGGGTTCACCTCCCACAGTGTTAAGAAGTAAACTTTTCCTTGTGGAGAGGCTGGGCTGAAGACACCAGCTCCTGTCCCACAGGGTGATCACACTTGGGCAGGACCAGGATAAGACACCCTGTTCTAGGGCTGGCCAACAGAGGAGGGTCTCAAGGAAGTGTCCTACAAGGGACAGCCAAAATTAACAATGGCTTAAGAAAAATAAAAATTTACTTTTCTCTCACCTGAAAGAAGTCAGGAGTAGAGAATCTTCAAAAACTGGCAGAGTAACTTCACAAAATCCTCAGAGTCCCAGACTTTTTTATCTTGCTCCTCTGCCATACTTACTCACAATGGCCACACCTAGCTACAAGGGACACTAGGGAATAAACTCTGTATTCCAGGTGACCATATATTTAACCAATAATGAATTATGAGTTCTATTTCTCAGGTGGGGAAGAAGAAGGAAAGATATTGGAAGCAAATAGCAATCTCTCGGTGGTGTACAAACTTCTAAGGTGGCACCCATGATTCCTACCTCCCTGTGGTCACACCTTGTGTAATCCTCTCAAGTAGGGTTGGGATCTATGACTTGTTTCTAAGCAATAGAATATGGAAAAGATGTAGATGCAATAGAATATGGATAGACTGTAGATGATCAGTGTACAAGATTACATAACACTGTTAACATCTGTCCTTCAGGAATATTTCTCTCTCCCAGGGATGGCTGGGAGGAACCAAGCAACCATGTTGGAAAATGCCACATGTCAAGGAACTGAGGGTGATCTCTAAGAGCCAAGGGTAGCCTTTGGCTAGCAGTCAACAAAAAATAAAGCTCTCAGTCCAACAATCACAAGAAACTTAATGCTGCCAAAAACCACAAGACCAAGAAAATAGATCCTTTCTAAGTTAAGCCTGTAAATGAGAATCTAGCCCTGGCTTAAACCTTGATTGCAGCCTTGTGGGAACCTAAACAGAAGACTCAACTGAGTTGTCCCCAGATTCGTGACCCACAGAAACTAAGATAATGAATGTGGGTTGTATTAAGCCCCTAAGTTTGTGGTAATTTATTATGTAGTAATAGAAAACTAATTTACTAATATTGAACACAATCAACAGATGCTCAAAATAGTGTATAAAAGGCTTAACCCAGTGCCAAATATATAATAAGTTTTGATAAACATAGGCTGCAATGATCTTCATCATCAACACCATCATCACCATCACTATCATCATCATCATCATCATCATCATCATCATCATTTCCTAATCATGGATTCCTCCAATTTTGTTATCACCTCCCCTGACAACTTGGTAGCAAGGAACAAAATCCTAATAGGGCAAATAGCTCTATTCAATTCACTTCTAGACTTTTTGGAAGCAACCAACTTTAAAATCTAATTGAAGTTGAATTTCCATTATCGCTGCACTGGTGATTGTTATATATCCATCTGCCACTCCATTCTAAGAATTTGCCTCTCAAGGATACAACAATCTCTTGGTCATGCCTCATTGGGGAAGAACTGAATAGAGTAGGATAGGACACAGTACTCTAGGGGTTCCGTTAAGAAATGCAGGCAAGCCTACAGAAAATAGACCTATCACTCAATGGAGTCAAGATGAGGAGAAAAGTAATAATTAGCTAGAGGTTAAGTAGCAAAACAACCGCTAGAAGACTTAGGTCATGGAGCAGGAATAAAATATTGGAAGAATAATGTCAGAGTGAAAGTTATCAATTGCTTTGAAATCTGAATCTATACATTTTAATGTCATCTAGCTGAGCCAATCTGAGCATCTGCTTAATATCCTGGCATGAGACGAGAATATCAGGAGGAAATTTAAACTTCTTTTTTAAATAGGAGAGTAAAAAATAAAGCATCTTTCAGAGCATTTCAGGATAAAGCTTTTACAAGACCATACAAAACCTGAGCTATTTCAGATGGTAATGTGTTAAAGCAAATTAACGTCCTCTATATCAAGCAAAGATTTCAACGCTAAGCCATTATATATAATGGAGTGAGGCAGAAAAACAAAATCTACTCTATGAAGTACATAAAACAAATAGAAATTGCTATTATGAGACACCATAAAATAGTCAATAATTCAAAAGATGATTAAAAATAAACAACGTATTAGTAATAAAAACCTGGCAGGGGGAACATTCTAATAATGGATTTCAGTTGTTGGCTTAAAGCAACTCAAAAATCTTAGAGAGAATATGAGTAGAATAGCTATTACAACAAAATCCCATTGTAGTTTTTGCTTATGTTTATTTTTATAGAAAAAAATCATGTAAAACAGCATACTTCATAAAGAGGAAAAAGTACTTGAAACTAATGAAAAACTAAGGCACATCAATGCTAAAAACAGCATACTTCTGAGAGAGAAAAAAAGACTCTTCCCATAAGTATGGTGGCATTAATTGCTAGAAGACATCAGAATAGCTATGCAATTTTTTTAACTATTATAATGTTGATAGTAATTTTTAAATTCTTGGAATAAATTGGGTTTATTTTTCTTCCCTATGTGGTTCATGCTCCTGTTCTACAAAAATAATGAATTGACTCCCAAAATGCTAGTGAACATATAAGAAAAACCTCCTAACATTGTTCCTGTGTAGAAAATTCCATTTCTACAGAATTGTGTTTCACTTATTTTTTATTTTTTATTTTTTTGGCTGCAGAGTCTGTCCCTATTTCTAACATCAGTGACAAGGCAATAACAAAGTCACTATCCCAAAGTTCCATCCCAGTATACAGTCAGCTTTGTACAAAGAGATACAGAACTGTAGCAAGACCATAGAGATCACTAACCTCATCAATAATTGTCACTGGTCGTTGTGGGAGAGGGACTGAATGAGAAAATGTAATTGTTAATGGTCTCAACACAATCTATTACCACTCCAGTGCATATTCTACCAATGGTGGGTTAATAAAGTTATCCAAAGCCAAAAATTATGATACTACCTTCCTGTAAAGTGAGGGACTAGAGAAGGGAGAAAAAGGGAGAAAGAAAAGTCCTCAAGTTTTTTTTTTTTTTCCTAAGTTTAGTTTTTTTATTTTTTTTTACTCTCAATTTAAGAGGCATGCTTATGACCAAATTAAAAAATCATCCTAATAGAGGAGACTTCTTAACTCAAAAGTGAACATTACAAAATAACTGAATAGGGTTCCTTTCTAATATACAGGTTAAGCAGCCCTAATCTGAAAATCTAAAATCTGAAATGTACCAAAATTCGAAAATTTTTGTTGTGACCAACATGACATCACAAGTGGAAAATTCCATGTCTGACGCCCTTGCTTTCTGATGGTTCAATACATTGTTTCATGCATTAAATTATTTAAAATATTATATAAAATTACCTTCAAGTTATGGTTACAAGGCATGTATAAAATACAGATGAATTTAATGTTTAGACTTGGGTCTCATCCCAAGGATATCTCATTTATGTATAACCAAACATTCCAAAATCAGAAACAATCCCAAATCTGAAACACTCTGGTTCCAAGCATTCCAGATAAGGGATATTCAACCTGTATTTTTTTCTTTCCTTTCTGAGGGGGAAAGAGTGTGCCAACTGTGCAATAGAGAGAATCTGGGCTTCATTGGTTACTATAGAGTTCCAAATAACAGATTTCTTTTAATGTGTTTACTTTTTGACGACTTCTAAGAATTTACATTTTTCAGAGTTTTTACAGTCAATCCATAAACAAGCTTATCTGATGCCATATAATCAAGAGTTTGTTATAATAATGTCTAATAATGTAACATTACAAAGTTATTTGTATACAAGAAAACTTAAAAGTTTCCCAGTGAAGTGTGAACTCTCCAAAATAAACCAGCAACCAAAACTGAACAGAGAAACAAACCATCTAGTTAGGCCAAAATAAAATCAAAGTAAATGGGGGGCACTCATAGAATTTAAGAAATGCACTGAGATTGCTACAGGCCTTTAGAAAGTATTATGCAATTTAGAACACTCTGTGATCACAAGGGCTGCACCTCTTTGTGTTACATAGGGTACAAAGGTGTGGCAGCTACACCCTAGCTCAGATCTAATCTGGCAAGTCATCTTAATGAGAGTTTAGTTACCAATAAAAATTTAGCTAAAATTATGCCTCAGAATTCTATCTTCCTCTCAAGAATATTTAAAATCCACATGCTGAGTTTTCAGATGTGGCTAAAATATCCAGAGGGTTTCAGAGTGACACCATTATACCACACTAAGGTAATTTGCTGTTTCAAATGGCAGCGGTGACCAATTATGCTTTGGTACTACAAATACTTAGAGTTGACAAAAATACTCTGGAGAAATTTTGAACCCTGAGTTTTAAGTTTTATAATGTCTTTCCACCAAATATTTTTAAACAAATTTAGCATTAAGATTTTCAGTATGCTGAGCTGTCAATCAAGCTTTAGTTTTCCAATATTGATCTTTTAAGAAAGCACAGTGCATTACTTACCCTGCTCAGTAACAGCAATCATCTCCAACCCAACACCTCTACTAACGATCTACAGACACTGCCATTTTGCAATGGAAAAAAAGGTTTATTTTTTATACAGCAGAAATAAGTCTTTCAGATGGCAATTTCAAAGCAGATTTCTAGAAGCAACTTCTAAGGGCAGCTGAAAGAATGATGCTTTTAGCATGCTTTGATAACTATCAAAATTCCCAAATTACATAAATGCTTAATAACATGTAAGCATTTCTAACCTGGGCCTATGTAAGACACTACCTTTCCTGGAGAAACTAACAGAAAACTTCAGAGGCATTTCATCAGCACTTTAAGTTTAGGATACAGGAAAAGCAATTTGAAGACTGTAGCAAGTTTTAAAAATTTCTTTTCCTTTTTATGGTTGGGCGCGGTGGCTCATGCCTGTAATCCCAGTACTTTGGGATGCCAAGGCAGGCAGATCACCTGAGATCAGGAGTTTGAGACCAGCCTGGCCAACATGGTGAAACCCTATCTCTACTAAAAATACAAACAAACAAAAAAAATTGTGTGCTCACCCTTTTATGTTGTCTCCACATTAAAAAACTAATTTTTATTTAATGTTTTGTGGGTTTAATTTCTTCCAAAGGAGATTGTAATTAAGTAAATACATGAATTAATCTCTGGTATATCTTCTTATAACTATTGCTGATAGATAACCCATAAGTACAAAACCAAGGCACTCTTGGCGAATAAACATTGAGAGGAAGTGGAGACGTTCATTCTAAAAACAGCAGACTGATATTGGAGCAGACACTTAATATTCTATTTATATTATACCTTTTATACCATATTGAAAAAAATTATTAAGTAATTATCAATGATAATTAAAAACTGAACAATAATGTCACAAATGTAAAAGGAAGGGCAGATAATCAAAAGTCATAAAGCACTCTTAATTCTCATTGCATTAAGTTTATTGCATTCGACAATAAATTTTAAATAATTCAAACAAAAGCATTCAGTTAAGATGTTCATTTCAAAGCAGAAGTGGCAAAAGTATAAAAATAATACTTAATCATAGTATATCCCAAGCTCCCACATGCCCATGGCATTCAAAATTTCAGAAAAGGTTGTTTCACGGAACTAGCTGCAAATTATTTGCCACTCTTCCCATCAAGAAGCAGGGTCTATTTCTACTGTCCTCAAATATGGGCCTGCCCTACAGTTGTGTCCAGTATGATGTAGGGAACATGACACTGTGATTTCTGAGGCTGGGCCTCAATATACATTGAATATTAGTCCCCACCCAAATCTCATGGTGAATTGTAATCCCCAATGCTGGAGGTGGGGCCTAGTGGGAAGTGTTTGGAACATGGGAGCAGATCCCTCATGTCCGGGTACTGTCTTTGTGATTGTGAGTTCTAACGTGATTTGGTCATTTAAAAGTGTGTAGCAGCCCCCACACTTCTCTCCCTTGCTTGTTCCATTTCACCATGTGATATGCCTGCTCCTCCTTTGCCTTCCACCATGATTGTAAGCTTCCTGAGACCTCCCTAGAAGCTGAGTGCCAGCACTACGCTTCCCACAAAGCCTGCAGAACCATGAGCCAATTAAACCTCTTTTATTTATAAATTATCCAGTCTCAGGTATTTAAAACAATCCAAGAATGGCCTAATACAAGCCTTAAAACATTGATGGCTTCACCTTTCTCACTTTCTCACAGAATATTTCATTTTGGAATCCAGCCATCGGGCTGTAAGAAGCCCAGGTCACATGGAGAGTCATAACCAAGGAAAATACATGCACTTTGGTCAGCCAAGCATCCAGCAGACAGTCAACTCCAACTTCCAGCCATGTGAGTGAGTCATCTTCAACTTCCCAGCTCAGTCTAACCTTTGAATAACTGCAGTGAAGTCAGCACTATTTGGAGATTTGAAATTCTACATTCAACTAACCTTTAAGAGTCACCACACAACAAATTTTGTTACAATATCAAATAAAAATATCTATAATTATCTGAATAATTTATTATGACACTGCTCTCTTTTCTAACTATATATCTGTGTAAGGCAAGAGTTTCTTATATAATTCAACCAAAACAATATATTACAATAAATTGAATGTAGAAGCAAACATAGAATCCAATTATTCCCATGAAGCCAAACAGCAAAAACATATGTAGAAAATGTAAAGCAATGCTACTCATTAATATTTTTGTTTGGAATACACATTCATTTTTCATAAAAATGTATAATTTAGGATAAAATATAATGTGCTTATTATATTTTCTTTTTCTTTTCTTTTTCTTTTTTTTTTTTTGAGAGGTAGTCTGGCTCTGTAGCCCAGGCTGGAGTGCAGTGGTGGGATCTCAGCTCACTGCAACCTCTGCCTCCTAGGTTCAAGCAATTCTCCTTCCTCAGCCTCCTGAGTTGCTGGGATTACAAGCACAGGCCACCATATCCAGCTAATTTTGTACTTTTAGTAGAGACAGGATTTCACTGTTTTGATCAGGCTGGTCTCCAACTCCTGACCTCGTGATCTGCCCGCTTCAGCCTCCCAGGGTGCTGGGATTACAAGCGTGACCCACTGCGCCTGGCCACTTATTATATTTTTAATTGAGATACAACTCACATACCATAAAATTTACCATTGTAAAGTATGCAATTCACCTGAAGACAAGATGACCTTTAAAAAAATAAAGTAAAAAATAAAGTATACAATTCAGTAGTTTTAAATATACTCACAAAGTTGCAAAAATATTACCACTCTCTAATTCTATCCCAAAAGAAACACTATACCCATACACAGTTACTCCCCATTCTCCACTATCCCCACTCCCTGGCACCAACTAATCTACTTCCTGTTTCTATGGATTTGCCTATTATGGACATTTCATGTAAATGGAATGATACAATATGTTACCTTTTGTGTCTGTATTCTTTTAGCATGATATTTTCAAGGTTTATCCATATTGTAATAAATATCAGCACTTCATTCCTTTTTATGGACAAATAATTCCACCGTATGGCTATATTGCACTTTATCCATTGACCAGCTGATGGGCCTTTGGTTTGTTTCCATTTTTTGGCTATTATGAATAATTATGAACATTTGTGTACAAATTTTGTGTGAATTATCTTTGTGATTTTCTTGGGTAAAGACTAATAGTATTTTAGTGAATTAATATTTTAAACATTTCTAAACTAAAAAATGTTAATTATAAAATGCATATAAATTAAAGCTGTTTGGGGCCCTCAATAATTTTTAAAAGTATAAAAGTTTCCTACAACTAATAACTTGGAAACTGCTATTATATAAAAATTTTCCCTTCAGTTTCTTTTCAATTATTGATTCAGAAGAATTCACAATAACTTTTAGCTTTTATAAAACATGCTATCTTGACAGCTTTATCTTCTGGGTTATATTTAAGGAGAAATAATAATCGACTAATGCAATAATGTCATCCCAAAGAGGGTCGGTGTCATGATAGTATATTGAAGTTTTTTTCCTACAAAGATGCTTAAAAAGGTGAAATGTTTTATTACTTTTTACAAACTGCTAGAGCTTTCTTAAAATGTTGAACCTCATCAAACACACAAGCTTTACAAACTCATGACCTAAATGGGCTAAATGTGTCTGTGTCAATCTTCAGAACTTTGAGATAGTTTTCTTGGCCCTTTTATACTTGGGGAAGAGATACTTGGTCCTAGTCAGATGCCTGCTAATCTAGTTTCTAACAAAGTTCTTGTAGGTGGCATTCCTCTACCATCTACTCATTTTTCACAGAATGTTCTTTTTATTAGTCATTTCACAATCATAAATCTTGAACCAATATTTTATATTCAACCTTAGGAAAAGCTTCAAAATCTCCTATTAAAAAGCACATTCAGCATATATCTTCCAAAAGATGTTAAAATCATAAACCCCTATAGCATTTCTTTGGTGTCTTTAACTACGAATGTGGCTAAATTATATCCTTTGGCCTATCATTATATATATACTTCTTGTTTTCTGAATTTCTCCAAATTTTAAAAACTCATTCATGTAGTGAACCAGATCTTTGAAGGCTTTAGATCATGTTTTTCTGTACATGATAAATTAAAGTTCTAAATAGACATTAAAAATAGGAAAGATATCATGAATACTTAGTTATTCTTCCATTATTAAAATGACTATATTCAGTAATAAACACATGTTTTAGGATAATAATTTACCATTCTTTATTGAGAATTGAAAGTGATATCCTCTTTCTCTGGAAGACTATCCCATAGGGTAGGATAGAAATTTCCCTCTGACAGCCAATCTTAATTTTGTTAAAGGTCACACGGTTATTCCTGATTGAATCCCCATGTGACAAACTAACTCAGAAATGTTTCCTTATTAGTGTCGTACATCTCCCAAGTGTAGGAGAGAACTTCATGTACCACATCATTCATTTAAAATGTGGATTCAGAAAGAAAAAGAAATCTATGCTTTCACATCTCTTGGATATAAATTTTGTATTACATACATGTATCTTGTAAAAGAAAAGATAGGTTACAATTAAACAGTATTAGAGTATCATGAAAAGTCAAATACTTTGTCATTCAAATCCTGCCCCTGTCTCTTATCAACTGAGGGACCACAAGGAAGTTACGGAGCCTCTCTGAGACTTAAATTCTTCATCTGCAAAAATAGAAGCAAATTTTTGCAGACTAATTATGCAAAAGCAAGTAAATTATCTGATAAAATACAAGGAATCTGTATATTGCTATTTTTTATTAAAGTTGTTATCACTGTCATCACAGGAAAAAAATCAACTTAAGGTAACATAAATCCACCAAGAAATTTACTGCAATTCACAGAGTAGAAGAATAACTATTACCCAACTATATCAAGCATAATAGTAATAGAAGAAAAGGTATGATTGCTCTGGATGTAGGCTGGTCAATAAAATATCACACTTGTTTTTGTTTGTTTGTTTTTGTTTTTAGGAAGAGGAGAGAAGATATTCTGTGAAAGGAAACTATTTTCTTCCTGTGTTATAAGAAACTAGAAGGGGAAATTATATTTGCTGTAACTCCAAAACTGTTATTTCTTACTCAGTGATAAGCCTTTAGTACCCCATGTCCAACACATCAGTTGGAATTTTCTCCTCAAACATCATTGTGATATTCTCCCCTGCCCTGCCTGGAAGTATACAAAGGCCTACAATGGCCTCCAATATCCAACACAGACTATTGTTCCAAGTTCTAACCTACATTACCCCCAGCTCCTCACAAACTTTATATGACAAAAACTCTGTATTATAGTAACAACGAGTTCATTTAAGAATAGATTCTTCCTTACATTTCACTGTATTTAAAACAATATGTAACTCTTACTTAACTCATTTAAATTAGTATTTAAATTTAAGTAAGTCTTATTTAAAACTTACTGATTATTTTTTCTGATGTACTCACGAAGCAGAACTCATGTATTCTAAAATGTTGTTAAATATGATAGTAATTCATTCAAAATGATAGTATTTTGAAGTACTAATGTCCTCTAATACAATTATTGGCTAACCCAAACACAATTAATGTGAAGTAAATTCCATTTCATTTTCTTAAGAGTTAATTTCAGATCAAATTTACATTATGCAAACATTTTTCTTTACAGTAGTACCAACCATATGTTTTTGCAAAATCAATTAGTTTAAGGAAGGAAAAAAAATATTGCTGAAAAAGAGATGGCTAACACTTAGAGCAAATATTATTCTCAAACAAGTACTCAAGTAATGTCATTTTATTTATCAGCTAGTCACAGCAATTAATTTTCAATCTTTTCAAAATTAAATTATGGTCACTTGTCCACTAGTGGATAACCTGTCCCCTCACCACTGCCCAGCTACATTCCATATAAAAAGGCCAACTGGCAACAAAGTGAACAAAGATTGTGTGTTGTGAGTGTGTGCATACATGACTATGCCCATGTGTATATCTGAATACCTTTGAAAGAAACAATACTTACTTCAATGAAATTATTAACTTTTTGGAAATTGTTGAAGAGTAAGCAAAGTTAATATTTAAAATTACTCTGAGAATTTAAAAGTAAACAAGCAGCTAACAAAGATTCACTGTTCATCAACTATTCTCAGCATTTTCTAAACATTTCCTTATACACTAGTTCTGATTGAATGATCCTATAACTCCTCTCACTTGTCTTCACCTGAAGTTGGAAGCCCTCTCCAAATATTTGTTCCCTCAGGCAAACTAAGTATCCAGGTTCTTCTAAGAGGCCAAGTTACTACTTCGACCTAGAAAACTTTCAGTTGTATGCTTTTTTAATAAATCTAATGCTGAATGCTGAAATAATTCTGCAGATTTTACTTCATCCTTTCAGCATTCTGCTTTCCTTTCCTCCATATGGAAGAATTACAGAGTGAGAAAAGAATTTGCAGGAGGCTGACATTACCTTCTTCCATTTTAATCCTCTCCTCCTCCTCCCACACTTCGGATTAAATTAGATTCTCTACCTATTTCTTCTCTCTCTCTCTCTCTTTTTTTAAGAGTGCAATGCCTGGCACTAAAGTGGTGACAAATAAATACTTGAAAAAGGAATGAACAAATAAAACAACAGTCTCCACCCTTTTCTTTGATATAAGATCTTCCAGCCCACAATTAGTTAATCAAAACTTTTTTTTTTATTTAAGCTATTCAAATATTAGTTACTCTCCTCACATCTTTAAACCATCAAGTTAACTAGTTTTTTGGAAACCATTTTCTGAGATGACATACCTTTTTGTTTGTTTGTTTGTTTGATTGATTTGAGACAGAGTCTCACTCTGTTGCCAGGCTGGAGTGCAGTAGCGTGATCACTACAACCTCCGCCTCCTGGATTCAAGTGATTCTCCTGCCTCAGCCTCCAGAGTAGCTGGGACTACAGGTGTGTGCCACCATGACCAGCTTATTTTTGTATTTTTAGTAGAGATGGGGTTTCACCGTGTTGGCCAGAATGGTCTCGTTCTCCTGACCTCATGATCTGCCCACCTCGGCCTCCCAAAGTGCTGGGATTACAGGCGTGAGCCACCATGGCTGGCCAAGTTTGTATATCATAAACTGAGTATTTTGAACATATTCATTCAACAAGTTCCTTCTTGATCACCTATTTTGTCTACTTAAAGTCTGTAAAAGCTTTAATGTGATTTCATTAGTATATTTCTAACTGTATCCCAAATTCATATGTGATTCTACACTGCTGATCCCTTCCAATCAAAATTATTATTAGAGATTGACCAGTATCTTAAAAAACTGTATTGTCACTCCTTCAGAGCAAACAACAGCAACAATATTTAGAATCCCTTGAATCATATACAAAGTCAGGCACAGTGCCTTGCTCATAAAAGTGTCTCTAATATTTATTGATTTTTATTGACTACAGGATTTTCTCTCATATTTAAGGATTCTTGGGTTAATTTTGAAAAGAGTTTCCAGAAATTAAGAATAAGGTAATTAAAAGTTTTAATTTTTAATGTAGTACTTACTCATGATCAAAAGGATGCAGAGAATTTCTACATAAGACTCAACTGTGACAAAAGAAGCCTATATCCATTATATTTCCTCCCAATTAGACTCCAATCATTTGGAAGCCAAATGATTCTGTGTCAAAACCATCTATCTGTTTGAAACTAAATGCTGCTTACAGATTAAGCTTGATAGGTATCAGAATATACTCAATTGTCTTTATACATTTAACTATCTTGGGAAAATATGCCTCTTTAATGACATTTTATATATGCTGATGATATGCATAATAGCTATACAAATAAAGGTAAGAACAGTATGAAGAAAAGTGGAAATGCCTTTACGATTTTTCTTTGGCCATATATAACATAACCTAGCTTCAGGTACAAATGTATGAAGAAAATTATCATCGCATTTCCCTATGCAGTTTATAGTTTCTAAGATGAAGAAAATAAAAAGTCTAAATTAGAGAATTTGTTTAAAGTTAATGTCAATGAGATGAATAGAAAATGCTGATCCTGATTTCCAGAATGAATGTATTTTCCACTGTTTAGCAACAAGGATAAGTGCTGCTTTAAATTCAAGATCATTTAGAGTTCTTTCTACCCCTTACCTGGCAAAAATTTGGTGGGGTTTTATCACAAACAAGGTCTGAAAACAGTATGAGTTTAGTGGTTATCCAGCAAGTGGTTGATTAATACAGATTTTTCTATGTATAGTACAAACTTGACAATAAGAAGAAAATGCATGTTTAGCAAATGCCTTCTGTATGCCAGGTACTGTGCTAAAAAGCTGTGCATATGTTATTTTACTTAACATTTAAACCCATATTATCAATGCTTTAGAAATGCAGATATTAAATTTCAGAGAGTCTCAATACTTTACTCAAGATCTCAATTTTGTAAGTGGGAAAGTTGGGTTTAGAACTCAAATATCTTTGAAAAAACCAAAAGTGAAAGAAAATAAAGAAAAACATTTTTGACCAATATAAATTGCAACACCTTTTTTTTTTTTTTGACAGAGTCTGGCTCTGTCACCCAGGCTGGAAGGCAGTGGCACAGTCTCGGCTCACTGCAACCTCCGTCTCCCAGGTTCAAGAGACTCTCCTGCCTCAGCCTCCTGAGTAGCTGGGACTACAGGAATGTTCCACCATGCCCAGGTAATTTTTTTGTGTGTGTATTTTTAGTAGAGATGCAGTTTCACTATGTCAGTCATGCTGACCTCAAATGATCCACTAGCCAGGGCCTCCCAAACTACTGGCATTACAGGCATGAGCCACCACGCCCAGCCATATCAAAACTCTTCTGATATGTGTATGTAAAGCTGGGAATTAGAATTAATGTATCTTGGAGCCTCAATTAACCACATATAAGATGAGGAAGACAAGGTCTGACAGTATTTTCTGTTAAAAAGAAATGATGAAGAAGAAGACATAAAGATTAGGTGATTGTAAGTATTCTGTGGTTTTGCAACTAAAAATTATCTCATCCATTAGACTGCACTAATAGAAAAACCAACAGCACAACATGTCAGATGTCAGAAATCAGAAAATAATAGTCTTAATGTTCTAATGAGACCATACCTGCTAGTATGTTAGGGTCTCAGTACTACATTGTAACAGTAGTGTCAAAATGCAGTAATTTAAAGGAATTTGAATAGAATAATGAAGTGTCTTGAAAGCATGACATAGGAAAAAAAGTTGAGTTGAGAAAATGCAAGACATTTGGTCTTGAAAAAAGAGGTTGAGAAACTTGGTACTTGTCTTCTTATATTTGAATTTTTTTTTTTTTTTTTTTTTTTGAGATGGAATCTCACTCTGTTGCCAGGCTGGAGTGCTGTGGTACAATCTCAGCTCACTGCAACCTCAGCCTCTGGGGTTCAAGCAATTCTCCTGCCTCAGGCTCCCAGGGAGCTGGGACTATAGGCGTGCACCACCATGCCCAGCTAATTTTGTATTTTAGTAGAGATGGAGTTTCACCATATTGGCCAGGTTCGTCTCAATCTCCAGACCTCGTGATCTGCCCACCTCGGCCTCCCAAAGTGCTGGGATTACAGGTATGAGCCACCGCGCCCGATCGAGAAGACATAGTCTAATAGTTAGATCCACCTTGCAATGGAATCACTCCTTATATACACACACACACACACACGTGTATACATATGTGTGTATATATGTGTGTATATAGACAGTTTCATATGTTTTTGAGAGAAATTAATATATATATACACATATATATAAAGCTCTATGAGCCTTACATATTTTTAATTTTATTCCATGCCCCTCTCTAAAAAACAGAGAATACCAAACAAGTCATTTTTCATGTGGCAGCTGCCTTGCTCTATAATTTCTTTATTGAATATAATACATAATAATGCCCATTTAATGCAGAGTTCTTGGAGTAGTAGGTTAAAATGCTTATATAATATACCTAAGGAATAGGAGTAACCAACAACAAGAATTTTTCCCAGGGTTAGAACGAGGAGTGGCAATTAGGAGGGTTTTAACACAATAAACTATAAATAAAGGAAGATACAAATCCAAAAACACTCTTTAAAAACCAACATGATAAAAAAAAAAAAAACCCACAAGTTTATCAAAGATGCTGAAGAAAATCTGATTTCCAAATTCTAGCATGTTTAAAGAATGGCTCCAGTGTTACAGAAATCCTTCAATTTTTAGCCAGTAAACCATGTATTATTCTTACTTTATTAATAACTATTTGTATAATTAAACCCAAAGAAACTGTATGAAAATTGATGCTTTTTCACCTTATTTTTCTGAAAATCAAATATAACAAAAGACAGAACAATTTTAAACTTATTTCTAATATGGTTTTTGCCCCCAAAATACTTCTTATTTATGTTGCTAAGAATAACAAGATAGATTTTGCCAATACTATCTTGAAAGAGAATAAAAATGAGAATAACCCAGTTTAATAATTTATTTTTTCAGACCCCATTCCTGGTAGTATCCTTGTCCTCAGCAAAGCAAATAAAACTTCAGCAAATCAAAACATTTCAATTCTGAAATGACAGACACCAACACATTTTTCAGACAAGCCCCAATTAAATTGGATATATTCTTACACTCTCATTTCCAAATTAAAAGTCACTATATAATATGCTCTTTTTCCAGTGATTTGCCATATGCTTTATTTGGCTAGTTCTGTCTCCTGTTGGTTGATCTGTATATTATCTAAGCCAATTTATGAAGGTCGGCACTAATTTCCACACACACGATAAGGCAATGCAAAATTCACAACAAGTCCTAACAAAGCAGCTCATATCACCAAATCTTGATTATGTAGTGCTGAAAAAGTCCTCTGAGGCATTTTAATATGTTTAGAGACTAGCTTGCTCCCCTCAATGGCTATTAGCAATGTGCTCAAGTCCCTGTGTGTTATTACGCCAACCCACAAATTGTAGGATAATTGCTGGCACTGAGCTTTGGTATTTCAACCATGATGTTGATATTTATCTACCTTGGTAAACACTGCTATGGGAACTGATAGCTTGTTTTTAAAAGAATGGGATAGAGGAAACCAGAAAAGACAGGGGACAAGAATGAAAAGTACATGCTCAATGTAATCATTTAAAATGAATATTAAAGGGAAATATATTTGACAACTGTCACTTTTTATAAATATCTCATATGAGTAGTTAATATTTTTATGGCTGAAAGAACATTGGGGTGGACCACAGATACTTTTGGAAAGTGAGAAAGAAGAATTAGTCCTGGTGTTTCTTTTGGTCATAAGATTCTAATTTCTGATTGTCAGCAATTCCTAAAATAAAATATCAGTTTATAGAGCATAATCTATGAAATACATACCATCATAAAATATCAGTTTATAGAGCATAAACTATGAAATATATACCATCATCTGTGGAAATTTTTCCTGGAAAATGAAAATAAATCTAATCTGAATCTAAGCAACCCTAACAACTCATTTCTTGTTTACAAGAAATATAGGGGATTAAGAACCAAGTTATGTGAGACCACAAAGAAGCAAGCACACAAATCTATAATATGACACAACTGCCCTAGTTTGCTGCAAAAAGGGAGAAAGGATATGGCAGTAGAGGGACAATAAAAAATAAAATGCAAAGCGTGATATTTCTTTGGATACTAGTTCAAGTAAATCCAATGGAAAATAACATTTTTGACACAACTGATAAAATATGAGTATGAATAGAGTATCAGATAATACTGAAGAATCAGTGTCAGTTTTGTTAGTTGTGATAATGACATTCTGGCAAAGTAAGAAAATGTGCATTCTTTTAGAGATGTCTACTAAAGTGTATAGGGGAGAAATTATATGAATCTGGGATTTGTTTAAAATGCTTCAGAAACAACCACAACTAAAAAGGGGGATAGGTGAAACAAGTATAGACAAATCTTATTCAATCTTGAGTTCAGACAATAGTTATATGCAGTTTCATTATAATATTCTTTCTATTTTTGTATATATTTGAATTATTTATAATAAGAAATGTTAATTTTATGTTACACTTCATCAAAATGTGTTTGAGTAGTGGTGGTGCTTGTGAGTAGCTCTTTTACTAGAATAAAAAATTGATATCCTATTTCTTTTTTCTGGCTTTGAGCTAAGATTCTTGCCCATCAATGGTTTTCAGGGGTCTATGAATCCCCTAGTATTTCATTTTCAATTCACTTCTCTTGGAGAGAGTCCATGTCATCACTTTTCAAGACATCAGTCCTCCCCAAAAGGTTAGAATCAATGAATTAGAGGCTTACTGAGAAAGATTTTTGTCTATTTCTCTTCAGTTGGCATGTTAACTAGTTCATTTCTTAACATTTTTAGCAATAATCAGAAATGAGAGTAGACACATGGTAGGACCTAACTAGAGCAACTTTATCCTCTTGATTTCCAGGAATAGGCCTAGTTTATGCTTATTGCCCTGGTTTGAACGATAAATTACATGTTCACCCTATCTCTAAGCTCTTCTTGAAATTTAAAATAGAGGATATCTAGAATGTTAATAGATACTTGAAAAAGATTAGTTTTTGTTGTTATTTTTGCATTTGCTTTAATTGACCAAACTAAATCTCTAATAATTGTATACGTCATTGGTTAAGTCAGTGCTTCCCTATCAATCATCCTGAATTTGCTAGACAATTATTAACTCTACATTTTGTTTTATATTCTAGCCTTCATATTAAATTATTCCCCTAAATGAACTGTATACACTTCCTTGCAGCACTCTTGTAGTCTTAACCTGTGCTGTCATTAAGTGACTTTTGGGATATGAATATCTACCAAACTACAGGTTATTTAAAGCAATTTCCCTAGGAAATCATAAGGAACTATTAATGTCCTTCAGAACTAGTTTTCTTACATATAGGGCCACTAACATAACTTCTCTTGGATCATTTGTCCTCTCTAGTGATAATCTAATGTAGTATCTACTCTGTAATAATTAAGACCTAACACTACCATTAATTTTCCCTTAAAAAATTAATAGATATTAAAAGACCCTGCATTGCCAAGACAATCCTAAGCCAGAAGAACAAAGCTGGAGGCATCACACTACCTGACTTCAAACTACACTACAAGGCTACAGTAACCAAAACAGCATGGTACTGGTACCAAAGCAGAGATACAGACCAATGGAACAGAACAGAGCCCTCAGAAATAATACCACACATCTACAGCCATCTGATCTTCGACAAACCTGAGAGAAACAAGAAATGGAGAAAGGATTCCCTATTTAATAAATGGTGCTGGGAAAATTGACTAGCCATAAGTAGAAAGCTGAAACTGGATCCTTTCCTTACTCCTTATACGAAAATTAATTCAAGATAGATTAGAGACTTAAATGTTAGACCTAAAACCATAAAAACCATACAAGAAAACCTAGGTAATACCATTCAGGACATAGGCATGGGCAAGGACTTCATGTCTAAAACACCAAAAGCAATGACAACAGAAGCCAAAATTGACAAATGGGATCTAATTAAACTAAAGAGCTTCTGCGCAGCAAAAGAAACTACCATCAGAGTGAACAGGCAACCTACAGAATGGGAGAAAATTTTTGCAATCTACTCATCTGACAAAGAGCTAATATCCAGGACCTACAAAGAACTCAAACAAATGTATAAGAAAAAAACAAACAACCCCATCAAAAAGTGGGTAAAGGATATGAACAGACACTTCTCAAAAGAAGACATTCATATAGCCAACAGACGCATGAAAAAATGCTCATCATCATTCGCCATCAGAGAAATGCAAATCAAAACCACAATAAGATAACATCTCACACCAATTAGAATGGCAATCATTAAAAAATCAGGAAACAACAGGTGCTGGAGAGGATGTGGAGAAATAGGAACACTTTTACACTATTGGTGGGACTGTAAACTAGTTCAACCATTGTGGAAGACAGTGTGGCGATTCCTCAAGGATCTAGAACTAGAAATACCATTTGACCCAGCCATCCCATTACTGGGTATATACCCAAAGGATTATAAGTCATGCTGCTATAAGGACACATGCACATGTATGTTTATTGTGGCACTATTCACAATAGCAAAGACTTGGAATCAACCCAAATGTCCATCAGTGACAGACTTGGATTAAGAAAATGTGGCACATATACACCATAGAATACTATGCAGCCATAAAAAAGGATGAGTTTGTTTCCTTTGTAGGGACATGGATGCAGGTGGAAACCATCATTCTCAGCAAACTATCGCAAGAACAGAAAACCAAATACCGCATGTTCTCACTCATAGGTGGGAATTGAACACTGAGATCACTTGGACACAGGAAGGGGAACATCACACACCGGTTCCTATTGTGGGGAGGGGGGATGAGGGAGGGATAGCATTAAGAGATATACCTAATGTAAATGATGAGTTAATGGGTGCAGCACACCAACATGACACATGTGTACATATGTAACAAACCTGCACATTGTGCACATGTACCCTAGAACTTAAAGTATAATAATAAAAAAAAAATTAATAGATATTTTAGCTAGCCCTAATGTCATCACTTGGCAAATAAAAAGAACTTGGAGTTCAACTATTTTCACTTCCAGCTGAGCTTATTTTCCAGTATTTATCCATGCTGAAAAATAATGATTACAGTATGTTCTACAGAAACACCATTTCAACGCCATCAGGTAACAAAACAATCCCCACTTTCTGGGTGACCTGATAAGTAATGATCTGACTTCTAGCAAGCTACCTTATTTTATGGTATACTTTATACATATACATACAAATACATATACATATAATAGTAATCCACAGCAAATAGTCTCTTCTAAACTTTCCATTGTGAGACTTAATCTTCAATTTGTGCCAGAGACAATAGAAAATAGTAACTTCCTAGGAAAAAATTAAAAATCCAAATTATGTATTATAAAAAATATTGACTCTTTTTACTAAACTTGAAGAGAGGGGCATATGCTATTTTTTTATCTTGTAGATCTATATAAATGAAGATGATGTTGCTAGATGTCTATGCCCAGACATAAACCCTGAGCCCAGAGTAGCTTGGCAGCAACAAAAGTCAGAGAATATGTAGAAGATGCAGGTTTAAGGAATGAGTCTGATAAAAGAGGCAGAGTTCTCTATACCCTTATCCTCTGCACCGATTCCTCTCAAAGGCTTACAGTACAGATTTCTCAGCCCTCTGATGGTCAAGAAACCCCAAAATTTCAAAACAGAAAGAGACTTTTGGTATCATTAAACTCAACCCCTCATTTTATATATAAGAAAATTATGGCCCAAAGAGGTTGAATTGCTTACCCAAGAGCCATGTGATACTTAACAAAAGAGTCAGGCCTAGAGAATGTGTATTACATGCTATCTTCTTAAAGCTCAGAATTTGGAGAAAAAACAATATTCTGTAAACTACAAACCAAAAGAAAAATGAAGTTGCAATAAAAAGTACAAGGGAAACAGGTTGAATTTCAGTAGAGTTAAAGAACTTAAGGAAAATAAGCACACAAAAAAATAATAGTTTTTAAAATGTGAGATATAGTAGGGGCAAATAAGAATGAAAATACACACATATCTGATTTTGCTAAATCCATGAGAGTGCTATATGGACCAACAACACCAAAGAAAAGATACAATCAATTCTAATTGTAATGTCACTAACATTTCACAAATATTAAAACGTGAAAAAAAATTATAAAAATGTATTGTAAAAAATGTGAAAAAAATCCCTCTGAGATTCAATGAAATTTGGTATATGGATAAGAGTGTATATTGACTCAGCCACATGATGGTCATTAGTCACTTCATTAATTTACTACTCCCTTTATTTTCCTTCTCTTCCTCCTCCCCATCCTCTGATCAAGATCATCTTCAGAAACATTTTACTGAATACCTCCTCTGTGAAAATAAGAAAATCCATCATACACCCCTTACCCCAGAGCCATTCTCAGACCTGGGGACATTTTTCTATGCTAATGTAGAAACAATCATCTGTTCACTGTGATACTTGGAAATGGATCTACAGTGAATAATGTGTAAGCATTCAAATTTCTAAAAACTGGACCCTAAGGTTATGATGGAATGAAGAGACAAGAACTACTTTCAAAGTGTAATATATTTGAATGAGCAGCAGAGGGAGGAAGGGAAGCAGCACATGAAACATCAGCACTGAGCAAAGGCTGCTAAACACAGAGGCCCTCCAAAACCTACAAGGACTTCAGCCTGCCTAGGCCAGGAATTTTGAAGCCAGCTGATCCAACCAATCTTTTGCATTCTGGGTATTCTTGCCCCTCAACAAAATTCAGTCGCATCTATCATTGTCTAAACAGTGTTGTTCCCCAAGCTGCTGTTTTCTTCCTACAGCTCTACTGGCCTCTACCCATTTTGCTCTCAAATTCTCATTTTGTTGTAATTACCTGCCACTTTAGACCTAATTCCAGAACACTCTCTAAGCCTTCTTCCTTCAACTAGATCCTGGCCTTCTCATAAAGAAATTCCTCATTCTCTCCTCACGTGACACAGGGTCATGGGTAGCACTCTCTTAATCACCACATTTATTCCATTACTTTCCCAACCTTATCTCAAAACCTTCCACTCTTAGAGGCACATATCAAGTGCATCACTTTCTACTCTTCGCTGTCATCATCCTTGTGTTTTCCAGATGATCACTTAATTCCCTGAAGATTTGGACACCTGATTCAGTCTTCCTTTTTACTCTAAAAAATGTTATAATCACTGCTGACTTCAACACTCATGTCAATAGCTCTCAATTAGCTAGTATGCAAGTTATTTTACCCTCTCTGCAACACAGAAACCACCCCTGCTTATGTATTCATGGAACTTCCTAGTACTTAGAACTGCTCCACTTCCAAAATCTTAAACAACAACATACTAGTGTCTCACAGTTCCTCTTTCTCCTGTAAGCTTTCTCACTTCTTTACCTACAATATATTTACTTGGATCTCAGAGAAGCTTCCAGTCCTGTGGACATGTCTTCCTGGTACATCCAATAGTGCAAATTGATACTACTAGCAACTTCTTGTCTAGAAATGAAGTGGATCATCAGCCAAATTCTATTGTATATTTATATGTCCCTGCTCGGTTCCTTCAACCATTCTTCATAGTAGCTTTCTCAATCTTCATGCACATACTCCTACCATCTTTTTCCTTCACTTTGTTGTGTTGTGGTGTTTTGTTTTTTGTTTTGTTTTGTTTTTTGTTTTTTAGATAGGGTCTTGCTCTGTCACCCAGGCTGGAGTGAAGTGGTACAATCATGGCTTACTGCAGCCTCGACCTCCTGGGCTCAGGTGATCCTCCTGCCGCAACCTCCCAGGTAACTGGGAGTAAAAGTTAGTAGGCCACCACACCCAGCTAACTTTTTGGTGTGTGTGTGTGTGTGTGTGGCTGTGTGTGTGTGTGTGTGTGTGTGTGGAGTCGGAGTTTCACCATGTTTCCCAGACTAGTCTCGAACTCCTGGGCTCAAGTGATCCACCCACCTTGGCCTCCCAAAGTGTTGGGATTACAGGCATGAGCCACCATGCCTGGCTTTTCTTCACTTCTTATTTTCCTTTCTTCTCTCACACACTTCCAACCCTATTTAATAGTCATAGGCCTGTTTGAACTCAGAGATTTTTGTTGTTTTTCCTGGCTCTACTTAAGATGGCACAGAGCATGACCCTGGAGGCTTCATGTTGAATGTCTAGGGGACACCAGCAGGAGACTGAAAGGGAGAAAGTAGACAGAAGCTAGGACATTCCTCTCCCCTTCCCACTGCCTCTGACAATATCTCTACCAGAGCTTGTTTCCTTCAAAGGGTAACAGCAGGATGGCATTGTTCTAGCTTCTACTCCTAGTGATGCTACCTCCATTTTTGCCCCTCCAGCTTATTGGCTTCATGCTCTTGTTAATTATTGGGTTGGTTTACAATTCCCTATTTAGCTTTCCAATTCCCTATTTAGCTTTCCAATTCTTCCATGATCTATTAACAAATTATATGCATTAAATTCCTTCTCTTTTAAGAACTTTAAGCAGCTTCTTTTGGGGATAGTTATAACTTGACTGATGATATGTATATCTATGTCCATATGAATCCTCTCCCTTCTTTCCTCTAGTATCAAAAAAAGGTGCATTCCCAACCAAAAGTAGCCCTCCACATGGTTCCTTGATATTATATTCTCCAGAAATTCACTGATAACTCACTTTCTCCATCTCCCTTATTTTCAATCTGTGCCTCTCTACTGACCACTTCTTCAAAATCAATTTAAGTGGTTTTCCATCTTACAATCCAAACCAAACCAAACTTCCTCAATCCTATGTTATTCTAGAACTACTATCACTCTTTTCTTTTATTTTCTCTTTAATCTTCAATCCACTATAATCATACCTTGGCCTACCTCCTCACTCTATTCTCAAAAAAAAAAAAATTGCTCTTGGATGAATACAAATATCCTCTTAATGGCAAACTCCAATAGATTGTTTTCAGTAATGCTGTTTGACTTCTCTGTGCAGCTGATTATTGAGCAGGCTTTCTTATTAAACCTTTTCTTCCCTAGCCTCCATGACAGCTCTCCCTCTCCTACCTTTCCCTTTTAGTCTCCTTTCATGTTCTTTCACCTACCCAAAGTTCTGCCTCCATCTTTCTTCTCTTCTAGAATGACTTGCTCTTTCTAAATAATCACATTCACTTTCATGGTTTCCACTACCACATCTGTGTTGATAGCTGTAATCGGATGGTCAGCTAAGAGAGCCCTCTGCTGAACTTCAGACAAGACACTTCCAGGTAAATCTTCCAAATGAACTTCAAATTCATTATTTCCAAAAGAATAGTAATTATCTTTTCTCCTTACTCTCCTTTTGAATTTCTTATCCCTTTGAATAATAACACAATGCACTCAGACACCCAAATCAGAAGAAACCTTGGAGCCAACCTACATTTCACCTATTCTCTCACCTCCCCAATTAGGTCATTTACCACACCATGTAGATGCTCTCTCCTTACTTTACTGCCAGATTATTTTTAAAGTACTTCAATGGCTCCCCACTACCTGCAAGATTAAAAGATCTTTTACACTTAGCCTCTGCCTAACTTTCCCTCCATTCCTTCAACCCCTCTGCACATCTTACATTTCATTTAGAACATCATATTGTTTCATATCTCTCCATGTCCTTGTTTGTGGTGCTTCCTCTACCATGTAAAGCCTCTCTTTCTTGCTTCTCTATCACCAAAGAAACATACTGTCTTCTCTCCAGCTTCTAGTTTGCTTTCTTTTATCTTGACTTCATTTTCCGAAACACTCTCTATGGTCTAAGAGATGGTCACTAGCATCTTTATCCTTGTCATGTCCTTCTAGCACAAAACAAAAGGAAAAAAAATCATGTTTCTCCAAGGCTCCCACAAAAATTCCTAAGAAGACTTTGATTACATGGCTTGGGTCACATGCTGTTCTGTGAATTAGTCTTCTACTATATGTAAAGTATTTTGTGGACAGATTCTATGAGTTACTCACCTTTGTATTGTCAGTACCTGACACATAAAAGACATTCAATTAAATAAATGAACAGGGGAAGGAACGAATAAATCATTTGCATATATAATGTTGTCATTCAACATACACACATCTTATAGGTGAGATAAACTATGGCTGGAATATAGGTTTCCTGATTTTCAATTCTATGTTTTTTCAGATTACACACACCCGCACACATACACACACATATGTAGATAATAGATGTAGTGATAATGAGACCCGCACACATACACACACGTATGTAGATAACAGATGTAGTGAAAATAATATATTATTCTTATTTTTCACCTATTCTGAACTATAACTGTTAAAAGAGGTGATATAAAGTATTTTCAGTGAGTTCAAAATAAGTATAGGAAAAAAGTCACATTAAATGCAAAAGTAGAAAAAAGATAGATTTTTGGCTAAGAATACAAACATCACAACAAATGGGATTTTGTTACTAATCTAAAATTAATTTTTCAACATGCTTCCTCATTTCTACAATGAAATAAAAAAACTTCACTTACTGATATTGCAAAGGGACAGTCTCTATTTTGCTTGACAATAGCTTCCCCTTTTTTTTCTCTTTATTTTCTCATCAGCTAAACATCTCAGTATTTTCTGATCACTAAAAACACTTGGCAGGATTCCAAACAGTCTCTGAGGAATTATACTTGTTTTCATCATTTATCCAAATTTTCTTTTAACATCAAGTACATCCTGGACAAATAATATGTACCTACTGATTTGCATGTAATTTACATCTTATGATGATGATACTCTGTAGATCTCCCTAATTCCTGTCGCAAGTACTCTTAAGCTATTGAAGGAAAAGGAGAGCAAAGAAAGAATACCACAAATCTGTCTGCCATAACCAATTCTCAGTATGGAATAGGCCTTCACATAAAGTACAACCATCAGTGTTTTTATATACATATGTATTCCTTACTGCGTACCCATTATTCACCTAAGAACTTTACATATATCATTTAATGCTCACAAGAGCATATAAGATAGGTATTATTAAAATATTTTATAGACAAATAAACCAGGACACTAAGAGATTAAGAAATGTGTTAAACATAATAAATGGTAGATGTATGATTTAAACTCAGGCAGTCTGGGTCCAGACTGTGTCCTAAACCACTACATCACATCACCTCTTTAAAAGGAGCTTAGGGGCTGGGTGTGGTGGCTCACACCTGTAATCCCAGCACTTTGTGAGGCCTAGGTGGTAGGATACCTTGAGGCCAGGAGTTTCCGGCTGAAGTGAGCTATGATTGCACCACTGCACTCCAGCCTGGGTGATAAAACAACATCCTGTCTCTTAAAACAAAGAAAGGGAGCTTAGGGTAAATCAAAGTACCTTTGCTTTTGAGAAAGGCAGACACCACATTAGCATGACATTTTTTTGTGCTGAGAAATCCTATGAAGTTAATTCTGACAGTCTCCACTGACACTACCCAGTAGTGGCATAAATAGGTTTAACCATAGTTCATTTTGTTATGTACCTTTATATAAAGACTCACTATACACAAGTATATGTATGTCCATGCAAAAATACAAACACATATGTACTCATACTTCTACACACACACAAACAAAAGTGTTCTTTTTAAAACTGTTTTATCTGATTATTGCATTTTGTGGCATTTCTGCTAATATCCATGTTTTGCATTTCTCTTTTAAAATCTGATGAGAGCACAATGAGTAACTTAATTTGAGGGTGAATACGGGTCAGTAAAATGACACACTATCTTTCATACACTACACTTTGGCAAGAGCAAAGCACACTTGTCCCCAACCACTTTTAGAGATTCATGAATTAAGGAACTTCAATCTGTTTCCAATTCTTTTACACAACTCATTGGAATGCTGTTCTGTAACAACTGATTGATTCATGAGTTTTCCCTGCCTCCCCTCTATATCCCATAAACAAAGGATGGACAGTAGAGGCTACTACTTCTCTACATACCAAGACACTGTTAAGCAACTGTTAGAAAAGAATGTGATTCCATAGTGTACTCTATTCATTCTACAGTTGCACTTATCACACCATAAGTAACTCTCTTTTTTCTTGTCTGCAGCCCCATTAGGCCAGTAGCTCCCTGAAGAAAAGGCTGTATTTGGTTCATTTTTGGGTCCCCAGCACCTAGCACAGTGCTTAAAACATAGCAGCTGCTTAATAAATATTTGACTAGTGGTACATAAACAGCTCATCTTTCTGTTTTTTGTTTTCACCAGTTACATTGAAACTAAATTCACAATCCCTTGCAGTAAATAGCATACTTTCACAGAATGAAAAGCTGAGGATAAGTATGTGCTATAGAAACAAAGCAAAATAGCTCCCAAAGGACAGAACTTGGGCTATTATACATCACTGACACAGGAAGAGTATTAAAATTAAATTATAAAATTTAAAAAGGAAAGAACTATTTGTTTTAGCACCATAAATTTACATATGAATTTGTAAATTTACAAGGTTCAAAATATTTCTCCTTTTTTTTCAAACCATCCTAACTGCTCAAGTTAAGGGAGCTGACGTTAAAGAAATCTTTTGCCTATAATCCCAGCACTTTGGGAGGCTAAGGTAGGTGGATCACGTGGTCAGGAATTCAAGATGAGCCCGGCCAACATGATGAAACACTGTCTCTAGTGCAAATACAAATATTAGCTGGGTGTGGTGGTGTGTGCCTGTAATCCCAGCTACTCAGAAGGCTGAGGCAGGAGAATTTCTTGAACCCAGGAGGCAGAGGTTGCAGTGAGCTGAGATCATGCTACTGCACTCCAGCCTGGGTGACAGAGCAAGACTCTTATCTCAGAAATAAATAAATAAATAAATAAATAAGTTCTAAAAATTAGAAGAATGAAACTGGATCCTCATCTCTTACCTTACATAAAAATCAACTCAAGATGGATCAAAGACTTAAATCTAAGATCTGAAACAATGAAGAATCTAGAAGATAACATAGGTAAAACTCTTCTAGACACTGGCTTAGGCAGAGTTCATGACAACAAACCCAAAAGCAAATGCAACAAAAACAAAAATGAATTGATGGGACCTAATTAAACTAAAAAGCTTCTGCACATCAAAAGAAACAATCAGCAGAGTAAACAGACAACCTACACAATGGGAGAAAATATTCACAAACTATGCATCTGACAAAGGATTAATACCCAGAATCTATAAGGAGCTCAAATAAATCGGCAAGAAAAAAAAAATCCCATCAAAAACTGGGCAAATTATATGAATAGACAATTCCCAAAAGAAGATATACAAATGGCCAACAAAATGCTCAGTATCACTAATTGTCAGGGAAATGCAAAGTAAAATCACAATGAGATACCAACTTACTCCTGCAAGAATGGCCATAATAAAAAAATAATAGATGTTGGCATGGATGTGGTGAAAAGGGAACACTTTTACACTGCTGGTGGGAATGTAAACTAGTGCAACCAGTATGGAGATTCTTTAAAGAACTAGAAGTAGAACTACCATTTGACCCAGCAATCCCACTACTGGGCATCTACCCAGAGGAAAATAAGTCATTATATGAAAAAGACACTTGCACATGCATGTTTATAGCAGCAAAATTCACAATTGTGAAAATATGGAACCAACCCAAATGCTCATCAACCAATGAGTGGATAAAGAAAATGTGGTATATATACATCATAGAACACTACTTAGCCATAACAAGGAAGAAAATAATGGCATTCACAGCAACCTGGGTGGAACTGGAGACCATTATTCTAAGTGCGGCAACTCAGAAATGGAAAACCAAATCTCATATGTTCTCACTTTTAAATGGGAGCCAAGCTATGAGGATGCAAAGGCATAAGAATGACATAACAGACTCTGGGGATGTTGGGGAAAGTGAAGAGGGGGGTAAGGAATACAAGACTACACACTGGCTACAGTGTATGCTGTGTGGGTGATGCATGCACCAAAAGCTTGGTAAATACCACTAAAGAACTTATCCATGTAACTAAAAACCACCTGTTCCCCAAAAACTATTTAAATAAATAAATAAAGGATAGGCTAGTTGATTTATAAATCATCAGTAAATTACAGAGCTCCTTCATGTAAAAATAAAATTTAAAAGTTATGGATACATTTTGTCTCTCTTTATATTTTTAAGTAATCTTAATTGGGTTATGAGGCCACTGTGTGGGGTACCTCAGATTTCTAAGTAATCTTAACATAAAATAAGTATTATGTTTAAAAGAATGCTTCCATCTATAGTGAAAAAATTCCTTTTAGAGTTTTTATACAACATATAGCTATACTATACTTCTTCTTTTACTGTACTTTAAAAAAACCTGGTAACTAAATATAAACCTTAAAAATTATCCACTTTTAGGTATAAAATGAAGGTAAAAAACTAAAAGGAGTAAAAATAGGTAAAACATATTTAAAGTAATCCGCATCTTAAAATTCTGACATCTATATAAAGAATTAATGATTTTTTTCCTTGGGAAGATGGTATCTTAATATTTTTGTTCCTCTAGACCTTGGTGCCTAACCAAGAAAAGAGAAGCTCTGATTTAAATTTTGACCACTCATGTACTAATCATCGTTGTCATGGTAGGTTTACATTAATTAAGTCTCTCTTGCATGTAAATATACCTTATTGGTGCAAGGTAAAGACCACTAGTGCCATGGTGAATTTTTGGTTTCTGTTTTTTGTTTTATTTTGTTTTTTGTGACAAATATTGTCTCCCTTGTAATCTCCTAGGTATGCATGAGGGGCTGGGACTAAGAAGCATAGAACCAAACCAGATCTTTGCTTCTACTTCTGCCAATGGTGAACTAGAATGTGTAACACAAAACATAATAATGAAAACAATTAGAAGATCATGAGAAAATATAAAAACAATGATTAGAAGCCATCAGAGAAATACCAAAGCAGAAAGAAATGTGAAAGGATGAAGGTAGTAAGAAGAGTAAATCCCAGAGAGCTAAGCCAAATATCTAGAATCTGCAGTGGCAGCTGAGAAGTTAGAAAACTGAACAGATCTTCCAAAAGATTCTGGGGTTTAAAGGGGATAAAAATGAAAGTTTATGGCCTAACAAACAGGAAAGACCTGGACACAAGAAACTTTCCATTAGGAGAACTTAGGAAGAGTGTAAGGTCTTAAATAGGCTAGCCATCTCAAGAAATGAAGGCCAGCTTCCAATAATCTCAAGTTTTGATGGCATTAAGGTAATCATGGAATACTGGCATTCCCAGGCCAATTACTTGCCAGAAACAAAACTAAATCTTTTCTAAGGGAACATAACATGTTTCAGAGCCTCAACATTTTGCTAAATTTTAAAAATATAACATGTCTAATATAAATAAATAATCATGCATTCATGAAAATAAGACATAGTCAAAAACTAAGAGAAAAATGCTACAATAAAATAACCCACAAGGAATTCATACAATAGAGTTATCAGCCATGGACATTGAAATAATTATGATCAATATGCTTGAGGAATGTCTTTAAAAGTTGGTTATATCAGAAGATAAATAGAAACCACTGAAAGAAAAACAAATAAAAATTCTAGAAAAAGTATAAGTGATAATAAGAACTCAAGTATGGGATAAGCAGCTGATTAGATGCAGCTAAAAACTGAATAGCAAAACTAGAATATGGAAAGATTTAGGCACAAAAAGACAAAAAGAAAATACAGAGAATAAATGTAAGAGACCACTGGGAAAAAATTCCTAGATGTGAGCAAATGAATTTCCAGAAAGGGCTTGGGGGACAGAAAAAATGGGAGAAAAGTAATTTAAACAAATAAAGGCAGAGAACTCTTCAAAACTGAAAATATGAAGGCACAGACTTAATAGGCACTATGAAATACTAGCAAAAAGAAAAGAAAAAAACAATATCTAGGCCCTTCATAAAAGTAAAAATGCTGAAAAACAAAGACAAAAAATGTTTTTAAAGAGGTAAAAAGAGAGAAAGGGAGAATGTGAGTCAAAGACATATTACTTTCAAAGAGCTACAATTAGAGCTACAGCTGACTTCTTGGAATGAGACAGAAGACAATGGAACAATATTTTCAAAGTGCAAAAAATAAAAAAAAATTCTAACCTAAAATTCTAAATCCAGTAGAAATATCTTTTGAAATAACCATATTTGTAAACAGTGAACATTTTTCACTAGCTGACTAAAAACCAAAGGAAACACTAAATGGTATTATGGAAATAATTTCAGCTGGAAGTATGGCTATGAAGACAGGAATGAAGAACAAATAGGTGGATAAATCTATATTTATATTGGCTCTCTAATAGTGTTAATAATAATGCACTATAAGATTTAAAATATACATAGGCTGGGCATGGTGGCTCATGCCTCTAATCTCAGTTACTCAGGAGGCTGAAGCAGGAGAATCGCTTGAACCTGGGAGGCAGAAGTTGCAGTGAGCCAAGATCGCGCCACTCAGCTCCAGCCTGGGTGACAGAGTGAAACTCCATCTCAAAAACGTAAAAATAAAGGCTGGGCGCGGTGGCTCAAGCCTGTAATCCCAGCACTTTGGGAGGCCGAGACGGGCGGATCATGAGGTCAGGAGATCGAGACCATCCTGGATAACCCAGTGAAACCCCGTCTCTACTAAAAAATACAAAAAAAAAAATTAGCCGGGCAAGGTGGCGGGCGCCTGTAGTCCCAGCTACGCGGGAGGCTGAGGCAGGAGAATGGCGTGAACCCGGGAGGCGGAGCTTGCAGTGAGCTGAGATCCGGCCACTGTACTCCAGCCTGGGCGACAGAGCCAGACTCTGTCTCAAAAAAAAACGTAAAAATAAAAGTAAAAATAAATAATATAAATAAAAGTCAAATACCTTCAATATGACATGAGTATAGAAGAAAAATAAATGAATTTATCTTATTCTATCATCCTTGCATTTTTCAGGAAATGGTAAAAGTAGTCATTGATATCACACTCTTTTCAAGAATATGGAACCAAAAAAGAGCCCGCATCTCCAAGACAATCCTAAGTCAAAAGAATAAAGCTGGAGGCATCACGCTACCTGACTTCAAACTATACTACAAGGCTACAGTAACCAAAACAGCATGGTACTGGTACCAAAACAGAGATATAGACCAATGGAACAGAACAGAGTCCTCAGAAATAATACCACACATCTACAGCCATCTGATCTTTGACAAACCTGAGAGAAACAAGAAATGGGGAAAGGATTCCCTATTTAATAAATGGTGCTGGGAAAATTGGCTAGCCATAAGTAGAAAGCTGAAACTGGATCCTTTCCTTACTCCTTATACGAAAATTAATTCAAGATGGATTAGAGACTTAAATGTTAGACCTAATACCATAAAAATCCTAGAGGAAAACCTAGGTAGTACCATTCAGGACATAGGCATGGGCAAAGACTTCATGTCTAAAACACCAAAAGCAACGGCAGCAAAAGCCAAAATTGACAAATGGGATCTCATTAAACTAAAGAGCTTCTGCACAGCAAAAGAAACTACCATCAGAGTGAACAGGCAACATACAGAATGGGAGAAAATTTTTGCAATCTACTCATCTGACAAAGGGCTAATATCCAGAACCTACAAAGAACTCAAACAAATTTACAAGAAAAAAACAAACAACCCCATCAAAAAGTGGGCAAAGGATATGAACAGACATTTCTCAAAAGAAGACATTCATACAGCCAACAGACACATGAAAAAATGTTCATCATCACTGGCCATCAGAGAAATGCAAATCAAAACCACAATGAGATACCATCTCACACCAGTTAGAATGGCGATCATTAAAAAGTCAGGAAACAACAGGTGCTGGAGAGGATGTGGAGAAATAGGAACGCTTTTACACTGTTGGTGGGATTGTAAACTAGTTCAACCATTATGGAAAACAGTATGGTGATTCCTCAAGGATCTAGAACTAGATGTACCATATGACCCAGCCATCCCATTACTGGGGATATACCCAAAGGATTATAAATTATGCTGCTATAAAGACACATGCACACGTATGTTTATTGCGGCACTATTCACAATAGCAAAGACTTGGAATCAACCCAAATGTCCATCAGTGACAGATTGGATTAAGAAAATGTGGCACATATACACCATGGAATACTATGCAGCCATCAAAAAGGATGAGTTTGTGTCCTTTGTAGGGACATGGATGCAGCTGGAAACCATCATTCTTAGCAAACTATCACAAGAACAGAAAACCAAACACCGCATGTTCTCACTCATAGGTGGGAACTGAACAATGAGATCACTTGGACTTGGGAAGGGGAACATCACACACCGGGGCCTATCATGGGGAGGGGGGAGGGGGGAGGGATTGCATTGGGAGTTATACCTGATGTAAATGACGAGTTGATGGGTGCAGCACACCAACATGGCACAAGTATACATATGTAACAAACCTGCACGTTATGCACATGTACCCTACAACTTAAAGAATAATAATAATAAATAAATTAAAAAAAAAACTGCCAGTAATTTAGAAAGCGAAATGTAAAATGGTAGACTTTAAACCAAATATATCAGAAGTTATATTAAATTTAAATGAACTATTCCAATTGAAAGACAAACACTGTTATCTTATTTTTTAAAAAAAAACTTAACCTTTTGTTGTTTATAAGAAACACATAGGCTGCACATGGTGGCTCACGCTTGTAATCCCAGCACTTTGGGAGGTCCAAGTGGGCAGATCACCTGAGGTCAGGAGTTTGAGAACAGTCTGGCCAACATGGTGAAACCCCATTTCTACTAAAAATACAAAAAAAAATTAGCCAGGTATGGTGGTGGGCACCTGTAATCCCAGTCACTTGGGAGGCTGAGACAGGAGAATCACTTGACCCCAGGATGTGGAGGTTGCAGTGAGCCAAGATCATGACATTGCACTCCAGCCTGGGTGACAAAGTGAGACTGTATACACACACAAAAAAAAAAAAAAAAGAAGAAGAAGAAGAAGAAGAAAGAAAGAAAGAAAGAAAAAAGAAAAAAAAGAAAAGAAACACATAAAGGATATAGACATGGTGAAGGTAATAAGCTGGGAAAATATGCACTATGCAAATACTAACCAAAAGAAAAGCTAGTTCAACTATACTTATATCAAAAACAAAGTAGATAAAGTGTTCTAGAGACAAAGAAAGATATTTACCAGGAAGGTATGTACATAATATAGGTGAAAGAGATAAAGCAAAACATCACGTAATCAAAGAAGAAATAGTCAAATCCACAATCATAGTACATTTCAAAAACATTTCTTTAGAAAAATATACATATGTGTAAACACACACCAACACACACACATATATAGTCACTGAGAATATAAAGCACTTTAAAAACATGATTAATTGTATCTAATTGATCGTTATAGAACTTCACATAGAACCTAAAAATGCACATTCTTTTCAATGTTCACAAAACATTTATCAAAATTTACAACATGGTAAATAACAAAGCAAGTCTCAACAAAGTTTTAAAAACTAACATGATATCATGCAGATCATGTTCTCTCACCAAATGGAATTAAGCTAGAAATCAATAATAAAATGATAACTAGGAAGTTTGCAAATGCATCACAGAAAATTCACAATCAAAACTGAAAAAGCTAAAAACTAATTGATCATGAAAACACTGTGTATCAGAATTTGTGGGATGCAGCTAAAATTGTACCTAGAGGAAAACTTGTTGCCTTAAATGTACATATGAAAAAAGAGAAAAGGCTGAAACTCTGTCATTGCAGCATCAATCTCAAGTGAGAAAAAGTAGCAAAAAAAAATCACAGAGTAGTCAGAAATAGTAAAGAACAAAATCAATGTATAACCAAATAAATTCAAAATTATTTAGTTGATAAAAATAACTAAATTGATACACTCAGAGAAATATCAGAAAAAGGGAAAATGCATAAATAATCAATATAAAGAATTAAAAATTGGGCCGGGCGCAGTGGCTCACACCTGTAATCCCAGAACTTTGGGAGGCCGAGGCGGGTGGATCACAATGTCAAGAGATCGAGACCATCGTGGTCAACATGGTGAAACCTTGTCTCTACTAAAAATGCAAAAATTAGCTGGGCATGGTGGCACGCACCTGTAGTCCCAGCTACTCGGGAGGCTGAGGCAGAAGAATTGCTTGAACCTGGGAGGTGGAGGTTGCAATGAGCCGAGATGGTGCCATTGTACTCCAGCCTGGCAACAGAGCGAGACTCTGTCTCAAAAAACAAAACAAAACAAAAGAATAAAAAATTGAATATCACTACAGATTCTACACACTTTAAAAAGTAACTTCTTTTTTTTTTTTTTTTTTTGAGACGGAGTCTCGCTCTGCCGCCCAGGCTGGAGTGCAATCGCACGATCTCGGCTCACTGCAAGCTCCGCCTCCCGGGTTTACGCCATTCTCCTGCCTCAGCCTCCCGAGTAGCTGGGACTACAGGCGCCCGCCACGTCGCCCAGCTAGTTTTTTGTATTTTTTAGTAGAGACGGGGTTTCACCGTGTTAGCCAGGATGGTCTTGATCTCCTGACCTCATAGTAAGAGGATGTTACCAGTAAATTCATGCCAATTACTTTACAATTTAGATAAAATGAATAAGCTCTTGGAAACACACCTCTTAAACTCTAAGAAAAATAGAAAAATCAAATAGTCCTATTTCTATTAATAAATTGAATCCATTTCTTGAATCTTCTCTGTAAGAAAACTACAGGACTGATGACTTTATCAGTTAATTCTACAAAAAGTTGAAGGCTGAAATGACATTAACGTGTCACAAACTCTTTCAAAAATTAGAAAAAGACTGAACAATTTCCAATTTTTTTCATGAGGGCAAGTAACTTTTGTACCAAAATGTGATAAGGATATGATTTTTTTAAAAGTATAGGACAATTTCACTCAAGAATATTTGCAAATGGTTACATCAAATATTAGCAGGAAAACTCTGTGTGTGTGTGTGTGTGTGTGTGTGTGTGTGTGTGTATAAAATATGACAAGGGTGGGTTTACTCTAGGAATGCAAGGTTCATTGAATATTCAAAAATCAATTATACTTATTCAAAATTTATTATACTTTAATAATATTCAAAAATTATTATACTTTGTATAATAAAACAAGAATTATATAATTTTCATAATGCAGAAAAATAAAAAATTCAAAAATCTATGATTTCTAAAAATAAACAACAAATTAGTAGAAGAAAATTTCCTTAAGGTGGCAAAAAATATCTATTTGGAACACACAAGCACGCATAATAATTAACAGCATAATGCTGAAAACTTTATGAAATCAAAAAATGAAGAAAAAAGAAAACAGGCTCTATTCAAAATTGTACTGGAGATCCTAGCTATGGCAAGAAAGTAAGGAGACAACAAGGTTTAGTTGTCAAAATGGAATAAACTATTATTAACTATAGAGGAGAGTCAAAACATATAAACTACAGACAAACTACTGGAATTAAAATATGAACTTAATAAGGTTATCAAATGTAAGATAAATGCATAAAAATCATTTGCATTTCTAAATACTAACAGTAAATTAAAAGAAATTTTAAAATACCATCTATATTAATATTAAATAATCTTAATAACATTAAATAAACAAAAGATGTATGAGAGAAAATTGTGAAATATTAATGAAAGAAAACAACAGCCATATTACCATGTGCATGAACTGAAAGATTCAACACTATAAAAATGTCTGTTCTCCCAAAGTTATTTCAATGTAACCACACGGTGGAAATATACAACTGATTCTAAAATTCACAGGAAGGTGGTAAGGGTCAAGAATAGCCAAAATGAACTTAGAAAAAAAAAACAAATATATGCCCTATGGAATAAGTTCCAAAACACATCTATGCTTATATGGACACTTGTGGAAATGAGATGGTCTTTTAAATAAATAGTGTGAGTCAACATATTGAAAACATGCATTTGAACCTTACTTCACACCACACATTAAGAACATTTATTCCAGGTAGATTAAAAATATCTATTAGACTAAATAAGAAAACTAAGAACTAAATAAGAAAACAAAGTAATAAAGTATCTAAAGAATAACAGAAGAAAACATTTTCATTTCATTTAAGTAGGGAAAGTTCTACAACAAGACATAGAAAGTACTGTGTTAAAGGAAACAATTGGTAAATAGGACTACATTAAAAATAAAAGCTTCAGTCCCTGGTAACCACCATTCCACTCTCTATTTCTGTGGGGCAAGGTCACAGGGGAGGGTTGGGGAAATGTTGCTCCAAGTATACAAAATTTCGATTAGATAGGAAAAGTAAGTTCAAGAGATCTATGGAACAACATGGTAACTATAGTTAATAACAGTATATTGTATTCTTTAAAAATGCTAAGAGAATGCATGTTGTTTACACTACAAAAATTGTAATACATATGTCAAATTGCTTGTTTTAGTCAATCCACAATGCATATACACTTCACTATACATACATTCAGTATGTATGTATACAATGTATATATACTTCATATTGTACACAATAAATATATATATTTCTGTCAATTTTAAAAATACAATAAAATATTCTATAAAAAAAACATTGTTAGGAGAATGAAAGGTAAGCTACATAATGGGAAATGATATTTCCAACACATACAACAAATGAAAGTCTCTAGAACTCCTACTATTCTATCTTGTAACACCCTATGAGAGGTATTAAAGAACAGAATGTTGTAGTTATTAGTGTTTTGCCAAAAACATTGCAGGTCTTTCCACTTCCTGTCCTCTTTGAGATAAATGTGAACATGTAATGAGTTCCGGCAGATGAGCTGTGAGCAGACATTGAGAGTGCCTGAGATCTTCTAGAGCTCTCTCTCTTTTGCCCTGGCCCTAGCATCCAGCAACATTTAAAATGAGGGCTGCTCTGTTTGTGATCTCCATGAGTGATCTTCAATGGACATCTAGGAAGGTGAGAAATAAGGGTCTGTTGTTTTATGACACTGAGACTTGGGGTTTGTTTGTTACATAACCTAGCCTATACTGACTGATATAAGCAGTCATTTTTATTCTGTTGTTACTACACATTAATGAGTGGTATGCAAATTACTTTAATGTAGCAGTTCTAAAAATGGGATTGGGATCCCCTGGAATGGCCAAGACCCTTTCAGGGGATCCATGAGGTCAAAACTATTTTCAAAATAAAACTAAGATGTTATTTGCCTTTTCTACTGTCACTCTCTTCTGAGTATACTGTGGAGTTTTTCAGAAGCTAGATGACATGTGGTATCATAATACATTGAGCACAGAAACAGATGCAAGAATCCAGTTCTCCTCTGGCAAGAATCCAGTTCTCCTCTGTTAAGGCAGTCATTAAAGAGACTTGCAAAAAGGAAAACCAAGGCCCCTATTCTGACTATTTTTGCTTGGAAAATATTTTTCCTAAAATACATGTTATTTTGTGTTACTTTGTTTAATGAGTCTCTCATTGCTGTTTTTAAGTAAATTAATGAATAAATACTTTAAAAATCTCTTAGACCCTAATATTGTACATATCCATAAATATAACCCACATAAACAACAGTTCTTTTGGGTCCTAAAAAACAAAAAGTCTGAAAACTGCTGATTTAATGAACTGAATAAGCATTGAAAAAATATTCAAATGGAATAAAATTTAAAAAATCAGAATACATAACACATAATAAAAGTACTACTTTGGAAAACTTTGTTTCAGTTATATACATGTATTTATACAGTACGGTGGGTGTGTATATACACAAAGTATATTTCTTTGTGTAGATTATCATAAAATCTGAAGGGGTATTATAAACGTATAATTTGAATAAACAATCTCTAAGGTTTATGGGAAAATGGGAGGGGGCTCCTGTGAGGCATTTTCAGCCAAGGACAAATTGAAATTAAACTAAATTCCTGGCCAAAGCAAGAAAAATGGATAGTGTGAGTGCTACTCCCTTCAAATATACATCATATTGTACACAATAAATATATATATTTCTGTCACTTTAAAAAATACAATAAAATATTCTATAAAAAAACACTGTTGAGAGAATGAAAGGTAAGCTACATAATGGGAAATGATATTTCCAACACATACAACAAATGAAAGTCTCTAGAAATGGAGAATTTACAAAAATTCTCCATCAGAATCATTTGGGAATCTTGTATTAAAATGTATCCATTTATTCAATAAATGGCTGAGAGCCTATTAAGTGCCATATTACAGGAGACAAGGCAGTGAACAAAACAGTGAAAAATCCATATCCATGGTAGCCCATAGTGTAGTTGGGAAGATCTTGGAAGAAACTCCTGAAGCCAAACTCTGTATTCTCCAAGCACTTTTCAGGATTACTTTGTTCTCTGAAAAATTTCTCCTTCATATATTCTTCCAGCTGGGAAATTTACATATCTTTCTTTGCTAATTTTTCACCAAGAAAATGAAGGATAAGGGTAGTATGTTTTTTCACCTGCATTGCAATAAGACTATAGATAAGGTAATAAAAGGAAAAAAAGGAGCTGAGAATACTATTAGAGTGTGCATACTAAAATGGAAGCTTACTAGCAAGTAATATTGTAAACTAGAAATTATATTTTTCAGTTTGTATATAATTTAAATATTTCACTTCTTTTTAATTCCGTTTTTAGAAAAGAGGGCTAGCTGTAGCATAATTACTAAAATATGGATAGAACAAAATTATTTAATGTAACCTCTTAGCAGCACTGGTAAAAAACTATTTCGTGGAAATGGTTAGTATTTCATAGTGAAAACTAGCTGAATTTCTTTCAGATAAAAAGTAACTCTCCTTATTTTACTAGAAATAAATAATAAATGACTAAAGAGGATAAAATTAGAGAATTAATTTTACCTGATAAAAATAAAATATTTTAACATGTATGGAAAACTAGGCCCTATTTGTATCTTAATTTTATATTACCACACACTATGACACAATCTTTATCCTTTTTTTCACTAAATTATTAAAAATGACACTTCACTGCTAATCATGTAGATACATTAAAGTATATATTCTTAGCAGTTCTTAAAGCTAATGTCAAATTTTTGAATATTGAAAATTTGATTGGAAAAATAGTTTCCAAATATTTTTTAGAGAATTAGGACAATGGAAAATATCTTAAAAGCAAAATGATATTAGAAAAATCCTCAATATACCACAAAATTCAGTCCTGAATAATAATGCACTAATAAATGTGTTAAATAAATACGTTTCATAAAGATTGTAGATGTACATATTTTTTCAGAAAAACAAATGTCCTCCATGTTAGTATATTTGCATATCTATATTTTTTAATGCTCTATTTGTTAATTTTTATATTGATTTTGTTTTAAATTATCAGGCATTTGGAAATCTATTTGCTTTTCACATTTGAGAGTCCTTGAATTTTCTAAATAATGGTTTACTTTAATTTTTTGTTTTACATTTATTCTAATTTAATTGCACCCATTGGTTTAGACTAAAAAAGTGAGAGGCATATGAAACAAACAAATGCACATCTGTATCTCACAATAAACAAGAAAGCAAAGTATTTGTATTTCTTGCTGTCTGCCTTGCATTACAGCCTATGAAGTTCAAAGATTTACTCATCCTTTGACTCAGAAAACACACAGAATTTCGAATCCAGAGGTTTGAAAAAGTTCAGATTCTGACCCCTTGGTGATAAATATTCTAATTGTAGATCAAAAGCATTGTACTTGATTTCAATAGCAAGGAAGTGTAGAGAAAAAGAACAGGCTTGGAGGTAATAAATAAATAAATAAAATGAATAATAAAATAAAATAAAATGAATAAAATTCAAACATACATGGACATTATTTTTAAAGTAGCTTTTATGAAAATATTAACAATCTAAAAATATAGATTAAAATTTTAGAAAATATCCAAAGTAGGAGAAATTAGTATATTTGGGGAAAACATACTACAGCATCGTTCACATACATATCTTAGAGTCATACTGTAGTCATATTGATTAATCACCTATGTTCTGCCACAGTTATTTGTTGAGAACATACTTTATGCATTAAAGAAATATAAAGTAAACAAGTAAAAAGAAGTTATGTTAAAACATTTCTTCTGAAGACCATAAGACTATATTTACTAACAACAGACCGAAACTACCATGTTATCTGAAGTAAAAGGTATTTATCAAAGCAAGGGGGAAATTGAAGCTCTGAAATGTTTTTCACAAAATCACTACTCATAAAATATACCATTTTCTGTCAGAATCTCCTTGAATACTAAAAAGAAAAAAAAATAAAAAACATATCATTTATATGTATCCTTCGAAATGTACCATTGCTATCAAATGACAAAAGTTTAAAGCACAAGAAGTATAATAACACTCAACAACAGGGTTCATACTGTAAAACTGAATTTTACTGTGTCAGGAAAATTAATGAAGTATATAATTTTAATCTTTTGCTAGAAATGGCTAGGGAGAATAAAATTAAAGGACTGATTTTACCATGATAAAAGAAAAATAAAACATTTTTGGAGCTTCAACTATAAATTAATGCTACAACTAAATAACATTTAGCTTTAAAAGCTGCAGCCTAAATAAAAAGAAGAGACCAAACAATGCAAGAAAAAAAAATCCATTTTAAATGCTGGGTGAGAGGAAATTTATTATCAAGACAGGGGATAAGAAATAACAAGAACATGAGATAATATTCAAAGCTAAAATCATTCATCATTCATTCATTCAGGAAATATTTATTGAACATTTGGTATGTGCCAGATTCTGTTCTAGGAATTCAAAATATAGCAGTAAACAAAACACACAAATATTAAAGTAGGGATACATAGAATAAATGGGAAAAATCAGTAGGTTTTAACAGACTCCTCTTTGGGGTTTTTATAGGGTGAAAGAAAACAAGAACAGCAGCAAATCCTCTACATGAGGGAAAGGTGGAAAACTAAAGCCCACTCCACAGTTTTTCTGATCCCATATAGCCAGGATAATTACTGGGGGAAACAGTGACTGGGAAACAGAAAAGTCTCCAGATAGGCTCACATCACCCACTCACAATATAATTGGAGAGACCTGATTTGGATAAACTTAGCATAGATGTGTGCAATTTTCTCCTGACTCTTGTAATTATGGAATTCTGTATTTAGCTCTCTAGATTTCTTCCTCCATTTCTTACTTCTCATCTTCATAGAAACAGTCACCCTCTGATATATTTGACATCTTCCCCAAGGCAGTGTGTCCATAGTGGGACACGTAAAAGATGTTAAGTGGTAGACAGAGCTAAAATGTTAAACTTTTATTCACAGATATTATTGCTTAGAACCAAATTAAGGATTTTTTTTAAGTGAGTACTGTAGATTTAAAGTAAACCTCAAGAAAAAAAACTAGTGCATATATGGGCAGATGAAGCTCCCAAGAAGGCAAATTAATAGATATATGGTCTTAAGGAAATTTAGCTTCCTTAAACTCCTTTGGTTTTTAACCATTCTAGACCTTTTTCTAGTATTTGCCTAAGTTTGGTACACTTCACACTTCAACAATCTTTTCTACTACCTATCATGTCAGTGCATAGAAAAACATAGTAAAGATATCTGAAAGCACCATTTTCCTCAGTGTCTATTTTCCAGTAGCTTAAATAATTGTTTTCCGCTGGCTTCAGAGGCAGACATTTTTAACACTTAGATTAACAAATGCTAGTGGTAATATTTTGAGTCCTTTTATTAAATCCTTAATGGGTTTTAGCTATTTCACCTTTGCTCTTCTAACATATGTACAAATATTATAATTGACTGTATTCCATCTGTAATACAACCACGTCTTATTCGAGTAAAATATCCAATCTGAAAAAGTGTGGTGTGTTCCATTAAATCTTACCTAGATATACCCTTGGAAACACAAGTTTAGATAAAACAAAGATTGTAATGTAAGAATATAATTAAGTGTTTTAATGACAAGTATACAAATAATTCATTAAGAGTATACAGAACATTTTCCAATAGCAGAAGCTTAACTTCAAGTTTCTTTCTTAAAGTACCTTTATGAAATGTTTTCCAAGAGAAAAAGAAGATATGCAATTAGAAAACAGAAAAAAGTACACTGCACAGTGCAGTAAGACAGATGGTTTAGCCTCATACACAAAAATGTCTATTTTTTGGTGTATCGCAGTTAGGAAGTTTTGTTGTGATCTGATAGTACATAGGTCTTCAAACACATTTGAATTCATCTGTCACTTAATTTTATGAATCTAGAAGTGCCAGCAATAAAAGCATGTGTAGCTTTCAAAAGCTGTTTAAAATGTTATCAAACTATTATAAAATGTTATTTTCCAGTTAGGTAATAAATACTAATTTTAGTCATAGTATTTGTCGACAATCAATTAGAACTTTCCTGTTCCATGAGGAACCACAACAAAAAAATCTTTAAACAGCAATGCAATTACTGGCTTAAATAAGATAAGATCACTTTATAATAGAGTCGTACTTTCAGTTATACCTATTATCATTATTATCGTCATTACTGTTATTATTATCACTTTATTAGTACAACAAGCTAGAGACTCTATGGAAATAAATTACATATACTAAGGACAATTCAATATATTTGAAAAGGTACAAGATGGCAAATTATATGGGTAAAAGAAAATAAGGGAATCAGACAATGCCTGATCCATCTACAATTCCCCAGTCAAGAATTTGCCAGATACACTGCCATTTTCTAAAGGACACAATGGCTCAAGCAGGGCACTCCTGATCTAGACACTCTACTCAAGACTCTGGCTCAAAGGGTATTTTCCAAACCACTTTTCGGAAGTAGCATGGAGGGCAGTAGGTAAGTATTCATTATTCTTAGAAAATGAAAGTCAAAAGAAATGAATAGTGGTTATCATGTATTCCAGTGATGTTTTCAATTTTTCAAAGAACTAAAAGAAATGTAAATGAGCAGGCTGGGGATGGGGAGGTGAGGAGAAATCTATTTATAATACAATACAGACATGTCATTCGTTAAAATGGGCAACAAAGCAATTATTTATGTAGTTCCTTTATCAGAAAGGTGGGACAGTACATCTCTCAACTGTGCCCACATACAGCCCAGAGGAGGTCCAAATCAGTTTTTTTCAAAATGAAACCACCTACGTATAGTCAATCTCGGTTGGAAAAAGGTGAGCTCTTTCATCTTTTTCAGTATCCCTATCCAGTCCTTCTGGGTAGGCCAAACTTTATAATTGTTACCCTCAATACTTTGTAAAGTTATTCTCCCATATCCAACCTCACCCCTCCCATGAATCCCTGAGAACTCACACACCTGCTCCAAAGTCCTGCTTCTCCTTTGATACTTTGACTGTGGTTGATGATCATTTTATACTGCCATCCCCTACCCCCATGTCTGGGTGCAGCTTGAGAGTACTTCCTATTATTCAGTTTATCCATTATCACTTGTGTTATATACAATGTGCCACCTTATATTTTCTATCTTAGTATATTGTATGGCTCCAGAAAGGTAGCAGGGTATACATTTTGCCATACTATAGCTCAAAATCACTCTGAAGTTTTTTTTAAAAAAAAGCTTTACAAGATATGATAGAACTTGATGACAATAAATCTTGCTATGAAAACAAACTCAATATGACAACAATCAGGATCTTGATGAAAGATCTCATGGGAGAATTTCAAAAAAGTTTGCATCCCAAACTTCTGAATTACATCTTTGGGCCCTCTAATTTTGATGCTGGAGACATAGCTCTGTGACCCCCTGTGGTCCCTCTCCAACCCTCAAGTGCTGCAACTATGCAGGCAGAACCAAGACAAAGCCTATCTCTTGGAAAGCCACCCTCTTTTCTCCATCCCTGCCACCTTCTCCTTGGTTTTGCCCCTTCCTATTTCTTGTCAAAATATAAGCAACTGAGCTTCATGCTACTATTCTTGCCTCTCCACCTCATCTGATCACTTTTCCATATCACTCTTAACTCTGTTTTTTGCATTATACTGAGACAACATTTTAAACATATTTCCTGCCACAATTGAGGGTGGTAGAACGATTTCAGGGGACTGCATCAGAGCAAATTTCTGGAGCAAATTGTAGTATTTTAGATGACACAGTGGAATAAACTGAGAAGTTTCTGTGTCATCTACAAAAAAAACCCTTTGAAATCAGAGAAAAGTATACCCTAAAAAGAACAAAGAAACCACAGAGGGCAACCCATCAACTGTTTCTGACAAGATCTTGCCTCTAGAAAAACTTCTTCTATTGGCTATTAAATCAGAGTAAGAACTGGAATTAAAAATGGTCATTTGGCTAATCAGTGCTATTTAAATGACACAGTGTAGTCTATTGTTTCCTAAGTGAACAATGAAACTACAGAGAATGTATTTTTAAAAATCTAATCTCATATCCAAAAAAGTTATGGATTATCTTATTGAATATATTATTAAGAAGAATATATACAAAAAAAAATTCTATGCCAATATGGGTTGAGTATCCCTTAGGTGAAATGCATGGGACCAGAAGTATTTCAGATTTGGGATTTTTTTCTGATTTTTGGAATATCTGCATATACATAATGAGATATCCTGGAGATGAGATATAAGTCTAAACACAAAATCTACTTATGCTTTATAGGCATTTTATGCCCATAGCCTGAGGGTAATTTTATACAATATTTTATTTGTTATTATGATTATTATGATTATTTTGAGACAGAGTCTTGCTCTGTCGCCCAGGTTGGAGTGCAATAGTGTAATCTCAGCTCACTGCAACCTCCGCCTGCTGGGTTCAAGCGATTCTCCTGGCTCAGCCTCCTGAGTAGCTGGGATTACAGGCATGCACCACCACGCCCGGCTAATTTCGTATTTTTAGTAGAGACGGGGTTTCACTATGTTGATCAGACTGGTCTCGAACTCCTGACCTCAGGTGATCCGCCCGCCTCGGCTCCCAAAGTGCTGAGCTTACATGCTGAGCCACTGTGCCTGGCCATATACAATATTTTAAATAATTTTGTGCATGAAACAAAGTCTGTGTACATTAAATGATTAGAAAGCAAAGGTGCCACTATCTCAGCCACCCATAGGGACAATCTGTGGTTGCTTGGCATGACCATTATTCCTGATTCTGAATTTATATGCTACTGATAAGCAATCATTTTCTTACATTTAGTCAGATATAAGTACTTAACAGTAAAAAATTAGGGCATATCATTAATACAGTGAAAAAGTAATGTGTTAAGTGTAGCTAAGCAGCATAGTTGCATCACCAGATACCTACAGCAGCTGTTAGACAACAGCAACAACAAACAGCAGCAGGTTTTCAGTCTCTACCTATGATGCTGTGTTTTGATTAAAAGGTTACTGTAAACAGCATTTTTTTTTTTAGGTGAGAAAAAACAGAAGCAGTTAAGGGATGAGGAAATGGATTCTATAGGGATGAGGAGGAATTCTGCTGGATACGTTTTTCAAATGTTCCCCTCAGAGTCATCTGCAACATTAATTTTTTTTGTCTTAGAAACCCTCCTTTGATTTTATAAACTGACATGATTTCTTGTTCTGTTATGAATGTGTGCTGCTCTATTCCTTCAATAGTTCGATCACACATTTTCACCATGTCATTTATAGGTACTTCTTCTGCAGTGTTAAAAATATCATCTTCATTATCCACTTATGGCATCATGTTGGCACTCAAAAAGTTTTGGATTTTGGAACATTTTGAATTTCACATTTTCAGATTAGGGATACCCAACCTATAAAACGATATATTTAAAACTCTATCTCAATAACATGTGGCTATGCTAAATAAAAAAAAGGAAATGACTTCAAATATTACAGTCAACTTTGAGTCATTCCTTATATTTCATCTGATTCTTACGTAGCCATATTCTGAATATAAGCACTGCCAAAGTCCACATAACCACAACAACCAGTGAGATGTTGACTATGACATTGCATAACATACTTTTTGTTAGCTCTGGCTTAAGAAGGCATCTTTCCACCCTTCCATCTATTAGTGGAAGGAGCCTCTCACTGGAAATCCTGAAGATCAGGTCCAAGTTTTGGATCCGTCTGTATGTGATGTCGCACCTTGTATATATTACTTCAATCCTGTATATTTGTTTCTCTATTGTTGATAATTTATTTATATATTTATATACATTTATTTCTAAAACTATCAAAATAACCTAGAGGCCAAAGTTAGTGATTTTAGTTATGAATGAACAGATTCATTTATGGTTAGACAGAAAAAACTGGGAACAGCAGACAGGTGAACTGTAGGACATTTTGTATGCTTTCAATCACAAAAATGAGAGGAGACAAAAAGATATTCCAGAATTTAATCAAGTAGGGTTAAGACTGTCGTAAAGACAAAATTTCACCCTGGTTGCCATGGAAATGAGGCCCCTAACATTTGATAATTATATTATAATATGAAATAACAGATATGAATCAAGTACTTTGTAGCAGCAAATGGAGCTTCACCTTGAGGGAAGAATGAATAAGAGTTTGGGAGGGGTTTTTACAACAGGATAAAGAAGTCTGTTATATTTTAAAAAGGGTTAAACTGGATCTGAATGCTACCAAGATTCTGATTCCGATAAACCTGTTGTTTGGTAAGAACCAGAGTAAATAAAGGAAATTAGAAAATCACATCTTCTTCTACCTGTTTCACCCTTGTATCCTTAATATCTATCATTCTGAAAGGTTGAGACTACCTAGAAAAGGAATCAGAAGCAGAACTAGGAGGCGGCATGGTATAGTCTATACAAAGAAGAAGAAAAACAGACTAACTTAAATGAGGAATTAAGAAAAGCTTCACAGAATGGAGATACTTGAGCTAGACTCAGAGATGACTGGATTTTTCTCCATCATTAAATAGAGGGTGGAATTTCCTAGGCAGAGAGTCAAGCATGATTTATTCAGGGAAGATTTCATCCCGTATTATCCTGATCTAATACTCCAGTACTATATCAAAGTACTACAGAAAGGGACAGAAGTCACTACAATGAAGATGAGGATGATATCCTGATTATCCTTAGAGCGAATGCATGCCTGCCTGCATGAGAAGCACCATGAAGTGTTACAAATGGCTGTTGTGGGATCTTAGAGGAAACATTAATGAGCCCTAAACAGATAAAGATGTACTCCCTCAGGTAGAAGCAAAAACTTACTTTCCAGAAAATCATATGTAAAAGATTAATTTCATGTGGCCTTGGAGTAGATGGTGGTTAGGAATAATTTCAAGCTAGAATTTATGTTTAAGGAAGAATTTCGCATTCATAAACTACAACAACATGACTGTCCAGACCTTTAAATGGATACATTAGCCTGAGATAAAACAATACTTGCAATACTACGACTACTTTGTAAGATGTGCAGAACCCAAGATAATAGCCCTTGGAATTAAGGGAAACATGGGAAGCTTCCTTGGATCCAAGCTACAGCAGCTTAGAAGGAATGAGAGGAATGGAATGGTGTCTGTGAATTTTCAACTCTCTGGATAAAGTATGTCTGCATGCTTTAGGGGTAGAGGTGATAGCAGTGGGAACAGGACAATGATCCCACTCTCTCCTTTAGTGTTGGTAAGAGTTATACTGTTAAGTGCTCCAGGCCAGTTCTCTAATGACCTTGGAATACCCCTCTGCTATTCAAAAGGAAGCTGGCAGATTCTTTAATTCTGCTCTTTGAAATGTTAAAGTTGTATATTTCACAATACTTGTGGATGAAATAACATAAGCAATAGGTTGGGAGTTCGTCAGACCTGGGTTCTATCCTGGATTTAATGCTTACTAACTATGCAACTCTGTACAAGTTGCTCATCCTCCCTGAGCTTCAAGTTTCTCCACTGAAGAATTGGAATGAATATACTTTAATTTCCAAGGTTGATGTGAGGATTAAATGTTATAATGCCTAGCAAAAGCATATGAAATTGTTAGCTTCCAAAATAGTCCTAGGTTCAGTCTACTGACCCTCAAAAAGCAGGTACAATTTATCCATGAAAGAAGAATATATGAAGCTTAAATTTTTCTATGGCTGAAAGCAGGAAAATCAGGCTCAAAAAACAAAATGTTTACCGAACAACAACTGTGTGCTTAGTTGCTTTATTTGCTACAAGAATATTACATTAGCACTTATGGCTAGTAACCAGGTTAATTTTTTCCTAAAAGGTCAGGGTTATTTCATATTTACTGAGGACCCACAAAGAGCCAAGTAATATCAGAGCATGGACAAGATTCCATTTATTCAGGCCATAAAGTAATTTCTCTGTTAAAAATGTGATGGCCCTGGAGGCTCCAGCACTCAGATGCCATCATTTGTACCTGCTTTGGAGAACAGAACACTTCTGCCCACATTATAAGCCCATACCAAGAAGTTTTTTTAAAGGTGGCCAGAAAAAGGACATACTTGTCCTTGGGTTAGCGCCTTTGTTCTATATAGATCTGTCCATGGGCTCACTATGGATCTTCATGCCAGGTTCCAAATCTATTCATAACGTGCAGCCTGAACACCATGATGTCACACCTTCCTCTAGAGTTGGCTATCTACATATTGACATACTAAATCAACATTCTTCATGACACCTCTTCTTCTGCTCACTACTGAATATGGTTTTTTTTTTAACATCACCCCAGAAAATAACTGGATAATTCTGAAGTTCACTTTCAAGTCCTCTCATTTTGATCTAACATTCCAGCGTCTGAGCTCACTGACAGCCTGACAAGCAACACAGCACAATGGTTAAGAGGTGCCATGGGCCAGAATATCTGCATTCAAATCCTAGCTCTGTCATTCTTCTGTGTTACCTTGAGCAAGGCTTCCTAACCTTTCTCTGTGACTCAGTTTCCCCAGCTACAAAATGGAGACAATATCAGTATTTCAAAGAACTGTGAAAAGTAAATGAGCTGGCACCTAAAATGCACTTAGAAAGAAGCCTAGACATAACAATATTCAGTACATGTCTTTAATTATCTTTAGATGTTCCAGTAAGGACTCACCACCTCCTTACTGTCTAATCTGGTCTTCAATAAGATGTGTAGCCAGCAACATGTCTAGGTAGGTTTACTTTTTGCCCTGGCCCTGTCTAGCTTATGCTGTCATAGAACTGACCGCTACAGACTTGATAAGACATCTTATATGGAATTTCAGAGTTTCCATGAGCTTATAAATGCTTGCTAATTTTCCTAACATGTACACTAAGGAAAAGAGATATATAATTTATTGTCAGGTGCCAGATGACAGAATATGTTTAGGCACTTTCTATCACATGTTCAAAACAGCCTTGGTTTCCCATGAAAGCAGTGAATTGGGATAAGCTACCCATTAAAGAGTTAAGTTCTTTACTACTCCTGAGTTAACAGTTTGTCTACTATATCTATAATTTACCCAATGTCAGAAATCCCATGGGGCTCTTAGCCAAAGTGAATAACTGAGCTATGTTTTCCTTACAGGCAATATAAGAATGTGTATCATGAATCTTAATCTGATATAAAGAAGAGAAAATAATGGAATAATTATATATATGTAATAATGGTGTCTAGTCAAAAAAGAGGAAAATGCTTTACTGACATAGTTTAGGCAGATGTTTTCAATCAGATTAACCATTTGTAGAGTCTTTGTAGTAAACTTATAGAAGAAAAAGCGAGACTGGAGAGAAACAGCCAAATGGTCAGCTAAAAAGGCATAAGGCAATGAAATATTAAACTACCAGTTAATCTCACTTTGTTTCAAACTAAATATATAAGAATATGAAGATTAGTATTCACCCTATGCAAAAGAGCATAAAAGCTAACAAATTTTATTTCAATAGATTCAGCAGACAGTTTATAGTCTGTATGTAAAACTCAGTTAACACAATGAACTGAAAAGCTGAATCTGTAGACATTAGAGCTAAAGAGGAGTCTCAAGCATATCTCCAAAGAGGGCCCATGATGAGCCAAAACATACAATAACTATGTGTGAAGGCCAATGCACTGTATTTGGGGACATGAATAGTTTCTTCAATTTAAGAAGGTATTATGATCTTGGGGAAAGTAATTAGTGAAAAAGAGTTGGGAAGAGGTTACTTTTACGTGATAGTATCTGTTTAATTTAACAAATTAATAAAATAATTTAGAATAATGGATGAAAATCCTTTTTTCTGAAAGGCTCTGAACATTAGGGATGTGATCATAATGAAAACTGTATAAGCTCATGTTTCTTGAATTTAAAGTAATTTTTGCATTGCTTTTATTTGCTTGCAATAGAAAAGGTGTATAATTTGGCTTTGGACTTTAAATTACATAAAATTTAAGTTGGTAGTACATGAAAATAAACAGAGGCCTGTTTTCTGGTTTTCCTTTTCACAGAAATTACATATGTTTATTATTTTTAAAGGAAAATAATTGGGTAATTAACACCTAAATGTTATCCGTCATGCAATAGAACAATATTAAAATGCAAATAAATAAAATGTCCTCAATGTGAGAATTTCTTTATGCTGTGAATATATGTGGTCCAGAGTTGCTATTTGACCTATGTTCACTATCTCTAGAGTAGATATGTATACTTCTGCTGGCATATGAATATTCTATATGGAAAGATCATTCTGATCTAATATTACTTAAATGCAAGGTGATATGCATTTTCAAATACTGTATGTGCAGGAAATGATATGAACAATCTTCAAAATTTAAATTCTATATTCATGTGCTTTTGTGCCTTTTTAGAATGCTTAAGTGTTAACATGAAGTCTGTGATTTTTCAAAGTACTGAATATAAAACAAAAAATTGTTATCAGATAGGAAGATGAATCCTAACATTTAAATTAGACAACTGATAAGTTGTCTAATTTAATTTTTTAAATGTATTCAGGACTACATGTCATTTGAATAACCCAAATAGACATAGAGAACATCCAAATTTTCTTTCCTCAACATTCAGCATACAATTTTAGTTATATGACCTTTAATCTGACTTCTAACTAACACTGTGCGTCTTCTCATTTTAATACAATACAAATGACAGAGTTTACTAAGATGTCATTTTAAACAGTTGTAATGTTTAAATTAATCGTAAGGTTTATGACATCTACTATAGGTCCCTAGCATGAATTGACGTACATTTTCTGAAGGAATCAATTGGGTGGTCTTCATTAAAGCTTATGTAAAAGAATAGTATTAGACAATGATACTAACACAAACATCAGTCAAATTTAAAAACAAATTCTAAGTATGAAGACAATTTTTTCATCTGCTTTTCCTTCCTACAGGGTCCCACCTTGTAAGGATATTCCCACTCATCAGCCAGTTCTAACACATCATCCCACAGGTTGGAGTTCAAGCATCAGTTGTTCAGGAAAGCTTTTCCTAACTTTCCTGACTAGTAATTCCCTATTATAAGCATTCATATCACCATGTACCTTTACTAAGGGTGGTGGCCATGGTTACAATGTTCCATGTATATATATACACACACACATATATATGCTTATATGTATATGTATCATATATAGTTTGATAAATATCTACTTATCCTTCAAAATGTACGTGTTTCTATGTCTGTAATGTGCCTATGTTTACAATCCATTGAATTCCCAGCAGTGGTTCATGTTGTTAGCATAAACAAAATTTTCTACTGAAAAAAAAAAAATCACACACCAATCTGAATGAAAATCACACTGATTTTGTAAGCCTTCTACACATAAATCACACAAATTTTCAGTTTTTATGACAACTGTAAATTTATTTTTGGCAGAGATATAACAACTTAGCAAGATATTTTCCTTTACAAATTTCTCAGATTATGCTAGTTAATATGCATCACATACCTATTAATATGCTAAGCTCCAAAAGAAAAATATGTCTTGGCAAATACTTCTTCGTGTTATTTTTTATTTCTTAAAATTTTTTTTTTTTTTTTGGAGACAGTGTCTCACTCGGTCACCCAGGCTGAAGTGCAGTGGCGCTATCTTGGCTCACTGCAACCTCCACCTCCCATGTTCGAGTGATTTTCCTGCCTCAGCCTCCTGAGTAGCTGGGATTACAGGCACGTGCCACCACACCCAGCTAATTTTTATATTTTTAGTAGAGACGGGGTTTCACCATGTTGGTCAGGCTGATCTCGAATTCCTGACCTTCTGATCCACCCACCTCAGCCTCCCAAAGTGCTGAGATTACTGGCATGAGCCACCACACCCAGCCAAAACTTTTATTTTAGGTTCTGCGTACATGTGCAGGTTTATTATATAGGTAAATTGCATGTCATGAGCATTTAGTGTACTGATTATTCAGTCACCCAGGTAATAGGCATAGTACCTCATAAGTAGCTTTTGATCCTCATGTCCTCCCTCCTTCCGCCCTCAAGTAGGCCTGGGTATCTGTTGTTCTCTTCTTTGTGTCCATGTCTACTCAGTGTTTAGCTCCCACTTCTAAGTGAGAACATGCAGTATTTGGTCTTCTGTTCCTATGTTACTTTGCTGAGGATACTGAACTCCAGCTCCATCCATATTGCTGCGAAGGACATGATCTCATCCATTTTGGGGGGTTGTGTAGTATTCCATAGTGTATATGTACCATATTTTCTTTATCCAGTCTACCACTGATGGGTATTTATGTTGATTGCATGTCTTTGCAATTACGGAGAGTACTGAAAAACATACAAGTGCATTTTCTTTTCTGCATAATGATGTATTTTCCTTTTCAGTATATACCCAATAATGGAATTGCTGAGTTGAATCATAGTTCTGTTTTAACTTATTTCGGAAATCACCCAACTGCTTTTCACAATGGCTGAACTAATTTACATTCCCACCAGTAGCATATAAGCACTCCCTTTTCTCTACAACCTTGCCAGCATGTGTTATTTTTTTGACTTTTTAATGATAGCCATTCTGACTGGTATAAGATGGTATCTCATTGTGGTTGTTGATTATTGTTTCTCTAATGATTCGTGATGTTGAGCATTTTTTCATGTTCATTTTCATGAACAAAGGAAGTATTTGTTCACGTCCCTTGCCCACTTTTTCATGAGGTTGTTTGGGGTTTGTTTGCTTGTTAATTTGTTTAAGTTCTTTATAGATTCCGGATGTAAGAGCCTTGTCAGATGTGTAGCTTACAAATATTTTCTCCCATTCTGTAGGTAGTCTGTTTACTGTGCTGATAGTTTCTTTTGCTCTGCAGAAGTTCTTTAGTTTAATTAGGTCCCATTTGTCAATTTCTGCTTTTATTGCAACTGCTTTTGGCATCTATGTCATGAAATCTTTAAGGCCTGTGTCCAGAATGGTATTTCCTAGATTACCTTCTGTGGTTTTTATAGTTTCAGGTTTTACATTTAAGACTTTAATCCATCTTGAGTTGATTTTTCTATATGGTGTAAGGAATGGGGTCTAGTGATATCTGCCATTTATTGAATGAGAAGTCCTTTCTCTATTGCTTGTTTTTGTCAACATTTTTGACGATCAGATGGTTGTAGGTATATGGCATTATTTCAGGGCTCTCTATTCTGTTCCATTGGTCTGTTTGTCTGCAACAGTATCATACTGTTTCGGTTACTCTAGCCTTGTAGTATAGTTTAAAGTTAGGTAGTAAAATGTCTCCAGCATTTCTTTTTGCTTAGGATTGCCTTGGTTATTGAAGCTTTTTGTTGTTGTTCCATATGAATTTTAATTCTCTAATCTTTGAAGAATGTCATTGGTAACTTGATATTAACAGCATTGAATCTGTAAATTGCTTTGGGCAGTACGGCCATTATAACAATATTGACTCTTCCTATCCATGAGTATGAAATGTTTTTCCATTTGTTTCTGTTATCTCTGATTTCTTTCAGCAGTGTTTTGTAATTCTCATTGTAGAGACCTTTAACCTCCGTAGTTAGGTGTATTCCTAGGTACTTTAGTCTCTTTTGCCTATTGGGAATGAGATTGCATTCTTCATTGAACTCCCAACTTGGATATTGTTGGTGTATAGGAAGGCTGCTGACCATTTTTTTCTTTTTTGAGACGGAGTCTTGCTCTGTCACCCAGGCTGAAGTGCAGTGGTGCAATCTTGGCTCACTGCAACCTCTGTCTCCCAGGTTTAAGTGATTCTCCTGCCTCAGCCTTCCGAGTAGCTGGGACTACAGGTGTATGCCACCACACCTGGCTAATTTTTGTATTTTTATTAGAGATGGGGTTTCACCATATTGGCCAGGCTGGTCTTGAACTCCTGACTTCATGATCCATTCGCCTCAGCCTCCCAAAGTGCTGGGATTACAGGCGTGAGCCACTGGACCCAGTCAGAAGGTTGCTGATTTTTGTACACTGATTTTGTATCCTGATTGCTGAAGTTGTTTATCAGCTCAAGGAGCTTTTGGGTAGAGACTGTGGGATTTTCCAGGAATAGAATCATATTGTCTGCAAAAAGGAATAGTTTGACTTCCTCTCTTCCAGTGTGGATGCCTTTTACATCTTTCTCTTGCCTGACTGTTGTGGCCAGGACTTCCAATACTATGTTGAATAGGAGTGGTGAGAGTGGGCATCCTTGTCTTGTTCCAGTTTTCAAGGAGGATGCTTGCAGCTTTTGCTCATTAGTAAAATGTTGGTTGTGGGTTTTTCATACATAGTTCTTATTATTTTGAATTATGTTCCTTCAATGCCTGGTGTGTTGAGTATTTCTAACGTGAATGGATGTTGAATTTCATTAAAAAGTTTTTCTACATTAATTAAGATAATCATATAATCATGTGGTTTTTTCTTCTGAGTTCTGCGTATGTAATAAATAACATTTATTGATTTGCATGTGTTGAACCAACTTTGCATCCCAGGGATACAACCTACATGATCGTGGTGGATTAGCTTTTTGATGTGCTGCTGGATTCAATTTGCTAGTATTCTGCTGAGGAATTTTGCATCCATGTTCATCAAGAATATTGGCCCAAGGTTTTATTTTTTTGGTTGTGTCTCTGTTAGGTTTTGGTATCAGGATGATGCTGGCCTCACAGAATGAATTAGAGGAGTTCCTCCCTTCTCAGTTTTTTGGAATAGTTTCAGTAGGAATTGTACCAGCTCTTCTTTATACATTTGGAAGAATTTGGCTGTGAATCCATCTGGTCCCGGGATGTTTCTGGTTGGTAGGCTTTACTACTGATTCAATTTTAGAAGTCATTATTGGTCTGTTTAGAAATTCAATTTCTTCCTGGTTCAATATTGGGGGGTTGTATGTTTCCAGGAATTTATCCCTTTCTTCTAGGTTTTCTAGCTTATAACCACACATGTATTGGTAACACGTTTCTGAGGGATTTTTACATTTCTTTGGGGTCACTGCTAATGCCCTTTTTGTAACTTCTGATTGTGTTTATTTAGAGCTTCTCTTTTTTTCTGTATTAGTCTAGCAAGTGAAATATCTTATTTCAATTAGTTTATGTTTTGTATGGTTTTCTTTTTGTTTGTTTGTTTTTTGCATCTCAATTTCCATGAGTTCAGCTCTGATTTTTGTTATTTCTTATCTTCTGCTAGCTATGGTGTTGGTTTGCTCTTGGTTCTCCAGTTCCTCTAGTTATAATGTTAGATTGTTAATTTGAGAGCTAACTTTTTGATGTGGGTGTTTAGTGCTAAACTTCCCTCTTAACACTGTTTTAACTATGTCCCAGAGATTCTTGCATGTTGTATCTTTGTTCTCATTAGTTTCAAAAAATTTCTTGATTTCTTCCTTAATTTTATTATTTACCTCAAAATCTTTCATGAACAGGTTGTTTAATTTCCAAGTAATTATATGGCATTGGGTGACTTTCTTAGTGTTGATAACTAATTTTATTGTGCTGTGATCCAACAGTGTGGCTGGTATGATTTCGGGGTTTTTAAAAATTTGCTGAGAGTTGCTTTATGTCGGATTGTGTGGTCGAATTTAGAGTATGTGTCATGTGCAGATGAGAAGAATGTGTATTCTGCTGTTTTGGAGTGGAGTATTCTGTAGTTGTCTATTAGGCACATATGGTCAAGTGTTGAGTCCTGGTCCTGAATATCTTTGTTCATTTTCTGCCTCAAAGATCTGTCTTTAATAATAAAAGATCTGTCTTTTAATACTGTTCAGGGGGGTGTTTACATCTCCCACTATTATTGTGTGGTTATCTAAGTCTCTTTGTAGGTCTCTAAAACTTGCTTTATGAATCTTGGTGCTTCTGTGTTGGCACATACATATTTAGGACAGTTATATGTTCTTATTGAATTGAGTCACTTGCCATTTTGTAAAACCCATCTTTGTCTTTTTAAATTTTTGTTGGTTTGAAGCCATTTTATCTGAAATTAGAATAGTAACCCTTGCTTATTTTCTTTTTTCTGCTTGCTTGGTACAATTTTCTCCATCACTTAGCTTTGAGCCTGTAGGTGTCACTGCATGTGAGATGGGTTTCTTGACAAGAGCATACCATTGGCTCTTGCTTTTTATCCAACTTCTCATTCTGTGCCTTTTAATTAAGCCATTTAGACCATTTACATTTATGGTTAGTACTGACGTGTGAATTTGATGCTGTCATCATGTTGTTACCTGGTTGTTATGCAGATTGTTTGTATGGCTGCTTTACAGTTTTACTAGCCTATGTACTTCAGTGTTTTTTTGTAGTGTCCAGTAACAGTCTTTCCATATTTAGTGCTCTCTTCAGAACCTGTAAGGCACATCTGGTGGTAACAAATACTCCTAGCATTTACTTGTCTAAAAAGGATCTTATTTCTCCTTCACTTATGAAGCTTCGTTTGGCTAGATATGAAATTATTTTCCTAAAGAGTGTCAAATATAGGCCCCCAATCTCTTCTGGCTGTAGGGTTTCTACTGAAAGGTCTATTCTTAGTCTAATGGGATTCCTTTTATAGATGACCTGTCCCTTCTCCTGAGCTGCCTTTAACATTTTTTCTTTTATTTTGACTTTGGTAAATCTGATCATTAGGTGTGTTGGGAATGGTCTTCTTGTGTAGTATTTCACCATGGTTCTCTGCATTTTCTGAATTTGAATGTTGGCCTCTCTAGCAAGGTTGGGGAAATTTTCATGGACCATATCCTCAAATATGTTTTCCAAGTTGCTTGATCTTCCTTTCTTTCAGGGACACAAATGGGTCATATATTTGGTCACTTTACATAATCCAATATTTCTCAGAGGTATTATTCATTCTTCTTTATTTTCTTAAATTTGTTTTTGTCAGTCAGACAAAATACTGTCAGTCAGAGTTATTTCAGAGAGCAGATTTTCAAGCTCTGAGATTCTTTCCTTGGCTTCATTGATTCTGTGGTTAATACTTGCAATTGTATTCTGAAATTCTTCTAGTGAGTTTTTCAGCTCAATTATCCTCAGTTTGGCTCTTTCTTAAAACTGCCATTTCATCTTTCAGCTCCTGTATCGTTTTATTGTATTCACTAGATTCCTTGGATTGGGTTTCAACCTTCTTCCGAATCTCAATGATCTTCATTCTTATCCACATTCTGAATTCTATGTCTATCATTTCAGCCATTTCAGCCTGATTAAGAACCATTTCCAGGAAACTACTGTAGTCATCTGGAGGTAGGAAGACACACTGGCTTTGTGAGTTGCCAGTTCTTATGCTGGTCTTTCTCATCTGTGTGGGTTGATGTTCCTTTAATTTTTGATGCTGCTGTCCTTTGGATGGGGTTTTTGGTTTTATCTTCTTTGATGCCCTTGAGGAGTTAAGGTGGGTTCAATCAACTAATTTCATTTCTAGATTTTAGGGGAGCAAGGTTCAGCTTAGCACTCCTGGGCTGCATGCTTTAAATTGGGGGGGTTGGTATCAGGCACTCAGCTTTGTTCTCTGGTCCCTCAAAGTTAGGAACCTGCAGGCTGTAGAGACTGAGGCTTTCCTGGTCCAGGGGCCACAGAACTCTGAGGGGGGAGTGGGGCAGGAAGTGTCAGGCAAAGGGCTTCATAGAGGCAGTGGCAGTGGGATCTCTGCTTATTCATGAATGCCATCAGTCATAGCACATTGCAGGGTACACTTGTGTTGGCTGGGAAGGGGCACTGGCAGAGAGAGGCAAGGTTGCCAGAACACACCCACATCTGCACTAGCAGCAGCAGCAGCAGCTCAGTTCTTCATTTTGATTCTTCAAAACAGCAAAATTAATTGTTTCAGAGGAAAAATAGTTTATTTAAAAATACAGGGTAAAAACAAATTGTGATTGTAGTCCAAATAGAAAATGTTGAGGCCAAATTTGACTCCAAATAGAAAGTATGAGGATTTAATGAGGATTTAAACATCCTCACAGGATATATATGTGTGTGTGTGTGTGTATATATATATATATTTAATATATTAAAGAAGTAGAATATAATACATATCATGTCATAAGCCAGAGGAAGAGTAATGCTAGACCATTAATTATGCATGAAGTGGGAGGGAACTGGGAGAGTATATAACAGAAGAATCAGAAAATTGATGTTTATTACCTAACATTTATAAAACCCAAACATATATATACATATATATGTATATACATGTACATATACATATAAATACGTATATACATATACATATATATATATATTTTTTTTTTTTTTTTGAGATGGAGTCTCACTCTGTCACCCAGGCTGGAGTACAGTGGCACAATCTCAGTTCACTGCAACCTCTGCCACCCAGGTTCAAGCGATTCTCCTGCCTCAGCTTCCCGAGTAGCTGAGATTACAGGCACCTGCCACCAGGCCCAGCTAATTTTTGTATTTTTAGTAGAGATGGGGTTTCACCATCTTGGCCAGGCTGGTCTTGAACTCCTGACCTTGTGATCCACCCACCTCGACCTCCCAAAGTGCTGGGATTACAGGTGTGAGCCACCACACCCAGTCCCAAACATATATTTATATAAAAAACCAATTGTAAAAATCCCTTACCATTGATTGCAACATAATGTTAACTAATTTCCAGTGTTTCCAAACTTCCTAAAGTACTCAATAGAGTATTTTAAAGATTTAAATGTGTAAATTTTTTCCCCTAAAGGAAAGTTGTCATGTATGCATCAGTGAAAATTTCCTTGGCATGAAATTGCTTTCTCAGAACATCTCAATTCTTCTGAAATATAATTTCAATTATCTGTGAGACAACAGAGTTAAAGCAGATTGAGAAGAGAAAAACATACAGGGACATTTTAGTTCTGAAAAGGCAGTGCCTACTAGAATGTTTTTCTCCTTTAGAGAAACTCTGTTGTAAAGAAAATTTAAAGCAAAAAATAGCAAGCTTCAAATACAGTTAAGAGGAAATTAACAAACACTTTATCCCAAGTAATAATGGTGAGGAAAACACAAAAGAAAAAACTGAACAAGAGAGTGGGATAGACTGTAAGACTTCTCCAAAGAAAATTAAAAGTCACACCTTAACTAATTAATACCTACATACTAAAACTGGAATTCAACTTGAATAAACAATATAGCAGATTTTTTTTAAATGTTAGCAACAAAATATGTCAGAAAGCTTTACACACACAAAAGAATGTGTCTAAGGTCCGGGATATTTTGGAAGTAAAAATGTCTAAGAATAAATGATACAACATGAAACAGTAAACAGAAAGTCATCATGTCAGAAGCACCCATGTTTTTCTTAAGTACCTCATGCCAATTTGCTGGCTTCCTTTGGAATTACTTTATTTTGCTTTTAATTGTGGCCAATTTTTTAAAACTACAGTATAAAACTAAAACGAAAAAATTAGGGAAAGTTTGGAAAATCATGAGGAAGGTAACTCGACTATCTTTCAATTGTTGTTTATTTTTTTTCTGTAATAAAGTTGGATGGTATTCATTTTATTTTTACAGTTGTGCTTTCTCTTTAAATACATGACGGCTGGGTATGGGGGCTCACGCCTGTAATCCCAGCACTTTGGGAGGCCAAGGTGGGTGGATCAAGAAGTCAGGAGTTCAAGACCAGCCTGACCAATATGGTGAAACCCCATCTCTACTAAAAATACAAAAATTAGCCAGGCGTGGTGGCACACCTGTAGTCCCAGCTACTGGGGAGGCTAAGACAGGAGAATTGCTTGAACCCAGGAGATGGAGGTTACAGTGAGCCAAGATCGAGTCACTGCACTCTAGCTTGGGCAACAGAGCAAAACTCCAATTCAAAAAAAAAAAAAAAGATTTAAATGTGTACTTTTAATTTGTGGTATATTATATAATAAAAATCATTTTTAAAATCTTAGCAAAAGAACATATTTTTGTGGATACCCTTCTCAAATATTATTTCTCCAAGCATATATAGGTTTTATAATTATCTCAGGTGATATAGATTATGCAGACTATAATCACTACCATGCTATTATTTTGTGTCCTTTCTTCACTTAAAGTTACAAATTGTATTTTTTTAATAGCTGCAATAACATCTCTCATTCCATATAACCTTCTTACAGTGTGACTTTGACTCTTGCAGAGGTGGAGTCCATATTCCTGTTCCTTGAATCTTGGCCAATTTATGACTATGGTGAGAGTGATGCTATGACTTCCAGCGCTAAAAAGGTGATATACCTTACACCTGGTTCCTTTGGGACACTTGCTCTTGGAATTCTGTCACAATGCCATGAAGAAGCCCAAACAGCCATGAAGAGACCCACCTAGAAGGGAACAAAGGCCTCAAACATTCAGCCATAGCTGAGCACCCAGCTGATAGCCAGCACCAACTAGTCAGCCACATAAGAGAGCAACCTCATAAGTGGATGCTTTTGCCCCAAGTTAAGGCTCCCCAGGTACTAGTATATGGAACAGCATGGAACTTTCCCCAACAAGCTCTGCCCAAAGTACAAAATCATGAGCTAACTAAATTATTCTTATTTTAAGAAGTTTTGGGGTGGTTTGTTACATAGCAACAGATGACCAGATACTTACCCTTATATCATAAGATCAATTATCATATATATTAGTTTATATCAGTTTAGACCACATTATATTCCAATAAATGCAGGCATTGTAATTTAAATAGAGCATCTCTGAAAATTGGATATTCTTAAGAGTTGTTTCCTATAGTTTATTTCCTGTATATCAAATGCCACAAACAGAATAATTAGATCAATAAATACAAATATTTTTATAACTCTCAATCTGCAAGGTCAACTAGCTTTCCAAAAATGTTGCATCAATTCACACTGTCATCATTAATGTATGAAAACTGATACCTCACCAGCATTGGTAAGTATAATTTTTAAACGTATTTATTTGGTCATTTGCTTTGGGTAAAATGGCACTTCTTATTGTTGATTAACATAAGAATTAAACAGTCATGTTTTTTCTATTTATTTCCACTTTTGAATGAATTGTCTGTTCATATCTTTTGCCATTTATCTAATGATATCTTGATGGTTTCATTAACAATATCTCAGAGTTCTGAACATAAGAAAAATACTAACCATTTGTCTTTCATATTTCTCAGAAATATTTTTCCCAATCTCTATGTCTTTTGTGGCATTTCAAAATATAGGTTTAAATTTTTATGCAATCAAATGTAATGATCTTTTCTTTGGGTTTTTTAATATATATATATACTTTAAGTTCTAGGGTACATGTGCACAACATGCAGGTTTGTTATATATGTATACATGTGCCATGTTGGTGTGCTGCACCCATTAACTCGTTATTTACATTAGGTATATCTCCTAATGCTATCCCTCCTCCCTCCCCCCTCCCCACAATAGGACCTGGTGTGTGATGTTCCCCTTCCTATGTCCAAGTGATCTCATTGTTCAATTCTCACCTGTGAGTGAGAACATGTGGTGTTTGGTTTTCTGTTCTTGCGATAGTTTGCTGAGAAGGATGGTTTCCAGCTGCATCCATGTCCCTACAAAGGACACGAACTCATCCTTTTTTATGGCTGCATAGTACTCCAGGGTGTATATGTGCCATATTTTCTTAATCCAGTATGTCATTGATGGGCATTTGGGTTGATTCCAAGTCTTGCTATTGTGAATAGTGCTTCAATAAACATGCATGTGCATGTGTCTTTATAGCAGCATGATTTATAATCCTTTGGGTATAAACCCAGTAATGGGATGGCTGGGTCAAATGGTATTTCTAGTTCTAGATCCTTGAGGAATCGCCACACTGTTTTCCACAATGGTTGAACTAGTTTACAGTCTCACCAACAGTGTAAAAGTGTTCCTATTTCTCCACATCCTCTCCAGCACCTGTTGTTTCCTGACTTTTTAATGATTGCCATTTTAACTGGTGTGAGATGGTATCTTATTGTGGTTTTGATTTGCATTTCTCTGATGGCGAATGATGATGAGCATTTTTTCATGTGTCTGTTGGCTATATGAATGTCTTCTTTTGAGAAGTGTCTGTTCATATCCTTTGCCCACTTTTTGATGGGGTTGTTTGTTTTTTTCTTGTAAATTTGTTTGAGTTCTTCATAGGTCCTGGATATTAGCCCTTTGTCAGATGAGTAGATTGCAAAAATTTTCTCCCATTCTGTAGGTGGCCTGTTCACTCTGATGGTAGTTTCTTTTGCTGCGCAGAAGCTCTTTAGTTTAATTAGATCCCATTTGTCAATTTTGGCTTCTGTTGCCATTGCTTTTGGTGTTTTAGACATGAAGTCCTTGCCCATGCCTATGTCCTGAATGGTATTACCTAGGTTTTCTTCTAGGGTTTTTATGGTATTAGGTCTAACATTTAAGTTTCTAATCCATCTTGAATTAATTTTTGTATAAGGAGTAAGGAAAGGATCCAGTTTCAGCTTTCTATTTATGGCTAGTCAATTTTCCCAGCACCATTTATTAAATAGGGAATCCTTTCCCCATTTCTTGTTTTTTTCAGGTTTGTCGAAGATTAGATGGCTGTAGATGTGTGGCATTATTTCTGAGGACTCTGTTCTGTTCCATTGGTCTGTATCTCTGTTTTGGTACCAGTACCATGCTGTTTTGGTTACTGTAGCCTTGTAGTATAGTTTGAAGTCAGTTAGCATGATGCCTCCAGCTTTGTTCTTTTGGCTTAGGATTGTCTTGGCAATGCAGGATATTTTTTTGTTCCATATGAACTTTAAAGCAGTTTTTTCCAATTCTGTGAAGAAAGTCATTGGTAGCTTAATACAGATGGCATTGAATCTATAAATTACCTTGGGCAGTATGGCCATTTTCACGATATTGATTCTTCCTATCCATGAGCATGGAATGTTCTTCCATTTGTTTGTGTCCTCTTTTACTTCACTGAGCAGTGGTTTGTAGTTCTCCTTGAAGAGGTCCTTTACATCCCTTAAAAGTTGGATTCCTAGGTATTTTATTCTCTTTGAAGCTATTGTGAATGGGAGTTCATTCATAATTTGGCTCTCTGTCTGTTACTGGTGTATAAGAATGCTTGTGATTTTTGCACATTCATTTTGTATCCTGAGACTTTGCTGAAGTTCTTTATCAGCTTAAGGAGATTTTGGGCTCAGACAATGGGGTTTTCTAAATAGACAATCATGTCATTGGCAAACGGGGACAATTTGACTTCTTCTTTTCCTAACTGAATACGCTTTATTTCTTTCTCCTGCCTGATTGCCCTAGCCAGAACTTCCAACACTATGTTGAATAGGAGTGGTGAGAGAGGGCATCCCTGTCTTGTGCCAGTTTTCAAAGGGAATGCTTCCAGTTTTTGCCCATTCAGTATGATATTGGCTGTGGGTTTGTCATAAATAGCTCTTATTATTTTGAGATACGTTCCATCAATACCGAATTTATTGAGCGTGTTTAGCATGAAGGGCTGTTGAATTTTGTCAAAGGCCTTTTCTGCATCTATTGAGAGAATCATGTGGTTTTTGTCTTGGTTCTGTTTATATGCTGGATTACGTTTATTGATTTGCGTATGTTGAACCAGCCTTGCATCCCAGGGATGAAGCCCACTTGATCATGGTGGATAAGCTTTTTGATGTGCTGCTGGATTTGGTTTGCCAGTATTTTATTGAGGATTTTTGCATCGATGTTCATCAGGGACATTGGTCTAAAATTCTTTTTTTGTTGTGTTTCTGCCAGGCTTTGGTATCAGGATGATGTTGGCCTCATAAAATGAGTTAGGGAGGATTCCCTCTTTTTCTATTGATTGGAATAGTTTCAAAAGGAGTGGTACCAGCTCCTCCTTGTACCTCTGGTAGAATTTGGCTGTGAATCTGTCTGGTCCTGGACTTTTTTTGGTTGTTAGGCTATTAATTATTGCCTCAATTTCAGAGCCTGCTATTGGTCTCTTTGGGTTTTTGTTATTGTTGTTTCTCTAATTTGTTACTCATTAGATATTTAATAGTTGTACATTCTTCTAATTTGGGTTGTGGATTGATTTTACTTTTACTTTCCTATAGCATATTCTGGATTTTTTGTGGGGAATGGAAGTTTTAAGTGTACAAGAAGAGATGCAGATATAGATACTTTGTTCTTTTTAAATTATAAAATAATTGTTATAACCCCTATACTGAAGAATCTTCCTACTTTCTTTTTGGCATATCATGAGATCTTTAATCATGGATTTCTTTGTCTCAAAAATGTGTCTCTATGAACAATACATTGGGATACACTTTTTTAGTCACTAAATTATATTTAGCAGAAGTAAGTCAAATTTCTAAAGATTTAGGACATAAAAAACACCTAATGCTAAAAAGAAAATACAGGCTTTAATAACTTGCTAACTACCTAAAACATCTGAAGCATCTCTTATACTGTAGTAGGAATCATTTGCAGGAAAAAGATTGGCTTTTATCACTTAAAAGTCCATGAGTTCTACTTTTAAATACATATTTTAATTTTGTAAAATAATTATATTCTACCACAGTATATTCTATTGATTACAATAAAGATTAAGTCTCTGGCTGGGCATGGTGGCTCACACCTATAATCCCAGCACTTTGAAAGGCCGAGGCGGGTGGATCACTTGAGGCCAGGAGTTTGAGACCAGCCTGGCCATCATGGCGAACCCCCATCCCTACTAAAAATACAAAAATTAGCTGGGTGTGGTGGTACATGCCTGTAGTCCCAGCTACTTGGGGTGCTGAGGCACAAGAATCACTTGAACCCAGGAGGCGGAGGTTTCAGTGAGCTGAGATCACACCAGCCTGGGTGACAGAGTGAGACTCTGTCTTATTAATAATAATAATAATAATAATGATAGATTAAGTCCCTAAAAAATAGAACTTTTAAAAAACCACTTTATCTTAATTTCTGCCTCTAATATTTCTAAATCAGAATAAATATGAAATGGAAATAAATATTTACCTGGAAGAATTTAAAACAATGGGTTTCAAATGCCACTCCATGATCCAGTGCCATAATGACACTCGCATATTCTGCAGAGTTTAATAATACAAATTATTGCCCCCTTTCAACTACCCATCCAAAGACATTCTCATTCAGTAGCTCCAAAAGATTCAAGCATTTGATTGTGTCATTTTATCTCACACTCCCTTCCAAAAAGGGACTCCCCAAAGAGCTACACTCCCCAAAGAAGTGGCTCACATCCTTCCTAAAGCTGATTTCTTCATGTGGTTCTAAATCCTGTGTGTTCTTGCTTCAGGATCTTTTTCCTCCCACTCTTATCTCCCCCATCTCAATTAGGTTATGGTTTTGTTTCATTTCACTTTAAATTCTCATATGCCATTAACTCCCTCAAATGTTCACAAGTCTCTCATTTTTAAAACAAATTAACATTTTGCCTCTATTCCTTTTCTAGCTATTATTTTATTCCTGTATCATTTATCGTGCCCATTTTTTCTCAAATAAGTGATTTAAACATCCTATCTCTATCTCTTTGATGCCCAGAAGTCTGGCGTTTTTCCTAACTCTTTCATGCCAAATCCAGAGACTGTTTTTCATTCTCCTTTACTCTCCTGCTGCTGTTTCTCGTTTCTTCATGAAACTTTCTTTGTTTGCTTGGCTTCCATGGCATCCTACCATCCTGGCTCTTTTCTTAGCCTTTTGGATATGTCTTTTTCTGCCTTAGTCTCTCAATAAGGCTTCTTTCCCTGTAATGAGGACCACCAATACTCTAACCAGAGAGGGCTTCTCCTCCATAGATCATTCTCTGAGATCATCCATTCTTCTAACTTCTGTTGAGATGACTCACAAATCCTTATCTGTGATTCTTACTTATTCCTGATATTTTACCCATGTCACTATTATTTGATAGTTACTCTTAAGTTTCTCAAAACCAGAATCAAAATGCTGAAAAATAACAATGTTATCTTCCTTTACAAATAGATGCTTCTCCAGAAATAACAGAAACCCTTGAGTTATTCTATTATTATTATTTATAATTCGCCTACTACTAAGTAATTTTGAGGTATTTTTAATGTATTTTTTAAAAATACATCAAATCCAAAAAATAAAATAAACTTAGTGTGTGTCATGAAGAGAAGTAAGTATAACAGAAATGACTTTGGTTAACCAATCTTAAAATGCTCTTTGAAAATGCAAAAAAAAAAAAAAATTTAAAACATCTACAAAAGTATATATAAAAACAGTTTACAAATATTGAAAAAAGGTAAGTTTATTTACACATTTTTCCAGCAAATCATGAACTTCTGAAAGGCATTTTCCTATATCACTTGTTTTTTTTTTTACATATTCTGAGTATCAAGATATGCATAATAATATAAAATTGGCAACATGGCATTCATTAAAGAAAAAAACATTACAATCTCTTAAGCTAAATCGTAAATTCTCATTTTATCAATTTTAATAATGTTAAAATGTAAATTTTGATTGAGATACAAGCTGTGTTAACTATGGCATTCCAAAGTCAGGTGCTGGACCAAGATTGCAATTTTCAAAAGAAGTATCTAAAAACCACGTAATTCTTAAACCCTACATCAGATCGATATTACTGGCATAATAAACATAATAAAAATTGAGAGCAGATTTTTGCAGAGCTTCTGTCCATGATGAACCTCCAAATCACAATAAAAGGGAGCGGTATGTAGGTGCCTGATCCTTACCTTTCAGTTAAATATATGGCCCTCAAGGTTTCAAAGTGATATAGTACAATGGCATCTGAGTTTTGACTAGAAAATCTAAAAAATGAGAGGGTGGCTATTCAGTTGTTCTGATGGAGAGAGCTGTGATAGAATCAGTCTATACTCCTAGAATTTCTTTGGTCAAAGAATGTATATTTGCCATGACCCATATGTGGGTCATGTTTGAGAGAGTGCTGGTGGGGTCATCTTAAGTCTGGTCCAGAAGAGCCACCTGAAGAGGAAACAAGACCTCAGAAGAAACCGTGTCACCAGATGCATATAGACTGAAGAAGGAATAAGTGGCTACTTAGAATCAAGATATGTTTCTCTTTGTTAAAGAAACAGAAGGTGAGTGAGTCAAAAGATGGAGGAGAAAGTGCCCACAAGATAGTGAATCAGCTTTAAACATGAGTCCAGTTTAAAACAATAGCAGTCAGGTAAAAATTTTCTTGTTCTTTTACCTCTTCTTCACCACTGCAACCCCGTTTGGGTCAGTAACTGTACCTGGAACACTGGTGAGAAGGGGTAAAAGCACAGGATGGGAAAGAGAGACAGCTGGCCTTACCCTTCTTTCTCATATTGAGGCAACTGGCCTGCAATAACAGAAGAAGCCTCAACTTTAAATTAAGGTTGTAGTTTTGACTATTACACTGAATTGCCAGACATATTAAGTGGTGAACTGAAACCGTGTTTGTACTTTAAAACAATAGGGTTTTCTATACCTAAAAGTGACCTGAAAAGTCATGAGACATAAATGAAATTCATCCAGGTGTAAGGGGAAGTTGGGCTCACTGAAGTGCACACTGAATACACACCACAATTTGTGTTTGTCTTCATGGAAAGGCTATATACTCATACATGTATACACACACACGATGCAAAATGCATACAAAACTACATCATGGTGTTAATTCTTCAAATTTCATTTAATAAGTTATGTAATTCAAAGTTCAATTGACACACATCACGAAAATGTAATGCACTGCTCTTTCAAAGAAACTCCACAACTCAAAACTTCTACTCTTAAATTATGAGAATTTGTAAAAGGATTTATTATTACCAACTGTTCCTTCATTATAAATGAAAAGAAATTAAACTTGGGATGCAGTCAATAGATTTTGTTGCTAGATGAAATGAATACATTAAAAGTTTCATTTTAACGTAACATTTGTGAAGGCAAGTCCTGAAAAAAACAAGCAAAGCTAAAGATTACTTTAAAAAAAATTTTTTTTTTTTAATTTTGAATGACTTACATTAGCAGTACAACAAAGGTATACATGTGAAAGATACTACAAAGAATCAGGTTTATTCTTGTTTTTAAGAATCCTCAGCTCCCCTATCCAATCAAGGATATCTGCTTTCTTATCTAGCTCAGCAAAAAGATTTATAATTCCATCACAGTGCCTAATTTCCTTTTACCAAGTCTGTGGTATTCACTGTAATAGACTATAGAAACAATTCATTAGACAAGCTTACAATGGGACTTGTTCCCATTACCTATACTTTACAAGAATGAATTTGGAGGAGATGCAAAATGAAAAGGCAAATCATGGCCAAATTGAGAGCTAACCATTGAAAACCCTGAAACTCTGTACTTGGTGATATGTAAGAGTTAGCAACTAACAGTTACTGCAGAAAATATTTTATGCTTGTACTTTTATCAAGAGTTATATACATTAGGAAAAAAACCTTTCAATATCACATTGTAAACACCAAGTAATCCTACTCTACTGAATTATTTTTGCAACATCTCTTCAGAGGGTTTTAATGTACAATTATAACTTTTACAGATACAACAAGTTGAACAAGTTTGTAATAATACCTTTGACTCCTTCTCCAATATTTACACGTAGCCAGTACTGTCTTTAATCTTCCTCCTTTCTCCATTTGCTTTCCTATTTATCTTTGTGCTTTTCATTGGCATTTTCAACTCAGAGGACAAGAACATCTGAGTACATATTTTCATTCCCCTATGTAAATTCCTCAAAGAGCAGGAACAATATCATATTTATATTTGTAACCCTCACTACTCTTAGCTCAATGTTTTGCACATATTATATTCCCAAAGCATATTTGATGACTTACTCTAAGATGAGAGGACCCTTCCTAACCTGAACCACAGTTCCCAAGTAGCTGGGATTACAGGCATGCACCACCATGCCCGGCTAATTTTTGTATTTGTAGTAGAGACAGAGTTTCACTATGTTGGCCAGGTTGGTCTCGAACTCGTGACCTCGTGATGGGCCCATCTCAGCCTCCCAAGCCAACCTGGATTTCTGACCATTGCCAGAAGCCAGGCTCTGGTGATGCTATCTTCTGTGTCTTTGCCAAAATGATTGTCTGCATCATAACACTTGGCTTTCCTATAAATAATGGTCACTTATCTAGACTTTCACTAGACTCCTTGAAGGTCAGTCTCCCTACAATAATCTACTCTGGAACTTTCCTATGGCCCACTCGCCACAGCCCAGCAGACTGTTCCCAAAATCCTTGGTCTGAATTATCTCATTCCAAACTCAAGCATGCCTATCAGAAAGGCATTCTGCTTTATGCAAACCGATGAAAGGTGCCTGCCAGCTTCATATCCTAAGCATTTGTTTTATGATCCAGGTAAATGCATTTATCATTATATAGTATTTATGCATTAAAGTCTTAATTATAGAAAATTTACAGCATGAAACGTGAGCAGAAAATTAGCTCCTTTTACTTGCCCATTACATTTTATGACAGTTATTCTGTCCATGTCAGAAAAGAAAATGATTTTAGCTTCTCAGAAATAAATGACTCACACAGAGTATGTGGTCAGTACAGATTTTTTAAAAAAACAAACCATATTTTAAAACAGATGCTGTGATTGTTGTATATCATTTTATATTTTAAAAGCATCAATTTGAATTGGGTTTAGGAAGAAGTTACAGTCTCTAGCCCATAAAAGGTTGTTTGTATACCAACTTATTATAAACATTCTTATTCTTAAAATTTATAACTTCTAAAGATTTTTCAAGGAATGACTTGTTTCCTTTAAAAAAAACTCCAGTGTTTCCCATATTTTCACCTATCTATTCGCACCAAACTCCAGCTTAAGAATCTAAAAGTCAGTCCCGCACCAAGTGGCTCATTTGATAAGTTGCACAACCTTAACACTGTTAAACAATTATCATTTCTTTTTAAAAAATAATGCACAATTGCCTGATTTCTACACATATCAAGAGTATTACACAAAAGTGTACATGGATAACTCTTAACAAATTTTGTTCAAAGAAATCTTTCTAGCTTATGTCTCCTGGCCATTTCAATTCAATGTAACTTGTCCATTTTAATGTTTAATTATGCTGCCAATATGTTTATAGTTCCAGAATTACCATTCTATGTTCCCAACCCCATTCTATTAAGGGTTCACTATCCTAAGGGAAGAATCTAAAACTTAAAAATATTAATCAGAAAAAAACTGTATTAGAAGATTTACTATTGGAGCCTCTAGAGCTACAAACAATCCAAAATACTTCTTAAATACTTGGCTATAGGCCAAGCTCATTACATTTCTGTATTGACTCAAACACTTTCATTGGCATTACCATAGTAAATTTGCAGATGGAAACAGTATAACTTTTTACAGAAAGTTATACAGAAACTACATTACAGAAAGTTAAACAGAAAATATATTTGAATAATTGAATACTATTGGTCTTAACCATATATTCAGGATTTACAACATGTGAACTATTATATTGAGTACTTCCTATGCATAATATCACTTGAATCTCATAGAAACCCAGTGGTATAGGTATTATTAATTCCATTTCACAGATAAAGGAACTAAAGTTTAGATTCTAAACAGGGGCAGGATCACATAGCCAAAATAAATGGTTAAAAAAAGGTGTGGATTCAAACCCATACCAATTTGATGCCAAAGTCTACTCTCTTAATTCATAAAACACATTGTTTCCCTAAATCTACCTAATCCACACTTATTGTTTTAGAAGAAGTCATTGTGAATACAATTATGACATATCAATAAAAAATATGAAAAAGAGAGAAGTCTTTGTGGAAATGAAAAACTCTTCAATGTTATATTATTGAACTGCTTTAATGGTCTGCATCAATAAGTATTCTTCTGGCTTCTTTCAGAGTGCAGCATCTTAAGAGTTTGGCCCAAAATAATCAGACATTCACTGGATAGAAAGTAGAACATCTTAATTATCACCATCACAGTGGAACACAGAATTACTGCAAAGGATGACTTTGCAAGCAACAAACTTAAAAATGCCTGGGCTTTTGCCAAACAAGTGGATTACATGCTTATTCATTTTAAGAAAGAAAACAGATATAGCATGAAACTAGAAAGCAATGAGATCAGAGTTGACAAGTAAACCAGTGAAATTAAAGTATCTTGAGTCTTCTAACTGGTCATCCATTATTTACAATAAAACTTGGCTGAAAAATGGGATCAAACAGAGAAAACATTAGAAACCTAGATGTCTAAATGCCCCAGATATACACTTAGGATTAGATATATTTGTATATTACTACATATAACGTACAAATTTTTATTAAAGAAATTTCAGAAGTGTGACTGTATAATAGAAAATGCAAGCTGTCCATTCTAAGAAACTTCTGATCCAGATTGAAAGGAAGTTATCTTCATCAGACCGCAAGTGCATTGAAGAGCTGGCCAATGCTTTGCATTTTGGTTCTAGGTGGTTGTGAGTTCTCTGCTGAACACCTTCCTAGATAATTAAACTTTTCTTCTCTTGCTCTCACTTCCTTCACACTTTAGTGTAGAGGCAGTGACACAGACGGTGTTAACCTTCACCTGTCTCAGGAAGAAGGCCTTTCATATCTGCTTTAAATAACTAGATCTGAAACAACAGGCCCACCAGACAATGTTAGTCCATTCACCTATCTTGAGAGTGTCGGCATTTTAAAATAAGACAAGAAGGCTGGTTTATAAATACGACAAGCAGGAAAGGTGAACCCACAATTTTCAAAGCAAGACAGAACTTCCAGCATGTTTTACCCACTACCATCTCATTCAATCATTCAACTGGCAGTGCCAGGGGAAACATAAACTCTTCCTGTGATATATTCTTGGCTTTGCAAAGTCTTAGTTCTAGGACGCAGTAGGAAAAATAGGAACACAATAAACTGAAGCATTATTAAAGTTTTCTGCCTGACAGAACGCATATATACCAGAGCTCGTTTGATTCATCAAAGTTCTGAGTTAGAGTAAATTACCCCTTTTTGGTCTGTTTTCCAATAAAACATTATCTATAACAAGTAGCATCAAGCCCTTTTTTCAGAAAACTCTGAGTTCCAGAAAGGATATTGATTTATCTAACGGACTACAAGCTAAGCAGCAATGTTCGAACTAGAAAGTAGGCTCCTAGTGATTTCACACTTGGCAAAGTAGAACTGATGTATAGGAAGTAGATGTAGACTTCCGGAATTTAAGAAAACTACATTTCACAGAGGCAAATCCAGTGACAGATTCTGCTATGATCCAGTCAGTATATGTATTCAGGACCAGTAATGTCTTCATCCATACTTTAAACCCTAGTACCATCCATGCTTTAAACCCTAGTGCCACTCAATATATTTTCTTTCAAAAATAAGTTTCACAGCCAGGTCCAGTGGTGTGACCTGTAGTACCAGCTACTCAGGAGGCTGACACAGGAGGGCTGCCTGAGCCCAAGAGTTCAAGACCAACCTGGGAAGCATAGTGAGACCCCATCTCAAAAAATAAAATAAAAATAAGTGTCACATCACTCTGGTAGTGTTTTCTTGTTGTTGTTGTTTGTTTGTTTGTTTTGAGATGGAGTCTCGCTCTGTCACCCAGGCTGGAGTGCAATGGCGCAGTCTTGGCTCACTACAACCTCCGCCCCTCAGGTTCAAGTGATTCTCCTGCATCAGTCTCCCAAGTAGCTGGGACTACAGGCACATGCCACCACACCTGGCTAATTTCTGTATTTTTAGTAGAGACAGGGTTTCACTATGTTGGTCATGCTGGTCTTGAACTCCTGACCTCATGATCCGCCCGCCTCAGCCTCCCAGAGTGCTGGGATTACAGGCATGAGTCACCATGCCAGGCCTCTGGTAGTGTTAATGAAGCTCATAACATAAACCTATGAGAAATAATTACCTATCTCCCCAAATTATTAAAATAGATGTGTATATAATATGAACTGTTTCCAATCTCCAGAAATGCAACAACAAAGAAATGTATCTAGTTTATAACAGAAATACATTCAGTGAATTCTTGGGTCATTTGGTGGCTGAAGATCCAGAACCCCTGGGTTAATTTAGGGATACTTGTTTCTCTTTGTTTTCTCTCCAGTTTCTCATCATTTTTTCTTATTTCACTACTCTTCCTTAGAGGGTGGATAAGGGAAAATTTGTGAAACTCAAATGAGTCAGTTTTAACTCTTTGAGGCTATTACATATCATAAAATATAAACAAAGAGTTATATTATTTTCTTATTATTTGTAAGATTGTATTATCTGTGTTATATATCACCACCACCACTTTCCATTGATAATCACCAACTACTTCTTGGCATTTTTTTTTCTGTCTACCTCATCAGTTGAATTTTAGATCTGATCATTCTCAATCTGTCATTAAGCATACAAACACAATACTTCACAATGTAAACATAATTAGGATTCCATCATCTACTTTTAGCTTTAATAAATACATTCAAGGAAAACACCCAGGTATGGTAAAAGAAAAACAATTTGGTTAAAAGCAAGGGAAAATTAAAAACTGGAGAGAGAAAACAAGAAACACTGAGATGAAGATGATATGGTGAAGGGAAGAATTTTTTTAAAAGGCAGACAGTTGTAAATAAAATTAAACAAAACACACACCCAAAGATATTTTAAAAAGCTAAGCTTTCAGTCACGTTCAAAAGACAATGATGACACTGCTCTTCACAAGGAAATGTGGACTTCATGGGGAGCAACATACTAACAATAATTTATATAGCCGAAGTCTGAGGAAGCCAGCTGATAACAATGGCTCGAAGGACAATACTTCCCAACTCAGAAAGACAAGAAACCAACAGAATCATTTAGATTCTCACAAAATCAACCAAAATGTCCCTTTAACGTTCCAGTGCAAACTCTCTATAACTTCAATGCATATTCTGATACTTTTTCCTTTCAGCGTGAAGAGGACTTAAATTTCAAATCAATCAACTTACATTAAAATTTAATTCTCAAATTTACTCTTCATTAACAACCTAGAAAATAGTAAAAGAAAATTTAAACATCATCTATTCTAATGTGTATCTCAAACAAAACACAATTTAAAACACGTGGTGTCATAAATGACAATCTCCTTTAAAGACAGACTTACAAAATAAGCTAATGATGTAAGTAAGCCCTCTGTGTGTAAGGGAAGAGGATGGGAGTGGGTAATGAGGTAATAAGAAGTTAGGTCAAAACATCAATTATAGTTATACAGAAGAAAGAGATTGTGAATTAAATTTTAAAGTAATTCACTCTTCAAAATAATTTTTTAAAATAGAATAACTTATCAAAATTTATAAAACCAACTCCTACTACATTTTTGAATATATGTATCAGGTTTCTGGTTCAAAACACCTCCCAATTCTCTAAAACACACACACACATACATTAACACAAAAGTCAAAAGCCTTATGACTGCATTAGCATAATGCAAACTGTGAAAAAGTACTCAACAGAGAATTAAACCTAGCTACCTCAGGGAAAATGGGAGCTAAGGGGATAAGAAGAAAGGAAAAATAATTAAATTTTTATATATAAATATTTGATTTTAAAAAATTTATTATAAATGCATGTGTTACTTTTATAACAAAAAGGGTACTTTTAAAAGGAAAAAAATGAAACTATAAGGTTTCTAGAGGAATACATAGGGTACATATATATTAATACTCTTTAAGTAGGAAAGGTAATACCAAAAACCCAGAAGTCACCAGTGAAATGAGTAATAAGTATAGTGATCAAAAAAAAAATAATTATACTGCATTAAAAGTACCATAAAAAGTCAAAACCAAATAGGCATAAACCAGGGAAATATTTTCATTGGAAGTAAGACAAATTTCTAAAATTGACATTGTACACAAAAAATCAAGAAAAAATTATATAGTCTAACCAAAAAATTAAAAAGGCTATGTACAAGAAGGTATTGGCAAAAGAAACACAAACAGCAAGAAAACATGAAATATGAGCAATCTCATTCCCAACACAAGAAATACAAATGAAAAAGCCAATATATACCAGATAGATATATGGACCAATAGAGTTCAGAACTAACCCAAACATCTATGGTCTATTGATCTGTGAAAAGGACGTAAAAATCATTTAATAGGGAAATAACAATTTGTTCAATATATGGTGACAGGACAACTAAATATCTAATGCAAAAGTATAAAATTGAGCCCCTCCCTCATAAACATATATAAAATTCAAAGTGGATCAAAAATATAAATAAAAAGCTATAAAACTCTTAGAAGACATAGGGAAAATCTTAATGATTTTGGTTTTGGCATAAAGTTTTAGACTTGATTCCAAACACATGAGCAACAAAAACAACAGATAAATTGAACTTCATAAAAATTAATTTTTTTGCATATCAAAAGACACTATCAAGAAAATGAAAAGAAAATGCACAGAATTTGACAAAATATTTGCAAATCATATATCTGATAAGGGTCTAGGAGCCTGAAAATGTAAGGAACTCTTAGAAGCTTACAATAAGGCCAAGCACAGTGGCTCACACCTGTAATCCCAACACTTTGGGAGGTCGAGGTGGGCGGATCACCTGAGGTCAGGAGATCGAGACTATCCTAGCTAACACAGTGAAACCCTGCCTCTACTAAAAAATACAAAAAATTTGCCAGGTGTGGTGGAACACGCCTGTAGTCCCAGCTACTTGGGAGGCTGAGGCAGGAGAATTGAGTGAACCCCAGGAGGTGGAGGTTGCAGTGAGCCGAGATGACACCACTGCACTCCAGTCTGGGCGAAAGAGCAAAACTCCGTTTAAAAAAAAAGAAAAAAAAAAGGAAAAAGAAACCCACGATAAAAAGACAAACAACCCAATTAAGATTAAATAGATATACCTGAAAAACAATATACTTCCATTTGGCCAACAAGCAAATGAAAAGATGTCCAACATCATTATTCACTTGGGAAATATAAGTTAAAACCACAATGAGATACTATTTCACACCCACTGGGATAGCTATAATTTTAAAAACAAGCAAATAAGTAAACAGAAAAACAAGAGCTGGTGAGGATGTGGAAAAACTGGAACCCTTGTATATTGCTGGTAGGAATGTGACATGGTACCGTTGTTGTAGAAAACAACTTGTTGGTCCCTTAGTAAAAGGTTAAACATAGAATTACTATATAAACCAGCAATTCCGCTCCTAGGTACATATCAAAAAAAAATTGAAAATGAGTGTTCAAACAAATACTTGCACACAAATGTGCACAATAGCAATATTCACAACAGCCAAAAGGTGGAAACAATGCAAATGCCTATCATTGGATGAATGGATAAACACAATGTGGTATTTTTCCAAACAATAGAATATTAGCCATAAAAAGGAATGAAATCCTGATATAGGCTACTATGTGGATAAACGTCAAAAATATTATGCTAACTCAATGAAGCCTAAGAAAAGAAAGATGAATATTGTATTATTCCATTTATATGAAATATATAAAATAGGTAAGTCCATAGAGACAGAAAGCAAATTAGTAGTTGCCATGGGGATGGAAGGGAGGGGATAGTGGGGAGTGACAGCATAATTAATACAGAGTCATGTTTGGGATGATAAAAATGTTTTGATACTAGATAAAGCTGATGATTGCACAACAATGCACAACAATGTGAATGTACTAAATGCCACTGAATTGTACACTTTATAATAGTGAATTTTGTTATATGAACCTCACCTCAACTATATATACTTATACATTTGATATATATTTGATATATGATATCATTTGATATATTTATATATCTATATTTATACATTCTTATATATTATGTTTATAATATATAATATATAATGTATATTATATGTTATATAATGTATATTATACATACTATATTTATATGTTATATAAATATATATAATTATATCATATATCAAATATGTATCAATATATAATATATATAAAATAATATAATATATAATATATAAATATATATGAAAGATAAATATATATTTGACATATATTTCACTTATCAGGTTGGAAAACAGTAGTATATATTTATACATAATATCTATATTTATATATTATTTTATATATTATATATATTTATAAATATAAATATATTTATATATTATTTTATACATATAATATATATGTAATTTTAAAAATATCAATAATAGTAATAAAGATATACAATAATATAATAAAGATATAATGTGTATATCAAATATACACATTTCATTGCCCAGGTAATAAGCATAATACTTCATAGGTAGTTTTTCGATCCTCACCATCCTCCTATCCTTCATCCCTTCACCCTCCAGTAAGTCGGCCCCAGTATCTGTTGTTCCTTTTTTTTTTTTTTTTTTTTTTTTGGAGATGAAGCTTCACTCTTATTGCCCAGGCTGGAGTGCAATGGCAAGATCTCGGCTCACTGCAATCTCCACCTCCCAGGTTCGAGCTGAGGCCTCCCTCTGCCTCCCAAAAGCTGGGATTAAAGGCTTCCACCACGACACGTGGCTAATTTTTTGTATTTTTAGTAGAGACAGAGTTTCATCATGTTGGTCAGGCTAGTCTTGAACTTCTGACCTCAGGTGATCCACCCACCTCAGCCTCCCAAAGTGCTGGGATTACAGGTGTGAGCCACTGCGCCCAACCTTGTTGTTCCCTTCTTTATGTCCCTATGTACTCCATGTGTAGCTCCTACTTATAAGTGAGAACATGTGGTATTTGGTTTTCTGTTCCTGTGTTAGTTCACTTAAGATGATGCCCTTCAGCTCCATCCATGTTGCTGCAAAGGGCATGATCTTCTTCTTTTTTATGGATATGTAGTAGTCCATGGTGTACATTACATTTTCTTTATCTAGTCTGTTATTGATGGGCACTTCGGTTGATTCCACATCTTTACTATTGTGAATAGTACTGCAGTGAATATGTATGTGCATGTGTATTTGCGGTAGAATGACTTAAATTCCTTTGGGTACGTGCCCAATAATAGGATTGCTGGGGCAAATGGTAATTCTGTTTTAAGTTCTTTGAAAAATCTCTAAACTGCTATCCACAATGGCTGAACGAATTTGCATCCCCACAAGCAGTGTAAAAGTGTTCCCTTTTCTCTGCAACCTCACAAGCATTTATTTTTTGAGTTTTTAAAAAAGGCCATTCTGACTGCTAAGAGATGGTATCTTATTGCGGTTTTGATTTGCATTTCTCTAATGATCAGTGACGTCAAGCATCTTTTCACATGCTTCTTGGTCAAATGTATGTCTCTGTTTGAAAAGTATCTGTTCATGCCCTTTGTCCATGTTTTAATGGGGTTGTTTTATGCTTATAAATTTGTTTAGGTTCCTTATATATTCTAGATATTAGACTGTTGTCATATGCATAATTTGCAAATATTTTCTCCCATTCTGTAGGTTGTCTGTTTACTCTGTCGATAGTGTCCTTTGTTGAGCAAAAGCTCTTTAGTTTACTTAGGTCCCATTTGTCAATTTTTGTTTTTGTTGCAATTGCTTTTGGCATGTTTCTCATGAAATCTTTGCCAGGCTCTATGTCCAGAATGGTATTTCCTAGGTTATCTTCCATGACTTTTAAAGTTTTAGGTTTCACATTTAAGTCTATAATCCATCTCGCACTGATTTCTGTATATGGTATAAGGAAGGGGTCAAGTTCCAATCTTCTGCATATGGCTAACCAGTTATTCCAGCACCATTTATTGAATAGGGACTCCTTTCCCTTTTGCTTGTTTTTGTCGACAGTGTTGAAGATCAGATGACTGTAAATATGCAGCATTATTTCAGGGCTTTCTGTTCTGTTCCATTGGTCTATGTGTCTGTTTTTATACAGGAATTATGCTGTTTTGATTTCTGTAGCCTTGCAGTATAGTTTGAAGTCAGGTGCTGATACCTCTGGCTTTTATCTTTTTGCTTTGGATTACCTTGGCTACTCAGGCTGTTTTTTGGTTCCACGTGAATTTTAAAATAGCATTTTCTAATTCTGTGAAGAATGTCACTAGCAGTTTGATAGAAATAGCATTGACTCTATAAATTGCTTTCTGGAGTACAGTCATTTTAACAATATTGATTCTTCCTGTCCCTGAGCATGGAATGTTTCACATACATTGAACCAATCTTACATCCCAGGGATAAAGCCTATTTGATCATGGTGGATTACATTTTTGATGTGCTGCTGGATTCAGTTTGCTGGTATTCTGTTGAGGAATTTTGCCTCCATGTTCATCAAAGATATTGGCCTGAAGTTTTTTTTGTTGTGTCTTTGCCAGGTTTTGCTATCAGGATGATGCTGGCCACACAGAATGAATTAGGCAGGGGTCACACCTCATTTTTGGGGGGATAGTTTCAGTAGGAATAATAACAGATCTTCTTTATACATCTGGTATTTTGCTCGTTCAGCTGTGAATTCGTGTGGTCCTGGACTTTTTATTGGTTAGCAGGCTTTTTATTACTGATTCAATTTCAGATCTTGTTATCAGTCTTTTCGGTGATTCACTGTCTTCCTGATTCAGCCTTGGGAGGTTGTATATGTCTAGGAATTTATCCATTTCTTCTAGGTTTTCTAGTTTGTGTACATAGAGGTATTCACAATAGTCTCTGTGGGATCAGAGGTAAAGTCACCTTTGTCATTTCTGATTGTGTTTATTTGAATCTTCTCTTTTTTGTTTATTAGTCTAGCTAGTGGTCTATCTTATGATTTTTTTAAAAAAACTAACTTCTGGATTAGTTTTGCTTTTTTTTTTTTTTTTTTTAGCATCTCAATTTCCTTCAGTTCAGCTTTAATTGTGGTTATTTCTTCTCTTCTGCTAGCCTTGGGGTTGGCTTTTCCTTGCTTCTCTAGTTCCTCTAGCTATGATGTTAAGTTGTTAATTTGAGATCTTTCTAACTTGTTGATGTGGGCATTTCGTGCTATAAACCCCTCTTAACACTGCCTTAGCTATGTCCCAGAGACTCTGGCATGTTGAATCTTTATTCTCAGTAGGTTCAAATAATTTCTTGATTTCTGCCTTAATTTCACTATTTACCCCAAAGTTATTCATGAGCAGGTTGTTAAATTTCCGTGTAATTATATGGTATTGAGCGATTTTCTCAGTATTGATTTTTATTTTTATTACACTGTGGTCAAAGAGTATGGTTAGTATGATTTTGTTTTTTCTTTAATTTGCTGAGGATTGTTTTACATCCAATTGTGTAGTTGATTTTAGAGTGTGTGTCATGTGCAGATAAGAAAAATGTATATTCTGTTGATTTTGGGTGGAGTATTCTGTATCCATTAGGTCCTTTTGGTCAAGCGTGAAGTCCAGTTCCTGAATATCTCTGTTTTCTGCTTTGATGATCTGTCTAATACTGTCAGCTGGCAGCAGGGGGGATTGTTTCAATTTCCCACTATTATTGCACGGTTATCTAAGTCCCTTTGTAGATCTCTAAGAACCTGCTTTATGAATCTGGGTATTCTGTGTTGGTGCATATATATTTAGGATAGTTATATCTTCTTACTGAATCGAGCTCTTTACCATTATGTAATGCCCTTCTTTGTCTTTAAAATTTGTTGTTGCTTTCAAGTCTGCTTGGTCTGAAATTCGAATAGCAACTTTTGCTTTTTTCTGTATTCAATTTGCTTGCTAAATTTTTCTCCATCCCTTAACTTTGACCCTACTGTGTCACTGCATGTGAGATGAGTCTCTTAAAGATAGCATACCATTGGGTCTTGCTTCTTTATCCAACTTGCCACTCTGTGCCTTTTAATTGGGCCATTTAGCCCATTTACATTCACAATTTGTATTCATATGTATGAATTTGATTCTGTCATCATGTTGCTAGCTGGTTGTTATGCACCCTGTTTATGTGGTTGCTTTATGGTGTCGTTGGCCTATGTACTTTAGCGTGTTTTTGTAGTGGCTGGTAATGGTCTTTCCTTTACATATTTAGTGCTCCCTTCAGGACCTCTGATAAGGCAGATCTGATAGTAATAAATTCTCTTAGCATTTGCTTGTCTAAAAATGATCTTATTTCTCCTTCACTTCTAAAGCTTAATTTAGCTGGATATAAAATTCTTTTATTTATTTTTTATGAGTATAGGCCCCCAATCTCTTCTGGCTTGAAGGTTTTCTGCTGAAAGGTCTGCTGTTAGCCTGATGGGGTTCCCCTTATAGGTGACCGGCCCCTTCTCTCTAGCTGCCTTTAACATTTTTTCTTTTATTTTGACTTTGGTGAATCAGGTGACTATGTGTCTTGGGGATGGTCATCTTGTGTAGTATTTCACCAGGGTTCTCTGCATTTCCTGAATTTGAATGTTGGCCTCTCTAAGGAGGTTGAAGAAATTTTCATGTACCATATCCTCAAATATGTTTTCCAAGTGCTTGCTTTATCTCCTTCTCTTTCAGGGACACAAATGAGCCATATATTTAGTCATTTTACATAATCCCATATTTCTCAGAGGTATTGTTCATTCTTTTTTTATTTTTGCCTGAGTTATTGCAGAGAACAGGTTTTCAAGCTCTGAGATTCTTTCCTTGGCTTTATTGATTTTGCTGTTAATACTTGCAATTGTATTCTGAAATTCTTGAATTGAGTTGTTCAGCTCTATCAGCTCATTTTGTTTCTCTTCTTAAAATGGCCATTTTGTCTTTCACATCCTATATTGTTTTATTGTGTTTCTTAGAATCCTTGGATTGGAATTCAGCTTTCTATTGAATGTTGATAATCTTTATTCCTATCCATATTCTGAATTCTATGTCTGTCATTTCAGGCATTTCAGCCTACCTGAAAACCATTGCCAGGAAACTAGTGCAGTCATACACAGGTAAGAAGACACTCTGGCTTTTTGAGTTGTCAGAATTCTTGTGCTGGTTCTTTCTCATCTATGTGGGCTGATGTTTCTGTTCCTTCAATCTTTGAAGTTTTTGTCCCTTTGGATGAGTTTTGTTTTGTTGTTTTTGTTTCTGTGTTGGGGTTGCTGTTGTTGTTTGTTTTGCTTTTATCTTCTTCGATGTCCTTGGGAGTTTGATTGTGGCATAAGGTGGGTTCTGTTTACTGGCTTTGTTTCTGGTAAAATTTTTGTTGGAGGGAGGAATCAAGGGTATCTCAGCACTCCTGGGCTGCCTGCTCTAACTCAATGGGGTTGCTATCGATTCCCTGGCTTTGTTTTCCCCTCTGCTTCAAGGTTCGGAATCTGCTGCACTGGAAAAGCCAAGATGTTCCTAGATTGCTGGCCACAACATTCAGAAGGGTGATGCCAGCCAAAGTGCTTTGTTAGGCAGTGGCAAGGGGATCTGTGCTCGGTCACTCATGCCAGCAGCAGTGGCAGTGCAGTGGGTTGGATACTGGTTGGCTGGGGCGGGGTTCTGGCACACCTGGGGCTGACAGCTCCATGTCAGCAGTGGCAGCAATGGAGGTGGGTGAGTGAGGTGGGAGAGGGGGAGCTGAGCAACTGGGGTCCATGTGCAGTGGTGTCAGCACAGGGACAGAGCACTGGCGAGCATAGGACTGCCTACCTCTGTGTGCTGATTCTTGCCAGTGGCAGTGGTGGTGTTGGTCAGGGAACAGGGCTGCCAGTGTCTGGGCATGTTTGCACTGGAAATGGTGGTGCAGCAGCATGGCAGCAGGAGAGGTAGGCATGCTCCTACCAGCAGCAATGGCGTTGTGGGGTGCATGCGCACCCACATGCCGGTGGAGAAGGGGAGGTGAGGTCTGCCTACACATGTGTCCCAGCAAAGCATTGGGGGTGGCCGCGGGTAAGTACATGGAACCAAAAAAGAGCCTGCATTGCCAAGACAATCCTAAGCCAAAAGAACAAAGCTGGAGGCATCATGCTACCTGACTTCAAACTATACTACAAGGCTACAGTAACCAAAACAGCATGGTACTGGTACCAAAACAGATATACACCAATGGAACAAAACAGAGCCCTCAGAAATAATACCATACATCTACAACCACCTGGTCTTTGACAAACCTGACAGAAACAAGAAATGGAGAAAGGATTCCCTATTTAATAAATGGTGCTGGGAAAACTGGCTATCCATATGTAGAAAACTGGCTATCCATATGTAGAAAACTGAAACTGCATCCCTTCCTTACACCTTATACAAAAATTAATTCAAGATGGATTAGAGACTTAAATGTTAGACCTAAAACCATCAAAACCCTAGAAGAAAACCTACGCAATACCATTCAGGACACAGGCATGGGCAAGGACTTCATGACTAAAACACCAAAAGCAATGGCAACAAAAGCCAAAATTGACAAATGGGATCTAATTAAACTAAAGAGCTTCTGCACAGCAAAAGAAACTACCATCAGAGTGAACAGGCCACCTACAGAATGGGAGAAAATTTTTGCAATCTACCTGACAAAGGGCTAATATCCAGAATCTACAAAGCACGTAAGCAAATTTACAAGAAAAAATCAAAAACCCCATCAAAAGTGGGCAAAGGCTATGAACAGACACTTCTCAAAAGAAGACATTTATGCAGCCAACAGAAGCATAAAAAAATGCTCATCATCACTGGCCATCAGAGAAACGCAAATCAAAACCACAATGACATACCATCTCACACTAGTTAGAATGGCCATCGTTAAAAAGTCAGGAAACAACAGGTGCTGGAGAGGATGTGGAGAAATAGGAACACTTTTACACTATTGGTGGGACTGTAAACTAGTTCAACCATTGTGGAAGACAGTGTGGCGATTCCTCAAGGATCTAGAACTAGAAATACCATTTGACCCAGCCATCCCATTACTGGGTTTATACCCAAAAGATTATAAATCATGCTGCTATAAAGACACATGCACATGTATGTTTACTGTGGCACTATTCACAATAGCAAAGACTTGGAACTAACCCAAATGTCCATCAGTGACAGACTGGATTAAGAAAATATGACACATATACACCATGGAATACTATGTGGCCATAAAAAAGGATGAGTTCATGTCCTTTGTAAGGACATGGATGAAGCTGGAAACCATTATTCTGAGCAAACTATCACAAGGACAGAAAACCAAACACCACATGTTCTCACTCATAGGTGGGAATTGAACAATGAGAACACTTGGACACAGGATGGGGAACATCACACACCAGGGCCTGTTGTGGGATGGGGGCGGGAAGGGATAGCATTAGGAGACATACCTAATGTAAATGACGAGTTAACAAGTGCAGCCCACCAACATGGCACATGTCTACACATGTAACAAACCTGCACATTGTGGACCTGTACCCTAGAACCTAAAGTATAATTATAATAATAATAATAAAAAGAAAACTCACTGCCCCGTTGAAGGAAATCAGCAGGAAAGCTGGCCAGGGTCATGAGTGGAAAAGAGTTACCCACAGGAAATTAGAATCCCAGTCTCCGGTATACAATTAAGTATAAGGTCTAAAGTTTCATACATATATAGCATAGGAATTACAAATGAAAATTCAACTAAAAAACTGGTCTAGAATCAGAAATATCCCTGGAGTCAAATAAAATCTAAAAATATCTTACAAAATACATCTACAACTCCCACCATACTGAATTCCCATGGAAAACAATCTTTATTGATGGCAAGCATAGTAAGAAAAAATTAGAAGCCATACCAACAGAAAAAGTTACTTGCTAATGAACAGAAGAAATTATATCCTAAGAAATAAAACCAAAACAATCTGAGTATTAATATAAGCATATTTAAAACGTTTTCGTAAGGGTATATAAATCAAGGAAAAGACAATGTAAAAAGGTGAATTCCAGAAAGAACTTTAAAAAACTAGGAAGAAACTCAATAAAAGAATTAATAGAACTACAAATTAGACTTAGCTAAAGAGATCTATGAGGCAGATACACAATAAGGAAAGAAAAAAGATAAAAACTATGAAAGAGAAATTGATTTGAGGTACAAGAATGAAAAGATGAACCATTTGTCTCATAGAAGTCCACTAGGTGAGAAAAAAAGAGAATGTGCAGAGATAATATATACAAAGAATGTGGCTGATATTCTCTAACAACAACAAAAAAGAATCATCAGATTGAAGAAATAGGAGATTGTATCTATATACATATACATTACATGCACATAAATCCACAGGTATTCATAATTGTAATGAAATTCTATAACAACAAAGACAAAAAGAAAATATTTAAAGCTATCAGAGAGATATGAGAGCTTGTTATAGGGGAGGTAACAATTAGACTAACACTTCTCATCAGCAACAACAGATGCTACTAGATTATGAAATATTATCTTCTAATTATTGAAGAAAACTAACCATCCAGCAGGAATTCTATATCCAGGATTCTATACTTGAATCTAAATTATTAAAGAGTAAGGATAAAATAAAGAAATTTTCAGACATACAAAAATTAAGAGTTTATTACACTCTCACTAAAAACGAATTTTGGCAATAAAGAAAGAATTAGATCCAAGAAAAATATTTATTATAGAAATTTATAATAAATGCTGATTTTTTTAAATAACTGACATTTTGATTGGAAATAGTTTAAAATATGATGTATCTAAAATACTAAACATGATGGTTGATACAAGAAGGCAGACTGAATTTAAAGCATTAAACTAGTAGAGGCAATGGACAAAAGTACGAACTAAATGAATATACACCTAATTCATAAATGCAGTAGCCTCTGGAAAGAGAGGGCAGTTGTTGGAACTAAAGAAGTAACAGAGTGGACTTCAACCTTATGTTTGACATCAAATTTTTAATAAAATATATTAAGCAAAAAAACCAAAAATGTTAATTATGTTGAGTAAATTAATGTTTGTTAATTTGATTCTTTTATTTTAGAATTTTCTAAATATTAAATGCAAGGTGGCAGATGTAGAATTTTTTTGCTTTATGTTTTAGAGTGAGCAAGACTACTACAAGGTATCAAGCAAAGAGTATAAAAGTGTTCTCATTTGCTTTGTCTTCAAAGCAACACTACTATAATGTCTTAAGCGAAGACCATTCAAGTGTTTTGATTCTAAAGCTCATAAAGCTTCAAGAATTACATAAACTGGAAGGGTTCTAATGTATAGTTGATTTATCACTTAATCAATCATAAATATGAAATCAAACTACTGTTTCATTTTTTACCACTACAAGGAACGACTAGTACAATTTTACACCTTGACATTGAAATTATGGGATGTAAGCACAAGCAAATCAAAGCAGTGTGGATTTCATTTCAAAAATACACATGAACTTCCCATTTAGAAATATAAAAAATATATAATATGAATATTTCCAAATGTGTATGGAGGGGTTCTTAGGAAACATGGTCATACCAAGTTGGTTATTTTTCTTCAGTCAAGCCTCTCAGTTTAGGACATTTACACACCAGAGGGTTAACTGGCAACTAGTCCGTGAGCAGTATGTCAGTTATAATAAAAAAGAGTAATACTATAAGTATGTTTTTCCATGTATTATTTTCTTTTCCAGAAGAAAAGTGAAACCTTATAAAAGATGGGATAATTTCAAATAGCTATGTTGTTCATGCTCTTGTAAATGAGGTCTGCAACTTTTAAAACCAAAATGGAGTGTGAATGTCCCAGTAAATCTGCATCAGATATGATTCAGCTTGAAAGGAAATGATATCAAATTCAAGTAGTTAAATGAATTGTGAAAAAAGTGTAATCTACCCAGACCACGTTATGCAACTGCTCTAGTTGTAGAAGTCTATGTATAGAGCAAAACAACTCCCTTATCATTTCTAAAAATAAATGTAGTTGGATGTTCCTCTACAGCTGGATGAGGTATTTCTTCATAATATCTTTCAAGGCATTTTAAGGGCAAAAAATGAGTCATGTTAGTTAAGATTGGAGGTAACATAGCTTAGCAGTTCAGAGAGGATACTCAGGAGTTCTACTGCCTGATGTTTGAATCATGGTCTCCCTACTAGCTGTGTAAGCTTATACAAGCCTCTTAACCACTGTGTGCCTCTGTTTTATAATCTACAAAATGGGAATATGTGTGTATGTATACGTGTGTGTGAAAAATAGATGTCATTATGCAAAATATTTCAATGTACAATCAACATCTCTTTCATATTTTAAGAACTGTAATTGAAATATTTTCTGCTATAATTTTAGGCTTTACTAAGTTAAATCTACAGCTGTTCATAATATAAATTTTATCCCCTTCACATTTGAAAATATTAGTCTGGAGATGTGGCTTTATGTAGGATTATATAACTAGACACCTTTTTTAATCTGCCTGGAGCAGTATGACTCCTCTGTTTAGACTACTCTTTTACCAAGTTCCAATTACCACCTATAAATAGAAACAGTGTGGGCCTCTTTTTTTCACATTAAAAATGAACCTGAAGAGTAAAACTTGGTTAAAAAAAACAATTACTTTGACCCATATTTGACTTTGAAAACATAATAACCAGTTCATTAATGATGCACTAAAATAGCAAATATTTAAGCGCTCTGTATATCCAAAACGATGAGCAAATAGTGAAGCAAGAATATCTGAGGTGATGAATAATGCTGATCTCCCAAAGAAAGGGAGAGGCATCCACTCTTGGAGTGCTAGATCTTTTTGACAAGAATGCAGCTTAACTCTAAGGTTCAAAAGTCTGTATGCATGTGTGTGTCTGTCTGTTTGCGATGGGTGTGCATGTACAGAGATATGAGGTGGGCTATTGGCAAAAGACAGAAAGAACTAGAACAACAGAAACCATTTCATCTGCAAAGAAACGATATAATAATAGAGCATATATAGCACAGAAGACAGAAAAAGCATGCTGAGAACTTAAATCATCTAAAACAACTAAAATAGTTTAAATAGGATAATTTTTAATTTAAGATCATTTTCTAATTTTGTTTCAAAGTATAACCATATACGAAATATGAACTTATAGTAAAATAACAGATGAACTAAGAATAACTAATGTATACCCAAGAACAATTAAGAGTGCATTAAAAAATGTGTGGAAAACCTTGGAATTATATGAATATCATTTTAAAATTGTTTAAATTCAAATATTAAGTCACTGAAGAATTATGGAAAAGGACATATGAACAATCAATAGAATACATGGTTTTTTAACTTTTTTTTAATTGATGCATTTTTAGTGAGTTTTATTATTGCTTTTATTTTTAGTAGTGGAGTTTTAAGTTTTGACAAAAATTGGTCATAAAGTACAGAGTCCCCATATATCCCCTCTCCCCTGTCCAAAGTTGGCCCTATTGTTAACATCTTGCATTGCCGTGGTACATTTGTTACAACTGATTTATCAATATTGATACATTATTATTTATTAAAGTCCAGAGATTACATGAGGGTTCATTCTTGTACAGCTCTGTGGGTTTTGCAAATCCATAAGATCATATATTTACCTTTAGAGTTTCATACAGAATAATTTCACGGCCCTAAAACTGCCATATGCTCAACCTATTCACTCCTCCTACTCAACTCCTATCAACCACTAATCTTTTCATTGTCTCCATAGTTTTGCCTTTTCCATAAAGTCATATAGTTGGCATCAGGCAGTATATAAAGGCTTTTAAGACTGGCTATCTTTCACTTAGTAATAGGCATTTAAGGTACCTCCATGTCTTTTCATGACTTGGTAGCTCACTTCTTTTCTTTTTTTCTTTTTTCTTTTTTTTTTTTTTTTTTTGTTTTGTTTTTTGAGATGGAGTCTTGCTTTGTCTCCCAGGCTGGAGCGCAGTGGCGCAATCTCGGCTCACTGCAAGCTCTGCCTCCCGGGTTTGCGCCATTCTCCTGCCTCAGCCTCCCGAGTAACTGGGACTACAGGCGCCTGCCACCACGCCCCGCCCGTATTTTTTGTATTTTTTTTTTGTGTGTGTGTGTGTGTGTGTGTGTGTGTGTGTGTGTGTGTATTTTTAGTAGAGACGGGGTTTCACCACGTTAGCCAGGATGGTCTCAACCTCCTGACCTTGTGATCTGCCCGCCTCAGCCTCCCAAAGTGCTGGGATTACAGGCATGAGCCACCACGCCCAGCCAGCTCATTTCTTTATATCACTGAATAAGACAGGCATACCTCATTTTAATGTGCTTTACTTATTGTGCTTTACAGATATTGAATGTTTTACAAATTGAAGGTTTGTGGCAACGCTGCCTCACGCACATCTATCGGCACCATTTTCCCAAGCGGATGTGCTCACTTAGTGCCTCTGTGTCAGGTTTTGGTGATTCTTACATTTCAGACATTTCCATTATTATTTTATCTCTTATGGTGATCTGTGATCAGTGACCTTTGATATTTAACTGTAATTGTCTTGGGGCACCATAAACTTACCAATATAAGACAATGAACTTAATCTATAAATGTGTTTTCTGACTGCTCCACTGACCAGCTATTATCCTTATCTCTCCCTCTCCTCCAGCCTCCCTATTCCCTCCTTGAGACACAACAATATTGGAATTAGGCCAATTAATAAACCTATAATTGCCTCAAAGTGTTCAGCTGAAAGAGTCTCACTTTCAATCTAAAGCTAGAAATGATGAAGCTTAGTGAGGAAGATATGTCAAAAGCCAAGGCCAGCTGAAAGCTAGGCCTCCTGTGCCAAACAGTTGACTGAATTGTAAATGCAAAGGAAAATTTCTTGAAGGAAACTGAAAGGTCCACTCCAATGAACACACATTTGATAAGAAAGTGAAATAGCCCTATTGCTGATGTGGAGAAAATTTGAGCAATCTGGATAGAACATCAAACCAACCATAATATTTCTTTAAACTAAAGCCTAATCCAGAACAAAGCCCTCAGTCTCTTTAATTCTATGAAGGCTGACAGAGGTAAGGAAGCTGCAGAAGAAAAGTTGGAAGCTAGCGGAGGTAGGTTCCTGAGGTTTAAGGAAAGAAGCCGTCTCCATGACATAAAAGTGCAAGATGAAGTAGCAAGTGCTGATGTAGAAGCTTCAGCAAGTTATGCAGATCTAGCTAAGACAACTGATGAAGGTGGCTATACTAAACAAGAGATTTTCTGTGTAGGCAAAACAGCCTTATTTTGGAAGATGATGCTATGTGGGACTTTCACAGCTAGAGGGGAGAAGTCAATACTTAGCTTCAAAGAGTTAAAGGACAGGCTAACTCTCTTGTTAAGAGGTAAAGAAGCTTGTAACTTTAGTTTGAGGCCAATGCTTATTTAACATTCTAAATATCCTAGGGCCATTAAGAATGATGCTAAATCCACTCTGCCTGTGCTCTATAAATGGAACAGCAAAGCTTGGATGACAGCACATTTGTTTACAACATGATTTACTGAATATTTTAAGATTACTATTGAGACTTATTGCTCAAAAAAAAAGATTCCTTTCAAAATATTACTGCTTATTGACAATGCACCTGGTCACCCAAAAGCTCTGATGGAGATCTACAAGATTAATGTTTTTTTCATACCTGCTAACACAACATCCCTTCAGTAGTCCATGGATCAAGGAGTAATTTCAACTTTCAAGTCTTCTTGTAAGAAATACATGTAATAGGGCTATAACTGCCACAGATAGTAATTCCAAACCTTTTAAACAGGATTCACCATTCTAGATGCCATTAAGAACATTCATGATTTGTGAAAGGAGGTCAAATTATAACATAGGCTGGGCCCACTGGCTACACAGTAGCTGTGTAGTCTCAGCTACTCAAGAGGCTGAGGCAGGAAGACGGCTTGACTTAGAAGTTTGAGTCTAGCCTGAGCAACACAGTGAAAACCTGTCTCTTAAAAATACATACATATAAACATGAATGGGAGTTTGGAAGAAGTTGATTCCAAGCCTAGTGGATGAATTTGAGGGCTTCAAGACTTCAATGAAGGAAATCACTGCAGATGTGGTAGAAATAGCAAGAGAACTAGAATTAGAAGTGAACCCTAAAGACATAACTGAATTGCTACAGTCTCATGACAAAACTTGAACAGATGAGGAGTTACTTCTTAAGGATGAGCAAAGAAAGTGGTTTCTTGAGATGGAACCTACTCCTTTTGAAGATGCTATGAACACTGTTGAAATGACAACAAAGGATTAGAATATCCCATAAACTTACTTGATAAAGTAGCAGCACTGTTTGAGAGGACTGAAATCAATTTTGAAAGAAATTCTACTGTGTATACAATGCTATCAAACAGCATCCCATGCTACAGAGAAATTGAAAGGATAAGTTGACCACAGCAAACTTCCTTGTTGTCTTACTTTAAGAAATTGCCACAGCCACCCTAACCTTCAGCAACTGCTGATCACCCTGATCAACAATGAGCCAAAACTCTCTATCAGCAAGAAGATTACAACTTACTGAAGACTCAGATGATCATTAGCAATATTTAGCAATTAAGTGTTTTTTTAAATTAAGGTATGTACTTTTGTTTTTTTAAATTAAGGTATGTACTTTCTTTAGACATAATGTTATCGAATACTTAATAGACTAAAGTGTAGTATAAACATAATTTTATATGCATTAGGAAAGCAAACAATTTCTGTGACTCACTTTATTGCTATACTCACTTCATTGTGGTGGTCTGAAACCAAAACTGCAGTATCTCCACATTATATCTGTATTCCATTATATCTGTGTACCATAGTTTGTCTATGCATTTTTCCATTGAAGGACATCTTCGTTGCTTCTACTTTGGCCCAATTATGATAAAGTAACTAAAAATATTCACGTAAAAGTTTTTGTGTGAACAGTCTTCAACTCAGGGTAAATACTAGAAGCATGTGTGCTGGATCATATAGTAAGACTACATTTTAGCTTTGTAAGAACCTACCAACCTTCCAAAGCAGCTGTACCATTTTGCGTTCCCACCAGCAATGAATGAGAGTTACTGTTGTTCCATGTCCCTGTCAGCATTCAGTGTTATCAGAGTTTTGGGTTTAGCCATTATGATAAGTGTGTGTTGACAGCTAATTGTTATTTTAACTTGCAATTCTCTAATGATATATAACATTGAGCATCTTTTCATGTGCTTATTTGCCATCTGCACATCTTCTTTAGTAAGTATCTGTTCAAATCTTTTCCTTACTTTTTACTTGAGTTGTTTTCTGATTGTTAGGTTTTAAGAATTATTTGTATATTTTAGAGACCAGTATTTTATCAGATGGATATATATTTACAAAGTTTTCTCCCAGCCTGTGGCTTGTCTTCTCATTCTCTTAACAGTGTCTTTCAGAAAGCAGAAATTCTTAATGTAATGAGGGCTCACACTTGCCAATTTCTTCTCTCATGCACAGTGTTTTTGGTGTTGTATCTAAAAGAAGCTCATCAGCAAACTAGGATCACCTATATTTTGTCCTATGTTATCTCCTAAAGTTTTATAGTTTTGCAACTTACTTTTGGGATATGTTGAACATATAGTTGGAAAGAACTGACATCCTAGCAATACTGACACTGTTCTTTGCATTTAAATTAATGTCTTTTTTCTTTTTCTTTTTCTTTTTTTTTTTTGGAGACTGAGTCTGGAGTGCTGTGGCGTGATCTTGGCTCACTGCAACCTCTGCCTCCCAGGTTCAAGCAATTCTTGTGCCTCAACCTCCTGAGTAGCTGGGATTATGGGCGTGTGCCACCACACTCAGCTAATTTCTGTATTTTTAGTAGAGATGGGGTTTCGCCATGTTGCCCAGGCTGAACTCGAACTCCTGGCCTCAGGCAAACCACCCGTTGACCTCCCAAAGTACTGGGATTATAGGCATGAGACACCTTAACTGGCCGAAATTAATGTCTTTTTTTCTGTGACAATTTTTATTTAAGAAAATATTTCAGACATCTTCTTAAATCAAGGACTATATGATTTTACATCATTTTCATTGATACATACATAATATTCCATTAAGTAAAAGTCTGTAACTTATGTAAGCAATTCTTCATTGATAGCCATTTAGGTCTTTTATAACCTTTTACTATTACAGTCAAGACTATACTAAAAATACAAAAATTAGCCGGGCATGGTGGCACATGCCTGTAGTCCCAGCTACTAGGGAGGCTGAGGCAAGAGAATGGCAGGAACCCAGGAGACGGAGCTTGCAGTGAGCTGAGATCATGCCACTGCACACCAGCCTGGGCGACAGAGCGAGACTCCATCTCAAGAAAAAAAAAAAAGAAAGAAATATTTATGACCATTTCCTTAAACAATTATTTTAAGTAAAATCATTGGATATAAAGATATATAGAACAAAGACTTCCAATCAGATTCCCTAATTGTTAACATTTTACTTCACTTGCCTTATTGTCTACACACACACACACATACGCACACACACTCTCTCTATATATATAAATAGAGAGAAAAAACTATATATGTACTTTTTGAGAGTAAACTGCAGAATGATGCTCTCTTTTTCCTAAGCGATTCAGTTTATTTCTTAAAAACAACAAGCCAGTTTTTCACACAACCATGTGTAACTATCAAAATCAGAAAATTTACATTGACATACTATTATCTTGCTCAATTGTACCGTAAACCTAAAATTGCTCTTAAAAATAAAGTCTATTACTTTTTTTAAATGGTGTTAATGTCATGAAAGACAAAGAAAGACTGAAGAGCTGTTACAGATTAAGAAAACTAAGATGATATGACGACTAGATTAAATCCTGGACCATGTATTTTATGTTTGCTTAAAGGATTTTCTTGGGATAATGGGCCAAATACAAGGATGGTCCATAAATTAATTTCTTTTTTTTTTTTTTGAGACGGAGTCTCGCTCTGTCGCCCATGCTGGAGTGCTGTGGCCAGATCTCAGCTCACTGCAAGCTCCGCCTCCCGGGTTCCCGCCATTCTCCTGCCTCAGCCTCCCGAGTAGCTGGGACTACAGGCGCCCGCCACCTCGCCCGGCTAGTTTTTTGTATTTTTTAGTAGAGACGGGGTTTCACCGTGTTAGCCAGGATGGTCTCGATCTCCTGACCTCGTGATCCGCCCGTCTCGGCCTCCCAAAGTGCTGGGATTACAGGCTTGAGCCACCGCGCCCGACCCCATAAATTAATTTCTATAAGAAAGGGAAATTTTAAAGGCTCAGTCCAGCAGATTCTAAAAAAAGTAAAGTTGGCATCTAAATCCCAGCATTCAATCCTTATAAACACTCAGTTGCAAAAATCCTATATATACAAACAGCTGCCATTGCCAAGACCTCTCCTAAGGGTCATACCGTTAGTGCGCCATCACAGACCCTATGGAAACACTGAGGTCCTCTGCTAAAGAAAGGGGCACCAATCCTGCTATTGCTAGACCCCAGAGGCCAAAACTTTGCTCTTTACATTACCTGATATTTAGCAACTCACTAATTCATCAAGTTTCTATACCCAAACCCCACCTGAACTGATCAACAACCCTTTTTCTCACTTTTATCCTAACCACATGCAACCTACATGCTTCTACCAACTTCCCTCTCACACTCAAATACTAGAGAAACACAAAGAAAATTAGGACTTAGAGTGGTTTCAGGGAAGTAAGAAGTTACAGCCACCATTAGGACACTATTTTCAGCTACACTAAGGTTTGAGCAGCCGTTTGTGGGTGGGCCTGCAAATCTGTCATGTATAACACTAGTTCTTTAGAAAAAACATTCTAAGTTTCAAACAACTACCTTAAAAAAAAATATTTTGGATCACCTAAGCTTGAGACCACTTGCACTTTTATATTAACACAGAAAATTTAAATCAATATCCATGTGGAATCTCATTATAAAAGCCTTTATTTTGAAATATAGATTGGTCAGTTATAATTGTACTGAAATCAAGAAGTTTCTACCGTAGCAAACTACACTTGCAATTTGATTGGCATAAGGTTGTATTAAAGGTTTAAAAGGCGATATTGATCTGAAGATTTCAAGTACTGTACTTCAAAGTGAAACTGTTTCAGTAATTGTTTTTTCCAATACACAGGAGACTGTGAGAATCATATTTGAAAAGCTAAGTACACTTTAGAAAATGAACATACTTTTTCAAAGAGAATAACTACATGTTAATACATATCTATCATAGTTAAAAATAAAAAGAAGTATCAAGGAACACTATTAGATGAATCAGATTTTATTGTTCCAATATTTCTCATATATGTTTTTAAAAAGTAGTTATGTTTACAGACTAAAAGTCTCCTGATTTAAATTTCCCTTTCAAAGCAGAAAATATGTACTTCTTTTCTGTAATATTCCAAGCTACTAAAATATAACCAATGAAGTCATTTGAATCATTTTTAAGCTAGAATTATTTGTTTCCACCCTGCAATTATTCTGAGGAGGAAAACAAATTATTCTGCCATTAGAGAAAAAAATACCAACAAGAAGACCTAATAAAATAAGATCTAAAGATGTCAGTGAACACACAGCTGACCTACAACCTGAAAGAAACTTCCCCCAAACAAGCAGATGACAAACTGGAACATAACATCTGGAATTTAATCCCAGGAAATCAGATCCAATCTGAAATGCTGGGCAGCAAGCACAGCACTCAGTGGAATATGGTATCAGGTAGGATGGCTAGTGTATAAGGATTTAAGCACCATGGTAGCAACTCTACAGACAGCTATTCACAACAGTGGCATTTGAAAACCATAGGCCTCTGAGAATAAAAGTCATAATGGAGCAAAATAAGAGTACTGGTATGCAGGTCATAAATACCATATGCATTCAATTATTTAAAAAATGGCAGTATATTTAATAATTACTCCTCCCCACAAAGCATGATGAGAGAACAAAGAGGACAGGAGCAGCCTCACAATAAATGACCTCTAAACAAAGCAGAAAAGAAATACACTAAATCAGATACAATGTTCTGTGAAAACTGTTGGCAAAGGCTAGAAGGATCTGAAGTTTGTAATAAGAATCCCAGGAAGCCACATAACTTCTAGATAGTATACAAAGCTAAGGGGAAGATATGACATTTTCAGGACACTAATGGCCCCCTAAGAGCTATGAGTATCCAGCCTCAGTTCAGCAGTCTGTAGGCCAAATCAACTATGCAGAAGATTGAAGTAGGCTGGGATCAAAGTGGAGCGTAGGGTTATAGGAAGAGGCCAGGCAGAAGTCTGCAAAAGATATAAATGTTGACAAGACTGAAGCTAATGGTATGATCAGAAAGGCACATGGTCTTAGCTGTGCCATCAATCAAAGTAGGCTTGAAGCACAGTCATAAACAAAGGATGAAACTAAGTGATGGAGGCTTAACACCTAGGGCTGGGATGCTTAACTATATAAGATTGAATCTGCTATGGGGTCCAAGGCAGATTCCAAAAACAAGTTCCTGTGATAGGTAGTTTTATGAGTCAGCTTGGCTAGACCACTGTACTCACATATTTGATCAAATAGTATGTTTCTGTGAAAGTGTTTTTTAGATGAGATTGATATTAAATCAGTTGACTTGGAGTAAAACAGCTCACCCTCCATAATATGGGTGAGCCTCACAATCAATTAAAGGTCTTAACAGAAAATGACTCACCGCCCCTGAGGCAGAGGGAATTTTGCCAACAGATCACCTTCAGACTAAAACTGCAAATTTTTCTCAGGTCTCCAGCCTGCTGGCCCACCTGAAGATTTTGGATTTGTCAAGCTTCCACAATCATGTGAGTCAATTCCTTAAAATAAGCCTCTTTCTATATATATATATCCTGTTAGCTCTGTTTCTCTGGAGAACCCTAACTAATACAGTCCCAATATGAAGAATTTAGAGGCCAGGCGCAGTGGCTCACGCCTGTACTCCCAGCACTTTGGGAGGCTGAGGCGGGCGGATCACAAGCTTAGAAGTTCAAGACCAGCCTGGCCAACATGGTAAAACCCCGTCTCTACTAAAAATACAAAGACTGGCTGTGCGTGGTGGCAGGCATCTGTAATCCCAACTACTTGGGCAGCTGAGGCAGGAGAATCACTGAACCTGGGAGCAGAGGTTGCAGTGAGCTGAGATCGTGCCATTGCACTCCAGCCTGGGCGACAGGCTGAGACTCTGTCTCAAAAAACAACAAAAAAAAGAATTTAGAGGAACTGCTTCCCTATTTCACACAGTCCTGCTCCCCAGGAGGTCTTTCCTGGAGCTATCCATCACTTGCATAAGAGCCTTGCCTCCTTCATCTTTGTCTTTCACACCATGACTAGATAGGACCTGACACACAGCAGAAAATTAACAATCCCTTTTAGACATATCTGAGATTAAAATGCAGGTATTTTCTGTCCTGTGTGATTCCTTTAGACTGTATACATTGCTGATATACAGATCAGCATGGGAGTTTTGACTTCTTGTATTTCAGAACTGGGCTGCTTCACCCCTCGTTAGGTAACCTAGTAGTCCCCCCACTCCTGTGAGGTCACTATATTGATGCCAAACAGTGTGGACACCCAATGGGGATAGCGCACTACAGCCCAGAACTTCTGGACTCCAGTGATCTTCCTGCCTCAGTCTCCCCAGTACCTGGGACTACACCCCCGGCTCAGTGCTGATATACTCTACTCAATTCCTTATGTGAGCAAGCAAAGCCTATACAAATATCTGAGCACCTAAAATAATACCGCTTGTCCTTCTTGTTTCTTTCCGGTGGCTAATTTAGAGAGCTGAATTTAGTCTTGTTCCCATTACAAAGGCTTAATTTGATTATTTAAAGATAAACTCCAATCTGTTCTCCAAAATGCTTCCCAATTCTTTTTTTTTTTTTTTTCCCCCAGAAACCCAAAGGTTGAACTGTAGAGTCAAAAATCAAGTTCCCCCAATCTAAGAACTGGGAATAAGTCAGAAAGTAGCATCTTACAATAATACCAACCTTTTATTTTACTTTTTTAAAAAGAAAATGGGCTTATATTTGCCTTTTTAAAAGTTTGTATAAATGTATGGGGTACAAGTGCAACTTTATTATATAGATGGAATGCATGCATAGTGGTGAAATCAGGGTTTGTAGGGTATCCATCACCCAAATAATGTACCCATTAAGTAACTCCCAATCATCCACCCTCCTCCCACCCCTCACCCTTCCTAGTGTCCATTGCCTATCATTCTACATTCTTTAGGTCTCACTTATACGTAAGGACACAAGGTATTTGTCTTTCTATGTCTGAGTTGTTTAGCTAAAGACAATGGCCTCTAGTTCTATCCGTGTCACTACAAAAGACACTATTCCATTCTTTTTTTATGGCTGAATAATATTCCACTGTGTATAGATACCACCTTTTCTTTATTAAATCATATGTTAATGGACACTTAGGTTGATTCTATATCTTTGCTACTGTGAATATTGTGCTGTGGTAAGTGTAAATATGCAGGTATCTTTTTGATATAATGATTTATTTTCCTTTGAGTAGATGCACCATAGTAAGATTGCTAGATTGAATGATGTTTCTATTTTTAGTTCTTTGAGAAATCCTCATACTGATTTCTGTAGAGGTTGCACTCATTTACATTCCTACCAATAGTGTGTACGCATTCTCCTTTCTCTGCATCCTCACCAACATCTGTTTTGCTTTGTTTTGTTTACTTTTAACAATAGCCATTCTGACTGGTATAAGATGATATCTCATTGTGGTTTTAATTTGCATTTCTCTTATGATTAGTGAGTTAAACATTTTTTGTATGCTTGTTGTCCATTTGTATGTCTGCTTTTGAAAAATATCTATTCTTGTCCTTTGCCCACCTTTTAATAGGGTTAGTTTTTGTTCTTGTTAACTTCATTATAAATTCTGGATATTAGTCTCCCGTGGGATGCATAGTTTGCAAATATTTTCTCTCATTCTGTGGTTGACTGTTCATTATGTTGATCACTTCTTTTGCTGTGGAGAACCTTTTTAGTTTACTGAAAGCTCATTTGTCTATTTTTGTTTTTGTTGCTTCTGCCTTTGAGGTGTTAGTCATGAATTCCTTGCCTAGACCAATGTCCACAGGAGTTTTCCCTAGGTTTTCTTCTAGTATTTTTATCATTTCAGGTCTTATATTTAAGTATTTAATCTATCTTGAGTTGGTTTTTGTATATAATGAGAGAGAGGGGTTCAGTTTCATTTTTCCGCAGGGGGTAATACCTACTCTTTATAGGGCATTTATTGTTTGCCAAGCACTTGTGTCAGCCCCCCTAATATGCTTGATTTCAAAATACCACAATAATGTAAGGATTGTTACCCTGTTTTACAAATGAGAAAACTGAAGCTTGGAACAATTTTAAGTTTACATGGCAGAGCGGGATTAGACTCAAGACTCTCTCATTCCAAAGCCCATTCATACCCCCAAGATAAGTAAATTTATAACAAAATAGGTTTTATTCTCAGTAAAGGATGCAAAGAATAAAAAAGTTAGTGTTGTGGCTTGGCAGCTAAACAAAATATATCCTAAAGCAATAATGTTGACAGTATCTAAATGAATTCAAATTGTTATCAGAACACTGTTGGATAGTTTTTAAGGTCAATCGTGGTGGACAGGAGGTGGGACTAGATTGCAGCTCTGGACAGAGCAGTGGGCAGCGGCTTGCACTGTGAATTTTAGCACCAGATCAAATGCAAGAACTAACCAGCAATCCTGAGAGGACCCACAGACCCTCTGAAAAAAGCAGACTGCTCCTGCAGGACCCAGGAGACACCCCCAAAACTGTGAGTACCGCAACTGCGGAAGTGGGAAAGGGAGACCATCCTCTCCCGAACACACACCCCCGCTGGAGAAGCTGAAGGTCTGTTTGAGGGAGAAGTTTCCGACTTTACCTGGAGCTGAATCAACTGGAGACCCAAGCAAAATACAGGGGTAGAGGAAGCAGGAGAAAGGCCTTGGGACCTCGCTGGGTCCCCTAGCAGACCATTGCTGCCTGGCACCACAGGGATCCAATGGGAGAGGAGCAGAGGGTAAAACTACACAGGGAGAAGGAAATCTCTAGCTGAACTTTGCAACAATTTGAACGGGATGAGAAGCCTCCAGGCCAGAACTGGAGGGAGGGTGCAAATCCAGTGTGCAGACTCCACAGGTAGGGGAAAAATCAAGTTCTTTTATTAAACTGGGAGGCAGACAGCCTGGGACAGGTTTTCAAGCTCTTATCGCTCTCAGCCTGGAAATGCTCTGGGGGATGTTGGGAGGTGCATTGTGGGAGTGAGATTAGCCCTTCGGTTTGCATGGGAGTTGGATGAGGCCTGTGACTGCCAGCTTTCCCCCAACTTCCCTGACAACCTGCATGACTCAGCAGAGCCAGCCATGATCCTCCTAGGTACACAACTCCCCTGACCTGGGAATTTCACTCCCACTCCGCACAGCAGCCGCAGCAAGACCCACCCAAGGACAGTCTGAGCTCAGGTACACCTATTCCACCCCAAGCTGATGGTCCTTTCCTACTCACCCTGGTAGCGGAAGACAAAGGGCATATAATCTCGGTTGTTCTAGGCCCCATCCACCGCTGGTTCCTCCCCAACATACCACAGCTGATGCTCTCTGGAAAGTGCCACCTCCTGGCAGGAGGCCAACCAGCACAAAAATAGAATATTAAACCACCAATGCTAAGAACCCTCACAGAGTCCATTGCACCCCCTACTCCGCCACCTCCACTGGGACAGGCACTGGTAACCATGGCTGAGGGACCCATAGATGGTTCATATCACAAGACTGTGCAAGCAAGCCACAATACCAGCCCAGAGCCGGGCAGACTCACTGGGTGGCTAGACCCAGAAGAGAGATATCAATCACTGCAGTTCTGGAGGAGTCCTTAGGGTTTTCAAGGTAAACAATCATATTGTCATAAACAATGACAGTTTGATTTCCTCTTTACCAATTTGGATGCCTTTTATTTCTTTCTCTTGTCTGGTTGCACTGGCTAGGACTTCCAGTACTATGTTGAAGAGGAATGGTGAGAGTGGGCATCCTTGTCTTGTCCAGTTCTCAGAGGGAATGCTTTCAATTTTTCCCCATTCAGTATTATGTTGGCTGTGGGTTTGTCATAGATGGCTTTTATTACATTAAGGTATGTCCCTTGTATGCCGATTTTGCTGACAGTTTTAATCATAAAGCGATGCTGGATTTTGTTGAATGCTTTTTCTTCATCTATTGAAATGATCACCCGTAGGAGAATGAAACCGGATCCTCATCTTTCACCTTATACAAAAATCAACTCAAGATGGATTGAGGACTTAAACCTAAGACCTGAAACTATTAACATTCTAGAAAAGAACACTGGAAAAACCTGTCTAGACATTGGCTTAGGATTTCATGACCAAGAACCCAAAAGCAAATGCAATAAAAACAAAGATAAATAGCTGGGACTTAATTAAACCAAAGAGCTTTTGCACAGCAAAAGGAACAGTCAGCAGAGTAACCAGACAACTCACAAGGTGGGAGAAAATCTTTACAATCTATACCTCTGACAAAGGACTAATATCCAGAATCTACAATGAACTCAACTCACTAAGAAAAAAACAAACAATCCCATCAAAAAGTGGGCTAAGGACATGAATAGACAATTCTCCAAACGAGATATGCAAATGGCCAACAAACATGAAAAATGCTCACTGTTACTAATGATTAGGTAAATGCAAATCAAAACCACAATGCGATAGCACCTCACTCCTGCAAGAATGGACATAATTTAAAAAATCACAAAACGTAAATACAAAAACAGTAGATGCTGGCATGGATGCAGTAGACAGGGAACACTTCTACACTGCTGGTGGGAATGTAAACTAGTACAGCTGCTATGGAAAACACTGTGGAGATCCTTTAAAGTAAAAGTAGAACGACCATTTGATCCAGCAATCCCACTACTGGGTACCTACCCAGAGGAAAATAAGTCATTATTCAAAAAAGATACTTAAACATGCATGTTTATAGCAGCACAGACTGTAGAACCAACCCAAATGCCCATCAATCAACAAGCAGCTAAAGAAACTGTGGTGTATATATATCTAATGGAATATATATATATAATGGAATATATATACACACACACATATATATGATGGAATATATATATATATATAGTGGAATACTATGCAGCCATAAAAAGGAATGAATTAACAGCATTTGCAGTGACCTGGATGAGATTGGAGACTATTTTTCTAAGTGAAGTAACTCAGGAATGGAAAACCAAACATCATATGTTCTCACTGATATGTGGGAGCTAAGCCATGAGGACACAGAAGCATAAGAATGATGCAGTGGACTTTGGGGACTTGGGGGAAAGAGTGGGATGGGGGCGAGGGACAGAAGACTACAAATATGGTGCAGTATATACTGCTCGGGTGATGGGTGCACCAAAATCTCACAAATTACCACTAAAGAACTTACTCATGTAACCAAATACCACCCATACCCCAATAACTTATGGGGGGAAAAAAAAAAAAACCTTAAAAAAAAAAAAAAAAAGAATATTGCTGGATAACTTCCCAGGTAGAAACAGTTAAAACTGTATCAGGTTAAATGTTAAAAAAATTAAATGTCTTCATTTCAAAAGCTTTAAAGAGTTTAGGCAGAGACAAGATTGTGTCCACTTCCATTGTACTCAATACATAACAACTACAAACTCTGAAGAAAAATTTTAAAACAACTATTTGAAAGTTCTAAATAATTTACACGAGCAGAGGGAAATTGAGCTGGAGTTGACACTTGAAAGAAGGGGATGGCACTACATGGTCTCTCTGTTTCTGTTTTTGTTCTTTTAATGCCTTTTAGCCTGAAGGCAGGCATCATAGTTCCCTTACAGGGTGGCTAAAACTACAACACAGATATGATCATGACCACGACTCAGCAATTTCTCAAAGCGTAGGATAATCTTCTTAAAAGTAACACAGACTTTAATAAGTGTAGTTTAAAGTTAACTGACTCATATACTTCAATTATTAACTATTTATTTATGCCTTAACTTTGGTCTACTTTAAATAATATATGTATATCTTAATTTTTTATACTTCCCCTAAAGCCAAAACCATCTTAAGATAAGCAAAGCAAGTAGGTGCACAAAATAGCAATTAGTAGGAGGCACAATGAAATTTTCTTTAAACTACATGATAATCATATTCCCATTAAATGCACTTCCTTTTATTAATGACTCCTTTTAATCTTCTCTTTTCAGGCTTCTCAGATGGAATATTAATTTGAGGAGAAGAATGATAGTAAAAAATAAAGAAAACTTTTAATTTAATTTGGAAATAACATTTTATCTTAATAATCATAGTCATAGATTCAATTAATTTTAAATGTAATATTTTATTTTGACTGCCAAAGAAAAACTTTTTAAAGCTATATTGTTCCTGAGCTCTCCCAGTCCACAGAGAGTTGATGACTAATTTTAACAAATAAAGAATTTAACAAAAAGGCAATTATTTCTTATCATTCCATCATCACTACTGAAGCTATATCCCAGTAAGATTTGCCAAGTCTCACAGAACTATTTGATTCAACAAAGTTGCTTGCTATGCTTGGGTTTAAATTTATTACTAAAGTGTCTGTTACTCTATTCAAAATTGCTTGTGTAAATTCTCAATCTTGTATGCCACTTTATGAAGCCCTCTCAGATCTTGGTACCAAAAAGCAACTAAGACTCTAGGGATCTTATACTTGGCTTTTTTTTTTTTTTTTTTTTTTTTTATTTATTTAGTCAGTAGAAGCTCAAAATCAACTATGTGGCCCATCTCTAGCAATTCTATAGTATTGTGGCATGGAATTTTTCACACTAACCTTACCATTTTCTTAAAATGGTTAGGGAATTACATTAGGAAAAAAGTGAAACTTACAGTGAGTTTTAAAATTATCAAGACTGTATGTATGTTTTCATAGACTTTAAATGTTGACTCACATTTGATAACATAACATCAATATTAAATATTACAGTGCTAAATATAATACTTATGGATTAATGGGAGCATAAACTAAGTGTGTGGTTACAAACAAGAAAAAACTCATTCTGTTCAGTTCCTCGCTTCTCTGGCAAATTACACAAATACTACCCCACACTCATTCTGTTGTTGTGTGATGTATACTGACAACAGCCTCTTCTCAGCCATGGTTATCACATGTAGAATGTGGAGGTTCTGGTCCATCCATGAACAGTCCAAATGCCACAGCAACAGTCACCCAGCTGCAGTCATGGATCAGCCCCAGGAACAAACCTTCCTCTATTGAGTGGCTATATTCACAAACTGATTCAAGTTTGAGAAACACTCAAGCTCTTACTATCAGCTGAGCTCCATACTAGATAATTTATATTTATTCTATTTAACCCTCATGATCCTGACAGGTATGTGGTTTTGCCCCAATTTTAGAGACTGGGACTATAGAAATCAAGCTCACAGTGCCTCAAGAACAGTATCAATGTTGAGACCCAAACTAGCTTCCTTGACTCCAAATTCTACATTCTTTCCACCACCCAACAGCTAACTAGAAAATACATTGTCATACACTGGCAAAAATTCAGAAGCTGAATTTATTCTTGTTGAAGCACTGACAGAAGGTGAAATAATTTTGATAAAGTTATGTTAATGCTACCGGCTGGGCATCTCTTCTTAAGGCATCTTGGAATGTTGTGAGATCGTTTGTTGATGAACAAGTGATCAAGTGGAGTTAAGGTCTAATCTTGCTGCTTCTTTTTTCCTCTTAAGTAACAAAGGCAAGTTTATAATTGTGAAACTGCTCTCCAAATACTATATTCATTTTAGGGGATTTATTTAAATTGGTAGCTCAATGACATTTTTCATATTTTTAGAACTGAGATGTTAGTGGTGTTACCTATAGGCCATTTAAATGCTCTGTGTTTAAACATTAATATAATTTTTTGAACAGTAATAATTTATAAAATACAGTAAAACTCCTATGCTAATACCATTAGAATACAGATCTACAGTCCTTTATCCAAAACCCTTGAAGCAAGATGTGTTTCAGGTGTGTATGTTTGTATCTCTGCAGGTATATGTATTCAGACAGTAATTTAGTAAATACTTCATAAATTAAATAGTATTATGCATCGTTTAGGATCTGAGAAGCAAGTAGGTACATGTTCAACTTAGGATAAATTGAGGAAAATTTAATACAGGCACTATTTGCTAAGGTGTAGAGAAACCACAAAGGATAGCTTGATAACCTGAAGCTAGCGCTATGGTGACTATTATCACCTCTGGGTCACAATGGGTAAAGGAAGGGAGCTGTTACTGAAAGCTGAAGAATAAGAGGCCTTGTTGGGGGTGGTAACTTTCACACGCTGAGACCTTCAGTCTAGAGACACACTACGGTGACCCCTCATGAAGAGAACTAGGTGAATTAAATACCTCCCTCACTCTGCTGCCTCGCTCCAATATCTCGCCAATGACTTCCATCGGCCGAAGCTAATGGGAAAGCAGATAGCAGAGAGCCTGTAAACATAGACTGCATACCTACAATCTACACTGTCAGACTCCTGGACACATAGCTAGATGGAGAAAGGTGGACAGTGAATCTGGAGGTATAAATGAAAGCTATCCAGCATTTGCCCTGAGTAGGGTCTGGAGTAGCATACATTAATCAAATATATCAATATTTCTGCCACAAAATGTATAAAGATGCACACTAAATGAGATAAAGACAACAAATAAATTGTCTTTATTCCACATCAAGTTTTGCTGCCAAATGAGTAAAAAAAAAAAAAAAAAAAAAAAAAAACTTTTGATTTTCAGAGGCTTTGGATATAGTTATTATCTCTATTTTAAAGAAGAGAACAAAGGCTTACAAATGTGAAATAACTAGTCCAAGGTCACAAAGCCAGGAAATGAAACCATCAGGATCTGAGCCCAGTTCTGACTCTAGAACCTCAATCACTAACCACTCTTCTTTGCCCCATTACTTTCCTGATAACACAGTATTATAAAGGATTCCACAATGTATATGTTTACCTTATTTGCTGTATAATTCCTCATCTTGTAAAACCATGCAATCTGGTATGAATGTACCAATAATTGGCACCATTACATAGTACCAACAAACTCTGAAAGAAAAGTATCATGCCTGTAGATTTGAAGCCTCAATGCATATGGTCTTAGCTAACCATGTAATCCTAAGTGTTTCCCTCCCCTTTCATGATGCACTGTACTTGGTGTTCTCAGCGTTAACTTATTCCCAGTTCCGGAGTCGCCAATCAGCCAATCATCTGAAAAAATCTTATAATTCATAGGTGATACACAGCACCAAAGCTTAGAGCTTCTTTTCTTTTGACTGAGTTATACTTTTACCACTCTTATTGGGCACAGGTTACAATTTTATTTGTATTTTTTACACTTAAAAATTTAATCACATCCCAATTTTAATCATCACAGTGGATACAAAACAAAATAAAGCTGAATGTGAATAACCTTATATTTTCGTGTATTCTCACTAAGATTACCAACTTTGCAACATAGTAATTCAAATCCAAAAACCACCAGGAAAACAATTTGCTAATCTTGAATTAGTAAAAAAATTCTTCTCAGCACTGCTGTGTAAGACCTCCATCTCCTCACACCTGCCTTCATCTAGGCAAGCCTATTTACCTGCTTTTCTTCTCTGTCAGCTGTCCACACCATGGGCGTGACTGCTGCCCAGCAGGAAGTGTATTGAAAGTCCCTATGAATAAGGCATACAGCTTCCAACTTTCTCTCACCTTGGGTGCCTACATAGGTTCCTACTTTCAGCTGCACATTTGGATTCTACATCTGACATTATCCCAGCTGCTAGCTTCCTGGTATTTTCTCTAGTCCAACTCACTTAAGTACTTACTCACAATCTGCAAATCCCAGTTTGACTTATCCTTCCTGGTCCTAGAATTGTTTTATGAAGGATGGTTTTTGTTAGCTTAGAATTTTACAGCTTGATAACAAGGCCTGAATATGAAAAATGTGTTTAGTGATTCTCAGTACATGTGGCAAAAAACACATGTATATGATTTAGCTAATTCAAATCTATTACTTTTCTTCCCTCAATATGAGCTTTATTTTTAAGTCATAGAATTTACAGAAACTGTGAAGAAAAGCAAGTTTACCGACTTTCTCTTTTTTTCAAAGTACAGTAAACTTGTATCTATCAGAATTTCTTGAAAGTGAGGTCTGAATAATAGTGAGTAGCCACAAAGATAAAAATTGTTAGTTGACCATCCAAATACAGTATATATTCTATCTTCCTGGGCACAAAGTAGACTACATTTCCAGGCTTCCCTTGCAACTAAGTGGCTATGAGACTGAATTCTAGTCAAGTGAAAGTTAAGAGAAGTGCTATGTTCCACTCTAGACAAAACTCCCCATGCTCATTCCTCTTATGTCTGGCTGGGATGCCCTACAGTACCTAGGGTAACCTTAAAGCCACATTCTGATTATGGTAGGCTTCACTATCTGAGTCCCTAACTGACCCACAAGAAGGGCCACCTAGTGACCTGCTTACCTTCCCTGTAATGAGCAGGAAATAAATTATTGGTTTTAAGCCATTTTATATTTTGAAGTCTATTCTTTTCATGGCTAGTATTACCCTAATTAATATCACATATTATATCACATGAAAGTGGAACTTTATTTTTTTTCCAGCATCACTGACATTTCTTGGAGAGAGGGCTTGCTATTTGTTGGTAAAATCATGAAAAAAAAAATTGCCTGTCTCCTGGAGCTTCTGAGAGGGAAGACATAGAGGCCTTGAAACTCTTCTCCCTAAAAGTAAAAGTAATTGAAATTCTTCTAACTAGACTTCAAGTACTGTATTGACCAAAAATGAGTGGCAGGGAAAAGAACATGAACCCAGAGAGAATGGCAGCTTTGGTAATTTTACCTTGGAAATGGTTATGCAACTAAGCTATAATTTGGGGAGCCCAGGCCAATTGTGGCACATGGCATTCTTTACTGAGGTTATAATAAGAAGGGATCATTTGCCCCAATTTATTTGTTTCTACATTCAACAAATATTTACAGAATATTTGCCATATAATCCTTACTCAATTCCTCCAGAAATCCTAAATCTCTTATGAACACACTAGCTAACATCCTCAGCCTTAGTTTAACACACTACTTCTTTCTTCTCATAGTACTAGAAAACTGTCTTTTAAAAAATGAGCCATATCCCTCCCCACTCTCTCCAATAAAAGGCATTTTTTCTTCTACTTTTAAGAGAAGGGATCAACATGTGTCTTGCTCCTTGCTGCCACTTCTGTATCTACAGTCTACTGTCATAATTCAAGCATTCAGCCCTTTTTGAGGCTCATACCATCTCATAAGACCAGCTTAAGACTCTTGGTAGGAAGAAACAGAAAACCAACTCTAATCAGCACAAAGAGGGAACTTTATTGATAGAACACTGGACAGTCTCCATGGAAATGAACAAAGAGATCAACAACTACTTTTGGTTAAAGCAGAAGCCAAATCAGCTATGGGAAACTCTACAGTGGAGTTTGGGAACCTATTCTCTGTAGCACTAGTATCAATTTCAAATTTCCATAAGAGAGTCTGAGTAGCACAGCTTTAATCAGTTGTGAATTTTTGGGTTCTTCAGTTGTGTCAATTGAGTTGTAGCTATATGGTGCTAACGACCAACTGAACTCCACCCTGGGTTTTAGGGAAAAGTCCCAGAGAAAGAAAATGACCATGCACTGAGCACTATCCCAGAAAGGTACCCACAACATGCCAACCCCTGGCCTTGCCCCACATATGAACATCCACTATGTCCTGTATATCCAAAGATGCCACAATCCAATTATCCAGCTACAAGAACAATAATATCACTCCCCACAAAGGGAGATGATTCAACATACCCAAGACCCTGTAATCCATCTATTCCATTACAACTACAATATAATCACTACCATCCCCAAAGGAAGCCGACCACAAATCACCTTCAACAACTACATCCAGGATCAACATCATGGACCCACTCTTCTTCAAGTCCAGAATCCTCATGAAGTGTTCAGAATTCCTCTAGTTCAGCAGTAACCACACACTATTAACATACCAATTTCCAACAGAGAAATTGTTTTTACTTCAACTCTTATTTTAAAAAGGAAAAAAAGAAGACAATTATTAGCAATAAACAAATGCAAACGGAAAATAAGGCTGTATTTCTACCTTGGCTGGCATTTGAAAATTCCTTCCTCCAGAGACTCACTACATGTACCTTGCATTTGCATTCAAAAAATGCTTCCTGGTAAGGTTTTTGCCCAGAGGGGTAACCCAAACCTTGGAATTGTATGACCCAAGGTTATCTCTCCTTCCAGGCTAAGTGGATAATGAGACTTACTGCCTAAAGTTATATATCTTGAAAGTTTTTCTCTTATTTAAAGTCCTTCGCTGTCACTGTTGATAGGGGCTATGATGATGTAGCAGTTCTTTTCAGCCTCATAACCGAATAGCTTTCTGAGTTATCTGTAATTTTTTACCCTCAGTCAAGTTTTCACAAGGAATTCCTCACAGAATTCTCACATAAGCTAAGGAAAGTTGGCAATGTAGCAGATACTGATGTGCCAAAGTATTTCAGAAACAACTAAAACCATTATTTAAAAGTTCCTCTAACTTCTTCCTACAACAAAATTTATTTGTATTGGTATGTCACTTTCCTTTTATTCTTCCCTCTTGTCAGTCAAGAAGTGTCACTTCTGGCCGGGCGCCGTGGCTCACACCTGTAATCCCAGCACTTTGAAAGGCCAAGGCGGGTGGATCACGAGGTCAAGAGATCAAGACCATCCCGGCCAACATGGTGAAACCCTGTCTGTACTGAAAAAAATTTTTAAAAATTAGCTGGGCAAAGGGTACATGCCTGTAGTCCTGTAGCTACTCGGGAGGCTAAGGCAGGAGAATCGCTTGAACCTGGGAGACAGAGGTTGCAGTGAGCTGAGATTGTGCCACTGCACTCCAGCCTGGGTGACAGAGCAAGACTCTGTCTCAAAAAAAAAAAAAAAAGTGTCCCTTCTATCTGTGCTTTTGATTCCGTTGATGGATGGATATATTTACTTTAGTGTGTATCACCATCTCATATTCACTAAGTACAAAATAAGTCAGCATATTGCCCATCTTTCTCTTAAATTTCCAAGTTACCTAGGAGCTGTCTTTGATTCAATCTGACAAATATTAAAAATCTCTTCTTGTATGCAATACACTCAATTAAGAAATATGTTCCTAATTCTGATTAGCAAGTAGGAAACACTTGGTAAAATTGATATAATGGGAATTTTGGAACTTAGAAATATGACCATGTTATTGCTAGTCTATTAAGAATCAAAGATTGCCTCTATCATCCAATCCCTACCATCTTTACAAGGCCTAAAAAATTGATAACCATGACGACTACATCTTCAAACAAGTAACTGACTTTTTTTTAAGAAAAAGCCTTATGGGATGGTGGGATGAAAAAGACCAGCTACCAATTCGATTTAATACAATTTAACAAACATATCAAACAACATGTTAGACAACAGAAGAATCTGAGAACTATAAGAAATAAAAAGATCATAGGTAAGATGGCAAAAGCAAACTATGAAAAGACTCTTTTTTGACCACTTAGAGAGGCACATGGTCCAAGCTTGATGCTCAATAAATATTTCCTGAATGTTTTTATATGCCAAAATGGTCCCACAACTGGTCTTCAAACTTTAAGGTACATCAGAATCACCTGAGGGGTTGGTTAAAAGAAAAACTGCTGAGACTCTCCTCTAGAGTTTCTGCCTCATCAGTTCCACAGTGGAGTCCAACAGTTTGCATTTCTAACAAGTTCCCAGTCAAGAACCAATGATCTAGACCAGAATTTCTAAACTGGAGTATAACTGACATTTTAGACTGGATAATTCTTTGTTGTGAGGGGCTGTCCTATGCATTGTAAGACACTTTGCAATATCCCTATTCTCTGTCCACTGAATGTCAATAGCATACAATTCTACTCCCACCCCTCCCCCAACATTGCTAAGTCCCCTAAGGGGACAAAATTGCCCCGATGGAGAACCAATGCTACACATTACACAGATCACCTTTTTGAGCAGTTTACTAAACTAACAGACCTAGTTACTCCTATAAGCACTGTGATCTAGATTTTAACAGAACATTATATAACATTTCTCAAGCTTTCCTCATGGATAAAATAAAAATATTGGCTCAATAATGAAAGAATTAGAAGGCTTCATATCTATTTAACTATTGGATCCAAGTTTTGATGAATAGATCTATGGCAGAGAGGCAAGCCATTCAAAGCCGTATCATTTTGAGCTATTTTTCTCCTACACTAGGGAGTCAGATAGGCTCCACTCCTTGCAAAAACAATCAAATGGTAGTGACAGAGACAGGAGGCAGAGAACTCTCCTAGACAGACAGGGGAGGGTCCCAGGAGAACCTCCAACCCACCAAGTTCACTGGCACAGGAGACTTGACTAAACATGCCTGCAGTAAAAAATTCTGTCCCTTAACACATGCACAGTTAAGGGAAATAAATCAATGTGAAGTGGCTCAGAGTAAGGGCCTGCATGCGTACTGGAAGGGTGGAGTGGAGCCACCAGGAATTTGCACCTTATACAAATAGGGAACCCAGCCCCATCAGCTTTTATATCAAAGTCCTGGTATTCAACTGTGAAGGGGGGCAACTGGCAACCTGCTTTCAGAACTCCTCTTTTGGCTGAGGGCTTTCCTTTGTGCTTAATACCTTCTACTCCACTCATTCTTCAATGTCCATTTGCCTATTTCTTCCTGGTCGTGAGACAAGAACCCAAACCTAGCTGAGCTAAGGAGCAAAAAATCCTGCATCAATAGTAACTACCTAGAGTATCATCTTAAGAAGGATTCCAGAGATGTTTTCAGGAAAAATGAGAAAGATTATTGAGGTCACTTAAATAATGTCTTGTATGGGCACCAGAGAAATAAATAATGCCACAATACAGATTCCTGTTCCAATCAGGGTTCCTGTTCCAGATATCTGACCAAATCTATCTTTTCCCTGAGATTTTTGAAATCTGAACAGTTTTTTAAGTCCAGAATATATGCATAGCTAGTTACAGCATTTCCTCTCTCTACAGCCTTCTCTATCATTTCTACTTCTTGAAGAAATTCCTCCTCTACTCCAGAGTTATGTAGAATACTAGGTCCTGTGTCATTTCTATGCCTTATGAGATTCTATGGTTCTTTAAAAAGTAATAATTGAGGTAAGGCTTCAAGAGGCTGACTAGAAGTTCCAGGCCTCCTACACAAAGCAGGACCAAAACAGTGAGTAGATAACCCCATTTTGAATAAAGCTTCTAAGACAGAACACTGGAATTCAGCAGGGAAGTGGCAAGAAACCTCTGAGACATGGTAGGAAAGGGATGTGAAACAGCTGGCCTGGCTGGGATCAGTTCAGAGCCAGAAGGAGCTTTCCACTATGAAGAAGGGGTATGTGAGAGATTCCCAAGCAGTCCACATTCCCACTGCAGACTTCTATTGGCCCTCATGGGCCCTGAGACTAGCATAAGGAGCTTCCTGGAGTCCATATGATGGCATTGTTTCAGAGAGGAGTTCACACTGGGTCACACACACATAGCCAGACAGAAGCAGCTGTGGTACAGCACCATTTTAAGAGTTCAGCCCCCACCAGACTTCATCCTGCTCTGGGACCCAATAGCTCCTGCATCTTCACACCTCTGGAGCACTGCCGACATCCCCTCACATTTACCCAAAATCTGCAGCCTTCCACACCAGCTAGACACAGTGATGTGGGTCCCTAGAACTCTAGCCCACACAGTATCCTATACTCAAGAGAACAGCTGGTGCAGCACACCAGGGAGCCTGCCCCTGGGTCAAAGGAAGCATGCATTCCCCAGAGCCTGAGAGCTGCTTGCCCACCAGGGCCACTGCTACTCACAGCAACCCCACCCTCTCCAGCAGCAGGTCTGCCATGCACCTTCAGGAAGCCTGGGGACTAGTCCAACTGTACACTATCCCTGGGTCTTAGGACAGTCCCTCCACTGCTGGCACCTACACATACCACTCAGGGGCCCAAGGGGTTAAACTGCCATAGCTACCGCCACCACTGATGCCACATACACTGCCCAGGGACAAAAGGACCTGCCCACCTAGCCCACTCTGCCACCACCAGCACCCAAGCACATCACCTGAAGGCCCAAGGACTGGCCCACCTGGACCTGCCACCACCGCCACCCACGTGGGGGCCCAAGGACTTGAGGACTGGCATGCCCAGACTGCCACCTGCCTAAGGACCAGCCCACCTGTCATTCCTGTCCCCAGCAAAGCCTCACCACAGCCTCCACTAACAACCACAGCCTAAGCCTCTGAGGAACTCACACCACTGACACTGATTACAGCTAAAGAAATCATATGAAGACTACACTACTGTGCTCACCCAGAATCAAAACCAAAGCACCCTATCCAACAAACACTATAGATATGTTTATAGAAAAAAAATCTTTCTCAGTGAAAGCCAATCCATGAAATTGGAAGAAATAAATGTTACATCAGATGCACAGGTATCAACAGAAGGACACAAGAAACACAAAAAAGCAAGTAAACATGATACCTCCAAAGAAACACAGTAATTCTCCAGCAACAGAACCCCAAGGAAAAAAAAATCTATGAAATTCCTGAAAATAAATTCAAAATAATGATGTTAAGATACAAGAGAACACAGATAAATAATTCAAAGAAATCAGGAAAACAGTTCACGATCTGAATGAGAAATTCAATAAAGAGATAGATATTTAAAAGAACCCATTAGAAATCTTAAAACTGAGGAATTCAATGAATGAAATTAAAAAATACAATTGAGCTTCAACAGTAGATAAGATCAAGCAGAAGAAGAGGTTTCTGAACGTGAAGACAATCTTTTGAAATAACACAGTCACACACAAAACAAAAAGAAAAATAAATAACCTAATAGAGGTACTGACTTTTTTTTTCTGAGATGGAATTTTGCTCTTGTTGCTCAGGCTGGAGTGCAATGACACGCTCTCAGCTCACTGCAACCTCCACCTCCCAGGTTTAAGCGATTATCCTGCCTCAGTCTCCCAAGTAGCTGGATTACAGGCATGCGCCACCACGTCCAGGTAATTTTGTATTTTTAGTAGAGATTGAGTTTCACTATGTTGGTCAGGCTGGTCTCAAACTCCCGACCTCAAGTGATCCACCACCTCGGCCTCCCAAAGTACTACCCTTACTTAAAGAAGGTTCTAACAAATGCCCAGATGTTTGAGAATTTCTACCTCCTTTAGAGCTCTTCCATTAGCTCCTCAAGAACTAAGAATCCATTGCTTTCTGCAACTACCTACATTATTATAGCACTTCTTTTCTTCTTTTATTCTTGTTTACTTCTGATTTAGAGGTTCTGCCTCCCTTCTAAGTAGTGTGCTCTTTTGAATAATAAAAATAAATAAGCAAAAGTAAGTTACAAAAGAGACATAATTATGGAGATTCATTCAGTACTTATGTTGTCTTTGATGTGTCAAGGACTGCAATTATTTTTTAATGAAAAATTCTCATGGAGTAAAAGTAGAGTAGAAGGAAAATAAGCTATAAAATAGAAGTATTTCTCCTAACCTAATAAAATTTCCAAATTCCTGTATTTCAAAAAACACTGTACAAATTGGGTGTGGATCAGATCTTAAACAGTTTTGACACCAATGAATCTATGTAATAAACAAACCTCAAAGATGAGTCACTGAATTTCGATTAACAAGCATTTTAAATACAATCACTTTGGGTGGCAAAAAGAAAAAGCTTTATTCAACACTGCCAAATCATTATATCTATATTAATCTGCCACTCATTTTAATATGCAGGTAAAACGCAAATAAGGGCTATCAAATAATTAGTAGTAAAATGACAAAAAGAAGAATTATTCCTGAAGATAAAAGACTCCTACTTATATCATCTTGGAAATAGCAATTACGTATTATTTAGGAGTTTTAGTATTATAGTACAATATTTTAACATTTTTATACGGTCAAACTTTTCTTGAAATATTAAATCTCATATGATTAGCAAAATATATTATATATATTGTTATATGTGACATGCATATATATATATATATATATATATCTCCATCCCACTTTTAGGTTTTAATATTTGTTCCTAATGCATACTGATTTTCTTTTTTTTTCTTTTTTTCTTTTTTGAGACGGAGTCTCACTCTGTCACCAGGCTGGAGTGCGGTGGCGCAATCTCAGCTCACTGCAACCTCCGCCTCCTGGACTCAAGCAATTCTCTGCCCCAGCCTCCCAAGTAGCTGGGATTACAGGTGCCCACCACCACGCCCGGCTAATTTTTGTATTTTTAGTAGAGACGGGGTTTCACTATCTTGGCCAGGCTGGTCTTTAACTCCTGACCTTGTGATCCACCCGCCTCAACCTCCCAAAGTGCTGGGATTACAGGTGTGAGCCACTGTACCAGGTCTACATATTGATTTTCTAATGAAAACACGGCCATCTTTAATGACTCTTTCTTTCTGATTATTTACTACCATTTATTATCATGCTGGTCATGGTAAATATTATATAACAGTTCCAAAAAATACCTGTGACATCGAGGAATACTATTTACTCTCCATCAGAACATCTATATTAATCAGGAAATCGTAAAGAAGTTCTCAGTTTTATTTTACTTTATTTTTGAGACGGAGTCTCGCTCTGTCACCCAGGCTGGAGTGCAGGGGCACCATATCAGCTCAATGCAACCTCTGCCTCCTGGGTTCAAGCAATTCTCCCACCTCAGCCTCCCAAGTAGCTGAGATAACAGGCATGTGCCACCATGCCCAGCTAATTTTTGTATTTTTAGTAGAGATGGGGTTTCTCCATGTTAGCCAGACTGGCCTCGAACCCCTGACGTGAAGTGAGCCACCCACCTCAGCCTCCCAAAGTGCCGGTATTACAGGCGTGAGCCACCACACCTGGCTTATTCTCAGTTTTAAATAATAGACAGAAGTCCAGAGATAATAAACTATCATCAGTGAGGCACATAGAACCTCAAAGAACAAGGAAGGTTAGATTCCAGTTTCCCTTTGTAAGATTTCTTTATGAAAGCAAAAGACAAAATATTATAATTTTAAAGCACAAAATATGCAGGTTTATGAGCCTAACTATAATTTATTGATAAAAACACAATAATTCAATTCTCAATTTCTCCTTGCAAAGAGAAAAGGATATTTAATAAGCTGATTGCATAGCTTATAGATTATCCAAGGCCTTTCTTCCAAGTGATTATCCAAGGCCTTTCTTCCAAGTTTTAATGAGTTCATTGAAAGAGAAGAATGTAATTTAAAGTATTTTTCTACTAAGTTGTAATTCTGATACATAACTGATGCTATAAAAAATAAATACCACATTGGTTAAAAATTTAACACAGAAAGAAAACATCTGTAGTGCAAGTAGAGAAAAATATAATTTAACATTAATCTTAGAAATGAATGGCCTTTGTAAATAGAAGCAATCACAAAAGAAATAAAATTGTGTTTAAAAAACATAAACAAAAACATCCTTCATAGGTAAAAAGGAATAGTCCAAAAAAAGACAAATGGCTAAAAAAAAAAAAAAAAAAAAAAATTACCAGCAAACATAACAAAGATTAATATGTTGGTTAAAGGACTTATACAAAGATACAAAAGTCAGAATAGAACTTTAAGAGAAAAACAGGCAAAAAGGCATGAATAATTAACACAAGAGGAAGTTCAAATAGAAAGAAGCAAATTACAATAAAGGTAAAAAAAATCCACGTTTAGTTGTCACATTAGCGAAGATTTAAAAACATAAAATGAAGAGATGACAATGATTTACCAAACTGTGCACACATGAATTATTGCAAAAATGTAACCATTAAGAAAGCTATTAAGGGACTGTGTATCAATAGCCTTAAATTTTTTAAAACTTTGATTCAGTAATTTTATTTCTAGGAACCTATCCTAAGGAAATACTCTTAAAGAGGAGGAAATGGTTTTTCTTTTTTTCTTTTTTGTTTAAGTTCAGGGGTACACGTTCAGGTTTGTTAGATAGGTAAACTTGTGTCATGGGGGTTTGTTGGACAGATTATTTCATCACCCAGGTATTAAGTGTAGTACTCATTGGTTATTATTCCTGATCCTCTCTCTCATCCCAACATCCCAACCTCCTCCCCCTGATAGGCCCCAGTGTGTGTTGTTCCCCTCTATGGGTCCATGTGTTCTCATCATTTAGCTCCCACTAATGAGAACAAGCTATATTTAGTTTTCTGTTCCCGTGTTAGTTTGCTAAGGATAATGGCTCCAGCTCCATCAATGTCCCCGCAAAGGACATGATCATGTTGTTTATTATGACTGCACAGTATTCCATGGTATATATGTACCAGATTTTTCTTTATCCAGTCTATCATTAATTGGCATTTAGGTTGATTCCAAAATATGCAGGTTTATGAGCCTAACTATAATGTATTGATAAAAATGCAGTAATTCAATTCTCAATTTCTGCCTTGCAAGTGTCTTTGCTATTGGGAAACACTTTCTTAATCATGACATTGGTTCTTATGATATTTACAATAGATACCACAAGAAACTATATAATATCTAAGAATAGGTAGAGAAGGAGGAAGTAAGTAAACCATCACAAATTCAATCCTCTATCATGTATTGACACTGGAATCTTCAATAGTCCACTTACCTTTCCTGTATCTCATTTTTCGTTTTTCGTTTTTAAATGAGGATAATAGTACCTGCCTCAAAAAACTGTTGTAAGGATGAAAATAATTCATATATGTAAAATAATGAGCCTGGTACATAATTATTACTGTAGAATTATATGCAGTCATTTAAAATTAAGAACATGGAAATGGCTTATAACAGAATGCTACATGAAAAAGACACTGTAACATGGTATATAGTAACATACCAAACAATCCACAACATGAACTACACCAAAATGTTAACAATGAAACAAAACAAACAAAAATCAAAAATATTTTGCTAAGGAATAGAGTAACATAAATTAAGAGTATACTGTGCATTTTAGCTATGCAAGTTATCTTCTCCGGCGTAAGGCTAAAAGTTGGTTTAATTGACTAGAACTAATTATCAGTTCTCTGGAGCTAATGATTGTTAACTATGCAGCTGTCTAAACTGAAAGCTTTTCTTCCTGAAACACTTTTTACAGATTCCAACTTCTTAAAGTCTATTACAGAACTCTTGGCTGGCTGCCCTCCAGGTTTTCTAGCAAAAGCTCTAAGTGCAGAACCCTTGTCACTCACTGACATACAACAAAGACAATGTCTATTTCAGTTAGATTTGCAATATTAGCAGTCTGGAATCAACAGTTCTTGAAGAGAACCATCATTTTATGTAGGCAAAAAGCTGTATGTATTCTACGTATGATAACTAATTTTCAAAGTCACATTCTCCCTGAAGATAAGCTTTAGTAGCAACCAAAGGTCAAATATTGTGCTTTTTAAAGAAAGAGTAGTGAGGGGGAAAGGAAGGAAGGGAGGGAGGACAAGAAGGAGAAAAAGAAAGATAGACAGAAAAAAGAGAAAAGGCAAGAAAGCAAGAGAGAAATTTAAATTGCATGATGATGATATAAAAGAAATCTCTTTTAGCTTTAAGATGTGTAAATAAAAGCAATTATATTAGATGTCAGCAATCCCCATCACTGCAGAAAATGCTCATTTAGATTATTTACAAAGGTAATACAAAGGGTACTTTGTCTTCATGAATTCTTACCGATAAGCATGTTTTAAGGAGAGAGGAAGAGAAAGAGAGAGGAGAGAAAAGGAAGAAAAGGATCAGAGACTGGAAAAGGAAAAAGTTGGGGGGAAGGGAGAGAGATTTGATTATTGTCTGTTACCAAACCAGAAACAGAAATAACACTGTCCACCAGGGGACTACATAATACATGTGAACAAACACTGATGACCTGGGTTTATTAACATAGAATATGGAAAAGGTCTATTTCCTTTAACATTTTGTGTCCATTTGATGAATAACCAGAGTTTTAGATTCTGAAAGCGGTAAAATCAAGTTTCTAACTGAATAATAAGAAACACAGTGATTGATACAGAAATTATAAATTGGCTCTGGACTAATATGATTGATACATCAACTTATATCTGGCTTCAAAGGCTCATAGATTCAAACTAGAAGCAATGTTTGGTCATGTAATCCATCTCACATCATTCTCCATTGTTTACTCCTATAAGATGTATATACAAAGGGAAGAGTCAGTAAACTTATTAGATATCAAATTACCAGCATCTCCTAGCTCTTCCCTAATAACTAAACCAAGGGGCTCTCTCTTCTCTCTCTTTTCCTCTCCCTCTCTCTCCCTCTCAACTTCTCTCTCTCTCTCTCCCTCCTGCTCTGTCTCTCTTTCATACACACACACACACACACATACACACACACACACACACAAACACACAGCTCTCCAGCCTGCAATAAAGTTGTTATAAAGTAGGCAGAATGTTGAACTTATGGCCCCAGATCACCACTCACCATTCTCCACCATTCCCCACCATTCCCCACCCTATGAAGTACAAAAGGGAAAATAATTAAGCTCCTATTACATACCTACCTTTTTTTGTTAATGTAATGTGTCACTTCTAAAATCATACCCATTAGATGATTTACAATTAAGATCGGCCTTTAGTGTACATAAGCTATACACATGCACACAAATTTTAACACTGTACACGTGATGTTTTTAAAAGGTTGTTTAGCTTTAAACACATCTACTTCCTACTTCTCTGGTAAGAGTGGCAAACATGCCAGTTTCTTTTTTTTTTTTTGAGATGGAGTCTTGCTCTGTCGCCCAGGCTGGAATGCAGTGGTACAATCTCGGCTCACTGCAATCTCCACCTCCCAGGTTCAAGCGATTTTCCTGCCTCAGCCTCCCAAGTAACTGAGATTACAGGTACCCGCCACCATACCCGGCTAATTTTTGTATATTTAGTACAGACAGGGTTTCACCATGTTGGCCAGGCTGGTCTCGAACTCCCAACCTCAGGTGATCTGCCCGCCTTGGCCTCCCAAACTGCTGGGATTACAGGTGTAAGCAACCGAGCTGGGCCATCAGTTACTTTTACTTTAATGTCTGTCATCCCCTGGGATCGGCACAGCAAGCTGATAAGAAAATTTCAGTTGAAAGTTGCATTTAAAAATTCACTTGCAAGGTGTTAGTAATACCTTTTGGAAGACTAAAAATATTTTCAGAAATATTCTGAAATTAGTCAGAAACATCTCTGAAGTCAGAGTTAGTCAGAAACATCTCTGCTTTGTCAATTAACCACAGCACAGTTTTGCTCCCAAGTCAACTTATCCTTCTTGATGGCTACTTTTCCTTCTTATCCAGGCTACTTTTCCTTCTTGATGCTCCTGTTTGTTTATGCTTAAGAACACAAAGAATGCATCTTAATGCTAGCCAATAGAGAACATAATAAAGATGGTAAATGTCCCATAAGAATAATGATATTATGCATTTCAAATGCCAAAATAAAAGTTTGTTTAACTGTTTGGAGCACTTGTCTTCTCCCATAAATATGTATGGCCTGGAGTTAACTAGCAAACAGAGCCCTCTAAATGTAATTCTCCCATAATAGACTAATACGTTGTGTATTTGTGTACAGCATGTACTATTTTACCTGGCTGCAGGAACTACTCACCCTCTCCACCTGATTACAATGAGAGCATCTGATGATCAGGCAGGGCCCAAACTGGGACATTTCCTAGGACCCATAAACTTTGGAAATAGGAAACTCAAATCAGTATCTAGTTTTTCTGTAGTGGCAAAGCTTTATTATGTAAAATTAAGAGCTGTCAGCAACCATATTCTCTGAATATAGAAAGCTATCCTACAGAGAAAGAGAAGTAGAAGATCCAAATAGATGAATAAGCCAAAATAAAAAATAGCCAAGAGTCCCAAAAGTATGTGAGCCCTATTTCCAAAGCCTAACTGTATGCCTGTCTCCATCATGCCTCAGTCATGCTGAAATATGCACCAAGATATTCTACATTCTCCCTTTTATTTAGGCTATTTTGAGTTGCGTTTCTATTGCTTATAATCAAGAGTTCAAACTAATATTTGGTGTCAGACTATTTTTAGAACATTACAGAGGAATGCTATGAAGCCATCTGAGAGTGAGTGGAAGGGGCAAAGCACAGAAATATTCTACTTCATTATAACAAACGTAATTTTAATGTCATTCTGGCCATATAAATTCACTGCCTCAGTCCCTCAAATGGCTGACAGTCTAATGGAGAAGACAGATCAGAAAGTCATGTCAGCATAGTGTGATAAGTGCATCACAACACTGATTTGCGTATCACAGATCTATCTGGGGTGGCATTGAAGTGAAGAGGATATTAGAAGGTATGAGAACCAAATTGCCTAAAATCTTAAAGTACAAAGAAGACTTGGCCTGGGGAGAGGGGAGGAGGTGAAACGGGAAAAGTTCCCTTGTCCCCCTCACAGGGCAGTGTGATGGGGGTGTGGCTCATTTCTTCAGTGCCCCACTGCTCAAACCTCTAGGGGAGCATACAGACAGGCAGGCTGTGGGGATCCGACCCCACAGCAGTGTCTAGGGGTGAATGTTTACAGTTGAAGCCCCAGTGGGTGTGTTACACTGGGCTCTTTTAGTTTAGCTGTCCATAGGTGGCTTGTGTTAGCTCAATTAGACCCCTGCCTTATCCTAAGGACAGAGAGCTTTCTGTATCCCGGGGTTCTGACCTTGGCGTACTAGAAGAATAGGATCACACCTGGGCTTGAAAAATGAATGCAAGGTTTTATTGAGTAGAAGTAGCTCTCAGCAGATGGGGGAGCCAGAAAGGAGATTGGTTTTCCCCTAGAGTCGGGCTGCTTGGCAGTCTGGGCTCTCCCTCAACTGCCCCAGCCAAACTTCGCATCGTTCTGCCAGTCGGTGGCCTCCTAGCATCTGGTGTGCTCTTCCACCTCGTGCTCCCCTCGGTGTACTCTCAACATCCAACGTCCAGCAGCTTGTGTCTTCTTCCGATGTGTTCATCTTGATGTCCAGCCGCTTGTGTGTGTGTCTGCCTGCTAGGGTCTCGGGGGTTTTTATAGGCACAGGATGTGATCATGGCAGACCAAGGTGGTCTTAGGAAATGCTTGGGGCAGGAAAACGAAAACACCTGTCCTCAACTAGATCCCTGGGCACAGGCCTGGAGGCGGAGCCCTAGCCAGGGACCACACCCTTCTCCCCTTCCGTATCATTGAAGCGGACCATGCCCTTCCCTTCCCCCCTTCCCTTCCCTTCCCAGCACTTCCCTTCCCCATTTCTGTATCAGAGGGATATTCCAAGCACCTAAGCAGAGAACAGCACACACAAGTGAAAGAGAAAACAAGGCAACAAGGAGAGTTTCCTGGGCAGATGGCTGTGGGGTTTGGTGTGCTATCCTCTATCTTTAACCATTTTTGACAACTTTATTTTTATATCCCTTTTTGCAACTGGTTTCTCCTTTCCACATTTCCCAACTAGTCCAAAATAAAACTCATTTTAATAATAAAATGCATATTTTCTATTAATAGATAAATTCTTCATTTTAAAAAGGCTAAATAAGAAGTTCCTTCTAAAAAGAATTCAAGTTAAATTTAGGCTCAATCCCACAAAGTAGGAGAAAAGAATCTTCTGAGTCTCTTATATTACCACTTCATTGCAGACTAGATACATTTTCATTCACTTTTATGTTCTCATTACACAAGTGTTGATAAGCAGGTTAGATTTGGTAATATTCTCTCACCTGAATTGCACATCTAATAATGCTAGATAAAGACCGTCTCAAGCTTGTTGGTATGTTTACACTGCTTGATTAGGTAATAAATAATGACCTTTCTTAACATCATGTAATTCTCTCTGTAGGCATCACACCAAGCTTTCTTTTCCACTACCAGACAGTCCCACCCTTGTTCTGCTTTGAAATCATTTTAGTCTCAGCCAAGAGTGTTATTGCTCAGCCAAGTCCTCCTCTGGTTTCCAACTTTGCATCAAGGCACACTTATCCCCACTCCATCTGACTCAAGGAAAGCTGTCACTTACCCTGTCTTCAGTGGAGTTAGAGCTGTGTTACTTGTGTGCCTCCTCACTGTTAGCCACAATTTGAGCTTCCTGCTTTATCCTAGGTTGTTTTTAACTCATGGCCACAGTGTCACTTATGAATTTGTCTCAGCAACTGGTAAAAGCAATTATCCCTTATCCCTATAGCATGCCTTCTAGATGAAGACTGGTAGGGCTCCCCTCATTCACTTCTAGTTAGCTATTTGAGCCAAGATTTGTCCATCATTTTCAAGTCAGGTCTCAGCAGGAAGTGATCCCAATTTTGACTGGGCAGGAACATAAACAAAAGCAACTGAAGTCAGGGCAGCTACATGTTGTAGTAATGGTTTCTGCCTTGATACACAACAATGTATCATTTGTTCTGTTCCTGTCATAAACCATTTACCCACCCACAAACCTTCTGAGATCCATGTCTTCAGGAGCAGCCACATTCCAGTTCCCAGGCAAATTCTGATATGGAGCATTAAGAGTGAGTAGGTACCTATTCCCCACCACGAGGAGGAGTTACAACCAAATCAGTCCCTCCAGTAGACTGATCTGGAGCTCAGAACCCCTTTAACAATTTAACTCTCTCAATATGCGCTGTGTGAAAGGTTAGCGCTCCTTCAATTGGACCTTCCTCTGATAAAATTCTGTCCCCTAAATTTTTATCCCTATCTTCCTTCACAATATATTGTGCAATTATAAGACTGAGACTATAATTTATTTTCTATGCTCATTATTTTCCATTTGGCCTCAGCTAAGATCCATACTCTGCTCCACTATGTGTCTCAGGAGGCTGACCCCTAGAGATTTCTGCCTCATTCCAATTGAGCCAATTGGCACTACAGCAGGCGATTAGAAGGTGAAAAGAGAAAAGGGTCAGGGTATTTTTTTCTTTTTCCTGCCCTGCTTCAATGTTCCATCTCTGACTATAGCTGCATTCCTCCACAACTACAGCTCTAGCTCTTCCTGCAGGACTCAAGTTCTTACCTGACCCGGGCAACACTACTTCTTCTCATTGATCCCTAGGTCCTAGGGTTGGTAATACCTTCCTACTGATACTGGTCTCCAGGAGGCTCACCAGCCATTTTTTTATACCCTTAACCCTGCCCATTCATCTGTAAGTAGTCCCTTCATTAAAATCTCTTCTTTTGAGCTATCTAAAATGAACTGTGTTTCCTTCTGGGGCCCTGATAATATAATCCCGATAGTGGATATCTACTGTTTTGCTGGGCCCAAATCCACATCCCATTTCATATAGTGCTTAATAAAAGCAGCTAATTTTCAGTTAGGTTTATACATCCACAATACAAAGCCCACATATTTTGGGGTAACTTATTCTATCCTGGCTCTGTGGATTAGGTAAGAGGCTCAAGTCTGTGTTCATCAATGTAATCCTAGCTCACTAGAAATGAATGGTTAGGAATGGGTACATGCTTTAAGATGGTTCAATTAGACTGAAGTCCAGAGTTTCTGTATGATGGCCAAAAAGGCTTTCTTCTACCAGATAAGATTGTATTGAGGATATGATACTTGTAACATGTCAAGCTGAAGGTGCCAGGAGCCCACTGTTTAGATGAGGATGCTCCTAGGCAAAGGCAAAGCAGAGAGAATTACAAAGAATCCAGGCCCTTAGTGACATTATTTGTGCAGCTGGATCATGTTTGTTTGACAATAACTCCCTATGAATTGTTCAGTCAGATGAGCCAACAAGGATCATTTTTTCTTCAGCTCCTTTGAGTTGGGTAATCTGTCCCTTGCAGAAGCAAAAATCCTAAAGGGTACAGGACCATCACAAGTTCCCAGCCCAGTAATTTGCCAAATCTACCTGAATCCCCCTATGAAGGCTATGAAATTACTATGCATAAACAGATGGCCCAGAGATCAACAAGCAGCTTATCTATACTCCCAAGTGGCCCCTGTGGGGAGACTCTTTTGCCTGCATCATCCACCTGTTTGGGCACTTCACTATGTCACCTCAGACCCCAGCTACACATCTTCATGAATCACAAATGAACATGGCCAAAGTCCCTAAACAGCATGCCTAACTAGACCTGTCCTGGCATCTCCCACATGTAGTGTAGGACCAGTGCCTCTTCCCACATCTATCTTACTTATTAAAAGTATCCCACTATTCCTTGCTAATATATCCTAAGATACACCTCCCATGTGTCTCCTGAAGTGTTACTTCCCTATCTTCCCACACTTGCTAACCTTCTCCTCTTGGATGTTGCTGCTCATCAGGTCCCAAACACACTCTCAACCTGCTACTCAAATAACCCTATCCTTAGCTGGGATAGGATCCATTTATAAAGACAAATAAAACTGAGTCTCAAGAAGGTATCCTCAACAAATGTTTAGGTTAGTAGGAGAAACAAAATAAAATACACAAATAACTCTAGTTATAAAATGATATGTGTCATAATAGAGAATCCCAAAGAAGAAAACTTCCAACTAGGAATATGAAGAAGAGAAAGTGAGAAGGAAGGCACTAACATTTATAGAATACCTACTAGTGTCTAGATCCTCTGAAAGACTCTGTAGTGACCTGTAGCTCTCACCTGGTATATTATATCCAACAGCTTAATCAATATTTACTTTGCCCCTCCCCTCCCCCACAAACTATACGGAAGCCAGACAGTATTTTAAAAAGGTAAGTCAGATCAAGTGACTTATCTCTTCAAAAACCCTCTGATGGCTCCTCATCTCATTCAGGACAAAGTCCTCACTAAAATTGACCTAAAAGACCCTATGTGATCTGGCTTGTTCTTTCTGCCTCTCTCTCTCTCTGCACGAGCCAATTCACCTCTTTTCTGTTTTGGTACGTGCCAAGCACACACCCACCTCAGAGACTTTGTACTTACAGTTCCCTCTGCCTGGAATGCTCTTTCTTCAAATATTCCCTAGCTCTTCCAGGTCCCTGCTCAAGTGCCATCTTCTCAGTAAGTCCTTTTCAGACCATCCTATTTTAAAATTGTTTCTCCACTTTCTGCATTCTCTACTCTCCCTCTCCTCTACCCTTCTCTATTTCTCAAAATATATATTTTGGTTTTTATTTATTTACCTGTCTATCCCCACCAGGGTATAAGTTCTGTGAGGGCAGAGTTTTTGCTCTATTTTGTTCTACTGTTAGGTGATATCACTACTTAAATATTTATTGAATGACCGGATTATATACCATTTAAAATTTAAAACGATCCTGAGATTTGGCTATTGTTTACATTTTGCAGATACGAAGGGTCAGACTGTGGTAATTTTCTCAGGATCAGAGAGCTAGTGAATTTTAACACTAGAATCTGGAATCAATCTGTTGGATAATAAGGCTCACATGCTTAGGGAAAATATCAAGGACTAAGGAGCTGGGCTTTATAAGATGAGTAGAGTTACTGTGTTTGAGGGCAACAGGAGTAAAAAACACGGCAGGAAGAACATAAGTAAAGATATGGAGGCACAAGAGCTTGAGGCACATATATGAAACAACATGTACATAGATGTAAAGTAGATGTGGACAGTATGCACGTGAATGTAATGTGCCTCTGAGATTTAAAAAACCAACGAGGATAAAATGAGGTTCATTCCTATAGTAAAATAATGAATCCTATGGCCGGGCACTTACAATCCCAGCACTTTGGGATGCCGAGGCGGGCGGATCACGAAGTCAGGAGATTGAGACTATCCTGGTTAACACGGTGAAACCCTGTCTCTACTAAAAATACAAAAAATTAGCCGGGCAAGGTGGCGGACGCCTGTAGTCCCAGCTACTCGGGAGGCTGAGGCAGGAGAATGGCGTGAACCCGGGAGGCGGAGCTTGCAGTGAGCGAGATCACGCGACTGCACTACAGTCTGGGCGGCAGAGCAAGACTCCATCTCAAAGAGAAAAAAAAAGAATCCTATTCTTTCCCTCAGCAAAGTGGGGCGTGGGTAAAATAAAGCTGTACAAAGACGGTAAAGGTAGTTTTCTGCCCAGGCTGAAAATGAAACTCAACCCATATTTTTCAGCAACTTTATTCAAATTTGTCTCCTTACCAAAGGAGACAAATTTGAAGAGAAAATGAGGAGTGACGACTTCATACACATTTCAATTACACATTTTCCCACATTAGCATGGATAATCAAAAGTTAGCTATACACAAAAGCTATTTTCTGTAAGTATTCTAAACACTAATTAGGAAATTCAGCCTAAATACTGTATCTTCAAAAATAATTCTAGACACCATGTTAAGAAGGCATACAGATGTGATAAAATCTATCATGTAAATGTTGTGTCTGGGTATTTTACTGGTAAATAAAAGAACCGTAAAATCACAGAGTTATAGAGGTAGTAGTACCCTTAGAGACCATCATCAACCTTTTCATTTTGCAGATGAAGAATTAGAGCCTAAAGAAGTAAAGTGGCATATCCAGGTGCACAGAGTTCATGAGTGCCAGAGTCTGAGCCAGAACTCAGTCTCTTGATTCCTAGTTCACTGTCCTTTTTGCCACCTCAAGAGCCTACTTCTTATGGAAGTTTTAGAGATAAAGATACAGTTCTGTGTATGAAATTCCTTAATGCTGCTTAATGGCGCCCCCTTGAGTGAACCTTTATGTAAATGTCAGGAAACCAACAGTCACAGGTTCAATTTCCAGTTAATAGAGAGACTTTGTTCATTGAACATTAACTGAAATAGTTTTTATGCTAATGAGTTTGTTTTACTCTAGATTTTCATAAAAACACCATCAAGCTGTTTAAAATATGTAAAGTGTTCTAACAATATAAGAATCCCTAAACCCACCATAGAATACAGTTGAGAGATCTGACATTCATGATGACTTCTGTACAATTCTGGACTCACATATTTCACTCTCTTCACAGAAGTTGCCTTTTCAAGGAAACACATTGTCTTCTAGACCCTCCCATAATGTCTGCATTCCATCATGGTCTTGACCTCAGCCAGCCTTGACCTCAGCCAGCCTCATGCTTTCCCTTGAAATTATGCACTAGTATTTCTTCCTTTAGTACTGATTTTGTATATATACATAAAATTTTAAACCCCTATAACCTTAAAAACTCTAATTTAAACCTCATCTGAGAGGTAGATAAATATAAAGGAAACCTAAAAGCTGCTCTAATTAAGCAATCTCAAACATACACAAAAAGCCTTTCTTTAAAATAACTAAAAATGGAAAAATGCAAATAAATAATAAATAAAAGTCTTTTGAAAAAGCAATACTTTTGGTATGGCACTGTATATTTTTGTTGAAATAAGTACTTTTTAAAGCTTAGTGTCTTATGTTCAATTATCTCTAAGATCAATTTATCTTCTCAGAAATTTGGGGGTTTTTTAACATTATGTTTTTCTTTCACATTTTGGGAATTTTAGTAAAGTAACCAAAGCATGAAATAACCGCAAGCAATCTTGTATAATAATGTACCATGAAATTTCAATGGAATTACTGCAAACAAAAAATAAAGATGTCAATGTAGCATCACAGCATGAAGCAGCACATGTAAGCATTAGTTAAAAAAAGGCACATTCATTCATTCAATTGAGTTACTGCCACTCTACCACTGAATGAAACAGAGAAAAAGATCAATGCACAAAACAATCTACTGCATTAAGTGAAATAGAATGAGAAGCACTTTAATTGGATAAAATTTAAGAGCTGAATTACAAACACCACATAAATAAATAGCTCTAAATAATGTGTTTTTCCAGTTAAATAATGACTTTAATAAAACAGATGAAAATGTAGGCTGCGTTGCTTTTTCTGCCTGTCAGAATCTCATTAGCATTTCAATTTAAATTCTACAAGTACACTCAAATCTCTCATTTGTACATCTGGCATAACTCAAAACACTGCCTTATTTGTTAAAAAAAATTTAAGGCAAATGAGCCAATTCACAATATCTTGCAGTGGTATCTTAATGGGTGAAAACAATGTTGTTATTTCAGTGTTGCATAACAACAGGGGTTTCCATGTGGAGAAACTGAAAAAATTTAGATAACACTTTCAAAGAAAATTTGTTTTTGTAAGAAAATCCTGAAAGCATGGAATTAAGTGCTAATGTTGTCTTAAAACTATTCATATACAGAATTATCATATAAAACATATTATCTTTAGGATAAGCTTTGGAATATTATCTAAAGAAACAATTAATGAAGCTAAAATTCCACGTAAATATGGCATTAATTCTAAGTTTTTTTGTGATAAAAGTTACACCATCATCAACACTTAAAAAATAAAATGCAGGGGAAAATTTATCAAACTACTTAGGTTTAACGATAACTCTAAAACTATAATGTATATAAGAGGTACATAAAGATATCTAAAACTGGGTATCCCTAGGATTTAGCCCCAGAATTCTGATTCATAGATGGGGATCAGAAATTTGAATTTTTAACATATACCACAAGTGATTTTGATGCAAGTAGTCTGTGGACCACAATTTGAGAAACTCTAACCTGCAGGTTAAAGTACATACCCTTTAGATTGACAAAGTTTTCATAATCTGGTTTTACTCTACCTTTCAATCGCATTCCACAGGACGAACTACCAAATTCAGTCACTTGAATCTCATTACTTCCATCTTACCTTAGTGCTGAGTATCAAAGTCTCAATCTGAACCTCCTCAATCTTTTGTATTAATATCACAATCTATCCCTGGCCTTTTTGATGCCCAAAACAGACCAGTTAAAGTCCAGCTTAGTACAGACCAGTGGATCATGGGATATGAAAAAATAGGTAATAGGCATTGGGCTTAATAAAGACCTCAGAATCAAAGCAATCCTAAGTGAAGTATCCCAACAGATAGGCTGAGCACAGGCAAATAAGGAACCAGTAGTACAGAGATACTACTTTGGCTAAGACTAATTGGTCCTTACAAAGCTAACTTTATCCACTTACTTAACGATTTCATCTCGAAAAGGAACTTGGATAAACATAAAAGTAAGCTGCTTTATGTCATATTTAACAAAATTTTTGTTGTAATTACAACTCTGGACTAATTTTTAGGTCAAAGAATAAACCAGCTATATGTCCTTTGTTGATTTTTCTGAAATTACTTCATGATAGTGCGATATAATATCTGTCAATTCACATTTAACACCTAGAAGACTGTAACAAATATCATCTAACAGGACTATTCAAAGGTTTATCTGGTTTACAAATGGTTTCTCTTAATCCTTTGTTCTTCCAATCAGTTCCTTTCGAAGCATCATTATATCATTACCCCTGAAAATTCTTCTGCTTCAATTGTAAACTGTCAAATCCTCATGTATCAGTGGTTTTACATGGGATTCAACAGATTCTCCAATGTCATTTACACCAATGTCACAAAATCTGTATCTTTCTCAAAATTTTCTATTTTTTATGGTCAATTTACATTGTATTCTTTCAGGTCTGGAGCAGTCAACTAAAATGTATGAACACATCTACCACATTTCTTTTTTTTTTTTTTTCCTCTTTTAAACTTTTGCATTCTTTCTCAACTTTTAGTTTAGGTTCGGGGTACAAGTGCAGGTTTGTTACATGGGTAAATTGTATGCTGCTGTGGTTTAGTATAAGAATGACCCTGTCACCCAGGTGGTAAACACAGTACTCTATAGGTAGTTTTTCAACCCTTGCCTCCCTCCCCATCTCCACCCTCAAATAGTCCCCAGTGCCCAGTGTCTATTGTTCCCATCTTTATGTCCATGTGTATATAATGTTTAGCACCTACTTATAAATTAGAACATGTGATATTTTGTTTTCTATTCCTGTGTCAGTTCACTTAGGAAAATGGCTTCTAGCTGCATCCATGTTGCTCCAAAGGACATGACCTTGTTCTTTTTTATAGCTGCATAGCATTCCATGGTATATATGTACCATATTTTCTTTATCCAGTCCACTGTTGATGGGCATCTAGGTTGATTCCATGTCTTTGCTATTGTAATAGTGCTGCAATGAACATATGAGTGAATGTCTTTTTTCTTTTTTGGTAGAATGACTTACTTTCGTTTGGGTATATACCCAGTAATGGGACTGCTGGGTCGAATGGTAGTTTTAAGTTCTTTGAGAAATCACCAAACTGCTCTCCACAATGGCTGAACAAATTTACATTCTCATCAACAGTATATAAGTGTTCCCTCTTCTCTGCATTTTTGCCAATATCTGTTATTTTCTGTCTTTTTAATAATAGCCACTCTGACTGGTGTGAGATGTCATCTCATTGTGGTTTTGATTTGCATTTCTCTAACGATTAGTGATGTTGAGCATTTTTTCATCCTTTTTTTTGGCCACATGTATGTCTTCTTTTGAGAAGTGCCACATTTCTTAACCACCAAGTAAATGGCAAAAACATTGATATGATATGACAGGCAAAGATAGAAGTTGTGTTAATCTGATAACAACTAATTTTATTTGTGTTCACTGGGGAATGCCTTCAAGGCACATTTTATTCTTTATAGAACCTAGGTATATGTGTATTATAAATACACACTATGGAAATCCAGGAAAGCACTCAGTATTGAAAACATCTGTCAGAAGCTAGCTGGGTTGGGCATCAAAAAGGCCAGGGATAGAGCTATACACCTGGGGAAGAAAGGCTGGTAAGAAGATAGCACACCCCTATGTACTAGGCTTGCCAGTGAATTGGGACACAGTCTGATAGCAAGCCAGCTAAGTAAGGAAGTTTTTAAAAGTTTCAAAAAAAAAATACCTGCAGATTTGAAACTCTAATATTTATATAATGTAGTATATTGCATACTTACTATGTGTATGCTAAGCGGTTTTTATACATTTTCTCATTTAATCTTCATAAAAGTCCTATGTAGCAGGTAATATTATTGTTATCATTTACAAAGGAGGTGACTGAAAGTTAAAAAGACTAGCTCATCTAAGCCCTTAAAGCTAGCAAGTAGCTGGGTTGAAAGTTGAATCCAGTAATTCTGACCTTAAATTTGATCCTCTGAATTACTCTACTATAGACCTTTGCATTTTATATTATTTTACTTTATATTTTATATTTTTACTATCTTAAAGATGAATGAAATGTATACTTATAACTCTGCTTTAATGGCATATTACTTATTTTTCCATCCTCAGCATCCAGCAGTGTATTATACACAGTGAACTTTCAATAAATACAGCTTGAATTAATTGTTGGTCACATCCATAATTAAATTAATGTCAGATCTTAGAGCAAATGCACAACAACCAATAATACCATTCCTTTGGGATTAAGTTTGCCTTTATGATTTCCAAGAACAGACTGAGGAGAACTGCATCTGTCCCTAGGTGTAGATAGTCCTTCCGAGAAATATGAAAGAAGGGCATTTTAATACCTGAGAGTGGGTCAGAACATAAAAAAACTTTAAGAAAATGAAGCACTTCTTTTCCAGATTAGCATAGCTACTTTAATTGACGGTTTTGTGATTTCTAGATACTAAAGCTATGATTTCAAGAAGTCTCCATCATAAAAAGGGGGTAAATGCTAGATTCTATCGCTGTACTACAATGCAATGAATTGATTCAACAAACCATTATTAAGCATGCACACACACAGTTTCAGGCACATCTACTATGTTTCAGGCACCCTACAGTTCTAGGTATGGGGTTTAGATATACAAGATGTCTATATTCATGAAGCTTATAGCCTAGTGAGATGCAATAAATAGTGGATAAGTAAACTAATTAACTAGATATATTCTCGAAAAATCCATAGTCTCAGCCCAAAAGCTTCTTAAGCTGATAAATAACCAGCAAATCTCAGGATACAAAATCAGTGTGCACAGAAAGGGGATCATCACACATCAGGGCCTACGGTGGGGAGGGGGGAGGAGGGAGGGATAGCATTAGGAGATATACCTAACGTAAATGATGAGTTAATGGGTGCAGCACACAAACATGGCACATGTATACATATGTAACAAACCTGCACGTTGTCCACATGTACCCTAGAACTTAAAGTATAATTTTTAAAAAAAATCAGAGTGCAAAAATCACTAGCATTCCTATACACCAACAACAGTCAAGCCGAGAGCTAAATCAGGAATGCAATCCTATTCACAATTGCTGCAAAAAGTATAAAATTCCATAGGAGTACAGCTAACTAGGAAGGTGAAATATCTCTACCAGGAGAACTACAAATCACTGCTCAAAGAAATCAGAGAGAGCACAAACAAATAGAAAAATATTCCATGCTCATGGATAGGAAGAATCAATATCATGAAAATGGCCATACTGCCCAAAGCAATTTGTAGATTCAATGCTATTCCTATTAAAGTACCATGGACATTCTTCACAGAACTAGAAAAAAACTATTTTAAAACTCATATGGAATCAAAAAAGAGCCCAAATAGCCTAGGCAATCCTAAGCAAAAACAACAAAGCTGAAGCCATCACACTGCCCGACTTCAAACTATACTACAGGGCTTCAGTAACCAAAACAGCATGGTACTGGCACAAAAACAGACACATTGACCAATGTAACAGAATAGAGAAACCAGAAATAAGACCACACACCTACAGTTATCTGCTCTTCAACAACCCTGACAAAAACAAGCAATGGGGAAAGGATTCCCTATTCAATAAATGGTGTTAGGATAACTGGCTAGCCATATGCAGAAGACTGAAACTGGACCCCTTACTTACACCACATACAAATTCAACTCAAGATGGATTAAAGACTTAAATGTAAAGTCCCAAACTACAAAACCCTGGAAGAAAACATATGCAATACAATTCAGGACACAAGCACAAGCAAAGATTTCATGACGAAGATGCCAAATTGTAACAAAAGCAAAAATTGACAAATGAGATGTAATTAAACGAAAGAAATTCTGCACAGCAAAGGAAACTATCAAAAAGAGTAGGCAGACAACATATAGAATGAAAGATAATTTTTACAAACTATGCATCTGACAAAGGTCTAACATCCAGCATTTCTAAGAAACTTAAACAAATTTACAAGGAAAAAGTAAACAACCCCATTACAAAGAGGGCAAAGGAAATGAACAGGACTTTTCAAAAGAAGACATACATGCAGCCAACAATCATATGAAAAAAGCTCAACACTGATCATTAGAGAAATGCAAATCAAAACCACAATAAGATTCTATACCATACCAGTCAGAATGACTGTTATTAAAAAGTCACAAAATAACAGATGTTAGTGTGGTTATAGAGAAAAAGGAATGCTTATACACTGTATAATTTACACTCCCAGGATGGGAGTATTAATTACTTCAACCATTGTAGAAGACAGTGTTGTTATTGCTCCAAGACCTAAAGACAGAACTACCCTTCAACCCAGCAATCCCATTACTGAGTATATACCCCAAAAATATATAAATCTTTCTGTTATAAAGACACATGCACATGTATGTTTATTGCAACACTATTCACAATAGCAAACACACATGGAATCAATTTAAATGCCCATCAATGATAGAGTGGATAAAGAAAATGTGGTATATATATGCCATGGAATACTATGCAGCTACAATAAACAACACAATCATGTCCTTTACAGGGACATGGATGGAGCTAAAGGTCATTATCCTTAGCAAATTAACACAGAAACAAAACCAAATACAGCATGTTCTCACTTATAAGTGAGAGCTAAATGATAAGAACATATGGACCCATAGAGGGGAACAACACACACTGGGGCCTATCAGAAGGAGGAGAGTGGGAAGAGGGAAAGGATCAGGAAAAACAACCAACAAGTGCTAGGCTTAATACCTGGATGATGAAATAATCTGTACAACAAAACCCCATGACACAAGTTTACCTATGTAACAAATAGGTAACTATGTAACAAATAGGTAAACTTGTGTCATGGGAGTTTGTCATACAGACAACAAAATGCACTTGCACCACTGAACTTAAAGTTAAAAAATTAACCAGGTATATTTAGTTGCGAAGAATGAAACTCGGTGGGGTGTTGCGGGAAGTCAGGGACCCCAAACGGAGGGACCTGCTGAAGCCGTGACAGAAGAACACAAATTGTGAAAATTTCATGGACATTTGTTAGTTCTCCAAATTAATACTTTTATAATTTCTTATGCCTGTCTTTACTGCAATCTCTGAACACAAACTGTGAAGACTTCATGAATATTTATCACTTCCCCAGTCAATACTCTCATAATTTCCTATGCCTTTACTTTAATCTCTTAATCCCGTCATCTTCGTAAGCTGAGGATGTACGTCGCCTCAGGACCCTGTGATGATTGTGTTAACTGCACAAATTGTTCGTAAAGCATGTGTGTTTGAACAATATGAAATCTGGGCACCTTGAAAAAAGAACAGGATAACAGCGATGTTCAGCAAACAAGGATGATAACCATTAGGTATGACTGCCTGGGAGCCAGGCCGGACAGAGCCATATTTCTCTTATTGCCAAAAACAGGTAAGAGAAATATCGCTGAATTCTTTCCCCAGTGAGGAATATTAATAATTAACAGCCCTGGGAAAACAATGCATTCCCAGGCAGGGGGAGCTCTAAAATGGCCGCTCTGGGAGTGTCTGCCTTATGCAGTTATAGATAAGGATGAAACACGCCCTAGTCTCCTGCAGCGCCCCCAGGCTTATTAGGATTAGGAAATTCCTGCGTAGTAAATTTTAGTCAGACTGGTTGTCTGCTCTCAAACTGTTTCCTGATGTTTATCAATGACAATGCATGCACAGTGGGACCAGGAACCTCATTAGTAATTCTAGTTTTGCCCTGGCCTTGTGACCTTGCCCTGCCCACTTGCCTTGTGATATTTTGTTGCCCTTGAAGCATGTGATCTCTGTGGCCCACACCCTATTCGTACACTCTCTCCCCTTTGAAAATTGCTAATAAAAACTTGCTGGTTTTACGGCTCAGGGGGCATCACGGAACCTGCCGACATGTGATGTCTCCCCTGGACACCCAGCTTTAAAATTTCTCTCTTTTGTACTCTTTCCCTTTATTTCTCAGACTAGCTGACACTTAGGGAAAATAGAAAAGAAACTACGTTGAAATATTGGGGGCTGGTTCCCCCAATAGTGGGGTATGAAAGGGGTAGCTGATCTAGCCAGAGAAGTTAGAGAAGAACACTCTGCAGTGTGAATGATGAGAAGGAGCCAGTAAAGCAAAAAGGTCTGGAAAAGAGCAGTTCAGGCAAAAGGCACTACAAGCACTGACTCCAGAGTCTTTCTATTTAAGCTAAGGAAACAGGAGAAAGTGACCCGGGAGAAAAAAAGCTCCCAAACTGTAAGTGCTTTTTCATCTCACACTTAAGAATATTTTTAAAAACTAACATCTGTGGAACTTCAACACATATAATTTAACTCAAGACATACCAAAGACCTAAATGTAAGAGCTAAAACTCTACATTTATATGCTACTAACTCTAAGAAGAAAACATAAGGGTAAATATTCATAACCCTCAATTAGGCAATAGTTCCTTACATACAACAAAGGTACAAGCAACCATATTTGAAAATAGATAAACTGGACTTCATCAAAGCTAATAACTTCTGTGCTTCAAAGGACACTATGAAGAAAGTGAAAAGACAACCCAAAGGATGGAAAAGAATATTCACATATCATATACCTGATAAAGGTCTAGTATTATTATAATAATATTATAATAAAAAAACCTAACAACTCAATGATAAAAAGACTAAATACACCAACCAAAACTGGGTAAAGAATTTGAATAGACATTTCTCCAAAGATACACAATTGATCAGTAAGCACATGAAAAGATGCTCTTCATCCTTAGTCATTTGGAAAATAAATATAAAATACTCAGTGTAATACTACTTCACTAGGATGGCTATAAGTTTTTCCTTTAATTGAAAATTATAAGTGTTAGCAGGAATGAAAAGAAATTGGAACCCTCACACATGGCTGGTAGGAATGTAAAACGGTGTAGCCTCTGTGGGAAAAAGTTTGGTAGTTCTTCAAAAGGTTAAACATAGAGTTAGCACATGAGAGCAATTCCACTCCTGGGTATCTAACCAAGAGAACTGAAAAGATATCCACACAAAATCTTGCAAACAAATGCTCATAGAAGAATTATTCATAACAGCCAGAAAATAGAAACAACTCAAATCTCTATCAACTGATGAATGTATAAACAAATTTTGGTGTAGCCATAGAATAGTATTTGGCCATCAAAAAAATGAAGTACTGATGCATGCTACAGTGTGGATGACACTTCAAAGCATTATGCTAAGTAAAAGAAGCCAGACACAAAAGGTCACACATTTCCATTATATTTACCTGAAATGTCCAGAATAGGCCAATTTATAGAGATGGAAAATAAATTAGTGATTGCTACGAGCTGGAGGAGGGGAAATGGGATGTAACAAAGTTGAGGGGTGGAGGATTTCCTTCTGGGAAAAAACAAAAAGATCTGGAATTAGATAGTGCTGATGGCTTCACAAATTTATAAATACACTAAAAACCAGCAAAATATATACTTTAAAGAGGTAAGTTTTATGGTATGTGAACTGTATGTTGATTTTTTAAAATCTGAAGCAAGCAAAATAATCAGTGCTTAGCAAAATGATGGTTCCCCATCATTTTCGTCACTCTATTGTGATAATAACATAGTCAAGAAATGACAGAGGGTCAGACACAGTGGCTCACACCTATAATTCCAGCACTTTGGGAGGCCAAGGCAGAAGGATTGCTTGAGTCCAGGAGTTTGGGACCAGCCTGGGCAACACAGTGAGACCCCATTTCAACAAAAAATTAAAAATTAGTCAGGTGTGGTGGCATGCACCTGTAGTCTCAGCTATTTGGGAGGCTGAGGTGGGTGGATCACTTGAGCCCAGGAGGTCAGGGCTGCATTGAGCCAAGATCACCGCCACTGCACTCCAGCCTGGGCAACAGAAAGAGACCCTGTCTTAAAAAAAAAAAAAAAAAAAAAAAAAAGTAATGACAGAATAACAACCTTACTAACAAAATTAACTAACTGAAATTACAGAAAGCAAATAGATAATCTTTCTGTATAAATTTTCAGAGAGTGAAGACATGTTTCTTCCAAGTCAAAATATGATTAACACATATATCCATACTAAATTACTAGTCTACTTTATAATATATATTTATAAAAAATAACTTTAAAATATCAAACACAAGACACTTGACTTATATTGTAATTTCTTTGCACAATGTCTAACATTTGAGCAATTTACTATTAACATTCTTTTAAGATACTGCAGGAATTAAACAAAGTGGCACTTTTATTTTACTACTGATCACTACACTCCTATGTAAATCAATATGATTTCAAACCAACATAAACAGAAAAGTAAGATAAATAAATGAAAATAATGAAATATTAATTACTTCAACTTTTATTTTCTCTGGCAGTTTTATTGCTTCATAATTATTCTTAGACTGAAAAGAAAGATAATCTAAATGCCTGAACAACACCTCAGGCAAATTAATAACTCACATATATATAAGTTTTTAAAAAAGAAAACTGCAACAAAAGAATAAAAGCAGATGAAAATCTCAGCAATTATACATACTCTTCACCATACCACTGAATAATATACTATTCTAGTTTAACCAAGTGGCCAGTTCGGGAGTAATATCTCAATGCACTCACCATAGAATATCAAGCAAGAGTAAACCTGGAATGTATCCAAAAATATTTACATAACGAACCAGAAGTTTATCCTCTAAAACATGCTCTCTGCATTAAACCTGTGGGGGTCATTGTTTCCATTCAAGCAGTACAAATTCAGCTATAATAAGCAACAAACTCTCCATCCTTTTTTTTCTCCCTCGCTAGGACTGCTACTTACCTGTCATGTAATACCCAATGACGGTCTAGAGAACAGAAATTTTAAATTTCTAATTTGATCCATAGAGATAGAAAGCAGAATGGTGGTTGCCAGAGGTTGAGGAAGGGGTAATAGAAAGTTATTGTTTAATGGGTACAGTTTGGGATGGTAAGTTCTGGAGATGGAAAGTGGTGATGGTTACACAACAATGTAAATGAAGTTAATGTCACTGAATTATACACTTTAAAATGGCTAAAATGGAAAATTACATCTTATGTATATTTACTACAATTTTTTAAAATGTAAAACAATTTCTAATTTTACACTAATATTCTAGACACACTATCTAGTCTGAGCATCTCATCTTGTCAGACATACTCTTCAGACCTTTGAGCCAAGGCCTGGGCTACTTAATCTTCTTAAAATGCTCTATTGTACTTCCACCACTTGAAGAACAATAAATCCTTCAAATTCTGGCACAAATATCATATCTTTGGTAAACCTCCCCAAACAAGCCTATTTCCAACATATTTGTGTCATATGTCTATTGTGTTTTAATTAGTCTTTCCCCTTTGTTAGACTAATCTTGACGCAAAAATGATTTCTTACTCATCTTTGTATTTCTAATGTAATCAAACAAATATTTGTTTGTTAAGTAAATAAATGAGTGGCCGGGTGCGGTGGCTTAAGCCTGTAATCCCAGCACTTTGGGAGGCCGAGACAGGCGGATCATGAGGTCAGGGGATCGAGACCATCCTGGCTAACACGGTGAAACCCCGTCTCTACTAAAAAAAATACAAAAAACCAGCCGGGCGAGGTGGCGGGCGCCTGTAGTCCCAGCTACTCGGGAGGCTGAGGCAGGAGAATGGCATAAACCCGGGAGGCGGAGCTTGCAGTGAGCTGAGATCCCGCCACTGCACTCCAGCCTGGGCGACAGAGCGAGACTCCGTCTCAATAAAAAAAAAAAAAAAAAAAAAAAAAAAAAAAAAGTAAATAAATGAGTGAATCAATCATTGGCAAATTGGAGAACGGCCAGAGTAGATAGACAGGATAGTACATTTATCTGCTAACAATGAAAATGAACAATTGTTGAAAAGTATGAAGATTAACAATAGAAAACTTAGCAAGGGCACAAGAATAATCAATATTATGATGACCTATCATGTAAAAAGACTTATTATGTTACACTATGTAGTTTCAATACTAGCTAACTACTTTCAATTAGAAAGAAAATCTCAGAAATAGTAACATATCTTCTTAGAATCAGAAAGATTTCAGTTAATAATCTAATGACTGCTCATTTATTTTCAAAAAAGTAAATATGATATCCCACAAAAGACTATGCTCCTTTGTGAGTCATTTGGCTCTTCCCTCATCTACAGTCAGGTTACATCATGAGACACAGTTTGATATCAGTCAATGATCTCTAAACTCCAAAGATAGTCACTATCAATTCCTTCCCTCCTGTATGCACAAACCTCTCTTTGGTTTTTTGCTAGCCTATGACTGCTTTAACAATAGAATATGGAAGAAATGATATTCTGGGATTCCTGAGCCTAGACATTAAGAATGCTTGGTAGCTTTTGTTCTTATACTCTTGGAGTTTGGAAGCATCACGTAAAAAGTACAGGATATGTTGCTGCAGAGCTAAAGGGGAAGTTACTGAAAAGGCCGTGAGACTACATGAAGAGGAAGAGAGGCCAAACTTTCTCTACATCCAAGTCAAACCTCTAGATGACTCCTCAGGTATCATCTCACTACAGTCAAAAAAAAAAAAAAAAAAAAAAGCTGACTTGGCTGATTTCAGTTATTTATTTTGTTTTCTGTGTAAAATATTACTATGAATCTAAGAGTCAAGGCTATACAAAAAAGGTATGCCTTCCTCATCCATACTACTCTGTTATTATTCTCCTTTATTCCAACCCATTTCCACTCAATCCATGTATATAACTAATTTCTTCAGAGTCTTACCTATTACTCCTGTATATGTTTTTCCCACAAATGAGCAGAACACAAATGTACTTTCTAGTGTCTCCTTCTTTCTCATATGAAAAAAGTGCCCTGGAGACACTCTTTCGCACTTTGCTATTTTTTCATAACAGAATATTCTAGAAATTACTCCCAATGAATTCATAGAAATGTTCCTCATTTTAAAAAATAATTATTTTTTAATTGACACATTGTGATTGTATATGATTATGGGATATAATTTGATATTCAATACAAATCTATGTTGTATAATGGTCCAATTAGAGTACCTACTTTATCCATCACCTCATGCATTTATCATTTCTTTGTGGTGAGAACATTTCTTTAGGCTCTTTGATCTTTTGCCTCTTCATTTTTAAGGGTTCTTTATGTATTAGGGATATCAGCCCTTTTCCTTTATGTATTAGAGATATCAGCCTTTTCCCTAGATGTTGTGAATATTTCCTTGCACTTTGTCAGTTGTCTTTTGACTTCGTTTCTACTAGTTTGAGCATAAAAATTTTTAATGTTTTATGTATTAAATTTATCAATCGTCTCTTTTATTGCCTCTGATTTTCAGTCAGAGTTAAAAAGCCTTTCCCTATTCAAAATTTAAAGAAAAATTTAAAGAAAAATTATTTTCTTCTAGTGCTTGCATGGTTTTATTTTTTACATTTAGATCCCTACTGCATTATTTTTGGGTGTAATAAAAGATATGGTATAAAGTATCTTTTTCCAAATGGTGATCTAGTTCTTCCAGAACCATTTACTAAAAAGTCTGTCTTTAGTCCAGTCATTTGTGATGCTATATTTATCATATGCTAAATTTCCAGAGGTAGTTGAATTTATTTCTGGACATTCTATCCTATTTCATTGGTCTATTGGTCTATGCAAGCATGAGTATAATGATGTTTTAGTTATAGAAGAAATCCTGGCCGGGCGTGGTGGCTCACGCCTGTAATCCCAGCACTTTGGGAGGCTGAGGCGGGTGGATCACCTTAAGTCAGGAGTTCGAGACCAGCCTGACCAACATGGAGAAACCCCATCTCTACTAAAAATACAAAATTAGCCGGGCATGGTAGCACATGCCTGTCATCTCAGCTACTTGGGAGGCTGATGCAGAAGAATGGCTGAACCCAGGAGGCAGAGGTGGCAGTGAGCCCTGATCGTGCCATTGCACTCCAACCTACACAACAAGAGTGAAATTCCATCTCAAAAAAAAAAAAATCTCCTATTTTACTAGGTTTTAATGTCTGATAGGGCTAGCCATCACTTGTAGTTTTCTCTTTTTTGACCTTTTCCTGACTATTGTGACATGTTTGTAACAATACAAATACAGGATCTAATTTCATAAAATAGTTTCTTGGGACATTTGTTGGTATTGCATTAAGTTTGTACATTAATGTAGTAAGGAGAACTAACATCTTAATAATGTCGAGGGTTTGTATACAAAGAGAGGAAGTCTCCATTTTTCAACTCTACTCATGTGTTTCTGGAGTATTTAAATATTTTCCTAGTACAGGTTTTGCATATTTCTCACTAAATTAATTCTTAAGGATTTGATCTTTGTTTCAACAGGAATAGCTATTGATTTAAGCTCCTAAATTTGGGAATGGTTTCTCACACAGCAATATATAATCAAAACAGATGAATTATCACAAATCTACCATTACCCACAGATAATCAAGTCAGAATTCTGGCTGTATTATTTTGAGGTAAAGGGGATATTTGATGGATAAGAACTGATTTTAGCTCCTCAAAAACAAGATAAAAATGAAGAGCATAATATCTCTTCTTATATTCCAAGATATATTTAAAACATAATTAAAAGTTTCAAATACACATGGCTTTTAAGGTTTAACAGGAAAAACTGAATGCTATAGAACACAGCACTAACTGCCAGTTAATTTTCTCAAGCCATTTTTGGTGAAAGAAAGGGCTAAATATCAAAGAAAAGAAACTTCAGATGACAGGAGTTTGTAACTTGATATTACAATAGTGAAATTATAGAGAAATCATTAGAAAAGTACTTTCATATCTATTCTAAAATTGTCACATTTTAGCAACTCCAGAGAGCACATTTCACTTTATGTATCTGTAGAAGTTATCATGAAAGGTTACCACCTTAACTGCACAAACACAGTATTATGTAAAACTAAGTAATAAAAAGTCACACACATTTAGTTCAAACCCTTATGCCATCTGTTGCATGTGTTTTATGAATTTTAATTATTTTGGAGACTTGCAGAAGCTCTACATTTTGAAAAATGCCTTCTGTCACCACAGGCAATCTCACAATCCTATGATTCATAGTAATCTCTCAGATAAACATCTCTAATAAACCAGGAAGAAAAATAGGTTCAAGTTAGATTCATCTGGATTCTACATTTTAGGTAATGGCATTGGGAAATCCAAGATCAACCTAAACTTACAAATATGGTTAACAATCGATAGTAATATTTACAGGAGACATATCTCTGGATTCTCTATTAATCCTGAACTATATTTATATTTGTTTGGAGCTAAATTTTAATAAGTAATACATGAAAAATTAGGACAACAAGATTAAACCTCATTTGCCTATAAGACATTAGGTTGGCAATCTCATCCACCAAATGCCGAAACCCTGAAAGATAACTAATAAATGTCTCAAAGTTTATGTTATTAAGTTTACATTCAAAATTCACAGACAGTTTTCGAAGCTATCACCCAATATCTTCTTGCTCTGATTTTAGGAACAATTTGAACAAGCTGTGATAGGTTTCCCAGCAGATATTAATAACAAAAATCAAGAAATTACTTTGCCAGAGATTAACTCATCTGTGATTTGTGAGAGCCTAACTCACTTGGTGGCAGGAAAATATCCAACCTAGCATCCTGTGCCTTTGACACTGATGAGGGGGAATGTCTAACTTGAGACACCTCTAGACTTCCTGTCTCACATGAGGAGAAACACAGAAGAAGCACTTGAGAAAGTCACAGACTGGGGAAACAGACTCATATACAGAATAAAACCTAATCATAGGATCACAGAACACTTTCCCTCCCTCCACACTTTATTAGCACATCAATTAGGCTCCTGAATAATAACAGTGGATTACAGCTGAAAGAACTGCAAGTCATAGGTCCTATTTAAGAAGGAGTCTTTAGGGAAATCCCAAGACAAGAAGGGAAACATAAACAAGAACAGTAGAAGAAAATTTAGCCTAATATGTGGAAATAATGACAGATAGGAGGCAGGACTACCTTGCAGCTCCCACTCAGATGGTCAGAGCAGCATGTGGAGATTCACATCATGAACTTTTCCTCCAAGAACTACTGCATTAACATACCAGGAAAACCCAGAGAACCCACAGACCCTTTGAAGGAAGGAGATTGCTGTTGCAGGCCCCAAGAGACAGCTGGAAAACTGCTAGTGCCCAGAGTGTGAAAGTGTAAAAGGGGAATCGTCTGCCCCTGGAACACACACTCTCACTGGGGAACTTGAAGTCCCTGATCATAGGAGAAGCATTTGACCTTACCTGGAGCTGAGACAAATTGAGAGAGCTGAGTGAAATACAAGGGTAGAAGAAGCAACATAAAGAGCCCTGTGGGCACTCTTGGTCCCCAGGGAAGCCATTTCTGACTTTGTCTCACAGAGGTCCATGAGAAGGGCTACCAAAGGAAAAGACCACAGGAAGAAGGAAACTTCCAGCTAAACTTTGTAACAATTTCAACTGAACACAAAGCTTCCTGGACAGAACCTGGGGAAGGGGGCAAATCAGGTGTACAGACACAGCACCGAAGCCATGGCAGGTGGGGAGGCATGAAACTTGAAAGCCCTGCTTGCTTTCTCAGCCGGAATGCCTGGGGCAAGTTCTCAGCCCTGTTCACCTGCTACCCAGAAATAAACTCAGTGTTGTTGGAGGGGCATGGTGGGAATGAGACCAGCCTTTTGGGCTGTGTGAGAACTGGTGAGGCCTATAACTGCTGGCTTTCCCTGACTTTCCTGGCAACAAGCATGTTACAGCAGAGGCAGCCATAATCCCCGTAGGAACATAACTCTATTGGCCTGAGAACCAAATCCTCATCCCCCACAGCAGCCACAGCAAGACCCACCCAATAAGAGTCTGAGCTCAAACATGTTTAATTCTCCCCCAACCTGATGATCTTTGTCTACCAGTCCTGGTAACCAAAGACAAAGAACATAATCTCTTGGGAACTCTATGGCTCTGCCCGCCACCTGAGAAACCTGAATACTTATCCAAGGGCAATCCTAGGGCAAGCTTGTATCCTCTCTATACAACCACAGCTGATAAACACTCTTGAGAACACCACCTCCTGACTGGAGGCAAACCAACGCAAAACCAGTACACTTCACAAAAACACAACCAAGGACCCTCACAGAGTACACTTCAACCCCTTGGAACCTCAATCAGGGCAGGTGCTGGTATCCACGGCTGAGAAACCTGAAAATGGTTCACATATCAAAGGACTCTGTGCAGACACTCCCCAGTACCAGCCCAGAGCCTGGTAGCTCTGTTGGGTGGCTAGATCCAGAAGAAAAATAACAATCATGGCTAGATCCAGAAGAAAAATAACAATCACTGCAGTTTGGCTGTCAGGAAGCCACATCCTTAGGGGAAGAGGGAAAGCACCACATCAAGAGAGCATCCTGTGGGACAAAAGAATCTGAACAGCAGCCCTTGAGCCCCAGATCTTCCCTCTAGCATAGTCTACCCAAATGAGAAGGAACTAGAAAAGCAATTCTGGTAATATGAAAAAACAAGGTTCTTTAACACCTCCAAAAGACCAGAGTAGCACACCAGCAATAGATCCAAAGGAAGACAAAAAGCTCTGAATTGCCAGAAAAAGAATTCAGAAGGTCGATTATATTAAGTGAATCAGGGAAACCAGAGAAAGGTGAAGTCTAACTAAATTTAATTTTAAAAATCATACAAGATCTGAAGTGAAAAATCTTCAGTGCAATAGACGGCATAAATAAAAAATAATCACAACTTCTTGAAATGAAGGATACACTTAGAGAAATGCAAAATACACTAGAAAGTCTCATCAACACCATTGAAAAAGTAGAAGAAAGAACTTCAGAGACCAAAGAGAGGGCTTTTGAATTAACTCAATCCAACAGAGACAAAAAGAAAAGAAAAATGAACAAAGACTCTAAGAAGTTTGGGATTATGTTTAATGACCAAACCTAAGAACAATTGGTGGCCCCAAGGAAGAAAAGAAATCTAAAAGTTTGAAAAACGTATTTGAGGGAATAATCAAGGAAAATTTCCCTGGCCTTGCTAAAGATCTGGACATCCAAATACAAGAAGCTCAAAGAAAACCTGGAAAATTTATCACAAAAAGATCATCACCTAGGAACACAATCATCAGGTTATCTAAAGTGAAGATAAAGGAAAGAATCTTAAGAGCTATAAGGCAAAAGCATCAGGTAACCCATAAAAGAAAACCTACCAGATTAACAGCAGATTTCCCACCAGAAACCCTACAAGCTAGACGTGACTGGAGCCCTATCTTTAGCCTCCTTAAAATAAGTATCAGCTGAGAATTTTGTATCCCGTGAAACTAAGCTTCATAAATGAAGGAAAGATAGTCTTTTTCACACAAACAAATCCTGAAAGAATTCACCACTACCAAACCAGCACAAGAACTGCTAAAAGGAGCTCCAAATCTTGAAACAAATCCTCAAAATACACCAAAATAGAACCTCCTTAAAGTATAAATCTCAAAGGACCTATAAAATGAAAACACAATGAAAAAAAAACCAACGTATTCAGCCAGAAAATTGCATAATAAATAGAGTAGTACCTCACATCTCAGTACCAATGTTGAATGAAAATGGCCTAAATAATCCACTTAAAAGATACAGAATGCTGGTTGGGAGTGGTGGCTCACACCTATAATCCCAGCATTTTGGGAGGCCGAGGCAGGTGGATCACTTGAGGTCAGGAGTTCAAGATCAGCCTGGCCAACATGGCGAAACCCCATCTCTACTAAAAATACAAAAATTACCCAGGTGTGGTGGCAGGCACCTGTAATCCAACCTACTCAGGAGGCCGAGGCAGGAGAATTGCTTAAACCCAGGAGGTGGAAGTTGCAGTGAGCCGAGATCACTCCACTGCACTCCAGCTTGGGTGACAGAGCAAGACTCCACCTCAAAAAAAAAAAAAAAAAAAAAAAAAAAGATACAGAATGGCAGAATGGATAAGAACTCACCAACTAACTATCTGCTGTCTTTCAGAGACTCACCTAACATATAAGGACTCACATAAACTTACGGTAAAAGGGTGGAAAAAGATATTCCATGCAAATGGACACCAAAAGCAAGCAGGAGTACCTGTTCTTACATCAGACAAAGCATACTTCAAAGCAACAGCAGTTAAAAAAGACAAAGAGGGATATTATATAATGATAAAAGAACTTGTCCAATAGTAAAATACGAATAGAAAAATATCACAGCCCTAAATATACATACACCTAACACTGAAGCTCCCAAATTTATAAAACAATTACTTTTAGACCTAAGAAATGAGATAGACAGCAACACAATACTGTGGGACTTTAATACTCTACTGACAGCACTAGACAGGTCATCAAGACAGAAAGTCAACAAAAAAACAATGAATTTAAACTATACCTTAGAACAAATGGACTTAACAGATAGTTACTGAACATTCTACCCAACAACTGCAGAATATACATTCTATTCATCAGCACATGGAACGTTCTCCAAGATAGATGATATGATAGGCCACAAAACAAGTCAGAATAAAGAAAATTGAAATTATGTCAAGTACTCTCTCAGACTACAGTGGAATAAAGTTGAAAATCAACTCCAAAAAGAACCCTCAAAACCATATAAATGCATGGAAGTTAAATAACCTGCTCATGAATGATTGTTGAGTCAACAATCAATAAAATTCAGATGAAACTTTTAAAATTCTTTGAACGGAACGATAATAGTTTCACAGCCTATCACAAATTCTGGGATACACCAAAAATGGCACTAAGAGGAAAGTCCATAGGTTAAATGCCTACATCTAAAAGTCTGAAAAACCACAAATAGACAATCTAAGATCATACCTCAAGGTACTAGAGAAACAAGAACAAACCAAATCCAAATCCAGAAGAAGAAAAGAAATAACAAATATCAGAGCAGAAGTAAATGAAATTGAAACAAAAATAATACAAAAGATAAATAAAACAAAAAGTTGGTTTTTGAAAATTAACAATCTTAATACCATTAGCAAGATTAACCAAGAAAAGGAGAAAGAAGATCCAAATAAGCTCAATTAGAAATGAAATGGGAGATACTACAACCGATACCACAGAAATACAAAAAAAAGTCATTCAAAGCTACTATGAACACCTTTATGTGCATAAACTAGAAAACCTAGAAAAGATGGACAAATTCCTGGCAATATACAACACTCCTAGATTAAATCAGGAAGAAACAGAAACTCTGAACAGACCAATAATAAGCAGCAAGACTGAAATGGTAATTTTTAAAAATTGCCGACAAAAAAAGCCCAAGACGAGATGGATTCACAGCTGAATTCTATCACACATTGAAAGAATTGATACCAATCCTATTGACAGTACTTCACAAGATAAAGAGGAAATCCTCCCTAAATCATTCTATGAAGCCAGTATATCCCTAATACCAAAACCAGAAAAGGACATAACAAAGAAAGGAAAACTAAGGCCTAATAACCCTAATGAATATAGATGCAAAAATCCTCAACACAATACTAGCTAACCAACTTCAACAGCATATCAGAAAGATAATCCACCATGATTAAGTGGGTTTCATACCAGGGATGCAGGGATGGTTTAACATACACACATCAATAAATGGGATACATAAATGTGATACATAAACAGGATTAAAAACAAAAATCCCATGATCATCTCAATAGAAGCAGAAAAAGCACTTAACAAAATCCAGCATCCCTTTATGATGAAAACCCTCAACAAAACTGACATAGAAGGAACATACCTTAACATAATAAAAGCTACCTATGACAAACCCACAGCCAACATTATACTGAATGGGGAAAACTTGAAAGCATTTTTCCTGAGAACTGGAACAAGACAAGGATGCCCATTCTCATCACCTCTATTCAACATAGTACTGGAAGTCCTAGCCAAAGCAATCAAACAAGAGAAAGAAATAAAGGGCATCTAAATCATTAAAGAGTTAGTCAAACTGTCACTGTTTGCTGATGATATGATTGTATACTAAGAAAACCCCAAAGACGCCTTCAAAAAGCTCCTAGAACTGATAAATGAGGAAATTTATCTTGAAAGAAATGTTTGGCAGGGCGTGGTGTCTCACGCCTGTAATCCCAGCACTTTAGGGGGCTGAGGTGGGTGGATCACGAGATCAGGAGTTCGAGACCAGCCTGGCTAACATGGTGAAACCCCATCTCTACTAAAAATACAAAAATTAGCTGGGTGTGGTGGCATGCGCCTGTAATTCCTGCTACTCGGGAGGCTGAGGCAGGAGAACTGCTTGAACTTGGGAAGTGGAGATTGCAGTGAGCCAAGATTGCACCATAGCACTCCAGCCTGGGCAACAGAGTGAGACTCTGTCTCGGGGGGAAACAAAAAGTTAACAGAAGTTCTTAAGAGACGATAATGGCCTAGGTTAGAAACTTGGATTATATAAAGAAAAGATGAATGCTACAGACAACAATGTATTCAAAATAATAATAGGAACAATGTATTCAATGACTAAAGCTTATGGATAAGTAAAATGAATGACAAAAATATTATAAGAGATGGGAAGCAGGAACTGGGAATACCTGCACTACTTATAAAGCAAAATAATGTTATTTATGTATATGGCCAATGCTGGGGCAACAGTAAATGTTTTAAAAGAAGTATAATTGGCCAGGTGCAGTGGCTCACGCCTGTAATCTCAGCACTTTGGGAGGCCAAGCAGGCAGATCACCTGAGGTCGGGAGTTCAAAACCAGCCCGACCAACATGGAGAAATCCCATCTCTAGTAAAAATACAAAATTAGCCGGGCGTGGTGGCACATGCCTGTAATCCCAGCTACTCAGGAAGCTGAGGCAGGAGAATCGCTTGAACCCAGGAGGCAGAGGTGGCAGTGAGCCAAGATTGCACCAGTGCACTCCAGCCTGGGCAACAAGAGTGAAATTCTGTCCCCCCCCCCACCAAAAAAAAAGTATAATTGATAAGTTTATATTGGAGAAAAAGTTTAATTATTTAAATACTCAATGAAAACCAGAGCGCTTTTTTTCCCCCCGTCATGCTCCAGTTAAGGTATGTCCCTTCTATGCTGATTTTGCTGAGGTTTTCATCATAAAGGGATATTGTATTTTGTCAAGTGCTTTTTCTGCTTCTGTTGAGATGATGGTGGGATTTTAGTTTTTAATCCTGTTTATGCAGTGTATCACATTTATTGACGTGTGTATGTTAAACCATCCTTGCATCCCTGGTATTAAACCCACTTAATCATGGTGGATTATCTTTCTGATATGCTGTTGAAGTTGGTTAGCTAGTATTTCGTTGAGGATTTTTCCATCTATGTTCATCAGGGACATTGGGCCATAGTTTTCATTTTTTTGCTATGTCCTTTCCTGGTTTTGTGTTACGGAGATACTGGTTTTACAGAATGATTTACGGAGGATTCCCTCTTTCTCTAATTTGTGGAATAGTGTCAATAGGATTGGTATCAATTCTTCTTTGAATGTTTGATAGAATTCAGCTATAAATCCACCTGGCAACAGGCAAAGGGGAAAGTTGAGTAGGTGAAGCAAAAGAGTTTTTTAGGGCAGTGAAACTATCTTGTATAAGTGGATACATAACATCATGCATTTGGCAAAGCCCATAGAACTGTATAACACAAAGAAGGAGCCTGAATGTAAACTGTGGATTTTAGTTAATAATAATGTATCAATATTGGTTCACCAATTTTAACAAATGTACTACAGTAATGCAAGATGCTAATAATATGGAAAATTCTGTGTAGGGGTATGTGAGGGGAAATATGAAAACCCTGTGGCCGTTCTGCTCCATTTTTCTTTAAAAATTAAGCAGAAGTTTTTAAGCAAACTTAAAACTGCTCTAAAAAAATTAAGACTTGATTTTTTAAAAGACATCCATAATTTTCTCTTTCTAGATTTCTCCTTCTAATGCTGCAACAACTTAGAAGGTATCTTTGAATTGATAATAACATCTCTATGGTGGTTCATTTATTCTCTAATTCATTCATTGATTCAGTCATTTAATGCTAAAATATTTATGTGTTTGTAGATCACTTACTCATAATTTTACAAGTACAACTTCCTCTGTGTCATTTTATTCCTTTTTGAAAATGTTTACATTATTTTCAAATTTAGAGATTATGAATCATCTATTGTAAAAGCTTAATATCTTAATAGATTAATGTCCTCTCTGAAACAGGTGGCTGGAATTATTTGTATAGATTACTATGAGTACAGTCACCAAGACATGTACAAATAGGGCCCATTCAATTTTAAGTGGATATTTCTTTTGACTGATGAGTTAACTTTTTTGCTTTATCAACTAATGTTGCCAATTATTATGCTATATACAGTACTATACTGGGGTGAGATGAACAGAGGTAGCAGCTCCTAAGACTTGTTCTTGGCACACAGGAGAGTCTTAACAAAGTTTTCAATGTTTTTTGAAATAATATTTTTGGATATATAGAAAATATTACAAAAGATATAACTCAATAAAAGCTTAATTATAATTAAGAAATTATGGGTCTTTTGAGGTTTTACCTCAGTAATATAAAAACATTTTAGGCCGGGCGCGGTGGCTCCTGCCTGTAATCCCAGAACTTTGGGAAGCCGAGGTGGGGTGGATCACCTGAGGTCAGGAGTTAGCAACCAGGCTGGCCAACATAGTGAAACCCGGTCTCTACAAAAAAAGTCACAAAAATTAGCTGGGCATGGTGGTGAGTGCCTGTAATTCCAGCTACTTGGGAAGCTGAGGCAGGAGAGTCATTTGAACCCGGGAGGCAGATGTTGCAGTGAGCCAAGACAGTGCCATTGCGCTCCAGCCTGAGCAACAAGAGCAAAACTCCGTCTCAAAAAAAAAAGTAACAATATATAAAGATATATATAGTCTCTGATCTTAAATACTATCTTAGGACTTTACGGTTAGTTTGCGAAGAAGCATATAATCATGTGAAAAAATAAGAAAACTTGAAATAAATAACATAGGACCAAAATACAGAAAATATCACATTGTCAATAATTAACTATTAAACAAATAGCTTATATAAGTGCTACGGTAATTCTAAGAAGGGTCCAAAACAACAAAAACCTACCTTCCTGAAATGGGCTAGATTACTGAAAAGAAAACTGAGATAATAAAGGGACATGAGCACAAAAAAAAAAAAATCAAGACATGTTAAAGAGTACATGTGCTGACCTGTTGAGGTAAATTTCAGAAGCTGAAAGACTGGAACCAAAACCAGAAATGCAGAGTGGGGCAAAATTTAGATCTTGAATTCTAGGCTAATGAGTTTAGATAGTAACTATGGAGAATAAAAGGCATGGAAAGTTGTTTAGGGGAAAGCAATATGCTGAAGTAAACAGTTGTATCCAGTTTGTATTTGTTCAGGGAGGTGGGAGTAGACTAGAAGAAATTAAGTAGCTATAAGGAAATCTACTATGGGACAATAGGATAAATGCCTGAATTGGGAGAGGAACAATGAGAATGGAAATGATACAAAAGCTACCTCCCAGAAAAAGAAAAGAAGAAACTGCAGGGAGATAAAGTGAGTGGGATCGAAGGTGAACCCAAGTTTCTGAAACTAGGAAGAATGATAAAAGTGAAAAAAATTGATTTCAGACATGCTGAAGCTGGACTGTCTGGGAGACCTCCAGGTGGAAATGAACATTACATAATTTGATGATATTAGAATTGGAGCCCAGTTGTGGATTAAAACTAAAGAGAAATATTCTGGAATTAACTTGAAAGAATATTTGAATCCCTGAAAATAGATGCTATTTTCCAAAGGAGAAACTGTCTACAGAGAGATAAGAATAGAAAGCTAACTGAAATTTTGAGAACCCACTTTTTGGGCACAGATGAAGAAACAGATGCAAGTATAACACACACACACACACACACACACACACACACACGGAATAGTCTAAAAGGAAAGAGTCTAAAGAATCACCATAAAACGAGAAAAATTTTATTCTACCATATTATCATGAAAATATTTCCTATAATCCATATATCCCTTTCTAATAACTTCAGAAGCCTATGGCCATCACAAAATAATTATTTTAAAAAACATTTCTTTATACAGAAGATACTAGACCTCAAGGGACAATCTGTGTGAATTGCATTTTACCATTTATTTATGATAAATAATTCACTATTGATACATTATTTAGAAATAAGCCAAAATGAAAAAAAGATGATTTCAACCAGAAATCATACTGTGTTAATTCTATTAAGACATACGCAAGAACATGTTATGTTTCATTATAATGGGAGAAGTTAATTCCTTTCTGAAAATCATGGTAACAATAACATTAGAGATTAGAATCTAGAGCTTAATGTCCTAGTGAGGACTTACCTAGTAGAGATAGGTTCCTGAAAAGGCCAAACAGGCAGGATAACATAGCCTAATGATTAAAAATTTCCACACGATAACCGAGGGATTTTCATTCATCCATCAATGCATTTACTCATTTATTCACTAAATTACTGAGTAGCCACTCCGTGGCAGGCACTAAGAAGATAAATATAAATAAGCTATATCCCTGCTATAAAGAGCATTATTGTCTTTAATCAAAACACATTTCTATGTTAGGAAAGAAAAAGTACAAGTATCTTCATTATTTCTCTAAAGATGTATAATGTGAAAGTAGAAGGTGGCAACTTCAAGATGGCTGACTAGATGCATCTGGTACTGTTCTCTTCCACAAAGAAGAACGCAAATAGCAAGTGGATAATCACACTTAAAATAGATCATCTAAGAAAGAACACTGGCATTCAACAGGGAAGTGACAGAAACACCTAAAGCAAGAAAGGAAAGGGAAGCAAGGCAGCCTGCTTGACTGAGATCAGTTGGGAGCCTGGAGAGGCTCCCTAATGTGGGAAAATGATAAGTAAGAGATCCCCGAGCAGACTGCGTTCCCACTGTGAACTCCTGCAATCCTAGTCACAGGAGAAACACAGGAAAAGACTTGACCCCTGCACGCCCTGAGACCAACACAGAGAGCTGCCTGGAGACTGTACGATAGTACTGAGAAGTGAAGCCGGCTGGACTTCTGGGTCAGATGGGGACTTGGAGAACTTTTCAGTCTAGCTAAAGCATGGTAAATGCACCAATCAGCACTCTGTGTCTAGCTAAAGGTTTGTAAATGCACCAATCAGCACTCTGTAAAAACGCACCAATCAGCGCTCTGTGTCTAGCTAAAGGTTTGTAAACACACCAATCAGCACTCTGTAAAAACGCATCAATCAGCACTCTGTGTCTAGCTAATGGTTTGTAAATACACCAATCAGCACTCTGTAAAAATGCAACAATCAGTGCTCTGTGTCTAGCAAAAGGTTTGTAAACGCACCAATCAGCACTCTGTAAAAACACATCAATCAGCGCTCTGTGTCTAGCTAAAGGTTTGTAAACTCACCAATCAGCACTCTGTAAAATGGACCAATCAGCGCTCTGTAAAATGGACCAATCAGCAGGATGTGGGCAGGGCCAAATATGGGAATAAAAGCTGGCCACCCAAGCCAGCAGCAGCAACCCACTCGGGTCCCCTTCCATGCTGTGGAAACTTTGTTCTTTCACTCTTCACGATAAACCTTGCTGCTGCTCACTCTTTGGGTCCACACTACCCTTATGAGCTATAACACTCACCGCAAAGGTCTGCAGCTTCACTCCTGAAGTCAGCGAGACCATGAACCCACCAGAAGGAAGAAACTCCAGACGTACCATCTTTAAGAACTGTAACACTCATCACCAGGATCTGCAGCTTCATTCTTGAAGTCAGCAAGACCAAGAACCCACCAGAAGGAACCAATTCTGGACACATTTTGGCGACCCAGATGGGACCTATTTTGATGACCACAAAGGGACTATCACGTATCGCCAAGCGGTGAGTACCATCAGACCCCTTTCACTTGCTATTCTGTCCTATTTTTCCTTAGAATTTGGGGGCTAAATACCGGGCACCTGTCAGCCAGTTAAAAGCAACTACCATGGTCATCAGACTAAAGACATGGGTGTCAGGCTTTCTGGGAAAGGACTCTCTAACAACCCCTGACTCTGTTCAGAGTTGGGAGCGTTGGTTTGCCTGGAACCAGCTTCCGCTTTTCTTGTACTTCTGGGCTGAGTCAAGGATCGACAGAGAGAAAAGCCATTCAGCTCTGGGGTCCCGACAACAAGTTGGTTGACACTGCGGCCATAAGCAGAACTCTCCAAGTCATGTCGCCCAAGCGAGACTCACCCATCTATCCTATCTATCCTGACCCTTGCCTCCTGGGTCCTAATGCTTGTCAGACAAACTTTCTCTTGCCTCTATTCTCTGAGGCTAGTCCCGCTTCTAAAAACCACTCCCTGTCTCTGGTGTTTTCTAGCTTCTCCTGTAAGAATGATTTCTAGTTTAAACTCTAAGACTCTGTTACCTTCTTTAGGCACCTGGGCTCACCAATCAGAAAGACATAATTTTTGCCTAAAGCCCTGTTGGGGCGGGGGACTATCTTATCTGGAATTTTAGGATCCCCTCTCAGACTAGCAGGCCTAACAAAAGCTATTCCGTAAGCTAGGATATGGGGAGCTTCAGAAAGTATACCCTTCCTATTCATGTAAGTGAGGATAAAAAAGCATCACTCTTCCAACTCTGGAGATCTCCCTCAAGGTATAGGCCTCCACTTCATTTTGGGGGCATAACATCTTTATAGGACAGGGGTAAAGTCCCAATACTAACAGGAGAACGCTTAGGACTCCAACAGATTTTTGAGACTGCATAGGTAAGGGCCACTAAATCTGATTTTTCTCAGTCCTCTTTGTGGTCTAGGAGGACAGGAAAGGGTGCGGGTTTTCGAGAATGCGTCGGTAAGGGCCACTAAATCCGACCTTCCTCGGTCCTCCTTGTGGTCTAGGAGGAAAACTAGTATTTCTGCTGCTGCATTGGTAAGCGCAACTATTCCAATCAGCAGGGTCCAGGGAATGTTGCGGGTTCTTGGGCAAGAGGTATTTCTGCTGCTGCATCGGTGAGCACGACTATCCCGATATGAAGGGTCCAGGGATCGGTGCGGGTTCTTGGGCAGGGGAAGAAACAAACAAACCAAAAATGTGGGCGGTTTTGTCTTTCAGATGGGAAATACTCAGGCATCAACAGGCTCACCCTTAAAATGCATCCTAAGCCATTGGGACCAATCTGATCTGCAAACCCTAAAAAAGAGGCAGCTCATTTCTTTCTGCACTACAGCCTGGCCCCAATATTCTCTCTCTGATGGGGAAAAATGGCCACCTCAGGGAAGTATAAATTACAATACTGTCCTGCAGCTTGACCTTTTCTGTAAGAGGTAAGGCAAATGGAGTGAAATACCTTATGTCCAAGCTTTCTTTTCATTGAAGGAGAATACACAACTATGCAAACCTTGCAATTTACATCCCACAGGAGGACCTTTCAGTTTATCCCCATATCCTAGCCTCCCCATAGCTCCCCTTCCTATTAATGATAAGCCTCCTCTAAACTTCCCTGCCCAGAAGGAAATAAGCAAAGAAATCTCAAAAGGACCACAAAAACCCCCAGGCTACCAGTCATGTCCCCTTCAAGCTGTAGGGGAAGGGGAATTTGGCCCAACCCAGGTACATGTTCCCTTCTCCCTCTCTGATTTAAAGCAGATCAAGGCAGACCTGGGGAAGTTTTCAGAGGATCCTGATAGGTACACAGATGTCCTACAGGGTCTAGGGCAAACCTCTGATCTCATTTGGAGAGATGTCATGCTATTGTTAGATCACACCCTGGCCTTTAATGAAAAGAATGTGGCTTTAGCTGCAGCCCGAGAGTTTAGAGATACCTGGTATCTTACTCAAGTAAATGATAGAATGACAGCTGAAGAAAGGGACAAATTCCCTACCAGTCAGCAAGCTGTCCCCAGTATGGATCCCCACTGGGACCTCGACTCAGATCGTGGGGACTGGAGTCTTAAACATCTGTTGACCTGTGTTCTACAAGGATTAAGGAGAATTAGGAAAAAGTCCATTAATTATTCGATGATGTACACATACACCATAACTCAGGGAAAGGAAGAAAATTATTCTGCCTTCCTCGAGCAGCTACGAGAGGCCTTAAGAAAATACACTCCCCTGTCACCTGACTCACTCAAGGGTCAATTGATCCGAAAAGATAAGTTTATTACCCAATCAGCCACAGATATCAGGAGAAAGTTCCAAAAGCGAGCCCTGGGCCCTGAACAAAATCTGGACGCATTATTAAACTTGGCAACCTCAGTGTTCTATAATAGGGACCAAGAGGAAGAGGCCCAAAAGGAAAAGCAAGATCAGAGAAAAGCCCCAGTCTTAGTCATGGCCCTCAGACAAACAAACCTTGGTGGTTCAGAGAGGACAGAAAACGGAGCAGGCCAATCACCCGGTAGGGCTTTTTATCAGTGTAGTTTACAAGGACACTTTAAAAAAGAGTGTCTAATGAGAAACAAGCCGCCCCCTCGTCCATGTCTGCTATGCCAAGGCAATCACTGGAAGGTGAACTGCCCCAGAGTGCAATGGTTCTCTGGGCCAGAAGCCCCCAACCCGATGATCCAACAATAGGACTGAGGTGCCCAGGGCAAGCGCCAGCTCATGTCATCACCCTCACTGAGCCCTGGGTACATTTAACCATTCAGGGACCAGGAAATTGACTTCCTCCTGGACACTGGCGCAGACTTCTCAGTGTTAATCTCGTGTCCTGGACGACTGTCCTCATGGTCTGTTACCATCCAAGGAATCCTGGGACAGCCTGTAACCAAGTATTTCTCCCACATTCTCAGTTGTAATAGGGAGACTTTGCTCTTTTCACATGCCTTTCTTCTTATGCCTGAAAGTCTCACACCCTTATTAGGGAGGGATATATTAGCCACAGTTGGAGCTATTATCTACATGAATATGGGAACGAGTTACCCATTTGTTGTCCCCTACTTGAGGAGGGAATCAACCGTGAAGCCTGGGCATTGGAAGGACAATTTGGAAGGGAAAAAAATGCCCGCCCAGTGCAAATCAGGCTAAAAGATCCCACCACTTTTCCTTATCAAAGGCAATATCCCTTAAGGCCTGAAGCTCATAAAGGATTACAGGATATTGTTAAACATTTAAAAGCTCAAGGCTTAGTAAGGAAATGCAGCAGTCCCTGCAACACCCCAATTCTAGGAGTACAAAAACTGAATGGTCAGTGGAGACTAGTGCAAGATCTTAGACTCATCAATGAGGCAGTAATTCCTCTATATCCAGTTGCACCCAACCCCTATACCCTGCTCTCTCAAATACCAGAGAAAGCACAATGGTTCACTGTTCTGGACCTCAAGGATGCCTTCTTCTGTATTCCCCTGCACCCTGACTCCCAGTTTCTCTTTGCCTTTGAGGATCCCACAGACCACATGTCCCAACTTACGTGGATGGTCTTGCCCCAGGGGTTTAGGGATAGACCTCATCTGTTTGGTCAGGCACTGGCCCAAGATCTAGGCCATTTCTCAAGTCCAGGCACTCCAGTCCTTCAGTATGTGGATGATTTACTTATGGCTATCAGTTTGGAAGCCTCATGCTAGCAGGCTACTCTGGGTCTCTTGAAATTTCTAGCTAATTAAGGGTACAAGGTGTCTAGGTCAAAGGCCCAGCTTTGCCTACAGCAGGTCAAATATCTAAGCCTAATCTTAGCCACAGGGACCAGGGTCCTCAGCAAGGAATGAATATAGCCTATACTGGTGTATCCTTACCCTAAGACATTAAAACAGTTGCAGGGGTTCCTTGGAATCACTGGCTTTTGCCAACTATAGATCCCTGGATACAGTGAGATAGCCAGACCACTCTATACTCTAATCAAGGAGACCCAGAGGGCAAATACTCATCTAGTAGAATGGGAACCAGAGGCAGAAACACCCTTCAAAACCTTAAAGCAGACCCTAGTACAAGCTCCAGCTTTAAGCCTTCCCACAGGACAAAACTCTTTATACATCACAGAGAGAGCAGGGATAGCTCTTGGAGTCCTTACTCAAGACTCATGGGACAGCCCCATAACCAGTGGCACACCTAAGTAAGGAAACTGATGTAGTAGCAAAAGGCTGGTCTCAATGTTTATGGGTAGTTGCAGCAGTGGCCGTCTTAGTGTCAGAGGTTATCAAAATAATACAAGGAAAGGATCTCACTGTCTAGACTACTCATGATGTAAATGGCTTACTAGGTGCCAAAGGAAGTTTATTGCTATCGGACAACTGCCTACTTAGATACCAGGCACTACTCCTTGAGGGACTAGTGCTTCAAATACTTATGTGCATGGCCCTCAACCCTGCCACTTTTCTCCCAGAGGATGGGGAGCCAATCGAGCTTGACTGCCAACAAATTACAGTCCACACTTATGCTGCCCGAGATGATCTCTTTGAAGTCCCCTTAGCTAATCCTGACCCTAACCTATATACTGATGAAAGTTCATTTGTGGAGAATGGGATATGAAGGGCAGGTTATGCCACAGTTAGTGATGTAACCATACTTGAAAGTAAGCCTCTTCCCCCAGGGACCAGCAACCAGTTAGGAGAACTAGCGACATTTACCTCAGCCTTAGAACCGGGAAAGGGAAAAAGAATAAATGTGTACACAGATAGCAAGTATGCTTATCTAATCCTACATGCCCATGCTGCAATATGGAAACAAAGGGAGTTCCTAACCTCTGGGGGAACCCCCATTAAATACTGCAAGGAAACCATGGAGTTACTGCATACAGTGCAAAAACCCAAGGAAGTCACAGTCTTACACTACCAAAGCCATCAAAAGCGGAAGGAGAGAGGAGAACAGCAGCATAAACAGCTGGCAGAGGCAGGGAAAGACCAGCAGAAAGGAAAGAGATAAAGAGACAGAAAGAGAAAGAGAGAGGAAGAAACACAGAGACAAAGAGAAGGAGATAGAGAAAGAGACAGGGACAAACAGGGAGTCAGAGAGAGAGGGACACACAGAAAGTCAAAGAGAGAGAGAGGAAGAGACAGACAAAGAGGGAGTCAGAGAGAGAAAAAGAAGTCAAAGAGAAAGAGAGATGGAACTAGTAAAGAAAAAACAGGGTGCCCTATTCCTTTAAAAGCCAGGGTAAACTTAAAATCTACAGTTGATAATTGAAGGCCTTCTCTGTAACCCTATAACACTCCAATACCACCTTGTCGTCAGTGTAAACAAGGGCGTAGCCCAAAAGCACTGAGGCCACTAACAACCTGTAGCCTTCCTATCAAAAATCCTTAACCCAGCAGGTTTCCTAACAGGGGATCTAAATCTTAATTAATACCATACAAAGGTCGGACCAGATCTAGGAGGAACTCTCTTCAGGACAGGATGATAGATGGTTCCTCCCAGGAGACTGAGGGAAAACGACACAATGAGTATTCAGTAAGTGATAAGGAAAACTCTTGTAGAAGCAGAGTTAGGGAAATTGCCTAATAACTGGTCTGCTTAAACGTGCGAGCTGTTTGCACTCAGCTAAACCTTAAAGTACTTACAGAATCAGGAAGGAGCCATCTATACCAATTCTAAGTTAATATGGACTGAAAAAGGTTTCATGAATAGCAAAGAATAATTAAAATCCCAAACTTACAAGGTTTTCAACAAAAGTAAAGTTTGAAAAGTTAACAGTGTAACATGTAGCATCCAACTACCACACACTCTCAAAGGATTTCTCAGACAGTTTGCAAGAAATAACGAAATCTATCCTTACTCTACAATCCCAAATAGACTCTTTGGCAGCAGTGACTCTCCAAAACCACCGAGGCCTAGACCGCCTCACTGCCGAGAAAGGAGGACTTTGCATCTTCTTAGGGAAAGCGTGTTGCTTTTACACTAACCAGTCATGGATAATACAAGATGCCACCCAGCGTTTACAGGAAAAGGTTTCTGAAATCAGACAACGCCTTTAAAAGTCTTATACCAATCTCTGGAGTTGGGCAACATGGCTTCTCCCCTTTCTAGGTCCCATGACAGCCATCTTGCTATTACTCACATTCGGGTCCGGTATTTTTAACCCCCTTGTCAAATTCGTTTCCTCTAGAATCAAGGCCATCAAGCTACAGATGGTCTTACAAATGGAACCCCAAATGAGCTCAACTAACAACTACTACTGAGGACCACTGGATTGACCCACTGGCCTTTTCACTGGCCTAAAGAGTTGCCCTCTGGAGGACACAACAACTGCAGGGTGGGCCCCTTCTTTGCCCCTATCCAGCAGGCAGTAGCTAGAGCGGTCATTGCCCAATTCCCAACAGCAATTGGGGTCTCCTGCTTAGAGCGGGGATTGAGAGGTGAAGCCGGCTGGGCTTCTGGGTTGGGTGGGGACTTGGAGAACTTTTCTGTGTAGCTAAAGCATGGTAAATGCACCAATCAGCACTCTGTGTCTAGCTAAAGATTTGTAAACACACCAATCAGCACTCTGTAAAACTGCACCAATCAGTGCTCTGTGTCTAGCTAAAGGTTTGTAAATGCACCAATCAGCACTCTGTAAAAACGCATCAATCAGCGCTGTGTGTCTAGCTAAAAGTTTGTAAACGCACCAATCAACACTCTGTAAAACAGGCCACTCAGCACTCTGTAAAATGGACCAATCAGCAGGATTTGGGTGGGGCCAAATAAAGGAATAAAAGCTGACCACCCAAGCCAGTAGTGGCAACCCACTTGGGTCCCCTTCCACGCTGTGGAAGCTTTGTTCTTTCGCTCTTCGCAATAAATCTTGCTGCTGCTCACTCTTTGGGTCCACACTACCCTTATGAGCTGTAACACTCACTGAAAAGATCTGCAGCTTCGCTCCTGAAACCAGCGAGACCACAAACCCCCTGGAAGGAATGAACAACTCTGGACACACCACCTTTAAGAGCTGTAAGACTCACTGCAAAGGTCTGCAGCTTCACTCCTGAAGTCAGCGATACCATGAACTCACCAAAAGGAAGAAACTCCGGACACACCATCTTTAAGAACTGTCACACTTACCGCGAGGGTCTGCAGTTTCATTCTTGAAGTCAGCAAGACCAAGAACCCACTGGAAGGAACCAATTCCGGATACAGTATTGCTCGAGAGAGAGAGCTCATACTGAGTCCTACAAACCCTGAGTCCTAAGCAGCTATGGCACAGCACCATTTTGAGAACTCAGCCCCCATCAGACTGCATCGTTCCCTGGGTCCCAACAGCCCCTGCATCCCCACATCCCTGGAGTGCCATTTACATTTGCTGCCTGCAGCAGCCTCTGCCAGGGCCAATGCAGAAGCCACTGGCAGCAACCTTAGCCCAGCAGCAGAGGGTTCATGCATTTTCACACACCCCAAGGACAAATTCAAATGCCCACAGCCACTGCCACTATGGGCTACTGCAAGGCCAAAGCATTAGCAAAGTGCGTGCGCCCCAGCCGCCTGCTTACAGCTGCTCCTACTGAAAGACATCTTGCCTTCCTCAGTAGCAAGGATGTAGTACAGATGCTTCAAACCCCACCTGAAGATTCATCCTCCAATAAGTAAGTATGCCATCCAAAGACATGGTGATCAAACAGTTAAGTCCACCATCACTGGCACTTGGGCACTCCTCCCAGAGTCTGTGGTCAAGCCCACCCAACCTGCTGCTACCACCACAGTTGGCAACCACACACACACACTGCCTGAGGCCCTGGAGACAGGCCCACCCAGCCTGTCACACCCACTGCCAACACCAGCACAGACTACTTTTGTCCCAGACAATTGTCCCACCACTGATACTGCCATCGCTCACTCCATGCCAACTGCCCAGGGGACCGAGAACCGGCCTACCTACCTGACCCACTACTGCCATTCCTGGCACCTAAGCAAGTCACCTGGAGGCTCAAGGCTAGGCCTTTCTGGACCCACTAATGCCAGTGCCAGCATACACCACCCTAAGGTCCAAGGACAGGCACACTAAGCTCACTGCTGCCACCACTGGGGCCCCAAAACTGGCCCACCTGGCATCCCAGTCTCCAGCAAAATTTCGCCACAGCTTCCATTAACAACCGCATCCTAAGCCACCAAAGATATCACACACCAGTGATGCTGTTTAGAGCCAAAGAAATTACACAGAAGCTATACTACTGCACACATCCAGAATCAAAGCCAAGTGCCCTATCCAACCAACACCATGATACATCTTCAAAAAAAAAAAAAGTCCTCCCAGTAAAGCAAAGTCAAAAAAGTTGAAAGAAGCAACTGCTACACTCGACAGATGGCAACCTAAGGACACATGAAACATGAAAAAGAAGGAAATATGCCACCTCCAAAAGAATGTAATAATTCTCCAGCAATGAACCCCAATCAAAGAGAAATTTACAAAATCCCAGAAAAGTAATTCAAAATATTTATACCAAAGAAACTCAGTGAGATACAAAAGAACTCTGAAAAACAATACAAATAAGCCAGATATTTGGGATATAAATGAGAAATTTACCAAAAACATATCATAAAAAAGAATAAAGCAGAAATTCTGGGACTGAAGAATTCAACGAGTGAAATACAATATATATATTCAAAAGCTTCAATAATAAACCAAATCAAGCAGAAGGAGGAATCTCAGAACTTGAAGACAGGTGTAATGAAATAACCTAGTCAGACAAAAAGAAAAAAAAAGAATGAGCAAAGCTGAGATGAAATATAGGATATCATAAAGTGATCAAATATTTGCATTTTTGGTGTTCCAGAAGATGAAGAGAAAATGAGAGAGTCAGAAAACCTATTTAGTGAAATAATAGATAAAAAGTTCCCAACCCTAGCAGGAGATTTAGACATACAGATTCAGGAGGCGCACAGATCCCCAAATAGATATAATTCAAAAGGGACTTCTCCACAGCACATTATAGTCAAACTGTCAAAAGTCAAAGACGTTACATATGTATACTTGTGCCATGTTGCTGTGCTGCACCCATCAACTCGTCAGCACCCATTAACTCGTCATTTACATCAGGTATAACTCCCAATGCAATCTCTCCCCCCTCCCCCTCCCCATGATAGGCCCCGGTGTGTGATGTTCCCCTTCCTGAGTCCAAGTGATCTCATTGTTCAGTTCCCACCTATGAGTGAGAACATGCGGTGTTTGGTTTTCTGTTCTTGTGATAGTTTGCTAAGAATGATGGTTTCCAGCTGCATCCATGTCCCTACAAAGGACACAAACTCATCCTTTTTTATGGCTGCATAGTATTCCATGGTATATATGTGCCACATTTTGTTAATCCAGTCTGTCGCTGATGGACATTTGGGTTGATTCCAAGTCTTTGCTATTGTGAATAGTGCCGCAATAAACATACGTGTGCATGTGTCTTTATAGAAGCATGATTTATAATCCTTTGGGTATATACCCAGTAATGGGATGGCTGGGTCATATGGTACATCTAGTTCTAGATCCTTGAGGAATTGCCATACTGTTTTCCATAATGGTTGAACTAGTTTACAATCCCATATGTAACAAACCTGCACGTTATGCACATGTACCCTAGAACTTAAAGTATAATAATAATAAAAATAAATAAATAAATAAATAAAAAGTCAAAGACAAAGAGAAAAATTCCAAAAACAGCAAGAGAAAAGTATCTAATCATTTATAAAGGAAACCCCATCAGACTAACAGCAGATCTCTCCATAGAAAGCTTACAGGCCAAAAGAGTGTAGGATGATATATTCACAGGAGCTGAAAGAAAAAAACTGACAGTCATGCATACTTATATCCAGAAAATGTATCCTTCATAAATGAAAGAGAACTAAAGTATTTCCCAGATAAGTAAATGCTGAGAAAATTCATCATCACTAGACCCACCCTCCAATAAAGGCTTAAGGGAGTCCTACACCTAGAAGCAAAAGAATGAAATCTACCATCATGAAAACATATGAAAATATAAAAACCACTGGTGAAGCAAACACAAATAAAAAGACTCAAATGTTACCTATACAGAAAACCACCAAACCACAAAGATAAACAATAAGAGAGAATGAAAGAAACAAAGAATATAAATAACAAAGACTTCAATTAATAAAATGACAGGAATAAGCCCTATCAATAGCAACCTTGAATGTAAATGGATTAAATATTCCACTTAAAAAATATAGACAGGTTGAAAGAATTAAAAATAAATAAATAAATAAATAAATAAATAAATAAATAAATAAAACATGACCCAACTATGTGCTGCCTATAAGTAACTCATCTTTCCTGTAAAGACACACAGGCTGAAAGCAAAGGAATTGAAAAAAATATATTCCATGCCAATAAGAATCAAAAGTAGGAGTAGCTATACTTAGATAAAACAGATTTTAAGTCAAAACAGTAAAAAGAAAAAAAAGGTGGTCATTATAAAATGATAAAGAGATCAATTCCACAAGAGAATATAACAATTCTAAATATATTTGCACCCAACACTGGAACACCCAGACATACAAAGTAAATACTATTTACTATTAGATCTAAATAGTGAGAAAGATTTCAGTATAATAATAATTAGGAACTTCAACACCCCACTCTCAGAATTAGCCTCTAGATGGAAAATTTGCAAAGAAACATTGGATTTAAACTGCATATTAGACCATATGGACCTAACAGATATTTGAAAACATTTCATCCAACAGTTATAGAATACATGTTCTTCTCATAAGCACATGGAACACTCAGCAGCATACACTATATATTAGGACACAAAACAAGTCTTATCCAATTCTTTAAAAATGAAATCATGGCCGGGTGCAGTGGCTCACGCCTGTAATCACAGCACTTTGAGAGGCCAAGGCAGGAGGATCACGAGGTCAGAAGATGGAGACCATCCTGGCTAACACGGTGAAACCACTAAAAATACAAAAAAATTAGCCGGGCATGGTGGCGGGTACCTGTAGTCCCAGCTACTCGGGAGACTGAGGCAGGAGAATAGCGTGAACCTGGGAGGTGGAGCTTGCAGTGACCCGAGATCACGCCACCGCACTCCAGCCTGGGCACCAGAGCGAGACTCCGTCTCAAAAAAAAATAAAAATAAAAATAACAAATAAAAAAATGAAATCATATCAAGTATTTTCTCAAACTACAGTGAAATAAAACCATAAATCAATAACAAGAGGAACTTTTGAAACCATACAAATACACAGAAATTAAACAACATGCTACTGAATGACCACTTGGTCAAGGAAGAAATTAAAGCAATAAAAAAAATTCTTAAAACAATTCAAAATCAAAACACAACATATCAAACCTATGGGATGCAGAAAAGCAGTGCTAAGAGGGAAGTTTATTATAGCAATAAACACCTACATCAAAAAGGTAGAGTTTATCATCATAGAAAAAAACACCTGCACTCATGTTTATTGCAGCAGTATCCACAATAGCAAAGTCATTGAATTAACTTAAGTGTCTATCAGGCCGGGCACGGTGGCTCACTCCTGTAATCCCAGCACTTTGGGAGGCCGAGGCGGGCGGATCACGAGGTCAGGAGATGGAGACTATCCTGACTAATACGGTGAAACCTCATCTCTACTAAAAAGAAACAAACAAAGAATATAAATAACGGGTGTGGTGGCGCATGCCTGTAGTCCCAGCTACACGGAAGGCTGAGGCAGGAAAATTGCTTGAACCTGGGAGGCGGAGGTTGCAGTGAGCCGAGATTGCGCCACTGCACTTCAGCCTAGGTGACAGAGTGAGACACTGTCCCAAAAAAAAAAAAAGGGGGGGTCTATCAACAACTGATTGGATAAAGAAAATGTGGTACCTATACATCATGTAATACTGTGCACCCATTAAAAAGAATGAAATTGGCCAGGCGCAGTGGCTCATGCCTGTAATCCCAGCACTTTGGGAGGTCGACCTGGGCGGATCATGAGGTCAGGAGATTGAGACCATCCTTGCCAACATGGTGAAATCCCATCTGTACTGAAAACACAAAAAATTATCTGGCTGTGGTGGTGCGCACCTATAATCCCAGCTACTTATAAGGCTGAGGCAGGTGAATTGCTTGAACCCCAGAGGCAGAGATCGCAGTGAGCCAAGATCATTCCACTGCACTCCAGCCTGGCAACAGAGCAAGATTCCTCTCAAAAAAAAAAGAATGAAATCATGTCCTTTGCAGTAATATGAATGGAGCTGAAGGCCATTATCCCAAGGAAAATAACTCAGAAACAGAAAATCAAATATCGCGTGTCCTCACTTATAAGTGGGAGCTAAACAATGGGTACGCATGAACATAAAGATGGAATAGACACTGGGGACTCCAAAAGGAGAGAAAGCGTAAGGGGGTGAAGATTTAAAAATTACCTATTGGGTACAATGTTCACTATGCGGGTGGTGGAAATACCAGAAGCCCAAACCCAGACGTTATGCAATATATCCATGTAAGAAACCTGCACACATACCCTCTGAATTTAAAATAAAATTAAATTTTTAAAAAACTGTTAAGATTTCAAATACATAATCCGAAAATACACCTCAAGGAACTAAAAAAGCAACAAAAAAACAAACTCAAAATTAGGGGAAGAAAAAATAATAAAAATCAGAGCAGAATTTAAACAAAACAGAAACTAAAAAACATACAAAAGATCAAGAAAATGGAAGTTTAGTTGTTTTGGAAAGATAAATAAAATTGATAAGCCACTTGCTATACTAACACAGAAAAGAAGAGCAAAGACCCAAATAAAATCAGAAATGAAAAAGGAGACATTACAACTAATACCACAGAAATATAAAAGATCATCAGAAACTAATAGAAACAGCTGTATAATAACAAACCAGAAAACCTAAAGGAGAAAAATTAATAAAATTCTGGTACATACAACCTACCTGGATTGAATGAGGAAGAAACAGAAAATGTGAACAGACAAAAACAGATAATGAGATTGACTCAGTAGTAAAAAGTCTTCCAACAAAGAGAAGTCCAGGACCAAATGGCTTCAATGCCAAATTCTACCAAACTTTTGGAGAAGAACTAACACCAATTTCCCCCAAACTACTCCGAATAACTGAAGCAAAGGGAATTCTCTCCAATTCATTCCATAAGATCAGCATTATCCTGATACCAAAACTGAAGAAAGACTCAACAAAAAAAGAAAACCACAGGCCAACATCCTTAATGAACATAGAGGTAAAAATCCTCACCTGAATACCAGCAAATCATATCGAACAGCACATCAAAAAAATAATAAACATGATCAAGTGGGCTTTATCCCACTGAGGCAAGAATGGTTCAACATATACAAATCAATAAACATTTCACATCATATCAACAGAATAAAGGCCAAAAACCACATGATAATCTCAACACATGCAGAAAAAGTATCTGATAAAAATCAGCACCGCTTCATCACAAAAATTCTCAGCAAACTAGGCATAGACGAACACAACTCAATATAATAAAGGCCATATATGACAAACCCACAGCTAACACCATACTCAATGAGGAAAACCAGAAAACCTTTTCTCCAAGAACTAGAAAAAGGCAAGAATGTTCACTTCACCACTCCCACTTAACACAATACTGGAAATCCTAGCCAGAGCAATCAGGCAAGAGAAACAAAGAAAAAACATCCGAATTGGAGAAAAGGAAGTCAAATTGCCCCTCTCTGCGTATGATATAATCTTGTATCTAGAAAAACTTAAAACTCCACCAAAAAAACTCTTAGACCTGATAAATAATTTCGGTAAAGTTACAGGATACAAAATCAACATGCAAAAATCAGTAACATTTTTATACATAAATATCAAACTAGCTGAAAAAGAAATCAACAAGACAATCTCATTTACAATAGCTACAAAAAAAAACCTAGGAATAAATTTAACCAAGAAAGTGAAAGATGTCTATTAAAAAAAGCTATAAAACTATGAAAGAAATTCAAGAGAACACAAACAAATGGAAAGACATCCTATGCTCTTGGATGGGAAGAATTAATATTGTTAAAATGACCATAATGCCCAAAACAATCTGTAAATTCAATGCAATGCCTATAAAAATACTAATGTTCTTTTTCTTTTATTTATTTATTTATTTATTTATTTTTTGAGACAGAGTTTCACTCTTGTTGCCCAGGCTGAAGTACAATGGCACAATCTAGGCTCATGGCAACCTCTGCCTCCTGGGTTCAAGCAATTCTCCTGCCTCAGCCTCCCAAGTAGCTGGGATTATAGGCACCCATCAAAACACCCAGCTAATTTTTTGTATTTTTAGTAGAGATGGGGTTTCACTATGTTGGCCAGGCTGGTCTCGAACTCCTGACCTCAGGCAATCCACCTGCCTTGGCCTCCCAAAGTGCTGGGATTACAGGCGTGAGCCACCATGCCTGGTCAATGTTATTTTTCACAGAAATAGAAAAAGCAATCCTAAAATTTGTATAGAACCAAAAAAGAGCCCAAGTAGCCAAAGCAATCCTGAGCAAAAAAGGCAAAGCTGGGGGTATCACACTACCTGACTTAGAAATATATTACAAGGCTATAGAAACCAAAACAGCATGGTATTGGTATAAAAACTAACACATTGATCAATGGAACAAAACAGAGAATCCAAAAATAAATCCATATATTTTCAGTTAACTGATTTTTGACAAAAGCACCAAGAACATACTTTTGGGAAAGGACACCCTCTTCAATAAATGGTGCTGGGAAAACTGGATATCCATATGCAAAACAATGAAACTTGACCCCTATCTCTTACCATACATAAACAAAAATCAACTCAAGACCCAAAACTATAAAATTACTAGAAGAAAACATAGGAAAATACTTCAGGACATTGGTCTAGGCAAGGATTTTATGCCTAAGACCTCAGAAACACAGATAACAAAAAAAATAGAGAGATTAAGTTATTTTAAACTAAAGAACTTCTGCCCAGCAAGGAAAACAACAGAGTAAAGAGACAGCAGACGAATGGGAGAAAATATTTGCAAACCACTCATTCAACAAGGAACTAATATGCAGGATAATACACAAGGAACTCAAACAACTCAACAGTTTGAGAAACCAAATAATCCCATTAAAAAGTGGATAAAGGACCTGAATAAGCATTTCTCAAAAGAAGACATATGAATGACCAACAAGTATATGAAAAAATGCTCAACATCACTAATCATCAGGGAAATGTAAATCAAAACCACAATGAGATATTTATCATCTTACCCCAGTTAGAATGGCTATTACTAAAAAGACAAAAAAGAATAGATGCTAGCAAGGATACACAGAAAAAGGAACTCTTATACACTGTTGATGGAATGTAAATTGATCTAGCCACTATGGAAAAGAGTAGACTTTTGTTAAAAATCTAAAAATGGAACCATCATATGATCCAGCAATCCCACCATGGGCTATCTATCCAAAGGAAAATAAATCCATATGTTGAAGGCATACCTGCACTCATGTTTATTCCAGCACTATTCACAATAGTAAAGATATGGAGTCAGCCTAAGTGTCCATCAATGGATGAATGGATAAAGAAAATGTGGCTATACACAATGGAATAGTATTTGGCTATAACAAAGAATGAAATTATGTCTTTTGAAACATCATGGATTGAAGAGGAGGTCATTATGTTAAGTGAAATAAGCCAGGCACAGAAAAACCAGTATCATATATTCTCAATCATATGTGGGAGCTGAAAAATTTATCTCATGAACTTTACTCATGAAGTTTATCTCATGAAGGCAGAGAGTAAAATGATAAGATACCAGAGGATGAGAAGGATGTGTGAGTGGGAGGGGGGGATGAAGACAGGCGCAATGGGTACAGTTAGATAGAGTTGTGTACAAGTTCTAATTTTCAAAAGTAGAGTAGGGTGACTATAGTTGGCAAAAATGTGTTGTATATTTCAATGTAACTAGAAGAGAGGAGTTGAAAGGTTCCCAACACAACAACTGATAAATACTCAAGATGATGGATACCCAGAATACCCTTACCTGATCATTACACATTCCATGAATGTAATGAAATTTTGCATGTGCTCCACAAATATGTAAAATTTTATGTATCAATTTTTAAAAGAGGATGAAAGAGAAAAAAAGAAGGTGGCATTCATGAAATAATTCAACTCTACTATATCTTGATCTAAGGACTCCAAAAAAAGACCCTCATAGCATGAATAGGAAGTCTGACTTGCTCCTTTCTCAGTCTTTTAAGCCATCCTTTGTAGTTTAATTTTGCCCAGTCTAAAAGTCAAACACCTAATTTCATCTAAGTACCCGTTTCTTTCAAGAACTGGAACATAAAGCAGCATAAATTAATATTTTCTTAAAGCTAGCAGAGTTGGATCACTTGAAATCCATGACTTTGATGGTATACTCCTGGTAATGTGCAAAATATCAAACTCTGTGGAATTCAAGATTTAAAATCTTGCAGGATGGAAAACCATCTGTTCACAATGACCCTCACAGAGAAATTACATTGACTATTGCAAAGTAGTTTCATTTATCCCAGTCAGAAACTATGCTTTAGACACTGACTCTCAGTAGTTAGCAATCACCAACTCCAGTAATCACACAATATTTAATCTTCAAAAGAAAAAGTAGTTTCAAGAAAGCAGAAATTATGCAAAGGTTAATTTCAGTTTGGATGAAAATTACATGGATGACTCACATAGAAAGCAATTTAAATATAAAAAACAGCATAAATAAAATTGATATGAAATGCAACTTTAAAATCTGCAAACTAAACTTTTTGAATGATTATACTATAAATTAATTTGGCTTGCCACTGATGATGAAAATGTAATAGGAACTCAAAACTGGATTAACAGGTTATGTAGGCAGAAAATGTCATTTTAGGTACTATAAGAATCAATTTTTCTTCATGTTATTAAGCTAATAGCCTGGAGGAAATGAAGATAGTGGGTTATGAATTCTAGCATTTCATAGTTAAGCAATACTGCAAACAAAAATAGTTCCTGAAAAGGCAAAATAAGAAAGCTAAGGGGACAATGCATTCCTTAAAATATTGTTTCTCTATTTTATTTGGGAAATAGAGCCAAAAAAAGCAGTGAAAGAGCTATAACAAAGGTTATGCCCCACGCTTGCACAGATAATTTTTAAAAACAGTGATGATCGTAACTCCCACTTTGGCATAGTGATTTATTTTTCTTTTCTTTTCTTTTTTTTTTTTTTTTTTTTGGAGACTTTGTCACCCAGGCTGAAGTGCAGTGGCATGAACACAGATCACTGCAGCCTCTTTCCAGACTCAAGCAATCCTCCCGCCTCAGCCTCCCAAGTAGTTGGGACTGCGAGCATGTACCACCACACCTGGCTAATTTTTGTAGTTTATGTAGAGACAGGGTTTTGTCATACTGCCCATACTGGTCTCGAATTCCCAGGCTCAAGCTATCATCCTGGCTCGGCCACCCAAAGTGCTGGGATTACAGGCAGAGCACACTGCAACCAGCTAATTAGTGTAGTGATTGTAAATTTAAAACTGATATTTATAATTAAATATTAAGATAAAATGATAGATAACTTTTATAGGCTAATTATTAATAATAGAAATTAATTCTGCTTGTTTTCACAAAAAAGGGTATCCTGAATTTTAAAAGCTTTCTAAAATGAGTTTAACCACAACAGAAAAAAAAATAATAAAATGTAGTAAAATGCATTACTAAAGAGGAAACAAATTTCCTATCTTAAGATTAAAAAAGCCAGGAACACATTTATCTCAACTTGTTTAAATGAAGCCAGACTAAAGGCTTAAAGTTGAATTAGGTGAAAGCTGATAATCCCTTTTAATCAGTCATGTCTGTGAATTCTCTAGTCAAATACTTCAAAAAGGCCAAAAAGTAAGTTTTGAAATTTGTGACATTCCTTATGCCACAGATAACCAATCTGTACATGAAATAGCATACCGATGGGAAGGTATTTATAACATTTAATTGTACAGAAAAAGTAAAATGTATGTGAAAAGATAAGACATATAAAAGTAGAAATCTCGGAAGAAATTGTTAACTGATTTTGAGCCAATTATCTTTCTTCAATTTGAATGCTTTAGACACAAGCATTCAATTTGAATGTTATTACAGATATATTTATGATAATTTCAAATATACATTTATATAGTTCATATATGTTTCATATATATTTCAAATATAGGTCAACATAAATGCATGTATATATGAGTTATATATGTGTGTGTGTGTATATATATGTATCAGTTATTTTGATTAAGGAATGACTCTCACTAGGAGTTTCAAGTCAAAACAAAGTACTCTTATTCTAAGTCAAATTAACAGAGATTTCAACTGTGAAACATACATCCAAGAGGCTTCCCCAAGGCTCTCTTCTTTCCACCCAGTGTTGAGAGCTGGTGAGATGCAAAGAAAAAAGCACTTAGTTCTCATCCTTAAGGAGCTCATATTCTAGCAGGCGAGAGTTTCATGTAAACAAATAATTATGACATGCATTATAAATGCTAAAATAGAGATTCACACATAGTGTTTCCAAAGATCAGAGTGAAATTAGTTATTATATAGGCTTGTGGCCCAAGGGAAGATGAACTGCTACAGGCACAGTCAAAGGAATATGACACCAGAATTTCCAGGAAAGCTACAGCAGAGCTCGCTGATTAAAATTCAAAAAGGTATTACTAGGCCGGGCGTGCTGGCTCACGCCTATAATCCCAGTACTTTGGGAGGCCCAGGCGGACGGATCACGAGATCAGGAGATGGAGACCATCCTGGCTAACATGGTGAAACCCTGTCTCTACTACAAATACAAAAAAAAAAAAATAGCCAGGTGTGGTGGCAGGCACCTGTAATCCCAGCTACTTGGGAGGCTGAGGCAGGAGAAGGGTGTGAACCCAGGAGGCAAAGCTTGCAATGAGCCGAGATTGTGCCATTGCACTCCAGCCTGGGCGTACAGAGTGAGACTCTGTCTCAAAAAAAAAAAAAAAGGTATTATTAAATTACATACTGAACCTACCCGAGCAGGTTCCATTTTCAGTGTCCATGGAATTTCCCTTTGTTGCTGGTATTCTCCTTAGATAAAAAAGTATCATTCAGCAACAAAAGCTGCCCAGTACACTCGCTAGGCATAATGAGAAAAGGATCCATGCAATGTTTCAAGTCAATACTGATGACATCAGTTCAAAATCAGACACAACCAAGTCAGCAGCACCATGAGGAATGAAAAAAAGCCATTTATCTTTTAAAAGCCTTTTAAATATTTAGTAGATCTAACACTATTAAGAAATAACATAGCATCAGTTCAAAGTCTTGGGAAATGCCTGCACTTCCCTTTTAGTACTTGTACATTTAAAATATTCCTATCGCATTTTAGTGTTCTTCACAGAGCAGCTGACAAATCATTTCTCCAAACTGGCAAAGGGTGTTGAAATTACAATTTAAAACAAGAGTCAGCAGGAAAAATAAATGGGAGAGGAGTCTTCTTCCTTTTTGATACTACATAAATATATTATTAAAACATTTGCTTTTTGTTACATGAACCTGATTTAAAAATAACATATATAAAACTAAAATGTTGCAAAATTTTTTAAATGGCGTGGTGAATGTCTTTTAATCAAGGACTTTTTTTCTCATCTTAATATGATTATTTTAGCTTTCACCAATCACAGAACACATATATCACATCTTTTCTGAAAACCACTCCTTGATCATTTTCCAGTTAATTATTTTCAGTTTTACACAATCAGAAAGCACTTGCTGAGGCATTTGTATTGTTTCCTTTGAGAATCAAAATAATAATGTTGATATGGTCTGTTCTCATTAATAGCTGCAACATTGGTTGTATCTGAAAAAATCTTAATATGCTTTTGGAACTGTAAAACCAGTACCCCGAGAAGGCCCCCAGGATCACAAAACAGCTGAAACTTTGGGCATCTTTCCCTCTCAGCGTTCCCAGATGGACTTCTCTTTCCATTGTTTTTTTACATTTTCAACATTCCTATTTTAATTGTACTGAAGCATGTAGGGTTACCTGCCACCCACTAGGAAGATTTTGCATTGGCTTTTTCTATATATATATATATATTCCTGCCACTGTTTTTATTTCTCACTCAAAAAGATTGCTTTATTTTCAAGCAATCACACCTTACTACTAATGAAAGATTTGCTAAATTCATCATTCCTCCTCTCGCTATTCTTAGAACTTTCTTTTCAAACGCTACGCTGGCACCAAGAAAACCCCAATATATTTTACTTGGTTTTCCTAACTATAACCTTAGCACTACATTTCAATTCAATCAGAATATGAGAAGTTGATTATTGACATTTATCCATAACATTTATACTTATTTTTTATCTATACCTATTCATCCCAATTTAAATTTATGATCAAAGCAAATTTAGTTGTTTGGTTAACATTAAAAGGTTGTCAACACAGAATGGAAAGTTAATGTAAGCATACAATGATGAAAAACTGCTTAAAGATAGGTAAAAATGATCACATTATCATAGAGTCCATGAAAATGTTTTACCAACAGAAACACAAGACTCGCCAAGATTATGTATTAACGGTCATTAATACAAGCATCAGTACCTGGACTAATTGAAAATAAACAATACTAAAATAAAACTGTAGAGGAGGCCGGGCACGATGGTTCATGCCTGTAATCCCAGCACTTTGGGAGGCCAAGGTGGGTGGATCACCTGATGTCAGGAGTTTGAAACCAGCCTGGCCAACATGGCAAAATCCCATCTCTACTAAAAAAAACAAAAATTAGCCAGGCACATGGTGGTGTACACCTGTAACCCCAGCTACTCAAGAGGTTGAGGCAGGAGAATTGCTTGAACCTGGGTAGCAGAGATTGCAGTGGGCTGAGATCGCACCACTGCACTCCAGCCTGGGCAACAGAGCGAAAAAAAAATGTAGAGGAGAAAAAGGAACAGAATTTTAAAATACTAAAAATGCAATTATTGTTGACTGATTTATTTATTTAAAGCACTAGAGAATATCTATTGTCAAATACAATAGACTAGATTGTGTTAACAGAATGATAAATTCAGCTTAATAGATCAGATATTTTAGTTGATTTTTAAAAAAGAAAACCTTAAGACTTTTAAAAACAAAATGTTATTAAGCCAAAATATCTCTGAAGCATGGAGAAATACACATAAAGCATGTAGCTTAGTGAATGAATGACTTAAAAATGAATGTTAAGATACAAGTTAACAAAGTCAATTACCACCTCTAATTATCAAAGTGATCCTAAAGTTATTATTCAAGATAGTTAAATTTTTTATCCTGGAATCAGCTTTGGAGACAATACTTTGGATAACTGCCATATAACTAGACCATGTTTTCGTTTTTCTTTCAAAAATAATTACCATAAAATTGGTTACAATTATACTCAAAAACATGAGAATCTAAATCAAAATACAATACTTACAGGTAACATTCTTTACAGTAAGCAGCTGAGATCAGAGGGGGAAGGCAGTTTTGTGGCTGAGTCTATGAAAACAATGTATCCTTTTCTCTATTTGCCTGGCTAACATTTCCATGCCAAATTCTTACCTGGGTATTATAGCACAGGTTTCTAATTTTTATTAGGTTTTGGAATAAAACCTATGAACCTTCTGTAGTAGAACACACATAATACTATATACACAAAATCAGGTTCATAGACATCTCTTCTTCACCTCATTGTCACCCTCAAGCTAAGGTTTTGCAACCTCAAGTCAAGAACTTACACAATATAGAAAAAAATCTACACTAGGCATAATATCGTTGAAATATCTTTAAAACTTAAGCCCTTTAAGTGCATGATGTGTAATGTAAAATTTGACTAGCGGATACAAGATAGCAGCAAAAACATCTCAAATGATTTAACTTCTTTCCTCCACAACTCTTGTACTATCATGAAGTGACAGACAGCAGGTTAAATACAGAATTAGTGTATTAACTAACACATTACTTCTTCTGTTCCTTTGTGAAGAAACCTATCTGTAATTATTTGGTGCTGAATGATAAGTAAAAATAAATAAAGCCTTATGCTTTAAAGAATATCATTCAGCAGAATTCTCCACTATGATGCCATTTTGAAAAGTTGACTTGCAGGGATCACTCTTAGTCATGTAACCCACAATCCTTGCCTGCTCTTCTGAAACAGAAGATATCCATGTTACCATTATATTTTCCTGTACTGGTAAATTCATAATTGACTAGATTCCTCATCATTTTTCTTATTTCTCTCTTTCCCATTCTTCTTTTTTATTACTAAATTTCCCTAACCAATAAAAACCTTTTTATCTGAATTGATTCCAGCAAAGAAGTATTCTCTTTAAAAGAAAGCAGAAAGAAGATAAAAATCCAGAAGGAAGGAAGAAAATTCAGAAAGAAAAAATAAAAATAAAATTCTGTATCTGTACTGATCAAAAATGAGAGAGAATCAATCCCTTCTTCCTAATATTTTTGTGTTATCTTTAGTTATTTACACTTAAAGTCTGCTGAGGGAAAAAATACTGCTTGCATTTAGAAGAAAGATAATAATTCCAAAAGTAAATGACTAACACTGACTTGCTTTTGTGTAACACTCACTATAACAAGCACAGACTTTACTTTGATTATGGGATAAGATTTTTAAGGCATAGCTTGGCTTTTATTTATAAAATGTAAGCAATAAAACAGGTTACTAGAATAAGTTACACGACAATATCCACACAACTTTCTAATTCAAACCTCATGTAGGAACCCTTTTTTTAATTTAGTCCTGCATCAGAATTATTAGTCTTTATAAAAACCATCTCCAACCTCAGTTTTTAACTTATTTGAGCATAGTTAGTGAAGGGCAAGTGAGAAAATCAGAGGGTCCAGGAGAGAGAAAGAGAGAAGAAAAATGCTAAGAGGGAAGCAGAAAAGTAGGGCGAAAAGGGAAGAGGTAAAAGAAGGGATGATGGGGGAAAGGTGGGGAGATAGAGACAGAAAGGAGGAGAAACTATGTTTAGATATTGACAGATAAGAGAAATAAATCAGTTTATAGACAAAATACATTTATGTCTCAATACAGAAATACAATGTAAGGAGAACACCACAGTGCTTTACCAAACTTAAGGTTTAGGATTTGTCTGGAAAAAAAATAGCAAGTTTTATTCTCTTTTTCAAGAGAAAAAAGACAATACTCTTAAGAAAAACACTGTGAACTAGGAGGAAAACTTTATATTGACACATTCATTTAAAATTGGTCATTTTCATACAAGTGGCCAACAAACATATGCAAAAATGTTCAACATCACTAATTATCAGAGAAATGCACATCAAAACCACAATGAGATACATCTCACAGCAGTCAGAATGGCTATTATTAAAAAGACAAAAAAAATACACATTAGCGGTAAGGCTATGGAGAAAAGACAACGCTTATACACTTTTAATGAGAATGTAAATTAGTTCAGCCACTGGGGAAAGCAGTTTGGAGATTTCTCAAAGAACTTAAAACTACCATTTGACCCACCAATCTCATTACTGGGTATATATCCAAGAGAAAATAAATGGTTCTACTGAAAAGACACATGCATATGTAGATTCACTGCAGCCCTATTCACAGTAGCAAATCAACCTAGCTGCCCACCAATGGTGAATTAAATAAAGAAAATGTGGTACATATATACCATGGAATACTGCATGTCCATAAGAAAGAATTAAATCATGTTCTTTGAAGCAACATGGATTCAGCTAGAAACCATTGTCCTAAGCGAATTAACACAGAAACAGAAAGCTAAATACTCCATGTTCTCACTTGTAAGTGGGAGCTAAACACTGGGTACTCATGGATATAAAGATGGCAACAATAGACATTGGGGACTACTAGATGGGGAAGGTTGGGAAGGGACAAGGTTGAAAAACTAATTTGGGGGTACTATGCTCCATACCTGGTGACAGAATCATTGCACCCCAAACCTTGGTGACTGAAACAGGAGCTAGGTATAGAGAGAGGTTAGAGAAGAAGAGTAGGAACAACAGGAGAAGCACCTGAAACAGTAGAAAAGTGTCCTATGTTAAGGAACATCATACTTCTTACCACTGGCAATTGGGGGAAGGGGAAAGAAGAGATCCGAAGAAGAGGGACCTATTAACTACTTAGGAAGGAAGCTACACTGAGCACAAAGAACCTAAACAAAGAATCCAGAATGCAAAAAGTATTTGCTGAATTGTGGGCATCTCTATTCACAGTTCAGGAGCTGAGAGAGGATAAAGGCTCTGGGTAAAAAGTAAAATAAAATAAGTGAGAGGAAACGACATTCTGCATACTACAACCACCAGCTTCTCTGCTTACATGAAAATCCTTCTCACCAAAGATGACTGGTTTGACAGAAAATAAACTATGAAGAATGTGGTCCCAAAACATTAATCTTGAAAGAATGTGTAACAGTGCAGCTTCCTTGACAGTATAGAAACTGTCAAAGACTGACAAAAGTAAATCCGAAAGCCTGACAAGTGAAGAAGACCAAAATAATAAAATAACATTCTGAGGAAGTGACACCAAAAAAGACCTAATAAAATAAATCCTATAAAATAATTAAATTATGCAGTCATGTTCTTCAGATCCCAGTACACAAATGTCTTCCAAAGTAATTTATTAAAGATGGTAAGATATCACAAAAATCTTCAACTTCTTATTCACCAGCTTTGCTACTTATCTACTCTCATTCATACATTCTTCCCAAACATATGTCCTGAATATCTGCTCATGCCAAGCACTAAGCCAGGCCCTGCTGATATCTACAGACCACACATATAAACAAAGGGTGGATAATCCATAATAACTCAAACATGAGTCAGTGGTAGTACTGAAATTCAGAAACTTTTAAAGCCTCAATTTAGCCAAGAAATTCAATTATCCTTCTACTACTACCTTAATTCTAATATCCAAGAGTAGTAAAATTTAACTAATTTCAGATTCAATTTTTCTTATCTGGTGAATTTGCTTATGAGTCATAAAAAGGTAAAAAATCAAATTCTTATTAAGAGAAGACTCGAAAGACCTAAAATTCCTAATAACTTGAAGCGAAGAGCTTTTCACTATACATAAAGTCACTCTTTTTTTTCAAACACTGTACTTGCATATAATATTCCATTAAAAACAAAAAAGAGATCAGCATGAGGGTTCTAAAAATAGGTTTAATGAAAAGAAATACAGCAAACCCCAAGTGCTCAGTTTCTCTTTTTCAAATGATCTGAAGATCCACAACAGGTAGCAAGCATACATTTTCTAAAGCACAAACCAGAATTTGTACTAACTGGAAGGCTCAAATATGGGAAGTCTGTCCATGTGCCCCACTACAGGCTCCATCTCTGAGTTTCAGCATTCCTTGCTTTTCTATCTAAATTTACTCACATATTTTATAATGGATGCCCAAAAGAAATAACATACTACTTTCAACTGTCAGGTCTTCCCACTATTATTAAACTTGAGGTCAAGTAATATCTTATCATCTTTGTATACCTATCCCCTAACATCATAACTGTCCCATAGCAAGAACTACAGTAATAATTTAAATAATGATGATAGTTAACATTAGGAGCTTACTACAGAAGTACCTGGCACTGCTTTATGTGCTTAGAATATATTATTTAATTTTCAAAACTCAATGAGTTACTATTATGAATCTCATTTTACAGATAAGAAAACTGAGGATCAACTTTTGTTGCTGAAGGAATGAATGGCAAGGAAAGAACATGGTCTTTGAATTCAAATAGAATCAAAGGAGTTTAAATCCTTATTACACACTATGCCACCTTGGGAAATATATTTATCTATTCTGAACTTCAGTTTCCTCATCTATAAAAAAGAAGCAATATCTACATCATTGTGTTGCTGTGAAGATTCAGTGTGATAACACCTGAAAGTACGTACCTCATTACCTGGTACAGAAGAAGCCCTCAGATGTTAGTCCTTCTTCTTCCACCCCACTGCCTCCCGCTTCCCTTTTACCACTTACCATACTACAGGAAAAGCAGACTGGAGATACTCTCACCCCCAGGAGTTCTCAAGCTTAGACTCACCTAGGGAACTTACTATATACATAGAAAAGCCCTGTCCTATTTCAAGAAGCCTGGACCATTGTGTTCTCTATTAGCTCTCCATGTGACTGTGATAGATGGCAGTGTTTGAGAAGCATTGCTCTATAAGCATTCTCTACATAGCCACTTGACCCTCTACCTCCCGTCCAGCAAGGGACTTTAATCTCCTGACGTTTGAAAAACACTTGACGAACCTTCCTTCATCCTATCAATCTAAAAGACTGATAGGATGCAGCAAGTATCAATCTATCTTTTAGTATCAATCTAGAAGATTTCTCCACGATTTCTCTGATTTCTCCATCAGCAAAGAGAAAAGTAGGTGTTAAAGTAGGATTTTATAATTTCCAGAGGATAAAATATCAATCAGTGGATTCTAGAGTGACATACACCAGCAACTGGATTGTGGGGCCTCTCTTCTTGTCCTTCTCTCCCTCCCTACAATTAACCGCTGAATTCTGCCCAAGCCTACAGCTAACTAGAACAGAAGGAAACCTGATCCACACAAGCAGCAACCAGTGGAGAAGGGGCAGAACTAGAAGACAAATTTACAGTTTTCACTCAGCTTATCAAGGCCAACCACTCGCAGAGCAACCCGATACTGACAGAAAACAATTTTTTTTTTTTTTTCCTGAGGCGGGAGTCTCTGTCGCTCAGGCTGGAGTGTAGTGGCACCATCTCGCCATCTCGGCTCACTGCAAGCTCCGCCTCCCGGGTTCACACCATTCTCCTGCCTCAGCCTCTCGAGTAGCTGGGACTACAGGCGCCCGCCACCACGCCCGGCTAATTTTTTGTATTTTTAGTAGAGACGGGGTTTCACCGTGTTAGCCAGGATGGTCTCGATCTCCTGACCTCGTGATCTGCCCGCCTCCGCCTCCCAAAGTGCTGGGATTACAGGCTTGAGCCACCACGCCCGGCCACTGACAGAAATCTTTAAATGGGATAAAACTGTAACCACTCTTACAGAAAAAGGAACTGTTCAATAGAATACTGGTTTACATAAACAATAGTCTCCCAGGCAGTGATTAAACAGACTTCCAATAAACTAATATGCACAAAACAATTATGTTAACATTATGTTAATATTGATTTTAATTAACTGTTCAAATTTCAGAAGAGTTAATTGCCTTTTTATTTTGGAAAATTTGAACATTTGCAATAAATCTTTAGGAAGCCCAAACTCTCCATGAGGATTCTAATAGAGAATTGAATTGTGAGAAAGAAGTAGAATAGCAATATTGTGTGTAGTTTTCAAATTAGTTAACTATTTTGTAAATACTATTCAACTATTGAAGCAAATAGTTTTGAGAAAGTGAAAAGAATTAAAGTTAGCTTTAGATTTCTGGAGATTCATGCTATTAAAGCTCTGTTACCTAGGGCTTTACCAGTAAGAAAACACTAGAAAACTAGTGTTTCTGATATTCCCCAATACATATCTTCTACCAAGTGATTTCAAGCATAATGATCACAAATGGAAGAGTCAATATTTTCTAAAAGATTTGTATTTCTTTAGGAATCTATGAAAAATAAACACAAATTAATTGAATCAATGTTTTCTGAACTCCAACTCTGGGCTGGGGCATATACAAAATATAATCATGATGTTAACTAACATTTATTTATACCTACCACAAACACTAGACGAGGTTATAAATTCTTTGAGAAAAGAGGTGGGGCGGTTTAGAACATGTAGAAAAAGGCAAAAATAAAATAAAGTTAATTAGTTAATACAAAAACACTGTGGTGAAACAAATCTGTTCACCTTTGTTTTAAACTCCCTTTAAGCCTAGCACATAGGGACACACACAGTGCTTTTTCTGTAGAGGTATTTAGTAATTCATAATTAATGTTTCTATACAAGGGAGAAGGCATTCATGGTTGCAGGGAAGATGTGGTAGAAAAACCTGGAGGGATTGGGGAAATCTAGAGGATGTCTTCTCAACCAATGGATAAGGCAAAGCCCTGGACAAAACCATGATTATCTTTAAAGAAAAGGCAAGCAGTAGAAATGGAGCTGCGAGCTGAGATAGAGAGTGGCGAACATGATGAGCCCTGAGAGAAACGTACAGAAACGAGGCATAGTCTGGAGGTGAAAAACTTCATACAGCACAATGGGCAACACCCTCATAATTACGGACCACGAAAGTTGTGCTTTATATACAAATAATATACCAGCGTAGTCTCTCCCCACCCTCAACCATCCTCACAAACAACAAAATGTAGGCTGCTTCTAAAGGTCGCTGAAGGAATACACAATTTCCTCTTGTGTGGAGATGTAAAAAAAATGACTGCTTAAGAATACTATAGAACTTAAAATTATAATTAACTGTAAATTTAATTATTTTTTATTTCCCTGGTATAAGTGCTATAAGAACAGACAATAGGATCATACCTTCCTATGGCCAATATCTTACCCCCAGTTATGGACCAGGCAAATACATATAGGTAATAAATATTAGTTGAATGAATGAAAAGTGAATCAATCCATATGTAAAAGGTAGGAGATCAATAAATGAAGAGAAACAGGTTATGTGGAAGGTCAGACTGAGGGGATAAGAAAACCTAGAAAGTCAGACACCCCTAAAACTATTCCAATAAAAAGCTAAAGGCTAACACACTTTTACCAAAAACGTAATTTATGAAAAGCAGTGATTGACAAATTTAGGTTTAGAATTAGAAGTGTGTAATATATTCTTTGTAATATCTATATTTCCACTTATCACTAATTTCAAAGTTTTTGCTTTTCTTTAGCATAGAAAAATATCTGTCTTTATATGCACTCCAATTATTTAAGACACTCATAAATTTCCAAGAGCACAAGTAAAGAACATGAAAAAACAGGTTAATGGCATTCATTGGTATATAATCATCCACATCTATCTAGGTACTGGGTTTTTATCCCTAAAATCTCCTAAAAAATATGAGTTCATAAAAAACAAAGATAGAAAAAAAAAAGTCATTCAGATTAAAAGAGGGAAAAAAACCTTTGCCCAGTGTGAGGCTTGATTACCTTAATTATTTTGACTTTGAAAGAAACCTTAATACAGAATTGAACTTTGTCCAGTCTTTCATCTACACATTTAAAAAAAAAAAAATGACACTGTGTCATTCATAAGTCTTGTCTAATTATCTTAATTTCTTGAGAAATGTTTCATTTGGTAACTTTTCCAGCAAAATTGCAATTTAAACATGCAGTTCAAAAATCATAAGTCTCTTACTCACTTTAATGTGAAGCGAGATTAATGGAAGATGCTCATTCCACAATGGCCTGAGCAGAAACTTGACATTTCAAAGTGTGTGTATGAATCAAAATACAATTCCGCGATTCAATTAAAGAAAATAGTCAGAAATGTCTTTACAATGAAATAAACACACTAGACCTTCTTGCATAGGTTTTTTTTTTTCCTCCAAGCAAGTGGTCATCAAATAGGAATTCCACACATATCAGAAGATTTGTAACCATTTCCACATTAAACAGAATTATCACATTGTGATAAAATGCTGACTCCACTGAAGGATCCTGCTGGTCAGTGATTTCATCATTTTATCAAGCATGTGAAGGCTATTATCTTCAAGCTGAATGTTGCTACAAGGTGGTTACACAAACACTGTTTGCTTAAAGACAGTGTTATCTGGAGAAAGAAGTCTCTTTTCCAAAGTAAGGTAAGGCATTTCCCAAGATTTCTCACTAAACAGTCCAGGCTTCTGACAAACCCTCTATAAAAGTGTAGAAAAAAGTACCCTTTCAAGGAAAACTACAGATTAATACACTCATAGGTGGGAACTGAACAATGAGATCACTTGGACTCGGGAAGGGGAACATCACACACCGGGGCCTATCATGGGGAGGGGGGAGGGGGGACGGATTGCACTGGGAGTTATACCTGATGTAAATGACGAGTTGATGGGTGCTGACGAGTTGATGGGTGCAGCACAGCAACATGGCACAAGTATACATATGTAACAAACCTGCACGTTATGCACATGTACCCTAGAACTTAAAAGTATAATAATAAATAAATAAATAAATAAATAAATAAAAATAAAAATAAAACAACGTACACAGCCAACATCACATGGCGATGCTATTAAATTCGTTTTGGTTATTAGTTTAAGCTTCCTACTAATCAAATTTTCTAGGATAATCACCATCAATAGATGAGTTCAATTTTAGAAAAAAAGAATGATGAAAGACATGAAAAGTTTTCTTAATTTATTATACAAAGCAAGATTAGTCTGCCAGAGATACTGCCCTATTATACTTCTTTTGTGTGTGTGTATGCGTATACACCCACACTCTAAAATTTTAAATCAATCTATGCTCTTTTCATAATTCTTACTACATAGACATAAGTATCTCTTTTAAGCCACAAATGAATAGAAAGTGATCCTTTATAATCAGAATCTCAGATAATATTTATTCATAATGATGGAGTATTTGATTATAGGAAAAATTTATATTTTATAGAAAATATTAATATTTTATAGAAGTTTATCAAGCCTATGGGAATTTTTAATGATTAATTCAAAATTCATCAGGAACTTAACAGACAGCACCAAAGATGCAAGTACTAAAAATAGTAGCAAATTTAACAAAATGCTATTGATATCAAATTTTTTAAAACAATCAATTTGGTGACATACTAATTTCTTATTTAGCAAAATAGTAAGTGTGGTGGCAGCATCATGCTTGACAACACATAGCTGAGGCATCTAGGCACTCTGCTAACAAGCCAGACACGCTAGCTCCTTCATTTACACGAGGACACAAATGAGCAGGAAACGATGGTACAACACAAAAAGAAAATAACTTGGAATCTCAGGCAGTTGCCCAGGTGATGGTAAAGCGTCAAGCTGAAAAACCTGTGGTCGCTAAGCAGCAGCAAAGACAATAAAGAGATTCCTATCCAGCTTCACAGCAGCTGCAGTAAGTTCAGACTGGTGGAATCACAGCACACCCTGGTGACAAAAACGAGTTACCTCTGGCTGGCCTGATAACTACTGAAGCACCAAGGCCACCACCGAACACTTCTTCAAATCTTCCTGGGAAAAACTAAAAACACGGTGAATAAACTTGCACTATTAAGAAAAAAAGGGAAACTAAAAGAGATTTTATATAATATAAATGCTAATACTATTTTCAAAGCATCTGGCTTAGTGGCTTACCAGCAATGTGACCTTGGGCAAGTTTTTAGATTGTCTGCGCCTCAGTTTCACACTGGGAGTATTTTTTAAGTCCTCACCTTACAGGATACCATACAGATAAAAAAAAGACAATATTTGAAACATGCTTAGAACAGGACCTGGCACGCAGAAAACCCCGTATGTATTCATTCATGAATAAATATGAATTCAATGTAGACATATAATTTTTAAGCTGAAAAGGAAAAATAATATTAAAAGTTACAATGTACTGAGTGCTAGCTATGTGCTCTCATCTGTACTATTTACATACATTTTACATAGATGATGCCCTTTAATCTTTTTTTTTTTTTTTTCCTGAGATGGAGTTTCGCTATTGTTGCCCAGGCTGGAGTGCAATGGCTCAATCTTGGCTCACTGCAACCTCCGCCTCCCAGGTTCAAGCAATTCTCCTGCCTCAGCCTCCCAAGTAGCTGGGATTACAGGCATGCGCCACTACACCCAGCTAATTTTGTATTTTTTGTAGAGATGGGGTTTCACCATGTTGGACAGGCCGGTCTCGAACTCCTGACCTCAGATGATCCACCCACCTCAGCCTCCCAAAGTGCTGGGATTACAGGCGTGAGCCACCACGCCCAACCGCCCTTTAATCTTTATAACAAATATGCATCATAGGTGTTACCTCCTTTTATAGATGAAGAAAGGCAAATGTTAAGACCAAAACAAAACTAGCAAGTGGCAGAGCTAAGACTCAAACACAGATATTTCTGACTCCAAAACCTATACTTTTAACTGTACTGCACCATAGAGAAAACTGGTTTTACTCATCTGTTCCTATTTTATGGATGAGGAAACCGACATGTCTTAGATAAGGCCCCACAGGTAGCTAATGGATAAAAGAGGAATAAAGGTGTCTTGTCCTATTACAAGTAGATACCTCTCTGTTCCAAATAACTAAATAGGTGTAAAATTCCATTGCCACTGGGAATAGTCTTTTGAATCACTCAGGATTATAATTAGTCTAAGGATATCTGCCCTACCCAACACAACACACTGAAGCATATGCTACAGTAAATTAGAGAACAGAAGAGATTTTTCACTTTAGGTAGTGGAAGGCAGGAAGGTCAGGTATCCTGAATGACTCTCTAATATGATCAACTTCATCATAGTAACTGCCAAGTGTAATGCCAAAATGTGGTAAATTTCAACTTTGTTTTTTCCAACATAGAAGGAAAAACCCATATGGAGGGCGATACTACTGATAATCATTTCGAAAATAAAGAGCTGTCTGGCAGGTGCATTTTCCCTGAGTATGCCCAGGCTTGACAATGAAAGAAAAACCAGCCAGCTCCCACCCACAGGTGTTGGTTTGAAGTCATTTGGCAGCAGCTGGAGCTGAGGTACATACAAGCTCTATCCTACCACCCTCTGAAGCAAAAAAAGAAAGTTGATACTTTAAAACATTAAGACTAAAAAGATAGGGGTATATGTATATTAAAAATACAAGGTTCATTTGCAAGATGAGTAACAATTACAGGCAGAGCTCTCACTCTATATAAATATTAACCCCTTTCTAGTTGTATGAATCAAGCCAAATCAAATGCTACGCTTAGCATCAAGATAAGAATACTGGTTTGGGAACTTTCTTACAACTATATCTTCAGGCATTTGTTTATAGAACTAATAATAGAAAAAACTACCTCTTTATATTAAAAAGTTTATCATTTACATGTTTTTATAGTGTAATGAAAACAGTGATCATTCCTTAAAAACCGTAAATGCAAATTCATATTCTGAACAGATACTCTGCAAGAAAGCCAGAGTTTACTTAGAAAAGGTCAAAATTCTAGTAAATGAAAAACCACTTTGCATGAATCATGTCACAGTATTCGTATTTCATTAAATCCCACCAAATTTAATATTTTATCAACTATAGGCATCTTCCTTACTACAGGTTGAGTGCCCCTTATCCAAAATGCTTGAGACAGAAGTGTTTTGAATTTTGAATTTTTTCATATTTTTGGCATATTCGTATATATATAATGAGATATCTTGGAGATGGGACCCAAGTTTAAACACTTAATGCGTTTATTTTTTCATGTATATACCTTATAAACAAAGCCTGAAGACAATTTTATTTTTCCTTTGAAGATGCTTTGTGTTGTGTGCCTACATTTTGACCGCGACCCTTCAAATAAAATCAGATGTGAAATTTTCTACTTATGGTGTCACGTTGGTGCTCAAAAACCTTCAGATTTGGGAGCATTTCAGATTTGGGATTTTTGGATTGGAGATATTCAACCTGTAACTCAAGACCTTCTTTTTAATATGTTGTACATATGAAATCGCATACTCTAAAACTATTACAAAATAATCTATTTACTACTTCACAGATTTGATTAAATATTGTCCTTTATATTCCCTGTTTATCTCAAAATAATAGAGCCTCAAACTTTATAGGAGTATTGAAATTATACCAATATTGCAAAAAATACAAATCAATAATGTCATCTTAGAGCTTAAAAATTGTTTATGATTTTTATTTCTACATAAAATATATAAGTATGGGGAAATTTCCTCATCCATAAAATAGGAACAGATGAGTAAAACCAGTTTTCTCTATGGTGCAGTACGGTTAAAAGCATAGGTTTTGGAGTCAGAAATATCTGTGTTTAAGTCTTAGCTCTGCCACTTGCTAGTTTTGTTTTGGTCTTAACATTTGCCTTTCTTCATCTATAAAAGGAGATAACACCTGTGATGCATATTTGTTATAAAGATTAAAGGGCAGCTGGGCGTGGTGGCTCACGCCTGTGATCCCAGCACTTTGGGAGGCTGAGGCGGGTGAATCATCTGAGGTCAGGAGTTCGAGACTATATATAATGCCAAACTCAAAAATATTCTAAATGATAAACAGGTAACATAATGTTTATATTATTTTGCTGTGTTTATCATAAGTGACTTCTCAGAATCACTGGGCACATCAGATATTTTCTTTTTGTTTTTAATGGAAAAAGTATTTTCTTCCTTTCTTTGTAGAGAAAACAATGAAATTATCCAGGAAAATTTATTTCTTATTACTCTTCTAAAATATAATCTTTCTTTATGTTTTCCTTCAGAACAGAAAAATTTTTATAGCTTTATTGAAGTATAATTGACAAATAAAAATTATACATATTTAAGGTATACAAAATGTTTAGATATATGTATCTAATGATACATATATGTATCTAATGATTTCCACAATCAAGCTAATTAGCACATCCCTAATCTCACATTGTTATAGTTACCGTGTGTGTGTGTGGGTACATGTGTGTGTGTGTGTTCGGAAAACTTAAGATCTGTTCTCTTAGCAAATTTCAAGTACATTCTTATTAACTATAGTCACCATATGATACATTAGGTCTCCAAAATTTATTTACAACTTAAAGCTTCTATGATTTGACCAACAGCTTCCCATTTTCCCTCCACTCAGCCACTGGCAACCACTATTCCATGCTGTGCATACAAAATCGCATGCTCTAAAATTTCTATGAGATCAACTATTTTAGATTCTACATATAAATGAGATCCTGCAGTATTTGTTCTTATGTGCCTGAATTACTTAACATAATGTATTTCACAATTGTCACAAATGACAGAAATTTCCTTCTTTTTAAAGGCTGAATGATATTCCACTGTATATAAATAGCATATTTTCTGTATGCACTCATCCATCAATGGACATTTCAGTAGTTTCCATATCTTGGCTATTGTTAATAATGCTGCAATAAACCTGGAAGTACAAATATATTTTCAATGTGCTGATTTCATCTCCATCAGATGAGACCCCAGAAATGGGACTGCTGGATCATATGGGAGTTCTATTTTTAATTTCTCAAGGAACCTCCATACTGTTTTCTTTCCATAATGGCTGTAGCAAATTACATTCCCAACAACAATGTATAAGGTTCCCTCTTCTCCACATCATCACCAACACTTGTTTTCTTTTGTCTCTTCTTTATAACAGCCATTCTAACATGTATGCAGTGATGTCTCACTGTGGCTTTGATTTGCATTTCCCTGATGACTGAGCACCTTGTAATATACCTATTGGCCATCTGTATGCATCCTTTGGAAAATTTTCTATTCAGGTCCTTTGCCCATCTTTGGTGTTTGTTTTTGTTTTTACTGAGTTGTATAAGTTTCCTATTTTTTATATTAATTCCTTATCAGATGCATGATTTTTAAATATATCTCCAATCCATAGGTTGCCTTTTCACTTTGGTATTTCCTTGCTTAGCAGAAACCTATTGGTTTAGTGTAGTCCCACTTGTTTATTCTTACTTTTATTGTCTGTGCTTTTGGTGTCATATCCTAAAAATCACTGCCAAAACTAATGTCATGGAGATTTTTCCCTATGTTATCTTCAAGGATTTTTACAGTTTCAGGTCATACACTTGAATATTTAATCCATTTTGAGTTTATTGTTGTATATGATGTAGGATAAGAAGATGATTTCTCTTATTTTCATGGTGGATATAAAGTTTTCACAACATCATTTTTGGAAAAAACTATCATTTTTTCATTGTGTATTCAGGGTGCCTTTGTCAAACATTAGTTAATCACCTCTAGACCTGCCTTACAAGAAATGCTAAAGGGAGTTCTTCAAGCTGAAACAAAAGGATGCTAGTTAGTAACATGAAAACATATCAAAGTATAAAACTCACTGGATGAAGACCTTTAAAATGCTGCACTTCCATTTAGTGAATAGTAAATATATTTCCTTATAAGTCCTTATGACTTTCTTAATAACATTTTCTTTTCTCTAGCTTACTCTGTTACAGGAATAGAGTATGTAATACATATAATCTACAAAACATGGGTTAATCAACTGTTTATCTTATCAATACGGCTGGAGGTCATCCGTAGGCTATTAGTAGTTAAATTTTCAAAGAGCCAAAAGTTATACAGACATTTTCAACTGTGTAGAAGGTCTGTACCCCTAACTCTTGCATTGCTTAAGAGTCAACTATATATTCCTTTTTTGTACTAAGCCTTTGAAATCCAGTGTATATGTTACACTTAAAGCACATCTCAATTCATAATAGCTATGCTTCAAGTGCTCAATAGGCGTATGTGGCTAGTGATTACCAGTGGGCACCAAAAGGTCTGGCTATTAAGTGCTATGTTTTGGGGGCAGAGAATTATTATGATTTGGAATGAATTCTGGGGGCAGATGGAATTTGAGTTGGGTCCTGAAAGAATGCTAAGGTTTACAAAAATGGGGACAGCATTTCTGGTATAAATAGTGTAAGGGAAGAGAATAGATTTGCTGGGGTAGACATTTGTTTTTAAAATTAATTATGTGCCTAAGTACATAGCAAACACTGTGAAACTCAGCATACAATACACACAACCCTTACATCAATGGTTCTAAAACTTGAGCATCAGAATCACCTGAAAGGCAAAACACAATTTACTGGGACCCACCCTGAGTTTCTGAAGCAGTGGGTCTGAATTCCATTTCTAACATCTAGGTGGTGCTTATGCTACTGGTCCAGGGACCATACTTGGAGAACCATTGCCTTACATTAACACTTCCTAGCAGATATTAGCTCCATTTTATAGGTAAGAAAGTGAGGCTAAGAAAAACTAAATAATTTAACAGAGATTGTATAGATAATATGTAGCAAGAATGTGATTCAAGTGCAAGTCTGGAATTTACATCTAGGTCTGCCTCGGCTTCCCAAAGTGCTAGGATTACAGGCGCGAACCACCGCCCCCGGCCAACTCCAGCTTTTTATTCCCCTATGAATTATTATGAAACGTTTACATTTTTTGTGCTTATATTTAAGTCTATGATCCATTTTGAGTTTATTTTTATATAAAATAACACTTGGAAATTGAAATTTCTGACTGCTGCTATTATATAGAAATGGGATTGACTTTTGTATCCTGAGACCTTGCTAAGCTCACTTATTTGTTCTAGCAGCATTTTTGTATAATCCTTAGAATTTTCTACATAGATGATCATGTCTTCTGTAGATAAAGACTATTTCACTTATGTCTTTCCATTCTGCCTTTTATTTTTCTTCCTTTCTTACATTGGCTAGGACCAGCATAATGTTGAACTGAAATGGTGAGCATAGACATTCTTACCTTGTTTCCAATCTAAGGGAGAAAGCATTCAGTTTTTCATCAAGTATAATGTTAAGTGAAAGTTTTTCAGAGATATCCCTAGTATTAGAAGGAAGTTCTCTTCTAATTTGCATTTATAAAGAGAATGACACAAATTCACATCAATGGTAGGGAATCTTAAGTTCCCTTCTAATACTAGATTTCTGAGTTTTTATCATGAGCAGATAGTGAATTTTGTCAACCAGTTTTCCTATATTTATTGAAAGGAATATATGGTTTTTCTTTTTTTAGAGAGAGAGTTTTGCTCTGTCACCCAAGCTGGAGTGTAGTGGTGCAATCATAGCTCATTGCAACCTTGAACTCCTGGGCTCAAGTGATCTTCCCACCTCAGCCTCCCCAGTAGCTGAGACTACAGGTGCATGTTCCACTATGCCCAGCTAATTTATTAAAAAAAAAAAATCGTTGAGATAGGGTCTCCCTATGTTGCCCAGGCTGGTCTCGAATTCCTGGCCTCAAGTGATTCTCCTACCTGAACCTCCCAAAGCACTGTGACATAGCACCTGGCTGGTTTTTAATTTTAAGCCTGATAATATGACTAATGACACTGATTTTTGAATTTTAATCAGTCTTCAATTCTTGGGACATTCTCTAGTAGATCATGATTTATGATCACTGTTATATATTTCTGTATTTCATATACTCAAATTTTGGAAAGAATGTGCATATCTATGTCCATGACAGATATTGGTACGGAGATTTTTTTAAATACCTTTGGTATCAGGTTGGAGAAGAATTCATGATGATGCTTATAGATTATCTAAATTACAAATCTAACCGCTATGTTTCTTGATACAGAAAGAATGAAGATCTTTCATAAATAATACCAATTACACAGTAAATGGGAATTTATATCATATATTAATTTTTCAAAAGTTATATGAAACCCTGAAATAATTAAACATAATCGCTTTTTTAAAATCCCCCATATTAAATTGTTTAACTTTGTTGCCATTACCAAGAATTTTGCGTTTCTTAAATATTTAATGGAAATAGTTTCATGGCTATAAGTTATAAAGTGATTTCTCTCCTTTTGCAGCATGAAGATAATTTGAAAATCTCTATTCATTGATATGAATTTGTATCATTCTTTTTTCTTTTTTTTTTTTTTTTTTTTGGACATGGAATCTCGCTCTGTCATCAGGCTGGAGTGCAGCAGCGCGATCTCGGCTCACTGCAACTTCTGACTTCCTGGTTCAAGTGATTCTGCGGCCTCCGCCTCCTGAGTAACTGGGATTACATGCCTGTGCCACCACGTCCATCTAATTTTTGTATTTTTAGTAGAGACAGGATTTCACCATGTTGGCCAGGATGGTCTCGATCTCCTGACCTCATGATTCGCCCGCCTCGGCCTCCCAAAGTGCTGGGATTACAGATGTGAGCCACTGCGCCCAGCCGTATCATTCTCTTTACAAATGAAAAAGAGGTTAATGTTGACCAGACTCTAGTTAAATAAAACAATATATTAGACTCCTGTAGGGTAGTGAAGATAAACCAATGCTTCTAAAACAACATATCTCTCAGTGAAATAATAAGATCAAAGTGGTTAGGGGAATCATAACCTTTTTAGCAATTTCCAAATTGTGCTGTAGGTATAAAGTCAGTTTTCAGAGTGCTAGAGTCAGAAAAGTTCATATTAACATGTAAGATCCTGTCAGGAAGCAGACCATGGCCTGATATAAAACCAGCGGCCAAGTATTATTGAGATAAGATCATAAATAAGTTGTAAGTTCACAAAACTTCATAGTAAATGGTGGTTTCTCTGGGAAGCAGACCCCTAGACCAAGATTAGCAGGAGGTATATTAAGGAGTACCTTTGGGATCAAATCTATGAAAAGGGAGGGGAATGAAACAGTTTTGGACAGAGGAAAAAGTTAAACTGTGATCCAAATCTACCAACAGTCTTGGCTGACCCTGCAGGGAACTCTGGAGCCAGAATGGCCCTTCAGAGTTGTCTCTAGCTGGGCCAAAATAGATAGGACTGTATATTTCCACAGCAATCAGTCATTGACTGTGGGCCATCCTGGGAAGGAGGGTTACCTTAGTCAAGTTGGCTCCCTGCAGCTGGGAAAGTCCCTGAAGGGGCTGACAGCTATGGGGTGTCTGCCCATTGTATTCCCAGAAGTTGGAGCAACATGCTTTCATAGAAGGGATAGCTGAGTAGCACCACAGCATGCAAAATAGAGATATAAGAAAGAAAGACCTTAAACCATGCCAAAAGCTTTACTTAAATATGTGCTTATCAAGGTATACATAAGTTGTTCCGTCACTTTATTCTCATCTTTGTACAAATGTCACTCATTCAGGACTTTTCCTAACCAACCTATCTGAAATGGCACCCCTTTACTGTGTTTTATTTTTTCATTATGCTTATCACTATCTGACATTTTAATATACATTTATTTGTTTATTGGGCATTATCTGTCACTCCCATTGGAATATAAGTCACAGGAGATGAGCACCTTTACCTGGTTTACCTCTGTATCCTGCTGTCTAGAACAATGTGGGAAAAATAACATGTATAAATAATCAGAGTTAACTTAATATTTGTATTGGAAATGATCATGATTTGTCGTCATTGATAACTCATTATACTGTGGTTGAAATCAGTATCAAAGATTGTAAATTAGCCTAGGTTCCTGATGAGAAATGCAAAATGTACAACTAAGAACTTTAAGGTAGGTCATTGTGATGGTTAATTTTATGTATCAACTTGACTGGGCCACAGGTGCCCAGACATTTGGGCAAACATTATTCAGGGTAATGGGATGGGCCTCATCCAATCAACTGATGTTTTCAATGAAACAAAAAGACTAACAACCATCCTCAGTTTGCCAACTGCAGATCTTGTAACTAGTCAGCCTCCATAATCATGTGATCATGTAAGCCAATTGCATACACACACACACACACACACACACACACACACACACACACACACACACACACATATTACGTTTCTCTGGAGAACCCTAATACAATCATTTTACTTAAATTTCTGGCCAGGTGCAGTGGCTCATGCCTATAATCCCAACACTTTGGGAGACCAAGGCAGGAGGATCACTTGAGCCGGGAGTTCAAGACCAGCCTGGGCAACAAAGCAAGACCGCAACTCTACAAATAAAAATAAAAATAATTAGCCACGCAGAGCGGCATGTGTTTGTAGTCCCAGCTACTCAGGAGGCTGAGAAAAGATCACTTGAGCCTGGGGGGGTTCAAGGCTGAAGTGAGCTATGATTAAGCCACTCCACTCCAGCCTAGGTGCCAGAGTAAAACCCTGTCCCTAACAAAAAGAAAGAAAAATAAACAGATTTCTAACTATGAAAGTAAAATACAAATAGAACCCTAAGTAAATAGTATGTATTTTGTTATTCCCTGCAAATAACATTAACCATGAGTTGAAATTTATCTTTCAAATGTGTTGCTGTTTATATGTATATCTGAGAAACAAAGGGTCTTGTAAAGTGCTCTCTTAAGAAAATCCAAAGATCTAAAGAAAGAAGTATAAAGTCTCCTATATATATTCCAGTCAGCTAAATATATTTCAGTATTTACTTAAAATTCAAAGGCTGTCAATAAAGTCAAAAGGGTCAGGCATGGTGGCTCATGCCTGTATTCCCAGTGTTTTGGGAGGCCAAAGCAGGAGGACTGCTTGAGCCCAGTAGTTCAAGACCAACCTAGACAACATAGCAAGACCCTCTCTCAACAACAAAGGTAAATTTTAATTAACCAGGTGTGGTGGCACACACCTGTAGTCCTAGCTACTCTGGAGGCTGCGGTGGGAGAATCTCTTAAGCCCCAGAGTTCAAGGCTGCAGTAAGCTATACGGTGCCATTGTATTCCAGCCTGAGTGACAAGAGTAAGACCCTATCTCTGAAAAAATTTTTTTAATTTAAAAAGTCAAAGGACATGAAGCACACCGTTATCCAAATGTATTACCCAAATATCTTCAAATGCTAAAAAGTCATTTTTGGATTAAAGGTCTCTTGGGAGTCTACATGCCTACACTCCCCTTCCATTAGTGTGAATAATCAAAAACTAACTGGATTTCAAGTGGTACATTTAAATTGACATCTTCTGATGTTATTTCATCCAAATTATTTTGAGAGAAAGAAATGTTGCAGACAATTGTACCACTTCTTGTAAAGCTGCATTTAAATGACTCCTCATAAGCAAATGCCTATTTGACTTACATGAAAATACACACAAACTAATCTAGCTTACTTTGAATAAATGTAGATGGTTCTGCTATTTGACTGACTGTTAATATATAAAGGCTATAAACTATGTTTGTTTTAAATAAGAGAAATAAAAACATTTCATTTGAAACAAGTTTCCACTTGGATTTTAAAAGCCAAACAGTTGTTTTCTCAAGCCAAACTTCAGAAAACAATTCTTTATCCCCTGCTCAAGTGAAGAGTATACATTTTAAAGGAGTCATTATCCAATATGAAAACACTTTTTAAAAACTCTTCCATAACCTGAGCAACATAGCCCAGGCAACTCTGTCTCTACTAAAATTTTTTTTTTTAATTAGCCAGGTGTGGTGGCACGTTCCAGTAGTTCCAACTATTCAAGAGGGAGAGGCAGGAAGAGCACTGGAACTCAAAAGTTCAAGTCTGCAGTAAGCTATGATTGAGCCACTTCACTCCAGCTTGGGCAACAGAGCAAGACCTTGTCTCCAAAAAAAAAATTAAAAAAACACACACAATTATTTCAAAGTTTCTATATTTACAGATCTTGAAGATAAAATTTAACAAAACTTGTCCTTGAAATGAAATTCATCATTAGGAAGATTCTACTAATCTAAAATGTTCATAATTTATCTCCAAAAAATGACAAATTTATCCTAATTTGCTCTTATTTGAAAGGAGTGTCTTCTATTTAGCACCAAAAAATCCCAAATGTGAAGCCTTTTTTCCCCAAAAATACTGATCAACAAACCCTGCTTATGTGTTAATTATGAACTGCTAATACAGTGCTGTTTCTCTTCAGGCCATTAAAATAGTGGGAATATGCTGCTATAACGAATTTTCCTATGCTAACGGCAGATATTTTCTTTTTATTTTCTGAGACGGAGTCTTACTCTGTTGCTGAGGCTAGAGTGCAATGGCATGATCTCGGCTCACTGCAACCTCCACCTCCTGGGTTCAAGCAATTCTCTGCCTCAGTCTCCCAAGTAGCTGGGATTACAGGCACCTGCCACCACCCGGGCTAATTTTTGTATTTTTAGTAGAGACGGGGTTTCACCATCTTGGCCAGGCTTGTCTTGAACTCCTGACCTCAGGTGATTCACCCGTCTTGGCCTCCCAAAGTGCTGGGATTACAGGCGTGAGCCACCGCACGCAACCTAGATATTTTCTTAGTTTAAGAACAAAAAATGTCCAACATTTTTCCTACTATTCTTGCCACACATATTTTTTATCAATTTTCTCCTCTGCTAATCAGAGCCATTCATAAAAACTTAAGAAAATCTACCTCTTGGTAGATTTGGATGACCCACTGTAACCGAGTCCCCATGGTAAGATTCTTATAGACACAATGACATTGTCTTTCTCAGTTTGGTATATTTTATGAACACCGAATTATAGGCATACCTCAGAGATACTGCAGGTTCACTTCCAGACCACTTTTATAAAACAAATATTGCAATAAAGCGAGTCACACAAATTTTCTGGTTTCCCAGTGCATATAAAATTAGGTTTACACTAAATTGTAGTCTATTAAGTGTGCAATGACATTATGTCTAAAAACACAATGCACATAACTTAATTTTAAAAATACTTCATTGCCAAAACATGCTAACAATCATCTAGGTCCTCAGCAAGTCATAATTTTTGGGGGGATAGAAGATCTTGGCTTGATATTGACGGCTACTGACCGATCAAGATAGTGGCTGCTAAAGGTTTGGTTTGCTGTGGTAATCTCTTAAATAAGGCAATGAAATTTAAAACATCAATTCACTTCTTTTCATGAAAGATTTCTCCACAATATGTCATGCTATTTAATAGCATTTTACTCAGAGTAGAACTTCTTTCAAATTTGCAGTCAATCCTCTCAAACCCTGCTCTGCTTTATCAACTAAGTTTATGTAATATTCCAAATCCTATGTTGTCATTTCAACAATATTCACAGCATCTTCACCAGGACTAGATTCCATCTCAAGAAACTACTTTCTTTACTCATCCATAAGAAGCAACACCTCATCAGTTCAAGTTTTATTGCAAGATTGAAATAATTCAGTTCATCTTCAGACTTTCACTTCTAATTCTAATACTCTTGCTATTTCCATGATATCTGCTATGACTTCCTCCACTGAAGCCTTGAACTTGAATGGACCTCAAAGTCATCCACAAGGGTTAGAATCAACTTCTTCCAGATTTCTGTTCATGTTAATATTGTGACCTCCTTCCATGAATTACAAATGTTCTTAATGGCATCTAGAATGGTTACTCCTTTCTCTAGAAGCTTTCCAATTACTTTGTCCATATCCATCAAAGGAAACACTATCTATGGCAATTATAGCCTTATAAAATATATTTCTTAGATAATAAAACTTAAAAGTTGAAATTATTCCTTGGTGCATGGGCTGAAGAATAGATGTTATGTTAACATGACTGCTCTTTGTACATCTTCATTACAATTGTTGGGTAACTAGGTGCATTGTCAATGAAAAGTAATATTTTGAAAGGAATCTTTTTTTCTGAGCAGTAGGTCTCAAAAATGGGTTTAAATATTCAGTAAGCCATGCCACAAACTCATATGCTGTCATCCAGGTGTTGTGATTCTGCTTATAGAGCACAGGCAGAGTAGATTCAGCGTTAATATTAAGGGCCCTAGGATTTTGTAAATGTTGAATGAGCACTGGCTTCAACTTAAAGTCACCAGCTGCATTAATCCCTACCAAGAGTGTCATTCTGTCCTTTGACACTTTGAGCCAAGCATCAACTTCGTCTCTCTAGCTATTAAAGTCTTAAATGGTATCATCTTCTAGTAAAAGGCTGTTTCATGTATACTGTGAAAATCTGTTGTTTATTGTAACCACCTTCATCAATTATCTTAGCTAGTCTTCTGGATAACTTGCTTCAGCTTCTACATCAGCACTTGCAGCTTCACCTTGCACTTTTATGTTACGGACATAGCTTCTTTTCTTAAACCTCATAAACCAAACTCTGGTAGCCTCAAACTTTCCTGTTTTTTGTTTGTTTGTTTGTTTGTTTGTTTTTGGTACAAGTGGCAAATATATTCCTTTTTATAAGGTTTTCTCCAATGTATTTCAATAATGAAAGCATTTTGTTTTATTTTATTCCACTGTTGTTCATAGTTTGAACCCTACACACTCCCTTCCCTTTCATCTCAAAGGGAGCTCATTTGTATGCAGCCACACACTCATCATAGTATAAATATGAGGTGGGATCTGCTCCCAGAATCTTCTTAGGATTTGTTTCCTTGTTGGGCTCTCCAGGGAAAGCATCAAAAGTAATTCTGTCTCTATTAGGAGGGGCCAAGATTTCAATTTTCTCTGGTGAGCAAGCACACATGACCACTGCTTGAGATAATACTCCGCTCATCTTTGTAGGTTTCAGGTTACAGAGTAAAATCACCATCTGATTTTGCATCTGTTCAAGAGGAACATGATTCTCCAGACCACTGACAATTGTTCTTGGGATATTTCCCCAACAACTACATCTCCTACATACAAAGAATCTGCATCAGGATATTTTCTGATAGTTTTGATGCAACCAATTCAAAGATCTAGATGGGAAACATTTATTGGCTTAGAGTTGGTGCTTCCTGCTATTGGTGCTTCCTATTTTTTCTCCTTCTCTCCTTTCTTTTCAATTTTCTCTTTTGCTTTCTTTTCTTCTCCTGCTCCTCTTTTTATCTGTTCTTTGATACCAGAAGATATGGTTGTTACTGGTGTAGATTGTATCACATTTTCAGAAACCACATAATTAGCGTGCAGCGGAGTACCAGATGGAAATGGTATTTGCTTCATTCTGTTTTGAATTTCTGCCTGAATTAGCTCTTGTTTCCATTCAATTTCCTCCTTCACTTTGGCAGGTCCTACTCAAAGTTTCTTCTCTTCCCTCAAATTTGCCTACAAAATGGCTTTTTCCTTAAGTAGAGCAACTTGCTGCTTAAAATATTCAATGATTTGATCCACCTCTGCATCCTTCTGCTCCAGCCTCTTCAGAACAGCATAATTATTTGCCATTTTTGCCAAGAGACAACAGAAAATCATGAAGCAGTGGACAGGGGTTCTGAGGCAGCCTCAGCAAGAAGCAGGTAGGGACAGCTACCTGCATACCATGGCCCAAACTTTTTTTATGGTTTCCTCACCTCTCTTGGCCTTCACAGTATTGAAGAGAGTTAGGGCCTTACAATGAGGCTATGGCATAAGGGAACATTGTGGCTGATTTTATCATCTATCCAGACCAATAAAATGTTCTCTTTATCAGCAACAAGGCTGTTTCACTTCCTTATTATTCATGTGTTCTCTGGAGTAGCACTTTTCATTTCCTCAGGAACTTTTCATTTGCATTCATAACTCTGCCAACTGGCGCAAGAGGCCTCATTTTCGGCCTCTTGCCTTTTAACATGTCTTCCTCACTATGTTTAATCATTTCCAGCTTTTGATTGAAAGTGAGAGACATGTGACTCTTCCTTTCACTTGAACACTTAGAGGCCACTGCCGGGTTATTAATTGGCCTAATTTCAATACCGTTGTGTCTCAGAGAATAAGCAGGCCGGAGGACAGGGAAAGAGATGGGGGATCAGCCAGTTGATGGAGCAGTCAGAACACACACATTTACAGATTAAGTTCACTGTCTTCTCTGGGTGCGGTTGGTGGTACCCCAAAACAGTTACAATGGTAACATCAAAGACCACTTGTCCCAGGTCACCATAACAGATATAATAATAATGAAAAAGAAATATACACAACTATTATGTGCCCATAATAATTAAAAATTTTAAAAATTTTTAGTGAAAACTTTTAAATATTACAATTACCAAAATTTGACATGAAGACACAAAGTGCCTACGCCATTGGAAAACACAGTGCCAACAGATGTGCTCAGCACGGAGTTACCACAAACCATCAATTTGTTTTAAAAAATTAACAAACACACACCCACAATATGGAACACAGTAAAGCAAAGCACAATAAATGAGGTATGCCTACATGTACCCCCAAAATTCATATGTTGAATCCCTAACCCCCATTACCTTAGAATGTGTTTATATTTGTATAGGGCTTTTAAAGATGTAATTAAGTTAAAATGACGCCGTTAGGGTGGGCCCTGATCCAATTTGACTGGTGTCCTTACAAGAAGTAGAGATGAGAACATACAGAGACACCAGGGAAGCGCATGCACAGAGAAAAGGACACGTGATGCCATAGCAAGAGAGCAGCCATCTGCAAGCCAAGGAGAAAGACCTCAGGAGAAACTAAACCTGTTGATCTGATCTTGGACTGCCACCCTTCAGAACTGTGAGAAAAATAAAGTTTCGTTTTTAAGTCACCCCGTCTGTGGTATTTTGTTGTGGCAGCTATAGTAAACTAAAACAGAATACATGGGTACATTCACTTCATGTAACACTCAGGCTTCTATAATCCCGACATCCTGAGGGGAAAAAAGGGTATATCAAGTCACCAACTAAAATGTAGCCAAGAGAGTATGATAACAAAACAAGATGCTGAATATTTCAGAAGTTCTTCATTGGTTTCTAGAAGTTATTCTAAGTTTAATTCAATCACATCCAATCCAGTGCAACCCAATCCAATAAAGTGGCTATTTCTTTTGAACAACTCCAGGGATTCAAAGACAAATGAAACATGATCTTTACCCTATTTTGCTGCTAGTTTTTTTTTCTGAAGATATATTTAAAAAGTGTTATGCTGTGTACTTGTGAAACTATAGAAAATAGACCAAACTATTTTCTAATGCATCATTAAATGATAAAAGTGTGTTGTAAACACTATATGCAAAATGACCCTATTTCATAAATATGTACGTGCATGTATAGAGTGTGTGTACATGTATTACACACTGGAAAAACCACAGGAAATACACATACAAAAATATTAAGAATTGTTCTAAGTGGTACAATTATGGTAACTCTAATTTTTCTTCTTTTTGTTTATCTCTACTGAACTTTTTGTTTTAGAAAAAAAGCATTATGAATTTTAAAAGTAATCTTACCCCAACAAAGGTAGCCTAAGCCTGAAATTATACAAGATTAGCCCCCCAAAAATGAAGGAAGCAAGTGGCTGTCAAGATTTTAGAATTTCACTCTAAATTCTGTGAGTTTGCTTATTTTTTACTGTGGTAAAACTTACTTAACATAAAGTTAACCTTTTGAAAGTGTAAGTGAAATCTAGTTGTATATAGAACATTCAAAATGTTGTGCAACCACCACCTTTATCTAGTTTCAAGACATTTCATCTCAGATCCATTAAATCTCGTATCCATTAAACAGTCACTCCCTATCCCCTGCTTTGTCATCCCCTGGCTACTCCCATACTGCTTTCTGCCTCCATTATCTATTCTGGGTCATTCATATAAATGAAAGCCTACAATATGTAACCTTTTGTGTCTGGCTTCTTTCACTCAGAACAATGTTTTTGAGATTCATCCACATTGTAGCATATCTTAGTATTTCATTCCCTTCTATAGCTCAATAATATTTCATTGTGTGGATAGACCACATTTTGTGTATCCATTCATCAGCAGATGAACATTTGGGTTGTTTCCACTTTTGGGCTATGAGAAAAAAATGCTGCTATGGACATTCATGTCAAAGTTCTTTTGAAAACATATGTTTTTAATTATCTTGGGCATCATATCTAGGAGTGAAATGGCTGGGTCATTCCATGGTTATATTTAACTTTTTGAGGAATCCCCAAAATGTTTTCTACAGTGGCTCCACTATTTTACATTCCTACCAGCCATGTCTGAGTGTTCCAATTTCTCAGCATCCTCTCCAACACTTTTTATTCCACTCTCACCACCTCCCTTATTTTTGTCATAGCCATCCTGGTATCTCATTATGGTCAGTTAGGTTATAATACTCTACACACATCTGACATTTCAGTTTCAGGATCATGTAAGAAGTGCCTAACAATTGTACAAAGTTCTGTGATGAAATGTTTAAATAAATCAATATCCACTAGGAAGAGGGATAAGGCTAGAGTTACTTTAATTAGTCAATTTAGCTAATGCTAAATTTAGGACATGGGAGGTGAAAGAGGAACACATTAGCCCATTAAGTGCCTAGTGGATATCTGGTCTTAATGGGTAAGTAGGAGCTCACATGGTATATTCCCTCTAAAGGTGGCCTAAGCCATGGAATGAAATAATGAAGTTTCAATTCAATTAGGCATCCCAAAAGAAATGAAATAAAAAAACAGCTTGACACCAATTTCAAGAAACATTCAATAAAATGGTATATATTGGTCACATTTCCTCAAAAAGAATTTTACGCATGCACTAGGAATTGGATGCAGCTTATACTCAATTTATACAAATAGAAAATAAATCGTCCTTTGAAGACTGCCATTTGCTTTTTGGAGCAAAGAAAACATGGTTCAAGAGAAAAAAATGGAAAAAATACCACTGATACTACCATAAATCTCCATTTATTTTCAAAAATTAAACATACATGAAAGAAGAAAGAACGAACTAAAATGCAAGTGGCAGGAGAGAGAGATTTTAAATACCACTAGGGAAAGGTAAGCATCTTCAGGCAACTACTAAGTTGTATCTCTAACAAATTTCAGGGGAATTTTACCACTGCTGATCACAGACATATTTTTATTTCCCCACTCCTTACTTACTCTCTTCACTATTTCCTATTCTTCCTTGATTCCTCCCTTCCTTCCCTTGCCTAAGCATTAAATCTGCCAGAAACCACTGACATTCATCAGCCTTTACAGTGCACTCAAGGGCCAGAAATGCCACCATTCTGGAACAATGATGATTACCTCTACCTTCAGATATGAGATTTGATTTTCTAAAGCCCACTATTTTAGAAGGCTTCATTAGGTAGGCTGGTATCTAGGGAGGCAGGACTTGATATTTTCTTGTCCAAGGGAGACTAACAATATGCCACACTGTGAGATTTCTTCAAAGGGCCTAGGCAACCAGGTGAAGCACGGAGCTGGGGTCTTAGTTATCTTCCCTACATCTTTACCATGGATGCTGCAGTGCTGATGAAGGTGAGGCTCCTTCAATAAGGAGCATTTCGGTAGGAGAGAAAGAGTATGACCAATGCCACACAGCAGCTGAGAAAGAGTTTGTTGATATGTCCAGAAATATAGAGAGAGTGCACATTGGAGATATAACTAAAGGTCCCATATGATTTATCAGGGACAAAAATAGGAGCTTCAATTAATCAATAATAATGTGACTTTACTTGTATAAATAATTTAAAGTTTTGTAACATTCAGACTATGTTTGGTCAAAATAAGGGCCATAGGTTAAGAATTGAATACTTTCTGACAATCAGATTACACTCATGGCTATGTTTCAAGTATTAAAATTATGTACCCTATTCTCCGCATTTGTCCATGAAACAGGCTAATTTCTCTTTGGTACCATACTACAGAACTAGCCTCATCCTCTTGCTTGATAACAATCTCATCAAAAAACACTAGTTTGGTGCCAGGCCTGAGTTAAACTGCAATGTGGAAGAAGACGCCACTGTCTGTAATCCTGTATAACAGATGTATTTCTCACACACTGGAAAGGAGTTTTATGGACCAGATAGACAGACACAGACACTGTGTGGATAAGAGGGGTGCACCTAACAACCCCAGGAGTCTAAGATGGGAAAGTCAAGGTGACAAAACTGAAAAGTGAACAGATGGAAGCATTCTATAGTTGTTCAGAACTTCTGCACAAGATACTGTTCACCTATTTATTGTCTCCTATCCAAATATGTACTATTCACAGAAGCAGAGAAAGAGTTTGCTGGAAGGTAATTTTCAAATATTCGTTCTGATACCCCCTTGAGAAGGAATTAGTGATCTTATCATAGGGAAAATAGATACCCTTTAATTGGATCCTCCTTGGGAATCTTCTCATTGACCTCCCTCAATGAAATAATCCCAGGTCTTTTATATAAGGAGAAAAGGGTTACAGATTAACTGATGAGGAAAGTAAGCTGGATGAATTAAATAATAGCTAACAGGAATAATGTTTCAGAATAAATATACTGTTCTATAGTTTACCCTAGGTGCAGTATTTTTACAGCTACTATTCATGAGCATTGACAATGTGCCAGGGATGCATGCTTTATTTTACTTAGTCCTTACAACGACTCTAAAAATCTTATTGTCTCCACGTAAAAGATGAGGAAACAGAGATTCTGAGAGGAGCTAAGTGACTTGCCACAGATAGTAACTAAAAGAGAGACGATCCAAATCCAAGCTTCCTGAACTCCATATGTGTTGGAGTAGTTGCATGCATAATATAGTTATGTTATTTTACCAAACAATATCTGAAACTAGGCAAGACTAGCAGGTTTAGAACCTTCACCAACAACATAGGACTGTATTATCCAAGAAGACCTATGTAATATTATTGATAGCCTAAAAATGTTTTAATGTCTTTTATACAGCAGGAAGAAATTAAAGGGGAAAAATTATTCATTTATGTCTCTAAATTAAAAGGAAAATCAACTTTAAAATAAGCAGTAACTGGGGTAACTCTTACACCAAACAATTACAGACTTTCAATATAAAAGAGGTATAAAATTAATAAAGCAATTTAGCAACTAAGGTATTTTCATACCAATAAAAGATCAATATTTTGTTAAAAGACATAAGAAAGCTTCTTTTAGTTTTATCATTTCAAGTAAAAAGGAGATCAATAGAAAAGCAGTCAGAGGTTACTAGAAAAAAAACATATCTGCAGAACTGTTTCCTTTTTCAAACCAACAAACCAAAAATACTCAACAAGAATAACACAAAACTGCTCAGAAATTCAATCAGACCAAAATATAATACTACTTATAGAGGTTTTGGTTACTATCCACATTTCATCTAACTAAATACTTCAAAAGATAGAAGGTTCACTGAATATTTTAATAGAAACCATATTGTTTCAATACCACAGAAAGACAAGGAGTCTTAAAACCCCTCCAGAGTTCAACCTACAATATCAATCTAATATCATGAAGTACATGTCAAGTTTCTACTGAATTATTAAGTACCAGTAACAAAGCAACCCAAATCAAGGAAAGGAAAAGAAGTGATTAACAGGAAATAGGGTCCTACTCATGGTTCTGCCACATAGGGCCTGCACATCCTTAGGTACGTTACTTACTCTCTCTAGGGCTTGGTTTCCCCGTCTATGACATGAAGCATTTGGCCTGGATTATCTTTCAGTTCCTTTCAAATTTTAAAATCATAAGACAGTATCACTTTCTACCTCCTAATCTATACACAATGACTGTGCACCCATGACAGAATCGTTAAACTAGTTTTCTCATTTCCATGCTTCCAATTTTTGTCTCAATGCTTAAGCTAATAGAAACAATATCAGATTTAAACAAATTACCACACATTTACATTATAAAAATAAAAATACTTTTTTCCCTTCTAAAAAAACCGGTACATATGCAGAATATGCAGGTTTGTTACATAGGTATACGTGTGCAATGGTGGTTTGTTGCAGCTATTGACCCGTCCTCTAAGTTCCCTCCCCTCACCCCCCACCCACAACAGGCCCTGGTGTGTGTTGTTCCCCTCTTAGTGTCCATGTGTTCTCACTGTTCAACTCATTATGAGTGAGAACATGTGGTGTTTGAGTTTCTGTTCCTGTGCTAGTTTGCTAAGGATGAATCCTTTCAGATTCATCCATGTCCCAGAAAAAAACATGACCTCATTCCTTTTTATGGCTGCATAGTATTCCATGGTGTATATATATCACATTTTCTTTATCTAGTCTATCACTGAGGTCATTTGGGTTGGTTCCATGTCTTTGCTATTGTAAATAGTGCTGCAATAAATATACACGTGCATGTGTCTTTATAGAATGATTTATATTCCTTTGGTTACATACCCAGTAATGGGATTGCTGGGTCAAATGGTATTTCTGGTTCTAGATCCTTGAGGAATAACCATACTGTCTTCCACAGTGGTTGAACCAATTTACATTCCCACCAAAAGCATAAAAGTGTTCCTATTTCTCCACAGCCTTGCCAGCATCTTTTGTTTCCTGACTTTTTAATAATCACCATTCTGACTGGTGTGAGATGGTATCTCATTGTGGTTATGATATGCATTTCTCTGATGATCAATGATGTTGAGTTTTTTATTGTGTGTTTTTTGCCCACATAAATGTTTTTTTTGTTGTTGTTTTATTTTTTGAGACAGAGTCTCACTCTTGTCACCTAGACTGGAGTGCAGTGGCACGATCTTGGCTCACTGCAACCTTTGCCTCCTGGGTTCAAGCAATTCTCCTGTCTCAACCTCCTGAGTAGCTGGGATTACAGTTGCCCACCACCACACCCGGCTAATTTTTTTTTTTTTTTTTTTTTTTTTTTTAGTACAGAAGGGGTTTCACCATGTTGTCCAGGCTGGTCTTGAACTCCAGACCTCAAGTGATCCACCCACCTCAGATTCCCAAACTGCTGGGATTACAGGCGTGAGCCACCAAGCCTGGCCTTAAATGTCCTCTTTTGAGAAGTGTCTGTTCATATCCTTTGCGTAGATGGGGTTGTTCATTTTTTGTTGTTTTTTTTTTCTTGTAAATTTGTTTAAGTTCCTTGTGAATTCTGGATATTAGATCAAACATACTGTCTTAAATTCAGCATAATTACTAGCTTTTGCCTAATATACCTGTTAAGTCAGGCAAGAAATATAAGTACATTTATTTTCCTTTGTAGCATTAAGGATTTTCTTAGCACAGGCTATTTGACATATAAGTGTCAAATGGAAAAGGCAAAAAATGGCGAGGCCTGTAGGGCTAGCTAGGTCCTTAATATTTGTAAGTTGAAAGAACAAATGTATCCATAATAGTAACGATTCTCTTGTTTAGGATTTTTTTTAGTGTCAATCCAGGAATGTTACAGAAACACTTGAAGCACCAACAGTGACCAATAATGTGGATGGGTGTTAACAATCACAGTCATGGCCAGGCGTGATGGCTCATGCCTATAATCCCAGCACTTTGGGAGGCTGAGAGGGGTGGAAGGTCAGGAGTTCGACACCAGCCTGGCCAACAGGGTGAAACCCCATCTCTACTAAAAATATAAAAAATTAGCCAGGTGTGGTGGCAGGCACCTGTAATCCCAGCTACTTGGGAGGCTGCGGCAAGAGAATCACTTGAACTCAGGAGGCAGAGGTTGCAGTGAGCCAAGATTGCACCAGGTAACAAGAGTGAAACTGTATCTCAAAAAAAAAAAAAAAAAAAAAAATCACAGTCATTTGGCCAGGCGCGGTGGCTCATGCCTGTAATCCCAGCACTTTGGGTGGCTGAGGCAGGTGGATCACTTGAGGTCAGGAGTTCGAGACTAGCCTGGCCAACATGGTGAAATCCCATCTCTACTAAAAAAAAATACAAAAATTAGCCGAGCGTGGTGGCGGGAGCCTGTAGTCCCAGCTACTCAGGAGGCTGAGGCAGGAGAATTGCTTGAACCTGGGAGGCAGAGGTGGCAGTGAGCTGAGATCACGCCATTACACTCCAATCTGGGTGAGAGAGTGAGACTCTGTCTTTAAAAAAAAAAAAAAAAAAATGGTGATTAAAGTTGTCATTTATAACCATGCTTTTGAGTTCAATACTGAACTAATGGAAGAAATATGAATACTAATACCTTCCAGCCACTTGTGGAAGCCCATTTGAGATCAGAACAACACTGAAAACAACAGGCAATATAGGCTAGGCCATCCAGAGAATTTGGAAGAAGGGTAGAATAAAAATGAAAAGTCTGTATAAGTTGTCTTACCAAGTATTATGGTGAAGGAAAGGGCTAACAGCATAGTTCTGGGGAGCTGCCTTCCATTGTGAGATCCTCATTAGTGTTGAAATATTAGATTTAGGCCGGGCGCGGTGGCTCAAGCCTGTAATCCCAGCACTTTGGGAGGCCGAGACGGGTGGATCACGAGGTCAGGAGATCGAGACCATCCTGGCTAACACGGTGAAACCCCGTCTCCACTAAAAAATACAAAAAACTAGCCGGGCGAAGTGGCGGGCGCCTGTAGTCCCAGCTACTCGAGAGGCTGAGGCGGGAGAATGGCGTGAACCTGGGAGGCGGAGCTTGCAGTGAGCTGAGATCCGGCCATGGCACTCCAGCCTGGGCGACAGAGCGAGACTCCGTCTCAAAAAAAAAAAAAAAAAAAAAGAAATATTAGATTTAAAAGTTCCTTTCAATCATCAAAAAGAATGGTTTAATGCTCTAGAAATCCCCAAACTTTTCCAAAGGAGAATTTGTATTTCTCCTCAGCTAAATAGCAATGGAGAAAGTCAATGTTCAGGTTGAAAGGTTATAAATTACTATGCAGAAAGAATGCCAGTGGCAGAGTCTAATCAAATTAATTGACACTCAGACTCAAATCCTCTGTGAGTCCTACCAACACTACCCTGTTTAATGCCTTCTAAACTTTGAAGAAATACTAGAAAACATAACATAAAGAAAAAAGTTCAGTAGATGCAATTATATGAGGAAGCCAAGTTTTGTACAAACAAAACTTATGACAAGATAAACTAAAAAATATATATGTAGCCAATACCACAAATGGTTAATATACTATTATATTCACCTTTATTGCTGTATAACAAATTGCCACATACTCGAGAGCTTAAAACAATATTCATTTATTAGCTCGCATTTTCGTAGACCAGAAGTACAGAGAAAACTGTGCTTTCAAAGGATTAATGTAGTCATAACCATGACGATGATGAGTCAGACCCATCCTGATAATCTTCCTTTCTTAAATGTGCTATATAATATTACCTACTCATGGAAGTAAAATCCATCAAATTTACAGCCCCAGGGATTACTCAGGGCCTGTGTCCTGGTGGGGGAAGTATGGAGAATCTTGAAGAACATCTTAGAATTTTGCCTGCTGCAATTATATAGGGAGATTATATAATATGTTCCAAAAATATATTTCAAGATACCAAATAAAAAAGAGAAAGTGACATGGGCAAAAAGGCATGAGAAAAGCAAACCTGAGGAAATGGAATCTTTTGGAAAATAATTTCCAAAGGAAATGAAGAGTCATGAAAATGTGAGAACTCCTTAGCCTACATACCATTCCTGAAAATATAGGAAAAAAGATTGCTAAAAAGAAAAAACTATGCTGTGAATATACTGGCCTCCTCTCGGTTTTCCTAGCACCATATAAACAACTCTAGAAGGTCAGTTTCTACATGGTATCTGCCTATCTGCCTACCTGCTTACCAAATACTTTGAGCATAAAATCCAGAAACCATATCTCATTCATCCCTCTATTCCCAGACCTTAGAACGTTATCTGCAAGTATTTGTTGAGTGCCAACTACATGACCATCACTGAGTTAGGCATCAGGACACACAGTTGTGTAATCCATGCTCTGATGTACCTTATTTCTCATAATTTTCATAAAAAGAAAAGAGTTAAAGTATCAAAAGTTCTATAGTCATTGTACATAAAGTACTAGGATCATAAGAGTCAACAGAAATTGGAGGATTGTTGCAAAGTTAAATGGGACCTTGAAAGCTGAGTAGGAATTCACTAGAAAGATAAAGCAGATAGGGAAATAGAATATTGTAGGGGAGGATAGGAAGTAAAGAATATACTATGTAGCCACATAAAATTATACACAGTAATTATTATTATTTTTTTTTTTTTTGAGACAGAGTCTTGCTCTGTCGCCAGGCTGGAGTGCAGTGGCATGATCTTGGCTCACTACAACCTCCGCCTACCGGGTTCAAGTGATTCTCCTGCCACAGCCTCCCAAGTAGCTGGGACTACAAGTGCATGACACCACACCTGGCTAATTTTTATATTTTTAGTAGATATGGGGTTTCACCATATTGCCCAGCATGGTCTGGATCTCTTGACCTCGTGATCCAACTGCCTTGGCCTCCCAAAGTGCTGGGATTACAGGCGTGAGTCACCGTGCCTGGCCTAAATACTACATTAAAAATGTTAATATTAAGTAGAAAACTCAGTATACCACATCAGATCTGGGTTCTAAGTCATAAAAATGCAAACAAAAAAGTATATAAATTCATAGAGACGAACAGGAAAAAATCAACACAGTGTGCTTGAAGGTGGAGTAATCAATAATTTATTTCTTCTTACTTTATTTACATTATTATGTTTATAATATCATCTGTGCTTCCAAAGAAATTTTAAATAAAAAGAAAAAAAATTGCATTAAAAAATAAATAAATCCACCAGTTAGGACAGCCCCGTCGATACAAAGTAGAAAACCTCTATGTCTAAATCTATTTACCACCATTCTAACTAAAAGTCTTGATTATAGGAAGCAACTTACTCAACCATTCATTAATTCCGCAAACACTTCTTGAGTACTAACAATGGGCCAGATATGATAAAGAGCACTGGAGATACATAAATGGATAACACAGTCTCTGCCCTCAGAAAGCTTTTGTTCTGTTAAATCACCATAGTGAGAGGAATATATTATTTGGTAAATGCATTTTAATAATAGCTGATTAGACAAAAATTGCATTTTAATAATAGCCAAGAAGATAAGATCCTCTAAATAATAGTTCACTTTATGAGTGGAGGCCTCCGTTTGACAGAATGAATAGAATCGCTTCCTACCTCAAGTATACCAATTACAACAGGGTCAAAATCTATCATTGCTGTCAAGTAATTGTCTTTCCAAGATTCATGAATCAGCCCCATCTGATTCTCAAATTACATCAGTTCTATCACAATGCAGGGCAATCTGATCAATGTCTCCACAGATGGCTCAGTATATTCACAGATCTAATATCTCGGCTTACTGACGGGGAACCTTTTTCTTACGTGAAGGATAATGTCTGAATGCCCAATAATTCCAACCGAAGTTTACTTACTGGATCTCAAGTTTCATAAGGAAAATCAGAATCACTATAATTTGTGTATTTCTGTCTTATTTTATTTTGCTTTTTTTTTTTTTTGGGGGGGGGGTCTTCCTTTATTCTCAGGTTTTGCCATTTATGGCCATTTATTTATGTAGCCAATATAGAAAAAATACACAAATCTCAATTTCACTCTTAAAGTCTTGAAACTATTGGAAGCAGAATTAAAAGCAGTATGAACTTCTAATTGGTAAACACACACTGCCTCTCTCAGCAACCAAAATAGTTTTTAGATCAAAAAGTGTCTCTTCCAAGCTGCAAGCCATTGAAAGAAACAAAAGTTAAACAAGGGAAAAACAAGAAAGCCTAACCTAAAAAGACAAGATTTCTCACTGTCTTCTTCATCCAACATAAGTCTAGCTTGAGGATTTTTTATACAGGATCCTCACATTTCACTAAATGGCACAGTAGGGGTTTTACTGTCTGCTATTTGCATAGTACATGGGACACTTTATTAAATACTGAGGAGTAACAAATAGTTTAGTAAACCAGAAATATTATAAAGCACATTGGGTCTATTTAGGGTTATCCCCATTTTGTTTTATATATTTTTCCTATTACTATTATCATCATCACAGTGACAGTGATGGTAATAGGAAAAACACAAACAGAGGAAAACCCCAAATTAATCCATTGTGCTTTATCATCATCATTATCTCCCTCTGGGTGATTCCGATACCCAGCAAACCTTTGATGCAACCATTGCTCTAGCAGGAAAGGAGAAAATCAAACAATGCCCTGCCATTTTTTTTCTTTTGGCTTGATTCCCAAGGGCTAGTACTGGAGTCAGTGACCATTTCCCTTTAAAGGTAAAAATGAAAGGACAGTTTCTGAAATGACAAGGTTGTAGGTCTGCAATATGTTCCAGGGAAAAATGCCAAGGACTCAGAGAGGGGATCTGAGAAGGATGCCAGGATGATCCAACACTGAGCCCCTCTAGATTATGAAGATATTACTTTAATAAGCCTGGTCATAAGAATGATAGGCACAATTTTCCTGACATATCCAATCAATGACACTGTTATGCCAGTTTGTAGTTTTCTGTCATCTCAATTATTTTTCACTGACTTAAATTCTTTTTGAAGATGCTTCAGAGTTTGAGAAATTATAAGAAATTCCCTGGTGTCCCTTCCTGCAGTTATATCATAGGTCTTATTGATCTTGTGCCCCATTCCTCGTTTCTCAAAATTCCTTCTTAGAAATGATTTGTTACCACCTTCCTCAATCTTCCTATAAAATGTAACAGTTCACATCAAGGTGCAACTAATCCTCCTCTAACACTTCATCCCTGTCACCCTCTCAGAGCTACAGATGCCTAAAGAAGATGACATAAAAGGGGGAGGCTACTATCTATAGACTTTGGACAATCAATCACTCTGTGATCTTTTATTGTATTCTTTTGTTGTCATTTTCTACAGGACACATTTGCTTTTCAAGGATCAATATTCAATTTAACTTTCTATGCACTATAAATCAAGTCTTTAAAAAGTGGAGAAAATGTGTTTCTGGTTTTGAAGTTATTTTAAGCTACAGCCAAGTCCTAAGCCAAGCCCATTTAATTAGACTCATCCTTGGGAATTCCAGAGTCAGAGTGTGAGCTGTGAGAGGCAGGTTGCATTTTGTCCTTATTGTCAAGGAAATTGCTTTAGTTCTTTTACATAAGATAATGAGCTGTAAATCAGACTAATTAGAGAATTTGTAAGTACTCAGAAGACATACATTTGTGACCTTTAAGGAAATAATTTCTTCTATTCATTATGTGTTGCTACGAAATGCTTAAAACATGTCCGAGATCAGTGATTTTTCTATACCTAAAGATAGAATTATATTCACAGGATTATCTATTATAGTAGTTATTTCACTAATGAATTAGGATTAACAATTTCTCCATTTAATTTATAAATCTTAATGAATAAATAAACCTTAGTTCACCTCCATGAACACACCATCAAATGCTAGCAGAATCCAAATATTTTAAGAAGGAATTGGATAAACACAAAGGGAATCATAGAGAAACCTGGCTTATGCATTTAAAATAATTTATTTCTAAATTTCCTCACAAAGCTTAAGCAGGTCTCTTCAACCCAGTGGTATTGGACATGTTTCAGAATTAATTTCCACCTGGAAACCCACGGGATGAGAATTCTAACTGTGTGATAAATTAAGTTGCCAAACGAACTGGATTAGCGATCAGTGAAATTGCCTGATAAGCTGTCAGATCCATTTTGAACTGGGATTCATCCTCTTTCTCCACCTGTTCATTAAGCTCTAAGTTCATGGCAACTCCAGTGACTGATTGCACACTAACAAGCTATTTATTTAGAGAGATGTAGGTAAGCCTATACATTCCTATACTTATATATTCATTTAAACATAATTCTCTGATAATTTATTCTGTTCATAATCCCAATGTAGAAAAATATACATCTAACCTGAAGTTTAATTTTGGGCATGACAGAAATGTGATGTGTCATAAAATTAAAACTTAACAAAGCAAATCATACTGCACCTCAAGGTCAAAAGAAACTGGGGAAATTTCATGCCATAAATTTGCTTCAAAGTTACAAAATTAAAATGAGTAGTGAAAAAGCTGCTGCCTTTGTACTAACAGTATGTAAAAATAAAATATTTATTTCTGTTCTTATTCTAAAGCAAATATGGGGTGCTTCTATAACTAAAAAGGCAAACTAGAGAAAAATGTTGAAAAATAATTCTCAACCTTTCCTTATCAAAATGGCCAAATCTTCCTTTACACAACACCAAGTTTAATAAACCACTATCATTCAAAATACACCAAATTTGGGCTACAAATAAGAATATTGTTCTTAATCAAGTATCCTTTTTAAAGATACAGAACTCACATCATAAAAGAACTATTCACCCAAACGCAAACTTAATAAATCAGTAAGTTCCTCTGAAACTCCTAAAGTTGTATAGATTTATATTTCATGAAAATATAAGGATGTCTATTATCTACTGATAAGCTATTTTACTTCACTACTCTTTCTGGCGCTTAATTTTTTTTTTTTTTTTTTTTTTTTTTGAGACAGAGTCTCGCTCTGTCGCCCAGGCTGGAGTGCAGTGGCGCGATCTCGGCTCACTGCAAGCTCCGCCTCCCGGGTTCACGCCATTCTCCTGCCTCAGCCTCCCGAGTAGCTGGGACTACAGGCGCCCACAACGGCGCCCAGCTAATTTTTTGTATTTTTAGTAGAGACGGGGTTTCACCGTGGTCTCGATCTCCTGACCTTGTGATGCGCCCGCCTCGGCCTCCCAAAGTGATGGGATTACAGGCGTGAGCCACCGCGCCCGGCCTGGCGCTTAATTTTTATGGAAATTAAAGATTGGAGGCTGGGCGCGGTGGCTCACGCCTGTAATCCCAGCACTTTGGGAGGCTGAGAAGAGTGGATCACCAGGTCGGGAGATCAAGACCATCCTGGCCAACACGGTGAAACCCCATCTCCACTAAAAATATTTTAAAAATTAGCTGAGCGTGGTGGCTGGCACCTGTAGTCCCAGCTACTCGGGAGGCTGAGGCAGGAGAATGGCGTGAACCCCGAGAGGCAGAGCTTGCAGTGAGCCAAGACTGCGCCACTGTACTCCAGCCTGGACAACAGAGCGAGACTCTGTCTCAACAACAACAACAACAACAACAACAAAATTGGAATTCAATAATCAGTGTCATTTTTCTAGAAATATTAAGTCAAAACATGGCCAAATGTGTGCAATTATATTAAGACAATAGGAGAGAATGAATACCATCCAGTTTTTTAAGAATCTACAAGGTAGCAGCTGCCTAAAAGTCACAAATATAAAAGTAAAAAATAATATTTAGAAACTAAGTTGACCTGTATATGTAACAAATAAAGCATACATTTCTTTCAACTAAAATTAATAAAAGCATACATCAAAAATTTTTCAATGTTAATGTTTTTATTTTTTAATTTTTGTGGGTACATAGTAGATGTATACATTTATGGAGTACATGAAATATGTTACTGCAGGAATGCAATGTGTAATAATCACATCATAGAAAATGGGGTATCCATCCCCTCAAGCATTTATCCTTTGTGTTACAAAAAATCAAATTACACTTATTTTAAAATGTGCCACTAAATTATTGACTATAGTCACTTTGTTATGCTATCAAAACTAGCCCTTGTTCATTCTTTTTAACTACTTTTTGTGCCCATTAACTATCCCCACTTACCCTCCAATCCCCCACTACCCTTCCCAGCCTCTAGTAGCCATCCTTCTACTCTCTATCTCCATGAATTCAATTGTTTTGATTTTTTTAGCTCCCACAAGTAAGTGAGAATATGTGAAGTTTGTCTTTCTGTCCCTGACTTATTTCATTTGATATGATTTCCAGTTCCATCCATGTTGTTACAAATGACTGGATCTCATTCTTTCTCATGGCTGAACAGTACTCTATTGTGTATATGTACTTACCATATTTTCTTCATCCATTCATCTCCTGATGGGCACTTAGGCTGCTTCCAAATCTTGGCTATTGTGAACAGTGCTGCAACAAACATGGGTGTGCAGATATCTCTTCAATATACCGATTTCCTTTCTTTCAGTTATATACCCAACAGTGGGATTGCTGGATGATGGTAGCTCTATTTTTAGTTTTTTGAGGAACCAAACTGTTCCACAGTGATTGCACTAGCTTACATTCCCATCAATAGTGCACAAAGGCTCCCTTTTCTCCACATCCTCTCCAGCATTTGTTATTGCCTGTCTTTTGGATATAAGCCATTTTTTTTTTAACAGAGTCTCGCTCACTCGCCCAGGCTGGAGTGCAGTGGCACGATCTCTGTTCACTGCAAGCTCCGCCTCCCAGGTTCACGCCATTCTCCTGCCTCAGCCTCCCAAGTAGCTGGGACTACAGGCGCCAGCCACTACGCCCGGCTAATTTTTTTGCATTTTCAGTAGAGACAGGGTTTCACTGTGTTAGCCAGAATGGTCTCCATCTCCTGACCTCGTGATCCGCCCTTCTCAGCCTCCCAAAGTGCTGGCATTACAGGCATGAGCCACCATGCCCAGCCAAATATAAGTCATTTTAACTGGGGTGAGATGATATCTTATTGTAGTTTTGATGTGCATTTCTCTGATAATCAGTGATGCTGAACACCTTTTCATATGCCCGTTTGACATTCGTATGTGTTCTTTTGAGAAATGTCTATTCACATCTTTGGCCCATTTTTAGTGAGATTATTCGATTTTTTTCCTATGAAGTTGTTTGAGCTCCTTATATATTCTGGTTATTAATCCCTTGTTAGATGAGTAGTTTGCAAATATTTTCACCCATTCTGTGGGTTGTCTCTTCACTTTGTTGTTTCATTCACTGTGCAGAAGCTTTTTAACTTGATATGATCCCATATTTGTACATGTTTGCTTTGGTTGCCTGTGCTTGTGAAGTATTACTCAGGAAAATTTTGCCCAGACCAATATCCTGGAGAGTTTCCCCAATGTTTTCTTGTACTAGTTTCATAGTTAGATTTAAGTCTTTAATCCATTTTGGTTTGACTTTTGTATATGATGAGATATAGGTCTAGTTTCATTCTTCAGCATATGGATATCCAGTTTTTCCCAGCATCAATTTTTGAAGAGATTGTCTTTTCCCCAATGTATGTTCTTGGCAACTTTGTTGAAAATGAATTCACTGTAGGTGTATGGATTTGTTTCTGGACTCTCTGTTCCATTAGTCTATGTGTCTGTTTTTATGCCAGCACCATGCTGTTTTGGTTACTATAACTCTGCAGTATAATTTAAGTCAGGTAAAGTGATTCCTCCAGTTTTTGCTCCTGTTGTTCAGCATAGTTATGGGTCTTTTGTGGTTCCACATACATTTTTGGATTGATTTTTCTATTTCTGTAAAGAATGCCATTGGTATTTTGATAGGGATTGCATTGAATCTGTAGATTGCTTTGGGTAGTATGGATATTTTAACACTATTGATTCTTTCAATCCATGAACATGGAATATTTCCATTTTGTGTGTGTGTTATCTTTAATTTCTGGCATCAACATTTTGTACTTTTCATTGTAGACATCGTTCACTTCTTTGATTAATTCCTAGGTATTTAATTTTATTTGTAGCTATTGTAAATGGGATTACATTTTCATTTCTTTTTCAGATTGTTCACTGTTGGCATATAAAAATGCTACTGATTTTTGTAGGTTGATTTTGTATCCTGCAACTTTACTGAATTTGTTTATTAGTTCTATTCATGTTTTGGTGAAGTTTTTAGGTTTTTCCAAATAAAAGATCATACCATCTGAAAACAAAGCTAATTTAACTTCTTTCTTTCCAATTTGGAAGCCCTTTATTTGTTTCTCTTGTCTGACTGCTCTAGCTAGAATTCCCAATGCAATGTGAATAACAGTGGTTGAAAGTGGTTATTTTTGTCATGTTCCAGATCTTTAAAAAACGGTTTTCAGTTTCCCCCATTTAGGGTGATACTAGCTGTGGATCTGTCATACATGGCATTTACTATGTTGAGGTATGTTCCTTCTATACCTTTTTTGTTGAGGTATGTTCCCTCTATATCCTTTTATATGTTTATAAAAGATACTTTTAGATCCTTTTAGATCTTTTATAAACATGAAGGAATACTGAATTTTATCAAATGCTGTTTCAGTATCAATTTAAAAGATCATATGGTTTTTGTCTTGCATTCTGTTGATATAATGCAGCACACTGATTGATTTGCATGTGTTGAACCATTCTTGCATCCCTGGGATAAATCCCACTTGGTCATGATGAATGATTTTTTTATTGTACTGTTGAATACAGTTTGCTTGTACTTTAGTAAGGATTTTCATATCAATATTCATGAGAGATATGGGCCTGCAGTTTTGTTTTTGGTGTTTTTTTATGTCTTTTGTTTTGGTATCAGGGTAATACTTGCCTCACAGAATGACTTTCAGAAGAGTTTAAGTAGGATTGGTATTTATTCGTTTTTAAATGTTTGGTAGAATTCAACAATGAAACCATTGGGTCCCAGGCTTTTCTTTACTGGGAAACTTTTTATTGTGGCCTTGATCTCGTTACTTGTTAATGGTCTATTCAGGTTCTGGGTTTCTTCATGGTTCAATTTTCGTAGGTTGTATGTGTCTATGAATGCATCCATTTCCTTCTACGTTTTCCAATTTATTCGCCATTGCTCATAGTAGCCACTAGTGATCCTTTGAGTTTTTGCAGTATTCATTGTAATGTCTCCTTTTTCAACTCTGATTTTATTTATTTGGGTCTTCTATCTTTCTTTCTTAGTCTGGCTAAATATGAGTCCATTTTACTTATCTTTTCAAAAACCAAACTCTTCATTTGATTGATCTTTTGTATTGTTTTCTTCATATCAATTTCATTTGTTTCTGCTCTGATCTTTATTATTTCTTTTCTTCTACTAATTTTGGGTTTTATTTGCTCTTGCTTTTCTAGTTCTTTAACATGCATCAATAGGTTATTTATTTGAAGATTTTCTTCTTTATTAATGTAGGCACTTTTAACTATAAATTTTCCTTTCTTTATATCCCATAGGTTTTGGTATATTTTGTCTCCATTACCATGTGTTTTGAGAAATCTTTCAATTTCATTCTTAATTTCTTCACTGACCCACTGGTCATTCAGGAGCATATTGTTTAATTTCCATGTGTTTGTATAGTTTCCAAAATTCTTCTTGTTGTTGATGTCTAGAAGTTCAGAGAAGATGCTTGATATTATTGCAAGTTCTTTGAATGTGTTAAGACTTGTTTTGTGACCTAACACATCATCTGTCCTTAAGAATGATCCATGTGTTGAGGAAAAGACTGTGCATTCTGCAGACATTGAATAAAATGATCTGTACATATCTAATAGGTCCATTTGGTCTATAGGACAGGTTAAGTCCAAAGTTTCTTTGTTGATTTTCCATCTCAAAGATCTGTCCAATGCTGAAAGTGGAGTGTTGAAGTCTCCAGTTATTATTGTATTGGGTTCTATCTCTCTCTTTAGCTCTAATAATAGTATTTGCTGTATATATCTGGGTGCTCCAGCACTGGGTGCATATATATTTAAAATTGTTATCTCCTCTTGCTGAATTGACCCCTTTATCATTATATAATGACCTTCTTTATCTTACAGCTTTTGTCTTGAAATCTATTTTGTCTGATACAAGTATAGCTACTCCTACTTTTTTTTTGCTTTCCATTGGCATGGAATATCTTTTCCCTCCCTTTATTTTCAGTCTATGTGTGTCTTTATAGGTGAAATATGCTTCTTGTAGTCAACAGACAATGGGTCTAGCTTTTTTTTAATCCACCTAGCCACTTTATGTCTTTTGATTGGAAACTTAAGTCCATTTACATTCAATGTCATTATTGATAAGTAAGGATTTACTCGTGCCATTTTGTTATTTGTTTTCTGGTTGCTTTGTGATCTCTTCCTTCTTTCCTCCCTCCCTGTCTTCCTTTTAATGAAAGTGATTTTATCTGATAGCATGATTTAATTTCCTGCTTTTTATTTTTTTGTGTATCCATTGTATGTTTTTCAATTTGAAGTTCCAATGAGGCATGCAAACATTATCTTACAACCCATTATTTTAAACTGATGAAACTGATGACAACACTGATTGCATAAAAAAGAAAAAAATAATAACTACTGTGTGCCTTAACTTCGTCCCCTCGCTTTTTAACTTTTTGTTGTTTCTCTTTGTGTCTTATTGTACTGTCTATATCTTGAAAAGCTGTTGTACTTATTTTTGATTGGTTCATTTAGTCTTTGTACTTGAGTAGTTTATACACAATTACAGTGTTATAATATTCCATTTTTCTGTGTGCTATTACCAGTGAGTTTTGTACCTTCAGAAAATTTATTATTGTTATTAATGTTCTTTTATTTCAGATTAAAGAACTCCATTAGGATTTCTTGTAGGTCAATTCTGGTGTTGATGAAATCCCTCTTTCTCTGGGAAGGTCTTTATTTCTCCTTCATGCTTGAAGGATATTTTTGCCAGATATAATATTCTAGGGCAAATGGGTTTTTTCCATCAGCATTTTAAATATGTCATGCCATTCTCTCCTGGCATGTAGGGTTTCCACTGAAAGATGTGCTGCCAGATGTATTGGAGTGCCATTTTATGTTACATGTTTCTTTTCTGTTTCTGCTTTTATGACCCTTTCCCTATCTTTGACCTTTGGGAAGTTTGGTTATTAAATGCCTTGAGGTAGTCTTTTTTGGGTTATATCTGCTTGATGTTCTATAACCTTCTTGTACTGAAATATTGATATCTTTCTCTAGGTTTGGGGAGTTCTCTGATATTGTTCCTTTGAATACACTTTCTACCCCCTCTCTTTCTCTATCTCCTCTTTATGGCCAATACTCTTAGATTTGCCCTTTTGAGGCTGTTTTCTATATCATGTAGGCATGCTTCATTCTTTTTATACTTTTTTCTTTTGTTTCTTTTGACTGTGTATTTTAATAGCCTGTCTTTGAGCTCACTAATTCTTTCTTCTGCTGGATCAATTCTGCTATTAAGAAGAGACTCTGATGAATTTTTCAATATGTTGCTTGCATTTTTCAACTCTAGAATTTCTACTGGATTCTTTTTAATAATTTCAATCTCTTCGTTAAATTTCTCCAATAGAATTTCGAATTCCTTCTCTGTGTTATCTTGAATTTGAGTTTCCTCAACACAGCTATTTTGATTTCTCTGTCTGAAAGGTCACATATCTCTGTTTCTCCAGGATTGGTCCCTACTGCCTTATTTAAGTTCACTGAGTGAGGTCATTTTTTCCTGGATGCTCTTAATGCTTGTAGATGTTTACTGGTGTCTGGGCACTAAAGAATTAGGTATATATTGTAGTCTTCGCAGTATGGGCTTGTTCATGCCCATCCTTCTTGGAAAGACTTTCCAGGTATTCAGAGGGACTTAGGCCCCAAGCCCAAAAACACTGTGGTTCTTGCAGACTCACAAAGGTACCACCTTGGTGGTCTTGGATAAGATCTGGAAGAATTGTCTGGATTACTAGGATAGACTCTTGTTATTTTCCCTTACTTTCTCCCAAACAAACTGAGTCTCTTTCTCTATGCTGAGCCACCTTGAACTGGGGATTTAGGGACACACACATCCTTGTGACCACCAACACTGGGACAATGCAGGTTCAGACCTGAAGCCAGCACAACACTGGGTCCTGCCCAAGGCCCACTGTAACCACTACCTGGCTACCACCTATGTTCATTCAAGGCCCTAGTACTCTACAATCAGTAGGTGGCAAAGCCAGCCAAATTTCTGCCCCTCCCTTCAGGGCAACGAGTTCCCCCAGGCCCTAGATGAGTTCAGGAATGCTCACTGGGATCCAAGGACTGGAGTCAAAAACCTTGATTTATATGATGTTCTATTCTACCGTGGCTAAGCTGGCACTCAAACCACAAGATAAAGTCCTTCCTTCTCTTCTTTCCCCTTTCCAAAGGCAGAGGAGACTCTCCCTGTGGCCACTACCACCACCAGTCCATGGGGGGTTCTGTCAGGCTACCACCAATGTTCACTTAAAACCCAAGGGCTCTTCAGTCAGCTTGTGGTGAATGCTACCAGACCTAGGACTCATCCTTCAGGGCAGTGGGTTCCCCACTGGCACAGGGCAGTTCCATAAATGCTGTCCAAGAACCTGCTTGGTACTCTACCCCACTGTGGCCCCTCTGTTTTTCTCAAACAGAAGGAGTGTTTCACCATAGCCACCACCGCTGGAAATGTTCTGGATAACAGCTGAAGCCAGCACATCTCAGAGCCCAACGTCCATGGTATGCGATCTAGTATCACTGTTGGTTATTCAGGGCCCAAGGTCTCTTTAGTCAACAGGTGATGAATCCTGCCAGGACTGAGTCCTTTCCTTCAAGGCAGCAGGTTCTCTTTTGGCCAGTTAGGGCCAGAAAGGGGGCCTCACAACTCTGCCCAGTGCCCTATCCTACTGTGGCTGAGCTGGTATCCAAGATGCAAGGCAAAGTCCTCTTCACTCCTTGCTCTCCTCTCCTCAAGTAGAAAGTAGGAGTCACTTTTGTTGCTGCAAACTGCACTCTCTGGGGTTGGAAGAGGGATGGTGAACTCCCTTAGCTGCCCCATCTGGTGTCTCTCTAGGCCACATGCCACCCTAGTTCACTGGCTCCAAGCCCAGACTTGCACTAGGAGTGGCATAGGAATTGCAGTCGTTGTGTCCTAGACTGCCTCTTGAGTTTACCTAGGACCCCAAAGCACTTTGGCCCTCAGTGGGAAGGTCTGCTAAGAAGCTCAAATTCTGAACACTGGGATGGGCAATTCCCCTCTGACTAGGTCTGGTCCAAATGCTCCTTCCATGCACAGGTACTGGCTGAGCCCAGCATAGCTGTGATCACCACCGTGACAAGGCAGCGCTGAGTTTACTGAGTCACCCAGGCACTGTGCTCTCCCTCCTCCAAATTCAGACTCTCTGTGCCACAGAGTCAATGCTGGGGAACAGGGCTGGGGTGGCATTGGTGATTCAAGACCATCTTTCCTACCCTTGTCAGTACATCTTTCAGCAATATGAAGTTAAAATCAGGTACTATGATTCTGCCTCTCATTTTTGGTTCTTGTGATGGTGCTTTTTTGTGTAGTTGTTAAAATTTGGTATTCCTACAGGAGAGACAAATGCTGTGGGCTTCTATTCAGCCTTCCTCCTTAGTATTATTTAAATAAAAATTTAAAAAAGCAAAAGTGCATAGAATATTCCAAATAAGGTTGCACATGAGTATTAGCTAGCCCCTAGGCCTCATGAATTATCAGTTAGTATAGTTATACAGCTCAGCTTATATTTAAACTATAATTGACCTCTGACAAGCCATGCAATTACAAGAACTGAACTATGGCAGAGGGTATTTATATTCATTGTTAACCACAGGTAGAATAAGAATTCACCTCCCTATAACCCTCATACTAATATAAACGCTGCTGTTTACTTTCCCAGAAACTGGTTCTCTCTTCTACAGTGTCAGTTTAATTGGCTCAGTCCAAATGAAAAGCAGCATGTGAGGGCTTAGTCCATCTTCTGAAGCTGGGGATGCAAAGGGAGAAGTGCTCTGGCTTATATGTCACCAATGGATCCCCACTCTCATCTTAGCCCTGGGGGAGAAACTTGAGATCTTCTTGCCTGAGGCAAAACCTCAAAGTTTCAGAAAAACTATCCGGAGTGAACTCCAAGGACCAAAGCCATAGCCATAAGACATCCCCAGTGCCAAGTGCTGTGCTACATGGTAGGTACTATGCTGAAAGTTAAATAAACCGTTCCTCTCTCACTCTGAGGAACTTCAGCAATCATCTGTATTCCCCACCATCTTAAATTTCAGGAGGAGAAGCAGTGACATTGAACTTGAGCTATCTGAGTTTCTTAGCTGAGAAACATTCAGCATGTGTTGCTCCTCAGGTCCCACCCCAACACCAATGTCTCTTGGCTACCCACCACCAAGTTACTTTGCACCCTATCGGTGCCAATAAAATTTTATAGGTAAGATCCTGCTTTCTATTACAGAAGGTAATACCAAAAGGTATGCTCCCTGTCTTCAAAGAAATGGAAATTAAAACAACATTGAAGTATAATTCAAATGCAAAGCGTGAAAAATTTCATCAAACTTAATATTGATGATCTTTAGGGAAATATATACCCTTACACCTTGAGATATAAATTAATTTAACCTTTCCATAGAGCTATTTGGTTATGTGTGTGTGTGTACGTGTGTGTGTGTGTATATATAAGATATATGTGTATGTGTGTGTGTGTCTGTATCTGAAAAGAAGTTTTAAAATTTTCATGCTTCCATAATTTCACTTGAAGGGAAGGAATGTCTTCCAAGGGAATAATCAAAGATTTCTATGAAGATTTATGTGCTAGGATGTTTGTCGCTGCCTGTTTATAACAGTAAAAAACTTAAAATAATTTAAATTTCCAATAATGAAGGGATGATTAAATAAATTAAAATTCATGTATATGATTGAATATCATGTAGCTATTTAAAATTAAATATAAAAATATTGTATTTATAAACAAAAAATTAAGCAGTGATCAAATTTTAAAATGTACTGTTGCACCAGTTTTGTAAAAAAACAAAATACATCTATGCAATGAAAATAAAATAACCAGAAGCATAAACACTGACCTTTAACAAACAATGATATATATATTTACAAACATTAGAGATGAAGTTCTGTTATTCTATTTTACATTCTTCCTATCTTAAGTATTCATGTGTATTCCTTTTATAATCAGACTGAAAAAAAAAAACTGTTCTCTTTTTTAAAAAAATCCAGTTGACCAGTATGTATAACAAACAAAATATAAGTTTCCCTAAGTGCACTGAAGAATTCTCAAAGAGAGAAGACAATCTCTAAAAACATGGAACAAATGCCTAAGCAGCTGCTGCCACTTTCCCTTGCATTTTTTAGTCTCTCTCAAAGACTAAAAGAAAGCCTCTGGAAGACTTTGTTACTATTTAACTTCAGAAGAGATTCCTTTAAAAATAGGGATAGCAGGGCTCAAAGTAGGAAAAGAAAAAAATAAACTCAGAAGGGAATTTCTTGGCAACCATCCATGTCCCTGGCAATTATTTTCTCTTGAGAATTATATTCTAATTCCTTGGAGGATTTAATGTTTAGTTTGACTGCACAAATTCCTTCAGAAAAAAAATTATAGATTAGAAAACAAAGTGATAAGTCAGATTACAGAAAAAGACACTGGGATGCAGAGGTAAATAACAACAAAAAATGACAATTTAGCACATTACAAAGGCTCGTGTTCATTTATTCTTTCACTCCATCCTCATAGAAATGCTGTTTTCCGTCTATCCCCACGCTATTTTTAAAAAGACACTGAGCTCCTAATAACTAGAAGCTCAAACGTGAAGCTATAACCAGTGTAGAGTCCACTTCAAAAAAAAAAGTTCTTCCCATTTTATAGCCCTATCCCCATCCTATATCCTATATCCCCAAATATTCCCATCGCCATCCCATATCCCCATATATCCCCATATATCATATATCCCCATCCCCATCCTATATCGTATATTCCCATCCCCATCACCTACTCAAACATATCCCACAGATTGACTAAATGACAGCTATCAACAGTGGTGATTTGGACAATTTCCAGCAAGTTATGGCATAGCAGAGGAGAGAAAACAAAAGAAGGGAATGATGCGCAGTCATTTTTTTCCCTTTGCCTAAGTTTGAATGGACATTGGGTTGGATCTGCAGAGAGAGGCAGGAGGTGGTTTCTGAACATTATTGTTTCTATGCTAAGAACTATCGCTCCCCCAAACTTCAACAATATCATTCCATAAGTAGTTTGTAGCCAGCTATTGTTTATTTAGATGGTTACCCCAAATTAAGAAGTCTGAAATTTCAGTAACTTTATAATTAACAGTTTTAATAATGAATTTCTCAACAGGCTCTTGAGTCCCACTGAGTTCTTCAGAAGCAATGAAAAGTACTCATTAAGGCCAGCTGCAGTCGCTCACGCCTGTAATCCCAGCACTTTGGGAGGCTGAGGTGGGCGGATCACGAGATCAGGAGATGGAGACCATCCTGGCTAACAGGGTGAAACCCCATCTCTACTAATACAAAAATTAACCAGGCATAGTGGCACACACCTGTAGTCCCAGCTACTCAGGAGGCTGAGGGAGGAGAATCACTTGAACCCAGGAGGCAGAGGTTGCAGTGAGCCGAGATCATGCCACTGCACACTCCAGCCTGGATGACAGAGTGAGACTCCATCTTAAAAAAAAAAAAAGGCTCATTAAAAGACATCCACATTATTTTAAAGAAAAAAAAGCAGTATGAAAAAGTATGAACTTAAGTGCTCAGTCAACAAGAAGAAAAAAACGCAAAAGGTTTAAAGAAATCATGCAGAGAAATTGATGTTTTATTTTGTCTATTTGCTTAAAAACTCAAAATAACATGGAATAAATGCCGAAGCAGCTATTGCCACTTCCCTCACATTTTTTTTTCTTTTAGTCTCTCTTAAAGACCAAAAGAAAGCTCCTGGAAGACTATGTTACTACAATATTTAACTCCAGGAAATAGAGCCTTAAAAGCAGAGACACCGGTGTCAAAAATAGATGAGGTGGGTTTTTCTGTTTAAGTTTTATTTTGTCTTTGCTTATAAACACAAAATAACCATTTCATTGTGATTAATACTTTGACTTCATTTCAACTTTCCTCACAGGCATACTCTCTAATAAGGACCTAAATGCTCTTTCAGTTGGAAACTTAGGCTTCCTCACAATTAGCTAAATTTAAAAGGAAATTGACAACAAAAGTCCCAATCTATCAACTCTAAACTTACATATTTATACTTTTATATTTATTAAGATAACTCTTTGACCACAATTTCCACTAGGTTGTAAACTCAGGGGCTTAGATTATATCTGTTTTTCTCATCATTTTATCTCTCATATTTAAAATAATATGTAGTAGGTACTTAATAAATATTTATTGAATGAACTGCAAAATACTATAGTCATTCCCAATAAAATCAGGAATAATCAAGAATGCCTTATGATAACTAATTTAATATTGTTGCCAATGCAATAAAAAGGGCAGAGAAGCAGTGTGCATACAAATGTATATGCCTAGAAAACCCAAGGGAACCAACTCAAAAGTTTTTATAATTCAGTAAGGTGGACAAATTATTAAATTGGTTATATTACCCAAAGTAATCAGAAAAAATAAATTTTAAAAAGACACCATTCATAATACCAAAAAAAGTTTAAACTTTCTAAGATAAAGCAACTGTGTGAGTCTCATATGAAGAAAACTATAAAGTTTTACGGACAAATATCGGGGGGATAAGATTAAATAAATCTAACAACCAGTCACGGTCCTAGATGGTAGACAATATGGTAAAGATGTCAAAACTCTTGAACTAACTTAAGTTGCCAATCAAAAATCCATGACTATTTTTGGGTTTTCTTTGTGGTGATGCTGTTTTTGTTTTGTGTCTTGATATGGAACCTGATACAATGATTCTAAAATGTATCTGTAGAACAAAAGGACTAGAATAGACAAGAAATGTTTGAAAAGGCAGACAAATGGCAGAGATTGGGGGAGCAGTTACTGCATCCAAAATGAAGTATATATGTGAAAATCACAATAATTTAAAAATTAATACTGCTACCTCACACCTTTCATAAGCCCAAATTCTAGATGGAGTTTAATGTAAGTCCAGAGAACTATCAAAAAATTAGAGGGGCCGGGCACGGTGGCTCACGCCTGTAATCCCAGCACTTTGGGAGGCTGAGGTGGGCAGATCACCTGAGGTCAGGAGTTCGAGACCAGCCTGATCAACATGGAGAAACCCCATCGCTACTAAAAATACAAAATTAGCCAGGCATGTTGGCACACGTCTGTAATCCCAGCTACTCAGGAGGCTGAGGCAGGAGAATTGCTTGAACCCGGGAGGCGGAGGTTGCAGTGAGCCGAGATGGCGCCACTGTACTCCAGCCTGGGCAACAAGAGCGAAACTCCAACTCAAAAAAAAAGAAAGGAAAGTAAAGAAAATTAGAGGAAAATATAAGGGACTATCTAAACTTTAGGTTGGGAAAACCATCTTAAATTCAATACCAAAGAAAGAAACAAATAAGAAAAAGACTGAAGATTTTGGTAACATGAATATGTGTAAATGTCTGAAGATAAACTCATACTATAAACACATTTGAAAAGTAAATGTCAAACTCAAAGAAAATGCAGTATTACCAACAAACATGGCAAAGGTTTACTATTGTTAATACATAATAAGCTTTTCCCCAATTAAGAAAAGATAAATAACCAATAAGAAATCTGGGCAGCAATATGACCATAAAATTTTTTTAAAAATGCAAACAGCCAATAAACATAAAGAAGAAAAGCATTCAATATCACTAACAATGAAAGAAATTGGATCGTTAATAACTATCAAATTATTTTGTAATGATATAACCTAGCATTTACAAGAATTTCCACTTACATATCGCTCTTGGGAAAGCATATCATAACATTCTTGTAATGGATCTCAAAATCATTTAAATAAAAATATTATAGCCTTTCATCCAGTAATTCCTTCTGAGTAATATATTTTGAAGAAATAATCAGAGATACTTATAAAGATTTAGGTACAAAGACCATCATTATAGCTTTATTTGAGAAATTAGAAATAACCATTTAAAATCATGTTCTTAACATGTAAGGATACAGAAAATGACTGATCTATATAAGTGAGAAAAAAGCAAGTTACTATATAGCACATATAGTATTACTGCAAAATATACTATTTATAGCTCTCTCTATACATGCATTTTAAAGATTATAAGGATGTAAAACAAGTATTAATAGTGGTTATCTCTGGATAGTAAAATTTGACACATTTTACTGCTTTATACTAGTCTATATTTTCTATCAATAAACATGCATCAATGTTATACCTGGAAAAAAATTAGATTATTAATACTATAAGATATTAGATGAATATTATGTATTAATAAGGCATATCTATGATACAAAAGCAAACTATTAATATCAACCTATTTTGAATGTGGCTTTAAGATTATATTGCAGGATTTTAAAATATCTATGTTCAACAAAAGGACAGGCTTTATGGAATATTTCACATATGGAAACAGACTTTAGGAGACATTTTTCCAAAATTACCTTTTATTCCAAATGCAGGTTTGAGAATATCATTCCAAAAACTTTTTTCCCTTTGTCTTCCCATATGATGGTTAATAGTAATAGTAATAATAACAGTAGTAGTACTTTTATAATACAATGGTTTATTTTTTCCTAAGTGTTGCCATCTATGGGAGAAAAATCAATACATTTATATTTTCATGAACTCAATAGGAACTACATAAAACAACCCCATCTTCTTATCCTTGGCCATATGACAATAACATTTACATTTTTTATTTCTTCACTTACAAAGGCTGGCTTAACGTGGATTGTTAGCTGCAAACTGCTATCAAATTTGATTTATCATGGTATCTCTTACAAATTAATGAAAATATTACCAGTTGACCTAATTTATGCACTATTTTTAAAAACACAGAAAATAAGTGTTGACAAGGATATAGAGTAATAAGAAGTCTCATACACTGCTACTGGAAGTATAAAGTGAAAACCATACAAAAGTGTCTACTAAACCACACAACAGTGTCTACTAAGGTTAAATATGCATATATCCTATGATTTTATAGTTAATATCCCAGATACAGACCCAACACAAATATATAGATATGTATTTACAAAAATAGCACACAAAAATGTGTTACCATGTTCACTGCAGTAGTAAAACACCCAGACTAGAAACTACTTAAAAGCTCATCAACAGTAGATAGGATATATAAGTTGTGACATATTTATACAATGAAATATTACATAACAATGATAACAAATGATCTACATCTATAACCAACGGTATGTATCAATGTTGCAAGCATAATGGTGAACAAAAACAGCCAAACACTAAAGAATATATATAGGTCAATTTACCTAAAATACAAAAACAGGCAAAAGTAATCCACATTACTAGAAGTCAAGATAGTAAATACACTTCACTATATTCATTACCAGGGATGCCAAGAGGGTTTCTGGGGTACTGGTAACATTCTGCTGTTTTTTTTTTTTTTTTGAGATGGAGTGTCACTCTGTCACCCAGGCTGGAGTGCACTGGCATGATCTTGACTCACCGCAACCTGCGCCTCCTGGGTTCAAGTGATTCTCCTGCCTCAGCCTTCTGAGTAGCTGAGATTACAGGCACGCGCCACCATGCCTGGCTAATTTTTGTATTTTTAGTAGAGATGGGGTTTCACCATGTTGGTCAGGCTGGTCTTGAACTCCTGACCTTGTGATCCGCCTGCCTCAGAGTGTTGAGATTACAGGCGTGAGCACCTGGCCACATTCTGCTTTTTTATCTGGATGCTGTTACACAGGTGTGACAGTTTGTCAAAATTTATTAAGCTATATATTTCTGTGTGTGTGTTTGGATCTATGACTGCTCAACAAAAAGTTAAGAGAAAAAATATATAATACAAAAACTTTGTGAAAAGTCAAAAAACTTTGATGCTTTGCTAGTAGAGATGAAATTTCAAATTGAATCAAGTAGTTGCTGTAAATTCTGTCCTAAAATATTTCAGAGAGTAAATTAACCTTATTTCCCCAATAACTTAAATTCTAACTTCAAATATGCCTTATTTCATTTCAGTTTTACAGAACAAATACATAAAAATAACATTTATTTTAAGCAAGTAGAGGTGAGTAAAACATTTCTAATAAGTACAATTTCTTTCCTCCTGTGCAGTCCTAATATGTTATTTACCTATCTAAAAATTCATATATTCTACATCAATTATTCTTAATCAAATTATGCTCAGCTATTAAATGGTTATCTATATAATTTTATGACATCATCTCAATTTTTGACACAAGTATGACATTCACAAGTAATATAGTAAAAACACATTGTTAATGTACACTAAAACCATTCCTTTCCTTGGTCAATGGTTCATACAAATTACAAGAATGTCAAGAAACTTGACTTTTATTATAAAACTTCAGAATTGAACAACTTTTCCTAAATGTAATTCAAGTAAATACTGTCACAGCTAAAGTTGAAGGACACAGAATAAACCCTGTTAGTTGGCCTTACATATATCTTTGCACAGGACTTGAAAAACACCCATAATTACCTTGTAACATTCATATAAAAATTTTTTCCAATATTAAAACTAAGCAGTATAATTCTGCTACCATTTACTGATGTGTCCATACATAAGGCACTGTGTGAAGTACTTTGTATCTCTTTAGATGGCCATCATTTCTTTAGATTTTCACAACAGCCCTGTGAAATAGGCCCTACCACAGGTTGAACATCCCTAGTCCAAAAATCCAATATCTGCAATGCTCTAATATCCAAAAGCTTTTAAGTGCCAATATGACACCACGAGTGGAAAATTCAACACCTGACATCTTTGCTTTCTGACAGTTTAACATACACAGACTTTGTTTACTGTACAAAACTATTCTAAAATATTGTATAAAAATACCTTCAGGCTACGTGTATAAGGTGTATATGAACACAAATTAATTTCATGTTTAGACTTGGGTCTCATCCCCAAGATTTCTCATTATGTATATGCAAATATTCCAAAATCCAAACAAAAATCTGAAACACTTCTAGCATTTTGGATAAGAAATATTCAACCTATATTATCTCCATTTTGCTGATGAGAAAACTGAGATTCAGAAAGGTTAAATAAGTTGTCAGAGTTACTTGGCCAGGAAGTTGAATAGGCATACTTAAAATAATGATTGATCTGACTCCAAGTCCTCTATAATTAATCACAATGTAAAATATGTCTCTCCTTGTAGTATGGGGTAGGAAGAGCTAAAATAAACAAATCAACTTTCTTCACTTTCCATTTTTAAAAATTACTTTTCTGACAAACTGAATTAATTTTTGGCTACAACCAACCGATTACAGTCAGAAAGTTATCATCACTTTTTCATAACACAGCCTACAGTCTATACTCTCCAAAATATTTTTCTGTGATTGTGGCACAGAACAAGTAAAATTGTCTCTAATGACATACTGAACCATAAATCAGACGGATGTATTTACCCCCAAGCTCTAGCAAAGACTAAAGCTCTTTGACCAATGGGTTTGGTATAAGATTATACAAGGACCTAGTCACTGTAAACAGATAATCCTACATGCAGCTGCATTAAGATGGCGGGCCTGTTTGATGAACCCTTAAATTACAGTAAATACCTACTACCCATAATATTAGTAGTGCTTTGGGAAATAAAGGAAATATTGGGCTGTTCTAAGTGTGGGATGAAGCCTGCAGTGAAGACAGAGAAGACAATAATGGCAAGAAATAAGGAGGCAACTGTGGCCATCAGAAATTTACTAGAACCATATTACAGAGAAAGAAGTGATCATGAAAATGTAAGTGTCCTCAAAACAAATCCTCAGAAATCTAGGAAAGGCACTAAACTTCCCATGGGCAAAGTTTGTGTGTAAATGTCAAGGAAGGAGAAAGACAAGAGGCCAAAGATTAGTAGATGCATCTGTTATCCTCTCTCAAAACACAATTTAGGACATGCAATGTTAAGATAAGGGACCAAGTATGTTCTTAGCTCTATGGCTCAAACAACAAGGTAAGGAACTAATAAAATCCCTGACCATATGGCATATATGCAAAGAGTGTTTTTAAAAGTAGCCAGCTGCAGTGGCTCACACCTGCAATCCTTTTTGGAGGCCAAGACGGGCGGATCACTTGAGGTCAGGAGTTTGAGACCAGTGTGGCCAACATGGCAAAACACCATCTCTACTAAAAATACAAAAAAGTTAGCCAGGTGTGGTACCACCCGCCTGTAAGCCCAGCTACTCAGGAAGCAGAGGCATGAGAATCACTTGAACTGGGGAGGAGAATGTTGTGGTGAGCAGAGATTGTGCCACTGCACTCCAGCCTGGGTGACAGAGCAAGACTCTGCCTCAAGCAAACAAACAAAAAAAAAGTAAGCTAACTTATATATAGGGCCTGAAAATTAATTCTCACTCAAAATTACAATTTATTCATCACAGGAATGAGATTAAAACAAATAATTTACTAACTCTCTTTGCATCCACAAAGAGTACTTGATACATACTTTATACACAATGAACTGTACCTATTTGCTTCCAGGTCTATCCCTTCTATTAGACAGAATCCATCTGTACATGGAGAAAAAAATAATCCACTCTCAGTCCAAAAGTATGCCAATATAATTTGGTAGGACCCACAGACATTTTTAACTTTAATTCATCCTTTTATTTGTACCTATCTAGACCTGATTGTAAATACGTTCTCTCCTACATACTAGTAAATTAAACACTTTGAAAAAATTTGAAGAGGAGTGATCTTATTGTTTACTATTCCTGCACAGTGAGCAAGGTAACATTTTTCTTTTGCATTTAAAATATTTGGATATAATCCTTCCAAAGTTACAATGAACTGTCAAAGGGAGGTCAACTACACTTCAGTAGGCCACGTTTCCAGACCTGCTCAGACTGCCAGATAGCACTTCACTAACTGACCTATAGTCAATTCAAACAAGATGTGGTTGTTAAATTCCTAGAGAAGGACTAAAAGATGAGGTATTATTTAATAGAGATGATAATTACCACATAGTTTTAATAAAAACTCCTGATATCACATATTGGTTGATAGTGTTCCAAGGGCCAAAAGGTCAACTAAGGAATTATCTATATTTAATACAGATAGATGGCTTAGGATAGTATCATAGTTTCTGTGTGAAAGAATTCAATAGGAAAGATGCTAGGAACACAAGCTCTGGATCTACTTACTGGCTGTATAACCAGAGGTGAATCACTTAACCTCTCCGTGGCGATGATTCTTCATCTGTTAAATTTGCCTCTTAGGTTAACATAACAGTTTAGCACATTTAGCTCTCAACACCTCTTACCACTCATATTAATAAAATCAATATGCCAACTTAATCTATGTGTTTACTCCCAGTCTCTCACTTGAGTCCCACATTTCCTATCCTCTACAGCTGCGTTTCTCGCACTAGTATCTGAAGATCTTGGGGATCTTCAAGTTTCCCATAATTTTTTTTTTAATTTTGTAATTTCATTTTGGTAAAAATTTGATAAATCCCTTATAAGCAAATGTATCCAAATCATTTCAGTGGCCTTCATAAGTGAACTGATATTAGATTATGTGCTATGCTAGCAGAAGTGTATGAAGCTATGGAACCCATAGTCCTGACACTCGATTGGAAGGCTGAATGAGGGGAATCCAGGCTTCCAGTAGGAGATGAAACATCATCTGGCATGCTGAAAGACTGAGGCTGGAACTGCTAGGAAGAGAAATTCTTTAGAGAAGTAATATTTTAGATAGAGGCAGCAGCTTGTGCAAAGCCCAAGAGGAAAAGGGGGAAAGAGAAAGTGGGTGGGAGGGAGAAAGGAGAAAAACGGTGGGGGACAGAAAAAAAAATGCAGGTCAGTGGCAAGAGATTGGTGGACTGGAGACTGGCATGGCAGGGATATTGAGGCAAGTCTTGTTCGACATGCTGAGTTTGCCCTTAATCTTACGGGCCATGGGGAGCAACTAAAGGTGGCTGTACAGAGAAGTAATGTAAGAAAGATCATTTTGTCTGCATCTGGAGAGTAGGTGAGGTTGCAAGTAAAGCATTCAGGAGTCTATTGCAATAGTCTAGGTAAGAAATAATGTGATTTAAATGAAGGTTATGGCTGTATAGCTAAGGAGAGGAGACTACCAAATGTGTCATTGAAGCTAAAGGAAAATTAACATTCAAGGATGAAGTAGTCAACAGTATTGTATACTATAGAGAGATTCAGGAAAATAAGGGACCAAAAAAGGGCCCATTACTTCAAGAAAAAGAGGTTATAGTGACATTGGTGGGAACAGTTTTAGTGAAAACAGTTTAGCAGAAGCCAGATTAGCAGTGTCTTGATATGTCATCTGTACAAATTGAGAATTCAAGAAAGCTGTTGAAAGAACAAATACACTTTGATTCTATTTGTCTCCTCTAATCCAGTCACACTAGACTTAAGCTCTTTGAGGTTACTCCAAATCAAACTGCATTCAAACCATAATCATCCAAGAATCATCCCACCATTAAAGAGGGCAGAGTCAGAAGAAGCAACAGCTACAATTATGAGCTAGGAGGGGAAAAATCAGACTTACTTCAGTGATGTACTTATTACAAAGTTAAAGAGTTTCATTTCTGCTTCCAGTCTCCCCCTCAAACGTAATCCTTCCCCAATTTATCCTTCACACTGCAGTCAAAGGGATCTCTCTAACACATACCCTCCCTAAAAATTTCTTCAAAAACTCCCCATCTTCTAAAAGATAAAAAATAATAATAATAATAATAAAAACTCAGCCCTGAAAGTGACATACAAAGCACTTCATGATCTGGCCTCTGCCTGTATTTGTTCCAAGCACACTCAGCCACATGTGGTTTCCTAAATGCAAAATACACTCACCTGCTTTCTTGAGTTGTTTGCTTTTCTGTATTTGCCCATGGCACCTTGGACGTGGCTCTAATAAACACTTTATCATGCTTTATAGCAATTGTTTACTTACTTGTCTTTACCTCCACTGTTCAACCTAGTTCTTAACTCATAATAAGCACTCAATACATTTTCCTGGAGGTTTTGGGGGGTTTGTTTGTTTTTGGGGTTTTTTGTCAAATGAATGTTTCTTACTCCTCTATGTAGGCAGCATTTGAAAATCTGTTTGTTTAACCCTAAAGAGCTAAGAATATGTACCAAAATGTTTTCAAGCATCCCCATGAGGTAACTGATTTAAAAGCGTGACTCTTACCCGTAGTAAATACTGAATTTTTTTCTACAAAAATACTGTTTCGTGAGGCAGAATCTGAATGTCACATACAGACAATCTAGTTCTGAAAACACCTCTTTTTTGTACAGACACTTGTACTTTATTAAAAACAGAATCAAAGCAAAGGCCAGGCGAGGTGGCTCACACCTATAATCCCAGTACTTTGGGAGGTCTAGATAGGAGAATCGCTTGAAGCTAGGAGTTCAAGACCACCCTAGGAAACACAGCAGGACTCTGTCTCTACAAAAAAAAAAAAAAAGAAAAAGAAAAATTAATTAGCCAGGCATGGTGGCACGTGCTTGTAGTCCTAGCACTTGGGAGGCTGAGGCAGGAAGATCGCTGAGCTCAGAAGCTCAAGCCTGCATTGAGCTATGATTATGCCACTGCATTCCAGCCTGAGTGACAGAGTGAGACTCCTGTCTTTAAAAAATAAGGTAAAAGAGAGTCAAACGTAAAAGACATACAGATAAGTGTCAATTATACATTAGTAACTAGACAAATCCATATAAAAATACGTGGAATTTTGAAACCTGCTCACGAAGAAAGCAGCTGCTCTAGCTTGAGCACCAGTGCTTTTCAGGGGAAAACTGGCTCTGCATAGTGGAAAATCTGAATGCTAATAAACACAGAAGATATCCTACATTTCCTCTACTAACCTGAGTTCTCTCAGAAAAGACAGCAGTATTATGAAATCCATTCAGTAGCCATACAAAAATAAATACCATAGCTAAAATATACCAAGTACATATTTTGTGCGAGAACTGTGCTATGTATTTTTCACACATTACTTACAACATCTGTCTGATCTTAATTACTAGTATTATCCCTATTTATAGATTCAAAAAGTGAGGATTAAAGGGTTGAATAATTTGCCCAATCAAGCTGATGTCAGCAGGGTAATTTATAATTAGTACTATGAGCATAACACCAACAAGCTTTTCAAGAGTCTAGAAAAAGATAATTTAGGTTTCCAAAATATGAAACGTACAAAATCAAAATTAATGTTTACCTAAATATCTATAAAACATGCCACTATATTAACTAACTATCATCCAACCCTTAAGTATGGACTGTGTTGGATGTGGACTGTAGTATATTTCAGTATATATCAATATGATTTAGGGTGGGGCCTTAAAAAATAAAAATGCCCAAACTTCAAAAATATCACTGAGACCCATTACAAAACGGCACAAGATATGAACTGATATACAGGTGGCAAATAAGCATATGGACAGGTGTTTGACATCATTAACCTTTAGGGAAACACAATTAAAACCATGATGATGCTGATTCAAAGAGCAGAGAAAAAAATTTAAAAATAAAAAATAAATATTAAAAACATGATTAGCTATTAATACATACCTATTACAACAGCTAAAATAAGAAATAATTACACCATCAAATGCTGGCAAGGATGTAGAAAAACTGAACCTCTCACACATTGCTGGTAAGAATGTAAAATTGTACAGCTACTACGAAAAACAGTTTAGCAGTTTCTTATAAAACTAAACATGCACTTACATGTAACCTAGTAATCACATTCTTGGATGTCTATCCCAGAGAAACAAAAATGTATGGTCATATAAAAACATGTACATAAATGTTCATAAAAACTTTATTGGTAACAGCAAAATACTGAAAAGATTCCAAATGTCCCTCAATGGGTGAATGGTTGAATAAACTCTGGTACATCTATGCAATGAACTACTACTCAACAATAAAAAGGAATGCACAATTATTGAATTGATAAATATATAAATTCATTAATTCATTAATACAATCTGAATGGCCCTCAGGGCATTATGTTTAGTGAAAAAAGGCAACCTTAAAAGATTACATGCTGTATAATTCCATTTATATGACTTTATTATTATTATTATTATTATTTTGATTGACCAATCATTGTATATGTTTATGGGGTACAATGTGATGTTTTGATATATGTATACACAATGTGGATGATTAAGCCAAACTAATTAACACATCCATCACCTCACTTATCTATCATTTTTTATGGTGAGATATTTGAAATTTACTTCCTTAGTTATTTTGAAATATATAATACATTATTATTTATTACAGATACCCTGCTATGAGATAAATCTCAAAACCTATTCCTCCTGTGTATCTAAAACTTTGTAACTTTTGAGAAACTCCCCACTCCCTTCCTCCAATCCCCCTCCAGCCTCTGGTAACCATCCTCTCTACTGTAAGTGCAATTTCTGTGGCAATGAAAGCAAAACAGACAAATGGGACAGCCTCAAACTAAAAAGCTTCTGCACAGCAAAGGAAACAATTAACAAAGTGAAGAAACAACCACAAAATGGGAGAAAATATTTGCAAAGAATACTTCTGAAAAAGAGTTAATAGCCAAAATATATAAAGAACTTAAAGAACTCAACAGTAAGAAAACAACCCCATTAAAAATCATGCAAAGGACCTGAACAGACATTTCTCAGAAGACATGCAAATGACCAACAAGTACATGAAAAAAATGCTCAGCACCACTAATCATTAGGGAGGCACAAATGGAAACCACAATGAGATATCATTTCACACCTGTTGGAATGGCTTTTGTCATGCTGAAACAGAACAAGTGTTGGTGAGGATGCAGAGAAAAGAGAACTCCTGCACACTGTTGGGAACGTACGTTAACAGAGGAAAACACCATGGAGGTTCCTCAACAAGCCAAAAATAAAACTGCCATATGATCCATTGATTCTACTTCTAGGTATCCAAAGCAACTGAAATCAGTATGACAAAGGGTATCAGTAGTGGCATGTTCACTGCAGCATTATTGATTACGTCTTTTTAGAATTATATTCCATCCTAAAAACGATAAAACGGTAGAGATGGAAAACAGGGAGGGAGGCAGATGGGTGGATATAAACACAAAGGTGGCAGCAAGAGGGGGTTCTTTATTTTTTTTTGAGATGGAGTCTTGCTCTGTTGCCCAGGCTAGAGTGCAATGGTGCAATCTCAGCTCATTGCAACCTCCACCTCCTGGGTTCAAGCAATTCTCCTGCCTCAGCCTCCAGATTAGCTGGGATTACAGGCACCTGCCACTGCACCCAGCTAATTTTTGTATTTTTAAAAGAGTCGGGGTTTCATCATCTTGGCCAGGCTGGTCTTGAACTCCTGACCTCATGATCCACCCACCTCGACCTCCCAAAGTACTGGGATTACAGGCGTGAGCCACCACACCCGGACAGCATGAGGGAGTTCTTTTATGATAATGGAATAGTTCTGTATCTAGATTGTGGTGGTGGTCGCATGACTCTATGCATTAAATAAAACTACAAAGAACTACACACACATATACACACATTCACATGAATGCAAGTTTAAAAATGGTTAAAACTGAATAAAGTCTGTAGTCTAGATAACAGTAATGTAACAGTATCAATTTTTGGTTTTGACATTGGGTAAACACGGACATAAAAATGGCAACAACACACACTGGGGACTACTAAGGTGGAAGGAAAAGAAGGGGCAAGGGTTGAAAAAGTAACTATTGGGTACTACGCTCATTACCTGGGTGACAAGATCAATCATACTCCAAACTTCAGCATGTGAATATACCATGTAACGAGTGTACAAGTACTCCCTGAATCTAAAATAAATTATTTTTTTAAATCTGCTTTTGATGTTGTACTATAGCTATATACAAAGCCACCACTGAGAGAAGTTTACACAGGGTTCATAGGACTCTGCTATTTTTGTCTTTTCTATCGTTATTTCAAAATAAAAAGTTTAAATAAAAAATGGCCTTGGTTATGATAACCTGAATTTTGAACCCAGGTCTGCCTAACTCTAAACTTGTGCTACCGCCCTGTGTACTATAATGCTTGCAAAATCTGTTTTATTTAAAACATACTAAACATGCATAATTTCCTAGAGAGAAGAATATAATACACAAGAAGTCCATCCTGGGTCATATTTAAAGAGGTTAAGGCAGTTCAAAACACACATTATTAGAAAGAAGTTTAAAATATGAAATCATTTCATTCATAGCAACTAAGACCAGGTGTTCCAATGTACTAATATGGTCATGAAAAGAGCACTTCAGAAGTCTAACAGGAGGTGACGGGGTTGCTTTGGCATAGTGACTAGGGGTACTGTTTTTCACTCCCCTTCCAGTAGAGGCAGTTCTATAGTTTCCTGCCATGTTGCCTTGTTCACTTGAAAAGTTAACAGCTGTTCCACTCCTTCCACACTAGGCAAACAAACTGCACAGTAGAAAGCTGTAAATAGAGCCATTACAGTGTATATTCACTTGGCATCCCTTTTTCATCTACCTGGGATCTTCCTGATGAGACTATTCTTGTGAGACGCAAAACATGGCCAAATTACAATCATCACAGCCAGAGAGGTGAGTTAAAATTACCAAATCATTTTGGGAGTAAGCAAAAGTTGCTGCCTGTCTTCATATAAATTCATCATACCCTTATATATTATGCAGCAGCTATGAAAAGTTATACATTTAGGAAAGAGCAAGATAATATTTAAAAGAACAAAATAGTGATGACGTAGTTAATGATGTTCTTCTGTTTTGCACCATTTTATTTTATTTCGATAATTACTCCCAAAATATTTTTATTAATTGATCAGATAAAACAAAAAACAGAGCCAATTGGTTCACTGTGTCAAGTTTCCAAGGCTGAATGTCCCATTAGTCAGAGATCTACAAATTCAATTCCATATATTAAATAATTCAATTTAACAAATACACAGTATTAAATATGTTTAAGAAGGAGATGACATTGCTTTAGGAGTTGACACAAAAAGAGAAAAATGGTACTAATGTGTGCCTTCCATGGGAAGATAGCAAAACCAAGAAAAGACCATTATTACTCTTATTAAGTGTGTGCTAACATGGCAAAATCAATGTTATCTTAACAACAAGAAGGAGAAAACCTGTGAGAGTGATCTTCAAGTATTTAAAAAGGAAATAGATATGATCAATTGTACTTCCTCAGGACAGAACTAGGAGTAATGGTTAGAAATTACAAGAACATACAGGAAGGCTGACAGTGTATTTATATACATATGTACATATATACATACATTTTTTAAAATTTAAAAGATATGTGTGTATAAATATATATTTTTATGTGTCTATATATATTGATGTATATGCCCTAAATTCTATAAATAAATGAGCTTTAACTTTTTTTTTTTTTTTGAGATGGAGTCTCACTCTGTCGCCAGGCTGGAGTGCAGTGGCATGATCTCGACTCACTGCAACCTCTGCCTCCCGGGTTCAAGCAATTCTCCTGCCTCAGCCTCCCGAGTAGCTGGGACTTACAGGCATACACCACCAAGCCAGGCTCATTTTTGAATTTTTGGTAGAGATGGGGTTTCATCATGTTGCCAGGATGGTCTTGATTTCTTGACCTCATGATCCACCTGCCTTGGCCTCCCAAAATACTGGGATTACAGGCGTGAGCCACTGTACCCGGCAGAGCTTTAATTTTTAAAAATTTAAAAGATCATGTGTATATAGATACATATGTGTGTATATATAAAAGATCATATGTGTGTGTGTATATACATAAAAGATATATATACATATATACATATATCTTTTATGTATATATACACATATATATATTTTATATATACACACATAGATGTATATATAAAGATATATATACATATATATCTTTTATGTATATATACACACACATGATCTTTTATATATATATACACACATGATCTTTTAAATGTTTTAAAATTAAAGTTCATATATTTATAGAATTTAGGGCATATACATTAAATTACTATCTATAGTGATATCTTATTAAAACTACTGGAGAGGACTTCCTGAGACCCTTTCTAAGGGCCTGTCTTCCCCCAGAGGCCCCACGGGACAGAGAAAGCATCTTGATACCCAGGGCCACAAATGAACAATCCACAGATACTACATATAAGGGAGACCTGTATCCTATGAGGTAACCTGAGGATGAAAGAGTGAGTCATATTGGGTGGCGATTAAATGACCCAGCCTCCTCTCTCAAGAAGACTTTACATTTTAGACAGGCAGCAGAAGCAGCAAAGGAGAAAGGAAGTGCAGAAGCATCAGAAGAAAAGGAGAAAACTGAGCCTTGATTACGGCAAAGCAGCTATGGTACAAAGCAACTGACATCCAATCCCTTTTTTTTTTTTTTTTTTTTTTTGAGACAGGGTCTCAATCTGTCACCCAAGCTGGAGTGCAGTGGTATGATCTCAGCTCACTGCAACCTCCACCTCCCAGGTTCAAGCGATTCTCCTGCCTCAGCTTCCCGAGTAGCTGGGACTACAGGCGCTCGCCATCATACCTGGCTAATTTTTGTATTTTTTGGTAGAGATGGGATTCACCATGTTGGCCAGGCTGGTCTTGAATTCCTGACTTCAAGTGATCTACCCACTTCGACCTCCCCAAGTGCTGGGATTACAGGCATGAGTCACCGTGCCCCGCTGTAACTGATACCCAATTCTAAGGGAACAACAAGCAGACCAGTATTCTGAACTTTCTGCTCAATTGCCAGAGCTGTACAATATCCTTGAACAATGTTTCAGTTCTCCATTAGACCCTTCTGTTCGCCTGCCAATGCATTTTCCTACTATCCTGTGTGAATTTATTATCACCACAGGGAACCTGGAGATAACACTGAACTTCACCTGAACTCTGTACTCTTGGAAAGAGTCACAGTCAAGAAATTACCCCTATCCTTTTGTGTTCTGGGAACAGGCTTACTAGATAAAACTAACAGATGACCATCTTGCAGCCAAATGACAAGGCCAGAAACGGACTTTCCAAATTCCCATTCTCTGTCTCACACATGATTAGCCAAACTCTTTGTCCCCATTTGCCATTCTGGTTGGTCAATGCCCACCAACGACCCGACCAAACTTTAGTCAGGCTCCTCTCCTTCCTTGAAACCCCTGAACTTTGGTCCACCCTGAAGCAATGGAAGGTGAGCCACCCCTCCTTAACGGCCATTCCCCAGAACCAGCTGACCTCAGGGAAAAACATCCCCGATAACACAATATTCTGCCTCCCGCTATTGGAATCATCCTCTTCCTTTTATTGTAATAGTCTATTTAGATAAAGCCTCTCCTTACCTAAGTCCAGATTTGTTTTTAATTGACACTTGCAACCTTCAAACAGCCTAACTTTACAAAACATAAATTAAAACCATTAAATATCCTCTCATTTACAATATTTTTATAGAATCACAGCTATTACATCTTTTTTGATATATAGCCACATAATAAAATATAACATCTGTTAAATTTTTCCCAATGTTGAAATAGGAAAATTAACTAGACAATTAATTATTAAAAATAATTAAAATATGCTGGTTAAAATTAAGCATTTCATGATGAAAATGAAAAGCGGAACCCAAACAACTTAAGTTTTGAAATCACTGAAATAATTTCTTTATATTTTCACTTTTGTCTTACACAGTTCAATCATTGCCTGACAACCTATTCAAAAGAAGAAAAAAAGCTTGATGAGCTTGTATTTATGTTGGCCAACTATTAATTCAAGCTATGAAAGTAACAATAATATATATACTTGCTAAAGTTCTTTCTGAAGAACTTTCTGCAACAATCTGTCACTTTTCCAGTGGTCCAGTATCCTAATCTCAACCTAGCACCTTTCACCGTAGATGCACATTAATTGCAGAACATACAAAAACACAGATCTCCAATGTGTTTAATCAAGAAGAGAAACAGAATAGACATTTATACTTCAGAAAGCATTTTTTTCTAAAATACTTACATTCTTAATTATAAAAAATATTTTGAAATAATACTTATATAACAAACACATCACAGAAAAATCACCTACTCACCAGCATTGACTATAGCATCTACCTCTAGCAATGTGATGTCGCCTCTATAGAGAGAAACTTTTTCAGTCAAACTTTTCTTCACCTGGGATGTTTCCTGAGTATTTTCTTCTGTAATAGAAAATGGATATATATCAATAATAATATTATTAATTAATTTAATCAAGATGATTTTTTACTCAAGACTACTACAAGACCCAATATGTGTCATGCTCTACTACAAAAAACAAGTGGAAATAAGAGCGTAAGTACGAGGGGTGTGGATTATTCTCTATTTTGTAATTCTCACAACAAACACACTATCACATACAAAATGGACATACAATAAAATTTTAGTATGTTATATTGGTCAACAAGAAATTCAATACTTATGGGTAATTTTAGTAAAATATCCATTCTAAAATAAAATTACATACCATTACATTCACAAGGAGGTAAGGAAAAGATGTTTCAATCTTTAATGTTAGGTAAGAAGAACTTACCTAAAAGGCATCCTTGATAAGAATATATATATATATATTTGAGCAAAAAAAATTTAGGTTCAGCTCTTTGCTACTTCTTTTTTTTTTTTTTTTTTTTTTTGGCGAGGGAATCTCACTCTATTACCCAGGCTAGAGTGCTACAGTGGTGTGATCTCGGCTCACTGCAACTCCTGTCTCCCGGGTTCAATAGATTCTCCTGCCTCAGCCCCGCCCACCTCTCCCCCACTACCCAAGTAGCTGGAATTACAGGCATAAGCCACCATGCCATGCCCATCTAATTTTTGTATTTTTAGTAGAGACGAGGTTTCGCAATGTTGGCCAGGCTGGTTTTGAACTTCCAACCTCAAGTGATCTGCCCACCTCGGCCTCCCAAAGTGCTGGTATTAAAGGCATGAGCCACCATGTCTGGCCAGCTCTTTGGTACTTCTAAGTAACAAACTATTACTCCGGATAGGATATTTCAAGGAGAATATTTGAATTTGTTAAACTGCTCCTTTCTTATCAAATTGTATTTTACCTTTTGCTCTAGAGGGCGCTACTAGATTTTAAAAAGAAAGCTTTACCCCAACACACAAGAGCCAGCAAGCAGGTATATTTAAAACAAGCCAAAAACATTACATTCTGAAATCTGATTTTTTTTAAATGATTTAGAGCAAGACTATAAACTTGAATTTCCATTTATTTTTAACAAATAGTAATAAGATAAATTAAACCTAGTAAACAAAGCTGTGCAAAATAAATGTTTTAAAATATTTTAAATTGCTATTCATAAAAAGGTTTTTAATATACTTATAGGAAAGCTGATCTGTATTTTTTAATTTATTTATATTAAAGTATGATATGTGTAAATCTTTCATGCAAGGAGATACTGCTATTCACTCACTGAGATACTCTGATTTTTAAAAGTATTTATGATATGTGTAAATTTTTAATGCGAGGAGATACTGCTATTCACTCATTGAGATACTCTCATAAGCATGCAATTTTGAGACATCTGGGGGATTAGAGGTGATAGGTTATGAGTCACCTAAATTGTCTTTGGACCACAATAGTCCCCCCACCAAAAAGAAAATTTGGCCAAGACTAGAAAATAACCTGTGACCATAAAAATGATCCTTTCTCTGTCTATAAAGCATTCCCTTCTTAGCAACCACTTCTCTCCCAGAAGTATTCTAATCAAAATACTCAACTGGTTGTAGTAATAATGAGAAGGAGAATAATGTGGGCAACTTGTATGTTAATGAAGTAGAGAAAAACTTTATGAAACCTCAAAATATAAAATACTTATACTTGAGTTGACCTCTCAGGGACTCCTACAGTACTATTTATCTCTGCCAGATAGTGGGTCAGAGCAGACTTTACTACCAGACTGACTCTGTTAAAATCCTAATTCTGCCAATAAACAGCTGGGTGAGTTTGAATAAGTTATTTCCTCCATGCATCAGTTTGTAAACTACTGGCTCCTTCACAGTTAACATGAGTTCATGACACTTAAAATGTTTGCCTCATAGTAAGTGATCAACAAACACAATCTTTTTTTTTTTTTTTTTTTTTGAGACGGAGTTTCGTTCTTGTTGCCCAGGCTGGAGTGCAATGGCGTGGTCTCAGTTCACTGCAACCTCCATCTCCCAGGTTCAAGCGATTCTCGTGCCTCAGCCTCCCAAGTAACTGGGATTAGAGGCACCCGCCACCACGTCCAGCTCTTTTTAGCAGAGATGGGGTTTCACCATGTTGGCCAGGCTGGTCTTGAACTCCTGACTTCAGTTGATCCACCCACCTCAGCCTCCCAAAGTGCTGGGATTACAGGCGCGAGCCACCGCGCCTGGCCAACACTACCTTTTTTTTTTTTTTTTTTTTTTAACAAAGGTGACAAATATTATTTCAGCATCCATGGACCACAATAGTAAGATATTTTTTCAAAATATTTTATTTTAAATAAAATATCAATCTATTTATTATTCCTTATCAGTGAAAGAGACTATATTTTGTTTGTGCTCTTATCAAATTGTCAACACCTGACCCAATGACAAAGACTCTGAGCCACAAGTCCTTCAGTTCCACATCCAACTAGTTTCTATTGTGATTAACTAAATTATAAACTCTTGATTCTCCATTAATGATTATTAAATGACAATAAACATTTGGTGGCTTTGTCAGAGAAAAATGCATATTTAGACTATTGTGAACCTAGAAATTATAAAGATTCATCACTGAAGATGTTTCAGAACTCTATCAGGCATTAAATTGACAGACTTATAAATGAATGCAGAAAGACCATTTCAACTTGGGAGACAGAGTAAATAGATTTCCTAATTATTCTTTAACTGGTTTTAGCTCTAAAAAGTATTATTTCATTTTCTCATGAAGCATTATGTAAGTAACATCACATCTGTAGTGATAGAATTTTTAAACATATGAGACAAGTCATGTGTTTCTTTCTCAAAAGTAATTATAAAAGAAAGGTATGGGAGGGCTAGGCACGGTGGCTCGCACCTGTAATCCCAACACTTTCAGAGGCTGAGGTGGGCAGATCACAAGGTCAGGAGATCAAGACCATCCTGGCTAACACAGTGAAAATCTGTCTCTACTAAAAAAAAAAAAAAAAAAAAAAGAGCCAGGCATGGTGGCACGTGCCTGTAGTCCTAGCTACTTGGGAGGTTGAGGCAGGAGAATCACTGGAACCTGGGAGGTGGAGGTTGCAGTGAGCCGAGATCGTGCCACTGCACTCCAGCCTGGGCGACAGATGGAGACTACGTCTCAAAAAAAAAAAAGAAAAAGAAAGGTATGGGAAAACATTGACGTTTAAACCATTTTTATACCACCGTTCAGTTTTTTAAAAAGAAACTCTAATCTGTCATCTGCAAATTTTTTAAATGGAATATTTTGAGACTGAAGTGAAAGTTCAAACAATTCAACATAATGAATAAACATACTGCTGTGACATGTCACTCAAGTAAGTTACTCAAAATAGTCTTTACTTGAATGTCAGCATTATGAGGGAATATTTTAATTGTCTCTCATTTTAAAAACTAACAGGAGACTCTTCTTTCCTCAACAGTCAGATTATACTTACGGCCCAATTCCTCACATAGTATGCGAAAAAGGTATGTACATACTTAAAGGCTACAGCTTGATAGGACTAATAATTAGCAGTATTTCCTTCAACAATAAATCAAAACCTAATGGGAGTATTTTTTGACCACCAACTATTCTTTGCAAATACAATATAAATTACCACTTAGAGGCCACCTCTTTTATTTGCATAGCAATGTGTTGCCTTCCTCTTCACACACAAAGCTCAATGTATCTTTTTCCGTACCCTAGGTTTTCAGTAATAAATAGGACAAAAAGTTGTCAAGTATATCTCCCTCATGGACATTCTCTACGTACACAAAGCACCAACTCAGGCTTTGTGCATCACTGACAACTGCAAGTTGAAATATCTGTCAGTGTAAACACGTGACAGTAATTGCTCTTCCGTATCGTATACTTTTGATAATGTCAAAGAAAACCGGAACTGGAAGTGATTAAAGCAGTAAAAACAGATTTTATTCAGTAACTATTACAGTAAAGGAAAGAGACCTCAGTATAGAACTGGGATCAATTCCAAATACAGCAATAACAAGCAGGGATTTATAGCCAAGGAGCAGGATGGAGGTGAGTGGATGGAAAATAACTAAGAGGAAACATAGGGGGATTCTGGTTATAGGGCCTTAACAGTATTCTTGCTGAAGGCAAGCCAGGGTGATCACATATTGCCTGGTGGGGGATGAGCAATTTGACCAAGTATCAAGGGTGATCTGATATCAAGGGTAAGACATTTTCTCTTAACTAACTTAGCAAGATTCTTGCTGAAACTGGGCTATGCAAGTATTGCAAGAATGGGGCCTAGACACAAAAAAGACTTAGAGAAACCTGACTAAACTTTGCTTAAGAAGACAGTGTTAACTGTCCCCTTCTGGGAAAAAGACAATTTTAGTTCTCAGTGATGCCAAGTGAGGAAGGTGGGGAGAAATTAAAAATGTTAGTCTGGAGACTTGTAGTAGGCTATCAGAGGAAACTAGAAGAATTGAGAAAATGTATAAGATGGCAGGCAATAAGCCAGGTACCAGGCCAGTTTCCCAAGAGGACTTTGTAAGCATTGACTCCATAAAGTCTTTGTGCCTTAAAAGTGTCTGGATGTATCTGATTCAATGCATCATTCTCAAATATTCAAAAATTCTCAAACATCCCAGTCAAAGCCTTGGTTATAAACTGATTTTTCCAAGTATGTCCTGTTACAAGGAAGACAGAATCTTATTGAACTTATCCAAATAATCGTAATGCCATTGAGAATTAGAATACTCAATAAGTGTTTCTGAATTCTGGAGGGATCAGGTTGGAAGAAAATATGTTTCATCTCTTTTTACAAAAGCATAACCTACTAAATTGTCATGAGTTACAGAAAGCATTAGAAAACAGGAAAAAAAATGCTCCTTAAATAAGACATTAAAGAATGAGAAATATTCCAAAACAATAACCACAAAAATTATCTTATTTATTAGTTTATTCTGCCCCATGTAATTGAATCTTCTGCTTTATCCCGGGTTAGCAGTTTTATGAGTCAGCTTCTCTAGTAGCTGCGGAAATCCATACTCATTCCAGTGGTATGGTCTACAAGTATCTAAGCAATGCCATTCGAAGGCTACACCCCAGAGTTCCTGGCATGGTCCTTTCCATAGGTCTCTAAGACAATCAGTTGTGTTGAAAATGAAGCATTCTGGCTTATAAGCTGATTACAGGAGCTTTCAGGAAGAATCAGAGTAAAAGAAAAACTATCTGTGGATAATAAAAGACTTAAAATGTCTATGGTTAAACTCTGTTCATTATAAAAATGATAAAACTGATGAGGGAACTAGGTTATTTTTGTGGCACACAATATTTAAATATTTAAATAATAGTTGGCATTATGATGATAACAGTATATACAAGGACATATGATGGACAATGAGGGTATTGGCAAATGTCTATGAAATTCACATAATTTCTGGAATGTTATTATTATTAATATTTACCCATACAAATATAACCTAGAAAAGCTTAAGCATCACTTTTTACTTGACAATGCTTCCCACATAATTTAGTATATCAAACAAACAATATTTTTACTAGGTGAAAGAACAAATCCTTTGACATTTTCCAGGGGACCTATGGGAAATCTCAAGGTCAGTCCAAGATTAATAATTCATTTAGGGCTGGGCACGCTGGCTCACGCCTGTAATCCCAGCACTTTGGGAAGCCGAGGCGGGTGGATCACCTGAGGTTAAGACCAGCCTGGCCAACATTCTAGAATAAATAGAATACAATAAATTAATTTAGAATCTGATTTTGGAAAACTGTCAAAAATGTCAAAAGATTTGAATGCTGATTAAACAGGATCATAGATCACTATGAAACAATACTTAAGTTCTCTTAAAAGGAGATGACATAGAAAACACAAAGCACAATAAATTATTTTGATAAGGCACAGAATTTTTGTTTCCTAGGCAGATTACTTGAAAGGCAAAGAGGCAGCCGGACATGATGGCTCGTGCCTGTAATCCCAGCACTTTGGGTGGCCAAGGCGGGCAGATCACCTGAGGTCGGAAGTTCAAGATAAGCCTGACCAACATGGAGAAACTCCATCTCTACTAAAAATACAAAATTAGGCGGGCATGGTGACACATGCCTGTAATCCCAGCTACTCAGGAGGCTGAGGCATGAGAATCACTTGAACCCAGGAGGCGGAGGATGCAGTGAGCCGAGATCGCGCCATTGCACTCCAGCCTGGGAAACAAAAGTGAAACTCCATCTCAAAAAAGAAAAGAAAGGAAAGAAAAACCTTTCACAACTGTTATTAAGAACAGACCAATATTCCAAGAAAACTTTGCTTTAACAGAAATAAAACCAAGTTCTAGTTTTATATCAGCACGCTATTGGGCTCATGTTATTTAAAAAAAAAAAAAAAAAAAAAAAAAAACCTTTACATAGAAATCAATTTAATCTTAGCCAGCTTGAAAACATAAAGAATTCCTTTTCTGCAAACCTACAGCTTTCTATATCCATTCAGATTTCGTCCTACATTTTTCCTCTTTCTCATTCTGGAATAACCAGTAATCTCATTTTAAGACAAAATTACACTCTTTTTCCCTTATCTACAGCAAAAAAAGTCCTTCATTCCTCACATACTTTGCATACAGAGTTGTTTCTCCTCACGTTTATTACTTTTAGTAGTTTAACTTACATGTATTAAATGTAATTTGAACGACCAATACACTTTTACAAAGAAAACTTAAGAAGTAGACAGCTGTAAACTGTGTCACATGCTAGCATTCTATAGCATACTAGCAGGTTTTATGAATATATCATCTTACAATTTCTAGAGATATCTATTTCTTTATAGCGTAATCTTTCAAAAGAACATCTTATTAATGGGCCCAATTATTTCTAGTTTCTTTATGCCATGTGAAAATAAAAAGCCAAAGTATATAAACTCAAACTTAGGTTTAGTATTAGTATTTTAGTCATTTATATTTCTTAGAAATTATGTGGATTTTAATTAATATCTATTAATGTAACATAAGTCTAAGGTTGCAAATTACTAAAAATATTTTAAAAACAATTTCCAGGCAGACATACTATAACATTAAACAAAGCTAGCCAACATCTCAAGTTATTTTCCTGTTAACGATTTCTACAACATATGTATATAATAGGCAAGTATTATAAAAGCAAAAACCTAAAAAGTTAAATACATGGATTTTTGTTTTACTGTTATGCTTGATATACAAGAAGTCATGTCTATAAAGCAATTTAATTTTAGTGAATGTTTACTTGTACACTGGTTCTTAGGTGAAATTTATAATTTTTATAATATTAAATATTTAGTAGACATAAGTTTATCTGATCAGCAAACCCAAGTAGAATAAAAACATGCCCATATTATACTTAATGCTGACAAGTCATTAAGACAAACCCATTTTTATTAAACCAATAATATTAAATTAATCTTATTTACTGAAAACTTAGCAAAGTCATAGGAACTTTTTTTTTGGGTAGAAGGTGAGGGGGCAAGGTCTCACTCTGTCACCCAAGCTGGAGTGCAGTGGTGAAATCTCAGCTCACTGCAACCTCCAACTCCTGGGCTCAAGCAATCCTCCCACCTCAGCTTCCTGAGTAGCGGGGACTACAGACATGCGCTACCAAGCCAAGCTGATTTTTGTATTTTTTTATGCGTGTGTGTGTGTTTGGGGTTTGTTTTTGTTTTTTTTTTTTTTTTTTGGTAGAGATGGGTTTCACCATGTTGCCCAGGCTGATCTTGAACTCCTGAGTTCAAGCGATCCCCCTGCTTTGGCCTCCCAAAGTGCTGGGATTACAGGTATGATCTACCACATCCAGCCCATATGAACTTTAAAACACATTTGGGTTAGTTTCCACATTTCTGGGAGTTTTTGGAATATTTAACTTATATAAGAGTTCATTAATCTGTAAGATAATTTGAACAGTTCTTCTTTATGAGATTTTATGAATTATGTTGGTAATACTATCCTTACGTAGAAAAATATCACATATATATAACATACATATGTAAACATATACAAACATATGTGCATACAGCCGCAAACAGATCTTACAGCTTTTATTCTAAAATTTTAGCAATTAATCAGGTAAACAAAGTAATATAATTTTATCTTTCGTCTACATTTTTGTCAAAATTGTATTTTTGATAAATGGAACAAATTAGGTTACCTGTTCTATATGAGGGTTAATGTTTTTTAGTAATATTTATAGAGAAGATTTTTAAGATTTTCTCATGTAATCTTATGGAGGCTGTCGACTAAATTTTAGGCAGTAACTGAGGTGACATCAAACAGCTGTAAGGATGTCTCGAAAGCCCATCTGACTGCATAAAATATTCAGTGTTTCTAATTAGCATTTTTTTCCTTTTCAGCCTCAGGTGGTTGCTTTTGGGGATCCTTGAGACCCTTGAAAACCCTCAATGAGGGACAATGTGCTCAAAGTTCAAGTGCCTATAGGGAGTTGAAAGCTGAAGTAAGGAAGAAAAAGTCTGGCAGATATGGACAGAAGGATGATGAAAGAGGTAAGGGTTTTTAGGGAGACATCAAAGATTCAAGAGAATGGAAGGTGAAGTCCAAGATGGCAAGGGCAAGAAGGAGGAGCAGAAGCAATGGGAAGGGAGAGGTCTTAGAGGAGCCAGTTTGGAAAGATCTTAAGTTTCCCAGAGAAGCCAATGAAATTCTAAATTATCTTTAGTCAAACAATAAATAAACAGAGTTAGTGGAGCACATACAGTAGTCCCTCCTATCCACAGGGAATATGTTCCAAGACCCCTCATGGATGCCCGAAACCACAGATAGTACCAAATCCGGCTGCTGTCAGTCAGAACACATTTCTATTAATGTCTCACACTCAAAAATGTAGTGTTTTTTCCATTGTAACTAGGCATTTGTCATTCACAGTGGCTGTAATTTTGCAGTCTGAGATGCGACAGCAAAGCTAACACAAATTTCTTTTTCCTTCTTCACAATTTCACGCATAGAATTTGTTCTTACATTAAATACCAACATACAATTTCTTTGAAGTACAGAACTTTCACCTTTTTACTTAAAAGAAGCACTTTATGGCTTCTCTTTGGCATATCTAAATTGCCACCATCACTATTCTTGTGCTTTGGGGCCATTATTTTGTAAAATAAAGGTAACTTGAACACAGGCAGTGCAATACACAGACAGTGAATCTGATAACTGAGACGACTACAAAGAGACTTAATGGTTGTATAGCATCTACCATTTGGATACACTTAAAAAGTGATGATTCACTTCCCAGGCAGGATAGAGTAGATGGCACAAGAGTTCATAAAGCTACTCAGAATGGCACAAAATTTAAAGCTTACAAATTAATTTCTGGAATTTTCTACCTAATATTTTCAGACTACAGTTGACTACTGGTAATTGAAACTGCAGAAAGCAAAACTAAGGATAAGGGAGACTACTGTAGTCAGCAGAGCCTTGAGAACAGGGTTTCAGTCAACTAAGAAGTTCCCATGGGAGAAACATGTTCAAATAGAACAGGGAGACCTCACAGAGTGCCAGGAAAAACCATTTCCATCTCAGGATTCTGGAAGTGAATACCCACTTGGAACCAAGAGCCATGAAGAAAGACTTCCAGCCCAGTAGTACCTTTCAAAAGCAATCATAGGTCTCTAACCCAACATCAGCCAGTAAATTCAGAATCTTAACTATGAATATCTGTTCCTACCACGCTTCAGTGAACTGTCATCTAGGGCAATGGCTTAGGAGTCAGACTCATCAACTGATCCCAGATCAATCAGTCAGGAGTTAAGACAAAGGTTTCAAAGGTATACAACTGGGTCCTAGATGAGAGATCCAGGAATCCAATAATAAATCTAATCCTACTCTATCACAGGACCATTAACTGTTAAAGGATCTAGAGCTGGACAGCAGTTAAAGCAGTAAAAACATTATTCAGGGACTATTACAATAGGAGAAAAGAGACTTCAGTATCAAACTGAGCTCAGTTTCAAATATAGCAGGAACAAGTAGGAATTTATAGCCAAGGGGCAGGATGGGATCAATGGATGGAAAATTACCAAGAGGAAACATTAGGGATAAGATGGGATTCTTGCTGAAGGTAGGCCAGTATGATCATATGTTGCCTGGAGAATGGTGGGGGATGAGGAATTTGATCAGATACCAAAGTGTTAGATATTCGATAGGAGATTCTCTCTAAACTGACTCAGCAAGATTCTTGCTCAAACTGGACAATGAAGGACAAGGACAGGGTCTAGACAAGAAAAGGGCTTAGAGGGACCTAACTAGAGTTTGGTTAAAGAGACAGTCTTTGTCAATATCATATGCCATCCAAAAAGTCATATTTGGGGAAAAAGTATGTCCCTTCTACTTCCTCCTCTAAGGATAATATTTATTATTAACTTTGCAGTGGTTTTATAATTGTTTATAATAGATTACATTTATAATTGTTTATAATACACGTTAGAGAAAACGTGAAAAACTTTTGATATGAGCTCACTCCAAGAAATTAGTGGGTGTCCTGTATAGCTTAAGTATCATGGTGATCTCTACCTTTCACTGTCTTTGAGCTATTTTAAAACTCTGTAAGCTGCAGAAAATAGATAATAATGTGAATTATTGTCCATATAAATGCAAATGAATTATATTCCCCGGAATACAACTGAATATTATCTTGAGGACAATTTATATTTATTTTCATTTATTTTGTATTACTTGTAAATTCATTTAAGTATTCTTTATTGCCTATATATGCATGGTTCTTTAAATTCTCCTTTCAACCAGAGTAAAATGTGTTGATAAGTGCTCATTTTATATTTGCATGAATCATCTTCTCATCTTTTTTTTTGTTTTGAGACAGAGTTTCACTCTGTCACCAGGCTGGAGTGCGATGGCGCAATCTTGGCTCACTGCAACCTCCACCTCCTGGGTGCAAGCAATTCTTCTGCCTCAGCCTCCCAAGTAGCTAGGATTACAGGCATGCGCCACCATGCCCGGCTAATGTTTGTATTTTTAGTAGAGATGGGTTTTCGTCATGTCAGTCATGCTGGTCTCAAACTCCTGATCTCAGGTGATCCACCCACCTTGGTCTCTCAAAGTGCTAGGATTATAGGCGTGAGCTAACATGCCCAGCCGTGTAATCTCATCTTTATAAAAAACATTTCCGTCTTACAGACATTTTTAGTTTTAATGCATGTTCTAAATATTTGTATAGCATTTACCATGATCTATATGCTCTATATGCTCTTTTTTTTTTTTTTTAGATGGTGTCTCGCTCTGTCGCCTAGGCTGCAATGCACTGGTGCGATCTCAGCTCACTGCAAGCTCCACCTCCTGGACATACGCCATTCTCCTGCCTCAACCTCCCAAGTAGATGGGACTACAGGCATCCGCCACCATGCCCGGCTAATTTTTTATATTTGTAGTAGAGACGGGGTTTCTCCCTGTTAGCCAGGATGGTCTCCATCTCCTGACCTTGTGATCCGCCCACCTCGGCCTCCCAAAGTGCTGGGATTACAGGTGTGAGCCACTGTGCCTGGCCAATCTACATGCTCTTCTAATGCTTACAAATATTAACCCCTATAATTCTCATAACAAACATATGTATATAGTACACATTACTACTATTCCCTCAATAAGTAAAATGAAGCTGAGGCATGCAGAAATGAAGCGGTTTGACCAAGTACACACAGCTGGTAAGAAAGCTGGGATTTGAACCCAGGCAGCCCATGATCTTAATCAACATGCTAAGCAGGCTCTCATATACCATTTTTATTTCAAAAAGTCCATCTGTGAATGAACCGTCTGTTTAAGTCCCATCTCTTCCTTTAGTGGCAAAATGCAGCAATTTCATCCCTGTCCCACCACACCCCATACACACACACACACCAAGAAAAAGCATTACTTGCTTTTGCCCTAGAGGAAAAAAACATAACTGGTTTTCCAGAGTAGTTATGATACTTTGAAAACAATACAAAGGTCTCAGTAGTTTCTGCTACCATTTGACAAAATTTCGTAACATACAACACACCAAGGACTAGAAAATAACATAATAAAATCAAATTTGCAGATGTTAATCATGTATCTTCTATTTATGTTTTCTCTTGTTTGCTTGTTTATACAAAATCATCAAACTCACAGATTCATATCCCAACACATATACTACTTTGTTTACACTGAAATTCTGTGTAGTATTTACATTTTTGACCTTATTCTGATTTTTTAAAATTGTTTTGTAGAGACAAAGTTTCACTAAGTTGCCCAGGCTGGTCTTGAACTCCTGGCCTCAAGCAATCCTTCCACCTTGGCCTCCGAAAGTGCTGGGATTACAGGTGTAAACCACCATGCCTGGCCTATGACCTTATTCTGAGTTCTGGCATTATGTTACTATTTTACGTCTATTTTAGGCATCAATAAGCCACATTAGAGACAGACTGATTCATTTTATGAGGTAGGGATATAATGTAATCCTATTGTAACAAGAAAAGCAAATTTAACAAAAGATATAATTCACTAACATATGAGGTAGACTAGGAGAAATAAACTCTGTTAACTCAATTTTAATCAAGATGAAATGGTCAGGCCAGCCTCAGTGGCTCACGCCTGTAATCCCAGCACTTTGGGAGGCCAAGGCGGGCGGATCACGAGGTCAGGAGATGGAAACCATCTTGGCTACCATGGTGAAACCCTGTCTCTACTAAAAATTCAAAAAATTAGCCAGGTGTGGTGGCGGGTGCCTGTAGTCCCAGCTACTGGGGAGGTTGAGGCAGGAGAATGGCGTGAACCGGGAGTCGAAGCTTGCAGTGAGCTGAGATAGCGCCACTGCACTCCAGCCTGGGAGACAGAGTGAGACTTCGTCTCAAAAAAAAAAAAAAGATGAAATGGCCAATACTGTCCTTATTTCAAAAGCATAACTTTTAAGATTATAATTACCATTTGAGGATATAACAGAATTTTCATTAAAATCATATTTTATATTTCAAACTTCTTAAATATTGTTTTAAAATTGTTTCATCACTTTCCCTACGAGGCTGTCAAACTTCCTGAAGGTCATCTGATAAACAGCTAAGGGATCATCATTAGGTACTGAGCAATATAAAGGATGTTGCTTTAAGCTACTATGTTTTGGAAGGGTTTTTTGCCCAGCAAAAGCTAACTGTAGGAGGAGGCTTTGAAGATATAGCCAGATTTGATGATCTTTGGAAGATCATTAGTAGGTCCTAATGATCCCTTAGCTGTCACACTTAAAAGAATAACATGCTGGGAGATATTCACACAAAATGCCTGGGAATACTCCAAATTCTTATTTTCCCCCGTATTGAAATCCCTATATTTTGGCACCCATAGACAGGATTCAGAGAAGCCACCAAGGGTACCAGTGAGTTATCTAATGATACCAGTAGGGGCCTGCTGTCAGTGAACCTCTTCCCGTTTCAGGACGCCTGAAAAATCAGTTTAGTCTTAATCCAGCCATGTGGATACAGATTTAAATTAACATTCCCTCTCCACAAAAGAAAAACAAAATAATTAGTAGGATACCATGCCAAGAAATCCCCACAAGTATCTATAGAAATTAATGTAAAAATGAAATTATAATAAATGTATTATCAAGATGATCAGAAAAAATAATTTTGGGTTCAGTAAGAGCTTTTATGGATATACAATCAGGGAACTAGAGGAATCCCAGAGGTTAAGCCGCTTCTGAGATCATTTCTTGAAACCAGCCAGTCAATCTCCACACCTCCATCTCCTATTTGATCGTTATTCTACATTACACACACACACACACACCCCTCTATACTCTAGCATATCCATTTATTCTCAAAATATATAGTTCTTTTAGGTATTATAGATGTTATACTAGAAGATTCTCTCTCATAGGCTAATTCATAGTAGCTGGTGTGCCAGAGGTTTACAATTTCATTTTTGGGCTACATCTTCAAAGCTTCCTCCTAAGCTTTTGCTGTGCAAAAATCCTTTCCAAAACTTAGTGGCTTAAAACAACATCCTTTATATTGCTCATCAGCCTGTGGTTAACCAGGCAGTTCTACAGTCACCTGGTGAGGTGACTAAGTTTAGATGGTTCTAAATGGCCCCACTCACATTTGGCTGGCAGTAGTCAGGCTGGTCTAGGGGCCTCAGCTGGGATGTCTATCTCTGCTTCACATGGCTTCTCATTCTCCAATATACTAGCTGGGACTTTGCATGATAAGCGAGCACAGACGACCATGTGCAAGCACTCTTTAAGCCTCTGCTTGGGTCATGTTTGTTGCAGTCCCATTGGTCAAAGCAAATCACATGGAAAAGCCCAAAGTCATTGGAAGAGGAGTAAATAGGAGCGTAGACAGAGGGAAGTGTCATTCTTTGGGGATCTTTTTGGCCCCATTTACTAAGCACATTCTGAGTTACTGAATTTTCTGCATACTAGATCCCAATATTTGTTTTGATTGCAGTTTTGTTTGATATGCAAATATTTATTTGGGACATATTTTGATTTGATGGAAACTTGGTTCATACTGGTTATGTTTTTGTAATGCCATTTCAGTAACGACTTTCGACTTCTAATACATTTCTCTACTGCAGAAATATAATATCTAAATGCCCACAGGAGACAGACAGGCAACATAACTGAGTGAGGCCAGCCTGGTGAAAATAAATACAAATATACCGTGTTATAAATCTGAAAGCAAAGAATGTCCTGTCCAAAGGATGTTGCCTCTATTCACATGTCATTTGAGGATGTGGGCCTTGTACTTCCAGATCTCCTTGTTTTACAGGAAAAAAAGGAAATCTAAGTTTTAATGTAAAATCCCCTGATTTTTAAATACTAAAATTTAAATAAAAATTTAAAATGAATTTTAACGGCCAGGCACAGTGGCTCATGCCAGTAATCCCACCACTTTGGGAGGCCAAGGAAGCCTGATCACTTGAAGCCATGAGTTTGAGACCAGCCTGGCTAACATGGCGAAACCTGTTTCTCCTAAAAATACAAAGTTAGCTGAGCGTGGTGGCGAGGGCCTGTAATCCCAGCTACTGCGGAGGCTGAGGCAGGAGAATCGCTTGAACCCAGGCAGCAGAGGTTGCAGTGAGCCAAGATCACGCCACTGTACTCCAGCCTGGGCAACAGAGTCAGGCTCCATCGCAAAAAAAAAAAAAAAAAAAAAGCAATTTTAAAGCAACAGCAGCAATGGTACTGGTCAAGTTAAAAAAAAATCTATCTTTGGGCAGAATTCAAGCAAAAGCTATTAACTTTTGACCTCTTTAATGGATCCCAAACAGCCCATCACGTAAGGCTTTCCATGACTTGGTTAAAACGTGGATAGTTCCAATCTTATCAGCCCCTGTTCCCCAATCTGTGGTACTCTCCATATTTCTCATCATGGGTGAGTTCTTACTTTTCCTCAATACATCCTCTATTTCCTTCCCCTGTGATTTCAGAATGCCCTTTGCCTGGTCATCCTCATCCCACCCTAAAGCCCTCTGGTACTCTTAATGATTCTTTAAAACTCAGCCTGGATGTCTCTACTTTCATAAAACTTCCTATGAATGTTATTTCTCACTCTCTGAATCCCAAAGCCCTTTGGGTCGTCCTCATGACATTTATCATATCCTTCCCAGTACTGAAGTTATCTATGTATGTTTTATCATCATTCCACCAGAATGAGGAGTTTGTATTCTGGCTGAACTTTGTTTCCTGTATTACTTAGCAAGCTTATCATGCCTAGAATGCCCTCCTGCTCAGGTGAGCTTACACTAAAATATGAGCTCCTTATATGAAGGTTTCCTTGATTTTCCCAGCCAGGATTAGTTTGGAATCTCAGAAACTGTGGGGCAGGGGGGTGGGGGGGATGGGGGGATGGGGGGATGGGGGGTGTGGTGGTGGGGTGGGGGGGCGGTGGGGGGGGGTGCTGGAGGATAATCTGTTGCTAAGATTTTTATCCAAGGAAGCTGTTGCTAAGATTTTTATCCAAGTTGGAGCTAAGAAGAGAGGCAGGGGAATTAAGTCAAAGGAGAATTAAATAAGTGAGCTATTGAATTGGAAGGGTAAGCACACAAGAGAAAAAGCATGCGCATCAGAGTTCAGCATTATACCTTTAAGAACGAACAACGGAGCCATCTGTAGACATCCTAATTCTACCCTTTCCTAAAATAAAGTTGAGCTTTATAGATTTTATATATCCTGTTTATGTTAATATTTTGAATGGTTATAACCACTCTCTTGAGGTAACTCAAGAAAACTGAGACACAGAGAGATCAACCAACTAGCTTGGCCATGGTCTTACAAGTGACAGAGCTAAGATTTGAACACTGGAAGTCTGATTCTAGAACCCATATGCTGAATCACTGTGCAAAACTGCCTCATAAGAATCAGCCTCACAAGGGTAAAAACAGATCCAGGAGTTCTTTAAATAAGGACACACCTCACTCTCACAGGATTTTTAAATTTTAATGAGACTATCTGTGAAGATGTTTGGGATGGGAGCTTAGACATTAAAAATGTGCATTTTATCCTACTGTTATAATCTGCTAAACAATTTAGTTAAAAAATTGTGATATGAATACACAGTATGACTCAGTCTAAAGCTTATATAATAATGCAACCTAATTCTTCAAGTAATCTTATGTAAAAATAAAGTTCAAAAGGTTATACTTCAAAGAAAAGCAGAACCACATTTCTGCCCTTTTAGTAAAATGTATGAAATCCTCATTTATAAACAGAGAAATAAATGCTCATTCAAAAAAAATTTTTTTTTTTTAATGCAGGGTGCAGTGGCTCACGTCTGTAATCCCAGCACTTTGAGAGGCCCAGGCAGGCAGATCACGAGGTCAAGATATCCAGACCATCCTGGCCAACATGTGAAACCCCGTCTCTACTAAAAATACAAAACTTAGCTGGGCGTGGTGGCGCACAACTATAGTCCCAGCTACTAGGGAGGCTGAGGCAGGAGAATCGCTTGAACCAGGGAGGCAGAGGTTGCAGTGAGCAGATTGTGCCACTGCACCTCAGCCTGGGAACAGAACAAGACTTTGTCTCAAAAAAAAAAAAAAAAAAGAAAGAAAGAAAATTAAACTAAAATATCAGACCGCCGCAGTGGCTCACGCCTGTAATCACAACACTTTGGGAGGCCGAGGCAGGCGGATCACGAGGTCAGGAGATTGAGACCATCCTGGCTAACACCGTGAAACCCCGTCTCTACTAAAAATACAAAAACTTAGCTGGGCGTGGTGGCGGGCGCCTATAGTCCCAGCTACTTGGGAGGCTTAGGCAGGAGAACGGCGTGAACCCGGGAGGCCGAGCTTGCAGTGAGCCAAGATGGCACCACTGCACTCCAGCCTGGGAGACAGAGCAAGACTCTCAAAAATAAATAAATAAATAAGTAAAACAGCAGCATTCATAATTTTGCCTTATCAGTCAAGTGTAGGATTTTCAGCCTGTCAGTTAAGAGCTTTAGAACCTGTGAAATTAATTCTATTAAGACTGCAACCAACATTTGCACAAAATAATATGGACTAGAACTGAAGTGTTACAGTGAGTCACATGTAGTAAATAAATATTTCATGAAAATTTTGTCTCAGTTACATGTACATTAGACACACATTTATAGGTCATAATGTTTCTTACTGTGGGTCTTGAGTAAAATTTTGAAATTTGAGATCAGTGTCTCTGACACAAAAATAAAATGTTTTAAAATGTTGTCATTTTGGTATTTTGCCATTTCACAGAAATGGACAGACTTTCAAGACTATGTATCAAAATACCAAACAGTGAACATTTCTGTAAGAATTCTTGAGTGCAGAACCAAAGCTAATATATTGACTAACATACCAAGATTTTACAGGATCTAGCAGAAAGTAATATATATTGTAAATGCCCAGTAAACATAGAATTGACTGATTACAGAATGTGTTTATTCTTAAGAGGACCTGGTTTGTTTTACATGAGTCCAAATTCACATAATAAAGCACAAATAATGGACTTCTCTACAATATCACATACAAAGCTATAACTAACTCACTGGTATAACCTAAGTGGAAAATCAAAATTTTCAAAAGATGTAATTTAATCTGTAGTAGATACCTAAATCTAAACACAACAAGGAAATCAAGCCTAAATTAGTGAAAAGAAAAAAAAATGCAATTCCACAGAACTTTCGAAAAACACCTTTGAACTCTATGGATAATGAAACTAAAGTACTGAGAGGTTATGTTGCTTGCCCAAGGTCACAGAACTGGTTGATGGCAGTCCACTATTCCTTTCCCTCCACAATGATGACTCACATATTTTGCATGTTGTCTTATAATTTAATGTTATTTAAAAGAGCATCTGTTTATGTTATAGCTATGCATGTACCATATTAACCCCTCTTCCAAGAGTCAGTAAAAAACGGAGGCAACAGATTCTGGAAGCATTATGCCTAGATATGAATCTCAACTCTGTTGCTTACTAGCTCTGTGGTACTGGTCAAATATAACCCTTCTAGCCTCAGTTTCCCCACTTATGGGGACAGTACCTCTCTCACAGCATTGTTGTGAGAATTAAACGGATTAAGACATAGCAAAGCATGTAAGAAAGTGCCCTAGACATAGTAAAAGCACAATAAACGTCAACTGGCAGGAGGAGAATTATTATTACTAATCTGAGAATTGGGGCAGAATCACTTATTTGTGCCATCTATACCAGCTAGCACAATACTCTATACATACTTCGTAAAAACACTAATTATGCCCAAATACTCCTTTCTCCTGCCAGGTAAACCAGAGATGACTCAACCAAGAAGCATGAAACAAAGAAGAAAGCTTCTTACTTGAAGCTCAGAAGACACTAAAAAAGTAGTTGAGCAAATACAGTTAAGGACTGCAGAGTTATACAAGAGTCAAATTGTGACACAGAGTGTAAAGGATCACCAGAGATCAGATATGAGGAGCCCTAACACCAAGAGGGAGAATGAAACAGGTGTGTCAGAGGTCCACACACAAGGAATCTAAGTTAACTGACCACAACAGGAATGGCAGTCTATAGCTTTCTGTTATGTGCAGCCTTGGTAGGGCCCACAGGAGTCCAGCCAAATTCAAAGGTGCAGAAGTTGAACTGACACACTGAGTTCAGGAACTCTTTGTTTTTGCTTTCCTTAAATAATGCTAATCTCTGCAACAAATGTCTTTGGTTCCATGATTCAGATTGTGTGTAAAGTTAAACATTAAAATACCAAAATCATTTTCTTTAGCTGTAGCACTTTTTTCCTACCGACGTCAAAGTAGTTTCTAATTTTCTTCCAGATTTATTATGGTAATAATCACTTCATTACTAGTCTTCTCTTTATTCACAAATGTTCTTCATTTATTACCATATTAACAGCTGAATTGCACTCAGCACTGGGCCAGATACCACGCAATTTAAAACTACAGCTGCTGCCCACCAAATACCAGTAGAAGAAAATCACTGACCCATTTAACCAATAAGTAGGATTGAAAGGGAGCCTAAATGGAAACACAGAGCCCTGAGGAAGCTCTTAAAATAATCTTGGCCTGAACTAAGACTGTGGCAATGGAGATACAGAAATGAAAATGTCAGCAATAATATTCAAGAGGCCTATTTAACAAAGTGTTGAGGTCTCACTGGAAGAGGGAGGACAAGAAATTGCTGAGGTTGACTCTCTGGTTTCTAGGTGGCTATGAAAGGTAATGCAAGTGCGAGAGCCAGCCTGGGAAAAAAGATAATTAAGTCAGTCTTGGATATGTTAAATATTAATTTCCTGCAGAGTACTCAGGTAGAAAGGCATTACATGTACATGTCTTGATGCTCAAAACAAAGGTTTTCAGGCTAGAGATGTAGATTTAGGAGACACCATCATGTGGTAGTGGCCCTGGATAAGATCAGCATAGGTACATATGTAAATGAAAAGGGACCAAAGACAGAACACTGGAGAACACCAATCTTTATAGGAAGGGCAAAGGAAAAGAACATGAAAAAGACATAGTGAACAAATACTTAGAGGGACAGAAGAGAAACCAGCAGAAGCCCATGGAGGAGAAAGTTGGCCAGCAGTTTCAATTATCACAGTGAAGCAACAGAAGGACTGAAATGTCCTATTTTATGTATTAATTACAGGTTGAGTATTCCTTATTCAAAATGCTTCCGACAGGACAGCTTCGGTGGCTCATGCTTATAATTCCAAGACTTTGGGAGGCCGAGGTGGGAAGATCACTTGAGTCCAGGAGTTTGAGACCAACCTGGCCAACATGGTGAAATTTCGTCTCCACAAAATACACAAAAATTAGCCGGGTGTGGTGGTACACAACTTAGTTTCAGCTACTCAGGTAGCTGAGGTGGGAGGATCACCTGATCACTGCAGGTCAAGGCTGCAGTGAGTCAAGATCATGCCACTGCACTCCAGCCTGGGCCACAGAGTGAGACTCTGTCTCAAAAAAAAAAAAAAAAAAAAAAAAAAAAAAAAAAAAGCTTGGGACCAGAAGTGTTTTGGATTTCAAAATTTTGAAATATTTGCATACACATAATATTGGGGATGGAACCTAAGTCTAAGCACAAAATTCATTTATGTTTCACATACATCTTGTAGGGCTGAGGGAAAAACAAATAAACGTGGCTTCAGACTATAAGAGGTAATGTTCATATGCTAAGATGACTTCAGGAAGAAAAAGCCCTGAAAAGAGGCTATCAGATTTAAAGGTCCTTGTTTATCCAAATACAACTGAAAATTAAAGAGTCAGATCTCATTAGATTCTACATTTTCCTTAACTATTCCAATTATAATAACTTAACTCCTCTAACTTTAAACTGTAAGTCATATCCAACTAGTCTCTAAATCCTGCCAATTCTACTTTTGAAATACCTTTTTTTCTCCTCTTGACATTCACTGCAACTCCCCTGGCATAAGTTAAACAGTAAAATAAATTAAAAGATAAAAGTCTCTGGCCCTATTTTATAGCCTCCTTTTCTACAACTTACCCACCACTCTGATCTCATCAAATGTCTCTCTAATGCTTCCAGTCTTTGCAAATATTGTTCTAACCGGAATGCCATTTCCCTTCTGTCCCCTTCAGAAACTCCTATTCATCTTTTAGGAGCTACTACAAAGTTGTTTTGTGAATTTCTCACTACTCTGAATGACTGTGTCATTCCACGTTATACAATTATCACTTGTTTCATAAATGACGCTCAATCTCTGAAATGAGAACTTCTAGCCTAGATCCATGTGTTTTGCATATTTGAGTCCTTCCAGATACCTAGCACAATGACTGACACATGGTAAACACTCAAACATTTACTAAAGAAAGCAAAGGAAGACTGAAGGGAGCATGGCAGGAAAGAATGGAACAAAGAAACTAATACAAAGGATGCTTTCAAAGTCAATCACTTAAAATATTTTAGTGAACAATAATAGAAAGGCTTATATCAAACTAATGCAAATTTCTATGCAGAAATGTTAATGACTTAGGCATGCTATTTTAATTTCCTGCTTCACAAATCACTAATCTTCAAAGCTTCTATTTTTTATTCTTTAATCTCTAAAATAGTTTCAAGTGTGTTCCACAGAACCAAGCAAAGCTCTTGGAACAAGGGCCAAGATATCAACATTTAGCAAGTTTTAAGATCATTCTTAAACACATTAAAGTTGGAGGACCACTCCTCAAATTATTTTATATATAAGTTCACTAACATAATTTTATAATATCGGAAGCCCAACAGACTTTTATAAACTATGCATGCATTCACAGAAAGTAAAAGCTATCAGCTTACTGACTCAATGTGTCTTCATGAGCTTCTCCATGTTGTCACAAACATGGAATTATGTAACTACAGCTATGCTTAATATGCTGGTAATACTAAATTCCGTAACTATACTTATATATCATTATTTTTGAGTTCATCAATCCACAGAATTTAAGGAAAATTATGAAATAACCAGCTCTAAGATATTTAGTGAAAATACACATCTGTCCTAGAGTACTTAGGCACACACCTTCCTAAAACTCTGGGCCAGCACCCTTGCAACCTTTTCCTTCAAGGATTTTTACATGATATGATCAGACTTTGAATACTGATATGTGAAACCATAAATATATGCACAACCACCAACCTGTCTTAGAAGCACCAGTCCTGAAGGAGAAATATTTACCAAAACTCAGTTTTTTAAAAGAAATTTTATTTCTTCTGTTATCCTGCCAAAATACTGTACAGATTATTTTTAAACTTTTTCACATATTTTCATGCAATTTTAAAAAGAACTTTAAACAAATTCATTCAACTCAAGTAACAACAAATTTAAATAGAATTTTCCAGCATCCAACTTATTTCAGTGGAATATTCTATTAATAGAAGATATAATCAATAGTGTACCTACATGCAAAAATATCTCAAAGTACATTTCAAAGGAGAAACCATCATATTTAGTAATGCTTTTCAGTGTGAGAGTGCATGGTGTATATACTTATATAAATTATTAGTAAAACAATCAGTGTGATAGTTTTAAGGTAACATGCTTTATATTATATATACACTCCCACCTTTTTTGTTTAGTGTATAAGGATTACAAATGTTAATATTTTCATGGCTATATTATTAAGACATGAGGTACCTAAGGACACAAAGCTTGAATATTTTAAAATCCGTCAACTAATTCAAATATTAGAATCAATTAAACAAAGGCTATTGAATTTTCAGGGACAAAGACTACTCAATGAATTCACAGCTGGCCAAAATACACAAAAGCTCAACATTTTTTTACCACTCCTATGCACATCTGAAATACTGTTAAAATAAACTACAAAGCCAATCTATAAATAAGTCACAATAACCCAAGAGGAATAACATCATAGCATAAGCAGACTGGCACTGAAACTGTTAACAAAAATATTCAGATTCTCTGTCTGAGCACATAGATTACATCTCCCCCATCCTCCATCCCAGGTCTCAAATGATTTCACTGTGCATGCCTTCTGGAACCAATGCTCTGAGATCAGAAATGTCAGTTCTCTCCTCAGTCTATTCTCTGAATGTTTCCTTGACTTTCTTGATTTCACTGAAACCTAGGTGTCCCCTATGAATATCAACATTTTTAATGGAAGCCTTAAAAAAAATTCACTACATGTTCCTCAAAGCTAAAAGGTCCAGTAATGTTTTCCACTCCTACATGCAAAACATTTGTCCTTTCCTCCTCTAACTTAAAGTTGCTCGCCTTTCATGCCCTTTCCCAAGTTAGAAACACAGATCTGTAAATGCTGAAGTGGCTTGGACCACATAGACACAGGTAACTGCTTATCAGAGGGTTAAAGACTGAGAGAGGGAACCAGGGTCTTTAGACAACCTTGTGGAAGGAAAATAGCCAGCTACCAGCTTTGGACAGTTATATGAAAGGAACTTCCATTTTGTTTGGTGCTCAATACTTAAATGTCTTTTGCTATAGTAATTGAATCTGTAGTCATAACCTATAGTTTTCCACCATATTTTGAGTAAGTTTTCTAAGCTCATAAGCATGTAAAGGTCTAAAAGATCCAATCTATCTTCACCCTCTTTGTTCCAACCCAAGGAAAACGCTACTCTAAATGCTGTTCCCTAGATTTACATATGTCTGGCTCTATTATCGACTTCCAAATTATTAATTCAAATGTCACCTCCTCAAAAAAGCTTCCCTCATTATCCTACCTAAAGCGGTCCCCTCTCCTCATTCTAGCATTTTATCTTCTTTATAGCATTTATCACATTCTGAAATTATTTGTTCATCTATTTATCTGTTCTAGGTAAAATGTAAATGCTTTGAAAGCAAAAATCCTGTTTTGTTCATGACTATCTCAAATGCCTGACAAAATTCAGTCAGTAATGTTGAAAAAATATTCTTCCACAAAATGAAACCTCATCATGGCATTGGCTAACCCCTCTCCCTGAACCACTCCACCCACCTTCATGTCCCACCTAATTCAAGTCTCAGCTTATATATCACTGCTTCAAAAAGGACTTCTCTGACCAACCTCATGTAGCCTTAATCCGAACTGCATTCATTCTGTATCACCTCACCCTACTTATTCCCATCATACTACCTTCAAAATATAAAGCATCTTATTGACCTATTTATTGACCATCAACAAGTTGATGAGATCAGGGGTCTCATCTTGTCTTTTTCATTTATATTCTTATTTGCCTAGAACAGTGTCTGGTGCTTAGTAGGTACTCAATAAATTTTTGAGTGAATAGTGATTGTAAATATGTTTACAAAAAAGAATATGCCTGCAATTAACTCTTGAGATTAAACTAAATGCAAACAATAAAAACTTGAAAATAAAGTTTAATTTGAATCACGAACTACATCATTAAAAAGACAGAGGTGAGAGAAAAAAGATTGGGAGAAGTTAAATTGTTTCACCTTAAACTGGGGAAATCAATGTATCCTTAATAGTGTTAATTCAAAAAATACAGGCTCAAATATTTGAAAAATTTAGAAATAGTTTTCAGCAGAATTAAAGTTAACCCTCTACACATCTAGAAAGAAAACAGTTTGCGTAACAGCAATGAAGCATGAGAAACATAAATGAATAAGCCAGCAGTTAAACTATTAATGAAAATGAATAAAACGGGCTGGGCGTGGTGGCTCATGCCTGTAATCCCAGTACAGTGGGAGGCTGAGGTGGGCAGATCATGAGGTAAGGAGATCAAGACCATCGTGGCCAACGTGGTGAAACCTCGTCTCTGCTAAAAATACAAAATTAGCTGGGTGTGGTGGCACGCGCCTGTAGTCCCAGCTACTCAGGAGGCTGAGGCAGAAGAATCGCTTGAACCCAGGAGGCACAGGTTGCAGTGAGCCGAGATCACACCACTGTACTCCAGCCTGGTGACAGAGTGAGACTCCGTCTCAAAAAAAAAAAAAAAAATACGGAAAAAAGAAAAAGAAAAGTGAATAAAACTCCTCCAGTAAAAGTCAAAGAAAAAAGAAGTCAGACTCTCAATATAGGAGAAAACTCCCTAAGGAAAAAATTATTTAAAAAAAAAAAAGAGGGCAATGATATAATCAACAAAGGAAAATAACAACAAAACCAGAACATAAGAGAAAAAAGTTCCATGATTTTTTGGTATTTTTCTAAATGTACCCTGCCATACAGAGGACAGAGAAGAGGTAGGACTGCATGTGAGAACATACAGGCAAACGATTAGCAGAGGATATTATTCACTGACATTTTCAATAGGTAATACAATTGTGGTTAAGTTTCACTGAATTTCTAGTTATTTTAATATTATTTAATAATATCCTCACACTAAAGCAATATTTTTTGCTTACCGTAATTTGAGTTGTACTGAAGCATACATACGTGCAGAAAAACTCACAAATCATAATTTATACAACTCACTGAATTATCTTAAGGTCAGTATACCCAGGTTACCACCACCCAAGTCAAGAAATGGAACACTACTAATACCTAGAAGCCTAATACCACTTCCCAATCCCTACCCCTTCCCTCATCCATAAAAGTAGCCACTAACCTGAGGTCTAATAACCAGTTTTGCCTGCTTTTGAATTTTGTAGTTTTTAAATTCCTAGTTTTGCCTGCTTTTGAATTTTATATAGGGAATCATACACACTAAGTATTTGTGTCTAATTTATTTTGATCAACATCGGTTTGTGTAATTTACCTTTGTTGCTGCATGGTGCCACAATTCGTGCATTTTTATTGCTGTACGCATTACTATATAGCACTGAATTAAATCTACCATAATTTGTTTACCCATTTTACTGCTGATGGCCATTTTTGTTTCCAGGTTTTGGCTAACACAAATAATGCTACTTCGAACATGACCGTGCTTGCCTTTCAGTGGGTATCTGCATGAATTCCTATCAAAGTTGCTGGATATATGTATGTATACACATACTCACAGCTTTAGTAGGTGTTGCTAATTTTCAGAAGTGATTTTCACAATTTATATTTTCCCACCAGCAGCAAAAGAGAGTTGCATTGCTCTCCACATTCTGCTAACACTTGGTATTGTCGATATTTTTAATTTTAGCCATTCTGGTGAGTGTTAATATTATCTCTTTACAGTTTGAAGGGACTGCTCAAATCTCTTTCCCATTTATTCTACTGGGTTGTCTTTTATACTGACGTAGGAGTTTACATAGTATGGATGTAAGCCATTTGTCAGATATATATATTACAAGTATCTGCTGTTACTGTTTTGTTTTTCTCTTACTGGTAACTTTTGATGACAGAAATTCTTGAACTGTCAATGATCCAGGTTATCAATCTTCCCTTTTATACCTGTGAATTGTGTGTCCTGTTTAAGAAACATTTTCCTACTTCAAGATAATGATAAAGTACTGATACTTTCTATCAGTCTGATAGAACGATGTAAGATATTCTCTTATACTGTCCTCTAGGGGCTTCATTATTTTACTTTTCACATTTAGATCTTCAATCAAATGTGCATGGTGGGAAGCACGGATCAAGTTTCATTGTTTTTCCCATTTGGATATCCACATGATAAGCAATGTTTAATGAAAAGATTGAATATTTTTAATTGATGAAAAACAAAATACATTATGAAGATATCAATCACAAACTTCTAAGAATCAAATAATGTAGCAATAAAACATTAAAAAACAATGAGAAAAATGACAAACACAACAGTCATTCAAAACTTTAATAAAATTCTCATAAACACATGATAGCTAAAGTAAAAAAAAAAAAAAAAAGAGGAGATCTGAATAAATCAATATATAGAACTGTATACCCTACAGAGGACTCACCTTCTTTGTCAGTGCTTGGGGCACATTTTAAATACTGATCTTATATGTATCACAAAAAAAAATTTAACTCTCAAAAACTGGAAACTGTACATTCCTTATTCTCTGATTAAAATAAAACTAGAAAATAACAATTGTATTTTAAACACATACATTTCATCATTTTTAAATACCCTCTTAACTTTTAGATCAATGAGGAAATTGCAGCTAGATTTTATTGAAAATCTAAAAAATAACAAAAATAGCATCTTCTATTATATGGCATTTACTCAAATCTGTAATTTAGAATCAAATTTAAAGTAATAAAAGCTTTTGCACAAAAAGAAAAATGGAAGTACTAAGTTGTTAGAAAAACCTGGAAGACAAAAAATAGGTAAAATTATTTTTTCAGTTAGCAAGCAGAAGAATAAAATTCAAAGTAAGGGCTAGTGCTTTAAAAAAACAATAAAATACGTAGATACCTCCAATCTAATTACAATCTAAAAAGAGACAACACAAGACATAACATAAATGTAATGATAAAGAGGGCTTTATCACATATGGAAGTCAAATATTATAAGAAAATTCTAGACATAAGTGTTTGCTAATAATTTTTTTAAACTGAATAAAACTGATAATTCTTAAGGAAAACACAAATTATCATATTATCCAAAACCTGAGAAGACCAGTAACTATAGAATAAACTGAAAAAGTCTTTAAATAAATACCTCTATGAAAGGCCATGGGTAAAATCTAATTGTATCATATATTACCCATTCACAATCTGTATAACCAATCAATAACAGAAATGTCACTAACACAGTCTGGGGTTCCTATTAAAAACTGGCATCCATTAATTTATTTACTCATTCAACAAACATATATCCAATGAGGACCCTGTGTATACTGACTCTGCTAAATGCTAGATACAAATATGTACAAGCCAAACATGATACCTGACCTCTAGAAGTTATAGAACACAAACAAGTAAACAGGCAATTACAACAAATTGAGATGTTATATAACAGGAGAAGGGGCACGTTTCAAAAAAAAAAAAAAAAGAGTACTTGATCCCTACTCTAGGCAATGCTGGGGAGAAGAGGGTGGAAGAGACAGCTGGTATATGTTGAATGCCTGCTCTTTGCTGTCTGTGTCAGGTGCCACACAAAGAGATTCTCATTCATTCCTGGTAAGAACTCTGGACAGGTAATTTGCCCTATGCCCAGACTGGTAAACGGACAAGTTATAAGGATTCACATTCAAATACATATATATATATATATATATATATATATGTATATAGGCTCCTGAAGCTTCTGATCTTTCCCTAATGCCATTAAAGGAGAATAAGAATAACTAATGGAAGAGCAATAAAAGAGAACACCAAACAAAGGCTGTGGCAAAGGATCAGTAGAGTCAAAAGAGAGAGACACTGATAACAGGCTTACAAGTTAATTAACGCATTTTTGGAAATCGATCACTAGAGGGCAGCATTGCAAAGACTGTGAATAACTTAAGTCACCAAAAAAAAAAACTAGGGTAAAATAAAGAACTCCAATGTGTTTAATCCATTTTTAAGTACTCTGTAGAATACTTGAAACATTATTTCATGTTTAAGACAAAATAAATACATGTTTTTCTTTCCTAACCTGAAATGTATAGAAAATATTTCCTTGGAGTTTCACAAAACAAAGACTACTGTAACATAGTAGATAAGTCCATAAATACAAAACCTTATTTTATAAACTAGCTTTGGTACAGCAGCTTCTCAGTTTGAAAATAATCATATCAACCTTTATATTTTCTTCTGTCAACATACTAATATTAATAAAATTAACCCATACAGAACTATTTTCAGATAGGCAGCCTATAAATAATTGTATCATTCAGTCAGGAACTTGACCTTTGAGAAAGTGCCTTTAAATGAAAGACAAAGACAGGTAAATAATTCTTCTAAAATAAAATCACTGCCTGCATGTTCTCATCTCCGAGTACTTCACAATCCACAGTTTTCTGGCCCCACTGAAATTGCTCTGGAAAAATTTACCAGTGGCAACTCTTTACCAAATCTGAAGGATTCCTTGCACTTTTTATGTTTCTGCACCTCTCTGTGACATCTGACACAACTGAACGTTCTTTAGTGAAACACTAATTTCTTGCATCCAGCATAACCCCCACCATTATGCTCTTTTACTCTACTGGCCCCCTCCCTGGCCACTACTGAAGTTTAAAAACTGCAAACCTTCTTAAACTTGGGGAGTTTAAAACTCAGTCCTTTTCTATCACATCCTTTTTTTCTTAAACAAATCTTCACTCCATTACATGGACCACTTGCCAAATCTCATTCTCCAGCCAACTTCTCATACCTGTGTACTAGCTATCTCTGCAGCCTCCTCTTCTACCATCCAGCCTTCTACTCTAAGATGTTGCTACAGTAAATGATCTACAAATTGCACTCAGCTGGGAACTCCCCTCTTAGAGCTCCCTCATCCACCTGCTTTTGGAATTCCTTATCATCCTTATACATCTTGCTAAATTGTTACATACTCTAAAAGTTTCCCCAATATTCTCCAGGAATCATTCCCACCCTGGTAGCTTTCATATTGGGTGGGTCACACTGGATTCCAAATATTCATTTGGTTTTATCTCCCCACTCAATGTGGTAGGGGAGGCAGAAAAGGAAACAGCCAATTACAATAAGTGCTTTAGATAATCCTGAAAGAGTATGATTACATACTAAAAAAATTAAAAATTAAATTTAAAAACCACCCACACAAACCAATTCGCAAGATGCTTTCTATGTAACATAGTTACACTCTTAATTTCCAAGTATTAATTTACCATTTAGGATCAGGATTTATACCAACACCAAGCTCAACATTTAATATAAAAAAATCACTATCCTTAATATTACAACATACTTACTATTTAAAAACTTTTATTTTGACATATACAGTAATATAAAGTCTGTTAAGATCTCAAGGAAAAGAGAAAATCATATGATTACGCATCACAAAAACCATAGCTATTTAAGCGTAAAAAATAAAATCTAAGTTCCATCACGCTATCTATGGGAAACAAAATTGAGAAAATTGACCACAATATGAATAGAAATTACCATACTTCATCTTGAAAAATTAGTATTTATTGCCAAAAACCCACAATGGTTGGTTTTGAGCACTAACGAATTTTAAAATGCAAGTGAAGTACCTTACAAAGCTCTTGTGATAAACAGTACTTTTTAGGTTTGGGCAGATGCTATACATTTTCATTCATCCTTGGAAGCACTGATGAAATAGAAGCAAAAGTACCATCATTCACAGAGGACAAAGAGCAGCTCTGATTGTGAGAAGAGTTTATGATAACTGCCCACAGCAGAGACATAATTCCTAGGACTGAATCACCAGCTGTTTCTCCACGTTAAAAGAAGACCAGCGTTTTTCCATCAAGACCCACAAATTCAGTCATTCCTTAATTTACTCCCTTTTAAGTTCTCCACGTTCACTCTAGGAAGGTCTCTCAGAAGTTTCATATACAACAAAAATATATATTTCTATCACGCTTTTTGTCTGTTTGCCGTCTCTCAAACAGTATTTCTTTTTCCTTCTTCAAAACACTCTTCTCAAAGGAGTCTTCAATGAATCTTTCTTGATTCAAAATGGACCGAAGACAAGGTGGGATAAAATGCTCTTTTCCTACAGCCCAAGCTAGAAAAAAAAAAAGAGGAGAAAATAATACAAAATTCTCTCTTAAGAGCAACATTACTTATTTTCACGGAAATAGAAAAGAAAAAAAAAAACTCTACTATTATATGGTTTCGTTTCACTTACTTTACCTTGACCAATTTTATAATGACTTATCTTTGTTTACTTCCACTTAACAAGTTGTTACAGGAGTAAGTTCCAACTGCTCTAAGTTTTCGAAAACAACTTCCTCACATACTAATGCATACTTTTTATATTATCATTTTAAAAAGACAACAGAATTATGAATTATCAGCAATACAACTGAAGACAGTGTTTCTAAAACTTCAAATAAAAGAATTTCTAAAAAACCTCTGAGACATTCCCTGACATACGGTTTGTCAAAAAAAAAAAAAAGAAAAAAAATCTGTTTGCAATTTTTTAAGCTCCAGTGGGGCTAGAGCTGTCCTGGAAGCCATTCTCTGAGCTCTTGGCCCTTAAGTTTCTGGTATTCTAGAGAAAAATCAGGAACTTAAGACTTAGGGAGCTCCAGTTAATTAACTACTTAATTAAAACATACAGCATTGTTAACATCTTCAAGCCTGAGAAGTAAATCAGAGTGTCAAATGGTTAAATAGCCAATTAACATAACTAAAGAAGAGATCAACAAGTTAGTTACAAATAAGATTAAGTATATATTCAAAATATTTAAAATTTAGTACAATTCACAGATCTAAACATTTCCCATTGGTTTCTAAGAGTTATTGGTAGCTAATACTATTATGTCAGCATCCTGTGTACCTAAATGTTCCTAATTAATCATATTACCATGAGTCTGCAGTTCCAGAACTCTGATACAACTTAGTTATGAAGATGACAGAAAAGTTGTGTGAGAACAGAAAAAGAAAAAAGAAAGACACTAATATTGTTTCTAATTCCTCTACCACCCTTGGAAAAGACCACTGCTCTATCCCAACTCACCCATCTGCCCCTTCTCTCCCCCTCCCAACCCACTCTTCCCCGAAAGAGAACTATTTTATCCCATAAAAGCATAGCAACCAAGTAAAATATGCAAGAAGAATACCTGTAAGATTTTCTTTCCATAACTTGTTCCAGGCAAGGATCCTCAGGCACTCTCTCCCATGCCATCCTCCACCACTTCTTCAACCATGAGAGATGCATCCTGAATGATGGTGGAGGGTTCAGAAGTTTATAGTAGATGTGGCATATTGAAAGCAAGGATCATATCCATCTCCTCACAAAAAGGATGGGCCTTTCAAGTAGTCCAGAATACCACTACAAACCTCTGTGATTATACTTACATGTTACTATTCTGATACTAATCAATTCCCACTCTGAACTCAAAAATACCCACCAAGATATACCTTTTGAATATATCATTCTCCTTGTTTTTTCTCTTTACCATTCATTATTTTATTTATATGCTGACTCATTCCACAAAAGATGATGGGTTGATACTATTCTTTATTAACAAACTAATATACCTAGAATTTAAAGATATCCTTACTTTAAGTAATTCTCCCCATCTATATCATGTCTCACAAAATCCATGTGCAATAAGGAAATTATCAGTCACACCCCCACCCCTACCATACTTTGGGTAAAAGGGAAGGTTCAGAGAAGTATGTGAAAATATACTTCTGTGAGCGTCCAAGAATAACAGGGGAAGGAGACAATTGCTAAGAAGTAACAGAAAAGTACATGTTATAATGAAAACTATAGGCTTGAGATTATATGTAAATTTAAATGGCTTATTTAGCTAACCACTTCTACCCTCATGTTGCTCTCCTCCCTTCCTCTCCAACGTAACTTTTAGTTTTCATTTTTTAAATGAAAATATGTTCCTTTCAAAACAACATTATGTATTTAAAAAGAATTTCTCTCTCATTCCTCCATCCTTTCCTCAAAAGGTAACCATTATTAGTGTTTCATATTCTTTCACTCTTTCTTGTACACATTTGAACATGCATATAATTTTTAACCACAAGTATCATACTGTGCATACTGCTCTCACAACTTCCTTCTTAATATATTTTGACCATCTTTTCACAAGTATATTTCAATCTCACTCATCCTTCTAAATATTTACGTAATACACCATGACATTAGGTACTGGGCTCAGTTATGTCTTTTTTCCCCTCCTCCTGTCTCCTCTGAAGACCTGGTTCCATGCCCCATGTCACTTAAACACTTGTTCATATTTTTTATCGCCATCTTTTTTATCTTTAGCTTCTAGGGTGTTTCTTGAACTTTATTTCTAAACCACAGATTCAATTTTCAGTCCTTCCTTTGATTTTTATTTTTATTTTAACAATCAGATTTTTCGTTTCTGAGAACTTCACCTATTGTTTCTTTCACAATGGCCTGATATGAGTTTTTAGCTACCTTGTCCTCTGAAATCTCTCTGAGGTTATTACATTTAAGTTATATGTATTTGTTACACCATTCCCACTTTCCAGGGGTCAGTTTTTTCCTTGGTTCACTTTCTGTTTTGCATTATTGGTTTTCTGGTGATCCTTGGTGGTCAAATTTGTGAATAGTGTTGCAGAACTATCTGACTGGCCTGGGTTTCTCCTATAGATCTACAGGTCTGTCCGTCTCTGAAGCCATCTTCCCTGAATGGGAGAGCAGATTTCAGGCTCAATGTGGGCAGAACATATCAAGCAGCATGTTTTAGAGTGTGTGCTCACAAAGCAGACTATGGGCTGGAACCCCCAAGACTGCCAACATAAAGAAGGCTTTACTTTTGGGGGCAGAGTGTTTCATGTATTATACGCATACAGAGCCATCTTTCCCTTCCTTCTTCCCATATGAGTTCTTGAAAGAGTTCTCAGGCACTTTCCAACCCCAACACATATACCAGAAGCCTTCTCCAGAATCATCATATGCAGAATAGAAGCCATGATTCTATTCTTGAGAAAAATACCCTGCTGTTGATCATTAAGTATGAATGAGAAAAGTGAGGAAGGGAAGAATCCAGGCAGTTTTGGGATTTTTTTTTTTTTTTTTTTTTTTTTTGAGACGGAGTTTTGCTCTTGTCGCCCAGGCTGGAGTGCAATGGTGTAATCTGGGTTCACTGCAACCTCCGCCTCCTGGGTTGAAGCGATTCTCCTGCCTCAGCCTCCTGAATAACTGGGATTATAGGCACCAGCCAACACACCTGGCTAATTTTTATATTTTTAGTAGAGACAGAGTTTTACCACCATTGGCCAGGCTGGTATTGAACTCCTGACCTGAGGTATCTGCCTACCTCGGCCTCCCAAAGTGCTGGGATTACAGGCGTGAGCCACCGCACCAGCCTTGTTTTTGTTTTTTGTTTGTTTAGTTTTGTTTTTGAGACAGAGTCTTGCTCTTGTCACCCAGGCTGGAGTACAATGGCAGAGTCTCGGCTCACTGTAACCTGTGCCTCCTGGGTTCAAGCGATTTTCCTGCCTCAGCCTCCCGAGTAGCTGGGATTACAGGTGCCTGCCACCACACCCAGGTAATTTTTGCTTTTTTTTTTTTTAGTAGAGACAGGGTTTCGAGACAGGATTTCACTACGTTGGCCAGGCTGGTCTTGAACTCCTGACCTCAGGTGGTCTGCCCACCTTGGCCTCCCAAAGTGGTGCGATCACAAGCGTGAGCCATCTCGCCCAGCCTAGAAGCAGTTTTTAAATTAATTACTCTGATTATCACATCACCACCTCCCCTCCTCTCCAGTTCTTTCAAACTGGTAACACAAATAGAGTTCCTTGAGGTCCACTGAACCTCAGGAGCTTTTCACTTTCAGTTGTGGTTTTCTCTGTTCTTGTTCCTCTGCCCCTCTCAGTCCATCTGCTTTCTATCATCAGGGAATTCCCCCAAGTTTGCTGCACCAAGGTCACCCTTTCTTAATACCCAATGCTGGTATAGACTTTTTTTCAGTTTTTTTTTTTTTTTCTTGTTGTTGTTTGTTTGCTTTTTTTTGTTTTTTTGGTTTTTTTTTCAATTAAATATATTTTTAGTTCTGTCAAACATGTATGAGGAAGTTTGGGTGAGTTGACCGTTTGCCTTCTTTTAACAAGTCTCCTCAATTTTTCAACACGTATTTCAGCCTGTATTTTGTCATAAACATCAAGAAGTATAAAATATCCATTCCTGTGCACAGAAGTTCTTTGCATAGTATACCATGAATAGACAGTATTCTTTTACTTTCCCCTCTTTGCTCCACTCCCAATTGCTGTAGGACAGCTTGTATTAAGTCACCTAGAATTTTATTTCCCAGCTGTCATTTCTTTCATAAGTTCCATTCATTACATCAAGAATATTTTCTCAAAAATTATATTACACTTCAAAGTACATTATTAATAATTCTTTGTATTTAACCTTAAATGTCACTGACTGGGTTTTGGTGTTTTTGTTCACAAATGTTTAATATAAATCTTCCTTTTTTTGGTCCAGAAAATTCTCCACTCCGATTCATTTCACTTTGCTTAAGTACTCCCAAATACTATATATTTTTTTTAACTATATAATTACTATAGGCTCACAGTCCTTTGGAAAGAATACATTTTGCCTTTATCCTGAAAGAACAGTTTTGTTGCACACAGAACTTTAGGGTCATAATACTGAAACTGACCCAATAGTCCCACAGATAAAGTCTTTTGAGTTTTTGTGTTTTTTTAATAAACATAGAAATTGATCCTTCTGGTCTTAAAGCTTGAAACTTATATTTGTTTTATCTGAGTTCCTTCCTAAGGAAATGACTTTCAGGCCTCCCAAAAAAAAGTATCAAATAACTGAAAATCACCAGATCACTACAACCAGACAATGAGATAGACAGCAGATTCCTCATTCATCATGATTGCTTCCTTGCCCCTCTTTAGTTCCTGTTTTCTTGCATATTGTTACATCTCTTCCCTGCTATATAAACGCCTAGTTTTAGTCCATCAGGGAGATGGATCTGAGACTGATCTTCCATCTCCTCAGCTGCAGCACGAGATTAAAGCCTTCTTCTTTGGCAATAATTATTATCTCTGATTGGCTTTCTGTGCAGTCAGCAGCAGGACCTAGATGAAAACTCATGGTGTTTGTTAACAATACTTCTATCTCAGAATTCTATAGGAATGTTTCTACTGTTCCTTAGTATCCAGGGCAGCAAGAAAGAAAGAAAAGAAAGAAAGAAAGAAAGAAAAGAAAGAAAAGAGAAGAAAGAAAGAAAGAAAGAAAGAAAGAAAGAAAGAAAGAAAGAAAGAAAGAAAGAAAGAAAGAAAGAAAGAAAGAAAGAAAGAAAGAAAGAAAGAAAGAAAGAAAGAAAGAAAGAAAGAAAGAAAGAAAGAAAGAAAGAAAGAAAGAAAGAAAGAAAGAAAGAAAGAAAGAAAGAAAGAAAGAAAGAAAGAAAGAAAGAAAGAAAGAAAGAAAAGAAAAGAAAGAAAGAAAATCAAATGCCAATCAGATTCTTTGTTAGGGTATGCCTGCTGCTTTCTCTATCCGGGAACTTCATTTTCTTTTGATACTTGAAATTTTGAAGTTTTATAAATATTTGATTTTACCAAAAATTTGATTTCATAGGTTTTATGTTAAAGCTTTTTTCAGCTCAGAACAAATTTATTCTACCATTTTATTATCTACTGCTTCTGCTACATGCACTGTATTTTTTATTTCTGGAATTCCTATTTCACACATACTGATATCCCAGATCTATTATACAGGTCTCAAACTTTCCTCTCATAATGTTCAACTCTTTGGGCTGTACTTTCTGAGAAATTTCTATTTGTCAATATTGCCACCTCCATTTCAAACAAATTTACTGTAAAATATTTTAGATATACACAGGAGTACAAGATATTATTTAATGAACACCTTTATGTCCACTACCCAGCTTAAGGAAAAAAAAAAATCTGGATAACAGAAATACCTTTCTTTTTCACTCCCAGGAATAGGTGTTTGGTGTTTATCATTTCCATGGATTTCTTTTTTGTTTGTTTTTTGAAACGGAGTCTCGCTTTGTCGCCCAGGCTGGAGTGCAATGGCACAATCTCAGCTCACTGCAACCTCCCAGGTTCAAGCAATTCTCCTGCCTCAGCCTCCCAAGTAGCTGGGATTACACGCGCATGCCACCACGCCCGGCTAATTTTTTGTTGTGTTGTTTTTTTTTTTCAGTAGAGACGGGGTTTCACCATGCTAGCCAGGCTGGTCTCCAACTCCTGACCTTGTGATCCGCCCACCTCGGCCTCCCAAAGTGCTAGGATTATAGGCATGAGCCACCACGTCCAGCCCATTTCCATGGATTTCTTTATGTTTTTATATATGTATATACTCATAAAACTATATATACCATTGCTTTGCATTTTTAAGCTTCATATGAGTATCATTATATACTCTTCTGTAATTTGTTTTCTATACTCTGTATTTGTAAGGGTATTCATTTAATATGGGCATTGTAATTCACTGATTTATTATGATTTCTAGTTCAAGATCCTTAGATAGATATACCAGTTTATTTACCCACTTTCGATTTGTTAGAGCTTAAGATGGCTTCAAGCTTTTCACTCTCACACACAATATTGCTATGAATATCCCTATCCTTGTTCTCTTTGTTTCTTTAAGGTAGTGTTTTTCAAACTGCAGTTTGTAACCTGCCAATAATATCACATTAGTGAGCCAGGATCACAAACAGCTTAAAAAGAAATAAAAAATTTAACAAAGGAGAATGCTGGGAATAAAGGGCGAAAAGGAAGATGAACAAAGTGATGAGGTACAAAGACAGATCAAAGTGTACCGCCTGTAGAAGAATAAATTTTGTTTCCTGAAAATTTGATCTCAGTTATATCATGGTCAAAACAGATCAATAAACAATGCTAAGGTACATATGTATGCATGGGTAGAATTCTTGGGTTACTGGAGAAATGCACACTGAAACTTACTAGACATTACTAAATTACTCTCAAAAGCAGTTGTTTATACTTCTGCCAGCTGTCTAAGAGTTTCCATTGTTCCACATACTCACCAACACAGTACAGTCAGACTTATCAAACTGATGTTGTCTGAAAAATCTATTTCAAAATCCTTGTTTCTGAATGATTCTGCCAGTTACAGGATGACATTTGTTTTTCTTAGCATTTGAAGACCTAGCTCTATGATCTCTACCATTCATTGTTATAGTTTAGAAGTCTGCTGCCAGTCTAATTTCTATAGCTTTGTAGATGATCTGTTTCTGGCTGCTAAGAAAGGTTTTCTTAGTTTTCAGTATTATCCAGTTATTTTCCTTCCTCCGCATTAATCATACTTCTTCAGTCTAATGATTCACATCCTTTAACTTTGGGAACTTCTCATTCTTTCTTTGGACACCAACTGTCAGTCTCTTCATTATCCTTTTCTGAAATTCCAATTTCATATACATTAAATGTTTATTCTTCTGACTCTAAACATCTCCTTCATGTTTCCATATCTGGGTTTTCTTCAAATCTGTCTTCAAGTTCATTAATTCTCTGTTCAGCTGAGTTCAATCTACTTAACCCATTTAATATTTTTCAAGGTCATTATTATATCTTTAATTTCTACAAGTGCTATTAGATTCTTTTTCAGATCTACCTGGTATTTCTTAACAGTATTTTGCTCCCTGCTCATGTTTTTAATTCCCCCCTCCCTTTTAATCCTTTTGAAACATTTTGTTCATTTGTATTCCATTGTCTTATCTAATAATTTCAATATCTGACATCCACAGAGGTCTAATTCTGCTATGTGTCTTTCCTCCTCAGTATTGCTCATGATTGCTGAGTTTCTCTTATTTTTGTAATATGAAAGCACTTCATTTAGACTCTTATCAATGGACATACCTGAAGGAGCATCCCTCTGAAGATAATTCACTTTTCTATCAGGTCTTTGTAGCACTGCCAACATTTATTTGACTGCTTCTAAATAATTTTCTGTCTGCAGTTTCCTAAACTACACAGGTAGTATAGATTACAATCCCATCCCCTCATGAAGGCAGGCTAATGGTCACAAGTTTTTAGTGGGAACTTTTCGGTCCCACACCAAAAGCCCAAGAGAAGAAAACTTCTCTGATGTCTTTCTCATGGAAAGGAAATTTAATTTTCTAGGCTCCCTTTCACTGAAGCCTTATCGTGAAGAATCCTGGCTTTACGCAGGTGTGAAAGATAGACAGACAGATGACACAGGTTTTCGCCCATGGATCCTGGTTCATAACACTCACAGTCCTTGTTATATACATTGGCCTTCAGAAGTAGGCCTCAGAAGGTAATGTCTCTGACCTTCTCTTCCCTCCTTTCACCTGATCCTTCTTCTCCCCAAGACAGCAATTTTTCCCTACCTTTCCATCTTGAAGCTGCCCATAAAGAAATTCTCTGATCTACACTGTCTGATTGCAGGTAATAAGACACCCATTCAGAAGAGGTTCTCCCATACCCTGGAGAAATTAATAGTGCACAGAGAGGCTAGAATAATTTGAACCAGTCTTTCTAGGTTTTCCCACTCAGTCTATTAGTATTAGCTCATAACCTTTTTGTCCAATCACATTTCTACACAGTTGTCCATATCTCTTCAATCATGCCTATCCAATGAAGTCTCCATAAAAGTAGCAATAGGACAGGCTTCTGAGAGCTCCCAGACAGCTCAACACATAAAGGTTCCTGTAGGGTGGCACACTCAGAGAAGGCAAAGAAGCTCTACACCCCTTCCTATACCTTGCCCCATCCATCTCTTCAGCTATATCCTTTGTAATATCCTTTATAATAAACTGGTAAATGTGTATCCCTGTGTTCTGTAAGTCACTTCAGCAACTTAACTGAAACCAAGGAAGGAGTGTGAGACCCCTGATTTATAGCTGGTCAGTCAGAAGCACAGGTAAAACAACCCGGGGGAGCCAGGAGCGGTGGCTCTCACCTGTAATCCGAGCACTTTGGAAGGCCAAGGTGGGAGGACTGTGAGCCCAAGAGTTTGAGACCAGCTGGGGCAACATGGTAAGACCCCAAAAATCTCTACAAAATAATTTTTAAATTAGCCAGGCGTGGTGATGAGAACCTACAGTCCCAGCTACTTGGGAGACTGAAGCAGGAGGCTCACACGAGCCCAGAAGGTCGAGGCTGTGGTGAGCTGTGTTCACACCACTGTACTTCAGCCTGGGTGACAGAGCAAGATCCTGTCTCAAAACAAAACAAAACAAAACAAAACAACAAAAAAAAAACACCACAACCTGGGCTTGCAACTGGTATCAGAAGTAGTGGGCGGTTTTATGGGACTGAGCCCTCAACTTGTGGGATTTGATGCCATCTTCAGGTAGATAGTGTGAGAACTGAATTGAAGGAGCCGCGCGCAGTGGCTCACACATATAATCCCAACACTTTGGGAGGCCGAGGAGGGCAGATCACTTGAGGTCAGTTGTTCAACACCAGCCTGGCCAACACGGTGAAACCCCATTTCTACTAAAAATACAAAAATTAACCGGGCATGATGGCATGCATCTGTATTGCCAGCTACTGAAGTTGAGGCAGAATAGCTTAAACCCAGGAGGCAGAGGTTGCAGGTTGCAGTGAGCTGAGATCGCACCACTGCACTCTAGCCTGGGCGACAGAGTGAGACTCTGTCTCAAAAAGAAGAAAAGAATTGAATTGGAGGACACCAGCTGGTGTCTGTAGAACTGACTGCTCACCTGCTGGCGGGAAAAAATCCCACATATTTTGAGGTCACAGAAGTCTTCTGTGTTAATTGTTGAGTATAAGCATAGGAAAATGTACTTTGAGTATGTTTTTTCCACTGCAGGGTTCTCAACTCTAACTCTTCATCTAATGAAGACCCAAAGATCTCTCTCCTCAAATCCATGTGACCTTTAACTGCAAGCCTCTAGGTCAACAAACATTGTGAGAGCAGCTATGGAATCAACTTAGTACTCTGGATTCTACAACCTTCTCTATTTTTTGACTTCTTGGCAATCATATATTTTATTGTCAAGAATTTTTTGTTCATTGTTCCTTTCTCAATACTGTATCTTCCCAATACTAAAAATGTTCAGTTTCTTACTTTCTATATAAACTATTATCTCTGAGCTATTTGCTTTGCTTGTTTTAGTACCAGTCCTTTCTTCTACACTGTTAACTTTTCCTCTAATATCCAGTGTTTCTTCATTGTCTTTGTCTTTTTAAACCCGGATTGTTCTGTACTGATAGCTGGTGAAGTCACTGCTTTATTTCCCTCAAGTCTCCTCCATCTCCATCAACCCCATAATGGAAGGCGATTGGATTCTGTGAGCAGACTTTGCCCTTAGTGTGGTAAAGAAGAGAGAGGAACAGACAGATTTTTCTTCAAGATTCATCAATTCTGGAGTCTTCTAATTACCTTGATACTGCTCACAGAGCCATTTCTCTGCCCTAGCCCTATCATCTCTAAGCTAGGTGAATTTGTAAGCAAGTCTACTTTTCTACTCAGAAACCAGATACTTTCCCCTATGTGTGGTACAAGCTGTTCAATACTAATAGTTTTCAGTAATCTAATCTTGTCAGCCTTACATCTTTCTAGAAAGCCTGAAAATTTTCTGTTTTATTGATTTCATCTCTTCCTGTTTTCCAGAGCTGTTATAGAAGTATTTCTTACTCCTGTATTTCTTTCCCACTGCAATCTGGACTCATATTGCTATCGTATTTGCCTTATTTTTAAAAAATTCTTAGTATTTATCATATCATAGAAATTATATCCTCAAAACGAAAAATTTCCCCTCCAAAATAGCAAGGACAGAAAATTGATGGAGCACTTCCTTTGAGGTACCTCAAACATTTACTATCACATATCCAGAATTTCATGTCTATCAAGCAAAAAGAAAAACCAAAAAACTCTCCAACAATTTAATTCATACTTCTGGTTCATCTCCTACTTAAAGCACAAGGAACTTCAAGATACAAGTTCCTCTATCATGCACAATTTATTTTGTTTTAAATATTCTCTTTTAAAAAAGTAATTAGCTACATTATGAAAATTTGCAATCTACACAGTTTTATAGATGAGGTAAATTAAACATGTTTGGATGAGCAACAAATTTAGTGACAAATCAGGAAACTCAAGACTACGAATCTGAAACCTGAGAACTATGCCAATTCTACCAACTGTTTTTCTTCTTCACTGAAGTCTAAATGGCACTCAAACCAAAAGAACAAAGTATACTCTTTCAGACTTAACTTTCTAGTAAAAGAAAATGTTTTATACTTCTCTCTGCTATTAGATGGCAAATTCCATAAAGAAAATAAACTCCAGAATAGCATGCCCACTACAATCATGTGCCACGCAACAATATTTCAATTAACAACAGGCCATATATGCAACAATGGTCCCTGAACATCATAACGAAGCCGAAAAATTCCTATTGCCTAGCAACACTGTAGCTGTCATAATGTCACAGCACAATCACCTAACTTTTTAATTACAACTTTAGTGTAGCCTAAGTGCAGTGGTTATAAAGTCATATAGTAAAGTCCCAGGACTTCACATTCACTCACCACTCACTCACTCATTCAAAGCAGCTTTCAGTCCTGCAAGCTAACTGCCCTAAACAAATATACCATATTTGGGTGGGAGGCGGGTGAGGGATAAAAGATTACACATTGGGTACAGTGTACACTGCTCAGGTAATGGGTGCATCAAAAACTCAGAAATCACCACTAAAGAATTTATTCTTGTAACCAAACACTACCTCTTCCCCCAAAACTTCTTGAAATATAATTTTAAAAAGAACAGATTAAGCTAAAAAAATTATACCATTTTTTTCTTTTATACTATATTTTTACTGTACTTTTTCTATGTTTAGATACACCAATACTATTGTGTTACAACTGCTTACAGTATTCAGTACAGTAACATGCTGTATACGTTTGTAGCCTGGGATTAACAGGCTATGCTATATATAACCATATAGCCTAGGTGAGTGATAGGTAGCTATACCATCTCAGTCTGTAGTAAATACAACACTCCATCATGTTCGCACAATGACTAAATCACCTAACTACACATTTCTCAGAATATATCTCTGTTGTTAGCAACACATGACTGTACTTAATTTGCTATCCTCACAACTACCCTATTGAAAGGTTCCCCAGACACCCTCCTAAAGCCTACCTTCTTTCTGGAGTCACTGAAATAAAAAAGCATTGTGCCACAATTTCCATCTGGATACTCTAAAGAATACATTTATGTCACTCTACAAATCAAATTATTCCTGTTTTAATGGTCATACTTAATAATAAAAAACAGATGGCAAATACAAGCCCTAAGCTCAGTATTTAAAATGAAACAAAAGATAATTGTATCAATATTGCTTATATACGCCAACCTATGAAATACACTGGCTACACAGGTTTCCCAATTTACACCCTTTTAATGTTTTTACCAGGATGTTTTATAGTTAAAAAACTAAATATCAAAAAATAAAGTAAAATAAAAATTTAAAAACTAAACATCTATCACCAATTTTCCCTGCTTTATTTATATGCAGGCCTGAACAGTACGAATATAATGAACATTTGTAAACTGAAGAAGCAAGGTATTTAAAGGAATACCACAATCAATCCTTTTGTAAATTAACAACCCCAAATAAGTCTTCATTTTACAAAGGATTTATTTAAAAGTGGAGTTTGTTAAGATTAAAGAAAAAAATTAAACGTAAGATTTAAAACAAGATGTGCCCTTGGTAACATCATTCCTTTCAGTACTCCAGGAAAGTTTTGTTTTTGTTTACCATTTTGGTATGGCAGGTTCACTAATTTCACAATTTTCCAAGATACCAGTTTACTTCAAATATAATCAAGTACTCCTAAAAGTTTTCCATGGAATGAATTAATACAACCTTCATGGTCTCTAGGATGGTCAACCATAATGTATGTGAAATTCTTTGCTTCTTAAGAATCATTTAGTTTCAATATAAAAAAAAATTTTAAATGCTGAAAATTTAAAGTACTTAATATTTCCACCCTCACCAATCTTTAACTAGAAATGGTACTTTAAAAGAGTAGTACTTTTTTTTTTTTTTTTTTTTTTGATTCAGAGTCTCGCTCTGTCACCCAGGCTGGAGTGCAGTGGCTGGATCTCAGCTCACTGCAAGCTCCGCCTCCCAGTACTTTTATGTGTAGCTTCACAAACTCCCTGGTAAAAACACATACATACCTTAATACTCCAGTTTGAGAAGCAAGTTCATAGAACATGCTGATAAAATTTGTAAAATACAGTTTATGTTCAATAAAATTTGTAAAATATAGTTTATGTTCAATATGGCCCATCCTACCAACTTAAAAAATGGTGAGTGGTTAAAAAAATCTAAGAAAGCAATTTTTTAAAAATTTTCAACAGATCTTAAGTGCAAATTTGGAAACAAGTAGAATTACAAGAAAATGTGAATGAATGAATGGCTACTGGTTTTTTTAATGGCATAAATTTATATTCATTACACATATAGTTGCTGAGACAAAGGCTTCTCCTTCACAACATTCAGTGATTATTGGCAAAGTTATTATATACAACAACTGTACCTTTTCTAATAGTTGTCTGTTAAATTAAAAACGTCGTGGCATTATGAATTATAAACCACAAAAACTACATAATGCACAGCATAAAATACCACATCTTCCCAAAGATCAAATATAATTAGTAGTAAACACATAACACATAAACACACCAGCAATGCTTTCAGGAAACAAAAGGCAGTATTAACAAAGGTTAAGAGAATAGAAGGTCTGGGTTCAAATCCCAACTTTGCCACTCAACAGCAGTATAAAATTGGGCAAGTTCTCTAACTTCTCTGCGCCTCAGTTTCCTGATTTGTAAAAAGAAATAATAATTGTACTCACTTCATGGGGTTATTGTAGTCATCAAATAAGTCAATATTTGTAAAGCATTTACAACTATACCTGGCACACAAGAGTTTTATTTGTCTAATAAATGGAAAGAATCTTCTTTTTTTGAGACAGAGTCTCGCTCTGTGGCCCAGGCTGGAGTGCAATGGCATGATCTTGGCTCACTACAAGCTCCGCCTCCCGGGTTCAAGCAATTCTCTTGCCTCAGCCTCCTGAGTAGCTGGGACTACAAGCACCCACCACCACACCTGGCTAATTTTTATATTTTTAGTAGAGATGGGGTTTCACCATGTTGGCCAGGCTGGTCTCAAACTCCTGACGTGAAGTGATCCACTGCCTCAGCTCCAAAGTGCTGGGATTACAGGCATGAGCTACTGTGCCCGGTTTCTGTTTGTTTGTTTTTTAATCGAGACAGTTATCTTGCCCCTGTACCCTCACAGCTCACTACTGCCTCCCGTTTCTGGCCTCAATCCGCCTACCTCAACCTCCTGAGTAGCCGAGACTACAGGCTCCCACCACCACGCTGGGCTAATTTTCTTGGGGTTTTTTTGTGTAAAGACCACGTTGCACAGGCTGGTGTGGAAATTCTGGGCTCAAACCATCCACCGGCCTCAGCCTCCTTCCAAGGTACTGGAGTTACAGGCATGAGCCACTGCAACCAGCAAGGAACAATGTCTTAATTCCAAGGGAATGTTTCCCTTTATCACTAACCTTCATCAATCCTTAGCTCCATGGTTACTAACTCACAACACACACATACACACACACACACACACACACACAGAGTTGGCTTCACATAGATTAGCGACATCACTGATTTAAATTCAAGAACAAAATATCCATTCTTTGAGCTGGGTAAATGCATAGTCTTCAATCAAAAACTATGCATCCCTTATTAAGACCACCAAATAAAAATTTACAGGTCCACCAATACAAAATATTTGGTATCTGTTTATAATTGCATGAAAGAAGCCTTTATTAATTATGGAATAGGACATTGGTATCCATTTATAATTGCATGAAAGAAGCCTTTATTAATTACTGAATAGGACACTGTAAAAATATTTTTGTAATTGCAGAATTTTTATAGAAACTTATAATGCATTAAATTCCCATAATTACATGTATTTTGGCCAAATTAATGATGCCAAAACTAGCAAATTCTACAAAATTGCAATCATGTTTTCATCATGTATGATTTGTCCATATTTTGGAAGAGTGCATAACAATACAAAGAACGCTCCTATACATCTCAAGCTACCTTTCAATATAACAAGGTATATAATACCCCGGAAAATAAAAGTTACATTTTGGCCATTAAAAAACCATGTTATGCCACATCTGAAATGCTTAATTATTTCAAGCTCCACCTAAGCTACGACAAAGTCCCAAGGAGGAAAAAAAGAGACCGGTTTAAAAACGGGTTTTTTTTTAAAACTATATTTAAAATTGTAACGTTACAACAAAACGCTGGATTAGTAAATTAAAAACTAATTCCATAATTGCTGCAAATAATCAAGCTGAATAATCAACATGGCCTGGGAAACATGGCAAAACCCCATCTCTACAAAAAAATACAAGAAAAGTGGCCAGGCGTGGTGGTGCCCACTAGCGGTCCCAGCTACTCGGGAGGCTGAGGTGGGAGAATCGCTTGAGGCTGGGAGGCAGAGGTGGCAGTCAGCCGAGATTGCGCCAGGGCACTCTAGCGTGGATGACAGAGCGGAGAAAAATAAGGTAATCAACATATATTTACTAAGTGGATACCAACAGCCCACGACTGTGCTAAATATACAGATTCCTCTTAAATGAAAAGCTGAAGTCTAAAGTAAAAGGCAAAGTTAACTTAGTAAGGCATGAAGATTACAGTAAACCTCCCTCCCACCCAAAATTGATTTTCTGTGAGATTAATGTAACGCCTCTCTTCAGAAAATTTTCTTTGTACTTATTAAGAGAAACCACAGGAAAACACCCAGAAGTGCTTGTTAACAGTGCAGACTCCTGGGTCCTAATTAATACCTACTGAACCAGAATACGCAGGAATCTGTATGTTTCATAAACATTGAAGTTCAAATACATTAAGCAAAAATGTACTGAGAACCCAACAGATTCCAGGCATTGTGCTAGGAATGGGAGACTACTAAAATGTTAGTTTCAGTCAATCTCACTTGGGAAGACAAATAAAGGCTATTTAACCCCATATACAATTCAAAAAGGCAGAAACCGTGTCTTATTAATTATTGAATCACTGCTATCTTTTTTTTTTTTTTTTTTTGAGACGGAGTCTCACTCTGTTGCCCAGGATGGAGTGCAGTGGCACCATCTCAGTTCACTGCAAGGTCTACCTCCCAGGTTCACGCCATTCTCCTTCCTCAGCCTCCTGAGTAGCTGGCACTACAGGTGCCCGCCACCACGCCCGGCTAATTTTTTGTATTTTTAGTACAGACGGGGTTTCACCGTGTTTGCCAGGATGGTCTCGATCTCCTGACCTCGTGATCTGCCCTTCTCGGCCTCCCAAAGTGCTGGGATTACGGGCGTGAGCCACCGCGCCCGGCCGCTGTCTGCTATCTTAATGGTATATTTCAAACATGGGCTCGTGTTTAACAATTTTGTTTATCTATACTACTTTACCCCTCCATTTCCCTGCATAATTTTGGGAACTGACAGGAAAGAAATGTAAAGGTTTGAATAAGCTTTCTTCATATTATGCTGATGAAACATAAACATTACTATTCAAATCAGCCATTCTGAAAAATTCAGAGCAAAAAATTTTCCACAAACTCAGAAGTCATGCCCCAGTGTAAAATATCCATAAACACTTGAAAATAACTCAACAAATGGCAATCTGTCCTATGATAATACTCTAATATGTGGGCTCTGATATTTTGCATATCGTTTAGTCACTTACAGGAATTTTACATTAGAGGTTAATAATTATCCTCACTATAAAAATGGAAGAGTTGAGAATACAATGTTTGCACAAGACCACATACTGATATAAAAGTTAGGTATCTTTACCTTCTTGTTAATGTCTAATTAGTAGGCTACTTTCCCTGAAAATAAGTGCTCCTAAACAGTAAAATTACTATCATATTAATTAATACATGAATAAATCTCACTGAACAACAAAATGCATTACATTAAAGTCAAGGCAAGAATTTCTGCTAAGAGCACTATTGTTTAACACTGTACTGGTGACCTTAGCTAATGCAAAAGAAAAGAAAAAGAAATAGGAAGTACAAAGCTAAAAAAATATTTCCAGAAGCTTTTATCATCTACTTATAAAGTCCAAGAGTATACCTTAAAAGACTGATGAATAACAGAGTTCAAGACCCGTATTTAAAAATCAACACTTACCTATACCTGAGTAATAACCAATTAGAAAATTATATGGTAAAAATGATCATATTCATAATGTTTTTACAATCGATTAAACCTCCAACAATAAGCTTAACCACAACTGGTAAGACCAAGAAGAAAAAAATCATTAAAAAATCTAAGCACATAAAAATGTAAAATTATGTATAAAATGTATACATACACATCATTAAGACAATAGGTAAAATGGAAAAACATCTGCAATACATATGACTAAAGGTAATTTTCTTAATGTACAATGAACTCTTAGGAGTTCACTAAGAAAAAACAATTTTTTTTTTTTTTTTTTTTTTTGAGACGGAGTCTCGCTCTGTCGCCCGGGCTGGAGTGCAGTGGCGCGATCTCGGCTCACTGCAAGCTCCGCCTCCCGGGTTCACGCCATTCTCCTGCCTCAGCCTCCCGAGTAGCTGGGACTACAGGCGCCCGCCGCCTCGCCCGGCTAATTTTTTGCATTTTTAGTAGAGACGGGGTTTCACCGTGTTAGCCAGGATGGTCTCGATCTCCTGACCTCGTGATCCGCCCGCCTCAGCCTCCCAAAGTGCTGGGATTACAGGCGTGAGCCACCGCGCCCGGCCAAAACAATTTTTTTTTTAATGAGCAAATGACGTGAGGAAACAATTCATTAAATGAATATGCAACCCACTTAGAATAGTGCCTAGCCTATGGTAAGTTCTCAATAAATGTTAGTTGTTTATAATAAACAGCTGATGAATATTAAAATAGGTTTAATCTCACTCATGATTTTAAAAATAGCAAAACATTCAGACTGGCAAAAATAATGCAGTTGATATAATCCAGTGTTGGTGCTGAGAAATCTGCATTTGCATACACTAAAAGTGGGAATATAATGTTGGTTCAACATTTTTAAAGTGGAAACTAAAAACGTCTGTCAATTTGAAATTGCATACCCTAGCAATTCCATGGCTGGAAATTATTCTTACAGACATAAACACAAGACTACAAAAATAAATCTGTAAGAACATACTGTGTAATATTAGTTACACTAGCAAAATGAAAATTATTATAATCAAAATGCCTATGAATGGGGGTGATTAATAAAACCACAGTACTTCCAGGACGATGAAGCCTTTAAAAACAGGTGAGGTAGATCAATAGAATTTCTTATGAAAAGATTTCCATAATACATTACAAAGTGGAAAAAAAAAAAAGATACGGAAGAGTGAAGAATATCAGAGCATCATTCTGTGTGATAAAAGAAAAGGAAAGGTAAATTCTACATACACATTTATATAAATAGAAAGGTCTTCTGGAATATAGCAGTAAATCAAGAATACAATGCTTGATTGAATAAGGCCATGAAGCACACACACATCCATACATGAATACTAATGGTGGTTATGGATTTGGGGTGTGAGCTTGAAAGAAAGACTTATATTTCATTTTATGCTCTTCTGTATTGTTTAATTCCTTCTCCATGTGCACGTATCACGTTAATTTTTTGGGAAAGGTACATCCTTGCATAAGAACACTCAACACTGTGAAGGTATCAGCCCTTTCAAAACGCGACAGGATGTTTTAATAGAATATGAATAAAATGCTGTGAATACTCTATCAATAGAATAGAATCTACAATCAGTCTGGAAAAGTGTATTAAAACAGCCATGACAAATCTGAAACAGACGGATGAGAGGGGATTTTTCCAAAATTATCAAAATATATAAACAAACTATAGTAACTGTAACAATGGCATACTGACACAAGAGTTAATAAACAGATCGTAAGGGGAATAATGAAATAAAGAATCTAGAAAAAGATTTCTACATACATGAAAGTGTTAATACATGACTAAGACAAAATGGTTAATCAGTGAGGATAACTAGGTATCTGGGGGGAAAAGAACTAAGATAACCTACCTCCTGCCACACAAAAAGTAATTCCATATAGAAAATAAATCGAAAGTTTAAAAAAATAAAATAAAAAACTTTTGAAGAAACTTAAACTATACTTTCTTTTTGTAAATATTAGAATGAAGAGAGTCTTAATTTAGTAAAAAGACAGCTTTTTAAAACAGGTGACTAAAAATTGAAAATTGTGCTAATAACAAGATAGCATAAATGATTAGAGCAATAATTATTATAAAAGCTAGCACTTACTAAAGATTAAAGAGTTGTATGCTGTTTGTAATTAATAATATATTTAATCCTCACAATCTCTTGAGGTGTAACACCACTAATCCCACTTTACCAATGAAGAAACTGAGGGGTACAAAGATTAGGCACATTCCCAAAGAAGTGGCAGAGCTAGAATTTAGCCTTTCTGGTGCAAGTCTGTATTCTCAATCACTACAGTGGTTCCATAGCCAACTTATATAGTGTTTAACAACAAACTTAAAAATACTGTTAACATTTACAAAGCTAAAACACAAAAACAGGCAGTCCAATAGAAAAAAATGGGCAAACGTTATGAACAGGTAATTGACCCAAAAAATTCAAATGGCTAAGAAACAAAAAATGTTAAGAAACGCAAATACAAATGCAAGGCGTTACTAGTTTTTACCCCCTACTGGCAAATATTTCAGGGATTACTTGTACCTTTTGTTGGCAAAGTTATGAGAAAACACGTACTCATATAATACTGATGTGGGTATAAACCTTTTAGGCCATTTTGAAGGGTCATTTGCAAGTTTTACTTAAGTGTTAAATATGCACTGCCTCAGACCCAACAACCTCATTTTTAAGAATCTGTCTCACAAAAAATCCTTACACATATACACAAGGATAACAAACATATTAACTGCAATCTTGCTTGCAATTTTAGAAAAAAACAAATAGTTCATTAAAATAATTGATAGTAAATAAATTTAAGTAAGTTATAGTAAAACATACGCAGCCATTTAAAAAATAATGAGATCATCAAAATATAGTTTTAAGTGAGAAAAAGTAAGCCTCAAAGCACCATGTACAATAATAAATTTTTACACTAAAAGCTAACAAAATACTATATATAAGTACATGTATCAATAGTATATTTGTAAAAGCCTAACACACAACATGACTAAGAGCACAGACCCAAATGCCAGACTGTCTGGGTTAACCATGCAATTAGTTAACCTCTCTGGGCCTCAATTCCCATATTATTACTTACTTCATAGGGTTTTTGCCTCTTCATATAAACACTCTTCTATTTGTTAATCCTTAGAACAATGTCTGACACAATGTTGCATTAAATAAACTAAAAATGCATAAAGGTGTGGAAAGAAAATCACCTAATTTTTAACAGTATTTATTGTTTAGGGAATGAGAAGCTATCTTTTTATTTATTTTTTTTTGAGACGGAGTCTGGGTCTGTTGCCCAGGCTGGAGTGCAGTGGCGCGATCTCCGCTCACTGCAAGCTCCGCCCACAGGTTCACGCCATTCTCCTGCCTCAGCCTCCCAAGTAGCTGGGACTACAGGTGCCCACCACCACGCCTGGCTAATTTTTTGTATTTTAAGTAGAGACAGGGTTTCACCATGTTAGCCAGGATGGTCTCGATCTCCTGATCTCGTGATCCGCCCACCTCAGTCTCTCAAAGTGCTGGGATTACAGGCATGAGCTATCGAGCCCAGCCAAGCTATCATTTTTTAACTGTATGTTTTCATACCTTTTTAATGCTTTATAATGATTATGATCTGATGTATTTCTTTGTTTTATAAAAATACAACAAAATATAAATACAGTTACAATGTACAGCAGTGATCACCTCTACTGCTTTCCAGTACTGTTATGTCATCACACAACATAAATCAATGTCCAGAATAAAAATTAGATTTATCATTTTAATATATCTTTTTAAAGTATTTGTAATTAATACAACCAACAGTTAAAGGAAAGTTACTTGTTATTTACTTTTAACTAATTAGATCCATCTTAAGAAATAATTACTGAGTCTCAAGTTGCTAACATTAATTTATAGATACAATTCAGATGTCAGCATATTTAAGCAACTTTTCATTGTCAAAGTAAGCTTCCAAGCCATATGCACACTGAGATACTACATACTGCACTTACTTTTAAATAAAAAGTACTTCATATAGCATGTCAGAAATAAAACCAGAGAAATCTAGAGAGATCTGTCTCACAGAGAGAGAAAGATATGCATGAAATATTTAAGAGAATGTTACAACCCTATTTTGGAAAAAGACATGTTTTATAAAACATTAAAGAGTCATATCTATCCAGTCATAGCATTCCATGAACATAGTTAAGCTGTCTTTAAAATCCCAGGCTAGAGCTGTTAGCAAGTTATATATAGCCAAAACTAAATTAGGAGTGTTAACTTCACTATGTCTGGTGAACTAAAAAGCAAATCATGGATAACCTGATATCTAAATTTGAGTATGTGGAAGAAAATAAGAAAAAGATATATCTATGCCTATCTTTCGTCCTAAAAGTTGGCTGTTTTTCATCTATTTAATTTGCCCCCCAAAAGTATACAAAGAATCCTGGTAATGACCATTTGAATTACTAAATGGAAAGATCATAAAATTCTTCATTCAGCTGATTAACTACTGATAATTCCAAAGAGTCTGACCACAAGTCCTGTGGAGGGAGGGAGGGTAGAAAGGTGAGCCATTTCCTTAAAAGCTTTTTTTGATTAAAAATAAAATTCTGGCTTACACCTGTAATCCCAGCACTTTGGGAGGCCAAGGTAGGCAGATCACCTGAGGTCAGGAGTTCGAGACCAGCCTGGCCAACACTGCAAAACTCTGTCTCCACTAAAACTACAAAAATTAGCTGGGCATGGTGGTATTTGCCTGTAGTCCTAGCTACTCAGTGGGGCTAAGTCAAGAGAATTGCTGGAACCCGGGAGGCAGAGGTTGCAGTTAGCCGAAATCACGCCATTGCACTCCAGCCTGGGTGTCACCACAAGACTCCATCTCAAAAAAAAATTAAAATTAAAAAATAAAATTCATAATTCATAATGGCTCTTTCACCAACTAAACCCTGAGAGAACTAAAAATTAGAAGAGTATAGGCTGGGCATGGTAACTCATGCCTATAACCCCAGCACACTGGGAGGCTAAGGCAGGTGGATGGTTTGAGCCCAGGCATTTGAGACCAGTCTGGGCATCATAGCAAGATCCTATCTCTATAAAAAAATAAAAAATAAAAAAATAGCCACAAGTGGTAGCAAGTTTCCATAGTCTAGTTACTCCAGAGGCTGAGCTAGGAGTGGAAGGATAGTTTAAGCCCTGGAGTTGGAGGCTGCAGTGAGCTAATATCGCATCACTGTACTCCAACCTAGGTGACCTGAAGGAAAATCAGGTTACAACACTTTGCAAGTAAAATCTACAAGGAAAAAAAGTACTATTTCTTAGCTCCATCCTCCCACTGTGTCAATCAGTGTTTCAAAGAATGACCTAGCTTAGTGTATTTCATCACTTAATTAGAAACAGAACACTAATTTGCATTTAGTTGCCTGTCTTACATTAAGAAAGAAACTCACTGGTGTTCCAATCGATAACAGAAAGTATTGATAAATTACACTGTTGAGTATCTGAAAAGAGAAGACCACTTAGTACAAAGGTAAATTATTTCAGAATAGGAATCTCAATAGTCAGAAAAACACATTAAACAACATCTTCTTCAATTACCACTCAGTGAAGAAATTGCTTTTACTGTATCTGGGTGATTTGCATCTAGAACCCTGCTGAAAACTTTCAATGACAGCAAATTCACTGTCAGAGTCCACTTCATTCAGAAGTAATTAAAATTTTTAAAATTTTTTATTATATTGTTCAAAAATCAGATTCCCATAACTTTGACACAATGCTCCAAATCGTTGCTTTCTGCCCTTAAAGTCACTGAAGTTACCCATCTTGCCCCTCATATTCTTCTTATTCTAAACTATGGATCATGATAAACTGTCATTATTTTAATAAATTCAAATTACCAGTATTTTGACTAGGCTATGCATCATGGGTGAAGGAGGAAAGCCTCAAATATTACAAGACACAAAAACCCGAATTTCAAAACAAATTCAACCTACTATATATTCAATTCTACGATTCCTTTTTTCCCCTAACATGTTAACATCTCTGAAATTGGCAGATACCTTACAATTAAAGACATTTATAGCTGCTACTGAAGAGGTGGTGACAGTGACAGTTCTCTCTGCCTGTATAAGAACTTAGTTGTTTTTTCCAGTGATATAACTGGACAATTGCAACCTCTCAACATTCCAGGCAACAATCCATTTAACAAACAGTTGAAGAAAGAATATGAGCTAGCAACTGTCTCAAAACCTTTCATTAACACCATCTGGTAACATGAAGAAAGTGCCAGCATTAACACTTACAGAACCGCTATCAATGGTTAAGAAGAAAATCCCAGATCAAAGTACAGTAGATTAAGTATGCTATATCATCAACTTCCCTAACTGCGCAGAAAAGATACTCTGTGGAAAAACAGACAATTCTGGGTAAGAAAAAAATAATTGAGAAGAACTGGACTCCGGAACCCGGGCAAGATGGCCGAATAGGAACAGCTCTGGTCTGCAGCCTCCAGTGAGATCAATGATGGGTGATTTCTGCATTTCCAGCTGAGGTACCGGGCTCATCTCATTGGGACTGGTTGACAGAGGGAGGGCAAGCAGAGGCAGGGTGGGGCATCGCCCCACCCACAAAGCGCAAGAGGTCGGGGAAGTCCCTTCCCCAGCCAAGGGACGCTGTGAAGGACTGTGCCATGAGGAACGATGCATTCCAGCCAGAATACTATGCTTTTCCCATGGTCTTCGCAATCTGCAGACCAGGAGATTCCCTTGGGTGCCTACACCACCAGGGCCCTGGGTTTCAAGCACAAAACTGGGTGGCCATTTGGGCAGACACGGAGCTAGCTGCAGTTTTTTTTCACACCCCAGCGGTGACTGGAACGCCAGCGAGACAGAACCATTCATTCCCCTGGAAAGGGGTCTGAAGCCAGGGAGCCAAGTAGACTAGCTCAGCAGATCCCACCCCCACGGAGCCCAGCAAGCTAAGATCCACTGGCTTGTAATTCTTGCTGCCAGCACAGCAGTATGAAGTCCGACTTGGGATGTTCCAGCTTGGTGGGCGGGGTTGGGGGGGGGTAGCTGCCATTACTGAGGCTTGAGTAGGCAGTTTTCCCCTTACAGCGTGAACCAAGCGCCAGGAACTTCCAACTAGGCAGAGTCCACTGCAGCTCGGCAGAGCCGCTGTAGCCATACTGCCTCTCTAGATTCCTCCTCTCTGAGCAAGGCATCTCTGAAAGAAAGGCAGCAGCCCCAGTCAGGAGCTTATAGGTAAAACTCCCAATTCCCTGGGACAGAGCACCTGGGGAAGGGACAGCTGTGAGCACAGCTTCAGCAGAATTAAACGTTCCTGCCTGCTGGCTCTAAAGAGAGCAGCACATCTCCCAGCACAGTGCTCATGCTCTGCTAAGGGACAGACTGTCTCTTCAAGCGGGTCCCTGACCCTTGCGCCTCCTGACTAGGTGATACCTCCCAGCAGGGGTCGACAGACACCTCATACAGGAGAGCTCCAGCTGGCATCTGGCAGGTGCCCCTCTGGGATGAAGCTTCCAGAGGAAGAAACAGGCAGCAATCTTTGCTCTTCTGCAGACTCCGTTGGTGATACCAGGCAAACCGGGTCTACAGTGGACCTCCAAGAAACTCCAGCTGACCTGCAGCAGAGGGGCCTGACTGTTAGAAGGAAAATTAACAAACAGAAAGGAACAGCATCAACATCAACAAAAAGGACGTCCACATCACAAAGATGAGGAAAAACCAATGCAAAAAGACTGAAAATTCCAAAAACCAGAACTGCCTCTTCTCCTCTAAAGGATCACAACTCCTCATCAGCAAGGGAACAAAATGGGACAGAGAATGAGTTTGACAAATTGACAGAAGTAGGCTTCAGAAAGTGGGTAATAACAAACTCCTCCGAGCTAAAAGAGCACGTTCTAACCCAACACAAGGAAGCTAAGAACCTCGAAAAAAGGTTAGAGGAAATGCTAACTAGAATAACCAGTTTAGAGAAGAACATAAATGACCTGATGGAGCTGAAAAACAGCACGAGAACTTCGTGAAGCATACACAAGTATCAACAGCTGAGATTGAAGATCAATTTAATGAAATAAAGCGTGAAGACAAGATGAGAGAAAAAAAGAATGAAAAGGAATGAACAAAGCCTCCAAGAAATATGGGACTATGTGAAAAGACCAAACCTACATTTGATTGGTGTACCTGAAAGTGATGGGAAGAATGGAACTAAGTTGGAAAACACTCTTCAGCATATTATCCAGGAGAACTTACCCAACCTAGCAAGACAGGCCAAGATTCAAATTCAGGAAATACAGAGAAGACCACAAAGATACTCCTCAAGAAGAGCAACCCCAAGACACATAATTGTCAGATTCACCAAGGTTGTAATGAATGAAAAAATGTTAAGGGCAGCCAGAAAGAAAGGTCAGGTTACCAACAGAGGGAAGCTCGTTAGACTAACAGCAGATCTCTCTGCAGAAACCCTACAATTCAGAAGAGAGTGGGAGCCAATATTCAACATTCTTAAAGAAAATAATTTTCAACCCAGAATTTCATATCCAGCCAAACTAAGCTTCGTAAGTGATGGAGAAATACAATCCTTTACAGACAAGCAGATGCTGAGAGATTTTATCACTATCAGGCCTGCCTTACAAGAGCTCCTGAAGGAAGCACTAAATATGGAAAAGGAAAAACCAGTACCAACTACTGCAAAAACACACCAAATTGTAAAGACCATTGACACTATGAAGAAACTGCATCAACTAACAGGCAAAATAACCAGCTACCATCATAATAACAGGATCAAATTTACACATAACAATATTAACCTTAAATGTAAACAGGCTACATGCCCTGATGAAAAGACATAGACTGGCAAATTGGATAAAGAGTCAAGATTCATCGGTGTGCTACATTCAGGAGACCAATCTCACATGCAAAGACACACACAGGCTCAAAATAAAAGGATGGAGGAAGATTTAACAAGCAAATGGAAAGCAAAAAATAAAGCAGGGGTTGCAATCCTAGTCTCTGATACAACAGACTTTAAACCAACAAAGATCAAAAAAGACAAAGAAGGGCATAATGGTAAAGGGATCAATGCAACAAGAGGAGCTAACTATGCTAAATATATATGAACCCAATATAGGAGCACCCAGATTCATAAAGCGAGTTCTTCAAGACCCATAAAGAGACTTAGACTCCCACACAGTAATAGTGGGAGACTTTTAACACCCCACTGTCAATATCAGATCAATGAGACAGAAAATTAGCAAGGATATTCTTGAATTCAGCTCTGGACCAAGGGGACCTAATAGACATCTACAGAACTCTACACCCCAAATCAACAGAATATACATTCTTCTCAGCACCACATCCCACTTATTCTAAAATTGACCACATAATTGGAAGTAAAACACTCCTCAGCAAATGCAAAAGAATTGAAATCATAACAGTCTCTCAGACCACAGTGCAATGAAACTAGCACTCAGGATTAAGAAACTCACTCAAAACCATACAACTACATGGAAACTGAACGACCCGCTCCTGAATGACTACTGGGTAAATAACGAAATTAAGGCAGAAATAAATGAGTTCTTTGAAATCGATGAGAACAAAGACACAACGTACCAAAATATCTGGGATACAGTTAAAGCAGTGTTTAGAGGGAAATTTATAGCACTAAATGCCCACAGGAGGAAGTGGGAAAGATCTAAAATCAACATCCTAACATCACAAACAAACTAGAGAAGCAAGAGCAAACAAATTAAAAAGCTAGCAGAAGACATGAAGATCAGAGCAGAACTGAAGGAGATAGAGACATGAAAAACCCCTCAAAACATCAGTGAATCCAGGAGCTGGTGTTTTGAAGATTAACAAAATAGATAGAATGCTACCCAGACAAATAAAGAAGAGAGAATAATCAAATAGACACAATAAGGGGAGATCACCACTGATCCCACAGAAATGCAAACTACTATCACAGAATACTATAAACACCTCTATGCAAATAAACTAGAAAATCTAGAAGAAATAGAGAAATTCCTGGACTCATACACTTTCCCAAGACCAAACGAGAAAGAAGTCGAATCCCTGAATAAACCAATAACAAGTTTGGAAATTGAGGCAGTAATTAATAGACTACTAACCAAAAAAAGCCCAAGACCAGATAAGTTAACAATCGAATTCTACTAGAGTTACCAAGATGAGCTGGTACCATTTCTTCTGAAACTATTCCAAACAATAGAAAAAGAGGGACTCTCCCTAACTCATTTTATGAGGACAGCATCATCCTGATACCAAATCCTGGCAGAGACACAACAGAAAAAGAAAATTTCAGGCAATATACCTGATGAAAATCGATGTGAAAATCCTCAATAAAGTACTGGCGAACCGAATTCAGCAGTGCATCAAAAAGCTTATCCACCACGATCAGTTAGCTTCATCCCTGGGATGCAAGGCTGGTTCAACATACGCAAATCAATAAACATAATCCATCACATAAACAGAACCAATGACAAAAACCACGATTATCTTGATACAGAAAAGGCCTTTGATAAAATTCAACACCAACTAAAAAACTCTCAATAAGCTGGATACTGATGGAACATATTCAAAATAATAAGAGCTATTTATGACAAACCCACAGCCAGTATCATACTGAATGTGAAAAAACTGGAAGCATTTTGAAAACCAGCACAAGACAAGGATGCCCTCTCTCACCACTCCTATTCAACATAGTATTGGAAGTTCTGGCCAGGGCAATCAGGCAAGAGAAAGAAATAAAGGGTATTCGAATAGGAAGAGAGGAAGTCAAATTGTCTCTGTTTGCAGATGACATGGTTGTATATTTAGAAAACCCCATCATCTCAGCCCCCAAATTTCCTAAAGCTGATAAACAACTTCAGCAAAGTCTCAGAATACAAAATCAATGGTACTAAATGTGGTACTAAAACAGATATATAGACCAATAAAACAGAACAGAGGCCTCAGAAATAATGCCACACATCTACAACCATCTGATCTTTGACAAACCTGACAAAAACAAGCAATAGGGAGAGGATTCCATATTTAATAAATAGTGTTGGGAAAACTGGCTAGCCATATGCAGAAAACTGAAACTGGACCCCTTCCTTACACCTTATACAGAAATTAACTCAAGATGGATTAAAGACTTGAATGTAAGACCTAAAACCATAAAAACCCTAGAATAAAAACTAGAAGAATACCATTCAGGACACAGGCATGGGCAAAGGCTTCATGACTAAAACACAAAAAGCAATGGCAACAAAAGCCAAAATTGACAGACAGGATCTAATTAAACGAAAGAACTTCTGCACAGCAAAAGAAACTATCATCAGAGTTAACAGGCAACCTACAGAATGGGAGAAAATTTTTTCAATCTATCCATCTGACAAAGGGCTAATATCCAGAATCTACAAGAAACTTAAAACAAATTTGCAAAGAAAAAATAACCCCATCAAAAAGTGGTGAAGGATATGAACAGACACTTCTCAAAAGAAGACATTTATGCAACCAACATACATATGAAAAAAAGCTCATCATCACTGGTCATTAGAGAAATGCAAATCAAAACCACAATGAGATACCATTTCACACCAGTTAGAATGGCGATCATTAAAAGGTCAGGAAACAACAGATGCTGGAGAGGATGTGGAGAAACAGGAAGACTTTTACATTGTGGAAGACAGTATGGTGATTCCTCAAGGATCTAGAACCAGAAATATCATTTGACCCAGCAATCCCAATTGGGTATATACCATTACTGGGTATATACCCAAAAGATTATAAGTCATTCTATTATAAAGACACATGCACACATAGGTTTATTGCAGCACTATTCATAATATTGCAAAGACTTGGAACCAACCCAAATGCCCATCAATGACAGAATGGATAAAGAAAATGTGGCATATATACACTATGGAATACTATGTAGCCATAAAAAAGAATGAGTTCATGTCCTTTGCAGGGACATGGATGAAGGTGGAAACCATCAATCTCGGCAAACTAACACAGGAACAGAAAACCAAACACCACATCTTCTCACTCACAAGTGGAAGTTGAAAAATGAGAACACATGGACACAGGGAGGGGAACATTACACACTGGGGCCTGTCGGTGGGTGGGGGGGTTGGGGAAAGATGGCATTAGGGGAAATACCTAATGTAGATGATGGGTTGATGGGTGCAGCAAACCACCATGGCACACGTATACCTATGTGACAAAACCGCACATTCTGCACATGTATCCCAGAACTTAAAAAAAAAAAAAAAGAATTGGACTCTGAGTACGAAGACATTTTAGGAATACTTTAACCAATTTATTTCACTTATATTTTCAAGGTATGTTCAAAGATGACACATGATAAAAGTATATAACTGAGTAAATGTAAAATAATTTTTATATTTATTGAGTTTTATATTTGCATTTATTGAAAGAAATATTTTATTCTAAGAAAGCACTGTGTAATAGTTTAATTGGCAATGCTTTTTCTTTTCATTTCTCCTTAATGGAATACAAAATGTGTGTCTTACAGCCACTTCAACAGAACATGGAAGTTCGAGGAAGCTCTGTGTGCAATTGATAATGGCTTAAATTACTAGCTATTCACCAAAATCACTTTCCAGTTTCATCCTCTTCCTATAACATATAACTACTTTACATTTCTCAGCCTCTCTTACAATTAAATATGGCCCTATGACTGAGATCTAACCCAAGACATGTAAGTCAAAACAGGTATACCACTGTACTTCCAAGTCTAGCTCATAACAGCCTCCAACTCAGTCCTTCCCTTTCCCCTTCCCCCTAAGGTTCTCCAGGGCAACATGTTAAAGACATTCAACTCTGCCTCTGAAAGACTACGTGAAGCAGAATGTCCCCCACCCCCAACACATAAACACTCCTATACCTCCACCATGTCTTCACTGACACTAATCATGTACACCCACTCTGGACTGTCAGGTAAACTAGAAATAAACTTCTATTGGGTTAAGCCACTTAACTTGAGGGTTTGTTGTATCACCTAGTGCTTGCCAAACTTAACACAGTTGCTTTTCACATTTAAAATTATTAAATTCAAGGAAAATAGTAAAATAGGAAGCTCTAAGGTTTTGTTCCCCACAGAGAAACATCAAAAAACAAAGAGAAACTGCCTGAACAAACTTTGTTGAAGCACTGGAAAACAGTCAAAGAGCAGGAAAGTTTTATAGCATTTTTATCTGCTCATATCCCATCTCCTTGCTAGCACAGCAGTGGCCTTGCTTTTCAAACAGCAGCAGGCTGGTTTCCAGTTTCCTCTCACAAACCAGAGGGGGCAGAACAGTCCCTATAGAAAATTATTGCACAAGTCTGTTCTAACCTTTCTGGGGGATACCTGAAGGCCTGAGTTGAGACTTTCATTTCTATTTAGCTTAACACAAAACTCAGGTGAAAAAGAGCAGCAGCCACTGCTCATAAAAGTTCCAAGGCCCCTACAGACTCACAGACCCCTGGGACAATACAACAGACTATGTTAGACCCTAAAGAGAAGATAAGGTGAGGCTCTTTGGGAAATAAGAATATTCAAAAACAGTTGTGTATACAGGGGAATTTAGAGAGTCATGTACATGTCCAAGCAAGATTCATGCTCAGAAAATACCTAAGGCGGCCTTAAGCTTGCATCTTAAGATGATTCCTATGTTTAAAAGAAGCCTACTTAAGAGATGAATGAGTAACCCAGCACATAGCTAACTGCAAAAACTGGGAGAACTCCTGAGGAAATTTCTGTAACAAGGTGAACACATGCTAAAGGAACAGACTTCAATAATCACACACAACAAGGACTAGTCTTTGCAAAAATAGTTTGGAAAGTCTCAGGACAAATGGACTACTACAGCCTTCAATAAGTACTCAATCAATCAATCAATAAAACAAAAAACAACAAACCCAGAAGAAGGGAGAAATCTTATTTTCAGAGTTACCACATAATAGTCAAATGTCTGATTTTCAACAAAAGAGAAAACAAGGGCCCATTCAAAGGAACAAATAAGATGACAAACAAGCCCATCTGGACTTTTTTTTTTTTTTTTTTTGAGATGGAGTTTCACTCTCGTTGCCCAGGCTGGAGTGCAAGGGCGCAATCTCGGCTCACTGCAGCCTCCACCTCCCAGGTTCAAGTGATTCTCCTGCCTCAGCCTCTCGAGTAGCTGGGATTACAGGCATGTGCCACCACGACCGGCTAATTTTGTATTTTTAGTAGGGACTGGGTTTCTCCATGTTGGTCAGGCTGGTCCTGAACTCCCGACCTCAAGTGATCCGCGTGCCTTGGTCTCCCAAAGTGCTGGATTACAGGTGTGAACCACCGCACCCAGCTGACAATGGACTTTCTATAATCACAAACTGCAACCAGCCTCCCAGGCTGCAAGTCACATAACCTGAGCATGTGCAGATGAATCCAGCATGCCTAACTGGTATACCCAGGAGCCAAATTTACCTCTAGTTTAACCTCCAAACTGCCCTTGGTCATTCCTGGGCATGGCCCAAGCTAATTTAGAAAGAAATTTAGTTTACAGTTTAAATGATAATAGCCTCCCCAAAAACTAAACCACTTGTAAAACTAATAAGAGGCCATCCACCAGATTAGGAGGATGATAGAGGCATGAATTCTGCTAAGATGTAGGTGCAGTTAAACAATTAGCAGCCACTATTCCGGAGGACACAAGATTTGCAACTTCCCCAATTACTCCTATAAATAAATCACTATTGTAGAACCTAAGATTGGCCTTTTTGGATTGCAAATGTCTTTTTAGACTGTTGCATTTCTGACAAGATGGCTCCACCCAGATCCAAGACTCATGATTCGATGGTCCTGCGGCAGACTCAGGCCATGATGACCATTTTCCACACCCCTATATTTCACCACGAACCAATCAGCAGCCCCCATTCCCTAGCTCCCTGCCCACCAAACTAGTTTCAAAAAGCCACTACCCAGCTGGGCGCGGTGGCTCACACCTGTAATCCCAGGACTTTGGGAGGCTGAGGCAGGCAGCTCACGAGGTCATGAGATTGAGACCATCTTGGCTAACACAGTGAAACCCCATCTCTATTAAGAAAAACACAAAAAATTGGCCAGACGTGGTGGCACGTGCCTGGTCCCAGCTCCTAAGAAGGCTGAGGCAGGAGAATCACTTGAACCCAGGAGGCAGAGGTTGCAGTGACCCAAAATTGTGCCACTGCACTCCAGCCTGGGTGAGAAAGTGAGACTCTGTCTCAAAACAAACACACACACACACACTACCCTCCAAATTTATGGAGAGGCTAATTTAAGTAATAATAAAACTCTGGTGTCCTATTTAGCCAGCTCTATGTGTATTACACTGTCTCTATTGCAATTCCCTTGTCTTGATAAACAGGCTCTATCTGGGCAGCAGGCAACAGGAACCCACTGGTCAGCTACAGAACCACAGTACCTGAACCCAGGGTGTAGAGCAAATTAAGAAGCAAGGTGTGCCCCGTTTTGCTGCAGAGTTATTTTAAGGGCCAAGGACCCAGCACTACCTCCTGAACATCCCAATGAGATCATGCCTCATTGTATTTTCCTGTCTCCTCTCATAGTTACTCTCTGCCTGTAAAACCTGTCCCCAAACCCCAGCTCAAGAAGACAGATTCGAGCACTGCCTCCTGTCTCCTTGCTGGTCAACCTTGCAATAAAGCTTTTTCCTTTATCAAAGGCTGGTGCCATAATATTTGCTTCCATGCACAATGGGCAGCAAGCCCACTGCTCAACGACAATTCTGGTGACCCAGATGAGACGAGTAACATTAACAGAAAGACTTTAAAACAATCATCTTTAAAAGAAAATTAGGAAAACAATGTATAAACTGAATGAGACCAACAGAGAAAAGAACCAACCAGAAACTCTGGAGCTAAAAAGAATAATCAAAACGAAAAATTTATGGGAGGGTTCAGGAGCAGAATTTAGCTAAAAGAAGAAACAAGAGATAAAAATTAATAACGGAAGGAAAACTAGAAAATATGTGGAAATTAGGCAACATAAGTCCTGAAAAATGGGGAAAGAAATCAGAAAATTCATTGAGACAGAGACAACATATCAAAACTTAGAGCATGCAGTGAAAACAGTGCTAAGAGAAAATTTAGAGCTATAAAATGCATACATTGAATAAGATCTCATTTCAACAACGTAACTTTACACCTAAGGAACTTAAGAACAAACTAAACCCAAAGCTACCAGAAGGAAGGAAATACTAAAAATAAGAGTGGTGATAAATAAAACAGAAAAAAAATGGAGAAAATCAACAAAACAAAATTTTAGTTATTTAAAAAGATCAACAATATTGACAAACCTTTAGCTGTATTGATTAAGAAAATAAGAAAGAGTACTCAAATTACTATGATCAGATATAAAAGTGAGGACATTACTATTGATTCTACAGAAATAACTATGAGAGAATACATTGAAATATTATATGATTATATGCCAAAAAATTGGATCACCTAAATAAAATGAATATATTCACAGAAGAACACAATCTACCCAAACTGACAAAGAAATAGAAAACTTGAATAGACCTATAATTAGTAAGGAGATTGAATAAGTAACCAAAAGCTTCCAACAGCAACAAAAAAGGCCAGGACCGCATGGCTTGACTGAATTCTACTGAAACATCTAAGGAAGAATTAACACCAATCCTCTCAAACTCTTCCAGAAATTTAAAGAAAAGACGATACTTCCTAATTCATCCTGTATAGCCAACATTACCCTGATAACAAAGGCAGAAAAAGATACAAGAAAACCAGACCAATATCCTTTATGAATAACAATGAAAAAAATCCTCAAAACTAGCAAACTGAATTCAGCAGCATCTTAAAAGGAATATACAAAGTGACCAAGTGTGATTTACTCCCAGAACACAACAGTTCAATATAATCAACGTAATACACCAACATGAAGAATGAAGGATGTAAACCACATGATTATATAAATTGATATAGAAAATGCATTTTACAAAATTCAACACCCTCCCATGATAAAAACCCTGAATAACCTAGGAATAACTTGAACATAATGGAGACATATAAAAAATCCACAGGTAACACAATACTCAATACTCAATGGTGAAAGACTGAAAGCATTTTCCTTAAGATCAGAAACAACATAATGATGCCCACTTTCACTAGCCAACATAATATTGGAAGTTTTAGCCCGAGTAATCAGGCAAGAAAAAGAAACAAAAGGCACTCAAACTAGAAAGGAAGAGATAAAACTATCTCTGTTCACCGGTGACGTGATCGCAAATGCAGAAAACCTGAAAAATTGTTAGCTTGAATACATCAAAACTGCAGGATACAAAATCAATACATGAAAATCAGTTTCATTTCTATACACTTGCAATGAACATTGATAAGAAAATAATTCAATTTACAATAGCATCACAAAGAATAAAATAATTAGTAATACACTTAACCAAGGATGTGAAAGATTATTCACTGAAAACTACAAAACAGTGCTGAAAGAAGTTAAAGAAAGACATCCCATGTTCATGGATTGGAAGTCTAAATATTGTGAAGATGACAACACTACCCAAAATGATCTACAGATTCAATGCAGTTGGCATCCCAACAGTATTTTTTGTGGGGGGAAAAAAAAATCCTAAAATTCATTTGGTATCTCAAGGGACACCAAACAGCTACGCAATCTTGAAAAAGAAAAAGTTGGAAGATTCACACTTCCTGATTTCAAAACTTATTACAAAGCTACATTGATCAAAATAATATGGTTCTGGATTAGAAGAGATTTACAAATCAATAGAATGTGTTTTTCAAATTGATTTTCAACATGCATGCCAAGACCATTCAATGGCCTTGAAAAGAACAGTCTTTTCAACAGCTAATACTGGAAAACTGGGTATCAACATGCAAAAAGGATCTTTATACCATATACAAAACTTAATAAAAAATGGATCAAAGACCAAGGAAAAGCTAAATCAATTGAGACCCTTAGACGAAAACAAGAGAAAATTTATGAAACATAGGATTTAACAATGTCTTCTAGAATATACTCCAAAAACAGTCAACCAGAGAAAAAACAGATAAACTGGACTTCATCAAAATTAAAAACTTTTCAATCAAAATCCACAAAGTATGAGAAAATATTTGCAAATAATAGATCTGATAAGGAATTAATATCCAAAATATACAAAGGAATTCCTACAACAAGGAAATCCAACTCAACAATGGACAAAGAATTTGAATAGATACTTCTCCAAAGAAATACACAGGGCCAACAAGCATCTGTAAAGATGCTCATCGAAAGCAAAAACAACCACAAACAAAAACAGAAAATAAATACTGGCCAAGAACATAGAGAAACTGGAACCCCTGTGCATTGGCGGTGGGAATAGCACTGGTGGTTGGAATATAAAATAGTATAGCCACTACAGAAAACAGTTTTGTTGTCTCCTCAAAAAGTTAAGTAGAATTACCATATGATCTAGCAATTCCACTCTTAGTTAATACCCAAAAGAACTGAAAACAGCAACGTATAAAGAGATACTCCTACACCAATACTCATAGCAGCATTTTCACAGTTGCTAAAGGTGGAAACAACCCAAATGTCCAACAGTTAAATGGATAAACAGAGTGTGCTATATACATACAATGTAATCTTATTCAGCCTTAAAAATAGTAAAATTCTTATACATACTACAACATGGAGGAATCTAGAAAGCATTATGCTAAGTGAAATAAGCCAGACACAAAAGATAAACATGTTATGATTCCACTTACATGATTGTACCTACAACTCGTAAATTTATAGAGACAGTCAAGAATAATAGGGGACATATAAGAAGGAAGACTGTGTAGATACTGTTTAATGGGTACAAAGTTTACAAAGTTTCTTTCGTTTCTTTTTAAGAGAAGAGGTCTACTCTGTTGCCTAGGCTGGAGTGCAGTAGTGCAAATCATAGCTCATTGCAGCCTCAAACTCCTGGGTTCAGCCACCTGAGTAGCTGGGACAACAAGGGCACACTACCAATTTTTTTTTGAATGTTCACGTTAGAGACGAAGTCTCACTATGTTGCCGAGGCTGGTCTCAAGCTTTTAGCCTCAAGCTATCCTCCTGCTTCAGCCTCCTGAGCAGCTGGGATTACAGGAGCAAGCCACTGCACCCACCTCAAAGTTTCTATCTGGGAAGATGAAAAAATTGTGAAAGTGGATACTGGTGATTGTCGCACAGCACTGTAAATGTACTCAATGTCACTAAACTGAACATTTAAAAATAGTAAAAATGGCAAATTTTATGTTATGTATATTTTACCACAATTAAAAAGCTCACATTTACAAGAGTAGATTGGGAAATGAGAGAACTCAAGAAAAGGGGCTGGGCACAGTAGATCACACTTGTAATACCAGCACTTTGAATGGCCAATTGCTTGAGCCCAGGAGTTCGAGACTAGCCTGTGCAACATGGTAAAACCCCACATCTACCAAAAAAAAAAATTAGCTGGGCACGGTGGTGTGCACCTGTAGTCCCAACTACTCAGGAGGCTGAGGTAGGAGAATCAATGGAGCCCAGGAGGTCAAGGCTGCAGTGAGCCATGATTGCACCATTGTACTCCAGCCTGGGCAACAGTGAGACCCTATCTAAAAAAACAAAAAAATAAAAAAACAAAAAAACAAACAAACAAACAAAAAAAAAAACAGAAAGAAAAGAAAAGCAAGTAAAGATTAATCAAGAAAGAATAGATGTATTGGGTTATAAACAGAGAAAATTAAATGAGGAACTGGTATGATAAGTGAACATGGAAAAGCTATGAAAGAAGAATGGATATATCTGCAGGAGGAAAAAATGGCAAATGAGTTAACTCTGGAGAAGCAAAAAGGCTATTACAGGGTGGAAACTGCATACCCTCTAAATTGTTGTATGAACTGTTGCCAATTTATTCTCATCATATTAAAGTTTATGTAGCTCTCGTGCTCAAAAATCTTAGTTTTCATTGCCCTGGCATGATATTTTGTTATTTATTTCATCAGCAATCCTCAACCTGCTTCTAGATCAAAGGCTTAGATAAATAAATAAGCTACACTTAAATTCTTGTTTTAAACACTTTGATGAAAATTCAGTAACTAGGTATTTCGGAAAAGATAAAAACATTATGAAATACAATTTATCTGTCAACTTTAATGAATACATCTGAAAGAAGACATTAATATGCAAAAATTATTGGGGGTGGGGGTAGGGGGGAGCAAGAAAGGAAAAGTTGTCTCTGGCTACCACCAGTCTGCAACCCATGTCAAAGTATCTGCTTACAATGACCAAAATATTTACTAACATGATTCATTTAATATGTTAAAACAAAAACTAGAAGAATATGTGATGAAGTTACAGACTTAGGAAATATAAAGGAAGAATTTTCCATCCTGTGGTGTCAACACAAAGCCATGTGCATATACATCCAAAAATAAAAGATTTGGGGGGGTTTGTTTCTACATTATTTTTAAAAACAAGCTTCTTTGGAAGCCCGAGGCAGGTGGATCACCTGAGGTCAGGAGTTCGAGACCAGCCTGGCCAACATGGTGAAACCCCATCTCTACTGAAAACACAAAAAATTAGCTGGGCGTGATGGCGGGCGCCTGTAACCCCAGTGACTCAGGAGGCTAAGGCAGGAGAATCGCTTGAACCCAGCAGGTGGAGGTTGCAGTGAGACAAGGTCAAGTGCCATTGCACTCTAGCCTGGGCAACAAGAGCGAAACTCTGTCTCAAAAAAAAAAAAAAAAGCTTAATATAAGGACAATTTACATAATACTTAGTGGTACACACTGCAATACACAATGAAATTGATGTGTTGTTAAAATAATCTTAGAAAGTACAGTTGACCCTTGTACAACGCAGGTTTGAACTGCACAGGTCCACTTATGCATTTTTTCAATAAATATATTGGAACATTTTTTAGAGACTTGCAACAATTTGAAAAAAAAAAACTGGCAAACCACATAGTCTAGAAATACAAAAATTAAGAAAAAATATGTCATGAATGCTTAAATTACATGTAGACACTAGTCTGTTTCATCATTTACTACCATAAAATATACCCAAATCTATTACAAAAATGAAAATTTATCAAAACTTATGTACACACTTACAGATCATACATGGCACCATTCACAGTCAAGAGAAAGGTAAACAAAGGTAAAGAGGCAGTACTAAATCACAACTGCACAAAATTAACCACAGTACATACTGTACTACTGTAATATTTCTTAGCCGAGCCTCCTATTGCTATTGTGGTGAGCTCAAGTATTTCAAGTATCCACTGAAAATGCTATGTAAGGCTGAACACCTCTGCGTGAACAGTCTGTCTCTCCAGTAAATTGCATATCACAGTAAAAAAGTGGATCTCTTGCAGTTGTCTCATATTTTTCATCATGTTTAGTGCGATACCATAAACCTGAATAACATCATGGACCCACACAAAGTGCCATTAGTGATGCTGGAAGTACTCCCAAGAAGCAGAGAAAAGTCATGACATTCAAAGAAAAAGCTGAAGTGCCTGACATTGAGGTCTGCAGCAGAAATCCCTCACCATTTAAGATACATGAATCCAGCCTAAAAGTCATTATTTAAAAAAGGAAAGAAAATTTGCATCACTACAGCTATGCCCGCAGGCCCGAAAACCTTGCACTTTTTGCGAAATATCTTTTAATCTCATACTGATAATCTCATACTGAAAATGCAGCTTTTATGTGAGTGCAGGATTGCTAGAAGAATGAGCATACACACAGACTCTAATAGGATCTGAGAAAAAGCAAAGTCATTATATGGCAACCTAAAGCATTAAGGAAGATGAGGATCTAAAGCTGAAGAATTTTAATGCCAGCAAAGGATGGTTTGATACGTGTTAGAAAGAAGTCCGTCTTAAAACAAGTCACAGCCTGAGTGCAGTGGCTCACACCTGTAATCCCAGCACACTGGGAGGCAGAGGAGGGTGGATCACTTGAGGCCAGGAGTTCCAGACCAGCCCGGCCAACATGGTGAAACCCCATCTCTACTAAAAATATAAAAATTAGCTGCACAGGGGTACATGCCTATAACCCCAGCTAACTGGGCAGCTGAGGTACAAGAATCACTTGAACCTGGGAGGCAAAGGTTGCAGTGAGCTAAGATCATGCCACTGTACCCCAGCCTGGGCGACAGAGCAAGACTCTGTCTTAAAAAAAAAAAAAAAAAAAAAAAAAAGTCACAATAATAGGAGAAACAGCTACTGCTGACCAAGAGGTAGAAGGTAAATTCCCAGATGCCATTAAGAAAATCATTGAGGAGAAAGAATATCTACTTGAACAGGCTTTTTAACGCAGACAAAAGTGCTCTATTCTGAGGGGAGGAAATGCCACAAAAGATATTCATTAGTAAGGAAGAGATGCAAGCACCAAGATTTAAAACAGGAAGGAACAGGCTGTTTTATGCAAATACAGTCAGGTTTATGATCAAAGTTGCCCTTATTTATAAGGCTGCTAACCTCCAAGCCCTGAAGGAAAAGGATAAACACCAGCTGCCAGTCTTTGGATTGCACAAGAAAGGCCTAGAAAATGAGACACTTTGTTCCTGATCAGGAAGCACCTTGCCAGTAAGAGACTGCCTTTTAAAGTTATTCTGAGGTTGTACCATGCCCCTGGCCACCCAGAACCCCATGAGTTCAACACCACAGGTATCAAAGTGGTCTACTTGCCCCCTAACACAGTGTCCATAATGCAGCTTCTATATCAGGGGGTCATAAGGACCTTTAAGCATCACTATACACAGTATTCTTTGGAAGACGCTGTGAATGCCGTGAAAGAGAACCCTGACAGAGAGAACATCAAAGTTTGGAAGAATTACACCACTGAAAATTCCACTGCTGTTATAGAAAAAGCCATGAAAAGCGTCAAGCCCAAAACAGTATTCGTGGTGGAGAAAACTTTGTCCAGATGTTGCACGTGGCTTCACAGAATGTATGACACAGTCAATCAAGGAAATCATGAAAGAGATTGGGAATATGACAAAAAGGGCAGGGGGTGAAGGGTTTCAAGATGCAGATCTTGGAGAAATTCAAGAGCTAACAGACACCACACCAGAGGAATTAACAGAAGAAAACTTGATGGAGATGAATGCTACCAAACCAGTGTCAGACAATGAGAAAGAAGACATACCAGATGCAGTGCCAGAAAACAAACTGACACTAGACAATCTGGCAGAAGGGTTCCTATTATTCAAGACTGTTTTTGATTTATGACATAGACCATTCTATGACATAGGCACTGAAACTAAACAGTGGAAGAAAGATTAAAGGACTGGTACCATACATTTTTAGAGAAATGAAAAAGCAAGAAAGACAGAAATTACAATGTATTTCTGTGAAGCTGCATCACACATACCTGCCTCCCCCTCTACCTTCCCTCCACCTCTTCTACCTCTGCCACCCCTGAGAGAGCAGGACCAACCAGTCCCCCATCCTCCTAAGCCTATTCAATGTGAAGACAATGAAGATGAAGACTTTTGGGATGACCCACTCCCACTTAATAAACAGTAAGTAGATTTTCTCTTACAATCTTAATAGCACTTTTTCTCTAGCTTCCTTTATTATAGTATGTCATACAGATAAACATATATAAAAAATTTGAAATATAAAGTCTTTCTAAATGACCAATTTTTTTTTAATTTCCAACTTTCATTTAAGTTCAGGGATGCATGTGCAGGACATGCAGATTTGTCAGACAGATAAATGTGTACCATAGTGGCTGGCTACACAGATCATCCCATTACCTAAGTATTGAGCCCAGCATCCACTAGCTATTCTTCCTGATGCTCTCACTCCTCCCACCCTCACCTGACAGGCCCAGTGTGTGTTATTCCCCGCAATGTGTCCACGTGTTCTCATCATTCAGCTCCCACATACAAGTGAGAACATGTGGTATTTGGTTTTCTGTTACTGCGTTAGTTTGTTAAGGATAATGGCTTCTAGATAAGAGCTTCTAGCTCTATCCATGTCCCTGCAAAGGGACATGTTGTTGTTCCTTTTTATGGCTGCATAGTATTGCATAGTGTATATGTACCACATTTTCTTTATCCGGTCTATCACTGATGGGCATTTAAGTTGATTCTATGTCTTTGCCACTGTGAGTAGTGCTGTAATGAGCATACGCCTTCTTTTATTATCTTTATAACAGAATGATTTATATTCATTTGGGTATATACACCCAGTAACAGGATTGCTGGGTCAAACAGTATTTTTGCCTCTAGGTCTTTAAGGCATCGTCACAGTCTTCCACAATGGTTGAACTAATTTACATTCCCACCAACAGTGTATAAGTGTTCCTTTTTCTCTATAACCTCACCAGCATCTGTTGTTCTTTGACTTTTTAATAATAGCCATTCAGACTGGTGTGAGATGGTACCTCATTGTGGTTTTGATTTGCATTTCTCAAACGATGAGTAATGCTGAGCTTTTTCTCATATGTTTGTTGGCCACATGTATGTCTTCTTTTGACAAGTGCCTGTTCATGTCCTTTGTCTATTTTTAATGGGTTGTTTGGTTTTTTCCTTGTAAATTTAAGTTCCTTATAGATGCTGGATATAAGACCTCTGTCGGATGGACAGATTACAAAAATTTTCTCCCATTCTGTAGTTTGTCTGTTCACTCTTAGAGCTTCTTTTACTGTACAGAAGCTCTTTAGTGTAATTAAATCCCATTTGTCAATTTTTGCTTTTGTTGCAATTGTTTTTGGCATCTTCATCATGAAATCTTTGCCCATGCCTATATCCTGAATGGTACTGCATATGTTGTCTTCCAGGATTTTTAGTTTGGGGTTTTACATGTAAGTCTTTAATCCATCTTGAGTTAATTTGTATATCTGGTGTAAAGAAGGGGTCCAGTTTCAATTTTCTGCATATGACTAGCAGTTTTCCCAGCACCATTTATTAAATAGAGAATCCTTTCTCCATTGCTTGTTTTTGCCAGGTTTGTCGGAGATCACATGGTTGTAGGTGTGCAATCTTATTTCTGGGTTTTCTATTCTGTTCCATTGGTCTATGTCTGTTCTTGTACCAGTCCCATGCCATTTTGGTTACTTTGGCCTTGTAGTATAGTTTGAAGTCAGGTAGCATGACGCTTCTAGCTTTGTTCTTTTTGCTTAGGTCTGTCTTGGCTATTTGGGCTCTTTTTTGGTTCCATATGAATTTTAAACTAGTTTCTTCTAATTCTGTGAAGAATGTTGATGGTAGTTTAATAGGAATAGTACTGAATCTATACATTGCTTTGGGCAGTATGGCCATTTTCATAATATTGATTCTTCCTATCTTTGAGCATGGAATGTTTCTCCATTTGTGTCCTCTCTGATTTCCTTGAGCAGTGGTTTGTAGGTCTCCTTGAAGAGGTCCTTTGCTTCCCTTGTTAGCCATATTCCTAGGTATTTTATTCGTTTTGTGGCAATTGTGAATGGGAGCTCATTTGTGACTTGCCTCTTGGCTTGCCTATTTTTGGTGTATAGGAATGCTAGAGATTTTTGCACATTTATTTTGCATCCTGAGACTTTGCTGAAGTTGCTTATCAGTTTGCAAAGCTATTGGGCTGACATGATGGGGTTTTCTACGTATAGGATCATGTAATCTACAAACAAAAATAGTTTGACTTTCTGTCTTCCTAGCTGAATACCCTTTACCTCGTTCTCTTGCCTGATTACCCTGGCCAGAACTCCCAATATTATCTTGAATAGGAGTGGTAAGAGAGGGCATCCTTGTCTTGTGTTGGTTTTCAAGGGGAATGCTTCCAGGTTTTGCCCATTCAGTATAATATTATCATAGATGGCTCTTTAAGTGACCAATTTTTAAAAATATTTTATATTTGAGTATAAGATAATTTTATAATTTTCACCTAATTCATCTTCATTATTATTTTATTTTTCCCCATTGCTGTTCTGTATAAACATTAAAAGTAATTACTCAAAGACAATCTAAACTTATAGCTATAGCTGCTTTCCCTGATACTAACCAGTCACAGAAAATTAGCATAAGCCTGGCAGAGTCTCTGCAAACACTACTCCATCCAAAAAGTGTAACAATAACATTGCTTCTCCAGGTGGTATTCCAGCGGAGTCTTAACACGGTAGTAGCAAAGGAGATGAACGGAAGGTATAACAATTAAACCCAAGAACTGGAACTCTTGTCTCAACAAAGAAGTAATGCCATCTTTCTATCATATCTATCCATCCACCCATTTATATATCTACCTTTGTCTTTCCACCATATCCTGGGCCTACTGTTTAGTAATTCTATGTATTTTATATGGGAGCTATAAATACATGTACATGCATGCGCAAACACACACATATATGCCTCCTTTGTAGACTGTTAACCACTGGGACATTCTCATTTAATATACATGTTGAAAGGGAGGAAGAGACAGAGAAGAGGGGAGAAGGAAGGGGCAAATTTAAAATGATAGTCAAAAATTTTAAAAAAAGAACTCTTTGGTTACCTGTGGAGGATTTTAGGGAATGAACTCAATCTGAAAATCAGTAAATAAGGGAAATATGGTATTTATTCTGCTCTCCTATATGAACTGTACTGCATAATAAAAGACTTAATAACAAAGTTTCTCTTTATAGAAGTCCAACTAATAAATAAGGAATGATAAAATTCAAATAACACTATTTTGCAATCCCTAATAAAGTAATGGATCTAAGCAATAATCACGAATGGCTGCTAAAACCATTAGGTAAAAGATTGTCAGAGAACTTTACACCAGACAGTTTAGTGATAATATTTAGCTGACAATACATGAATCCAGGGATCAATCTTATCACTACTGAGAGAGACAATGATGCATTATGTGCCTTGTAATACAATGCAAAAAGATGCACAATAAAGTATTCTTTCAAAAAAATTTAAACCCAACTCTGAACAAACCTCTGGATTTAACTACCAACTCGTAAGAAATAAAGGGGATAGAGGAACATGTTCAATGATACCAGAGTGATACAGTAATCAAAATTCAAAATATAAAAAATTCTGCAGGACAGCCTAGTGTATTCAATAAATAAATTATAAGGGAAGAAGGAAAAAAGGACAGAGAGAGGTAACTATAGATTAAAAGTTACTTAAGGAACATATCAATCAAATGCAATATATGGACCGTGATTAGATCTAGATTCAAGCAAATCAATTGTAAAAAAAAAAAAAAAAAATCCTTTATGAGACAATGGGAAAAACATGAATACTAAATGGATATTCAATTATATCAAAAATTAAATTTTAAGTTAAATTTTAAATTTGAGAGGTAATAATAGTATTTTAGTAAAAAAACAAAAATATGCTCCCATCTTTTAGAGATACATACATATGCATACATACAGATAATCATTTACAGATAAAATTGATATGACATATGTGATTTCATTCAAAATAGCCTGGGGGGAAGGTATAGGGAGCACTGGTATAGATGAAATAAAACTGGCCATATAATAACTGTGGAAACTGGGTAATGGATGCATTGCTACAGCCAGGCATTGCTTAACAATGGGAATATGTTCTGAGAAAGGCATTAGGTGATTTCATTGCTGTGCAAACATCATAAGGTGTACTTACAAAAATCTAGATGGTATACAGTCTACTACACACCTAGATTATATGGTACAGCCAATTGCTCCTAGGCTAAAACCCATACAGCATGTTACTGTCCAGAATACTGTAGGCAACTATAACACAATGGTAAGTCATTGTGTATTTAAACCTATGTAAACACAGAAAAGGCATAGTAAAAATACAGTATTATAATCTTATGGGACCACCATCATATATGCAGTCTGTCAATGACCAAAACATCATTTTGTGGCACATGACTGTATTCTAGTTTTACATATATTTATAAGTGCTCATTAAAAGTTTGGAAAAAGCGGCAGGTGCAGTGGCTCACGGCTGTAATCCCAGCACTTTAGGAGGCCAACATGGGCAGATCACTAGAGATGAGGAGTTCAAGACCAGCCTGGCCAACAGAGTAAAAGCCCATCTTCACAAAAACTACAAAAATTAGTCAGGCGTGGTGGTGCGCACCTATAATCCCAGCTACTCAGGAGCTCAGCAGGAGAATCGCTTGAAGCCAGGAAGTGGAGGCTGCAGTGAGCCCACATCGCACCACTGCACTCCAGCCCAGAGGACAAGTGAGACTCAGTTTCAAAAAAAAAGTTTGGAGAAAGAATTGTCCCTGGTAGGCTATTAACTCCTGAGGCAATATTTAACTTACTGATTGAGCCCCACCAACCCAGAAGGCACCATTGCAGGTGCTAGAGACATAGTACAATAGGAGAGGCAAGACTTTTAAAATCCCTGCAATATAGCAACTGACATAATTGGTAATACAGAGGAAGAAGTAATCAGAAATATGTAAGTCTAGAGATTAGCTAACAACAGTTTAACAAATACAAACATAAACAGCAAGCAAATTATGTATTTAATGGGTTTTTCTGGGTGGGGTTTTTGTTTCTGGGTTTTTTTTATTTTTTTATTTCTTGGTAATCATCTCCCATTCTTTCCTCTTCTAATTCATGGCTTTCCAATATTACCAAAGGGGCAAGTCAAAGTAAAAATACTATCTACTCGCTTCCACCTTTCCATACAAACACTGATTTTGTGTTCCTTGGCAATATTTTGTTACCTTTTAAGAAGGCTTAAAACCCACATTGTTACAAATACATTTGGCCCCTCCCCTCTTTTTTATTTAACTTTCTACTATGCTATAATAACAAGCAGCATTTGGTTAAAGTAAAATAAATCTGAACAAAGCAAGAAAAAAATTAAAAGCAATAGCTCAAGAACTATTCAAGTACTCAGGAATATTCAGGCAAAAATGGCCCTCTATAAAAACGTAAGTAATGATAAGCTACTAAATTAAAAACTGATATACTGTCCTAGCCCAATAAATATTGTTCATTTCCTACAATTAGAAACTAAGTGACAAGGATTTATAGACTTCTTTTAAAACTTAGTTTAAAATCCCGTATTTAATATAAATATCAATACCTATACACATATGTGTATAAGCAATGACTTAAACTTTTCAAGTATAACCATATGTATAGTTGTCTTTTATTATTTTTTGTAAATTTATATTTTTAAAGGATCTTTTAAACTGTTAAAACACTAAAACTCTCTTGACTAATATTTTCTAATACCTGCGTACTGAATAGGTAACACAAGAAAAAGTCATATTAAAAATGTGTATTGTAGGCCGGGCGCGGTGGCTCAAGCCTGTAATCCCAGCACTTTGGGAGGCCGAGACGGGCGGATCACGAGGTCAGGAGTTCGAGACCATCCTGGCTAACACGGTGAAACCCTGTCTCTACTAAAAAATACAAAAAACTAGCCGGGCGAGGTGGCGGGCGCCTGTAGTCCCGGCTACTCGGGAGGCTGAGGCAGGAGAATGGCGTAAAAACCCGGGAGGCAGAGCTTGCAGTGAGCTGAGATCCGGCCACTGCACTCCAGCCTGGGCGACACAGCGAGACTCTGTCTCAAAAAAAAAAAAAAAAAATGTGTATTGTATAGAAATATTTACAAATATTACTTGTAAAATGAGCCATTCCACTTCATGAAAAAGGAAGAGGCCAGTCACCAGTTTCTAGGTCACAACAGAGAGGAGCAAGTAACATTTCAGGAAAAATAGAAATATAATTTTGATCACATCACCTTGTTCCCCATGGAGGACTTTCAAGTTTAAAACAGCGTAAGGGGGAAAATAAGAAACACACAGAGCAGTTGTAAACCACTTATAAAGCTCATATTGGGAGGCAGGATTACACATACAGTGTCTTGTTAGAGGATAACTATGTTAGGTGTCATTTTATCCAATGTATTATTTTCTGATTTGGGGAACATTTAGTACAGGCTGAGTAGTCCTAATACAAAAATTCAAAATCCAAAATGCTCCAAAATCTGAAACTTTTTGAGCACCAACATAATGCTCAAAGGAAATGCTCACTGGAACATTTTGGATTTTGGATTAGGAATGCTGAACCAGCAAGTATAATCCAAACAATCCCAAACCCCAAACACTTCTGGTACCATGCATTTTGCATAAGGGATACTCAAACTGTAGCCATTTAAAAAAAAAAAAAGCTGCTGCTGCTGCTGAAATACTCAATACCAGTTGCTTATGAACAAAAAAAAGAAATTACTGAGACCCAAACATGAAGAGGCACATAGCCTTAGGTAAGATAAGGGACCAGAATTCTGTTCCCCTGATTTCTAGCCCTGTATTCTTTTCATTATACAGCGCTTTCTTTTCTCTTTCACTGATGTCTTAATCAGACCATTCTTTTTTTTTTTTTTTTAAACCTTTGTACAAGATTTTATTAAAGGTCTTTACAGAGCAACAACCAGACTCTAGAATACAGCTGCCAAGGAGACCCTGTTACACTGTGGGGACTGGCTGGGGCAATGCAGGTGGCTCTGGTTTCCCACCCTTCTGAGATGGGGGTGGTGGGCAGCATTTCATCTTTGGGTTCCATGATGCTCACGTGGTCAGGCAGGGGCTTCTTAAGGCAAATCTTACCAGTTTGGAATCAGACCATTCTTAAAACAACTTGCATTTACTGAAGACACTGGGCAGACAGTCAGATGTGCATATCCCAATCAGCTTGTCCAACGACCCCATGAGAACCTGGGGTAGAGCTGCTACCCTGCTTGCCCAAGGTCACACGTTTCCAGGCTATGTAAGGTCTAAAAGAACCCACAGCTTTTCACTCCCAATCCCACATGCTTTGCCTTTCTAGAAAAACAAAGTTGTGTCTAAAACCCAAATCCTCAGGTCAATGTGTTCTCTTCACAGACACCAAGGCCTAATCTTTCCCTTAAGATTTTATCCATACGAATCCCACGCTAGTCTTTATTTTCTGGACCCATAGTACCCTGTGTAGTTCCATCGATCTAAGACCACAACCTGTGAAATTAGCATGTTTCAAGTTCATTTCTTTCATAAAGTCTTTCTCAACTGTTAAGTACCTTAAGAAGCACCGTTTGTCTGAACTTTACATCCAGATCATTAATACCAATGAGTGTTAATCCAAGGATAAGCATATTAAACATCCATTAAATCTATTATGTTGTTTTCAGAAACTTTTTCATGTACCTTTTTAATCCTTAAAACTTCCTTTATATTCTAACATAATCTAGATTCTCACCAAATCATAAAGACTTTGAGAGTAAATTCTGTCATACAAATACTTTATATATAGACATAATAACACACCATACAAAATATATTCTCTAAAACAATAAGAAATGTTCTTTGGTTTTTCTATTTTTCCTAATATACTCTCTTTCAACTGTATCCCCAATCCTTAAAATAACATTAGAAAATCCATTGTAAATGAATTTAAAGCAAACTCAAAGGGCCACACCACCAAAGCAGCAAATCTCTAATAGCATTTGCTCCAAGAACTGTTATAGAATAGAAAAACAAAGGACCTGTAAAAGAAGTACCATATTATAAATGTGGTATATTTCAGAACACAAATTATGTTAATATACTTTCCTAAGCTTAAAAAACACCATAGGTTACTAAAAACAATAAAATCATAGCCAAACAATAATTTCAAATACCAAAATACTAATCGCTTTATTGAATGCCAGTTATTCATTTCTCTCAACAATTGTCCTGCAGGAGTCATAAACAAATGGGAACAATATCTACCTAAAAAATGTTCCAAGAAACTTACCATCATTTTGGCCCTTGCCCTTCATCTCCTCCTTCCATGATAGAATGCTGTTCAGGGGAACATAGTCTCTTAGGTATTCTTTGCGTCTCTCTTCTAAGGTCAGCTTCAGTAAACGTTCTTGCAAAATAAAAGCAGAATCTCCATTTGTATTTAATGTTTAAACAAGGGAATTATGTTTATACTTTAAGTATTAACCAAGTTAAGCTAACAAAAGAGTTGATACAGTCCTGAAGAACAACACAATGCAAATCCAGTGACTCCGTATTTAAATGTTAAAAATGTTAAATTTCGTATTACCAGGGGAGAAAAAAAATCACAACCTGATGAAGACTCTCTTGTGATAGCCCAAGAAATAAGTAAACTCATTTACACTTTCAATCAACATCTATAGTTTACTATGGGCCAGGAGATATGCTGGATAAGCGATATGGTTTGGATATATGGCCCCTGCAATCTTACGTTGAAATGTAGTCCAAGAAATAAGTAAACTCATTTACACTTTCAATCAACATCTATAGTTTACTATGGGCCAGGAGATATGCTGGATAAGCGATATGGTTTGGATATATGGCCCCTGAAATCTTACGTTGAAATGTAGTCCAAGAAATAAGTAAACTCATTTACACTTTCAATCAACATCTATAGTTTACTACGGGCCAGGTGATATGCTGGATACGCGATATGGTTTGGATATATATCCCCTGAAATCTTACGTTGAAATGTAATCCCCAATGTGGGACATGGTGCCTAGTGGGAGGTGACTGGGTCATGGGAGCAGATCCCTCATGGCCTGGTGCTAGCCTCAAATAGTGAGTTTTCGTAAGATCTGGTTGTTTAAAAGTGTGTGGTACCTCCCACCAACCCTCTCTTGCTACTGTTCTTGCCATGTGAAGTGCCTGCTCCCACTTCATTTTGCCCCTGTAAAAGTAAAAGCTCCCTGAGGCCTCCCCAGAAGACCTAACAGATGCCAATGCTCTATCCTTGTATTGCCTGCAGAACCATGAGCCTATTAAATGTCTTTTTTTAATAAATTACTCAGTCTTAATTTCTTTACATCAACTGCAAAAACAGTCTAACACAGTAAGATACAAAATAGTACCTATATAAATGAAATACTAAGACAGGTATGTACAAATAGTAAGAGCACAAAAAAGGCAACCACCACGATATTTCCTCAATTGCACTCTCTATTTACTTACAGCTTTGTGTAGATGACATAAGAATTGCTTTAAATATATATCTCTATCTTGATGATAAAATGAAAATATTTTACAAATTGCATCTTACAGTTAATTACAGGGGATGTCGTTTATAAAGAACTCACTATGGCCAGGTACTTCACACATAAATCTCATTAAAATAATCTTCCTAATAACTCATAAAATTGATAGTATTATTATACCAATTTTGCAGATAAGGAAATGAAGCACAGCAAAGTAGTTTGCCCAAAGCAAGAGAGCTTTCAGGAAGTAAGCCAAAATTAAAATTCAGACAGACATCTCCATTAGTCAAAGACTACACCCTATGTTATTTATTCCACCGTACTACACTACATTCTCAGGAAAACTCCCCAAAAAAGGTAATATGTATGCTGGTTCATGAAAGACAGGAAAAATTTTGCATGAAGAGGTAAAAAAAACATTTCAGACTAACAAAACAATGTAAACAAAGGAGGTATGAATACTATAACCAAATGAAGCTGCAAGATATGGTATAAGAAGAGGAATGGCCACAGAAGTGAAAAGTAGCCAGAAACAAAAATAAAACTGTACAGGGACTTGTATGCCATAGTGAGCAGTTTTAACCTTTATCCTATAGACTACTGACATTGAAAGTTGATTATGCATTTCCCAGACAGTATATAAAACAACCCACTAGGACACAGGAAAACATGTAAAAAATTCTATTTACATTCGTTTTTAACCTAAACAAAGAAGAAATATTTACCAATATTCAATGTATAAACTGACACTGGCTTCCTCACTCTGTATGTCAGCTTTCATGTCTCCCATACCATAACAATGGTCTCCACAATGTAGAAAGAGAGACAGTTATTTCTCATACTCTCCAATTCTCTTTGTGTATCACAAGGTACTGCAGTTTAGGCAAATGGATTCAAGGATAGTTAGTATCTAGTTTAAACGTAATCTAACCTTCACAAAATAACCACTTTAGAAGATTATTGCACAGAAATAAACTGCAGAAGTATTAACGTAAGCACAAGTGAACAGAAAATGGGGAACCAATATTTTTCCCACTCCTATAACTAGAACTTCAGCCACATTAGGAGACAAAAATATATATATATATATTAATCAGAGGTGAAGTATTCACATAAATTGAGTTTAAGGTACCTATAGGACACTGAAGAAGTTGAAATCAAGAATCTGGAAATTTAAAGAGTGGTCTAGCCTAGAGATTTTAGAAATTATAACCTAAAATTCTAGTCCTAAAGGAAAAAGAAGAGGGAACGGAAGGAAGCATCAAACCTCAAAACACAGTATTTAGGAAGTGGGCACAAATAGGAAAACAATGAAATAAATCTTAGTTGTCACCAGTGGTACAAGTTCCTAGTAAAGCGGAAACATTCAGAAAACAGAGTTGGGTTTTTTTTTGGTTTTTTGGTTTTTTTTTTTTTTTTGAGACGGAGTCCAGCTTTGTCACCAGGTGGAGTGCAGCGGCGCGATACTGGCTCACTGCAACCTCTGCCTCCCGGGTTCAAGCGATTCTCCTGCCTCAGTCTCCCGAGTAACTGGGACTACAGGCATGCTAAGGGAAATACCATCAACTGATACAGGAAGGTCAGAAAAACTGAAAATTACCTAGCCACTAAACTGCTATTATCAATGTGGTTACCAACAGCATGGAATAGAGGGAAAGTGGTTAACAGAGCTGTCTGAGTTATAATCTAAATTGTGCAAATCTGTAGGTTACTTAACCTCTTTATGTTTCAGTTTCCCTTTGAGGTCAGTAGGTAGGTATTATTTCCAACTTATAGATAACGGAAGTATAAACAACGTCAAATATTACCTAAGATCCCAGAGCTAGTTAAGCAGTATAAGTAGGATTCAAACCCAGGCAACTAGGTATTCAAAGCTCTTAATCTCACAATATTCCGCCTCATACAGTTTCCTACCTCATAGGGTTGTTGTGAGAATTAAATGAGATAATCCATATAAGCTACTAAGAATAGTACTGCGCATACAAACGGGGCTTAAATATTAACTATTCTTATATGAATACTATCATGATTGTTACTACTGAATGACTTCAGGAACATTACTTTCATTAGAATATAACAGAAATCCAGAAGACAATGAAGGACTGAACAAAAGAAGGAAAGTGAGAACAGCAACTCCAAGTTCATTTGAAGCCCTATGAAAGAAAAGTGACTCTAAAGTGGAAGAGATCCGAGCACTGTTACAGGCAAGGGAGAGGAACCTGAAGACACCAAGAAATTAGACATACCCAAGAAACACTACCTGATGGTGCAAGACCTCAAAGAATACAAGATATGGGATAAAGGGAAAAGCAGAAAGGTTAATCTTACACACAAGGAAAAAAAGTCCTTTCTCTAAGACAGAACAAAGCCAAAAGGACATGTAAAGGAACAGACCAATGAGACTATGGAAGTGGATGTTAGGGCTGTTCATATTACATGGCATTTATTTTCTCTGTAATTTTTTTTTTTTTTTTTTTTTTTTTTTTTTTTTTTTTTTTGAGACTGAGTCTTGCTCTGTCGCTCAGGCTGTAGTGCAGTGGCATGGTCTCAGCTCACTGCAACCTTCCCCTCTCAGGTTCAAGCAATTCCCCTGCCTCAGACTCCTGAGTAGCTGGGATTACAGGCGTGTGCCACCACGCCCATTTAATTTTTTGTATTTTTAGTAAAGATGGGGTTTCACCGTGTTCGCCAGGATGGTCTCAATCTCCTGACCTCGTGATCCGCCCGCATTGGCCTCCCAAAGTGCTGGGATTACAGGCGTGAGCCACTGCGCCCAGCCCTTCTCTGTGAATTAAAAAGGCAATGTCATCTCTTTAGTATGGGGGATAGGGTCTTGAGAGAACAGAAAACGTGAAGGGAATGGTAAATTTAGAATTACCACATAAAGGCAGAAAAGGGAGATGATCAGCAGTATGCCAAAGAAGTGCTAAAAAGGCTCAGATCACAAATAAAACATTATTACAATATTACTGGGCAGGTTAAAAGACATTATGAAGCAACTTACAGTTTTCGTGAATGTCAAAAGGTACATACAGAAATGCAACCTGGCCTCTATTGCTCCAGTTATTTAAAAGTTGAAGTGTGAACACTTAAAAACGAGATCAATTTAAAACAAAACAATGAAATAAGTTGCAATACTCGAAAATGCACATTAGTGGTTCTGAATTAGGACTCAAAATACTAGATCAAAAATGTTTATTTAAACATATGTGGTCTTCAGAACTCCTTAATTACTTGTTTGAATAACGAAACATACTGAAGGCCACAAATATATATGCATTTTCTTTGTCATTTCATAAAACTTTTCTTTAAAGAATGCTTCACCTTTACAATGAGTCCTTTCTCTGTGAACCAAGCATTTAAGTAGGCGACCTATTTATTAAATGGTATACTGAATTAAAAATGTTTATAGAATGCCTTGACATTTCAATGAGTTAGGTAAGCCTTCCTTTAGCTTTAAAGGACAGCTGCAAAAATACTATACCATCAGCTTCCCAGTGGGCTGAAACGAAAAAGGTCATGCATCCCATCAGCTTCTCTAATACTAACTATGGTACTAGAAATCCTCAGCTCTTCCTTGGGGGTATAATATATATTTTAAATAATCCAAACATAGACATCCTGAAAAAAAACACTGAGAGATGCATTAAAGTCTTCGTATCACAGTAACGTTTTCCTTTAACATTAAACTTCATGGAAAAATAACTTAGTTTTGGATAATTACTTTGTTAATTGCCTTATTTAACGGTGCCCTTGCTTCCTTAGGAAAAAAAATTGGTTGTATCTTCTCCATTATTAGAAGAGAAAAAAAGAAATCAAGACATTAAAAAAGATTCTAAAATGCCTGCTGGTCACAGTCCAACGGTGTAGATGTTAAATGAAGGAAACATTATAACGTTATTACTTGAGGAACATTGTTTTTCTATTATGACAGAAAAATAGTTCTTAAGTACTCACTATAATTTCATCAATGATTCATGTTACTGAAAACAATGTCTGTGTCTTCCACTGTTTTGCCCTCATTATCATCAATAATACAAAGCTAACATTTCAGCATCATCAATAACTATGGGCATAAATGAGTTTTCAGTGCTCACAAGGTAAATCCTTGTTGAAAGCCTGTTGAAACTACAGTAACTACTACTGAAAAAACAAAGCAAAATTATTTTACACTACTTTATCTATCAGGCTGTTATTCTCGACAGCATTAGATTTATAACACAAGTGTTAGCTCTCTATATACCCATAATTATTAAAACATAATTAAATGATTAAACTTTCAACACTTTTGAAGATCATTTTAATTGTGTTGTTCAGTTATATTATGTTTAATCTTCCTGCAGCAAATTTGAAAACAAATTCCCTCCTCATGCCTTTGCTCGTGCATTGTGGAAGCAGATCCTATATAGAGGATTCTTTTTCCATACTAATTCCTTTTCTTACCTCCACTGTTTGGCCTTCATGTTCATAAAGGCCAGGACTTGCAATAAAAATCTACAGGTTTCAACGAACTACTAACAAAGAAATCAACTTTCTACCCAGTCACCCCTATACCCTTTTGTAAACATGAGGTATCCAGGTGAAATGTGCACTACCCTCAATAGACCTCACCCTTGCTATACAGGTTTTAGTGTATTTTAGCAATTGGAGTGCAAGAAGTTTTTGCTACATTTCTGTAAATAGCTAAAGAATGAAAAGGAAAGAGGTGTGAAAAGGAGGGTGAAAAAACGCCAGAGACACTCAACTTAGAATTATCTAACTGTGATGGGGTAAGGGGGAGATCTTGGTGGGAGAGGCTGGATCGTACACTTGTGTTTCTTCAAGAATCAGTGCCACTGTCAATCTAGCTGATTTGGATAAACCTTATATGCACAAAATTCAGAGATGGGTTCATTCAGAGTGACATTAGTCACAAAATCTTACTCTGAGCAACTTCAGGCCATGAATAGTGATGGAATACAGAGAAACACTGTTAAGAGAAAAGCCCATTCAGACTTCTCTTAAGGCACTTATCCTCACGGACAACACGCTCGTTTTAGGGCTCCCCTAGAGTTCCAGGTTTCAAAAGTCACGCTGCGGCAGCGAAGCAAGGAAACCTAGACAAGGGGTAAACACCCGATGGTTGGAACACTTGAACATTTGGGGGTTGGGGGACAAGAACGAGAAGGAAAGAAATGAGGGTGCAGGAAGCGCGGAGGCACAGCGGCAGCTGCAGCCTGAGCACCCGCCGGCGGGCACGTGTCCGCGGGACACCCAGGCCGGCAGTGCCTAAGTCCCAGCTGCGGTGCAGAGGAACTTGTGCCGCGCCCAGGGCTACCGCCTGGTGGTCCCCGTCGCGAGCGAGGCGAAGGCAGCACCGCCTCGGGAGAGGGTGACCGGGTGCCGAGGGCGACAGAGAGGGGCGTGCGCCCACACGTGCGCGAGCTGCAGGTGCCCAGGGGTGGCGCGTGCACGCCGAAGTGCGCGCGCGTGTGCGCGTGTGTACACACGGACACGGGAGGGAGGCGGCACCGGCCGGGAGGGCGCGAGGCGGGAGCTCGGGCGGAGGGCGCCGCGGCATACACAGCCTGACCCCCGCCCCCACCCCAACCCCCACCGCCCGCACCCCCAGGACTCGACGGGCCGGTTACCTTTCTCCTCTCTCCACACCTTTTTCTTCTTGTTGCTGGGGTACATGTTGCCGTGGGGGTGGCTGGCTTTAAGCTGCAAGTTCCCCAGGCTCACGGGCAAACAGGGTGTGTGTGGAGTGGGAGGGGTGGTAGGGGGCACTCAGCAGGGAAAAAGTGAAAGAGGCTCCGCGTCCTGCGCTGCTCGCCGCTCGCTGCTCTCCAGTCGCCGCCCTCCTCCCTCAGCCCGCGCTCGGCTCCGGCTCCCACCCGCCTCAGCCCCGCGGACGCCGCCACAGCAGCACCTCAGAGCCTGTCAACTAGGTCACGCCTCGCGCTAACCTAACACCCGCGCAGGCACCGCCTACCAGCCGCTAGGCAGCGCCGCCTCCCATTGGCTGCACTGCCCGCCGCTCTCCGCGTTCTAGCCACGGCGCGCCCCAACTTGGGCCCCAAGGCGCACGCGCAGGCGCAGGCTCGGGCTCGACGCCGAGGACGTTAGGGAGCTGGAGGAGGCGGAGCCAGGGAGCGAGGGGGCGGAGCCAGGGAGCGAGGGGTCTGCAGCTGGCCTCGAAACGGGGGCGGGGCTTGGAGCCGATGCCTAGGAGGAGCGGGAGTTGGACCGCGCTTACCGCTGGCCTTTTGGAAGACTTGGGGGCGTGGCCTGTAGGGCCAGGTGCGCCAAGTGACGGGCGAGCTGGCGGGCGAAAGCCGCCTCAGGGACTTGGAGGATGTACAAGTGGGAGGAGACCGAGGGTCAACATGAATTGTCCGTACTCACTCCAACTGCCGTATTGGGGAGAATTTTTACCAATTAATCTGATGCTTTCCTCTGGGTGGGCAACTGAAAAAGACCAAAAGAAATGAAAGTATTGGGAAATGGTTCCACATCGTATGCAGTTGGTTCCTCAAACTTGTAATGGAAATTACAAATTTCATTGGAATTTGGTGGTTTAGAAAGAACAAATGTAGACTGGGATACTCAAGACAGTTTTAAGAACCAAGAAGTTGCGGACAACCAAAGTGTCATATTGGAAACACGTCTTACATCAAAACAAATCCAGATGCCTGTTAACCAGAGCCAAGTGGTCTTACTTGATTCTACCAATTGCTTAACGTTAAGACACAGATCCAAAAAGCTGGCTTAATTCTGAATAATACTAACCTGGCGAGTTCTGAAAATCCGGTTTCACATGAGTAGAGTGACCTATAATTTAGAAATTTGGTACCCTCCCCCCAAATTTATTGTGTTTCTATATATCAGATCATCTTCAAGGCTAACTGAGTGGATGTGGTAAATCCACATTTATTTGGCAATTTGGGTACTATGTTATATATATATTTGGCAAATAATTATTTGGAACACATTTTTAAAAAATAATAGAAGAGAAAAGGAAGAAAAGGGGGAGGCCTCGATAAGAATTGTAAAGAATGGAATATTTTTAGTAGTAGGACACTCTCATAAGGATGATTCACAAAATGGTAAGGTAATTTTTGTTTTGTCTTTTTTTTTTTTTTTTTTTTTTTGAGACAGAGTTTCACTCTTGTCACCCAGGCTGGAGGGCAATGGCTCCATCTCACCTCACTGCAACCTCTTTCTGCCAGGTTCAAGCAGTTCTCCTACCTCAGCCTCCGGAGTAGCTGAGATTACAGGCATGCGCCACCACACCTGGCTAATTTTGTAGTTTTTAGTAAACACGGGGTTTCACCATCTTGGCCAGGCGGGTCTCAAACTCCTGACCTCAAGTGATCCTAAAGTGCTGGGATTACAGGTGTGAGTCACCGTGCCCAGCCTGTTTTTCTTTTAATGCTGTGAAATATGTAAAAAATAGATTTGGGAGAAATAAAGGCTTCAAGAAGGAAGTGGCATTTGAGCTAGTAATAAAAATATATACTTATTTTTTAGCACTAGAAATAGAAAGAGGTCTTTGATTAGAGACATTACCAAGGAAGAATAAGTAAAACCTGATAATGAAATAGATTTTGAAAGAAATGTGAGGAAGAAAAGAAAAGCATTTCATAGGAGGGTAAGGTGGCAAATAGCAATGTTGGTATTAAGCAATACGGGAGCAGTTGCAGATTTCGTGGGAAAGATATTGACTTCTTATTTAGAAATCCAAAAGGTAAGAAAAGTACATCACACTAGACACCTTCCCTTCAACAGAGAAGCTGTTGGCACTCCAGCCTCTAGCCAATCCTTCCACATGTGCTTTCTTAAGAACATTACACTATTGATTATCTCTTCTCTCATGTCAGCTCAAAGAATTGGAACTTTTATTGTATGAAAGCACATTAAAAATATGTAGAGGGCATTTGTTCCAGCATTTAGTATTAATCACTCTGACAAAATGCCATTATCATTCAAAACTGTTAAATATTTAACATCTCTAAAGTACCTGAAATGTGCCATGTACCAAACTGAACTCATGCTCCTTCTCCCAGTTTTCCCCATCTCTTTGAATGGCTCCATTACTAGTTTAGTTGAAAAATCTGGAAACCTAAGCACCATCCCTTGTACCTCTTATAACTTCATTCTCATATCGAATCAGTTGCTATACCTACGCAATTTTATTGAGCAGTCTGTATAAGTCTGGAATCACTACTTTCCAATAGCATTGCAGTAAACTTAGTCTGAATTTAACTGGACTATTGCAAAGACTTCCTAAGTGGCCTTCATGCCCACTGTTGCACCTCGTCTGTCCAGTCTAGACTGCATCTAGTGATACCTTGTCAGAAGTGATCACGTCTTCTCACTTCTGTAAGTCATTCAATGACTTTCTGGTCGTCTTTACTATGTGCTGACTTATGTGCACCCAAAATTCATATGTTGAAGACATAATCTCCAATTTGACTAAATGTGGAGATTAGGTCTTTAGGAAGTAATTAAGGTTAAAAGAGGTCATAAGGGTGAGTGAGGTTAATAGGACTGAGCCCTTATAAGAAAAGGGAGATCTCTTTTGCCCTCTCCTGCCACCCCCTTTCCCTGCTATGTGAGGACACAGTAAGAAGGTAGCCATCTGCAAGCAAGAAGAAGGCCCTCACCAGAACCTGGTCTCAGATTTCTAGCCATCAGAACGATGAGAAAATTGATTTCTGCTGTGTAAAGTCACCCAGTCTATATTATTTTGTTGCAGTTGCCTAAGCTGACTAATACAGTCTTTTCACAACAACTAAATTATTAAGAATGGAGTGACTATCACCTACTAATCCAGTCTTATTTTATACTATACTCCACTGCCACCCCCATGCCCCAGTCTCTGATTCCAGCCCACAGAGCATCATTTCATGTTCTGGAACACCATATAGCTATTTTTTTTTTTTTTTTTTTTGAGACGGAGTTTCACCCTTGTTGCCCAGGCTGAAGTGCAATGGCGCAATCTCGGCTCACTGTAACCTCTGCCTCCCAGGTTCAAGCAATTCTCCTGCCTCAGCCTCCTGAGTAGCTGAGATTACAGGCATCTACCACCACGCCTGGCTAATTTTTGTATTTTTAGTAGAGACAGGATTTCACCATGTTGGCCAGGCTGGTCTTGAACTCCTGACCTCAGATGATCCACCCGCCTTGGCCTCCCAAAATGCTGGGATTACAGGCATGAGCCACGGCACCCAGCCCATAAAGCCTTTTAACATGTTCATTGCAACACCTGAGACATGATTTGTTTAGCTGACTCACACTCATTCTTCATATTTCAGCTTAAACATCACTCCCTAGCAAAGCCTTCCCTGACTCTGACCCCACCTGACCTTTGCCCTGTTTCCCCTTATATGCCTTCATTGCTCATTGATTTTCCTATAAAGCAGTTTGGGTTTGTTGTTGTTGTTTTGAGATGGAGTCCCACTCTGTCTCTCAGGCTGCATTGCAGTGGCGCAATGTCTGCTCACTACAACCTCCACCCCCCAGGCTCCCGGCCCCGAGATTCAAGCACTTCTCATGGCTCAGCCTCCTAAGTACCTGAGACTACAGGCACGCACCACCAAGCCCAGCTAATTTTTGTATTTTTAGTTGACACGGGGTTTCGCCATGTTGGCCAACCTGGTCTCGAACTCCTGGCCTCAAGTAATCCACCTGCCTTAGGGTCCAAAGTGATGGGATTAGAAGTGTGAGCTACCACGCCCAGCCAACATTAAGGATCTTGAGAGATTGTCCTGAATCATGTTTGTGGGCCCTAAATGTAATCACAAGTATCTTTATAAGAGGGGCACAAAGGGAGATTAAACTACAGAAGGCAAGTGATGACTGAGCAGAGACTGAAATGATGTGGCCACAAATCAAGGAATGCTGGCAGCCAATTAGAAGCTGAAAAATTCCAGGCCAAGGATGGATTCTTCCCTGGGACCTCCAGAAGGAGCTAGCCTTGTCTTTGATTTTAGCCCTGTAAGAATCGCTTTGGAATTCTGGTCCCTAGAACTATGAGAGAATAAAGTATTGTTGTTTTAACCCATTAAGTTTGTGGTAATTTGTTATCACAGCAATGGGAAACTAATAAAAGGAGTAAAACTATAAATTCAAAACAATAAAATGTCTATTTCTGAAGTAATGACCTGGACAGACTGTAAAAGTTGGATATTTTTGTAGGCATAATTTCTCAACTAGCTCTATGCCTTAGATATTTTTAATATTTATATGTTTTCCCTAAATATTCATTTTGATTTCTCATAGCTTTGAAGGTATCACTTGTGAAATGTCTGTATTATTTGAGGTATGTAAAGACATTGTTAAACAGTCTTTGTTTGCCTTTGTTTCAGTAAATCCTCAGCAGTTTCTAACTGGAAAAGAGGATAAAGATTTTCATCCAGATTGGGAACAAAGCAGACTTGGCCCATTGTTTCTTTTCCACTACAGCCTAGAGATACCAGCTTACAGGATGATGTCAGATCAGTTCATGTACCTTAATTGTGTTTTTACGTAAGTGTAGTTTATACCTCTAGAGGCAACATAAAAATAAGAACTTTCAGCACCCCTGAACACAGTGGAACGTGTGGACATGTACGAGTTGGACTTATGGTCCCTTCCTTTCATGTTAGAGAGCCACCCCTAATTTCTAGCCTACCCCTTATCTTCAGCCAGAGGAAAGCAGTGGATCCTTTCCACAGCCTACATTCTCCAGCAGCTGCCTTCATTCCGGCTTGAAAGGAACTCCCTGGCAGCCCATTGGCCCAAGAGTAAGGAAATGGTTGCTTAGCAACTGACTCCTGCCCCCACCACAGCCCTGAGAAGAGGAGCTCTTGGGCCAACCACCTAGTTTCTGCCTGTGTTACAGTGAAGAGGAGTTGCTTAAGAGAAGATGAAGCCCTTGTCTCTGTTAATAGAGATATTGATAATTCTTGGGGTCACAATTAAAAGTAAGTTTTTTTGTCCTTACAGTTCTCTGTGAGGGTCTTTTCTCTTTGCTCAAACAGTGCCAAGGGCAGAAGCCAATCAAAAGATTAGAACTTTACTATATCCCTAAGTAACGCCATTTTTGTACAGGTATTTTAAAATGTGCAATGAGAAGAACAGATGATAATGATAGTCTCACTTGGGATAATACTTGGGAAGGGTGTGGGCGATGGGGAGAAAACAAATCTGTGAGAAAACCACTACAGTAATTGTTATAAAGTAGGGATATTTAGGGCAAGTTGTTAAGTGTTATTAAATTTAGAATATCATAAAGGTCTAGTTCCAAGACTTTAAAGGAAAAATATAGGACTCAAAGAGTTTGAAAGATTCATAAACATGTTCTTTTAAAATATTTACACAATAACAATTTCACTTCCAAAGTTTCAGTGTTTCCTGTATAGTTACTATCTGAAAATGGAAGTTATTTTCCAATCTTGTTTCTTTGGCCATTTTTTGAGTTACTTTTTACCCAATCCTCATATAATGTGCTCATGATAAATTCAACTTAATAAATATTCATTTGGTCCCTGATTGTCTAGTAGTTAGAATTCGGCACTCTCACTGCCACAGCCCAGGTTCAATTCCCTGTCAGAGAAAAGAAAAAAAAAAAAAAGGAAATATTTGGATTTTACCCAGAAATGTAAGATTGGTTTACCATCCATAAAGTAATCAATGTAACAATCACATCAATAAAAGACAAAGATCACATGATCATTCTAAATCTAGTAAAAGCATTTGACAAAATTCAACATGCTTTGTGATAAAAATGTGTGACAAACTAAGAATAGAAGGAAACTTTATCAACCTGATATAATATATCAAAAAACCCAAAGCTACTATATTTAATGGTGAAAGACTGAATGCTTTACCCCTAACATCAGGAATAAGACAAGGATGTCCACTTTTGCCATTTCTATTCAACATTGTACTGGAAGTTCTAGCCATGGCAATTACACAAGAAACAGAAGTAGAAGACATCAAGCTTGGAAAGAAAGAAGTGAAATTATCTGTATTCACTGATGACATGATCTTGTATATAGAAAATCCTATGGAATCAAGTACAAAACTATTAGAACGAATAAATGAGCTCCACAGCACTGCAGAATAAATACAAAAAATGGTTCCATTTCTATACAGTAGCAATGAGCAAACCAAAAATGAAATTAAGAAAGAAACTTTATAATAGTATCAAAAAATGAACTACTTAAGGATAAAGTTTACCAAAAAAATGCAAAACTCATCTTCTGATAACCACAAAAATTGTTTAAAGAAGTTAAAGACAACCTCACTAAATGAAAAGACTTCCCATGTTCATGGATTGGAAAACTTAATATTGGTAAGATGGCAATACTCTCCAAATTGATCTACATATTCAACACAGTCTTTATTTATTTGTTTTTTTTTTTTTTTTTTTTTTTTTTTTTTGAGATGGAGTTTCGCTCTTGTTGCCCAGGCTGGAGTGCAATGACGCAATCTCAGCTCACTGCAACCTCCGCTTCCTGGGTTCAAGCGATTCTCCTGCCTCAGCCTCCCAAGTAGCTGAGATTACAGTCGTCTGCCACCACACCTGGCTAATTTTTTGTATTTTTAGTAGAGACGGGGTTTTACCATGTTGGCCAGGCTGGTCTTGAACTCCTCACCTCAGGTTATTCACCGGCCTCAGCCAGCCAAAGTGCTGGGATTGCAGGCATGAGCCACCGCACCTGGGCTTCAACACAATTTTTATGAAAATCCCAGCTGACTTCTCAAAAATTGGCAAACTGGTCTTAAAATTCATATGGAAAAAAAATGTTCCTGAAAAAGAAGAATGAAGTTGGAGGACTCACACTTCCCAATTTCAAAACTTACTACAAAGCTGCAGTAATCAAGACAGTATGGTCCTGATGTGAAAATAGACATATAGATTACTGGAATAGAATTGAGAGTTTTACAAGTAAACTGTCACACTTATCATCAATTGATTTTTGTCAAAGATGCCATGAAAACTCAGTGTGGGAGGTGCTGGAGGAGATAATCTCTCCAACAAACGGTGCTGGGACAACTGGATAACCACATGAAAAAAATGAATTTGAAAAAATTAAATAAAACAATTTTTAAAAGCTAGGCACAATGGTTCCTATCTGTAATCTCAGCACTTTGGGAGGCCAAGGCAGAAGGATCACTTAAGGCCAGGACTTCGAGACCAGCCTGGTCAACATAGCAAGAACCTCATCTCTTTAAAATTAAATTAAAAGATAAATAAAAATTTCGTAAGAATGAATTTCTACCCCCACCTCATACCTCATATACACAAATTAATTCAAAATAGATCAAAGACCTATACATATAGCTAAGGATTTAAAACTCTTAGAAGAAAACATAGACATAAATCTTCCTAACTTTGGATAAGCAATGATTTCCTAGATATGCCACCAAAAGCACAAGCAGAAAAGGAAAAACCAAACTGATTATCAAAACTCTTCTGCTTTGGAGGATATCATCAAGAAACTCAAACGACAACCCATAGAATGAGAGAAAATTCTTGCAACTCATATATCTGATGAGAATTCAGTATTCAGAGTATACAAAGAACCTTACAACTCATCAACAAAATGACAACCCAATTTAAAAATGGGCAAAGAAATTGGATAGACAGTTTCCCAAAGAAGAACAAATGACCAAGCACATCAGAGATATTCTACATCATTGGTCATTAAGGAAATGAAAGCGAAAAGCCAGTGAGTTATCACATCACACCCAGTAGGATGGTTATAATGAAAAAACAGGAAATTATCGGCCGGGCACGGTGGCTCACACCTGTAATCCCAGCACTTTGGGAGGCTGAGGCAGGTGGATTACGAGGTCAAGAGATCAAGACCATCCTGGCCAACCAACATGGTGAGACCCTGTCTCTATTAAAAATACAAAAATTATCTGGGCATCATGGCAGACACCTGTAGTCCCAGCTACTCAGGAGGCTGAGGCAGGAGAATCGCTTGAACCCGAGAGGCAGAGGTTACAGTGAGCCGAGATTGCACCACTGCACTCCAGCCCAGGCGACAGAGCGAGACTCCGTCTCACAAAAAAAAAAAAAAAAAAAAAAAGGAAATTATCAAATTTTGGAAGGATATAGAGAAACAGGAGCCTTAACACATTGCTGGTGTGAATATAAAATGGTATAGTCACGGTGGAAAACAATGTGGCAGTTTCTTAAAAAGTGAAACATAGATTTACTAGGTTGGTGCAAAAGTAATTGAAGTTTTGGCATTAAAAGTAATGGAGAGGCCGGGTGTGGTGGCTCACGCCTGTAATCCCAGCACTTTGGGAGGCTGAGGCGGGAGGATCACAAGGTCAGGAGATGGAAACCATCCTGGCTAACACGGTGAAACCCCATCTCTACTACAAATACAAAAAATTAGCCAGGCGTGGTGGCCGGCGCCTGTAGTCCCAGCTATTCGGGCGACTGAGGCAGAAGAATGGCGTGAAACCGGGAGGCGGAGCTTGCAGTGAGCCGAGATGGTACCACTGCACTCCAGCCTGGGCAACAGACCGAGATTCCGCCTCAAAAAAAAATAATGGAGAAAACCATAATTACTTTTGCACCAACATATGCAATGTGACCTATTAATTCCACTACTAGGTATATAACCAAGAGAAATGAAAACATAGTGTTCACACAGAAATTTGTACACAAATATTTATAAAACCATTATTCATTGTAGCTTAAAGGTGTAAACAACCCAAATATTGACCAACAAATGAGTAAATAAACAAATTGTGGTATTTACATTGGAATATACATATGATGGAATATTACTCAGCCATAAAAAAGAATGAAGTACTGATACGTGTTACAATTTGGATGAACCTCAAAAACAGTTGTGCTACAGGAAAGAAGCGACACAAAAGGCTGCATATTGTATGATTCTTATTTTATGAAATATCTGAAATAGGCAAACTCAGAGAGATGGAAAGCAGATTACTGGGTTAGGGGATGGCAGAGGGGAGAAAGAGGAGTGACTACTTAATGCGTACAGAGTGTACCTCCAGGATGATGAAATTTTGAAACTGTAGAAAGGTGATGGCTGTATAACACTATGAATGCACTAAATGTCACTTAACTGCACACTTTAAAAGGGGTAATTGTATGTTACATGGATTTCACCTCAATTTTTAAAAAATGTTGCAATGCTTGGAAAACGGGCAATTCCTCAAAAGGTTAAACACAAAGTTACTATATGATCTAATAGTTCCATTCCTAGGCATATATCCAAGAGAATTGAAAACACATTTCCATACAAAAACTTACACATAAATGGTAGCATTATTCATAAATAGACAAAAAGTGGAACTAGCGCAAAAGTCCAACAACTGATGAACAGATCAACAAAATGTGGTATATCCATACAAAAGAATATTCAGCAAAAACCACAAACAAAGTATGATATGGATAACCTTGAATACATGCTAAGCAAAAGAAGGTAGACACAAATGGCCCCATATCATGTGACTTCCTAGGTATGAAACATCCGTAATAAGCAAATACACAGAGACTGAAAGTCCATTACTGGTTACCTAGGCCTGGGAGGTATGCGGGAATTGGGGTGGTGATGACTTAGGGGTACAGGATTTCTTTTGGGGTAATGAAAATTGTTCTCTGATTGTAGGATGTTTGCACAAATTTGTGAATATCCTAAAGGCCATTGAATTGTAGAGGGAAAAAGTAAATCTTTAATGAAGGTTATACACCAGGAGTATTGGGGATATAAGAATATCTAAGAACAGTCCATATCCTGAAGCAGCTTAGAGTCTCGAAGAGAAAAACCAAAATAACTAATGAATAAATTGTAAAGTGTTGTAGGTAATAAAACAGAAGCATTTACAGGGTACTGTAGGGCACAGAATGAAGGAGAGGTCAATTCTACTGGTGTGTGGAGTAGTCAGAAAGGCTTCACAAAGGAAATGGCATAGACCGAATCTTGAAAGATTAGTCAGTGTTCATCAAGCAGGCAAGGGAGAACAAGAACATTTCAGGCCAGAAAAAAGGACCAAAGACACAGAGGAATGAAAGAGCATGGTCTATAAATAAGTGTATCAGTTTGCTGTTGTGTAGTATATAAGAAGCAACTTATGAGGCTGGAGTGGTAGGTAGGGACTTTGTGTGACAGGCTGTGAAGTTTGGGCTTTATCCTGGGAGGAATGGGTAGTCATTTCAGGTTTATTCCTTGAAGAACATGAATAGAATTATGCCTTAGAAAAATGACTTTGAGAGTAAATAGTAGCTACTAGATGTGAGGGTTGGGGGAGAGGGGATATCCAACGGTTGGTTAAACAAATACAAAAGTATAGCTAAATAGGAGGAATAAGTTCAAGGGTTCTATAGCACTATTGTGTGACTATATTTAACAACAATTTATTGTATCAAATAGCTACAAGAGCAGATTTTGAATGTTCCGAACACAAAAATGTGATAAACATTTGAAGTTACAAACATGCTAATTACCCTGATTTGTTCATTATACATTGTATATATGTATCAAAATATCACACTGTGCTCCATAAATATGTACAATTATTACATACTAATTAAAAACTAAGAAAAGCAAAAAAAAAATTTAATAGCAAAAAAAGCAAATATTCAGTGCCCTTTAGCAAAAAAGAAAGAAAAAAGGGAAGAAGAGGAGAGAGGAGGAGAGGGAGGAAGAAAGAGAGAAAGAGAGAGAGAGAGAGAGAGACTTTGGCAGTAGAGGATTGGATGTCACTGTATAACTCTGGTGACAGTGTAACTAGTAGAACATTACTGAATTGTCCAAACAAGAAACAATGAAGACTTAAACTATAGCAACAGCAGTGGGAACTGAGAAGAGTTGATGGATATCAAGGCTAGAGAGATTATCACAGAAGTCCAAGGTGAGAGAGTGCTAGGAACATGGGAATTGCCAACAATGCCAAATGCCAGAGAGAATGGGGAAATTAGAGTCAGCAAGTGACCATGAAATTTAATAGCTTGAGAATTTTTGTTTCCAGGACAGTTTCAGCGGAGAAGCATGAACAGAAACCTGATGTCAAGGCTGGGTGTGGTGGCTCACACCTGAAATCCCAGTACTTTGGGAGGCTGAGGCAGGCAGATCACCTGAGGTCAGGAATTCGACACCAGCCTGGCCAACATGGTGAAACTGCGTGTCTACTAAATATACAAAAATTAGCCAGGCGTGGTGGCGGGCACCTGTAATCTCAGCTACTCAGGAGGTTGAGGCAGGAGAATCACATGAACCCAGGAGGTGAAGGTTGCAGTGAGCTTAGATCGCGCCACTGCACTCAAGCCTGGGTGACAGAGCAAGACTTCATCTCAAAAAAAAAAAAAAAAAAAGAAAGAAAGAAAAGAAAAGAAAGAAAGGAAGCTGATTTCAATTGGTAGAAGTGAACATGAAGAGAGAAAGTAGAGACATAATGATTATACAGAGTTCTTCCAGGATTGTGGCAGTGTTCAGGGTCAGACTCTAGCTATCGATAGATCATTCATTAATTGTGGGTGTATAGAGAACCAGCAAAGTAGTTAGTGGGAGAGAAAACAGTTGTTTTTTAAAAGCTAGTGCTGGCGGGGCGCAGTAGCTCATGCCTGTAATCCCAGCACTTTGGGAGGCCAAGGCGGGCAGATCACATGAGGTCAGGAGTTTGAGACCAGCCGTGACCAACATGGAGAAACCCCGTCTCTACTAAAAATACAAAATTAGCTGGGCGTGGTGGCGCATGCCTGTAATCCCAGCTACTCCAGAGGCTGAGGCAGGAGAATCGCTTGAACCCAGGAGGCAGAGTTTGCAGTGAGCCGAGATTGTGCCATTGCACTCCAGCCTGGGCAACAAGAGCGAAACTCTGTCTCAAAGAAAAACAAAAACAAAAACAAAAACAAAAAACAAAAAACAAAAGCTAGTGCTAAAAGAGCTAAGATTCATATGTAAAATTAGCCCTTGACCTCACTTATTTTCCCTCTCTTTGCCCCTCTACCCTATTTCTCAAGGCAAAACGGACAGGTCTATCCTTTTTCATTCAGATACACCTTGCAAGCTTGCATGTTGCCTTTTTATTCATTTTTTTCACTTGATACTCATTGTATTTTGATTTTACCTATATAAAATTATTGGGGAGGACATAACTATGCGATTGTCCCTGACTCTACATTCACCTAGGGAATTTCTTAAAAAGTTACTGAAATGATTTTTCCCTTTTGGTAAATCCTCAGGTTAAAATAGTTGAAAATGATGGAAGGAATGAACAGTCCATCTCAAAGTCTATGGCTTAGAAAGATGGAAAGAAAACTAATTATGTTAAACTAGTCATTTTTTTCTAATTTTTTTTTCTCTCTTCACTCTATCAACTTAGCTGCTGCTTTTTTTTTTTTTTTTTTTCCCTGAGATGGAGTCTTGCTCTCTCGCCCAGACTGGAGTGCAGTGGCGCGAACTCAGCTCACTGCAACCTCCGCCTCCCAGGTTCAAGCAATTCTCCTGCCTCAGCTTCCTGAGTATCTGGGACTACAGGGGCTTACCACCACACCCAGCTAATTTTTGTATTTTTAGTAGAGACGGGGTTTCACTCTGTTGGCCAGGATGGTCTCCATCTCTTGACCTCATGATCCACCTGCCTCAGCCTCCCGAAGTGCTGGGATTACAGGTGTGAGCCATCGTGCCCAGCCTGCTGCTGCTTTAAGGTAGTGTAAAATATATCACTGAGGCAGAGAAAAGGCACTGCCAAGAGCTCTGGCTATAGATCATCCAGAGTCCAAGGTTTCCTGCCTCCCATCTATTTCTTTTCTTTCTTGTTTATTTATTTAGATCTCGCTTAGAAACAATTTTTTCTTTTTTCTTTTTTGAAAATTTTTATTTACAATGATAGAACTTGCTACTACCTCAGAATATACCTTTTTCTTTTTTTTTTTTTTTTTGGCAGAGTCTCATTCTGTCTCCTAGGCTGGAGTGCAGTGGCATAATCACAACTCACTATAGGCTTGACTTCCCAGGCTCAAGCATTCCTCCCACCTCAGCCTTCCAACTAGCTGGGACCACAGGCATGCACCACCATGCCAGGCTAATTTCTGTATTTTTTGTAGAGATAGGATCTCGCTATGTTGCCCAGTCTGGTCTTGAACTTCTGAGCTCAAACGATCCTCCTGCATCAACCTCCCAAAATGCTGGGATTACAGGCATGAGCCACCATGGCTGGCCCCATCTATTTCTTTCTAGTAGTAACTCTTATCATACACTTCTGTGATTACAAAAGCAAAGCAAAACAACAAAAAGTTAATAGTAACTCTCACAGACACACTCCACCTACCCAGCAGCTCTCTATCCCAGTTGAAAGGGGCACGTAGCTCATCAGTCTCACAGTAACCAGAGGCCAGAAAGCAGTTGCCTCACAATCATGTCTAGGTCCCTGTCTGGTCCAGAAGGAGGCCACATAAAGACCAAGCCCTGGACATGTTGCAGAGGAAGCTGAGCCTAAGCAGTACAAGCAGGAAATATCCTACTGCTTCAGAAATGTTCTTGCTTCTACCAGTGCTATTTTGAATAACCTATGGAATTGAGGATTTCTAAATTACCTTTGCTTTCATTAAATTCTTTTATGTTGCACCTCTAACCAGGGAAAAGATACATTGCAAGTAACTGGAGCATCTCTCCTTGAAAAGAAGCAGGAGAGACCAGGTGTTATGATAGGATTGATGACTGCAAGAGAGAAGTTTGATAACTGTGTTATGTGAGGGATCAGTAAAAAAGCACATTTCTCTTTTGTGAGTTTCCTGAAAGTTATAAGGCTTTTTCACACCTTTGTATCTCAGATTCATCTGAATGGTTTCTGATTTTGTATTTTTTTCAGTGACAAATATTAATTGCATATTTATGGGGCACAATGTGATGTTTTGATATATGTATTTGTTGGGCAATGATTAAGTCACGCTAATTAACATATCCATCCCTTCATATAAGTACCATTTTTTGTGGTGAGAACATTTGAAATCTACTATTTTAGTAATTTTGAAATACAGAATACATTATTAACTATAGGCACCATGCTGTGCAACATCTAAAACTTATTTTCCTATTTAATTGAAACTGTACTCTTTGACCAACCTCTCCCCATTCCCCATACCTCCCTCCCCAGTCTCTGGTAACCATCATTCTATTCTCTATTTCTTTTTTTTTTTTTTTTTTTTTTTTTTTTTGAGATGGAGGTTTGCTCTTGTTGCCCAGGCTAGAGTGCAATGGCACCATCTCGGCTCACTGCAACCTCCGCCTCCCAAGTTCAAGTGATTCTCCTGTTTCAGCCTCCCGAGTAGCTGGGATTATAGGTGCACACCACCATGCCCAGCTAATTTTGTATTTTTAGTAGAGACGGGGTTTCACCATGTTGGCAAGGCTGCTGTCAAACTTCTGACCTCAGGTGATCTACCCGCCTTGGCCTCCCAAAGTGCTGGGATTACAAGTGTGAGCCTCCGGGCCCAGCCTCTACTCTCTATTTCTATGAGTTTCAACTCTTTAGATTCCACATATGAGTGAGATCAGAAAGTATTTGTCTCTCACTTCCTGGCTTACTTCATTTAGTATAATGTACTCCAGTTTTATCCATGTCGTTGCAAATAGCATGATTCCTTCTTTATAAGGCTGAATAATATTTCATTGTATATATATACAACATTTTCTTTATCCATTAATCCATTGATGGACACTTAGGCTGTTTCCATATCTTGACTATTGTAAATAATGCTGTAATGAACATGGGAGTGCAGACATCTTTTTGACATACTGATTTCAAGTCCTTTGGATATATACCTGGAAGGGGGATTGCTGGATCATATGCCAATTCTTTGTTTGTTTGTTTGTTTGTTTGTTTTTTGAAGAATGGCTATATTGTTTGACATAATGGCTGTACCAATTTATAGTCCCACTCACAGTGTATAAGATTTCCCTTTTCTCTAGCCAGGTGTGGTAGCTCACACCTGTAATCCCAGCACTCTGGGAGGCCAAGGCGGGCAAATCACCTGAGGTGAGGAGTTTAAGACTAGCCTGGCCAACATAGTGAAACCCTATCTCTACTAAAAATAAAAAAATTAGCCAGGCACATGCCTGTAATCCCAGCTACTTGGGAGCCTGAGGCAGGAGAATAGCTTGAATCCAGGAGGCAGAGGTTGCAGTGGGCTGAGATTGCGCCACTGCACTCCAGTCTGGGTGACAAAGCAAGACTCTGTCTCAAAAAAGATTTCCCTTTTCTCCACATCCTCACCAACACTTATCATCTTTCATCTTTTTTCTAACAAGTGTGAGGTGATATCTCGTTGTGATTTTAATTTGCATTTTCCTGATGATTAGTGATATTGAACATTTTCTCATATATCTGTTGGCTGTTTGTATATATCTGTTGGCCATTTTTATGTCTTCTTTCAAGACATGTCTATTCGGGGCTTTTGCCCACTTTTTAATCAAGTTGTTTGTTTTCTTCCTATTTAGTTGAGTTTCTTATCTATTTTAGATATTAGTCCCTTGTCAAATGTATGGTTTGCAAATATTTTCTCCCAATTCATGGGTTGTCTGTTCAATCTGTTAATTGTTTACTTTGCTGTACAGATTTTTAGTTTGCTGTAAATTCTATTTGTCTATTTTCACTTTTGTTGCTTGTGCTTTTTGGGGTTATATTTAAGAAATCACTACCCAGGCCAAAACTGTGAAGCTTTTCCTCTATATTTTCTTTTAGTTTTAGAGTTTCTGGTCTTATGTTTAAGTCTTTTTTATTTTTTTTGAAATGACAAAGTGACTGGGTTTTTTTGTAAGTAACTAGATTAAATTTTCTTCCATTGTGCCAATATGTGACCCAACACAGAGATTAGGTGCCAGTTTCAGGAAAATAAAGTTATATTTTTGTCAGCCATGAATGTATGTCTTCTGAATATTTTTTCTTTTGTTTTTAGTTGATACATAAACATGCATCAACTTCATCAATGATGCAGAGTGATATTTTGTACATATATAGAATGTGTAATGATCAAATCAGAGTTATTAGCATAGCACCTCAAACATTTATTATTTCTTTGTGTTGTAAAGGTTCAAAATCTTCTCTTCTAGCTTTTCTAAAATATGCAATAAGTCGTTAACCATATTTATCCTACAGTACCATAGAACACTAGAATTTACTTCTCCTATCTAGCTGTATTTTTGTATCAATTAACCAACTTCTCCCTATCCTCCTCTCTTCCCATCCTTCCTATTATCTAATAACCACAATTCTACTCTATCACTTATATGAGCTCAATTCTTTCCGCTTCCACATATGAGTGAGAAAATGCGGCGTTTGTCTTTCTGTGCTTGACATTTCACTTAACATTATGTCCTCTGGGCTCATCCATATTGCATAAATGACATGATTACATTCTTTTTTTCTTTTTTCTTTCTTTTTCTTTTCTTTTTTTTTTTTTTTTTGAGACAAGTCTCACACTGTTGCCCAGTCTGGAGTACAATTGCATGATCGCAGCTCACTGCAACCTCTGCCTTCTGGATTCAAGCGAGTCTCGTGCCTTAGCCTCACCAGTAGCTGGAATTACAGGCATGCACGATCATGCCTGGCTAATTTTTGTATTCTTAGTAGAGACGGGGTTTTGCTATGTTGGCCAGGCTGTTCTCAAATTCCTGACCTCAAGTGATCCACTCGCCTTGACCTCCCAAAGTGTTGGGATTACAGGCGTGAGCCACCGCACCTGGCAATTTCATTCTTTTTCATGGCTGAATAATATTTCATTGTGTATATTTTTATTTTTTTATATTGATATTTATTTTATGTTTTTATATTTTTATTCATTTATCTGTTGATGAATATTTAAGTTGACTCCATATCTTGGTTATTGTGAAAAGTGCTGCAATAGACATGGGGGCACAGGTGTCTCTTCAGTATACTGATTTCCTTTACTTTGGATAAATAGTAGCAGGATTGATGGATCATATGGTAATTCTATCTTTAGGTTTTTGAGAAACCTCTATACTGCTTTCCATAATGGCTGTGCCCATTTACTTTCCACCAACAGTGTTTAAATATATGGTTGTCAAATGTATGGTTTGCAAATATTTTCTCCCAATTCATGGGTTGTCTGTTCAATCTGTTAATTGTTTTCTTTGCTGTACAGATTTGTAGTTTGCTGTAAATTCTATTTGTCTATTTTCACTTTTGTTGCTTGTGCTTTTTTCTCCACATCCTTGCCAGCATTTGTTAATTTTTGTCTTTTCGATAACAGAGTCATTCTATGTGTTTAGGTTTTTAATACATTTTGAGTTGATTTTTGTATGCCTTGTGTGATAAGGGTCCAATTTCATTCTTCTGCAGTGGACATACATTTTTCCCAACACCATTTATTAAAGATAGTGTCCTTTCCTCATCATGTGTTTTGGCACCTTTGTTGAAAATCAATTGATCATAAATACAAAAGTTTATTTCTGAGATCTCTATCTTGTTCTGTTGGTCAATGTGTCTGTTTTTAGTCCATTATCATGCTGTTTTGATTACTATAGATTTGTAATATATTTTGAAGTCAAGTTGTGTGATGTCTCTAGCTTTGTTCTTTTTGCTTAAGATTGTTTTGGCTATTTGGGGTCTTTGGTAGTTCTACACAAAATTGATGGCTGTTTTTTTTCTATTTCTGTGAAAAATGACATTGGGATTTTGACAGAGATTATATTGAATCTGTAGATTGCTTTGAGTAATATGGACATTTTTACAATATTAATTTTTCCAATCCATGAATATATCTTTTTATTTATTTATGCCTCCTTGAATTTCTTTCATCAAAGTTTTATAATTTTTAGTATACAGATCTAAAAGCTTTCTGTATCAAACAATTACTACTACTCTTTGAATCTATTCAGTAGGGTAGCACTTATTGGAGACAGGACAGGCTTTGGCCTGGGGAGAGCTAGGTGAACAGACCCCCTTGCAGAACCCGTAAATGCTCATGCATCAGCTTTATCTCAGCTTTATTGAGGAACTCCCTGACATGTTCTTTTTGTCTGACAGGAATCACTCTTCCCAATTCCGACTCCACTTTTTTTTGCACATAAGGGTTCATAAGTCTCTCCCATTTTATGTATATCCCAAGAATTCTCTCTGCCAGTGATAGCCCTCTACCTGCTCCTAATGAATCCCAAGATCTATCCCCCCATCAATTGAAACTGCTTTTTCGAAGAATGCCAACAGCTCATTGATTACCAATCCAGTGGCCTCTTGCCGTTCTTTCTGCTAACCTCTGTGCACCATGTGACATTACTCACCATCTTCTTTTTCCCTCTTCCTCTGCAGAGCCATCTCAGGCTCTTTCATGGGCTTGTCTTTCTCAGTTCTCCTTTAAATGTTGTGCCCAAGGCTCGGTGCTTGGCTTTCTTGCTCTTCGTATTCTATGCATCTCATGCTGTCACCCAAGCCCCACACATTTGTTTACATGTCTATATGTCAGACCCTCCTTCTAATCTCTAGACCAGCATATCCAGCTACATGATGATCATGAAGTATGCATGCAGATTCCTTAAATCAACATTTATTATCAAAGTTACTTCCTCCTCTGTTTTTTCTCTTGTTAATGGCCTCAACTATCCTTCCCTGCTCACCTTGTTCTCAAGTACTCCAAATTGTGTGATTATACAGTTCTAATTCCCGTAAGTATCATTTAATTCAGTGTTTTAACGATAAGACTGAGGCCTACCATGGTGAAATTGCTTCCCCCGCGTCATCCTGCAAAGCTAAATCTAGAACCAGAATCTCCTAATCCTTTATATTTATTCATTCCCTTATTCTTTTACCAAATCTTGTCAATTCTACATTCTCAGGGGTTTTCCCACCTATGCATTTTCACTGTCTCAATTTAAAATCTCATTTTAGTATCTTTTAACTACACTAATACACTTCTAACTTGCTTTTCTCTTATCCACATACACTACTGCCAGAAATAATATTCCTTAACTCCAAATCTAATCATTGTGTTCTCCTGCTGAGACATCCACTTTATATAGAATAAAGTTCTAATATCTTGTCCAGTAGTCAAAATCCTATATAATTAGATCCTAGCTTCCTTTCTATTTTGTCTTAGCTACACACGTATTTTATTTCAACCAATTCAAACTATTATTAGCTACTCAGTATACCTAGCTAACTCTCCCACTTCCATGTCTTTCTCAAGCTGTTCTGCAGACGGTCTGTCGACAGGAAAGGACTGTCATCCAATCTTCTTCCCCATCATCGCCATAAATCTAAAGTATAGTATCTTGTTCATCTTTCAAGGTCTATCTCAAGTTCTACTTCCTCTTAAAAAAAAAAAAAACAGATCCAGCGCAGTGGCTCATGCCTGTAATCCTAGCACTTTGGGAGGCCGAGGCCGGTGGATCACGAGGTCAGAAGATTGAGACCAGCCTGGCCAACGTGGAGAAACCCCGTCTCTACTAAAAATACCAAAATTAGCTGGATGTGGTGGCGTGAACCTGTAATCCCAGCTATTCGGGAGGCTGAGGCAGGAGAATTGCTTGAACCTGGGAGGTGAAGGTTGCAGTGAGCAGAGATCATGCCACCATACTCCAGCCTGGCAACAGAGCGAGACTGTCAAAAAAAAAAAAAAAAAAAAAAAAAAAAAAACCCTTGGTGGCTCATGCCTGTAGTCCCAGCACTTTGGGACTTTGGGAGGGTGAAGCAAGAAGCAAGAGGATCTCGAGCTCAGGAGCTCAAGACTAGCCTGGGCAATATAGTAAGACCCTGTCTCTATAAACAAAAAACAAAACAAAACTTTCCCAACCCCTTCCAAATAGCACATTGTGCCTTTATTGTCCTCTGCATCAGAGTCTCATAATTGAGTTAGTTTTTAACTCCCTTAGCAGATTGCTAACTACATGATTACAGAGATGGTGTTGTACTTGCCTTTTAGATCTCCTTTAGCTCACTGTAGAACTTGACATTTAGTAGATGCTCAGAAACACTTGTAAAATTAAATAGTAATTAACATACATGTAATGCTATACTTTGTAAAATACATTCCCAAAACTTGTGGAGTAGGTCATTCAAATGTTTTCATTATTCTGAATTTGTAGATATTTAAAATTCTGAAGAACAGAGTTTAGTAAGACCTGAATTCTCTGGTGGGAATCAAAGGTTTTTACTCTGTATTACCTTTGTTATTCTAAGTCTGAATTCTCCAAAGGACTGTGCTGCGTATTTTCCTCACAATCATATTTACTTGCCTCAGGCTGTTTGTGCATACTATTAAACAGCCAGATGAAAAATTAAAAATTCAATCAATCATCCAAATATTTTTAAATGTAATATACATATGTTTGCTTTCATATAGAACAAACAGCCAGGTGATTGATCAAGCTATTTGCTTTTCAACCAGTTGTTTTCACAGTATGATTATTACATAAACTCTAACAGTGATATTTTATCAGTTTTTTGTAGATTTTCTAATTTTACTGGATTCTTCAATTTATTTACTATAGTCATCTAGTCCTATTTATATAATTTATCAGCCAATAAAATATAGTAAAAAAAAAAAAAAACTGGTTGTTATGACTTCTTTAAGCCTGTTCCCTCAGACTCAGAACCAAGATTATAATGCCAGGATTGAAGAGAATATTCTAAGATTGGATAAAGTGATTTACACCTTGCAGCTTCCATGATTGAGAGATTTAGGGAGAAAAAAACAAAAACACATTAACTCTGGAAACAAGCAGGAGTGTCTTTGAAATCATCAGGAATTCCCAAGAGACAAAATAATAGGTGGAATTGAATTGAAAGAGAAAACTTTTGCCCAAAATGTGCAAAAGAGAATACTGCTAGGAAAGACGTAAGAGTAGCTTCAGGGAAAAAAAGGAAGGAGCCCTGGCGCGGTGGCTCACGCCGGTAAGCACTTCAGGAGTTTGAGGCGGGTGGATCACCTGAGGTCGGGAGCCTGGCCAACATGGTGAGACCCCGTCTGTATTAAAAATACAAAAATTAGCCAGGCAGGGTGGTGGGTACCTGGAATATCAGCTACTTGGGAGGCTGAGGCATGAGAATCTCTTGAACCCGGGAGGTGGAGGTTGTAGTAAGCCAAGATCGCGCCACTGCACTCTAGCCTGGGGGACAGAGTAAGATTCTGTCTCAAAAAAAAAAAAAAAAAAAAAAAAAAATGCAGTAGGAGCAGCCTAGCAATTCTGACCCCCACTCCCCTCTCAATCGCCACTACCACCATATACAGAGGAAAGGGCAAGACTTATGAAAGGCTAGGTTACTAGGTTGTTGGACCAACCCTCCTACTGAAATAAAATGATACATGTAAAATACAAACTTCTTAAATGCATCAGAGAGTTTAGAAGACAGTGAAGTACCAGATAAAAAATCTAGGGAAAATCTAGAACCTAGAGAAGTAAGCACAAATGCCCCTGAGCAGAGCCAAGATTTGCTCCCTCCTGGCCCCAGCCGTGCACCTGAACATCAAAGCAGCTTTTGCCCCTGTGCTAGGCAAGTGTAGACACTGGTTTTAATGGCCACACAAAGAGGATAGAATCCAATTCTCTAGACCTGTCCAAGGTGAGAAGTCTAGTAAGAGACCTTTTCAACATTAACCTGGGACCAGAAAATGCTATACTCTTAAAATAAGGGCACACTACCCCTTCCCAAGTTCAGGGATCAATAGGACTTAACTTTTAGCAGAGCAAAGAGAAAGGGAAAAAGAAAAATATATCTCTCTGAGAAGTTGTGTGGTCATGTGCCAGCCCTCACAGCTTGGGTTTACATTGCTTAGGGGTTCCCAGGCACCCCAACCCTAGAACTAGCTCTAAGGTTAGATCTAGGCACCTAGGTTAAACGTCAGGAAACTGGCAAAAGTAAATTCACGTTTTCTCCATGGAAAGACAACTTCATCATAGGCCTCAAAGAATCCACCCTGATAAAGTTTGCAGTACATAGTCAAAAATAAGTGCAAAAGGAGACAAATCACTGTTAGGTGGGAGCATTTGTGGTCGGCATTTGTGCCAGAGATATAGACTGCGGCTGCAAATGGCTAGTGATATTCATGGAGTCTCTATTCCTATTCCTAGAAGACTAGCTCCTGTTACACTCTGATAGCACACCCTGCAATACCCACAAAGTCACTGGTAGAAAGCTGAGGTAATTCGTTATAGCATTCACAGACAGATTAACGGGGAAAATCCAAGCCTAACACGAGGACAGTAGGACTCAGCAGTGCTTACACATTCTACAATTTGAACAATTCGGAGAATATTGGCATGGCCCTTGCACAAGGGTGACCCCCAAATTTGTGAAGCATTCCATATTTTTTAAAAAGCAAACATTTGAAGACTTTAAAACATAAAATACCGTAATATATATTTAGAGAGGTTACTTAATCCATGAAACAAGAACAGGCTTTAATGAAAGAAAAAAGATATTTTAGAAATGAAATATCTGATAGCAAAAGTAAAAACCTTAAGGCTGAATGGCAAAATTGTCATAGCTGAAGAGCAACCTGGATGCTCAAGATCAAACTGAGAAATTCCCTCAGATCATAATACAAACAGATAGGGAGATGATACATATGAAACAAAGGTTAAGGCACTTGGAGGATACACACAAACATTACAATATCCAGACAATAGGATTTCCAGAAAGAGAAAATAGAACTCAGAGGAAAAATAAATCAAATAAAATTCCCTAGATATGAAAAAAGACTCAAGTTTTTACATTAAGGCCCACTTTGTGCCAAGCAAGAAGACAGGGAAAAGACCCGCTCATAGAAAATAGTGGTAAAATCTTAGTACTTTATGGATAATAAGAAAATCCTAAAAGCTTCTAAAAAGAAGCTTTTAGAACATGTTATTTACAAACAAAAAGCACCCTCTTGACTTCAGATTCTTTAGCCACACTGAGCCACAAGACACTAGAGAAAAATTTTCTAAAATACTGAGGCGAAAATGATTTTGAACTTAGAATTCTATAATCTGACAATCAGACAAGTGTAATGACATTTTCAAACATGAGGCATTTTCAGACATGAATGGATTCAGAATATTTATCACCCACAAAACCCTAGCTGAAATAATAGCTAGAAATGAAGTGAAAAATGAATCCAAGAGAAGACTGGAAGTGGTAAGCCAAGTAACCTTTAAGACTTATGATAAATCTAAATAAAGTTTCATTTTATTTTTTAGAAATACAATAATCACAAAGATTTATTTTTTAAAATCCTTTTCACAGTAGCAACAGATGTTATAAAATAGCTAGGAATAACTTTAATGAAGGTGTAATAAAATACCCAGGGAATGAAAATTAAAATGTATCTGGAGAACATTAAACAAAGAAACCTGAATAAATTAAAGCTGTATGTCTAAATGATTCTGTGTTGTAAATATGCCAAGTTTTTGTAAATTAACATTTCCAGTCAATTGTAAAGTAACAATTCCAGTCAAAATATCAACATATTTCTAAATGAATCTGACAAGCCTATTCTAAAATTCATCTAGAAAAGAAATTATGCTGGAATTCCCAAGATAAGTTGCACAAAGAGGAACATAGAGGGGGTGTGTGTGTGTGTCCCCATACACACAGAGAAGTTCCTGCTCAACCAGATAGTAAAATATACAATTATAAATATACAATAATTAGATATATAGTAATTAGGGTATTGCCAGAAGAATAGAGGAGTAGATCAGGAAAACAGAACAGAGAGTTAAAAACGGACCAGTGCATGAATAAGAATTTAGTACTTGAAAGGAGATTTTTAAATGTAATAGGAAAGAGATGAATTATAATGATTGCTAGTGACAAATTGTCCATTCATTTAGGACATAACGGTAGATACCACTTCATACGAATCACAAAAATGATCCAGATGGATTAAAAATGTAAATTGTAGCCAGGCACAGTGCTTCATGCCTGTAATCCCAACACTTTGGGAGGCTGAGGTGGGTGGATCACCTGCGCTCAGGAGTTCGAGACCAGCCTAGGCAACATGGTGAAACCTCATCTCTACTAAAAATATATATAAAAAAAAAGAAAAGAAAAAATTAGCGAGCTGCGATGGCATATGCCTGTGGTCCCAGCTACTCAGGAGGCTGAGGTGGGAGGATTGCTTGAGCCTGGGAGGTGAATGTTGCAGCAAGCTGAGATTGTGCCACTGCACTTCAGCCTGGATGACAGCATGAGACCCCGTCTCAAAAAAACAAAACAAAACAAAAGTACGTTGTAAAAGCAAAACTATAAAAATAGTTTAAGGAAATACATGAAAATATAGATTCAAATGCTTGGTAAGAAAACCTTCTTGAACAAAACACAAACAAAAGGTTATAAGTGAGGAAAGAATGTATAATTTTCTCTGCTTCAAGATTTAAGACGTCTATGGTGAAAAGGATACAATAAACAGTTAAAAGGTTGAAAACAGACTGAAGAATATATTTACAACATACACACTGAATCAAATAACATCCAGAATATATAGGGAATTCCTAAAGATTTTTTTTTAAAAAGAGCCTGATAGAAAAATGGGAAAATGACCTAACAGTCAGTTCCTTAGGGAGGAAATATAAATACTCCCAAATGTGAAAAGATGGTTAACTGTGCCAGTAATCATGCAAATGAAAATTAACAATGAGACACCAGTGTTATCACAATACATTGACAAAAATTGAAAAGTGCCAGTTATGGCGAGAAAAAGTTAATATTCCTATATAGTAACATATATAGTATATATAGGAATATGTAGGAATATTAATTTCTATTAATTAATATGTGTAGCAGTACTTTTTTTTTTTTTTTGAGATGGCGTTTCACTCTTGTTGCCCAGGCTAGAGTGCAATGGCACGATCTTGGCTCACTGCAACCTCTGCCCCTCTGGGGTTCAAGTAATTCTCTTGTCTCAACCTCCCAAGTAGCTGGGATTACAGGCACCTGCCACCACGCTTGGCTAATTTTGTATTTTTAGTAGAGACAATGTTTCGCCATGTTGGCCAGGCTGGTCTCCAGCTCCTGACCTCAGGTGATCTGCCTACCTCAGCCTCCCAAAGTACTAGGATTAGAGGTGGATTAGAGGTGTGAGCCACCGCACCCGGCCTTGGCAGTATTATGTATAACATACATACACTATGTGTGGAAGTAAAGTAGTAGCTTTTTGGAATGCCAATTTGGCATTATCTATTAATATTTAAAATGAGCACACTACCTCTCAAATGAGCAAATTTACTTCTTGTCCACCCTAGCAAACCCTCATACCTGTTTTATAGGAAATATGTTCAAGGTTATCCCTTACAGTATTGCTTATTATAGCAAAATAATTAAAAACATCATAAATGTCTATCCATATTTAATAATTAAATGGAAACCACTGTTGTAGAGACAACTCTCTTCCAACCTTGAGATTCTGGATTTTATTTCACGGTATGTCAGAAGACAATTCCAAACTTGAGATTCTTCGACTCTAAGTTTTGAATTGTAACTTAAAAGGCAGTTTGGTCAAATTTTAGATCCAGCAGCAGAATTACATGCTGTGTTATAATAAAAGCATTTAATCAAACAACATTTTTAATTAAGAAACTGTGCAGGGTGCTAGGGGCAAACTTGAAAAAAAAAAAAAAAAAAGAGGATGGAGCACTTTCTTCAGAGATCTTACAATCCATAGAATAAAATTCAATATATGATTGGGTGCTAACATAAGTTACAAGGGAGTACCACTTCCTGAAGATGTACCAAGAACGGATGGGTCATTGAAGGCAGTAGTATCCAGTGAGACCTAGAGGTAGGAAAGCAAATTTATTTCGTCATTTAACAGATATGTATTAAGTATCTGTTATAGGACAGGAACTATAGTAGGCATCGGCTCTAATGTTGAAACAGGAAAGACATGTCCTGGAAGGATGAATAACAATTGGATATTTGGAAAAGAACAGGAAAGCATTCCAAATTAGAAGTACACAAATAAGTAAAATACATGGGTGTGAGAATGAGTAGAATGTACATACGGGGTAGGAGGATACTACCACTTCAATAAGAGCAGGATGTAGTGTGAAATAAATTGGTTAAGAAAAATAAGATTGGATTATTGAAAGGCTTAAATTGTCAGACAGAAGAAATTAAAAGAAACTTTACTGAGTGCTAGCAAATGTCAAGCACTTTCACATCCATGATCTCATTTAGTTCTGAGAATAACTCTTCCCACTCCCCACTCACAACTGTGCAATTCAAAGAAAAACAAACACAACAATGTTTTGCCTGTTCATGGGGATGTTGGCATGGAATGAGTAAAGCATGATGGAAGATTTGGAGCTTGAGAAAATGATGATCCCCTTGACAGGGACAGAAAATTGGAGAGAGGATGGTGACTTGGGAGGGGGCACATGAGAAATAATGATTTAGTTTGTGGGGACATTAGGACTTAGAAATGACAGGAATATATTCAGGCCACCTTGCTGCCTATTTAATCACATTGCAGCCACTTCAACTACTGACAACAAAACAAGTAGTTTGAGTGTTTCCACTCTTCATCACAACCCTACGTGGAAACCTATCTATTGTAAAATTTCAGCCTTTCAACCAAAGTCACTCTGTGTCTCTAAGCTTAAAAGCTTTAGTGCCCTATTTCTAGAGGACATAATCACATCTTACACTCACCATTAACAAAGCCTTCATACTTTGTATGAATAGAATTAACTAAGTTAATGTATTCATTATACATTTTAGTTCATAAATTTTAGCATGCAAGAAATACAATTTTTTCAACATTGGAATGTAATTTCTGTTTAATGTCAAGCTAATACGTTTGATGTCAAGCTATTGTAGTGTTAATTTCTCTTTACTACCTCTCTAGCTATCTCCCTACTCCTATTCCAAGGAATGTTTTCTCATTTTGGGAAGAGAGCACAGAAAGCCTTGCAGTTACTTTGATGTTATATCCCAGTTATTCTACATTTATTCTATTGTCCAGATTGTAAGTCCTTTCTTTTCCTCCAACAACCAAGAAAATTTCTTTCTTTCTATCACATCATTTTTTTTCTGAAGCAATGAGCAACTCACTGACTAAATTGGGAAAAGGCCACAGGTACAAAAAAGTACCAAGAAAAACCATCAGTTAATATTGTCATCAGTTAATATGTTCCACCACATATTCTCACTTATAATTTGTATTTCTCCAACATTATTTCTCACCTAATCAAGAATTAATCATAAAATAACATTTATTAGACACTTGCTATGTGGTAGGCACCGTGCCAGGCACACTGCATAAATTACTCAACTATCCTTCAAGGTTGCTCTTAAGCTCTTTACTTGTATCTACAGGAGGTAATTAGGCTTCTGGAAGGAATACTCTCAGCAAAGCTCAGTTATTTGGCCTTCTCTACTCAGTTAAACTTCATAAAAATTAAAATAAGTAACAGAACTATTCCAGAAAAGAATAAATAAAAGCCTAGTCCCCAGTAACTTTAGTTTTTATGGAAATTTTGCTATCTTTGCACTTGAAGAAGGAAGTGATGAGGAAGAGAGAATAAAAGACCACAAAATATCTTTTCAAGACAGACACTAAATTATAGACTGTTTCAGAGCATCTGCTATATCTTAATATATGTAACTAAGCCATTAGCCTATTACCAAATGTATAACAGTACATCAAAATGTATCTGTATTTAGAGACCTTGAAATATCCAGGTCTGATCTAATTATGCAGAAATAATGATCGTAAATCACTTATGTTAAGAGAGGAATGGAATAGCTCCTTTCTACGCGTGCAATTCTTGCTGTATGGATGCTACAATTATTGTATGACTGAGATGGCTCTCTAGGGAACCAAGGTGTTGTTCTCAGAGCATAGAGGTTGGGGGCAATAATGCCCATCACCCTCATCCTGTCAGGGCTCTGGGGAAGAGAAAAGCTGTGTCCTTCAGAATGGGAAGAGCTTAAGTGAGCGGCAGTTAGAATTTGTATTCTTGCCCTTAATGCCAGACAGAGCCAGGTGTGAAGGAAAGTTGCTCCCATATGGTTGAAAGTAAGATGGCACTCCCACCAGCGAGTAGGGAAAGGTTCCTGTGAAATTCTCCCAGGAAAAGGAATGAGCTGGGACCAGGCAGAAGGCAGTTGAGATATTATAACCAGAGATGTGTCAGTGTATATTGAACTGTGTCTATGCCTTTTATATATTTTTTCTTCTTTCTTGAATTACTAAATCTGTTTTGAAAATGCCAGTCAGTTTTACACGTGGTAAGCGTAACCAAAAAAAGAGGTTTCTAGGAAAAGGGGGTAGGAGCACTGATCAGAGTGAGAAAAAGCCAGAGAGAAAGTAAAGTTCAGCAGGAGCTGCTTCTTCCAGGGCTTACAAAGCGTAGCTTCTTCACTTTATTTCAATAAGGGAAGTGCTTTTCACACAGATGCTAATGCTACTTCCTTTAAAAAGATAGGTTTCGGCTGGGCACGGTGGCTCACTCCTGTTATCCCAGCACTTTGGGAGGCTGAGATGGGGGGATCCCAAGGTCAGGAATTCAAGACCAGCCTGGTCAATATGGTGAAACCCCATCTCTACTAAAAATACAAAAATTAGCTGGGTGTGGTAGCATGTGCCTATAGTTCCAGCTACTTGGGAGGCTGAGGTAGAAGAATTGCTTGAACCCGAGAGGCAGAGAGTGAGCTGAGATTGTGCCACTGCACTCCAGCCTGGGTGACAGAGCGAGACTCCATCTCAAAAAAAAAAAAAAGGTATCTGCTAACAGAGAAAGAGAGGGGAACTTACATTTGTTATTAAGGTGCCATGTATTTAATAAAACACCAAACACTTTAAACTTTGATTCTATTCTGTCTTCACACATACTCCGAAAGGTAGGAACAGCATTTCTATTTTATACAAAACTGAGGCTCATGGAGGTTAAATAATTTAATACTTTATCCAACTTCTTCACATGGTTAAATAAGAAAACATGAAATAACTATTTCTAAACATCATTTGGTGGCGGAGCACAGTGGCTTACACCTGTAATCCCAGCACTTTGGGAGGCCAAGGTGGACGGAGCGCCTGAGGTCAGGAGTTTGTAACCAGCCTGGCCAACAACACTGTGTTGGCCAACACAGACGAGGCCAAACCTCGTCTCCACTAAAAATACAAAAATTAGCTGGGTGTGGTAACGGGTGCCTGTAATCCCTGCTACTCGAGAGCCACTGTGCCTGAGCCACTATGCCTGGCCGATATTTTATTCTTCTAATCCTTTTCCCAATGCTAGGAATATATTCTATATGATTTATTTTGTCATTAGTTATTGGTCTGCCTTAGCTTCAGAGAATTGAGATTTTTGAACCAAGAAGTCCTAATAGGCTGAAAACACAGAATCATTTCAGTTGTCAATTGCTGCATTAACAACCCAAAACTTAGTGAGTTCAAGCAACAATGATTTATTAATCCTCATAATCTCATAATTCTGTGGGTTGACTGGGTGGTTTTTCACAGATCTCATCTGGACTCACTCTCATGCAGTTTCATGCAGCTGGTGGTCAGCAGAGACAGCTGGGATGGCTGGGCCTCTCTGTCCACATGGTCTGTTATTCCTTGCTTCTTCAGGACATGGTGGTCTCACGGCATTGCTCCAGGAGGATAAAAGAGGCTACAAGGCCTAAGGACTAGCCTTGGAAGTTGAAGTGTCATCTGCCATATTTCAGTTGGTCAAAGCAAGTCAAAAGCATAGCCCAGACTTAAGGAGTGGGAAAAAATAATCTCCACCTCTTGATGGGAGGACTGGGCAAAGTCACATTGCAAAGCGATGGGAACACAAGGAGTTGTGATTCCCTGGGGGCCATTGTTGTAACAATCTGCAATAGTCCACCACCCTTAGGCCTCAATGATTCATGTCTCTTTCATGAATCTCATCCTCCCAAAATTACCCGTCTCATCTTATCATATCATCAAGCTCAGAATCCATGATCTCATGGTCTGTATGAAGTCAAGATGTCGATGAAGTTCCTTAGGTATAGTTCTTTAATTAAGGCACCTGTAAACTAAACAGACAAGTTATTCCCCTATGCCTTCACACACCCAATGTACACTGGAGAGACAGAAAAACCACATTAGACACTGCTGTCCTGAAAGGGTGAAGGAGAGACATACGAGTCACTGGTCCATGGCAATTTGGAAATCTAGCCAGGTGCATGTTGAAAGGTTCCTCTACTCCAGGGACAGGCAATGTTTATTAATTAGGACCCAGTTCTACCCTCTGGAAGTGGTTTCCTAATGTATTGATCTATTTGGCTCTTGGCAATACCCTCTGGGCTTGGCTCTGCCTTCTGAGTCATCCTTCTTTTACATAAGAAATGGCCCATGTTTGTGGCTGAGTAGCTGTCTCATGCTGCCTCCTATTCCTGGAAAGATGAAGGCCCAGAGGCCTTTTCTCATTTTGAACTGTCTCAATTTCTTTTAACCCAAGCTAGTGGCTTTTGTTCAACACAACACTTTTTAAAACCTTGTAAGTCTTCGATGAATCTGATGGGCTTCCCCTCCATGCCCCAAAAACCACATGGACAATTCTTTTGGAGGCAGGAGGCTGTAGTGCTAGCTTCTTCCCTACCACTTCAAAATTCTTCTACCTCAGTAGAAGGGGAGGAGTAAATCAAAGCTGTAGTGTGCATAGGATGGTGTGTTTCATGTTATGTAAATTGATGTGTCCCATAAAATGTTGTGCACAAATCAGATTTTTGTTTTTTAAAAAATGGAGTTTATGTCATTATAGAAACTTGCCACTTAAAATCAACCTATTGTGAATCCTTTGGTAAGGTTTGGAGTGGCGATAGTATAGAAAGAAGAGCTCTGGAGTCAGAACTGCATATGAATACCACTCTGCCTTGTGACCTGGGACAAGTGACTTATTCTCACTTGGTGAGAACACAGATATTCTGTGCTTGCTATTTTGATGAGTTGTTATGGAGATTGAAGATAAAGTATCTAAAGAATCTAGGATATAATAAATTACAGTTAGAGCTATAATTCTAGAGCTGAATGAAACTTTAGTCCCCTTCCAAGGCTAACTCCACATCAGACAGTTTTGATGGTATATGCTATTATATATATTCATTTATTCATGATGATCATGAACTACTGATCTATTATGTGCATTATGAAACATATCCCTAAAATAGAGATAATGAAGGAGATTTTTTAAAACCTCAGGCAAGTAGATCTAATATTTTCTTCCTGCACCCGGTAGATTGTGGTTTTTTACAGGCAGTGCTTGAATTTGTGGGAATTTCAGCATCCTGTAGGGGAAGTGATAAAACAGTGGTGGAGATCTCCAGCAATCACCAATGTTTCTCAAGTGGTACAAGACAAGCTACTCTAAAGTAGGACGCATTATTTGTAACAGAATGTTTTCCCTAGTAGCCAATGGAAACTTCTTTTTCTTTAGGTAAAAAATCTGAAAGCCTGAAATTTATAAAATAAACACCCTTGTAATAAGTTTCAAAACTGTTTTGGCTTGCACATCTTCTGCTGGAAATAATGAACAATTGCTGTTATCTTCATGTTATGTTTTAAGCTACTGAATAGTTAATTCCTTCAGTTATATGCTTATGCTTCCTTCCATTTTCCTAATTCTTTTATCTACACTTACCCTACTTTTGATTACTACTTTTAGCCCTGTAATTTTCATGTTACTCTTTGACCACTGACAGTTTGATTTTCTGGACCAGTGTATAATATAAACTTTACTCCACTTAATATCTATAATTTTCTCCTCTCACTCAAATACACATGACACTTTGTACTTCTGTGTCTGTACGTTCTGTACATACTAACTCTAATTTTATTCTGTGTACTTTGGGGAATGCAATAATGGGAATCTACCAAATCACATTGCTTTTTCTAGTTTACTTTTTCTAGTTGTGATAATGGAGTTTAAAAACTGCTAGACTTTTTATGTGACTATAATACCAGTCATGATGTTTGATTTCTAATACACAAATATAATTAGGTTGAGGAATTTTCTTTGAAAGATACTATAATTGAGAGATGTCACATTACTGGCAAAGCATTAATAAGTACTAATAACATGAACTCTCTAATTATGTTTTACTTGCCATAGTCCCTTTTAAACTACTAATGTGTTAGGTTGGTGCAAAAGTAATTGTCGTTTTGGGCCGTGAATTTTAAATAATTATAGCTAGGCTTAAACACATCTTTGTTAATCAAAATAAGAACGATTACAATCAACACATTTTTGCCAAGGAGAAATAAGTTTGTGTTTTCCTGTAGTGTAAGAATCCATGCTTCCGGATTTGACAAACTCTTGGAAAGCATTTTCTGAATCTTGCTGGTTGTGGAGGCATTTTCCCCGCAAAAAGTTGTCGAGATGTTTGAAGAAGTGGTAATCGGTTGGCGACAGGTCAGTTGAATATGGCGGATGAGGTAAAACTTCAAAGCCCAATCCGTTTGACTTTTGAAGCTTTGGTTGTACAATGTGTGGTCAGGCCTTGTCCTGGAGAAGAATTGGGCCCTTTCTGTTGACCAATGTCGGCTCAGGCGTTGCAGTTTTCTGTGCATCTCTTCGATTTGCTGAGCATACTTCTCAGATGTCATGGTTTCACTGGGATTCGGAAAGCTGTAGTGGATCTGACTGGCAGCAGACCGCCAGTGACCATGACCATTTTTGGATGCAAGTTTGGCTTTGGGAAGTGCTTTGGAGCTTCTTCCTGGTCACAATCTGATTGAGAAATGGTTCATTGTTAAGAAAACACTTTAAAATGATAGTTTTTCCAATTTTTATTCAGCTCATGAGGCACCCACTTATTAAGCTTTTTCACCTTTCCAATTTGCTTCAAATGACGAACAACCATAGAATGGTTGACGTTGGGTTCTTTGGCAACTTCCCATGTAGTTTTAACAGGATCAGCTTTGATGACTGCTCTCGAATGGTCGTTGTCAATTTCCAATCGCCGGCCACTATGCTCCTCATCTTCAAGGCTCTTGTCTCCTTTGCAAAACTTTTTTTTTTTTTTTTTGAGACGGAGTCTCACTCTGTCGCCCAGGCTGGAGTGCAGTGGGTCGATCTCAGCTCACTGCAAGCTCTGCCTCCTGGGTAGCTCCCAAGTAGCTGTATCTACAGGTGCCTGCTACCATGCCCGGCTAACTTTTTTTTGGTATTTTTAGTAGAGATGGGCTTTCACCGTGTTAGCGAGGATGGTCTCAATCTCCTGACCTCATGATCTGACCACCTCGGCCTCCCAAAGTGCTGGGATTACAGGTGTGAGCCACCGCGCCCGGCCCTCCTATGCAAAACTTCTTGAACCACCACTGCACTGTGTGTTCGTTAGCAGTTCCCGGGCCAAATTGTGTTGCTGATGTGGCAGGTTGTCTTTGCTGCTTTACGACCCATTTTGAACTCAAATAAGAAAATCACTCAAGTTTGCTTTTTGTCTAACATCATTCCATAGTCTAAAATAAACAGCAAGTAATAAGCAAAAAAAAGTGAAATGAGAACGCCCATTAAAATGATGTATAACATAACCACATTTATTTAAGTAATGTATTCCAATATCAAACGGCAAATTCCAATAATGCAAAAACTGCAAGTACTTTCGCACTCACATGTAATATCCTGAAGGCATGTTAAATCCTTTAAAGCAGTAGGTTCCATATAATAATAATAATTATATATACCTAACATTTATTAAAAACTATGTATTAAGTACTGTGCTAAATATATAAATGATCTCATTTAATTATCATAACAATTAATGAAACAGTTACAAAATCAAGACTAGAATATAATCCTGTTTGACTTAAGGCCACAAGGTAGACCATGAGGCTCCATTGCCTCTGATGTTTGTCTCAATATAATCACTTGACAAACTTGGGATAAAGTTTTATTTATAATAACATTTAATATAACTTATTCATATCTTGAACCTAAGGAACAATCCTAATGTATAGAATAGTATTAGATATGTATCATCTTTAAAATAATTTGGTATGCCTTAATAATGCATTGCTCACCAGGCAGTTTTTGAATATTTATTTATTTAAGACAGGGTCTCGCTCTGTCATCTAGGCTGGAGTACAGTGGCACAATTTCCGTTCACTGCAGCCTTGATTTCCCGGGCTCAATGATCCTCCCACCTAAGCCTCCTGAGTGGCTTGGATTTCAGGCTCATGACACCACGGCTGGCTAATTTTTGCATTTTTTGTAGAGACAGGGTCTCACTATGTTGCCCAGGCTGGTCTCAAAACTCCTGGACTCAAAGGAGCCGGCCACCTTGTCCTTCCAAAGTATTGGGTTTACAGGTGTGAGCCACTATACCCAGCTTAATTTTTATTTAGAATTTGCCAGTTATTTCTCTAATTTGACAGAGGACTAAATATGTATCAATCTGGGACCAGTTCCTATAAGGTCTAGATTACAAAGTAAACAAAACAGACGTAGAATTGTGAGGCCGCTGCCAAGTACTAAAGTTCATCGGTCAGTGAAAGAATAAAACATCAAATTAATAAATACAATGGGCCGGGCGCAGTGGCTCACGCCTGTAATCCCAGCACTTTGGGAGGCTGAGGCAGGCAGAACACCTGAGGTCAGGAGTTCAAGACCAGCCTGTTCAACATGGCAAAACACTGCCTCTACTGACAAAAGAAAAATTCGCTGGGGGCAGTGGTGCATGTCTGTAATCCCAGCTCCTTGGGAGGCTGAGGCATGAGAATTGCTTGAACACGGAGGCAGAGATTATAGTGAGCCAATATTGCACCACTACACTTCAGCTTGAGTGACAGACAGAGTGAGACTCTGTGTTAATTAATAAATACTATGTCAGAAATAACATTAGAAAATTTATGACCTGTTCTTAAAAGCTTTTGACTTTTTGGAAATACAAAATTTTGACTATTTCATATTGGTTTGTGGCCAAATTCTTCAGCCTGTTAAATGTGAATGTATCACACATTTGAATTTTTTTTTACTTCCCAAAACATATGATCATTTTTACAATGTATCAAATTTGTTTACAGCAATTGAAAATTTGTCAATCCTAGTAATGTAGTAAAGTTGAAACATTATGATGTGTTACCCTGTCATCTCATATTTTCAGACTTGTTTATCTAACAAAGTGAAGAAATTTCCAGCACTGTGTAAAAATAAAACATGCCAATGATTATGCATGTATTCTACATGATATATATAGTCTTTATAAAAATATGTATTAAAACTGGTTCATTAAAAATTCATTGAAAGGTATTTTCTCAAATTTCAAAGCCTGATATAATTATCAGTCTACATTTCTCAGATGTTTGTATCATTCAATTAATTTTTAGTATCTCTCTGACATATGGATGAGTCTATAAAAATATAAAATGTTGTATTTTCTCTTCTATGTTTTAATAGCTTCTATTAATAGATGACACTTATTTATATAGATACATTTAATTAGATACATTTCTAGCTCAGAAAGTTTTCCACTATTGTAATTAGCTCTATTATTTATGGAACTCTTTCATGTTATTAACTCAATTTCAGAATGCTTGATTAAAGTATATAGATTGTCTCTGGTGTCAAGTTCTAGCTTTACAGATTATCAGTGAAGGAATTATTTTTAACACATTAGGAACTCTAAATTCTAAATTATTGTCAACAATTACTCTTAGAGTTCTAAAAGTTTTCTAGAAGTTTTTTTAACAAGAAGTTGTATTTAGTGAAGAAAATGTTTTTAAATTTTATAAAAATATTTTGTATATTGCAGCTATCAGAGCAGAAAAACATAATAAAAGACAAAAGGAAAGAAATGTCACCACACAGGTAAATATTTGCTAAATCTTTACATTTTTTAATAGAAAATTTAGGCTATAGGCACTATTTTTATTCAGGATACTCAGAATTACTTAAAGAGGCAATTACTAACTATTGTCTACGTTTTTGTTTTTGTTTTTTAATTCTCAGTCAATATTATTCTTTCATTCATTCAACAAATATTTGCTTACTCAACTGTGAGAGGAAAAGACTGTCATCAGGCCTGAGTCTTCTAAGTTGTGGACTGTCTGATGTCCTAAATATTAGGTTGGTGCAAAAGTAATTGTGGTTTTTACCATTACTGTGAATGGTAAAAACCGCAATTACTTTTGCAAAATATTAAGACACAAAGAGCAGAGACCAGCCTGGCTTATAAAGTCACAGATGCTTATTAAACATTATCAATCTTGTGATGTCTTTGCACAGTTTGGAAGTAGGGGATTCAAATTTTCAGTTTATTCTCAACCCAGCAATGATTTGCTCCTATAAATATGTCATTTCAAGTAAAGAAGTGACTTTCCATCTCACACTGAGTGAAACCAAAGCATTATAATAGCTTGCTTATTGGGCTCTATGGTCTTGCCCTAGTGTGTTTTTTTTCTCTGATATCAGCTCCTACTACTGTCTCCTTGACGTCTTTCCAGACACACTGGACTCCATGCTGTTCCTCAGAAACCCCAAGAATGTGCCCCCCTTTCCTGTTCTCTCTGCTTGGAATGCCTTTGCACCCAGATGTCCATACGGCTCCCTTCCTTCACCTTCATCTTTTCAGAAGGTCCTTCCCTGGACCTTCACTAAATTTACAATCACTCTTTCTAAAATTGCAAATCCTGTCAAACACCTTCTTCTATACCCCTTCCCTGCTGTATTTTTCTTCTCAAAATTATCACCATGTAATGTACAGTATTTTATTATATTTGTTGTCACTCTCCCTCCAGTAGAGTACAAACTCCATGAGAGCAAGGGTTTTGTGTGTGGTGTTCATTGCTGTTATCCCCAGGCACTAGAATAGTGCCTGGCACATAGTAGACACTCAATAAATGTTTATTGAATTGATGAGTAAATCTTAAATCCAAATGGAGGAAGTAAACTATGAGAAATATTAATACAAATTAAAAACCCCTCTGTACATTGCAACCTTTTCTAAACCCCTCTGAATATAGCTCCTCTCTTATCACTATAACTACCACATCCCATAATTAGCAGTGGGATTATTGTTAGCAGAAATAGATGGGAGCTTCACCTAAATCTCAGTTTGTCTTCAGGCAAGTGGAGAATGAAGGAACATCCGTTTCATCAGGTGCTGAATAACACCTGAAATGCCCTTTGGAATCCTCTTACCGCTTGAGAACAAGGATGCTGCTCAGACCCATAAGCATCCACCCAATGCCCAGCATTAGAAGATGAGGCCTCCAGAGTAAAGATGGGAATGGGCCCCTTCCAACCTTGTAAAGCCTGGGACAAAAGAAAACTAAGAACTATTCTAAGATATTTCAGAATATTAGAAAGTAAAACAAAACAAAACACAATACAAAGCAAAACACTACCTTTGTATCAAAGATTAGGGGTAAATGTTCCAGGATAGCCTATTTGTAGATTGTATATCTCACTCAATTCCATTGGCCCAAGCACAGATGGTAGAAGTGGAAAGACCAAAGACTGCAAACACCTCTACTGCAAAGTGCCCATATATGCATGTTATCCTATAACAAAAATAGAGTATCCTCAGCTCACTGAACTTGCCATAGTGTTTCATGACTCCTTGCCAATGAGCAGGATACTATTTGGCTGAAAGCACACTCTCTCCATCTCTACCCCCAATGTAGGCTTGGCAAATTCTGGTTATCTTCCATAATAATTACCATTTATGGCCGGGCGCGGTGGCTCACGCCTGTAATCCCAGCACTTTGGGAGGCCGAGACGGGCGGATCACAAGGTCAGGAGATCGAGACCACGGTGAAACCCCGTCTCTACTAAAAATTACAAAAAATTAGCCGGGCGCGGTTGTGGGCGCCTGTAGTCCCAGCTACTTGGGAGGCTGAGGCAGGAGAATGGCGTGAACCCAGGAGGCGGAGCTTGCAGTGAGCCAAGATCGCGCCACTGCACTCCAGCCTGGGCTGGGCGACAGAGCGAGACTCCGTCTCAAAAATAATAATAATAATAATAATTACCATTTATATTATAATTTTAAAAATGCACTCACCTAGGTGGAGCTGCTCTTTCCATAGTTTTTCTCTCTTTCTGGCTTTACAACTCTACAACTTGCAAAAAAAAAAAAAAAAAAAAAAATCATCTACTCCTCCATTCCCCAACAAAAACTTTTTGAAAACACACATACACACATGAAAAAAATGTTTAAAGATAATTTGTCTTGTGCCAAGGATCTAATATTTTCAGGAGTTCTGTGCGCTATTTCCTTCTACATTAAAGAATGATCCTGAATACAGATGTAATAAACCCCCAGGTATTTAATGTACTATTGGGAAGTAACTTAGGTCGCCTAAGGGAGCAACTTAAGTGTATGGCTAAGGGACCATTATTGTTGTACGACTTTCTCCTTAGTTCAGCTAAAAACAGGGTCCTAGTCACACGACCATGAAAAATTAGGCTCGCCGACACTTTGAAGGGTGAAAAGGGCAGGTTTTATTGGGTGAAAAGGAAAAAAGCGGGGGAAACAGGGACTTTCAGCAAAGCAAAGAGAATGTCCTTCCTGCCAGTGGGCTCACAAATTAAATCCAGGTTACCAACCCCGGAATAAGAGAGTCCAGACTCCTCCTCCCTGCAAATGGCAGGAACTTCCCGAGGCTTCACCCCATTCACCCAGGATGCAGCCCAGTTGGAGTTTCTCCAGGGACCCTTTTACACTTGGCTGTCTGATTACCCCCTCTGCAGAAGTACGTCTAACTGCTGTTAAAATAAGGGTAAGAATGAAGACCGATCTTAACTGTTTCCTGCTGACAGGGGGCGCTGTTCTGGGGAAACGGCAGTTGGAGCTCCCCAGAGGTCTAGCTAAAGGTCCCCCGCAGAAAGGGCCATCCTCCAAGGCTCCAGTTGCATGACCATTTGGAGTTCGATGGCCTGAAGGTGAGAAGAGACAAACCAGGTTATTAGAAAACACGTATCAAAAAGAGAAAAAAGGTAAGGACACATCAAAATTCCCAAGGCCTTTTACCAGTTTGCACAGGGAGAGGGAGGCCAAAAGCCTGACTGGTAAAAAAAAAAAAACTTTTACCCTTTTGCCAGCATATCAAGCTTCTGGGTTCCCTTCCCCTGAGCCCAGTCTTAGGCCAACCAGTCTAAGGTTTGGGAAATTAACTTTTCCCACTTTGGAGGATGCATCTGACAGGAGTGTCCTGAGTACAGAGACACAGTTACCTATCAGTGAAAACAGGACAGAGGAGGAAAAAAGGAAAAAAGAAGGCTTTCACTGCAAGCCTCCCAGGTTTAAGTGATTCTCCTGCCTCAGCCTCCCAAGTAGTTGGGACTACAGGCACACGCCACCACACCCAGCTAATTTTTGTATTTTTAGTAGAGATGGGGTTTCACTATGTTGGGCAGGAAGGTCTTGATCTCTTGACCTCGTGATCTGCCCACTTCAGCCTCCCAAAGAGCTGGGATTACAGGTGTGAGGCACCGCACCCAGCCAATAAGGCTTTTTTAAAAAAGGAGTCCCAGGGGTTCAGGATGCATTCAAAAGGGATATAGACTGAAGATGAATGGCTACCCATCTAGAAAGAGGGGAGCAGACATACCTGGTTCCCTTCTCTTCCTAGCACATACCTGGGGGCATGTGAGGGAGAGAAGGAAGAGCGTCCTCCTTCCGTCTTCTGTCCTTGCATCATCAAGTCCCAGTGACCCTGGCAGGTGCCATCCATAGGTGCCAAAGTGGCTTGCACCCATGCAGCAGGGAGGGCCTAGATAATAGGAATTAGCTGCTCTCACCTATGTCTCTATTCCGTCTACCATCAGTAGCCTTGGAGTTCCCTAGACCTCATTTATGCTGTGGATACTAGCATGATCCTTATCCATGAAATGGGAGGCTTGGCTTTATTGGCAGGAATTAGCGCTGCTTCCCTGCACTGTCTTTTAACCTCTGTTGTTGCCTGCCTCTGGATTCCTTAGATCCAGTTTTCTTTCCTAGGGCTTTGACCCGAAGCTTGGAATTGAGTTTGGGATAAAAATGTGTCTTGGGAGGAGTACATGGACTCCTTATCAGAAGCCAAACGCTAAGGTGAAGGTGTGGAATTGAATCCTCCTCCAACAAGGGAGAGAAAAGGATGTCTTGTGACATGCCCAGATAACCGGTGGCTACAGTTATGCTTGCTAAGATTTGGGTGCATGGTGCTTAGCTTTGGTTAGCTCCCTTGGTTCTTCCTTTCCCAAAAAGGAAACCTCTGTGTAATGAGCATCCTGTTTATTTCCATCACCTGGCAGGATTTAAAGGATAATTACTCAGAACTAGAATACTGATCCAGATTTTTACAATACCCATCCCTTTTGTTCTTTCTGAGCTGCAGGTGGAGATTGGTTGGTTGATTGATTGATTGGTTGGTTCACAGGAACAAGCAGAGTTAGTCTAAAAATATAAACAAAAACTTAAAAACAACTAATGGGTCTAGAATTTAATCACAAATCTATTATGAGTTTTGAAACATAATTTCTCTCTCTCCAGTCCTCATTTTTGTTAAAAAAAAAAAAAAAAATCATGATAGGACTGAGTTGTTTGCAAAATATATTTTAGTCTTATCCTTCGCCTGATTATTTGCATAAAGTACAGCAAGAATAACTATTTCTACATAGGCTAGATTTTAGTCCTGTCCTTGGCCTGATTATTTGCATAAAGTACAGCAAGAATAACTATTTCTACATAGGCCTTTTAGGCTGGATTTGATGGAACTCTGTTCCACAAGGAATCTCAGATAAAACCTTTTAAATCTGAGCCCAATCATCCTGAGCCCAACCATCCTCAAATACCTGTGAGTTGTGTGATCCTCTCCTCTTAAGGTCCCAAGATAAACGTGGGGCTCCTGGGCCTGTTAGGAAGTGACATTCTTTACTGACCACAGGTCAGGAACCCTATACAGGGACTGCATAAATGAGGATATGAGGTCAGTTTTTTTCTCCAGGGGGCTTTCATCAGCTGTGCAAATTGAGCTTGCCTCCTTAAAGGGAAGCATATCCTTTCAGTCAAAGCCTTGGTGAAACAACCAGTTTCTCCAATTGTGTCCTGTCGCAAAAGAAAAATGGAGTCTTTTTTTTTCTTAAGATGGAGTCTCACTCTACTGCCCAGGCTGGAGTGCAGTGGCTGCGATCTTGGCTCACTGCAAGCTCCACCTCCCGGGTTCACGCCATTCTCCTGCCTTAGCCTCCCTCCTGAGTAGCTGGGACTACAGGCGCCCGCCACCACACCCGGCTAATTTTTTGTATTTTTAGTAGAGATGGGGTTTCACCGTGTTAGCCAGGATGGTCTCCATCTCCTGACCTCGTGATCCACCCACCTCAGCCTCCCAAAGTGCTGGGATTACAGGCGTGAGCCACTGCACCTGGCCGAAAAATGGATTCTTATTGCTCTGATGCAAATAACTATATTGCCATAAGTTAAAAATACTCACAGATAATTTCTGAATTCTAGAGGAACTACGCAGAGAAACCAAACATGCTCCAAATTTTGTTCACAGGAGTATACCTTACTCAATTATTAAGGGCCATAAATAGTGCAAAATAAATTTTCTTGACTCTGAAAAACAAAAGGATTAGCAATATTCCAAGAAAAAGTCAAAAAGATTGATTCAGCTTTCTGAGTTTAGCCCATTAATTCTTGATTCACATGATATTCATGAACATTCAGCTCTTCATGAGTCCTGTACATTTTTGTTTATTCCAATGTTGAAATATCCAGTTATTAGAAGCCTGTATTTGAGAGTACCTGTCAAAATTATATAGCTCATTATAAATCATCTTTTGAAAGGATTAAAACCAGACAATTGTCTGTGAATAACAAAATGTCTAGGGTAGTTACAGTTAGAAACACAATTGACAAAGAAATTTGATTATCTCCATAGTTTACAGTAACTTAGCATAACAACGTTAATTATCATTGATAGCATACACTCAGACATTAAAATCTTAGCAATCCCATAAAATTTTGGAACATATATTAGCATTATTCATGAAAATATATTCTAAAGAATATTGAACATCATTTTGGCAATCGCATTTAACTAACCAAGTCAAATCATCCTGTTTACCTCTCTTTTCTGGGTATTCCAGGGGCCCTCTGAAGTATCCAAAAGCTAGGTGTCAGGAAAGACAATTTCGAATCTGACATTTGATTTTGGGAAGCCTATTCAATATGTTAGCAGTTTAAAACACTTGATGTTATGAAACAGAATTCCAGATTGACATAAGTCATTTATTTTGCTGAAATGATGAATCAGAAATTTAAAGAAGCAAAAAACTTGTATAACCCTTTACAAATTTTGCCAAAGAGCAAATCTGTGCCCCAAGAATACCCTGTTGTGTTTTCATTCCAATGCACAACCCAGAGAAAAACCATACAATATCCCCCTTGAATCTAATCAATATATTCACACCCAGAACTTCTTCTGCAAGATTAATTTCCACAATCCTTCCACCACTTGTTTGAACCTTCAGCTTTATCCTATCTAATTTAAAACAATTCTTTAACCCTAGGCAAGAATTTACATTTTCATGCCTTTTTATAACCTTTTATTCAAAACACATTTTAGGCTGGGTACGGGGGCTCACACCTGTAATCCCAGAACTTTGGGAGGCAGAGGTGGGCAGATCACTTGAGGTCAGGAGTTCAAGACCAGCCTGGCCAATGTGGCAAAACCCCATCTCTACCAAAAATACAAAAATTAGCAAGGTGTGATGGCATGCACCTGTAATCCCAGCTACTCATGAGGCTGAGGCATGAGAATCACTTGAACCTGGGAGGCAGAGATTGCAGTGAGCTGAGATTGTGCCACTGCACTCCAGCCTGGGTGACATGGTGAAACTATGTCTTTGGAAAAAAAAAAAAAAAAAAACCAGGCCAGGCGCAGTGGCTCACACCTGTAATCCCAGCATTTGGGAGGCTGAGGTGGACGGATCACAAGGTCAGGCGATCGAGACGATCCTGGCTAACACAGTGAAACCCTGTCTCTACTAAAAATACAAAAAATTAGCCAGGCGCGGTGGCGGGCACCTATAGTCCCAGCTATTCAGGAGGCTGAGGCAGGAGAATGGCATGAACTGGAGGCAGAGCTTGCAGTGAGCCAAGATCATACCACTGTACTCCAGCCTGAGCAACAGAGCAAGATTCTGTCTTAAAAAAACAAAAAAACACAAATATTTTATTGTTCTTACACACTTTACATGTAAATCTATTTTCAGTAGTTTCAATTACATGTCATAATGGTAACTTTTAGCAATTTTTAACTTTAACATAAACCCTGGTAAGTTGTTTTAATTGTGTGCTAGGTGCAGCCAAGGTTTGACTCCTTCTAGCATTAATTAAGGGCATGGTTAGTTCCGTATGTCCCCGAGCCTTACCAATTGTGGAGCAGGCAAGTCAAATAGTTCTCAAAACCCAAAAGGCAGTTTGTAACCTTAAAACATTTAACAAGCCTTGCATGTAACCTGCATCATTTAGTTCACCTATTTATATTTTGATGACATTTGCTTTTTACCAATAATCTTTAAGGCTGTTTTTATTTCTCAAAGAGTAAAGTCACATGAACTGAAAGTTACCACAGCTTTTATCTTCTCTTTGAAAAATATTTGATCCAAGTGCTTGTCTTCCTTTAGGCCAAAGTAACTAGAAGTCTTTTTACAGACGTCACATACATAACACATACATAGCTACAAAGACAGGCAGAAGAAAACCCAGCGGAGGTGGAGCCCTTTAAGAGACAGGGCTAGGAAAACATGCAGATATCAAACCAGAAAGGACTCATTCCCTAAGGCAGGATTGCTAAACAAAGCTTTGCCGTGGGGTTACAGGCCATACCCCCAGGATATAAAATAAGATGGAGGCCTGCTGCAAAGTTTGCTGTGGAAAGCTGTGCAAAGTACACGAGATGGGCTACAGCTTAAAACTAACCTCACAAATCCTCTCTCACAATTAAAACTCTACAGAAAGTATAAACAGTGATAGTTGGGGTGCCTGGCCTAGTAAAATGTTTTCCAAAAAGAAAAAAAAACATTAATTAAGAGTTAACTGCTGAAGGGGTAGAGAAGGAAAAAGGATGCCAGAGAGGAAGAGCCTCTTATTCTTATGCAAATAGTTCCTCCACCAGAGAGAAACATTGCAGGGGGACAAAGCTGAACTCCCTGGTTGGGGGAGTGGAGACTCCATGGGTGCATGGTAGGGAATGCCAGCCAGCTGCATGGGCGCCTTGAGGCCCCCAGCAGCTACTGTTGGCTCATTACTGCCCTGTGTGGTCACTGGACACCATGCACACATGCAGCAGACACATCCATGCACCACACATGTCCATGCACCTCAGCTAGTAGGAAAGGATGAGCAGGGAGCTGCCTTGCCTAACCATCCCGCACTTGCACCTGTGGCCATTGGGATGGGTGTGGCCCATATCCAGTATTGTAAAAGAAAAGATAAGTGCTATTACTGTCCTGAAAGTAAGAAGAGGAATGCCGTAGGACCAGAAGGCTCAGAAGCAACAGTGAGAGGTTTTGAGTCGCCATTTTACTCACCCTTCCTTGAGTCCCATGTTGGGCACCAAAGCTGTTATAGGACTTTCTGCTTAGTTCAACTAAAAACAGGGTCCTCGTAATAACCATGAAAAATTAGGCTCACAGACACTTTGAAGGGTGAGAAGGGCAGGGTTTATTGGGTGAAAAGAGAAAAAAAGGGGGAAACAGGGACTCTCAGCCAAGTGAGAGAGTGTGCTTCCTGCCCGTGGGCTCACAGATTGAATCCCAGGTCACTAATCCCAGAACAGGAGAGGCCAGGCTCCTCCCACAGTAAACCAGCATGAACTTCCGGAGGCTCCACCCCATTCTCCCAGTGCGCACGTTGGTTGGAGTTTCTCCAGGGACTCCTTTATGGGTTTGTCTCATTATGACAGCCGTGACCACCATGAGCAACAGTGAAAACTCTGAAAAGAAGGAAAAAGTCACCTGGCTCACAGCGCTTAGCAGTTTCACCAGAGTGTTCAGTTCCATCTCTTCTTCAGTTAAACAGACACAATCTTTTTGTTTTTAGATTAACATCTTGGTCCAATAGATAATTAATTTGACTAACAAATAGGATATTTCAGTTCTGGTAAGTTTTAATTCTTTGATACTATCTGAGCAGCCTGAGGGGCTGTTTCCTGAGAAAGGAACCTGGTAGTAAAGATAGCCTCAAGATTTCACTTACATTGTCTTATTGGGCATTTAGTATAAAATTTAGAAATCTTAATTTAGGTCATTATATTCAGAATTTATATTCAGTACCATATCCTTACAGTTATATAACAAACTCTATAAAATCCCTTCATATATACCATTTATTCCTCCTAACATCTTTGTGAAGGATGTTAATTGGTTATTTAAATGGTTAATTATCCCCCATTTTGCATATTAGAATAAACAAGCCCATTCTGATTTAAGAGATCTTAGTATTACAAATTATAACTATATTCACTCATGCAGCACAATGCCTACAATGTACCCCACACAGTTACTGGAATTTGGAATTTCTAAAAGGTTCTAAATGTGTTTTTTTGCTTTGTGAAACCTGTTTGATATTACTTAAACTTGGTTGTAAGCTTCTGACAGGCAAAACAGTATGTTTTCACCTTTTTTAGTGTGATGCTTTGCATGTGGTAGATACAATAAAGGTTTACAGGTGTAATTCAATACACCTACTACCATATATTCAAGACTTGGCTATAAAATGTGTGGATTCTCCATCCCTGGGATGCTTATTTTCTTTCTTTTTTCTTTCTTTCTTTCTTTTTTTTTTTTTTTTTTTGAGACAGAGTCTCGCTCTGTCATCCAGGCTGGAGTGCAGTGGCGTGATCTTGGCTCACTGCAACCTCCACCTCCCGAATTCAAGAGATTCACCTGCCTCAGCCTCCCCAGGCTGGGACTGTCGGCGCATGACACCACACCTGGCTAATTTTTTGTATTTTTAATGGAGACAGGGTTTCACTGTGTTTCCATCTCCTGACCTCGTGATCCATCCACCTTGGCCTCCCAAAGTGCTGGAATTACAGGCGTGAGCAAATACACCAAATTTTCTTTCTAATCAGTATTTTCTTTCTAATCACCTAACTTCAGGGTCATACTTCTCCAAATGTTACCTTTCCCTTCATCTTAACTGAAACCTCGTTGTCTCCTGACGACTTCTTCCCCTGTAACTCTTTTAAGCATTTTCTCCCACAACCCACTTATATTGGTTCAGGATAGGGTAGCAGGTATCCTTCTCCCTCCCTATTGCCACATTCTTATTGGGAAAGTAGTAAGAGATGAAGACAGAAGCGTAGCTTGTGGTCTTTCTCTCCCAGGAGCAGAGAGCTCCTGTCTGCATTGGAGATTTCAGTATTCATGAATCGTAGCAGCTCAGTTTCATTACTTACATCTTCTTGCTTCTAATAGTCCCATCCTCCTCAACACTGCCATGGTCATAATCTTAACTGTGCCTGTTCCAAATGAAAATTTCAGGTATCCAAGTGTCTGATGGCCACTGATATCTTTCCAGGTTGTTCCATAAATGCTTCAATCCCACCAGGACCTCAAATCGATTTGCCCTTTTTACTGCTCATTGTTCCCCTCACATGCTCATTTCCCTTATTACTTGGCTGAGAGTTGATGCCACATCACCACAGGACCACAGGACCTTTTCCAAAGCCTGTGGGAACAAAGCTATTTCAGAAATTAGGCTTTAAAAAATTGTGGTCAAATACACATAACATAAAATTTACCATTTTAACAGTTTTTAAATGTACAGCTCAGTAGTGTTAATTATATTCACACTGTTGTGCCACTAATCTCCAGGACGCTTCATCTTGCAAAACTGAAACTCTATATCCATTAAAAACAAAACAAAATGAAAAAACTCTCCATTCCCCTCTCACCCCAGACCCTGGCAATCAACATTCTACTTTCTGTCTCCCTGAATTTGACTACTTTAGGTACCTCATCTAAGTGTTCATACAGTATTTGTCTTTTAGTAGTTGACTTATTTCACTTGGCATAATCTCCTCAAAATCTATGCATGTGTCAGAATTTACTCCTTTTTAAAGCTGAAATATGTAATCATACTTTGTTCATTCATTCATTCATTAATGAATGCTGATTACTTACACATTTTGGCTATTGCAAATAATGCTGCTATTAACATGGGCATACAAATACCTCTTCAATACCCTGCTTTCAATTCTTTTGGGCACATACTCAAAAGTGGAAATACTGGATTACACACTAATTCCATTTTTAATCTGTTGTCTGATCATCATTTGTTTTCCACAGTGGCTGCACCATTTTACATTCCCACCAGTAGTCCACAAGTGTTCTAATGTCTCCAGCACTTGTTTTTGTTGTTGTTGTTGTTTTGTTTTGTTGTTGTTGTTGTTGTTTTTGAGATGGAGTCTAGCTCTGTCATCCAGGTTGGAGTGCAGTGAGTAGCATGGTCTTGACTCACTGCAAGCTCCGCCTCCCGGGTTCATGCCATTCTCCTGCCTTAGCCTCCCAGTAGCTGGGACTACAGGCACCCGCCACCATGCCTGGCTAATTTTTTGTATTTTTAGTAGAGACAGGGTTTCACCATGTTAGCCAGGATGGTCTCGATCTCCTGACCTCATGATCTGCCCGCCTCAGCCTTCCAAAGTGCTGGGATTACAGGCATGAGCCACCACGCCCGGGCCTGTTGTTTTGTTTTTATTGTAGCCATTCGGATAGGGTGTAAGGTGGTAGATCATTGAGGTTTTCATTTCCGTTTTCCTAATGATTGGTGATGCAGATCATATTTCCATGGGCTTGATGTCCATTTGCATATCTTCTTTGCAAAAATGTCTATTCAACTCATTTGCTTATTTTTTAATTGAGTTTTTATTTGGTGAGTTGTAGAAGTTTTTAAATATATTCTGGATATTGACTTCTTATCTAATTTGCAAATATTTTCTCCCATTCTGTAGGTTGTCTTTTCACTCTGTGGATAGTATCGTTTCATACACAGGGATTTTAAATTTTGATGTAGTCTAACTTATCAATTTTTATTTTTGTTGCCTGGGCTTTTGGTGTCATACTAAAACTGACCCAATAGTTCCATAGATAGTTTTTTGGATAAACATAGAAATTGACCCTTCTGGTCTTAAAGCTTGAAACTTATATTTGTTTTATCTGAGTTCTGATCTCAGGAAACCACCTTTAGGCCTCTCAAAAAAGTGTCAAAGAACTGAAACTCATCAGATCACCACATCCAGGCAATGAGATGCTGGCCCCCTCATTCACCATGATTGCTTGCCCCTCCCTAGTTCCTGTTTTCTTATACATTGTTTCATTTCTTCTCTGCTATATAAACCCTTGGTTTCAGTTGGTCAGAGAGACGGATTTGAAACTGATCTCCCATCTCCTCACTAAAGCCTTCTTCTTTGGCAATACCAATTGTCTCAATCGTTGGTTTTCAGTGCATTGGCTTTCTGTGTGGCATGCAGTAGGGCCTAGACTGAAACCCTGGTGTTTCAGTAACAATAGCCAAGAAATCATTACCAAATCCAATGACATGAAAATTTTCTCCTATGTTTTCTTCTAAGTATTTTATAGTTTTGTGTCTTGTATTGAGGTCTTTGATACACTTTGAGTTGACTTTTGTATGTGGAATAAGGTAAGGTCCAATTTCATCCTTTTGCATGTGGCTATCCAGTTTTCCCAGCACATTTTCTTAAAAAGACTGTCTTTCTCCACTAAATGGTCTTGGCACTCTTTAATATCATTTGACCGTATATGAGAAGCTTTATTTCTGGGCTATCTATTCTGTTGCATTGGTCTATATGTCTATCTTTGTGCCACACTCTTTTGACTATTGTAACTTTGTAATAGGTTTTGATATTGGGAAGTTTGAGACCTCCAACTTTGTTCTTCTTTTTCAAGATTGTTTTGGATATTCAGAGTCCCTTGAGATTTCATTTGAATTTAAAAAAAAAACAACTCTATTTCTGAAAAAAAAAAATGTCATTGGGATTTTTATAGGGATTGCATTAAATATGTAGATCGCATTGGATAGTATTGACATCTTAGCAATATTAACACTTCCAATCCATGAACACAAGGTATCTTTCTGTCACAGGATCCTTGGGGTGTCATTTTTCCAGCTGGAAGCCTCTGTGGCTGGTGGCACCTTTGCCCACGTTTTGCTCAGGCCTGCTGAGCTCATTCCAGCCACTTGGCCTGGCAGGCTGCACTTGGCTCATGCTACCAGCCTGGACTCCACAACTGCCAAGGGCGAGCCAAGCATGGAGTGGCAAGGGGTGCATGAGTGAGCACAGGGTCCAGCCACTGTGCACAGCCAGGCACACTGGCTGCTGTGGTAGAGTGGACAGCTACAGGCACTGGCACAGGCAACAGCTTCATGCAAACCTGTGGCTGGATCAGATGCACTGCAAGTGGCTTTTGCCGTGGGCACCTGTGTATGGATGAAGGGAATACAGTGGTGCCCAGAAGCTTGGAGATGCCAGAAACCACAGTGCCCCAAAGAGGGTGTCACAGCCCTGGCTCGGGGAGCCCCTAAGTCTGGGCTCCTAGAAGGGCTGCAGCTCTTCTCTTCTTCTCATTGCCTGCAGTGTGGGGGGCATGTTTTAGCCCTTTTTGTATTACAGCTCTTTCAGTCCCACCATTCAGCGGGTCCCAAGTTCTTGTTCTGCATCCAGGAAGAATGAGGTATGCAGACAACTGGAGGGTAAGCAAGGTGAAGAGGTGCTTCACTGAGTGACAGTACAGCTTTCAGGAGACCCAAAGTGGGTAGCTCCTTTCCACAGGCAGGTGGTCCTGATGAATGCAGCTCTTAGTGGAGAGGAGATCCAGAGGGGGTAGCTCCTATCTGCAGGCAGGTCATCCCATCATCTCTATAGCCCTCAGTGGAGAGGAGATCCAGAGTAGGTAGCTCCTATCTGCAGGCAGGTCGTCTTGATATCTGCCTGACTCTGGCTGAGTCCTGGGGTTTTTATGGGCTCACAAGAGAGGAAGTGCATGCTGATTGGTTCATGGGTAGCCATGGGTGGGCCTAAAAAAAGCACCGTAAGTTCTCACTCCCAGCTGCAGATTCCACTCGGAAGGGATCCTGGCCCCCAGGCTTCAGGTCCTTCCTGGCTTGAAGATGGGGTTTCACTGGGGACCTGCCCTTTCCACCCAGGAACCTGTCTGCCTCCTGCTGCCATCTACATGTCATCCATGGTCCCCAGGCTGTTCATGTGGAATGGCACCTACGGACCTGCATTGAGCCATCCTCAGCACCCCCTCCGCCTCCCTTCCATGCTTGTCAGTGCCCAAAGTCCAGAGAGGGCTGAGGCAGCAGGGGGCTGGCATGTCAGCACCCCCCAAAGTGCACACACACCAGCTGGGTTGCAACAGTACCCAGGCTCCGCCTCAATTTTGCTCCAAAATCACAGCAGGTACCAGGTGCTGGGAGAGGTCAGGCAGTCGGAGCAGGCACTTCCAAGCCCGTGGGGATGGGAGGGTTTTTCGCCCTGAGAGTACAGGGATGCCTGGGTCGGCAGCCGCAGCTGGGCAGCAACAGCTGTGCCCAGGAAGGGGGGGCTCCCACCTGGCCAACTCGGAATGGGGCGTGGCTCCCTCCTATTCCCAGCTTCCACTGACTCTGCAGAGCACACAGCCCTGAGCGTGCCTCCCCTGCTGCAGCTGGCATTTCTGCAGTGGCTGCTCCAGGCGGCCACCACCACCATCATTTCCATTTGTCAGTGTCTTTAATTTCTTTCAGCAAGTTTTATCGTTTTTTTAATACAAGCCTTTTGTCTTCTTGGCGAAGTTTCTTTATAAGTACTTTATTCTTTTTTAGCTATTTTAAATGGAATTGTTTTCTCAATTTCCTTATTGACTTCTTCATTTGTAGTATATAGAAACACAACTATTTTGTATTGATTTTGTATTCTGCAACCTTTGTTTAAACTTTGTTTATATGTAGCAGTTTTTTTGTGTAGAATCTCTAGGGATTTCTACATATGAGATTATGTAGAACATAATTCTGTGAACAGATAATTTTACTACTTCTTTTCCAATTTGGATAACTTTTATTTTTTTCTAACTTTTCCCTAGATAAATTTATTTCCTAATTGCTCTGGCTAAGACTTTCAGTACTATGTTGAATGAAAGTAGTAACACTGGGTATCCTTGCTTTGTTCCTGATCTCAAAGGAAAAGCTTTCGGTCTTTAACCACTGAATATGATATTAACTTTAACCATTGAGTATGATATTAACCATTGAGTATGTAATACTTCATATAGGGTCTTTATTTATTATATTAAGGTAATTTCCTTCTATTCTTTGTTGTTGAATGCTTTTTATCACAAAAGCATGTCAAATGTTGTCAAATTCTTTTCCTACATCAATTGAGATAATAATGTGCTTTTTTTCTCTTTCATTTTGTTAATGTGACATATTACATAATTTCCATGTGTTGAACCATCCTTGCATATCAGAAAAAAATCCCACTTGGTCATGGTATATAATTTTTTAATATGCATTTAATTTATATGGTATATAAATTTTTAATATACAGTTTGCTAATATTTTGAAGATTTTTGCATCAATATTTATCAGAGATATTGGTCTATAGTTTTCTTTCCTGGTAGTGTCCTTGTCTAGCTTTGGTATTGGGGTAATGCTGGCCTCATAGAATAAGTTTGAAAGTGTTCCTTCCTCCGCAATTTTTTGGAAGAGTGTGAGGCAGAATTCAAAGTATTAAAAAACTTTTAGAAATGTAAACATATATCTATAAGTATATATTAAAATGTAAATAGTGTAATAATGTAAAATAATGTCAAATGTAAAAGAAAGAGAGAAAGGGAAGGAGAAATATACATACATACAACCCTAACATATTATAGAATATCCCAAGTAGAGATTGAGGAAATACATTGTTTTCATTAATATTTATGCAGAAAAACATAAAAATATCACACTAAATGGAATAAAGAACAGAATTAACCTAACATAAGGTCAGGTCAAGTTTTCACACCAACTGATGGAGAGCACCAAACTAATGAAAAAGCTTTCAGTGTTCAGTTTTTTGGATTTGGGAATTGCAGATAACATTGTGGGGCGCTGTGAAATCACTTCCTCATATAGATCTTCCGTTTAGTTACTCCCCTTGCACTCCATTTCATTTATTGGCAAAACCTAAACCCTGATGAAATGTAGTTCTCCATCTACTCAATTCCTACTTCTGGGTGGCAGAACATGGCTGGGAATAAAGAGAATCAGGCAACCAGTCTCATTTTAATTTCATGACCACAGACCAAGGAGGCCTTCAGTGTTTCCCAGCAAACCTGAACATCTCCCTAGTCACATTTATTATTCCACATCTCTAAGATTACTATTTCATGACTTCTCCCTTCCCAAAATTCCAACACATCTCAGCTGATGACCTTCCTGGGTTTTGTTTGTTCTCCAGTTTCAGAAAGCCACCCTCATAATGCATTTAGCAAAATGCTCTGTATTTTTTACACTGAAAAAAAAGAAACAGTTTGAAGAGTAATTCTATAACCACCCATCAACAACTCTATCAACCTACCAGCAGCTATAACCTGCACTGCCTCAACCCCAGACACAAACGACTTCAGGCACATGTCTACTGGGATGTGTAAAATGGATCTGAGACTTGACATGTTGACTACTGAACTCTTGATTTTTCTCAACTCCAAACCTGTTCCTTTACTGATGTCTCCTTTGCCAGTAAATGGCTCCTTCATCCATGAGATGCTTAGAATAAAAATCTTAAGCTCACCCTCTGCTTCTTTCTCTCATACACAATATCCCAGTTATCTTGGTCTTTAAAATATCCAGAATCCAATCCCTTTTAACTACTCCACCAGCTCACCCATCTGGACTCTGTGGTAGCCACCTCCCTGATCTCCTGCATTCTTGCTCTATTGCAGCCTATTCACCTCACGGTATGTATTCCATTACACTTAAGACAAAATCTAAACTCTTCATCACATCCCACGGGGCCTTACATGACTAGCACTTGCTCCTTCTCTGAGCTCTGACCATACTCCCATTACTCACCCTATTCCGGTCACGTTGGCCTCCATGCTATCTCTGGAGTACCCAAGTCTCAGGGCCTTTGTACTGATAGTAACAGAAGACAGACAAATTCCTAGGCAGACAGGGACAGGTCCCCGGTGAAACGCGACCTTCAAGCCAAAGAGAGGTTAAAGCCTGAAAACCAAGCTGCCAATTCTGGATGGAGTCCACACCCAGAATGAGAAGTTCTACCCCCATCTTACTCTTTCTCTCTCTCAATTGGTTCCTTCTGGATGATGCCTTTTAACCAATTGAATGGTGCTTTTTCCAAGCCATGGACCAATCAGCATGCACACCCCCATTCTAAGCCCATAAAAATTGGTGAATTTTTTTAATCATCAATTTAAAATAGCACATCCCTCATTTTCTAACTCCTCTCCCAGGCTACTGGGTCTTCATCTGCTTTCTTGTTGCATGTAATCATGTGTCTACAAACTTGCTATTACTTCACTCCCCATTTGACTCTCTCAAAGGAAACTGAACTCTTAACTTTTTTGTATTGTTCTCAGAGATACAAATATCTCTTGATTAGTCACTACAATTTAATAAGTGCTTGCTAAATATTTGTGAATGAATGAATGTCATTTAGCAATCCATGTATCAAGGAATGAACAGAAACTATCAGTAGCTCCAGTAAAATTAAGAGAAAAGAAGTGCTGAAAGTAATGAAAAAAAAAAAAAAAAAAAAAGCCTGAGTTCTTTTGATAATCCATGTATTCCCTGTACCATGAAGAGCTGACATGGCTATATGTTTAACTATAATTTTCTGCTCCTTGCATGTAAATACAGAATATAAATACAGACTCTAGTATGTATCAGTTGTTAATGTTCTCTGAATTTCAGAAAGCATTAGCAGTTAATATAAATCTTATTTTAGCACTGTATTATTAATATCACTCATGCCACTTTTTTCCTTTTTATTTGCTACTTTACCATTTCCCTGTATTTCACAATTTACCCTTAGGAAGCTGTCTACTATTCTTGTTTGGTGACATTAGAAGGTGGATGTGCAAATACACAATAAAATAATAAGCAATGGCTTTGCCAAGAGGAAGAAATATTTTTACTGATAATTTGCTGAAGTAACTGAATGAGTTACTTCTTCTCTACAAGGCATAATTATTCTTTTCACTTGGGGGTGGTTATTGCATCTAACATATTTGCTTTGTTTTAAAAAATTTTAGATGTGTTAGGAAAATGTATGCTGAGATTGTTTTATATTCTTTTTTTTTTCTTTTTTTTTTCTTTTTTTGAGACGGAGTCTCGCTCTGTCGCCCAGGCTGGAGTGCAGTGGCCGGATCTCAGCTCACTGCCAGCTCCGCCTCCCGGGTTTACGCCATTCTCCTGCCTCAGCCTCCCGAGTAGCTGGGACTACAGGTGCCCGCCACCACGCCCAGCTAGTTTTTTTGTATTTTTTTAGTAGAGACGGGGTTTCACCATGTTAGCCAGGATGGTCTCGATCTGCTGACCTCGTGATCTGCCCGTCTCGGCCTCCCAAAGTGCTGGGATTACAGGCTTGAGCCACCGCGCCCGGCCCTGTTTTATATTCTTAATTGAAAATCCTAGGAAAAAAATAAAGGATATCAAGTCCATTAACAAAAACAGCTTTGCTTCAATGTAAACATCTCATAAATAAATTTTTTTTTTTTGAAATGGAGTCTCGCTCTGTCACCCAGGTTGGAGTGCAGTGGCGCGATCTCGGCTCACTGCGAGCTCCACCTCCCAGGTTCATGCCATTCTCCTGCCTCAGCCTCCCCAGCATTTGAGACTACAGGAGCCCACCACCACGCCCAGCTAATTTTTTTGTATTTTTAGTAGAGACGGGGTTTCACCGTGTTAGCCAGGATAGTCTTGATCTCCTGACCTCGTGATCCACCTTCCTCCGCCTCCCAAAGTGCTAGGATTGCAGGCGTGAGCCACCGTGCCTGGTCCTCATAAATAAAATCTTATTTTAAGGGAGGAAAAACTACAAAAACAGTTAATTTTAAAGTTTAAAATTGCCAGTCCCCATTTTTTTCAAACGTACATGCATTTATTTAAGACCTAGAAAGCTAATAATCTGACATATTTTCAATTTCTGATGGGAAACCATAATTAAAACATCTGCTTCTATGTGAGTCTTTGCTATATGTACACATACCTTCACTGTATTATGACTGATGTTAAATTTTTGTATTATTTAATGTTGGACTTCAATTTCACTCTCATGTGCTAATAACCTTCTTCCACTATTACCTTGGGCAGGGGTTCTTAAACTTTAGCATGCAACAAAATCACCTGGAGGACTTGTTAAATCACAGATTGCTGGACTTCACCCCAGAGTTTCTGGTTCTGTAGACCTCAGGTGGAGCAGATAATTTGCACGTCTCACAGATTTCAAGGACCATACTTTAAGAACCAATGACCTAGGAAAACCTAGTTTTCTTATAGAAAAACTCATTTTCTTTGTTTTTCACTTCCTCTTGGCTTTCTTCATAACCTGGCTTTTTTCTTATGATATCTGGGGCACTAGTGTTCATACTCTTTGGAAATATAGTGGTTTAAACATAGTATATGGAATCTGCATCTATATATAGCAGGAAAAGTAGAAATTCATTTCTCCCTTTTGTCAAACCAACGGCAGCATCTTGTGTTTTCTGCCACATTATATCTCGATAGCACCTCGTTCATCTACCTAGACAAAGACCGCTGGTGAGAAGGTGACCAGCTAGTCTTGGTTTGCTACTGTTATTGTCCTCACTGATGCCTTCTATAAGCTCTTACTTTTCATTTCCTCTTTTTCCCAAGAGCTTTATCAGCAGAATGTAATGTATTACACAGTGCCAAGGAACAGTGACTATTTTGGGGGATACGAGCCAGGAAATAAAAAGGGACATAGATCGTTAAGGAAAACAAGAAATGCCTTTGATTGTTGAGCCCTAGGGAAAGTAAGTCACTGGCAAGTAAAGAATTCTCACTTTCCAGTTCTTTTACTTCCCACCTTTCTATCATCTGTGAGGGATGATGCTCACTTCCCATTCCATATCAAACATGACTCGCTCTTTACTCTTAGACAAATACATTTAATGTTTCATATATAGGCACCCGATTTGAAGATATTACCACATATACAGGTTTGCATGCAAGGGGTTGGGGAGAGACTTTGATTCCCTCCAAAAATCTCCTCTGTCCCCAGTTTTCTCCATCCCTATAACTGGAATCTCCAAATCACTCGGCTGGTCTCGCTCCAAAACAAGAAGTTATCTTTGACCTTGTCCTTTCTCTTACCCCTGTGTTCAGTCCATCTCCATTTCTACTTGCACCACTTCTGTAACTGGGCCACTCATCACTTGAAAGACAAAAACTCAGGAAAAGAGCTTTGATGAAAGGAAAGTTAGCTTTATTCAAGAAGCCAGAAACCCAGGGAAGGCAGTGAATTAGCATTCAAAGACCACCCTTACAAATTGCCCCCTAGATCAGAGGTTTTTAAGAGTAATGAAGGGAAGTGATAGCAAAACATTCTTGTGAAATATGCACAGTCTCAGGCAGGCAGTTAATCATTGCTTTCTGCGTTAACGCCTGTGACCTTCTGCAGGGGCCGTCAACCTGTTCTTATGAGGCCGGTCAGCTCATTCCCAGAGTTGTTGGTCTGTGTCTTTTATTTCTGTTGAAGGTCTTGTTTTCCCAAGGCTGTTTTAGTGAATAATCTCCAGACTCAAGCAAAACGATAATTATATTCAAGCAAGCAAGCTAGCTTTTCTCTAACACGGAGTCAATACTGTTAAACTTCTAAAACATACCCTAAATCTGCCCATATAATTTATCTCCATTGCTTCTGCACTCAGCTGAGTCACACTATCCTTCACCTAGTTGACTGCAACTGTCCCCAAACTGTTCTTCCTGCTCCCACTCTTTTTCTTTTTGAGATGGAGTCTCACTCTGTCACCCAGGCTGGAGTGCAGTGGTGAGATCTTGGCTCACTGCAACCTCTGCCTCCAGGGTTCAAGCGATTCTCCTGCCTCAGCCTCCCGAGTAGCTGGGATTACAGGTGCCTGCAACCACGCGTGGCTCATTTTTGTATTTTTTAGTAGAGATGGGGTTTTGCTATGTTGGCCAGGCTATGAGGTCAGGAGTTCAAGACCTGAACTCCTGACCTCAGGTGATTCGCCCACTTCGGCCTCCCAAAGTGCTGGGATTATAGGCATGAGCCACCACGCCTGGCCCCTGCTCCCACTCATGATGCTGTATAATCTGTTCCTCACATGTCAGCCAGGATAGTTTTTTCTTCTAAAACATCAATCAGAGCTTGTCACCTAGGACCGCAATGTCTTCCTCTTGTCCTTGAGATAAAATGCCACCTCCTTATCATGTCCCTGTATGATATCACCCCCTACTTCTCTCTGTGTCTTTCTCTTTGATAATTATCTCTTTGGCTCACTCCTTCAGGCTTGGGACTTATTTCCATTCCTGGAACATACAAGTTTGTTCCCACTTTAGGGCATTGGTACTTGCTGTCCTTTCTGCCTGGAATGCTCTGCCTTCATATCTTTGCAGAACTGCTTTTTTATCATTAAATTCTTGGCTCCAAAGTCACCTCTTCTGTAAGGCTTTTCTTGGGCACCCAATCAAAATTATGCACCAACCCCTCTTCACCCCGTATTTCACTTTTTTACATTTTCTTGCTTTATTCTTTTCATAGCATGTATGGATATCTGATACTAACTTGTTTGTTTATTTATTTACTGGTTGTTGCCTTTCTTACAGACAAATGGAAGCTCCATACGATCAGAAAATGCTTCTGTCTTGTGTGTCACTGTATCTTCAATTCCTAGTGAATGCCTAGCATAAATGTATTGAATGAGTGAATCAGTGCTTTTTGTATAACTCTTAAAGAATAGGGGTGTTGGCTGGGCACGGTGGTTCACGCCTGTAATCCCAGCACTTTGGGAGGCTGAGGCAGATGGATCATCTGAGGCCAGGAGTTTGGGACCAGCCTGGCCAACACGGCGAAACCCCATCTCTACTAAAAATACAAAAATTAGCCGGGCATGGTGGCACATGCCTGTAATCCCAGCTACTTGGGAGGCTGAGGCATGAGAATTGCTTGAACTTGGGAGGTGGAGGTTGCAGTGAGCTGAGACCACGCCATTGTACTCCAGCCTGGGCAACAAGAACAAAACTCCGTCTCAAAAAAAAAAAAAAAAAAAAAAGAATAAGGGTGTTTCATTACATGACTATTTTAGACCTGTTGCCTCTCAAAAAACTATTTGAGGAGTCTATTAAAATAGTCCCATTAGCATCAGTCACGTTGCTGCTATTGAAATTCTATTAAAGAATAAGTATGGGATTTGGGGGCTGAAATATTTAGCATCAAATACAGCCTAGGCAGCCACAGGGTCCTAGGATATGCTAAAATTGCTGTTCAGTGTCTTTCAAAGATATTAGTTCAGAAAATATATGACATATAAGTATTTTCTACTAATAAAACATTTTTAAGATATTCTGCTTAAGAGATTAAAAAAACACTATATTTTGGCCAGGTGTGGTGGCTCTTGCCTGTAATCCCAGTGCTTTGGGAGGCCAAGGCAGGTGGATCACGAGGTCAGGGTTTCAAGACCAGCCTGGCCAACATGGTGAAACCCCATCTCTACTAAAGATACAAAAAATTAGCCAGGCACAGTGGCATGGGCTTGTAATCCCAGCTACTCAGGAGGCTGAGACCGGAAAATCGCTTGAACCTGGGAGATGGAGGTTAGAGTGAGCTGAGGTTGTACCCCCACTGCACTCCAGCTCACTCCTTTTTTTTATCTCGAAAAAAAAAAAAGAAGAGAAAACCCACTATATTTCAATAAAACAAATGATGTTTACTGATTTCCAAGGCTCAGAACACCTGCATTTACTGACAAACAGAGCAAATTAAACAGCCAGAGGACCCAGATTCTAGTATTTTTAGAATCTGAAACAGAAAAACAGAAAAACGTATTTAAACACAAAACATATATAGTTAATATAATAATAACAGTTAATGTTTATTGACTGCTTGCAGTGTCCAAGGCTCTTCACATGTATTAACTCATTTAATCCTCAAAACAACCCAATGAGATAGGCAATTTATTACCGCTATTTTATAGAGGGGTAAACTGAGTCACAGAGAGGTTAATTAATGCTCACAGTTAGACACAGCTAATAAGTGGTAAACAGAAAATACGATGTGAGCAATGTCAATTAAATCCTTACAATCTATAGCATTTATTTTGGGGTGTGAGCAACTGGAATAGATGATTGTGAATAAGATATCTGTTTATATGTTAACATGTACTCAAAGTTTCTTGTGTTCGAAAAGTTAAATTGTGTGTTGTTTTGAGAATAAAACTAATTTTCATCCAAGCAAACAATGTAAAAACTCTTAAGTCAAAGTCTAGCCTTAGCAGACTGACAGACTCTTTTAAACTAGAAGCTATAAAAAGGTTTTCTGGGCCGGGCACAGTGGCTCACACCTGTAATCCCAGCACTTTGGGAGGCTGAGGTGGGCTGAGCACAAGGTCAGGGGTTTGAGATGAGCCTGACCAACATGGTGAAACCCCATCTCTACTAAAAATACAAAAATTAGCTGGGCGTGGTGGTGTGCACCTGTAATCCCAGCTACTCAGGAGGCTGAGGCAAGAGAATCGCTTGAACCCAGGAGGCGGAGGTTGCAATGAGCTGAAATTGCACCACTACTCTCCAGCCTGGGCGACAGAGCAAAACTCCGTCTCAAAAAAAAAAAGAAAAAAGAAAAAGGGTTTTCTGCCTCCCAGCACTATTTTTGTTTGTGGGTTTGTTTGTTTTTGCCTTCAAGCATAGTACCATAGGACTGGGTCCTGCTTTGGAAGTGTCTCTAGGAACAAAAAGCAGACATTAGCCACAAATAAATTACAATTAAACATGTAGCAAGATAAATTCAAACTTTCTTTGCTCGAAACCTTCTGTCCTTTTTAGTTTCTCTTGTGAAACACCTTCCTGCCTTTAAGGAAACAAGACGGTTCCCCAAAATAAAGAAATTCATCTATTCATTAAGTTTCCCTTGACTCAAGGCAGCCTATTTTACATGAGAAATATATCAAAATGTTTACAAAGTATCTATAAATAATTGAGTAGATAAAACATGAAATATGTGATGTATTAGGAGGTTAGCTTTAGAGAAGGCAGAGCAGTGAGCTACTGTGTTGCAAAATTTTGCTCCTTAGTTCAGCTAAAACCCAGGTTCTTGTCACTGGATCAGGAAAACTCAGGCACATGGACACATAGAAGGGTGAGTAGAGCAGGGTTTTATTGGGCAAAAAGGAAAAAATAAACTCAGCAAAGCGAGATGGAGTTTCTGGTAACCAGCCTCCACCACCTCCCAGATTGATTCCTGGGTCACCACACGAGCTGAAGAGAGCAGGCTCCTACACTTTGTAAGGCACGAATTCCTCCTGGCTCCACCCACTTCCCCCAGTGTGCACGTGGAGCTCCAGGCGCTCATCTGCACGAAAGCATCTGATGTAAACACCTGGGCAGGTTGGAGATTCTCCGAGGACCCCTTTTTTACCTGCCTAGGCATTTGGCTGTCTTACTACTACTAACCAAGAAGAAAGGAAACTACAAATTCAGAGGGAGGGCCGTCACGGTGGGTCACAGTGATACTGATGAGTCTTGGGGAAAGATTCTTAGTTGGGCCTTGAACCAGGAGTAATATTGGAGATAACAGGAAAGAAGAGACAATGAAAACTCTCTAAGTAAAAAAACAAGGAAGTAGGAAAGAATCTATCTGTGGAACAGCGAGTAGAGGAGTTTGGCTGTCACCAGTGTTTGTGTAGGTGTGGTAGTAGTAACAAAACAAGCTCACTGTGACATTTTTAGGTCAGACTGTGAGGAATCTTAGATTTTGTGCAAAGTGGTTTGATTTTATGGTGTTGTGCCTGAGAACTGAAGACTTGAGTTGGGCAGTGATATGTTCAAAGGGATGCTTGAGAAAAACTTATCCAGTGTGAATCTGTAACCACCCAAAGGGTTCATCTTGCCTTCTGCCCAAATAGATGTATCAAGACAGGGGAACTGCAATAGAAAAAGGGCTTAATACACATAGAGCTGGCTAAATGGGAAACCGGAGTTTTATTATCACTCAAATCAACCTCCCTGAAAATTCCAAGGCTAGGGATTTTCAAGGATAGTTTGACGCACAGGAGGGTAGGGAATGGGTGCTGCTGATTTGTTGGGGATGTAATCATCTGGGTGTGGAAAACAGTCTTTATGCACTGAATCCAGTTCTGGATGGGGACCACAGAGGAGTCACTGGTACAGGTGGGCCTCAAAAGACATCTCAAAAGGCCAATCTTACGTTCTACAATAGTGACGTTATTTACAGGACTCATTGGGGAAGTTGTAAATCTTGTGACCTCTAGAATAGTGGCTGGTAATCATTGAACTATGCCTACATCTTGGCAGAATTTGGGCCCCTTTCATCCTCCTAACCTAGTTTTACAAAGGTGGTTTAGTTTTTGGGAAGGGCCATTATCATTTCTCCCAAAGTTAGCTTGGCTCACACCCAGGAATGACCAAAGGCAGTTTGGAGGTTAAAGGTAAGATGGAGTTGGTTAGGTCAGATCCCTTTCACTGTCATAATTTTCTCCCTGTCATAATTTTGGCAAAGGCTATTTCAGATCTTCAAGATACAGGGAAGTGAAGAGGCAGAAGGGCAAGTGAAGATGTAAGAGACTATCTAAACACAGCTTCTTTTTCTGATGAAGAGCTATAGCTAGTCTATAGATGAGCCCAGGAGAGTTTTACAAACATGCTTGTATTGCATTTCCTGTTTAAAAACTAAAATTCACATGATAAGCTCTTCAACAGAAAATCTTGTCAGCAATGTTTCTGGAATATCTCCAGAAACCAACCACAACCACTATCACCATTTCCCCCTCTATCATCTTCTTTCTTCACTGTCACCATCAATTCTCAAGTGGCTTATTTCAATTGGTCTCTTTTCCCCACTCCATCTCTACGATATCATATTCTCCACAAATGAGCCAGAATGATACTTCTGAAATTTAAGTCAGTCAATATCACTCCTCTGCTCAGAACCCTCCACAGGGCTCCCGTTCACACAGAACACGACTCCCAGTCCTGAGCCTGGCCTCAGCGCTGCCTCTCTGCCTCATTATTCCCCCCTCTCCCCACCCCACTCACTCTGCTCCAGTTACCCTGTCTTCCTTGCACACCTGTGTGTTCCTGCTTCAGCGCCTTTGTGTTTGCCATTCCCTCTGTCAGAACTCCCTTCCTGAGGTTTATTTGCCTGGCTAACTCCCTCCCTTCCCACAGGGGTCTACTCAAATGTAATCATAGAACTTCTCCCTGACCACCTTGTATCAAATAACACTAACTTTTATCACTTCTTTCCCCTTTCCCTTTTTAAAAACACCTCCTTTTATCAGTTGACTATTATCTTCCCTGGCAGAAAATCAGCTGCAAGAGGGCAGAGACTTTGTTTAGTTGTTTGTTTGTGACTGTTTCCCTAGTTCTGAGAGCAGGGACTGAGAGTGATACTCCAAAAATGCTTGTTATTAAATTATTTAATCTCTGGATGCCTTGGAGAGTCAGAGAAAGCCTCTCTGTCTTCCAAGGCTCCCTAATACTTGGTCTCTCTGACAATGTTCTGCTGTTGTTCTGGATGAGGGAGAAACCCAAAGTCAAGAAACACTGGCCTCTGTAAAGAAGCCAGTAGAAACATCAGACAATCACAGGCATTTGCCAAACTTGTACTGCCTCCTCAACTTAGATGCTAGTTATTGTTGAACGGGAAAGTTAAAGTTAAATGGCAATAACATACAATTCCACTATACCAGAGAGTGCAGGATGCTCATGAAAGTCCGTGTTCTCTTCTTCCAGATACCTAAATAGATTATGTTTCTCAGTCCTCTTGCAGTTAGGTGGGGCTAACAGAAAGTGGCTGAAAGCAGGAAATGCAAATCAAAACCACAATGTGATACCAGCTTACTCCTGCAAGAATGGCCATAATCAAAAAAATCAAAAAATAATAGATGTTGGCATGGATGTGGTGAAAAGGGAATACTTCTACACTGCTGTGGGAATGTAAACTAGAACAACCACTGTGGAAAACTGTGAAGATTCCTTAAAGAACTAAAAGTAGAACTACCATTTGATCCAGCAATCCCACTACTGGGTATCTACCCAGATGAAAAGATATTATACAAAAAAGATGCTTGCACACAGGTTTATAGCAGCACAATTCACAATTGCAAAAATATGGAACCAGCCCAAATGCCCATCAATCAATGAGCAGATAAACTGTGATATAGATACACATATATATGTATATATATTACATATATACATATATATCACATATGTGTATATATTACATATATACATGTATACACATATACATATATGCATCTATATATAACATATATACATATTGTATCTATACACATAACATATATGCATATATACATATGTGTATCTATACAATAACATATATACATATGTGTATATATGTGTACATATATGTATATATGTTATGTGTATAGATACACATATCTGTATATGTTATATGTATACATGGAATACTACACTCTCTCTCTCTCTATATATATATATATGGAATACTACTCAGTCATAAAAAGGAATGAGTTAACAGCATTCAAAGTAACTTGGATGGGACTGGATAATATTATTACAAGTGAAGTAACTCAGGAATGGAAAACCAAACATTGGATGTTGTCACTCATAAGTGGGAGCTAAGCTATGAGGATGCAAAGCCATAAGAATGACACAATGGACTTTGGGGGAACTGGGGGGAAAGGGTGGGAAGAGGGTGAGGAATAAAAGGCTACAAATGGGGTTCCGTGTATACTGCTTGGGTAATGTGTGCACCAAAATCTCACAAATCACCACTGAAGAACTTACTCGTGTAACCAGACACCACCTGTTCCCCCAAAACCTGTGGAAATTTAAACAAACAAACAAACCAAAAAAACCTTATGTTTACTGAGCTATTATGTACTTACTAAACATCTAATAAATTTTAATTAAAATTTTAAAAAAGAAAGTGGCTAAAAGCACTATGTGCCCCTTCCAGGTCTGGCCTATTAAAGAAAGCAAAGCAAACCAAGAAAGCAAAGCAAGCCAAATGACACAAAGCAAAACAAAACAGAAACCTTTTCTCCACATAATCTTCCAGGCTCTTTCTCTTTCTGTCTGCTAGATACTGATGCTCCGGGAGACCTTGGAATCCACATGTTGAAGCTGGCACAGTATCTATTTAATATCTGTTTGGGTCTCTGAATGACAGCATGGAGCATATTTTATTTAATTTAGCCATAGAAAGAATTGAAGTGCTGATATATGCTACAACATTGATCAACCTTGAAAACAAATCTAGGTGAAAGAAGCCAGTCACACAAAAAAATCACATACTATATGATTCTATTCATATCAATGTCCCACAATAGACAAATCTATAAAGATAAAGCATAGATTAGTGGTTGCTTAGGGTTGGGGTAGGGAGGATGGGAGTACAGGGAAGGGAAGGAGATAGCTAAAGGATTTGTGGTTTTTTTCTTAAGGTGATAAAAATGTTTTAAAACTGACCATGATAATGGTTGCACAAGTCTGTGAATATTCTAAACAATCATTGAATTGTACACTTTAAGTGGGTTAATATATAATTTATAATATGTGAATTATGTCTCATTAAAGCTGTTTTTATTTTTATTTTATTTTTTGAGAGTCACTCTGTTGCCAGGCTAGAGTACAGTGGTGCGATCTCAGCTCCCTGTAACCTTCGCCTCCAGGGTTCAAGCGATTCTCCTGCCTCGCCTTCCCAGTAGTTGGGATTACAGGCACGCACCACCAGGCCTGGCTAATTTTTTTGTTTTTTTAGTAGCGACAGGGTTTCATGTTGGCCAGGCTGGTCTCGAACTCCTGACCTCAGGCAATCCAGACACCTCGGTCTCATACAATGCTGGGATTACAGGTGTGAGCCACCGTGCCTAGCCTAAAGTTGTTGTTAAAAAGTCCTTTACATGGCTTCATGTCTCTGCTTGCTCTGGCCCCTGGGTCATTGCCCTGATGTCTTTGCTACCACCTCAAAGGATTTAAGCATGCCAGAAAAGAAAGTTTAAACTATACTGAAGAAAAGGAAAAAAAATCAAACAAAAAATCTTGATTCTTAGAAGTAGTAATTCACAAAGAAGGCCAGGTGTGGTGGCTCATGCCTGTATTCCCAGCACTTTGGGAGGCCGAGGAGGGCAGATCACCAGAGGTCAGAAGTTTGAGAACAACCTGGCCAACATGGTGAAACCCTGTTTCTACTAAAAATACAAAAATTAGCCAGGCGTGGTGGCATGCGCCTGTAGTCTCAGTTACTCAGGAGGCTGAGGCAGGACAATCGCTTGATCCCGGGAGGCGGAGGTTGCAATGAGCCGAGATCGCAGCGTGGGTGACAGAGTGAGACTCCGTCTCAAAAATAATAATAATGATAGTAATAATTGACAAAGGAAAAATTTTAATCTTTCAATGTAATTTACCCTGAAAATTATGTAGGTAAATCATGAATATTTACTTTCATAAAGCTTTAATTTTCTCCCTTAATTCCTGCATTATTTTCTACTACTCAGAAGTAATCCCCTAAGCCTATTACCCTACTTAAAAAAGATTAATTGTAATTATATAACTTCTGAAAAGGACCTTTGGGAAATATTGTTTTAATATTTTGGGAAATATTGTTACTTTAAAGTCAATCAGAAGATTTTCTATACTTCCCACCCATTATAAATTTGTTGTAATGTGTAAGGCAATATTAACATCTTCATTTTTTTTAGCTAACACAATTGACATTACCATGACAACTTACCAGTGGAAGGTAAATTGGTTAAATTCTCCTACTATTTTATTTATAACATTTAGCTTTTAATGCTTGACTCTGCAGTTCGGATGACAATATAATAGGTTTAAAAGGTTTTTATTCATAAAACATATGGATTTCTAAAGTGAAGTAAGCCATCTGTCATTTTGATTTGAAAAAAGCAAGAATTAGAGTAATTGCATTAAGCTTGTATTTTTGCCATGAATATATGAATTTTTCACTTTCCTTTGTTTCATTTGAAAAAACTCACACATGAACAAAATGAGCAACAGTCTTTTTCTTTGTAGGTATCAGCGAACGAAATCAAACAATATTTACCACACATATTGGAACAAAGAACATCAAGTAATGTAATCAATAAAAGAGAAAATCTCTTAGAAAAAAAGAAGAATCAACGTAAAATAAGAATAAAAGGAATTCAAAATAAAGATATCTTGAGAAATAAGAATCATTGTAAGTAGAATATCTTTTCACATGTAAATTTAAAATGACTACATGCAATATAAAATCAAATTTTAGAGCTGCTTTCTGAGAAGTCTTAGGATATAGTCATAAATATTTATACACACAAAAGCATTAAATTCTGCAGGCTTCTACCTTTGTTTTATTTTAATTTATTTTATTTTTTTGAGACAGGGTCTCACTCTGTTATCCAGGCTGGAGTGCAGCTGCATGATCTTGGCTCGCTGCATCCTCCACACCTTGGGCTCAAGAGATACTCCTGTCGGGCCATGCGAGGTGGCTCACACCTGTAATCCCAGCACTTCTGGAGGCTGGGGCGGGCGGATCACGAGGTCAGGAGATGGAGACCATCCTAGCTACCATGGTGAAACCCCGTCTCTACTAAAAATACAAAAATTAGCCGGGCATGGTGGCACCTATAGTCCCAGCTACTTGGGAGGCTGAGGCAGGAGAATGGCGTGAACCCGGGTGGCGGAGCTTGCAGTGAGCCGAGATCTCGCCACTGCACTCCAGCCTGGGCGACAGAGACAGAGACTATGTCAAAAAAAAAAAAAGAGAGAGAGAGAGAGAGAGATACTCCTGTCTCAGCCTCCTGAGTAGCTGGGACTATAGGCCTGCGCCACCACGCCCAACTAATTTTTTAAATTTTTAGTAGAGATGAGGGCTTGCTATGTTGCCCAGGCTGTTACCCAATATTTTAGATTCAGAATTTGGTTTTTTTGTTTTTTTTTTTGTTTTTTTTTTTTTTTGAGACGGAGTCTTGCTCTGTCGCCCAAGCTGGAGTGCAGTGGTGCGATCCTGGCTCACTGCAAGCTCCGCCTCCTGGGTTCACGCCATTCTCCTGCCCCAGCCTCCCGAGTAGCTGGGACTACAGGCGCCCGCCACTGCGCCTGGCTCATTTTTTTTTGTATTTTTAGTAGAGACGGGGTTTCACCGTGGTCTCGATCTCCTGACCTTGTGATCCGCCCGCCTCGGCCTCCCAAAGTGCTGGGATTACAGGCGTGAGCCACCGCGCCCGGCCTAGATTCAGAATTTGAACTGACAACAATAAGGAAGGTTGATCATCAGAAAATGTGTTATTTTGACACAAGTAAATACAGAAAAGTGATCACTGCTAATAAGAGCAATAGACAGAAATTGAGAACCATGGGCTATGAACCATGGGTTATAGAGGAGAAAGAGAATAGTTTTGGGGCTGGATGAACTCATTGATGTTAGTCTCTGTTGTTTCTGAGAGTCCAGCTTTGACAAGGATTTTCACGTTTTTAAATCTTAATATTTAAGCGTATTTTTCCTCACATTTAGCTCCAAAAGACTGGTTCACTGCCCATTTGAAGAATTGGCTCTAGATATGACTTCGAAATGTTGACATGCTTAGCTAACTGAAGTTAGGGATTTGGCAGGAAACAAATGGCACATTTAAATTGAGTCATTTGAGAAGAGTTTAATAAAGAGACTATTTATTTCTAAAGGCGTAGACAGGATATAGGGAAACCACAAAGTTCCCCCTGGGGCGAGTAGCAGGACTGGCATTACCACCCCATGGCCCTGAAGTGCCACAGGGCAGTGGTGGCTACTAGAGGTATGTGGAGAAGGCTCTGTGACAGAACTATGGCCTCAAGTCAAGAACAAAGCCAGCCTGCAGAGACCCAGATTGAGGAGGCAGGGAAGAAACAGCCCCACCTCACTTCCTGCTTACCCTTCATATCTCCTGCTAGTGATGCTTTTCGACCAAATCTCTTCAGAAGCAGAAAGGAAAAGGAGTCCATTGATGCGATGTGTCCTTACGGGTTAGAGTCCCAAGGCACAGAACAGGATGGAGTGGGATCTAGAACGGCAATCAAAAGGCCGGCGGCCATGGCCTATGCCTATCATCCCAGCACTTCAGGAAGCTGAGGTGGGAGGATTGCCTAAGCTCAGGAGTTTGAGACCAGCCTGGCCAATATGGTGAAACCTTGTATCTACCAAAAACACAAAAATTAGCTGGGTGTGATGGCATGTGCCTGTAATCCCAGATACTTGGGAGGCTGAGGCAGAAAGATCACTTGAGGCCAGGAGGCGGAGGCTGCAGTGAGCTGAGATTGCGCCTCTGCACTCCAGCCTGGGCGACAGAGGGAGACCCTGTCTCAAAAAAAAAAAAAAAAAAAGCCGGGCGCGGTGGCTGACGTCTATAATCCCAGCATTTTGGAAGGCCGAGGTGGGCAGATCACGAGGTCAGGAGATCGAGACCATCCTGGCTACCACGGCGAAACCCCGTCTCTACTAAAAATACAAAAAATTAGCCGGGCGTGGTGGCAGCGCCTGTAGTCCCGGCTACTGGGGAGGCTGAGGCGGGAGAATGACGTGAACCCGGGAGGCGGAGCTTGCAGTGAGCCGAGATCGCACCACTGCACTCCAGCCTGGGCAACGGAGAGAGACTCCGTCCCCCTAAAAAAAAAAAAAAAAAAAAAAAGGCAAAGGCAATTAGAAGATATCCAACACACCAGACCGGGGAGATTAGATGGCATGATGAACTAAAAGGATAAAGAGCTTTTAGTGGCAGGTAGTGGAAGCATAGTTAGTAAAATAAAGTTTCAGAATCTTACAGTAAAAAGGAACGTTACAGGTCCTCACCTAAAAGTACTAAGTCAGTGTAGAAGTCAGGGTTCAACCAGAAAACAAAACAAAACAAAAAACAGTAGGAGATGTCTATACTTAGGAATTTATTGTAAGAGATTGGCGTATGCGATTGTGGGGCTGGCGGGGCAAGTCCCATGTGTAAACAGCAGGCTATCAGGGAGAACAGGCTGGAACTCTTGGGCATAAGCTGAAGCTGCTATCCACAGGCAGAATTTTTTTTCTTACTCAGAGAAGCCGCAGCTCCATTCTTAAGTCTTTGCAACTGATGGATTCAGGCCAACCCAGATTATCTAGAATCATCTCCTTTTGATGGGTTTTAATCATAGCTACAAAACAGCATCACAGCAACAACTAGATTCCTGTTTGAATAACTAAGGATGATAGCCAAGCCAAACTGACACATGAAATTGACCAACACAACCAGGTGTCTCCTAATCCTTATGTGTTTGTCTACATTTTTGAATTTAAGTGTAATATTTTACATTTATGTGTATTAAACTTCACTGTGCATATTTTACATTAACAGGCAGTTTATATTTATGTGGATTAAACTTCATTCTGGACCATTATTCCAGCCTATTGATTGCATTAACGAATTCATTAGTTATTCTCTCCTAGCTTTCTGTCATTCGAAATTTTGACAAGCATATCACTTCCAATCTTTTACACATGTTCTTTTTTAGAGAAGTTAGCAAGATGGGCCAAATTTAGCACCTAGGGCCCACAATAATACACCATAAATCTTTAGAGTTTTATTGGTGACTGGGTATCTTATTAGTGGGTGGGCAAATGTAATTGTTTGGTCAGGAATATCTAACCAAATACAGATAAGATAAAAATCTGCATGTGATGCAGGTGAAAAAATTGTATTTACCAGAATGTCTTATACGGTGTGCATTGCCTTTGTATGGCAGTGTGCTGAGGGCCTGGGGTCATGTCTTAACAAGCATTCGTGGCTGGTAAACACCCCCTCCTGCTCTCCCACCTCCCTGCAACACAGAAGCCTGGTGTCAGCTGATGCCAAGTCTTCAAGGATGGAAAGACATTGCCCTGCAGAACCAGGGAGAGGAATGTTGACATTTTGTTTTTGAAACAGGAGATATGAGGAGCAAGAAAGATGGTGATTGGCTGTGCTAAATTGAAAAGTTAGTGAAACTTCAAAGTTGGGGGATTCCAACTGATATTTTTAAGTCAGCAATGTCTAAGATGATCATTAAAAATTGTTTTTGTTCCTGGGATAACTCATCTTCTCTTTCTGTGCTACGAAATCATAGATAAAATTCGTATTCCTCATAAATGTTTTGTAAGAGTAAATACCCTTTTGGGACAACTCAAGGAGATACTAAGTTTCACTGTGGGTCCATGAGACACAGCTTGGGAACAGTACCTATTTAACTAAGAGTTAAGAAAGTAGAGGAAGCCGTGGAGAAGCTACCTTCCCTAGAGGAGAGTTTGAACTTCATAAACTGTGGAATGAAACAAGAATATGGGTTACACATGATTATCAGACTGGCTCAGAACCTTATTGAAGTCTATTCTTATTTAGTTCCCATTTAAACATTTTGTGCACAGGATATGTGTGAGATATAGGTGTTCTATAAATGCTATTCCACAGACCTACCAGTCCTTCACAAAAGAGAAATGGGATTTAACTTATTCTCAAACATTCTTTCTAATTCTTAGTGATTAAATATTCTTAATGGAATTCTCACAAAATACATATAATAATCTGTTCCAAAAATTAAAGAGATTAACATCATTATAGTTTCAGAATATAAATAAATTTCTCTACATTTTAAAAATAGAGAAAACTATTTACCCATTCTTGGAATTTTGCCACCTGTCTCTTTACCCAGAATTTCTCACATATAACAAATAGCATTTATACCCCCATAGCCTAAAGGCAAGATCTGTGCCTGGCACTGTATCTGTCGCACAGTTGGAATGAAGAAATATTTGCTGAATTGCATTGAGTTGAATTCTTTTTGTAGAGAGCTAGGATGTAAACTAGATCTTCTAACTCCAAATTTAGCATTCTCTGTATGCTATATTATAATATAGTGCTACATAAAAATAATAAGGCTTAACTTTTTTAGAGTACATTTGGATAGTATTTTATAGATGAACACGATGCTTTCCCATCCATTACCTTTTTTAAAATAGCATGTTCACTTTTCCTCAGGGTATTTTAACACCATAACTTCAACAGCTAATTCTTCCATATGAGTCAGAATGAAGTCTAAAAGAATAATTATTTGTATTAAACTGTTAGCAAGACAAATCAATAACCAATCATGCAGTAGGAACAGTGGAACATATTCCTGCAGGCCACTGGGACACTACAGGTCATGTTCTTCCTGGCACCCCTAAGAATTAATCATCATTAATTTTGATGATTGTACCCAATCACCACTGTGCTCTAGGTTAAAGGGAGGTATCTTGGAACCTTGTCTTAAGTCAGTCTTGGCATTCCGTTCTGCTGCTTCTGTGGCCTATTACCAGCTAGGCTAAATTTAATATTTGCATTTCATTTTATTGATTATTTTTCGGTATATTTGGAATGGACACTGTGGAGTGCTGCTCTTCAGACCCCCTTCAACAAGGAACTAGCTGCCCAAATGCTGGGAGTACAGTCTGCAGACAGCCTTTGGCAGTCAGTCTCTGAAGGGACTGTTTTCAGGTACAGAGAGCTGCATAGCTGAGGTCATGCCTCCTTCCTGGGGCAGCTCACTTCCAATGGCCAATTGATACAGGAGTATGCAGGCAGGATTATCTAACCCTAACCTGAGACAACCCTTTAACAGGCCATTTTAGCTCCACAGAGCTCCACCTGTGGGGTCAGCCAGGTGTTTCTCTTGCAGCCATGTGAGCCCGCATCACGGTTTCTCCCTCTGCCCAGTCCAACTTCTTCTTTAGATGTGGTTCTGAAGGTCACTTCTTAACAAAAACCCTGACTCTTACGGTCTGCTTATCAAGGAACCCAAACTGCTCACCATTTAATACCTTTCCTGGTATTTACTAAAAGTTTTTCTTTAAATCAGCCCACAGTTTTATGTATGTGAATTGATTTTAAAAGAAGACTTCTAAAGATCTCTCATTCTAGCAAAATGGTGGGTTGATCCGAAAGGAAAATCCTCTTGCTACAAATACCTAAAAATGATGCCTAAAGTATGCCATAACTTTAAATGTTTTAAAGGCAGAATTGGGCTCACAAGGAACTGAAATCCTCAAATGTTAGAAATAATCAAAAGCAAGGTATGTAGTTGATGTTTTGGGGAGTTGTAGTCAGAGCTGGTAAAGGCTGAGCCTTGTATTTTAAGTCCCAGATTGGGGAAGGAAAAAGGACATTAGGACTTTTGAGAAAGGAATGGGAAAGAAGAGCTATGAAGAAAGCTAGGAGTTTCATGGAGATGTTCAGACAGCAAAAGAGAAGATTAGGGAAAACCAACCAACCAACCAATCACCACCCGCCATAGTAGGCAAATATCAAGGAAACTTGTTCTCTATTGAAGCTCTCACAGGGAAAAACCTCTCCCTGGTGAAATCTTCACCACAGCCCTGAGCCTCACACAGATTTAGATTTGAATTTATGCCACCTGATTTTTTCGGTGAAAACTTCTAAACCAATATAAAATTTTTCTTCAGTCGATAAAATAATGACTCTGGAAACCTGACAGAAGCAACACAAACTCACTCTGGAGAAACAATCTCACAATTCCCACAAATGAAGCCTTACTAGGGAGAAACTCACAAGAAGATTTTACAAAATACACAAGTGAAAAAACTCCACTCAGTGAGTCAACGTACATGCACACTGACCGCACACACACAGTAAGAGGCATAGCATCCCCAAGTATTTTTGGGGGGATGGAGATGGAGTCTCACTCTGTCGCCCAGGCTGGAGTGCAGTGGTGCAATCTCGGCTCACTGCAGTCTCCGTCTCCCGGGTTCAAGCGATTGTCCTACGTTAGCCTCCTGAGTAGCTGAGATTACAGGTGTGCACCACTATGCCCACCTAATTTTTATATTTTTAGTAGAGACGGGGTCTCACCATGCTGGCCAGGCTGGTCTCGAACTCCTGACCTCAGGTGATCTGCCCGCCTCAGCCTCCCAAAGTGCTGGGATTACAGGTGTGAGCCACCATGCCCAGCCAGCACCTCAAGACTTGATAGAGTAGAACAACCTGAAAAAGTCTACAGAATAAATATATTTTAAAATGATTAAGAAAGCATAAAAACAAGGCATCCTGACAAAGGAATAAGCAGCCATGTAAAAGAACCCACTAGAGTTAAGAAAAATGAAACGCCTATAACTCTAACCGTCTGGGAGGCCGATGTGGGAGGATCACTTAAGTCCAAGAATTAGAGAACAGCCTGGGCAATATAGTGAGAGTCTGTCTCTATGAAAAAAGGAAATTAGCCAAGCATAGTGACACATACCAGTAGTCCCAGCTCCTTGGAAGGCTGAGGTGGGAGGATCTCTTCAGCCCAGGAGTTTGAGATTACAGTGGGCTATGATCACACCACTGCACTCTGCCCTAGGCAACAGAGTGAGACCCTGTCTCTAAAAAAAAAAAAAAGCGTATTCATTCACATTAAAAATCAAAGGATAGCTTAAGAAGGTCAGACACAGTAGAAGAGAACATTAACAAATTACCAGAAAAATCAGAAGAAATTGTCTTGAATGCAGTCCAAAAAAAAAAAAAAAAAAGTTAAAGAACAGATACTCTTAGACTGAAAGAAAAATACCATACTCGACTACCTGCTGTTTGTAAAATACATACTTAAAACATGACGCACAAAAACTGAGGTTAACTGGATAGAAATGATATCCCAGGCAACACTAATTAAAAGAATGCTCATATTAACTTCAGACAAAATAGACTTCAAGGTAAAGTCAATAATAGGGAGAAAAAGAGAATTACCATGCAATGTTCAAAGGAACAATCACAAGGAAGTTGTGATAATTCTAAGCATGTATCCATCAACATAACCTCAAAATATAAAAATGAAAAATTAACAGTCTTACAATAGGAAATGAACAAATCCACAACTGTTGAAGATTTTCTAACATCTCTTAGAAACTGGTAGATTCAGCAAACAAAAAATTACTAAAAATCAAAAAGATTTGAACATACAAAGCTCAATTTAATAATATATGGGATTTAATTCAATAATTAAAGAATATATATTTGTTTGTTTGTTTATTGAGGAAGAGTTTCACTCTGTCGCCAAGGCTGGAGTGCAGTGGCACAATCTCGGCCCACTGCAAATTTCACCTGCCGGGTTCAAGCAATTCTTGTGCCTCAGCCTCCCGAGTAGCCGGGACTACAGGAACATGCCACTATGCTCAGCTAATTTTTGTATTATTAGTATAACTGGGGTTTCCCCATGTAGCCCAGGCTGGTTCAAGTGATTCACCTACCTTGGCCTTCCAAAGTGCTGGGATTACAGGTGTGAGCTCCTGCACTCAGCCAAGAATATATGATCTTTTTAAGTAAAGAAATGGAACCTGTATAAAAATTGGCCACACGCAAGACCACAAAACAAGTTTCAACATAAACCAAGGAATCTATATGATTCTGCTCAGCTCTCTGATCCAAATGCAATAAAATTACAAGCCATAAGTAGACAATTTTTTAAAATCCTTTTATGTCTGGAAAGTGTGATAAACACTTCTAAACATTGTTTGAATAAGTTAGAACAGAAATTTGAAAATATTTATAATTGATAATGAAAATACTCCATAAAAATTGTAGAATGCCACCAAAACAGTAACTAGAGAGAAATGTATTGTTTCAAATTCATATACCATATTTGTGTCAAATTTAAGATGTCAAAAGTTATAAGATACACCATTGTTTTATGGCCACTAAGAAATAAAAGTGCTGCTGATTAAATATGATATCCTGGTGGTGGCCTGTAGCCATTGTCTAACAGATGCGGGGATGTAACAGCCCAGCCCTGTTGCCTGTGGGAAAGGAGCAACCCTCTAGTGCCATCCACCCTACAAAGCTCTAAACCTCTCCTGGAACTCTCTACTTGCTTGGTTCCTTCCTATGCCCTGTGCTGCGTTTCTCAGTCTTGGATATGTTTCACCACAAAATCTAAAACCTTAATACATAAATTTAAAAACAAATCAATCAATACTATCTAGAAAAATAAAAGGAAAAAGATAGTACATTCCATTATTTTGAATCTCAAGTTATATTTACATCACAAACCACATAAAGGATCATATAGAGCTAAAAAAAAAATTAACAAGTGAGCGAGGTGAATATCTTAGTTTGACTAAAAATCAGGTGCTTTCATCATTAAAATGATACAAAGAGATAAAAATGGGAAATTCTTTTCCTCTGCAGAAAATCTAGCCTACACAGACACTGCATCCTTTTTTTAAAATCTAATTTCAATTGTACTTAATATAAACCAGCTTCAGCTTCAGATTTTGTGAATAATGCATCAGAAGAGTTCTTCACATTTGCCCTTATGTGTGTCAGGAAGATACAATCCTAGATGTGGAGGAAGAATAACGATCCATTACTAAAAATAACACTTCATCCAAGAAAGAATGATTCAGCAAAGAGTTTAGTCAAAGATGCAATCGACTCAAATATGTTTGAATAAGAGCAAATATATTTACAATAATCAAGTTTACTTGCAATCTCCAGATCATTGTCAAACATAAATAACTCCAGTCATATTGTGAGAAATGGTAAACGAATTGTATTAAAAGTAGAAAGAAAATCTCTCTTCAAATATCTACTCAACAAAATTTGAAATAACAGGAATTGTGTTCTTATTTATTAATTATATAATTATGCATTATTGTATATTTGTTACAAGGACTTAATTCATTTTCAAAAACTTTTAATTTAGCAGAAAGAAATATGGTTCATGAAACAAGTGAAGAATCAAAAGCAAAATCGATTATTTTGGAATAAGAGCTGAAACTTAAAAAGTACTTAGATACTCGGCAGGTTTCAGTTCTTGTACTTAACTTTCTCACTGCTTTTGAGAAGGAGGGGCTATTATAATTCCCATTTTACAATGCGGTGATGTAGGCACTGAGAGGTTAAATAATCTTCCCAAGGCTGTATAGTTGGTACCTAGTAAATGACATTCCAAATCTAGACAGTCTGACTTGAGTCTGTGCTTGTACTGCTTCTCAAAGCTACAAACACGCAGAATCATACGATAGAGAACATAAGTTAACATCAACGGATGAAAAATTTGAAAACTGGGTCCATAAATACATTTTTTTTTGCTTTAAAATAAATTTATTGCAAGTTGTTACAAGTATTTTAAGCAATGGGTTGTTTATTGAAAGTAATACTTTATTTACCTGACATTATTGAAAGTGTTTCCTGTAAATAATTTTTCCCATTAGGTAAGTCATATCCATTTTTATTTTGACTGTTTCTGCGCTTGGCTCTGAACGCTCTTATAGTAAAGAAAATTTGATCAATCAATATCATAGTTTTTTGGTATTTTAATAAACAGAGGCCGAGTGTGGTGGCTCATGCCTGTAATCCCAGCATTTTGGGAAGCTGAGGCAGGCGGATCACTTGAGGTCAGGAGCTCAAGACCAGCCTGGCCAACATGGTGAAACCGCATCTCTACCAAAAAGACAAAAATTAGCTGGGCATGGTGGCATGCGCCTGTAGTCCCAGCTACTCAGAGGCTGAGGCATGAGAATCACTTGAACCCAGGAGGGGGAGGATGCAGTGAGCCAAGATTTCACCACTGCACTCCAGCCGGGACAACAGAGTGAAGAAAAAGAATAATTGAATTGCAATACATTTGGAAAGCCAAAAAAGAATTACAAATAAAAGTAAAAGCCATAGGTAGAAATTTGTAGTGGTAAATCATTTCTCCTATGTATATGTATACAGAGCCAATCTTTCAAAATTTATTTTCACTCTCTAAAAGCATTTTCATAGGAACTGTTGTTACTCCACACACAGATTATTAGGTTTTCTCCCTTATTTTTCCCCCTTTAATTAGAAGTATAGATAACAGATAACTCAGAGCAGAAATTAGATCCTGAAAGTACCTGGTATTACTAAATTGGTTGGATAACATGAAGTATTCAAAATAATTTTAAATAGGTTTTTCAGTTTAGAATTGTTTTTAGTTTTTAAATTTTTAATTTTTTAAATTTAATTTAAAAAGGAAAGTGAGCAACTCTGATTGCTTGTCAGAAAGATAAAAAACAAGAGAGCTACTTGTTCTTTGTGGTCTTGTTAATGAGGCATCAAATCCCAAATGCCTTTCCTTTGAAATGGCTTCAAGCGTGGTTCTTCTAATCAAAGATTTCAGTAAGTGTTGTAATGGACTTCAAGAGGCACTGTGATGTTGTAAAAGGTTGCATGTGTGTGAGTATGTGTGTGTATGTGAGTGTGTGTGTGTGAGAGAGAGAAATTGTGTGTGTGCACATGCACACATTGGTGGAAGGATCTTTATATCTTTAAGTCTGACTCGTCCCACAGCCAGCTTTCCCCAACTATAAACTGGTGATGATTTTTTTAAAATTGCAAAGTGTTACATAAACATTTGGAAAATATCACTGTAGCAGGTAAAATTTAATTTCTTCATTTTCCTTGAATTCTACAAAACTGATTCTGAGCCCTCAACCTACGAGGCAAGTTATTATGAGTATTCTCTCTCTGTGCCTTCCCCCAGGTCTTAGAAAGGGTCCTGGGAGGTGGAAAAGCCTTAGGTAGAAAAAGCTTTTTTTTTTTTTTTGAGACGGAGTCTCGCTCTGTCACACAGGCTGGAGTGCAGTGGCGTGATCTCAGCTCACTTGTAACCTCTGCCTCCTGAGTTCAAGGGATTCTCCCATCTCAGCCTCCCGGTAACTGGGACTACATGCGCACGTCACTCCTCAGCTAATTTTTATATTTTTTAGTAGAGACAGGGTTTCATTATGTTGGCCAGGCTAGTCTCAAACTCCTGACTTCAAGTGATCCGCCTGCCTTGGCCTTCCAAAGTGCTGGGATTACAGGAGTGAGCCACCGCACCTGGCCAATAACAATTTTTTTTTTTTTTTTTTGAGACAGAGTCTGGCTCTGTCGCCTAGGCTGGAGTGCAGTGGCACGACCTCAGCTCACTGCAACCTCCGCATCCCAGGTTCAAGCAATTCTCTGCCTCAGCCTCCTGAGTAGCTGGGATTACAGGTGCGTGCCACCATGCCTGGCTAATTTTTGTATTTTCAGTAGAGATGGGGTTTCACCATCCTGGCCAGGCTGGTCTGGCTAGTTTTGAACTCCTGACCTCGTGATCCACCTGCCGTGGCCTCCCAAAGTGTTGGGATTACAGGTGTGAGCCACCGCACCCAGTCAATAAAATTTTTAAAGCAATTCACACTGGTTATCTTGGAGATGCCTGTTGCCCACGTCCTCGTGTTTTTTTGGAATCCTGTGGCTCTGAGTTTTACTGTGCTATGCTCAGACAAGAGAATCTTTGCCAGCCAGGGCCAAGAGCCGGGAGTCTTTGCCAGGCAGGGCTAAGATCCTGCCCCTCTGATATACCAGGCATCTCCTGCCTTCTGCTTGGAGAACCTTGTATCCCTTCCCTAGACCGAAAGCATCCCTTCGCCCATCAGGAGCATCTCTCTTATCTACTTCACCTTCCAGATCCTTCACAAAAACCAGCAGGGAATACGTTTTTAGGCAGCTTCTGCCTTCTGACCTACCACCGCTCCTCAGCTAAGGAATAACATTAACAGATCTTCTTGAATGCAGAGGTTAAAAAATAAGTAGAACAAAACTCAAACTAATATGCCAACAAATTATATTAGCACATTATTTTTAAAATATAGAGCATAGAAGTAATATTATTTTTATTTTTTCTTGTTTATTCATGTATAGTACAAAAGCAAGCAGAGAAAAATTTTACAGATGAAGGAGACCAGCTCTTTAAGATGGGCATCAAGGTTCTCCAGCAGTCTAAAAGCCAAAAACAAAAAGAAGAGTAAGTCTTTATACAGTGACCTCAGCCAAGTTAAATTTCCAGGTTACGAAAAAAGAAAAATCCCAAATGTAGTTTATCATTTAAAGCTCATTGGGATAATGAGTAAGCGTATTTGCCCATAAGCTATTGTTTTGAAAAGGATCAAATTGAATTGAAAGAATCCCACAAATTATCATTGTAAACAAACAGGAGAACTGCATGTGAGATTGCAGTCCCCATATTAAGTGAAATTCAGAATGAAGACACTGACCTGAGCATTCATGCGGAAATATTGTTTTGGCTTTAATTTATTAGATAATTCAAATGAAATAAAACGTGTTATTTGAATTAGAGCAAGTTGTTGTATTAAAATGCTTTATTCTGCCTGGGTGTTTGTACAGTATCTTATGATTTTCAAAGCACTTTCATGTATGTGATTCCATGTTATCTCCAGAACAGTAAGAAGAGCTTCATTTTTCCCCTTTAAAAAGTTGGAAACAGAGATTCAAACATGTTAAAGTGAGTTGAGCACAGACAGCTGAGAGGTGACCAAGCTGTGACCACATGGTCTTGTTCCCTATTCATTGTTTCTCTTATCACTTTTCTGCTTTGTCTAAAGGGGAGACAGCAATATCTTCTCCCTCCACCCCACACTTCCAGTGGAGGGGCACAACTTGTGGTCACCCCTCAAAGCCTTGGGATCAAATCCTAGCTCTCTCATTTACTGGCTGTGTGCACTTGGATAAGTTACTCAACCTCTCTGTGACCTGGATAATACAATTGAGCTTTTACAATAGTGCCTGGCACATAGTAACCAGGAAATACAGGTGTGTTAGTTTTATCTTGAGTCCCCTAACTGGTAAGTTGAAGGTATGGGGGCAAAGAAAGCAAGGGTATTTTAAACCAATAATACAAAGTGTGGGCCCTTGCCAAGCGTGGTGGCTCACACCTGTAATCCCAGCTCTGTGGGAGGCCAAGGCTGGCAGATAGCTTGAGGTCAGGAGTTTGAGACCAGCCTGGCCAATATGGTAAAACCCCGTCTCTACAAAATTAGCCAGACGTGGTTGTGCATACCTGTAATCCCAACTACTCGGGAGGTTGAGGGAGGAGAACTGCTTGAACCCAGGAGGCAGAGGTTGCAGTGAGCCAAGACCATGCCATAACACTGTAGCCCCTGGGTGACAAAGCCAGATTGCATCCCCAAAAAAAAAAAAAAAAAGAAAGAAAGAAAGAAAAGAAAAGAAAGTATGGGCCCTGAACTCCCAACAAGGAGATATCTCTTGTATTCACACAGAATAGGCACACCAGTCACAGGCAAGCATCCCAGAGCTGTGGTAGCTAGCCCCAGACAGGGCAGCAACAAAGTCCATGACTTCTTAAAACCCAAACCTTTGAGAAGTATAAAAATACAGAGGATAAGGAGCACTCAGCTATGATCCTGGTTATGACAACATCAACAACTTTCATTTATCAAGCACCTGCTTTGTGCTAGTTACTGTTTTAGGTACTTTACATGTGTAAATTATTCATTGCTCACAGTGATACTGTGAGACATGGATAATTATCCCCAAATTACAGATAAGGAAACGGAGAGTCAAAAAGATGATGTAATTCATCCCAAGAGACAAGCAAGAAGTGAGGGAGTGGTTCAACCAACCCCAGCAAAACCTGGGCCTCACACTGAATGTCCCTGGGGGCTGTTATAATGAGGACGGGGTAAAATCAGATCCCAGAAATACAATCCAGCCTAATAGGAGCTCATCTCACTAACACGCCCACTGGCTAAATAAGTAAGAACAGAGCATTCTCCAGCCAGCCTAGCTAGAAGAAACAGATGTGGAGCGCCAGGCAGAGGCTGGTCCCTGAGATTTCAGATGACCCCTGACTATAGCCTGGGAGCCCACACAAATAAGGGGCCCACTAGGTGTGTTACATCAAGTCCAAGGAAATCCTGGATTTGGCCCAGTGGGACAAAATCACTCTGAGAAGGTCCCAGGTAACCATCCACTTAACCTTGAAAGGGATCTTCCTCTTTGGCCTAAAGAACAGGTAGAAAACCCAATCCTAATGGCAGACCATCCATCAGTGTGGGAACCTTCATGCCTACCTGGGTGTCATTCAGTTTCACGCTATTCTTACCAAGACTGTCCTGCCCACATCCTTGCCCCAGAACTCAGTCTCCTGACCGCCCCCTGCCACCTTTTTTTGAGATGGAGTCTCACTCTGCTGCCCAAGCTGGAGTGCAGTGGCACAATCTCAGCTCACTGCAGCCTCCACCTCCCTGGTTCAAGTGATTCTCCTGCCTCAACCTCCCAAGTAGCTGAGATTACAGGGGCCCACCACCACGTGCAGCTAATTTTTGTATTTTTAGTAGAGACAGGCATGAGCCACCACGCCCAGCCTCCTGACCCTTTTGAGTTGGTAGCAATGGAGAACTGAAATCTAATGGGCTTATAGAAACAGATCTCAGGAGTTTGTGGGCAAGCTGGGTGAAGTTCTCGTGTTATCAGGATGGCCTGCTGTCTCCTTAAGCAAGTTATACCTGTGCAGCCAAGCCTAAGTGTAGGGCAGGTGGAGAAAAAAATGACTGCACACCCTCCTGACCAAAGGAGAAGAATTTCATTCCCGCTCATTCCTCTGTTCTATCCCCTCTTTGCTTTGCTACTTCCTGGGTTGGCAGGCCAGATGTAAGATAGGTTAAGACTATCCTTTTGGCTCCTCCACACCCACATCCTGGACCAATTCATTCGTTCATTCACTCATTCATTCAGCCTCTTCTTTTGTATGAGTAGGAAAAAATCACTGAACGAGTTAGTACTGTTAAAAGTACAGATACTAAGCAAGCATATGTCAGAGAGAACAAATTTGTCTGAGTGAGTCAGGAAGCCTCACTGACAGCTAGAGTGGTGGCCCTTCATTAAGAATCAATCCCCATAAGCAAAGAAGTTTTGAAGATAAGCCATTGTTTTATACCAAGTTTCTGATATGCCCTGCAGAAGCATTGAGCCCTTCCTCCCCCATCACCCACCTAAGCATCCAATGCCAGACCCTGTAGAGATGATCCAGATAACTAACTAAATTGTCTTTCGGGATCTGCCCCTGCTGCCTAGCTTCTCCCACCTTTTTCCTCTTGGGGATTGCAGCCCATATCTTAATCTTAGCTTAATCTTAAGCTCATATCTTAATATCAGCAACTTTCTCCAGCCCTGGATCCTGCTTCTAGTATCCCTTATAGCATCTTGGGTTTTTCTCCTAGGGAACTCATATGCCCACACTGCCCTTGGAATGCAAGACACCTAGAAGGATTTGTTTTGCAGCCTGTTGCTGCCCTCCAGGTCCAGAGACTGAGTATAAAATGCTGGAGATACTAGGTGTACTACTGGAGGCCCCTGCAGCCTATCTCAGGTTTCTGTGCCTGGTCCATGCTGGTGCTCCTCCTGTCACAGTAGGCTATAGAGTTGCAGCAGGAAGCCACATGACAGAAAGGCACAAGGGAGTCTGTATCCTGATGCCAGGCTCTCTTCCTGTTGCCTCTCCCTGGGTGCCAGACATTTGCCTTTAGTGACCTTGAGACCATCTACCTTGTTTGCCTTCCCACCTCCAGAATTTCAGCTTGCTTTGACCTGGGTTAATTTCTTTCTTGATCTCCTGAACTCCAGTTTTCTGCCTCTTTTTGTTCCACTGGAGTACTCACCCTGTGTTTTGACATCCAGGACTCTAATGCCTACCTGGATGTTTCTCTGTCTGAGGTCCTTCTTGCCTGGACTACTCTGCTCCAGCTTCTGCCCAAGAGCAGCTTATTTTAGCCTCAGCATGGATAGGCTGTACAGAAAGGTGAGTCTCCTGATTCTCCTGAGTCAGAAGCAATGGTAGATTTTTGTGGGGTTTTTTCCCTGTATTTGAGCCAAGGTCACAGGTAGAAGTTAATGCTTTCTGGTCTTTCTACCTTCAAAAAGGAAGTTATAAAAGTGAAAATAAATGCCTAAAATACTCCCTGTCTCTGACACGTTTTGACCTTGCAAGACTCTCCATCACTTCGTATACCAATGAGGTCCAGGTGACTTCTGACTGGGACTCGAAGAGTGCAGTGTAAGGTAATCCTGTGGCAGCTATCATTTTAATCACTAAATGTTCATACCACTTACCACCTAATTATAGGAGAACAATTACCATGCTATAAAACTTTAGAATCAGTGCAACAGTCCCAATAATAATAGCTAAATGTACTGAGTGCTTACTCTATACCAGTCACAATGCCAAGCACTTCCCACAATTGTCTCATTTAATCTTCACAGCAACCCTATGAAGCGGGTGCTATAATACTATCCCCATTTCATAGATTAGAGGGTCACAGAGAAGTTATATAACTTGGCTGAAGTTCTCCAATTAGTAAGGGGTGGGACCAGGATTTGAACCAGGCAGTCAGAATCTAGAGCCCCAGCCATTAAGGTTTTGTTTCACTATTGCTTTTCCAAAGAGTCTGACTTTGCTGTGTTGAAGAATATATTCTGTTTAGCAAATTATTTTAAGATATGAAGGGATCATCATACTCCTGATAGCAACTTCCTAGAGGTTACATTCCAATTTTGATTATTCTTTTATTTTTCAGAATTTATTTTATAAAACAAATATTCATAAATAATGGTGGTGGCCATGGGAGAGTTCCCTATTTTAGGATAAGTTCCTCAATTTTTCACTTTACTCAGTGTATAAGCTTACTCACTGTATAAGATGGTGTATCTTACATATTTCTGTATCAGTGCATAAGATGGTGTATCTTATATATTTCTCCTTTTTAGTAGCTTTATTGTTTGTGAGATATATTTGAAATTATAACCTTAGGACTGCTTTAGGAATGAAAAAAATCTACTGATCTAGAGATGTAATGAACTTCACTAAACTGTATGACAACTGGTTCCTGCTTGTTAGAGAGAAGTAGTATGAAAAGTATTGAAGAGGGAGAAGAAAATTTCATTTTTGAAAATCAAACTTGACTTCCTATTCTTGAAACAGAGCCTACCTACTTTTTGCCAAAGCAGCTGACATGGGAAACTTGAAAGCTATGGAGAAAATGGCTGACGCTTTGCTATTTGGAAATTTTGGCATGCAAAATATAACAGCAGCTATCCAATTATATGAGTCCTTGGCTAAAGAAGGATCATGTAAAGCCCAAAACGTGAGTTTTGAAGGAAAATGAAACCTTAAATAGCTCTATCCTGAAATAACTATAGACAGCATGTGAAAGGAATTGAGCAATAGTATTCCAGCTCTGCTGCATGAACCCAGTCTAGGGAGGTTACCGTAATGCACTGAAACAGTGGTGTCAGGGCAGGAGTGCAGCAGAAGCCGCCCTGGGCAAATTGTTCTAGCTCCATGCGTGACTTTTGGGAATGGAACAGAACTGCTTTCTAATCCACCTTTCTATTGTCCATGACCATGCATGTGTTTTCAGATAATTTGGGACTTCCGAACCCCCAACAGCTAAATTTTATATAAAATGTATTCACCTATATGTAGAAATATGAAACTATATATATTATCTTAGGGTGATATGTTTGCATGATTTTTACATTTCAAATATTTTATAAGCTAAATGTAATTCCTTTTCTATTTTAATAAATGCATTCCATTTTATTCCAAGAATAACATCACCATTTCATAGAAAATCTGGAAAACAGGAGAAAAAAAGCTTTTTCCAAGCCAACCATCTTGATTCAACTACTGTTAGGACTGCTTTGTACTTCTGCTTGGCTTCTTTCTTTGTGCGTTTCTCTTTTTACATCATCCTAATCACGGGGCAATTGCATGTATCATTTTGCTTCTGGCTACTTTCACTTAATGCTATAGCAAAAGCATATTTTCATGTTGCTGTAGTCTTTACAATGAAAATCTTTTTTTCTGATTATGGAAAAAAATCTGAGAATTCAGAAAGTATGAAAAAGAAAGTAATCTAAAAGCTTTTCCCCCAGAGATCACATTTGTTACTATCCAGTGAAGTTCAGAAGCTAGACTTGGAGTCAGACAGACCTAAGTCTGAATTTACTCTTTCATTTGTTTATTGAATAAGCTACTTTACAAAACCCTTTCACCTTCTTCTGCATGAAAATTTGACCTTTGTTTCACTCTCTAGTTCTGTTTCCCTGGTGATCTGATAGGAATAAAGTGCCAACTATATTTTTAGTTAACCTTGCTTCTGGTAGAAATGACCTCTGATTGGCAAACTGCCTTTGAATTGGGAGAAAAGATCATGAACTATAAATACCAGATGGAGGTAGTACTTCTTGGGCAACATGGTGAAACCCCATATCTACTAAAAACACAAAAATTAGCTGGGCATCATGGCACATGCCTGTAATTCCAGCTGCTTGAGAGGCTGAGGAGGAGAATTGCTTGAACCTGGGAGGCGGAGGTTGTAGTGAACTGAGATTGCACCACTGCCCTCCAGCCTGGGCAACACAGCAAGACTCCATCTCCAAAAAAAAAAAAAGAATTCCCACAGAAAAAAAGTCCAGATGCTGCCCTGTTGGCATACTGTGGTTACTATGCCGTACCTGTCTTCATACACTGGTGGCGACATAGCCCATGGGTGTCCTGTGAGTCTGTATGTTTAGTTGAACCAGAAGTTGGACTGGAAGACCCCTGGTGGATGGGGCAACCTCACTAATTTTCATCTGTAAAGTTAAGATAATGATGAAACATTGGGTACTGCATCCTTCTGGTTCACTGCTATATCTCTACCATTTAACACAGTGCCTGGGACAAGAATTATAAGTTGAACAAGGAATTAATTAATTATAAGTGAATTTATGGAGTTATTGTGAGGATTAAAATAATGTGGGAAGACAGTTTCATACCTGGAACACTGTAATCTTTCATTATAGAGAAAGGAAATGTGGGAGGAGTGGGAATTAGGGAGATATTTGTTAAAGGATATAAGATTTAAGCAAGGAGGAGGATATAAATAATATTATTACTCCAATATTATTCTTCTGGAATATTTTCCAAGACTCCATAGAATTTTTTTTTTTTACAAAAACGAGCTAATACTTTAGTTGCTCCTTCCTAACTTGCTCTTTATTCACTTAACAATGTATCATAGATGTCTTTCCATGTTAATATATACAGACCGACATCATCATTTTAAATTATTTAAATCATCATCATTTAAATTAAGTTGCCGAATACTGCTTTTACATCAGGGACTCTTTATTGAAATTACATGTGAAATAATGCAATAAACAGATTTGTAAATGTTATAATAAAATATGAGAGCTATTAAACCTTCATTCCCCATATTTGCTTAATCAAAAATATAAAGTTCCAAGACAGACCAAATGTTACCACAGATAACAGTTTCCTCCATTAAAAATGGTATCGCTAAAGACCAAATGTTACCCTCACTCCCACCACTAAAAAAGGCAACACTTAATTTCTTTCCAAACTATGTCAACATGAATTTTATTTTTTTAGTGTGTGTATACATTAGTTAATAAGTCAACAATTGTTTCTTGGATAGCTACTATGTGTCAAACATAATGTAGTTAATGGGCAGAAAAAGATTACTAGGTCAGAGTCCTCCTAGGTCAACCTGAAATACAAATAATAGCAGCACAATTTAGGTGGACTATAGTTAAGGTACGTATAAAGTGCTTTAGTCACAGAAGAGGGTCTGGCTAGTTCTGCCTAGGGCAGGTAAAGAGTGTTTCAAGGAAGAAGTGACATTTACACTCAGTCTAGAATATTGGATAAAGGAAATATCAAAGATTTCACTTGTTTGTATATAAATAAAGCATTTGATACAAGGTCGAAATATTAATTACTCCCAGAAAAGAAGTTCCAAACTTACATGAATGGTTCCTAAAACACATGGATTTTAGAGTTGAAGTTGGAGTTTTACTCTAGGTAATGTGGTTATTGCGTCTAATTTGTGTTACTTTAGCTAATGTAGTTACATCTAGTCAGTTACATCTAGCTAGTGTTACTCTAAGTAGTGTGGTTATCACATGGCCACAAATATCCTCAAATCCCAGTTAAGTGACCATCAGTTGCTTGCCATTTTTTGTTTCTTTTTTTGCCTTTGGTTTTAAGGAGAATCATGTGGAAGAATGTAATTGGCTGAGTGCCAACCCAGTGCCAGGAGGAACAACTCTAAATGTCTAACCACTGGTCACGAATTATTACAGTCATCTTTGCAGAGAAAAGCAGGCATTGTTGAGACGGTACTCTAAGAAATGTACAGTTACAGACTTCAGGGTGGCATAGTGTGGTGGCAGAGAAGAGGTTCCCAAGTCAGAAGTTTTGACCATATGTGAGTCCATATATTCTACCACTTAGTAGCTCTTCCATCTTTTGTTTATTCTTTTAGTATCTCTGAAGAAGTTACTTCTCTAAACCTTAGGTTTCCCAAACCTATATCTATTATCTTAGGGTAAAAAGAGATTGATAGTAATACCCACATTACTTCACAAGGTTGCTGTAAGAACTAAAAAATATCTTCAAGAGTCCTTAGCAAATGTTAAAGAACATTAATGAATACTGTTGTGTAACAATTTTAGTCTCAACAGCATTGTCTTTGGGGTCAGTCAGTTCTGGCTTTACATCTCAGCTCCAGCTGGCCCCTAATGACTTGTCCTCTCTGGGGCTCAATTTCCTCTTCTGTAAAATGGGGATATTTACTTAGATATGTGAGTTTTGGTCTCAAGGAGAACCAGAAGACAGAAAATGAGTGAGGACAAACTTATGGCCCAAAAGGCTGACATTGACCTGGTATACAAAATTCAGCTGAACAAGTTTGTTGTTGTTGTTGTTGTTTGTTTTGGTTATTTGAGACGGAGTCTCGTTCTGTTGCCCAGGCTGGAGTGCAGTGGAGTGATCTTGGCTCACTGCAACCTCCACCTCCCAGGTTCAAGAGATTCTCCTGCTTTCAGCCTCCTGAGTAACTGGAACTACAGGCTGTGCCACCACACCTGGCTAATTTTTGTATTTTTAGTAGAGACGGGGTTTCACCATGTTGGCCAGGCTGGTCTCAAGCTCCTGACTTCAGGTGATCCGCCCTCCTTGGCCTCCCAAAGTGCTGAGCCCCCACACACGGCCTCTGTTTATTAAAATACTAAAATACTATGATATTGATTGATTTAAAAGTATCTGCTCAACCCTCTCTTATGCCCTCCCTGACATCCACCCTTATTCCTCACTAGAATTCCCCGACCCCAAAATTCCCATGATCTAGCAAGCATAGTGTTAACATCTGGATAAGCAGGGAGACTCCAGGATCCTGCCCCCAGCACTATAGCTGGATTAAATTCCAGTGCTTTGATGGATTCAGTTCTATATTTTGACTATCATCCCTGTCACCACTATAGCAAAATCTGTTTCCAATAGCAAGTCCCCTTGCAGTTGGTGTATTTCCTTGTGCAAAGAACAACTTGTTAAAGAGCTTCTGTGCCACAAACAATAGTTTGATGGCTGGTTGCTAGGACCAGACTGGCCACAGGCCATCCTGACTACAGCTCTCTAATAAGGCTGGCCCAGTGACCACCTTTCTTCTTGGGTTGTTTGTGCCAGCCTGGTACAGAAATCCTGCCCGCACTGCTGGAAGTGTTGGGAACTGTGAGGACAACATAGCAACAGAAATGTGGGTAAAGAAACTGGAGAAAGAGAGAGAGAGAATGAGAGAGAGACAGCGAGACTGAGAGAAGAGAGAATGAAGACATCTACTATCTCTGAGGGGAAAGGGAAGAACAATCAGAAATACTGAAATATAATAGATGAGACGAGCCTGGAGTGCCAGAGGTCTGGTAGGGACCCTATTTAACAATAACAAGAACAAAAACATAGGAATTCCTATTAAAGTGGCATTAAGGAGACAGGAGGGAAGAAATGCAACTTCTGGCTATGTACAAAGGAAAGCTGGATGGAGGAAAGGAGGCAGAATTACTTTTTTTCATGCACCTTCAGTGGTTTACCTTGCAAAAATTCAAATAAACTGAAGGAAATCCAGATAAGGGCAACGAAAGCAATTAAGGTTATAAACAGAGTCCATTAAATTGATTTTCAGAGATACCATATCTTTCAAATAATAATTATTAATTAACGGAATAGTCTTCATGAAAATGGTGGAAATAGAGGAAATTTCAAACAATCATACCCTAGAAGATGTCCTATAAAATATTATACTTTCCCAAGCTGGAGGTAGATTAGTTATATATTTTTTCTATTTCTCATTTCTCATCCAGGAAGTAGAAATTAGAATTATAAAGACTCACTCACTCCTTAATATTGATGAACTGTCCTCGATAGGAAATTTGTTAATTTGCCAAACAAGAAGGTTGGATGAAATCTCATTTGCTTTAAGAGTCAAAAATGGCCAGACACGGTGGCTCATGCCTGTAATCCCAACATTTTGGGAGGCTGAAGCAGGGGGATTGCTTGAGCCCAGGATTTTAAGACCAGCATGGGCAACATGATGAGAACCCTGTCTCTACAAAATTACAAAAATTGAAATTAGCTGAGCATGATGGTGCATGCCTGTGGTACCAGCTACTCAGGAGGCCAAGGCAGAAGGACCACTTGAGCCCAGGAGGTCAAGGCTGCTGTGAGCTGTGTTCACACCACCACACTCCAGCCTGGGCAACAGAGCAAAACCCTGTCTCAAAAAAAACCAAGAAATTGATCAACCAGGCATGGTGGCTCATGCCTGCGATCCTAACACTTTGGGAGGCTGAGGCGGGAAATCACTTGAGCCCAGGAGTTCAAGACTACCCTGGGCAACATAGTAAGGCCCTATCTCTACAAAAAAAAAAAAAAAAAAAGTGTTAGCCAGGAGTGCTGGCATGTGCCGGGACATGCCTGTAGTCCCAGCTACTTGGGAGGCTGAGGTGGGAGGATCACTTCAGCCAAGGAGGTCGAAGTTGCAGTGAGCCGTGACCATGTCACTACACTCCAGCCTGGGCAACAGAACCAGATCCTGTCCCTCAAATAAAAAGAGAAAAGGGAAGGGAAGGGAAGGGAAGGGAAGGGAAGGGGAGGGGAGGGGAGGGGAGGGGAGGGGAGGGGAGGGGAGGGGAGGGGAGGGGAGGGGAGGGGAGGGGAGGGGAGGGGAGGGGAGGGGAGGGGAGGGGAGGGGAGGGGAGGGGAGGGGAGGGGAGGAAGGAAGAAAGAAAGATAGAGAGAAAGAAGAGAGAAATTACTCATTTGCATTGTATTGCCCTTAAAACTTAATTTAATAGCAGTGATCTCTAAGTGTGGTACTATATGTGGCGATTGTGTTCTAGGTTTATTTGTTTTTGAGACAAGATCTTGCTCCATTGACTAGGCTAGAGTGAAGGGGCACAATCATGGCTCACCGTACCCTCAACCTCTTGGGCTCAAACAATCCTCCCACCTCAGCCTCCCAAGTAGCTAGGACTGCAAGCACAGGCCACCACACCAGGCTAATATTTTGTTAATTTTTTTTTTAAAGACAGGATCTCACTATGTTGCCCTGGCTGGTCTCAAACTCCTGGCCTCAAGTGATCCTCCAAACTCAGCTTTCCAAAGCACTGGGATCACAGGCATGAGCCACCTATTTTCTTTCTAAAAATATTTCTCTGGTTTTTTTTCCTCTAAATGTTTTATTCATGGGTATGTATTACCTTTGATATCAGAAAAAAAAATATTTAACTTAGATGTATACACTTCCTTGGTTACATAGTTTAAAATAGTTTTGCTGTGGATTATTAAAAAATTCATTCTATCATGTAAAAATAAACATCACTGACATATAAAAGAGAAAGATATGAGTGTTTGCCTATTTTATCATGCTTTATGATTCTATAATAATTCTATTTTAATGACAAAGATTCCACATTTTCTTTATTTATTCCAAATTTAAATTATAGAGCCGGGTGTGGTGGCTCATGCCTGTAATCCCAGCATTTCAGGAGGCCGAGGTGGGTGGATCACTTGAGGTCAGGAGTTTGAGATCAGCCTGGCCAACATGGTGAACCTCCGTCTCTACTAAACATACAAAAATTAGCTGGATGTGGTGGCACATGCCTGTAATCACAGCTACTTGGAAGGCTGAGGCAGGAGAATCACTTGAACCTGGGAGGCAGAGGTTGCAGTGAGCCTAGATGGGGCTATTGCACTCCAGCCTGGGCAACAGAGTGAGATGCTGTCCCAAAAAATTTTTTTAAATTAAAATACAGAAGCATTCATAGAGGGACTATAGGTTATTAGCACTGTGCTACTATAGAAAATAAATATTTTTAGTATCCACCTAATGATCATTTTGATAATTCTAGAATTACCTGCATTGAGCATTTCTTCTTGATGTTAATGCTCTTTTTGTATTAAGAGTACAGACAGTACCTGAGTTGTTCATTAGGGTTGATTCACACTTTTGTTTGGTATGCAATTTGAGCTAAAAGTAATGATCACAGGTGCTTTCAAGCTTCATGCAGTAATTAAAGGAAAATTGCTTAATCTTTTTTTCTCCTTTAATAATAATTTCTTATATAAAAAGTAGAAGGAGGAATATTTAATGCTTAAATTGTTATTATGGAACTTGAGTAATTTACTTTAGAGTACAGTAAAATATTTGAATTTAACTCTTAACTCTATTAATTTAAATCCCAGCCACTGTAACAATTCCTTAAAAACACAGCATAATGGTTAAGTTCAGAAATATGTCTTACAGGGGCCGGGAGCCCTGGCTCATGTCTGTAATCCCAGCACTTTGGGAGGCCGAGTCGGGCAGATTGAGGTCGGGAGTTCGAGACCAGCCTGGCCAAAATAGTGAAACCCAGTCTCTACTAAAAATACAAATAATTAGCTGGGTGTGGTGGCTCATGCTTGTAATCCCAGCTATTGGAAGGCCAAGGCAGGAGAATCGCTTGAACCCAGGAGGTGGAGGTTGCAGTGAGCCGAGATTGCACCATTGCATTCCAGCCTAGGCGACAAGAGTGAAACTCTGTCTCCAGAAGAAAAAAGGAAAGGAAAAATAAACAAGTCTTACAAACAATTTGCAGAACTTGACCTTTACAAACCACTGATAGTGTCATTGGTATCATCACTATTACGTCGCTTTCTCTTTCAATTCACAACATTTTTCTTTTCTGGATTAAGATTTAATCATTCTGTAATCCATATCATTTTATCTCACCTTTATCTCAGAAAAGGACCGAATACTAAAATTGGACTAAAGTTGGTAAGTGACAATGCCCAAGTATTAAGGTATAGGACAGGCTGGACGCGGTGGCTCATGCCTGTAATCCCAGCACTTTGGGAGGCCGAGGCTGGCGGTTCACGAGGTCAGCAGATTGAGACCATTCTGGCTAACACGGTGAAACCCCGTCTCTACTAAAAATGCAAAAAATTAGCCGGGTGCAGTGGTGGGCGCCTATAATCCCAGCTACTCGGGAGGCTGAGGCAGGAGAAAGGCGTGAACCTGGGAGGCGGAGCTTGCAGTGAGCCGAGATCGCGCCACTGCACTCCAGCCTGGGTGACAGAGCGAGACTCCATCTCAAAAAAAAAAAAAAAAAAAAGTATAGGACAGTGCTTACTATAATCAGTATATTTACTACACGATAACCCATAAGATCATAAGACTTCCTCTAGTGTCCTGGCACACTTCAAGTAGTATTTTAAAAATTAAATTAAAGCTCAGCCCTCCAGAGAATTAATTCAAAATCACGCATTGTTAGTTTTCTGCTAAAGAGAGTGGAAGTGTAACCCTGGGTTGATGAATTGAGGCTGGTAAAAGCATGGTTTTATTCTTTACATTTAAGAGTGAGCTTTATACTGAGGAATACGCCCCTCCCCAGTCACAGAATGGAACTATAACTCTCATACAACCCATTTCACAACTTCCTGAGCTCACAGATTTCTCCAGGAGGATCAGGCCAAATAGTTTGCTAGGCACTGCACAAAAGGATACACTGTTGGTGAAAGTATCTTAAAATATAACCCCAACTCAATAGAACAGTATCTTTATTTTCTTATTTAAAAAAGGTCAGTATATTTGTTTACATCAATGTTTCTGCATAACTAAATTAGATTCTAAATTGAGCAGAATCAAAAATTGCCAAGAGTTGCAAGAAAAATAAAAATCTAATATTGGCAGAAGATATCCTTAAAAAGAGCCAATTTAGCCATTTATATATATATATTACAAGGGTTAGAGGAGTACCAGGATCCCAGACGCCTTCTATTGGCAGAAACAGCCTTTATGGTCCACTTTCCTAAAAGAGGAATGTTTGCGATCAGAGGAATTGGCAGAATCATAGAGTATTTATTTATATGTTTATTTATTTGTTTGTTTATTTTGAGAGGGAGTCTTGCTTTGTCACCCAGGCTGGAGTACAGTGGTGCCATCTCGTCTCAGTACAACCTCTGCCTCCCAGCTTCAAATGATTCTCCTGCCTCAACCTCCAAGTAACTGGGATTACAGGCTCACACCACCACACCCAGTTAACTTTTGTCTTTTAGTAGAGACCGGGTTTCACCATGTTGGACAGGCTGGTCTCAAACTCCTGACCTCAAGTGATCCTCTCACCTCGGCCTCCCAAAATGCTGGGATCACAGGCGTGAGCCACTGCGCCCGGCCAAATACATATATATTTTTTATTTTTGGTGTATATATTAAATAAATGACACAAGTTATGCTTATAAACTGCATGTTAGAGTTATAATGTGTTTAGGAAATGAACTCCATAGTCAATTTCCAAATTTAAGGAGTTCTTTGTACTGGAAATGGTAATAAATATAATTGAAATTATAATAAACTTAAAAAATGATGTACTTTTGTTTTAATTGAATTGTAAGATCTTGATGTATTTTGATTTTTGGAAGACATTTTACAGTCTCACATGATGTTCTCACGAACTAGATGGAAAAATAAAAATGTGGACTTGATAATGGCAGTTGGAGAGTGCTAACAGTAATGAACTAATGTTAAGGTGAAAGCAGGTCTCTGAAGTACTCTACAGGATTCTGCTCGTGACCCTATGGGTTTCAAATGCCTTTTTTTTTTTGAGATGGAGTCTCACTTTGTTGCCCAGGCTGAAGTGCAGTGGCACAATCTTGGCTCACTGCCATCTCCGTCTCCCCCAGGTTCAAGTGATTCTCCTGCCTCAGCCTCACGAGTAGTTGGGATTACAGGCTTACCACCATGCCCACCTAATTTTTGTATTTTTAGTAGAGACAGGGTTTTGCCATGTTGGTCAGGCTGGTCTTGAACTCCTGACCTTCAGTGATCCGCCCACCTCGGCCTCCTAAATACTTCTTCGACTAGTAAGTTGAAAAGCTAAGACTAGAGTGTTGCTAATAAGAAGGATAGAAAGAAAGGCATATTACCAATGGCACACATAAGTGTGTGGAATGAACTTCTAAGAATGGTGACAGAAATCATGAGTTCCAAATGAGTAGAACCTTGCAAATACTAGAAACACCCAAGCAGACTTTTACAATTCTGTTCTGACCAAAAATGACTCTACTGAGAGGGATGAGGAGGAACCATGAGGAAGTGACACTGATGATCTAAATCATCATCTACCATAGCACATCCATAGATAATGTGTGAAATATGTAAATTAAGCAACAGCAATTTGTCTAGAGTAGTAACAATGGTAATTATCAAAACAGTTGAAATCATTAAAAGTGGTTGAACTGCTCTTCAGAACCATTTTAATTTTATTTATTTATTTTTTTTTGAAGGAGCCTCTCTCTGTTGCCCAGGCTGGAGTGCCGTGGCGTGATCTCGGCTCACTGCGACCTTCGCCTCCCAGGTTCAAGCGATTCTCTTGCCTCAGCCTCCCGAGTAGCTGGGACTATGGCCCCCACTACCACGTCCAGCTAATTTTTGTATTTTTAGTAGAGACGAGGTTTCACCATTTTAGCCAGGATGGTCTTGATCTCTTGGCCTCATGATCTGCCCACCTTGGTTCCCAAAGTGCTGGGATTACAGGTGTGAGCCACTGCGCGCAGCCAGAATTTTAACTTTTAATACACGTGCATTGATTAATTTGACAAAAATATTTTAAAAGTTAAATTTAGATATTAACCCTCTCCTCTCAAAACAATTATTTTTTAAAGCAAAAACCAGAAGTCCTCTTCTACTAAAAAGGGACCAGCAATCTGGAAAATGTCAAATTCCAGGTGGGGGGAAGAAATGTACAAGACGATCTTAAAATATCTTATCATACCTGATAGGAAGGATGGTGTCAGGAAATTAGGGTCATGACCAAGGGATAGAGGAGCCAACTCAAATAGGCTCCCACCGGCTAAAACTGGAACAATCAAGCACCAAAATGAATAATGATGGCAATGGACTGAAACATCTAAAATCTATTTAAATTCATTTGTTCATAATGATACCTAGAAACAACACTCATTCATCACTTCGGGGGACATTAAAGAACCAACTCACATTATTTTGAAAACTGATAAAGGGAGTCAAGTATTTATCTGCCTATTCTGCACAATAGAGTATAGGTGACATTTTTCTTTATAGAATTATTTCAGCTAATAAATGAAGAAGGAATGACAGAATTATAATGTCTTTATTGCCACCCCTAATGAATCAGTGGATCCGAGATAGGAGGTGGGACTCGATTCCTGAGGTAAAGCTTGGACACTGGACCCAATTGAGTACTAGCTAAAACAGGGATGAGGTGGAAGCAACTTTCCATAAGACACACCCACCAATGTGCCATGTCAGTTTACCATTGCCATGGCAACACCCTGGCGTTACTGCCCTTTTCCATGGCAATGAGCTGACAACCCAGAAATTACTACCCTTTTCCTGGAAATTTCTGCATAAACCACACCTTAATCTATATGTAATTAAAAGTAGGTATGAAGGCCAGGCGCAGTGGCTCATGGCTGTAATTCCAGCACTTTGGAAGGCTGAGGGGGGTGGATTGCTTGAGGTCAGGAGTTTGAGACCAGCCTGGCCAACATGGTGAAATTCTGTCTCTATCAAAAATACAAAAATTAGCTGGGTGTGGTGGTGGGCAACTGTAATCCCAGCTACTTGGGAGGCTGAGGAAGGAGAATCACTTGAACCCATGAGGCAGAGGTTGCAGTGAGCCGAGATGGCACCACTGCACTCCAGCCTGGGTGACAGAGTGAGGCTCTGTCTCAAAAACAAAACAAAACAAAAAAACAAAAACAACCAAAAAAGTAGGTATGAATATGACTGCAGAGCTGCCCTGCACTGCTACTCAGCACACTGCCTGAGGGGTAGCCCTGCTCTTCAGGAGCAGTTACAAAGCTGTAACACTGCCGAAGCTCTAACACTGCTGCTTCAATGAAGCTGTTTTCTTCCACCCTACCGCCAGCTCACCCTTGAATTCTTTCCTGAGCAAAGCCAAGAACCCTCACAGGCTAAGCCCCACTTTAGGGCTTGTCTGCCCTACATCAGACCTAAGCAAGCTCATCAGTGGCTTCTAGTTTCACAAAGCAGAGACAATAAATTATGCACCTCCTGATGGAAAACATAGTACTTTCTATGAGACAGTCTTGTCAAATAAGTTACAATAAGTTTGATCAACCCTCTAAGTCTGCCTACCAATTTACAGAACATAGTGTTTCAATCAGCAAAATAATGACTAAGAGTAACTCTACAGGACAAATAAATTGATTGATGCATGCATATGTTCATTGCAGCACTATTTCACAATAGCGAAGACATAACATCAACCTAAATGCTTATCAGTGATAGAATGGATAAAGAAAATGTGGTACATATATACCATGGAATACTAGAGATCATGCCCTTTGCAGGGACATGGATGGAATTAGAAGCCATTATCCTCAGCAAACTAAGGCAGGAACAGAAAACCAAATACCACATGTTCTTACTTATAAGTGGGAGCTGAATGATGATGTTGCAGGACTTTTCCCTAGTTCAGCTAAAGACGGGGTTCTTTGTCCCACAGCCATGAAAATTCAGGCTCACAGACAATTTGAATGCTGAATAAGATGGGGCTTTATTGGGTGAAAAAGGAAGAAAAGGAGGAAACAGGGACTCTTGCAAGGCCAGAGTCCCTGCTAGAGTGCTTCCCACCGGCAGTTCCACCCCATTGTGCAGGCTGGTTGGTGTTTTTCCAGGGACCCTCTCCTACCAGCCGTCTCAATGAAAACACATGGACACGTGAGAGGGAACACCACACACACTGGGGCCTGTCAGAGGGGGGGTTGTGGAGGGAGAAAGAGCATCAGGAAGAATAGCTAATGGATGCCAGGCTTAATACCTAGGTGATGGGATGATCTGTGCAGCAAACCACCATGGCAAACATTTACCTACATACCAAACCTGCACATCCTGCACATGTGCCCCTCAACTTAAAATAAAAATGGAAGAAAAAAAAAAACTTAAAGATCAAAAAAGACTTAAGAGGCAGGGCATGGTGGCTGACACCTGTAAGTTCAGCATTTTGGGAGGCCAAGGCGGGAAGATCACTTGCACCCAGGAATTGAAGACTAGCCTGGGCAACGTAGTGGGACCCTGTCTCTATTTTTATATATATATATATTTTTTAAAAATATTTTTTTAAAGGCAAGAAATATGCCACTCAGTTGCAATGTGTTCATCATATTTGGATACCAATTCAAATAAACAAACAAAAAAAAAAAAAAAGAAGAAAAAAACAAACTTATAAGGCAATTGGGCAAATGTAGATACTGACTGATGATGTTAAGGAATTACTATTAATGCTTTTAGGTGGATATGGTATTATAGTTACGTTATTTTAGAAGATTTTCTTTTATAGGTACATATTAAAATATTTACAGATGAAATATATGTTATCTTAAGATTTGCTTCAAATAAACTGGATGGCTGGGGGAAATCAGTGTGGGTATAAATAGACTTGACTATCAGTTGATAATGGATAATTAAATTGGCTGATAGATACCATGGGGTTGATTATATTACTTATTTTATTTTATTTTATTTTATTTTATTTTATTTTAATTTAATTTTGTTTTATTTTGAGACAGAGTCTCACTCTGTTGCCAGGTTGGAGCGCAGTGGCACAATCTCAGCTCATTGCAACCTCCGTCTCCCGGGTTCAAGCAATTCCCCTGCCTCAGCCTCCCGAGTAGCTGGGACTACAGGCACCTGCCACCACACTTGGCTAATGTTTTGTATTTTAGTAGAGCCAGGGTTTCACCATGTTGGCCGGGATGGTCTCTATCTCCTGGAATGATCTGCCCACCTTGGCCTCCCAAAGTGCTGGGATTATAGGCGTGAGCCACTGCACCTGGACTACTTTCATATATTTGAAATATTCTATTACAAAAAGGAAAAGTAGGCCAGGCATGGTGGCTCACACCTATAATCCCAGCACTGTGGGCAGTCGAGCAGGGGCAGATCACTTGAGGTCAGAAGTTTGAAACCAGCCTGGCCAACATGGTGAAACCCCATCTCTACCAAAAAAAAAAAATTAGCCGAGCATGCTGGCATGCACCTGTAGTCCCAGCTACCTGAGAGGCTGTGGTGGGAGAATCCTTTGGAACTAAGAGGCAGAGGTTGCAGTGAGCTGAGATGGGACCACTGCACTCCAGACTGGGTGATAGAGTGAGACCCTATCAAAAGAAAGGAAAGAAGAAAGAAAGAAAAAAAGAAAGAAAGAGAGAGAGAGAGAGAAGGAAGGAAGGAAGGGAAAGAAAGGAAGGAAGGAAGGAAGGAAGGAAGGAAGGAAGGAAGGAAGGAAGGAAGGAAGGAAGGGAGGGAAAGAAAGAGAAAAGAAAGGGGAAGGAAGGAAGGAAGGAAGGAAGGAAGGAAGGGGAAGGGAAGGGGAAAGGAAGGGAAGGGAAGAAAAAATAGATGGAATAGGGCAAGACCTGTACATTACTGAGAGGGAGTGGGATATTTCTATACTTGTCTGGTTTTTGTTGAGAATTGTAGTAACTTTCCCCGCCCCCAAAACGGCAACAGAAAGATTTCTAGTGTCACATACTGTGGCAGAACATTAACACATATCATGAAAACATGGAGTCCATCTTTTCTCCCTTTGTATTGATGAGCTTGTAACTACAACCAATAAAGATTAATGAAAGTAATATTACACCATTTCCAAGGCTAAACCACACACACACACACGAAAGATATAGGTCTGGCTCTCTCAGTGTGCTTGTCACCATGAAGAGAGCACACAACATGGAGAGGCCACATGTAGGTATTCTGCCCATTAGTTGCAGCTGAGGTCTCAGCCAACAGCTGGCATCAACTGCCTGACATGCGAGTGAGCAAGTCTTCAGATGATTCCAGTCCCCAGCCTTGGAGTTTTACAACTAAGGCCCCGGTATCATGGATGAGACACAAGCTATCTCCATTGTATCCTGTCCAAATTCTTGATCCACAGAATCTTGGAGCATAATAAATGGATTTTATATGACACTAAGTTTTGGGGTAATTTGTTCCACAGCCAAAGTAACTGTAACAAGGGTACTTATATTCAGAATTGAAAGGGTAGAATGCACTTTTCTCAGCAAGCACAGATGAAGTTTTTCAGCGATTCCTAGGGATTTGGCATTTTCTCCTGCCTTCAGTTGCATAGCTCAGCTGTGACAGCTAATCCTTTTGCATATAATTTAGTAATAAAGTTTAATCTGCTTTGGCATATCTTTGTTTCTTTAGGACCTTGACTGTTGCTTTGAAGGGAAATAGGAAGTTGTGGTCCTTCTTCTTACAAATGAATATTTGCTTCATCAATATGAAATCTGCACTCTACTGCTCTGTTCTACGCCTTCCAAAGCACCTAAAAGTCTTCTGTTTTAATGCCAAATCTCAACATAATCTTTTTGAACATTGCGTATATCAATTAAACTTGACACATGTAGGACCAATAATGCACATAACTTAACTGAAGTTATGAAAGTATGAACAGCTGTGACAGAAAATCCAGGCAGACAAAAAAAGTATTCCCTGACTACATCTACATGCAAAATTAAGACTATATAGAAAAGCATTCTAAACAAAATTTTTAAAAATTTGCAAAAAAAAAAAATTTTTTTTAATGATTCCACAAAGAAAAATCTCAATTTATTTGAGAAATGGTAGCTTTGACTAGAAGCAATAAAACTACAAAATGATGACCAAAAGATAGCTTAGTCACACTTTTTATACAATTACAAGTCTCCTAATTAATAGCAAAATCGAAATTGAACTGACATATTAAGCACTTATCATGATGATAATACTACATAGTAAAAATTATGGAATAGGGCTAATGCCAGATGCAGAGGAAAATATACAACTTTATGTGTTTTAATAAACAAGAAATGGCCGGGCACAGTGGCTCACGCTTGTAATCTCAGCACTTTGGGAGGCCAAGGAGGGCAGATCACGATGTCAGGAGATCGAGACTATCCTGGCTAACACAGTGAAACTCCATCTCTACTAAAAACACAAAAAATTAGCCAGGCATGGTGGCGGGCACCTGTAGTCCCAGCTACTCGGGAGGCCGAGGCAGGAAAATGGCATGAACCCAGGAGGCAAAGCTTGCAGTGAGCCAAGATCGCGCCACTGCACTCCAGCCTGGGCAACAGAGCAAGACTCTGACTCAAAAAAAAAAAAACCAAAAAAAAAAAAGGAAAAAAAAATAACTCTAGCAAAATAAACGTAGGACAAAAGGATTAGTAAACATAGAAACAGAAATCAATGTAATGAATTAGAGAACAAAGTCATTTATTTCATAAATAAAAATGAGATAATTCTTTAATTCTTTAAAATGCCCCCAATAATGGGGACAAAACTCTAGCTGCTACTCACACAATAGGTGCATTTGGTTGTTGCCAGGTGAGCCTCCAATGCCCATAACCAAGGAGGATTTAACAAGGGGATTTTATTGCTTGCAACAAGTAAGGAGGACACCAGAGGTAGTGCCCCAAAGCAGTGCCCCCACAAACAGGCGTGAAAACCGAGCATGTCTTGGGCTGGTCAGCTGAATCACTGTGTGTAGAGAGGGAGTCCTGGCCGCACAGGCGCAGTGGCAGATTATGTTTCTACATATGTCACATGTATAGAAAATAGAGAATAAGCTCCTCCCTGGGCCAGGTTTTTAAAATGATAACAATGAGAGTTCGCCAAAGTTCATCTCCTACTCAACCATCTCTGGATCCAACTGTTTGCTGTTTTTCTGAGGCTGAGCTTCTTCCAGGAACTTTTTGAAACAACTCAAAGTGCAACAGTTGCAAGTGGGCACTTTTTCAGTGTGTACCGGAAAACCCAGGGCCCCTGAGTTACATACCAGTCTATCACAATTTTTAAAAAATAACCAATGGGTAACATTGAGAATTTAAAAATAAAACCACAGATTGAAAGAAATGTAAGCAATTATGAGACAGTGCTATATTCAACTTTATGTGAATATATTAAAATCTAGATGAAATAGACATTTTCCAGAAAATATAAATCAGCTCCTCCTGTAGGGTATTACAGGTCACACTCATATCAATGTGGTAGGAGCCTTGACTAAACCTATAACTATGGAACAAATTGAAAATGTCAAAGATAAGCCTCTCCAAAGACACTACACTCAGATGGTTTTACTAGGAAGTTCTATACAATAAAACCATCATAAATTTTTTTCTATTATGTAAATTATTTTTAAAAAAGAAGATCTTTAAATATCATTCTAAAAAGTCTTAAGAATCCAGAAGAATAAAACAGGCAGATTTCATTTATAAACACCAATATAAGGTTTCTAAATAAAATTTTAGCAAATTGAAAAGCATGAAATTTAATCAAGTAGGATTTTTAACCAGAAATATTAAGATAATTCAACATTAAGAATACATTTTTATAGCTTAATCTCAATAAAATAGCACCATATCACTTTCTACCTACTTATCCTGCTTCAGTTTTCTTCATGGTACTTGCTGTGATTTGAGTGTTTGTGTCCTCTCCAAAATTCATGTTGAAACTTAATGCCCAATATAACATTATTAATAGGTGAGGCCTTCAGGAGGTGATTAAGCCATGAGGGTGGTGCCCCCTGTATAGGACTAGGTGCCCTTATAAAAGGGCTTGAGGGACGAAGTTTGTTCCTTCTGCCCTTCCACCCTCTGCCAGGGAAGCACACAGGCTTTGACTTTCTTTTTGATTTCTGTAACCTGCAGTGCAGAGGACAGTGCCTAGCACCATCTGCTTAGTAAATGCTGATTAAGTGAATTTTATTAATATGCTAAGAAGAAAAAATATAAATAATTATAATACATGCTGAAAATAGAGTGATAAAATTCAACATTTGTTTCTGATTCTAAAAGTTAGTAAATGGAGAACATTTAATTGAAATTATTAGCAAAATGTATATATAATAGCAAACCACAACAGGCATCCATATTAAAATCAGAAACAAAAAAAAAAAATAATACTTGCCATGACCACAATTCATTACATTGTTCTGGAAGTTTTACCCAATAAAATAAAAGGAAATGGGTTACATGAAAGAACTTACAAAATTATTATTTACAGATGATAATGTGTCAACTTAGTATACTCAAGAGAACATTTAAAAAACAATGGGTTAGCGTCACATGACATCTTTTTAAAAATAAATAAATAAATTTAAAAAATAAAAAACAGGCTGGGCACAGTGGCTCACGCCTGTAATCCCAGCACTTTGGGAGGCCGAGGCAGGCAGATCACCTGAGGTCAGGAGTTCGAGACCAGTTGGCCAACATGGTGAAACCCCATCTCTACTAAAAATACAAAAATTATCTGGGCATGGTGGCAGGTGCCTGTAATCCCAGATGCTAGGGAGGGTGTGGCAGGAGAATCACTTGAACCTGGGAGGTGGAGGTTGCAGTGAGCCGAGATCAGGCCATTGCACTCCAGCCTGGGTGACAAGAGCGAGACTCTGTCTCAAAATAAATAAATAAAAATACAAATAAAAAACAATGGGAAGCCATTAAAAGGTACTAAACAGGGCCAAGGTGACACAAGCAGATTTGGCTCTACTCATACATGAAGAATGGAGAGGAGGAGAAAAGCCTGGATACTACTACAATTGTCCTCATGAGAATTGAGACTAACTCACAATAGCAGGTGCTGAAAGAAATGAATTGGAGAGATATTGTAGAGGTGAAATTCACTGGAAGTTGATGGTAAATTGGTTACTTGGGGTAAGACAGTAGCAGGTATCTCAGATACCTCCTGCGTGGGGTTATAAATATGAGAGTTCTGGGAAAGAGAGCCGGAGACTCATTATACAGAATGTAGACTTTTCTAATACTCCTGTTTTCAGCCTTGTTCTTCACCGATATTCTTTAATGTGTCTGTGTCTCAAAGTCTGAAGTCTCCTTGGTTTAATTTCTTCAGGGAATAAGCCTCCCATCTCCAGTGGGGTCAGGGGATGGGCTATCCGCCTGGCTGCACAGGAGAGGGGTTAGGACTGCTCTTTTTATAGACTCCTAATCAATACCCATATATAGCCAGGCGTGGTGGTGGGCACTTGTAGTCCCAGCTACTCGGGAGGCTGAGGCAGGAGAATCACTTGAACCTTGGAGGCGGAGACTGCAGTGAGCCGAGATCATGCCACTGCACTTCAGCCTGGGAGACAGAGAGAGACTCCGTCTCAAAAAAAAAAAAGAAATTAATGCAAATTATGAAGCACACATTTAAGATATCCCTTATCCATACAGATAAGAATAAATATGAGATAAATTGATTAAATTGTGTTTTTTCTTTTGTGCTTTAGGCATTAGGATTTTTGTCTTCTTATGGAATAGGAATGGAATATGATCAAGCTAAGGTAAAGGTCATTCTGTTTTATTCTGGAACAAAATTGATTTCTTTAAAATGGACATTGAATAAAATCTACTCATTAATTAAAGGGGTTCACTCTAGTGTAGTAGTTGAAAGCACCAGCTTAATAGTCAAAGAAATGTAGTGTTCTTATGCTATAAGTTTCTTAAAGCCTCATAAGTCAACTTTTTCATTGAAGATAGATAGTATCTGCTTCATAGGGAAATTATGATGATTAAATGAAATATCTTATACAATGCCCTTATCACAGACTCCAGAGATTAGTAAACCCCTAATAAACGGCAGCCATCTTTACAAAGGAGAGTGAAATTTGAAATTTATTTCGGAGTAACTCAATGGGTCATTGTGGGACTAGGAATAAAAAAGGAATCGTTGGTTTGAGTTTCAAATTTAAATGGCCAACCTGGTTTGGGGGGTTTTTTGTTTGTTTTTACTTTAGGCACTGATATATTACACCTTTGGAAGTGCTGGAGGAAGCATCATGTCCCAGATGATTTTGGTTTGTAAACAGAATATTCTCGGGACCAAATTTGTATGCCATAAATACAGCATTGTCTTGAATATTAAGATGCATCTGTTGGTGTTTTAGGGGTACAGATATTTGTCAGGAATCAATGTTCTACAGAATTGTGAAGTTGCCCTAAGTTATTACAAGAAAGTGGCAGATCATAGTAAGTAATCCACATAACTTATTTAAAAATAAACAGCTGCCAAGGAATGAGAAAAATGAATAAATAACAGTTCAATTGATATAAACTTATGAAAATATCAAAAGTGTATGTTCTTAACATGTTGTAATACAATTCTTTTAATATAATACAGAGTTTCTGTTTCCTTAATAGCTACTTTCCAAATAATTTTAAAAGATTATACTCAGTTTTTATTTTCGTTAATATGTATCCCCAAACAATTCTGTTTTACTTGCTTTTGTGATGTTCTTTCCTTTGCTGAGGATTTGAATGTAACACCAATAAATATTAAGCAGTTACCATAAATATAACATTTAGAATATGGGATGACTGCCAAAAATTCCTAAAGGAATGAATGTAAGGTACATACATTGGAGGTATCTATCACCACATATGAGAACAATTCAAGCAACCATTAGTCTAAATGTAATCAGAATAACATCTAAACACACATCTTTGGCACTATGAGGATCTGAGAAAAGAAAGAAGGAGGAAAAAAAATAGTTTCGAATTTAAGATGCTATATATAACAAGATCATTTCACGTGCTTAGTGAAATTTGAATTACTATATATATTTCAAACTGCACACTTTGTTAGGTGTATTCAAGCATATTTATATTTATTTTCAGACTATCCATAGGAAGTAATTAAAGAGCAGTGATTATGCCTGTATTATAGTCTTAGTCCCAGAAAAAAATTATGGATAGAGTGAGTTGTCTGCTCCTAAAATATCCCCTTTCCGTGAGTCTTTTTGGTCAAGATCTTCTGTAGAGTCTGATATAAGTTGATACAATACTTGCATAGGTTGCAAAGAAGAACTAGAGAACCCAATAAACAAAAATCTGCACTTTTTTTTTTTTTTTTTTTTTTTTGAGACAGCGTATCCCTCTGTCATCCATGTTGGAGCACAGTGGCTTGATCTCTGCTCACTGCAGCTTCCGCCTCCTGGGTTCAAGCAATTCTCATGCCTCAGCTTCCCAGGTATCTGGCATTACAGGCTTGCACCACCATACCTGGCTAATTTTTGTATTTTTAGTAGAGACAGGGTTTCACCATGTTGGCCAGGCTGGTCTCGAACTCCTAACCTCAAGTGATCTGCCCGCCTCTGCCTCCCAAAGGGCTGGGATTACAGACACGAGCAACCGTGCCTGGCCCAAAATCTGCAAATTTCTATTTTTCATGGATCTTCTGTCTCTATTAGTTGAACAGATTTCTGCACAATTTAAGAAAATAAGCTAACGGTGTTTTCTCTAAATTGACTGTTATCTCTTGTAGCCTCTGTTTTCTAGCTATTCTCTGGCTTGTTTTTATTCACAGTTGCTGACACATTTGAAAAAAGTGAAGGTGTTCCAGTGGAAAAAGTGAGACTAACAGAAAGACCTGAAAATCTGAGTTCTAACAGTGAGATTTTGGATTGGGACATATACCAATACTATAAATTTTTGGCAGAAAGAGGAGATGTTCAGATACAAGTAATGTATACAGATGAGATTGAGTTTTTAGAACATGAAAATTACAAGGGCCTTAATTCTTTCTGAGTCCTGGAGGGATGAACAACACCCTATCCTAAATAGGAAAGGGGAGAGACACGCCCTCCTCTCGCCCTACTCCTGTTTTGTTCCCTGCTACTTGCAGTTCCTGCAGCCCACTGGAGAACTAGTTGCCATAATAATAGCAATGTTTTTGCATTTATTCCTTAAAAATTAATTTTTTTTTTTTTTTTTTTTGAGACGGAGTCTCGCTCTGTCACCCAGTCTGCAGTGCAGTGGCGCGATCTCTGCTCACTGCAAGCTCTGCCTCCCGGGTTTACGCCATTCTCCTGCCTCAGCCTCCCGAGTAGCTGGGACTACAGGCACTCACCACCGTGCCTGGCTAATTTTTGTATTTTTAGTAGAGACGGGGTTTCACTGTGTTAGCCAGGATGGTCTAGATCTCCTGACCTCGTGATCTGCCCACCTCGGCCTCCCAGAGTGTTGGGATTACAGGTGTGAGCCACTGCGCCCGGCCCCAATGTTGGTTTTAATATGAATAAACTACAATCCAGAAAGGTTCTGTCTTTGGGAATGGGACAGTATTTGCACAATCTTTGAGGGTCAAGAGCTAAAGCCCCTAGGTTTACGTGCCTGGGTGATTCTGTACCCCGGCAGGCCGGCTTCTAGCCACTAAGGAAGCCATATGTCCAGCAGCAACCAATTACCCAATAAATGATATAGTCTGGAATGTTTCCCTGAATTTTTCAGGACATTTCAAACACGTCCAACAATCAACATACTACCGTAGAATCACCACATAAATGTTTTATTTATTTAAAGTAATACTGCTGCTAAAATCATTTCCAAACTCATCGTTCCTAGGTCTCTCTTGGACAATTACATCTAATTGGGAGGAAAGGTCTGGATCAGGATTACCACGTAAGTCAATCTCAAGATCCAGTCACATGGGGTGGGGAAGGTAATAGTGAGGGAGGCTGGCAGGGAAGTGAAAGCGGGGAGAGGGAGAGGTGGAAGAGTTGCTCAGAAAGCCCACTGATGCTTTCTTGGTCAACTATGCTTCCCAGCTTCTTAGGAAGAACTAAATTCTCCAGAGGGAGCACTTGCCCACCTGCCTTCAAGAACAAAGGGGAAGGGACTTCTGAGGAGCAATCGAGGCAGGGGAGTATCCATGTTCCAGCAGAACCTAGTCTCTGCCCACTCACACACACTTTGGGCCGGGATTAGGAGAGAGAATATCCACACCTGCCAGCCTGAACCCAAGGCCAGCCGCAGAGTCCACCTGGGGATCACTGCTAAGGAGCCTGAGAAGCAACTTCATCCCCATTTGGCTAAATCAGAAGACAGACTGCTTTTAATATAATTAAAAATATATTAAACATCCTTATACATTTGCAAAGCTCCTTTCAATCATTTTGCTTAACCTTACCTTATCCCAGTGAGGTTAAAAGGTTAATTAACCTGCCAGGCACAGTGACTCACGCCTGTAATCCCAGCACTTTGGGAGGCTGAGGCGGGTGGATTACGAGGTCAGGAGAATTGAGTCCATCCTGGCAAACATGGTGAAACCTGTCTCTACCAAAATTACAAAAAATTAGCCGGGTGTGGTGGCACATGCCTGTAATCCCAGCTACTCGAGAGGCTGAGGCAGGAGAATCACTTGCACCCAGGAGACAGAGGTTGCAGTGAGCCCAGATCATGCCACTGCACTCCAGCCTGGGCGACAGGGCAAGACTCCATAAAAAAAACAAAACAAAAAACAAAAACAAAAAAAAAGAAAAAGAAAAAAAAGTTAATTAACCATTCAAATTTATAGTGAAGAAAAAAGCAAATGAACAAATGAACTTGACCTACACAGGATCCTCCTCTGTAAGATGCCAGGGTCATGGGATGAGTTCTTGCTTAGATTCTGATAGTGGTGTCAAGGCCCTACATCACCACAGACCTGGGAAGTAGCTGGAATTTTTTTTTTTTTTTTTTTGAGACAGAGTCTCGCTCTGCCGCCCAGGCTGGAGTGCAGTGGCCGGATCTCAGCTCACTGCAAGCTCCGCCTCCCGGGTTCACGCCATTCTCCTGCCTCAGCCTCCCGAGTAGCTGGGACTACAGGCGCCCGCCACCTCGCCCGGCTAGTTTTTTGTATTTTTTAGTAGAGACGGGGTTTCACCGGGTTAGCCAGGATGGTCTCGATCTCCTGACCTTGTGATCCGCCCGTCTCGGCCTCCCAAAGTGCTGGGATTACAGGCTTGAGCCACCGCGCCCGGCCTGGATTTTTTTTATTTTTTTGTATTTTTTTTATTTTTTTTTTGAGACGGAGTCTCGCTCTGTCGCCCAGGCTGGAGGGCAGTGGCGCGATCTCGGCTCACTGCAAGCTCCGCCTCCCAGGTTCACGCCATTCTCCTGCCTCAGCCTCCCCGAGTAGCTGGGACTACAGGCGCCCACAACCGCGCCCGGCTAATTTTTTTTGTATTTTTAGTAGAGACGGGGTTTCACCGTGGTCTCGATCTCCTGACCTTGTGATCTGCCCGCCTCGGCCTCCCAAAGTGCTGGGATTACAGGCGTGAGCCACCGCGCCCGGCTGGATTTTTTTTTTAAAGATGATTTTGCTGCTCTTTTCATTTATAGGAGCCACATGCTCCTTGTCTCAAAGGAACACATAACCTATTTTAACATAGTCCCAATGGCTAAGTGATAGAAACAACTACTTTATAAGGCTATTACCTAAAAAAGTGATCTGTTATTACTTTGCATTTCATTTTGTGTTATTTTATGAATGTGTCTTTGGTACTATAATTTGTATTTTATATGAAGTCCAGTAAACATCAGGTAAATGTCGAAGTCATTTCATAAAATGTGATAAAATAGATAGGAATTTAAATAAGCATATTCACCCCAAGACAGCTCAGTTGAAGATCCATAGATTTTTCTTTCATCTTAATCATAACCAAAGTTTTAGCTTCTTAGATGGGAATATCTGGATTCATAATATTACTCTGTCAGATTTCAGCCTGCAATGAGTTTCTCATGTTAATTGTAGAATGTGTAACTAGGAAGGCTTCCTCATTTTCCATAAACATGAAATTTGGACGTGAGGGCACCCTAGCTCCAGCTGTAGGGAAGACAAACCAATCTTTGTACAGTGCAATAAAATCCCACAAAGTTGGTACTTCAGTCAGCTCCAGCCACTGTGGTCACCAGATGGCAGCTACAGCTGCCTCCAGGTGAGGATGAAGTACAATCCCAGGGCAGGATCCTAGAGCTGTTGTGTAGCAGCCAGGCAGCTGAGTGTCACCCAGGAGCCCAGCCAGGATCTCCTGTGGGCTCATTCACAAGGTTTTATTACATCTGTTTTACAAATAAGAAGCAGAGGCTGGAGACATAAAATAAATTGCTTCAAGGCTCACAACTGGGAAGTAAGATTGTTTAAGAAGCAGAATTTGAACTCAGGCCTTCAGAAATCAAAACCTGAGCTCTTTCCATTAAACTTCATTTGACCCAGGCCAAAACAAAAAACAGCCTCTAAAATCTGTTCCCTCATTTATAAAGCAAGAAGAAGAAATGACATGATCTCTCAGTTTCCTTCAGCTCTTTCTGATAGTGGGTTGGGCCTTCTGCTTCCAGATATCCCAAGAAGACGAGTTTAATTCCAGAACCATCCTTGTGGTTCAGGTACTCTCTGGGGGTAAGCACAGGCTGGTCCTTTTTTCTTCTCTCAGCCTAATGAACCTGAACTTGAATGGAGGACTCCAGTTGAAATATCAAACCTTACGACAGATTGACTTATCTATCAGTTATCTTTGTCTGCATTTTAAACAGTCCCAAACTTAGGTGGTTTTCAATAATAACCATTTATTTAATTCATGATTTTGACAGGTCAGCAATTTTGGTTAGCCTCAGCTGAGCAATTCTGATCTGGGCCAGGCTCAGCTAATCTTCGCTGGGCTTGCTCATGCATCTGCAGTTCTCTGGAACATTAGCTAGAGCGGGCTGGTTTATGATGGCTTCCTCTGTGACTGCTAGAATGACTGGGGTCCCTCTCCATGTGGTCTCATGCTCCAGCCAACTGGCCCAAGCTTTCCACTTGGCAGTCAAAGGTTCGAAGAACACCAGAGCAGAAGTCTCTTGAGGCCTGAGCTCAGAACTGACAAATCACTTCTGCCACATTCTTTTGGCCAAAGCGAATCACAAGGCCAGCAAGCTTGGAGAGGTAGGGAAATGGGCTTCTCCTCTCAATGAGCAGAGCTGCAAAGTACTGCGGTCATTCTTGTAACATACCATAGTGTAGCTGTGCCAGAATCAACTTGGAAGGCAGGGGAGATGCATAAGGGAGAGGGAAGATACAAAGATACATCCAGTTTCCAAAAGGCTATTACTGCAGCTCTTTTCATGCCTCACTTCTCATCTTTCCAAGTCTCACCTCCTCAGAGAGGATAATATTTTCTTTTCTTTTTATTTTCTTTTTTAATTGACTCATAATAATTGTACATATTTATGGGATACACTGTGATGTTTTGATCATTACATAATGTATTCATTATGTAATATATACATATGTATGCAAATGTGACGTATACATTATGTAATTATCAAACCAGGGTAATCTGCAAATCCATCACCACAAACACTTGTCATTTCTTTGTCATATTCTATTCAAAATCCTCTCTTCTAGTTATTTTGAAATATACAATACCTTATTCTTAACTACAGTCCTCAGCCTGAAGACCACCACTTGAGCCAGTATGCTAATATTTCAGTCCACCAAAGAGAATTATTAGTATAAGACTCTCCTTAAATATGATGCTCCAGTCCACTTCTCAGAAAATTAAATTTCAAAATACCTGGAAATAACTAGCTGGCCTTTCTTTTCCTTCCTCATTGTTTGGTTGAACTAATCTCTCTCATGAGTTGTCATCACAGAAAACATTTTTACCCTCCCCCTGACCAAATTCTTAATTATTGAAAAATACTGTATATGCAATTCTTGATTACATTATCTTGAAATTTCTACACATAGATTTTAATTTTATTTGCATTTCTAAATATATGCAGGCTCAGAGTAAATTGGATTAGGAAAGCGGGATGTTTGGGTGAATATTATTAAAATGGATAAAGCGTAATTAAATTAAACCTAGCAGAGGAATAATATCAAATTTGTAAGGGCAACTGCTTTGTCTATCCTGCTACCCATTAAAAAATTTTTAAAAAGAGCTAATACCATATCTTCTCAGGATGATCTACAGAGCCAGAGACGAAAGAAGTATTCAGGCCAGGCACGGTGGCTCATGCCTATAATCCCAGCACTTTGGGAAGCTGAGGTGGGCGGATCACAAGGTCAAGAGATTGAAACCATCTTGGCCAACATGGTGAAACCCCGTCTCTTCTAAAAATACAAAAATTAGCTGGGCATAGTGGTGCACGCCTGTAGTCCCAGCTACTCAGGAAGCTGAGGCAGGAGAATTGCTTGAACCTAGGAGACGGAGGTTACAGTGAGCTGAGATCACGCCACTGTACTCCAGCCTGGTGACAAAGCAAGACTCCATCTCAAGAAAGAAAAAAAAAAAAAGTATTCATAAAGATTTTTAGAACAATACATTTTCTTGGCATTTCATTCTAGGGGAAATGTTATAAACTGATTAAACTACAGATTTGCTTATAGCTGATGAAAAATCATGATCTTTTTTTAAAAGAGAGATATGGGTTCAAATAATAAAACTTTACTTACTTAACATAATATCTGGGGCTTACTATATTTCATACTAAGACACCAGCAATTGTAAGACACACAAATATTTTATGTTCTGAGGAATTAAAAAAAAACACCAATATATATTATAATATGCCATTGATAGTAAGAAATGTCCTGATTGAAATGAGGTGGGAGGAGATGTACATCTTAGAATCTGTGAAATATGATGATGGGTGCTCAGTTAATATTTGAAGGAAGGAAGGAAGGATGGATGGATGGACGGATGGACGGATGGATGGATGGATGGATGGATCGATGGATGGATGGATGGATCGATGGATGGATACTTGATCTTAACTCTTCAAGAACAAGAACTCAGGTTGGCTCATGTGTATCCATCAAGGTAGCTTTCTTGGTGGTAGTTTCATGTGGTGTTTAATAAAGATTTATATAATTGAAGCAATAGTATTATGGACAAGTAAATTTAAAAATGAAAAAAAAAAGGGAATGAAATGCTAAGTAAGCCATGACAGTGAAGCAGTGTGTGAGACAGAGTCTCGATTCCTTTAGGTCTTTATCAAAACATTATATTTAAGGGTGGGGAAAACGCCAAGATTTATATTTGCTTCTGGAGAACAAGTTACTTTCTTTTAAAATTTCACTGATTTCCCAGAATGAAACTTTTTTCAAAAGTCTCTATTACAAGATATTTGAGAACCAAATTACTAAATTGGACTTTGAAAATGATTTTACAGAATCATAATACTAGAGCGAGAAGAGCCCATAAAGATTAAAGTCCAGCTGCCTTGTTTTAGAGATGGATAGACATTCATTCATTTATTCATTTCTGAAACATTTCCTGATACCTAACACATAGCCCACACTATACTAAGTACAGAAGATTCAACATTGGAGGAGACAAAATAAGTAGATAATGAAATCAACGGATGAATGCCACAATACGGACAGGATGAAGTGCCCTGAGAGCACAGAGGAGGAGAATCTGAATAAGGAAACCAAGCCCAGGAGATAATGTGATTTGTGTAATTTACACAGTTACCTGGGGACATATTTTGGTCACAGCTCAGTAGAGAGATTCATGAGATACACTTTTATTTTTGATATTAGTGTTCTCTCATTTAGTAACTTGTACATTGCTATAACTTTCTCCTCTCCAGCTGACACTTAGATGATTCCAGGCATTTTATCTTCAGGATTCCCTAACATTTATAGATCTTCAGTGGCTTCTATTTTGTATTTTTTATTTTAAAATAAAATAAAATCCTTACAGCCGCGTGTGGTGGCTCACACCTGTAATCCCAGCACTTTGGGAGGCCGAAACAGGAGGATCACCTGAGGTCAAGAGTTCAAGATCAGCCTGGCAAACATGGCAAAACTCTATCTCTACTAAAAATACATAAATGAGCCGGTTGTAGTGGTCGCACATCTGTAGTCCCAGCTACTCAGGAAGCTGAGGCAGGAGAATCGCTTGAACCCAGGAGGTGGAGGTTGCAGTGAGCCGAGATCACACTACTACACTCCAGCCTGGGTGACACAGCAAGATTGTCTCAAAAAAATTTTTTTAATTAAAAAAAATATATAAAATCCTTAGCCTGGTATTCAAGGCTGTTTATAGTAATGGTCCCACGTATTTTTGTAAGTCTTGGCTTTCGGATGTTGTATTTCAGCCACGCTGAAGTAGTTACTATTTTCTGAACACAACTTGGCCACTCCCATCCCCATTCCTTTGCTCAGGTTCTTTCCCTAGCCTCTGTACTGGTGACTTGTTACCATCTTTCATGAGGCTTCGATCACTTTAGCCCTCCTCTGTATACCGTGGAGACAGAGTGGCAAGCTGCTTATTGATCTCCAGTACTAACTGCACAACTCTGACATGTTGGTAATAAGATCAGATATTAATAACACCCTCCTGATGGTGCTATTGTGAAGATTAGGTAAGAAAAAGTTTGCAAAACACTTATTGGAGAACTGGATACAATGTCTTTTATTCTATCTCCTTCTAATTCCTTATGGAGTTTATTTTATACCACCTATTACCTACTATCTTACTGCTATTTATATGTATTCTATTTCTCAGGAACACTGTTAGGGAGCAACTGTAGGAATAATGTTTCTGTTTATCTATGAATCACCTATAATACGTAACATACTATCCTATATATAGCAGGCTTCAATCAAGTGTTTGAAAGGGTAAATGAAGATTGGGAGAGCTGGATGGATGAATGGATGCACGATGCCATGAGGTTCAGCAGTGGCAGCATTTGTACTTATGTCCACAAAGAAGTTAGCAACATTCCTACAGCAAACTTCCATGTCAAATAACTACCAGCAGTTCTTCCTTAAACATTCTCTTCTCTTTGAGAAGGAACATCTTTGCACATCAACCTGATCAAGACTTTTTAAAGAGCAGAAGGGTCGTATCCTAACAAGACACTTTAAAGAATGGCTTCACAGCTGGGCATTGTGGGGGTCGCCTGTAATCCCACTCGGGAGGCTGAGGCAGGAGAATCACTTGAACCCAGAAGATGGAGGCTGCAGTGAGCCAAGATCATGCCACTGCACTCCAGCCTGGGCGACAGAGTGAGACTCCGTCTCAAAACAAACAAACAAAAAGAGCGGTTTCATATCACATTCTTGAGGCTGATTTCTTTCATTGCTCTATATGGTTTCCGAGGAGGGGCTTTCCAGAAGGTCAAGATGAGGCCTAGGGAGTGTGGCAGCAAGGGACAAGGTCAGCCCTTACGTGTTCTAGACAGAGTGCTTCATTTAATGTAATGACCTAGACAAAAATCAGAGGCTTTACTGGCGTCCTTCAATTTGAGTCAGAAGGAATTGTCTTAAAGCTTACTTCTGCATAAAGACCTGATCTCAGCAGCCGGGCAAGTGTGTCTGGTCTTACTATGCCTATAAACACTAGGACACTGTGTATCCAATTCTGCCAACCATAGTAAAACCTCTTATTAAGTACACAGTGTCAACAGAGAAGCCTGCTTTTCAAAATAATGGACTATTTAGCTTCACAGCTGGGATTCATCTCTCCCTACAAAGCTACATTCCCGTCGTGGCTTTCCAAATGTAAGAAGCAAGTCCTCATGTTATAAAATGATATGAAAGAAAGAGATAAAGAGATGGAGACACTCTCCCACTCCTCAGGTTATGGTTGAAAAAGCACTTGGTCAGAATAGTGCCTTGAACAAAATGGGCATTTCACAGATTTTTTTTAAGCTCAGTGGCAAGAACCATAGATATTTTTCGAATGCATATTGAATTAAATAAAGTGTGGCTCAAAAAGCTATTTTGAAGGATTTATTTTGTGACTAGCAATAACACTGTTCCTTTTCTCTCCAGAAAGCATTACACTACTTCTTAAAGGCAGCAAAGGCCGGGAGTGCAAATGCCATGGCATTTATAGGAAAGGTACATGCTTCATCTTGATTCATAGTTTTCATTTATTAAAAACCTAAGAAATTAGCAGCGTGTGCCTGTTGTCCCAGCTACTTGGGAAGTCGAGGTGGGAAGATCACTTGAGCACAGGCGACCAGCCTGGGCAACACGGCAAGATCCTCATCTCAAAATAATTAAAATTTAAATTTAAAAAATAAAAACCTAACGAATGATATCAGCTCATTGAACCCATTGTAGAGGGATAGCGCAGCAGGCCTCTCTGATGGAAGCAGCTGAATGGGGCGTTTGGCTGCAACCTGAGGGTGGTATTCTTGCGGTGACGGTTTGGGAAGAAGCCCCATTTAACAGCAGCCGTTATCTGGGGCACCAAAAGCAACCTTAAAAGTGCACCTGGGCCAGGCGCGGTGGCTCCCGCCTGTAACCCAGCACTTTGGGAGGTGGAGGCCGGTGGATTGCTTGAGGTCAGAAGTTCAAGACCAGCCTGGCCAACATGGTGAAACCCCGTCTCTACTAAAACTACAAAAATTAGCTGGGCGTGGTGGCGGGTGCCTGTAATCCCAGCTACTTGGGAGGCTGAGGCAGGAGAATCGCTTGAACCCGGTAGGCAGAGGGTGCAGTGAGCCGAGATCACACCACTGCTCTCCAGCCTGGGCAACAGAGGGAGACTCCGTCTCCAAAAATAAAAAATAAAATAAAAAAGTGCACCTGGCCCAGGGCTCCTCCTCTGAGCGTAGCTATGAGCCTATGACCACCCCACTCCCCAGTATGTAAGAGGAGATCCAGGTTGGTTGAGTGCTGGAGACGGGTACAGGTCTGAGCCCAATCAGGCCCTTCTCTCCTCTACTGCTGGAGTGTGAATCAACTCCAGACTGACCAGAGCTATCCTTATGCCACCTCTGATGGGAGGCCTCCTATGACTGCAGAGTAGCCTGGTAGAGGGTTCCTCTGGAAATGCATGCTCTTCTCTCTCCTTCAAAGACTATTCACTCCCCTATGTGCCACCCTTGGCTCCCTGCGGCCAATTTGCATTAGTAACCATAGGGACAAATGTCTTGCTTCCTAAGTGCAACACACAGTATATGTAGATGCAAAACAAAAGACAGAGAGAAAACACAAACAGGGTCCATTTATTTGCCCTTAGGCAGGGTCACTCCAGAAATCTGTAATAAATGGTACTCCTACTTTTTCTTGTTGTTTTAAATTGAGGTAAAATGTAAATATGTAAATAACACAAAATTGACCACTCTAAAGTATACAATTCAGTGGCATTTACTACTTTCAATGTGTTGTACCACTCTTACCTCTATTTCATTTTAAAATATTTGTATTACCCTCAAATTATTTTGTTTTTTTCTATCCTCTTTTCATTTTTCTTCCTAGATGTATTTAGAGGGGAATGCTGCCGCACCGCAAAATAATGCTACTGCCTTCAAGTACTTTTCCATGGCAGCCAGTAAGGTATGTCCTTAATGCGCTGCTGTAAACACATACACACAAATTGCTTTTATTACATGCAGACTGGTGCCAAAGAATGGACTTCAAAGTCCCAAGCCCAGATAATGGGCCAGTAAGGAGTTTTGTGTCCTGGAGACGTAAAATATTGGTGATGAGAGTATGCAATGACAGTAAGGGAAGCTACGACTTGTCTTCTTGGAAAATGAAAAATGGCAGTGGCTTGTGCTGCCCTAGCAGAGGCTAGGAGGAAGCCAGACAGAAGTTCAGCTTTCCCCTCTCCCTTATGCAATAGATGAGGCCATCTAGCTTAGGAACAGGAAACAAAAGAGATGAGGACAGAGGAAGGGAAAATCCCTCTGTCGGCCAGAGCTCCCTCTGGCCGAGGTGGGAGCTTATCACGGAGGAGGCCAGGGCAAGGAGACTGAGAATAGGGATCTGGAGGCAGAATCCTTGGCTTGAATGCCAGCCTTGAAACTGACTAGCTGTGTGAACATGAGCAAGTTACTTAACCTCTCTGTGCCTCAATTTCCCCATCTGTAAAATGGGAATTCAAGAATATTTGCCTACCAGGCACAGTGGCTTGCGCTTGTAATCCCAACACTTTGGGAGGCTGAAACAGGCAGATTGCTTGAGCTCAGGAGTTTGAGACCAGCCTGGGCAACATGGTGAAAACCCATCTCTACAAAAAGTACAAAAATTAGCCCGGCGTGCTGGCACACACCTGTAGTCCCAGCTGCTCAAGAGGCTGTGCCTTATATCGTGAAGTACTTAAAGCAGTGCCTGACAGATAGTAAGCACGCTATTATCTTTTGCAGTGTGAGGCCAGTAAGGTAGAGTGAACTTTGGAGCACATTCCAGACAGAATGAATTAGCTGTATGAGGGACGAGTGAAATGGTATAATATGCCTCCTGCATTGAAGTCTCTGCCTTTGTTCCTGGGCTCCGTGAGGCTGGTATCTGTCAGATAAGACCTAGTAGACTCCTCTGAATCCCTTTCATGCATAAAAGATGGCCTCATCCCAACACCCATCGGCCTGCTCTTGGCGAATGGCCTTGGTAAACTTTCTATCCCTGCACAGTAGGAAGCATTTTGTTGTCTTACAGTTGCATACAGGAACACTGGCAGTAAAGATGTGCTCAAATCAGGAATCATTTCAACCGTTCCCAGTTTTTAAAAACCCACACACTGCTCTAGGAGCCTATTTATAAGTGACTAGCACCTCGGAGCTGCTGCTATTGTGGTGTAAATTACTGAGAAGGCTAGTACTCGGCTTCTCTCCCTTGTAATTTATATGAAATTGTTGCTCAGCAAGGCAGTTATCTGAAGTACCATTAGATTAGGATGACAAGGAAAAGCAGACTGAAAAGGAGTAACAACAAAAATCTCTTATAATCTGGCAAATAACACTGATTTGTCAGCCCACAAGAATAATGCCAGGGAGATGGGAATGTAAATTAACTCAGCTTCCAAGCTATTCAGGGTTGTGGAACCAACCAGCAGTGATCTGGGTCTCTGGTGCGCTGAACCCGAGCTGCTTTCCTTTACAAAGGAAATCTGAACTTACAATTAAGGTAATTATTCTAAATGGCATTGGGTAGAGATGGCCACATACTTCTTGATCAGTGCCTGGACAATTTATGAGATTTCTCACTCTTACTACTTTTTTAAAAACTGCTTTGTAAATTTGTTTTTAAATGATATCAATACCATGACACAGAGCTACAGATTTTACAACTTCTTTTGTCTTATTTACTTAGAAACAAGCACAGTGACTGAATGTGACATTGTGCCCATGTTGGACCACATTCCTCCAGTTCTCTCTTGCGCCCCTGAACGTCAGGCCCGTCCCCATCTCCATACTTTTGTCATCTGCCTCCCCTTCCCAGAGTCTCTTATTCTAAGTCCTACTTATCCCTCAGAACACAGCCCAGTCCTCCCTCCATCCACAGAGCTGCCCCTGCCCTTACTGGCTCACATGATCTCTTTCCTCTTCTGAACTTACCCTGCATTCACTCCTGCTGCTGGAATTTAACTGGTTCCTACCTGTTGCTTCTCCCCTCCTGTCCAAAAGCCATGTGCCCTCAACTAGAGGAGGGCAAAGGTCCTGCCAAGGGGTTATTAAATAAAGGGGTCTAGAGCAGGGGTTTATTAAATATTTGCCAAAGAAAGGCCTATTTGCTCCCTGACTTCATGTCAGTTAACCTAAGCAACAGCATTACACCCTAAAACAGCAGGTGTATACTGGAGGGGTTGGCTATACATATGGTTTTTCTGGGCCAGAAAGTGTTTTAAAAATCAGTAAACTGGCCGGGCATGGTGGCTCACACCTGTAATCCCAACACTTTGGGAGGCCGAGGTGGGCGGATCACCAGATCAAGAGATTGAGACCATCCTGGCCAACGTGGTGAAACCCTGTCTCTACTAAAAATACAAAAATTAGCTGGGTGTGGTGGCATGTGCCTGTAGTCCCAGCTACTCAGGAGGCTGAGGCGGGAGAATCACTTAAACCTGGGAGGCAGTGGTTGCAGTGAGCTGAGATCCTGTCACTGCACTCCAGCCTGGCAACAGAGCAAGACTCTGTCTCAAAAAATAAATAAATAAGATAAATAAATCAGTAAACTTGACATCCAAATCTAAACATCCAGCTTTTCTTGAAAATGGCAAAAGCTAGCCAGGCATGGTGGCTGACACCTCTAAATCCCAGCACTTTGGAAGGCTGAGGCTGGTGGATCACTTGAGGTCAGGAGTTCGAGACCAGCCTGGTCAACATGGTGAAACCCTATGTCTACAGAAAGTACAGAATTAGCCGGGCATGGGGGCGAATGCCTGTAATTCCAGCTACTTGGGAGGCTGAGGCATGAAACTCACTTAAACCCAGGAGGCAAAGGTTGCAGTGAGTTGAGATCATTCCACAGCACTCCAGCATGGGTGATAGAGCAAGAGTCTGTCTTTAAAAAAAAAAAAAAGAAAAGAAAAGAAAAGAAAACGACAAACGCTAATGAAACAGGACTGCCATTTTCAGCTGGAGCAGAGGAGCTGAGAGCTGCTGCTGCCTTCACGCGGGGCAGGGACTCTATGTGTCTCCATCTGCACCACTGTCTCCACCACCCGGCATATTTTATTTCTTATATCAACGGCATGGTTCCTGCAGGTATCTGCGCTGGCCACTCCTCACCTGACAAGTTCTAAATAGGTACGCTGGGCCTTAAACAGTGATGGGTAATTCACTGAGCCCCTGGGGTCCCAGGGACTCCCTTAGAGGAGAAAGTAATTTGTCCCTGCTATTTTAACCTTTCTCCTTTCTCTCTCCCTTATTCCTTCCCTCCTTTCATTTCTGTTTCCTTCCCTTCTGTATTAGTCCGTTCTCACATTGCTAATAAAGACATACCTGAGACTGGGTAATTTATAAAGGAAAGAGGTTTAATTGGCTTACATTTCAGCATTGCTGGGGAGGCCTCAGAAAACATACAATCATGGCAGAAGGGAAAGCAATTACGTACTTCTTCACATGGCAGCAGCAAGGAGAAGTGCTAAGCAAAAGAGGGAAAAGCCCCTTATAAAGCCATCAGATCGCATGAGAACTCACTCACTATCACAAGAACAGCAGCACGGGGGTAACCGCCCCCAGGATTCAATTACCTCCCACCAGTTCTCTCCCATGATGCATGGGGATTATAGGAACTACAATTCAAGATGACATCTAAACGAGGCTAATTAGAAGAAGACAGACTCACCAGACTTTGCCACATTCATCACACTGAGCCGTACTACTTCCAGAGCAGAGCAACCCAAGACTCCCAGAACCACAAGAGATGTGACCAGGAGAGAAGAGGGAAGAAGAGAGCAGAATTATACCATCTGTTTTAAATACGGATGTACTGTCCTTAAGAACTCTTACAATAGCAGATCCTCTCATACGATAGGCTCAAAATTTGGAGTCTTGAAACCGTTTTTGAAATATGCCTTCTCTATTTACGTGCTATTCCTGTGTTACTGAGGGTTACTCCGGCTGCATCTACAATAACTAAATATAGGTGGTAAGAAGAAATTTGGAGAGCTTTCTATTAGAACACAAGTTCCTGCAGAAATACTAGAAACCTGTAAAACATACCTACAGATCTGCTGAATGAAAATCAGTTGGTCGGCAGGGCGCGGTGGCTCACACCTGTAATCCCAACACTTTGGGAGGCCAAGATGGATAGATCATTTGAGGCTAAGAGTTTGAGACCCACCTGGCCAACATGATGAAACCCCGTCTCTATTAAAAATATTAAAAATTAGCTGGGTGTGATGGCGCGCACCTGTAATCCCAGTTACTCAGGAGGCTGAGGCAGGAGAATAGTTTGAACCTGCGAGGCACAGGTTGCAGTGAGCCGAGATCACCTCACTGCACTCCAGCCTGGGCAACAGAGTGAGACTCTGTCTCAAAAAAAAAAAAAAAAAAGAAAGAAAGTCAGGTGGTCAATCATGGTTTCTTACTGTAGTCACTAGAGGGTGAAATGCATGATAGGAGATGGAAAGAGTTTTCTCCTTGAGAAAGTCACTTTCAAAGTTCACTCTTCATCCAAAATTGATATGCTAAATATCTATATATCTGAACATGTGCTGAATACTAAATGTGCGAAACACTCCCTTCCTTATTCAGAATATTAATCGGAAAATAAATGGTAATTAATTTAGCATCAAGTGGAAAAGGAAACATCAGGGATGTTATAAGCAATAAATTTGAATAAAGAAATATACCAACAATTCTTTACTATCTGTAGTGGCTGGACTGAAATCCACAGAGTCTCTAAAATGTGATTTGGCCATTTATGTCAACCTCCTTAGACCTGAGTAGGTAACAAGTGTCTGGATAGACTTATCCCTTCTGGAAAACTCCTACACATCCTTTAAGACCTAGCTCAAATGTCACCACCCCCACTCCTGACAATTCGATCTTCTTCAGTTCCTAGTCTCAATCAGGCACTAGAGTGTCCTTCTAGGTGTCTGCAACACTCTCAATCTACTTCTTTTTTTCTTTCTTTTTTTTTTTTTTTTTCCAGGCAGAGTTTTGCACTTTCGCCCAGGCTGGAGTGAAGTGGCGCAATCTCGGCTCACTGCAACCTCCGCCCCATAGGTTCAAGCGATTCTCCTGCCTCAGCTTCCCGAGTAGCTGGGATTACAGGCGTCTGCCACCACAACCGGCTAATTTTTACATTTTTAGTGGAAACGGGATTTCGCCATGTTGGCCAGGCTGGTCTCAAACTCCTGACTTCAGGTGGTCCCCTCACCTCAGCCTCCGAAAGTGCTGGGATTACAGGTGTGAGCCACCACACCCGGCCTCAATCTATTTCAACTTTAGGACTTACCACATTTGACAGAACTCTTAAGAGGTCTGACCTGCCCCTCCCCTTTGATATGGCTCAGAGCCCACTAGTGTGTGAATTCTCCAAGGCAGGGATTATAGCTTCTTCATCTTTTACCTTTCACCTCCTACCTCTGCCTAGTGCCTACTATGGAATCATACACAAAGCAAGTCCTAAATAAGTGTTGAATACAAGAATGGAGGAGAGATTTGACTTTTGTTTCCCTCTTCCCTTTTCTAGCCAGAAGGGTTTATGAAAGTATAAAAGGAGAAACTAGAGTGGGTCAGAATAACCGGTCAACTGCCTTGATTAATCTCTTACTGGGTGCATGTCAAATATTTTGAATAATTTTGCAGTAATTTTCTTTATCATGAATTCTTCTGGGACTTTACTTGCCTTTTTAAAACTCTTCTAGGGCAATGCAATTGGCCTTCATGGGCTTGGTCTTCTTTACTTTTATGGAAAAGGAGTTCCCGTGGTAAGTTGAATTATTTTATTATCTTTTCATTTGTAGCAATTTATAGGGTAAAATTCATGGTCATTCATTAGTTTAAAGGAACTCATCTCTATTATCTGGTTTGCCAAACTTTTATATCAGATAATAGAGAATAAAATAATCCAGTGAAATATCTGCCAAAGAGACACTGAAGAACAAGCTTGTGACAAGAATAGTAATTCTAATTATATCTTAGAATCATAGATTCTAAGTAACCTTAGAAATCATCTCTCCTCTAAGGACTTTATTGATGGAGAAATTTATCTTCTTAGTCTTTTAAGTGACCTTTCCCCAATATCTAACAAAATGTACTGTCAAGGTAGAAAAAGACATAATTATGATGAAAATGAGACATTAGTTCCTAATAGAGTCTAATATAATAATGAAATAAAATATATAATGTTTCTGATACTATTTTAATTAGCCTAAATCACATAGGGCACTGTCTATAGTCTTTTTAAAAAGTGGAAGGCAATTGTTTCCATGGAGTTTTACTTGTGCCTTTGAGTAATAGAGTGTAATTATCTGCAGAATTATGCCGAAGCACTTAAATACTTTCAGAAAGCTGCGGAGAAAGGGTGGCCCGATGCACAGTTCCAGTTAGGCTTCATGTACTACTGTAAGTGCCATAAATACGGCTGCTTTATTTAGAATGACATATGCACTATTAAGTCTGCTCTTTTTATAACAAACATCAAACGGTTGGTGTGAGTGGTTTAGACAGAACATTTAGGCAACAAATTAAATAAGAATTTGAAAAAGACTAAAGAAAAGTACACCAGTTGGGAGAGGGGACAAGGAGGTGCAGAGTCAGGAAGCTCACCTTTGACAAGGTTAAGTTGGAGGTGCTAGCGATATCCCATGCACATCCCCAGAAGCAAGTATGAAACTCACAAGAAAGGTCAAACTTACAGAGAAGTTTCGAGAGGCATCAGCACACAGCTGTTAGTTAACAGTAGCTGAGGCTGCAAAAGGAAAGGAGCAAGAGGGTGAGAGGAAAGAGCAGTGGACCATGGTAGATAACTAGTGATCCTCCATTCTGTATTGAAGGATAGGCAGGGGAAGTACATCACTGAGAAGAATGGAAAGGCAAGTTCAGTGGAATAGGGAAAGAAAAAAAAAAAATATATATATATATATATATCTCGGAATAGGGGGAAAAAGTATATATATATATATATATATCTTAATGGAGCCAAGGGAAGAACTTTCAAGGAAGAGTAAATGAATGAGCTCCCCTGTGAAACGCAGTGAAAAACCTGGTTTAAAAAACAAGAGGCCAGGCATGGTGGCTCACGCCTGTAATCCTAGCACTTTGGGAGGCCGAGGCGGGCGGATCACGAGGTCAGGAGTTCGAGACCAGCCTGGCCAATATGGTGAAACCCCGTCTCTACTAAAAATACAAAAATTAGCCTGGTGTGGTGAGGGGCGCCTGTAGTCCCAGCTACTCGGGAGGCTGAGGCAGAAGAATCGCTTGAACCCAAGAGGTGGAGGTTGCAGTGAGCCAAGATCATACCACTACACTCCAATATGGGCAACAGAGCAAGACTCCATCTCAAAAAAAGAGAGGAAAAAAAAAAAAAAAAAACAAGTAAGAAGAATGAGATATCTATAAGACTTGGCAATACAGAGAATGTGGGTGAGGTCATTGGACTGCTTGGGGTGGAAGCCGGATGACAATGGCATGATTTGAGATCAGGAAGTTGAGAAATAAAAGTATTCTTACAAGCAGCATGCCCTTAAAGGGAAAGAGAGAGAAGGAACTCAGCATCAGGGGGACTAAGGACCCAGAGGGTGTTACTTTTAAGATGGCAAGAGACCTGAGCATAATTGTAACTGATGGAAAGAGACTCTGAAAAACGTTGGTGGTATTAGCACCTGATTGGGTGCAGAGCAGTGGAAGCCTCTTTAACCTTGATAGATAGGCAGGATTGCTCAGCCTCAAAGACTGGAGGGAGGGTGGAAAGGATGATGCGAATCTAAGTATGGGGGAATGGGATGGGGAGAGAGGCGAGTGAGGAAAGATGATGTGAAGTTTTCTTCAATGATCTCGTAGGTACAAAGTTGACTTCTGTGAGCCAAAGTAGAGTGGTTGGCTAGGAGGTCTCAGAAAGCCATGAAAGTTTGTAATAATCTCTATGGGGAGTGAGAGAGGAAGTGGCCAAGATAAACAGCAGGACATCTGAACACACCTGAGTATCCCCACCAAGTCCTTCATGTCAGAGGCAGAGCCAGGGCAGCAGCAGACCGCATCATCAAGGAGGTCACATCCAGTCAAGGGGTCACTGGCATTTTCCACAGTGGCCCAGCAGGAGCACCTGTTTTGTACTATCTTGGGGGGCTGAGGTTGCCTAAGATGGCCTTGTTCTTTTAGTTCATTCCAAGTTCTTGGCTCGGGATCTACCAGATTTCCCAAGTTTCTAGAATAAGAAAAATAGTCATGGCTAATGTATATTAAGTCTTTGTATGTTTTAACTCATTTGACCCTCTCAACACGTCTACGGGGTATCCCACAGTGGACAGATGAGCAAACTAAGCCAATGTTGTGGTTGGACATCTTGCCCAGGATCACACAGTTGTGGAGCTGGAATTCAAACTCAAGCTATTTGCCTCCAGAGCTTTTGCTCTTAATTGCTACATGGCACTGCTTCTAAAGGCTCCAGTGTTAGAGCTGGAAGATAACTTAAAGACCATCTAAGGAAGGCCTTCACCTTTGCAAGTAAAGTGCCCAACTCACAAAAGAACTAATGAGAGAGCCAGGACAAGAATTTTGGCTGCTGGGAGTCTGCTGGTTCTCTGATCTAGCTTCAAATGCCTATTCCTGCTGTAAGCAGGAGTTTGGTGAGAGTTTGGCTTCTTGGAGCTAGGATTTACCTGCTGCATACACGCCACAGTTGTGGCTGGGAGAAGCTATATGGGTGCCCTGATAAGGAAGGATGACAAAGATGGCGAGATGCATCATGGTGGGGCTTCGGGTCCTCAGAGACCATCACTTGGTTTCCTTTGCATTAACTTTAGTTATGCCATAGTGGGAAGATACTTTCACAAGACTAAGTAGTCCTTCTTTCTCGATTATTTTTTCAGAATGGCTCAAGAATATAAATTTCCATATTCTTACTTAGAACCAAACTCAGTGTTCACCCCCACCTTCACAAATAGTGGATTTAGAGTAGCTTGACTTTTGGTTGGTTTTTCCCATTGTATTTAAATAGCAGGCATCACAATGACTATTATATCCAGTGATTATAATATAAAAAATAAAGTCAATAAGGGATGGCTTAAAACAATTTTCATTTTCAGCTGGCTCTGGAATATGGAAGGATTATAAACTTGCCTTCAAATATTTTTACTTGGCATCTCAGAGTGGGCAGCCCCTCGCCATTTATTATCTGGCCGAGATGTATGCAACAGGAACGGGAGTAGTAAGATCATGCAGAACTGCTGTGGAGGTAAATGCAATATGAGGCTGTTTTTAAAGCACTTGTCATATATGACACAGAGGAGGTGATACTGTTCTTAAATTGTTGGTGTCTTTGATTTTATAAATATTACCTCTTTTCTTCCAGTTGACAATGTGAATACTGACATTTGTCAGAGGGGAAAAGCAGTGATGTAACTCGGGGTGGGGGAGACAGAGAAAAGATCTCTCCTCTCTCTGACATTTGGCTTTTCATCAAGTTCAGAGCTCACCTCAATATGCAGTTAAGGAGCGCTGTTTCAGAATTCAATCAAATCACCAGGGCAATTTGGCACTTCTAGTGGGATAGGGAGTTGCTACTTGGGAAACGAAAGGCTAGATTTAGCCTAGAAAATGTAGCCCACTTCTTCCCAGAAAGCAGCATCCTTTGGTTTTTGATGATTTGGATGACAATTGAGAAAGTGAATTCTCTCAGTCTGAGCCAATGACGCGCTTTCCAAAAGAATGCTTTTAGGACCTTAATGTCCTTCATTGATTTATTAAACACGTCTGCTGCACCAGCATAAATACTCTATGTTGCAATCTGGCCCCTCTGAAGCTCATTTCAAAAGCTGCCAGCTAATGATCTATCTTTAGATTTGCTCCTTTGCCAACTTCCTAATGAATTATGTATGGCTAACCTCTTTTGGTTACATAAGGGCTATTCAGCTAAGTTGACATTTGTCCCCCTAGGGCTCTGCACACCTTCCTCACAGTTATGTCACCTACACCCTCCGGCACTGTCTTCCCTTCATTCTCTCCTTTTCACATCAGCTGTGGCCTTATAACTTGCCCTTGCAGAGCCGCAATGCTCAGAAAGTCCCTTTAAAACACACACACACACACACACACACACGCACACACACACACACACTAGCGATACATTCTTATTATTCCACATAGCCTCCAAGTCAGGGAAGTTTATTATACAAATTTAAAATAAGGCTGAGGAAGTTTCCCTCAAGACAAAAACAAAACAAACAAACCCAAACACTTCTGATCTTTGTGCCTATAAAAGGTATTAACTCTTTACCCTAAATAATTTGCAAAATATAGACCTAAAATCCTTCCCTGACCAGCCCATAGGAGCTGAAGACTGATTTCATTTCTTATTTGCCTGGGGTGAAGCACACTAGCTAACTAGTCTCCTTGATTTCTCTTCCCATATACAGCTTTATAAAGGTGTCTGTGAACTAGGCCACTGGGCTGAGAAATTCCTGACAGCTTACTTTGCCTATAAGGATGGTGATATAGATTCTTCTCTTGTTCAGTATGCACTGCTTGCAGAAATGGGATATGAAGTGGCTCAAAGCAATTCAGCATTCATTTTGGAATCTAGTAAGATAAGTTAAAATTCTCTGCAATCCCCCAATCATACATATGCATATATGACTTTACTACAGAGGCATTTTAAGCCTTCCTAACGGAATGTCTCCTTTTTTTAGAAAAGGCTAACATTCTTGAAAAAGAGAAGATGTATCCAATGGCGCTTCTACTATGGAATCGAGCTGCCATTCAAGGTATAGAACCCAAATAAAAATAAGCACATACCCGGTCCCTGTCCTCTGTTATTCATCAGGTTTGCTTTAGCTGCGTGTTTGTGCACATAGGCAGCAAGGAGCAGAATATCAAGTAGGTGACATTTCAAACTATACGGATGTTAGGGTCAGTCTTTGGTTAGAGATCATTTCCAGGAATTTATTTTCCTCATTATTATCAAGGTCCCTGGTTCAGCAAACCATAGGAATTTTTCTACAGCTCTGTCTCCATGGCACCAGAACAGTTCTTTGAAATATACAATTTTACTCAAGAAACCAGTTTCTTGGTCTGGCTTCATTCATTCATTGCTGAGATCTTGACTGAACTAATCAGAGATGTGACCCATGTCTCAATGAGTTTACAAGCAAAATTAGTTATGTATGTATCTAAGGCTCATGTGATTTCTCTATTAAAATATCACATTGATGACTACCATAAACTTCAGATCTTTACTACAATCATTAGCACATAAGAATGAAAAACCAAACCAAAACAAAACAGATACATGGCAGGATCCTCTCCCTTTTCCTCGAGTTTCCATGTCTCGCTTGCTGGCATCACATGAATAAGGAATATAAGATACCAGTGGTGGGAAAAGCAATGGCAAGTGGTATTTGCATTGCATTGCAATGTCTCTTACTATTTTTCCTCTAAAATTATATTATTAAAAGCAGAGAAATACTGCAAAGCTGTCACCATTGGCATTTGGATATGTGAAAACTCTCTTGCAATAAGAGAGCAATTTTGCTTCCAATTAGGTTTCTTAAAATTGTCTTATGCTAAGGCCAAATCATCCCTTTTCACAGGAAGTGAATAGGATAAAAAATTATTTTCAGCTGACACTAATATGAAGCAGAGGAAAAAGTCACAGTGGTGCTTTCTCACATCCAGCTGAGCCGGTAGCACAGCAACAAGCCATCAGTGCAATTTTAGTGAGACATTCCCCTTAAAAAGTCTATGTTTTATAAAATGCAATGAAGGCCTTATTTAGAGTGGGGAAACAATACCCGCAACCTCTCAGCCATGGCCAATCAGCTCAATTACAACAAATACAGGTTTATTCCAAGCCAGGAAATAGTGTGGAAATTGCAGCAAGGAAAAGAGACATTAAAAACAAGGGTACATTGATACATACATATTTTTTTCTTTTGAGACGGAGTCTTGCTCTGTCTCCAGGCTGGGGTGCAGTGGCGCGATCTCGACTCACTGCACCCTGTGCCTCCCGGGTTCAAGCGATTCTCCTGCCTTGGCCTCCCAAGCAGCTGGGACTACAGGCATGCGCCACCATGCCCAGCTAATTTTTGTATTTTTAGTAGAGACGGGGTTTCGCCATGTTGACCAGGATGGTATTGATCTCTTGACCTCGTGATCCGCCTGCCTCGGCCTCCCAAAGTGCTTGGATTACCGGCGTTAGCCTGTACTGGCACCCAGCTGGTACACTGATATTAAACTGAATTTCTCAATATAAGAAAGTCAGACTGCTAAAAATAATCATGTGTCCTAAGAGAGGTCAGGCATAAATGTCCCTGAAGATATGGTTACTGAGTGGCTCACTTGGGGTTAGGAAATCTAATAACGAAATTTTCCAATTAGTCACTGGCCATACTCCTTTTAGCAGTTACTCATGTGAAGAGGGTGCTGAACCATCAGGACTCAGTCACTGCCCTGTGACTATGAAATCAAAGTGGAAATCCCTCCACTGTCAGTTGATCCCCACGGGAGCCTGTCCGGATCACCACATACTGCCAGTCAGCCCCCTCATTAGGGTGGAGCTGAATTCCCCCAAGAACCAGCTTGTTCACTGCCTTCCATTATTAGAGACTTCAGGGATGCTGCTTACTGCCCACACAACTTGAAAATGCACAGAATTGTCCTATATCTTTGTGGTTATAGCCCAAGAGAAATCTTAGGGTCAAAGGAGGGCAGCTTTGGGCAAAATTAGAGATGGACTAGGTTTCTCTTTAGGGCTCCATGGACCTCCTGCTTCTCCAGACTCCCTCAGGCCTCTTTTCTGGGCATCATTCTTATAAGTTCTTGCTCCCAGTTACTGACCTGTACATTTGGAAGCATCTGGAAAGCAAGCCCAGATAACTAATGTCTTTGTCAGCTAAGAATTTTATAGACCAGGTGCAGTGGTTCACACCTGTAATCCCAGCACTTTGGGAGACCAAATTGGGAGAATTGTTTGAGGCCAATAGTTCAAGAACAGGCTGGGCAACATAGTGAGACATCATCTCTACAAAAAAATAAAAGATAAAAAAAAAATTAGTTGGGTGTGGTGGTGTGTACCTGTAGTTCCAGCTACTCAAGGGGCTGCGGCAGGAGGATCTCTTGAGCCCTGGAGATTGAGGCTGCGTGAGCCGTGATCACATCACTGCACTCAAGCCTGGGCAACAGAGTGAGATTATGTCTCGATGATAATAATAATAAAATAAATAAAAAAGAATTTTACAATGTTAGCTGTATTCAGAGAGACTTAAAGATGGTTCACAGTATTATATCTTTTTGAAGTGTCTACATTTTAACAGAAGATTCTACAAGATTAGAATTTCAGTACCTAAAGGAATAAATTCCAAAGGATGTTAGGCACTACATTAGGCCAAATGAGAAAATTTTGGAAGGAGTCCTATATCACTTAATGCTAGACCTGAGCCCATACAGGGCACTTCCTCTTTTTCTGAGTAAGCCAAGACCATGCCAGAAGGGCTGGCCATAGCTGAGATGGCCGTCCTAGATGAGTGTTCCCTCATCTTTCCAATCAACACTCTCCTAGTGGATGGGAACATAGACCCCAAGGGGACCCTGAGGGGTCATCCCTAAGTGGACTTCAAAAGACTGATAGATCTTAAAAAGTCACATGACTTTTTTCGACTTGACATATTCATGTTTTTTGGAAAGTAATATTCTAAAGTACTTAATATCTGGGGAAAGTATTATCTAAAAAGTTTCCTTGCATGTCCATCCATTCATTCCATATGTATTTATCAAGTACCATTCCAGGTTCTGCGACTGTATCAGTGATTAAGAGTTCAAGGTGCTTGTCCTCATGAAGTGCCTGCCCTCATGCGGAAGAGAGAAAATAAACTAGCAAGCAAATCAGATAGCAGTGACATGCTGTGAAGGAAATAAAACATGGAGTTGACGTAGATAACTTCTGGGGTTGGGGCTGAGGGGAACTTTAGACAAGGTAATTGGAGACGGCCTGTAGGAGAGAAGTGGCATTGGCGATTCTGAGAATGAAGAGAAGCCAGCCACGGAAGAGTCAGAGAATTCCGAACCTGCCAGGTAGAGGGCCTTGAGGAATCAAATGCAGGGATCTTGTGCAGAGGGCAGGTGAGGCATGACTTGTAGGTCGTAAGGAGTCTGATTATTATTCCAAGGGCAAAGTGAAGTCATTGGAAGATTTTACACAAGCAAATAACATAACTTGATTTTACATTTTAAAAAGATCATCCTCTAGCTAAACAGTATGAGGTTTCTCTTCAGAGTGATTGAACTATTCTAAAATTGTGGTAATGCTTGCACATCTCTGAATATATGAAAAACCATTTCGTTGTACCCTTTAAATGGGTAAATTGGATGGTATGTGAATTGTATCTCAATAAAACTGTTACATATATACTATATATAGCATATACATGTATTTTACATATATATATATCATGCTGGCTGGGTGTGGTGGCTCACGCCTGCAATCCCAGCACTTTGGGAGGCTGAGTTGGGAGGATTGCTTGAGCCCAGGAGTTTGAGACAAGCCAGAGCAATATGGTGAATATGGGTATGGCGGTGCATGCCTGTAGTCCTAGTTACTTGGGAGGCTGGGATAGGAGGATCGCTTGAACTTGGGAGGCTGAGATTGCAGTAAGCTGAGATCATGCCATTGCACTACAGCCTATGCGACAAAGCCAGGCCTTGTCTCAAAAATAAATAAATAAAAATAAAATAAAAATAAAAAGATCGCCCTGGCTGTTGTGTGAAGAACGGGTTGGAAAGTGAAGATAAAAGAAGAATTTGAAGCCTATTGTAGTATTGTAGGCTGGAATAGGCAGTGGAGGAGATGTCAAGAGTTGAGCATGTTTCAGAGGCACAACCTATAGGACTTGATGAATTGGCTGATGGAAGCAAGGGAAAAAGAACTAGGAATAATTCCCCCAGACTTATGGCCTGAACAATGGGGGCGCTGTACTGAGACAGGGAAGAAACTATTTCGTTTGGAGGAAGGTGTGTAGGGTGCTAGGAAATCTCTATTGGGCATTTTAAGTTTGAAATCCAAGTGCAGACATCAAGAAGGCAATCATAAGAACCTGGGCCTCGGGGAGAGAAAGATGGTAGACATAAATTTAGAAATAGTTAATAAAGACAGTCAATGGAACGAAACGAGGTCACCCAGAGAAACAGTTGAGATGAAGCAGAATGTTGGAGACAGGCGGGGAGGAGAGGCGAGAGAAGAGAAAAGAGGGGAAAGAAGAAAGAGAAAAAAAAAAGGAGTTAGGGGCAAGCCCTTGACATTCCACATTTAGGAACTGGGCAGAGGAGGAGTCAGGCAAGAGTTTGAAATAAAGAGCCCATGAGGTAGAAGGGAAACCAAGAGAAGGCAGTGCCATCAATGCTCCGACAGGACAGTGCTTGGGCAGATGGGGCCCATCACGCCAGTGCTGCTTGGACATCGGGTAAGATGAGGACAGAGATGTGGCGATGGATTTGGCTGTATGAAGGCCATCTACCACCTTCAAAATAGCAGCTTCACGGGCAACGGGGCAGAAGCCAGGTTGTAGTGGGTTGAAGAGTCCATGGGAGGTGAAGCTTTGGAGACAGCGAGCACAGAACACACTTTTGAAAAGGTTCAGTGTAAAGGGAAACAGAGAAATGGGGCATGAGCTAGAAGGAGACACCACAGGATAAAGAGAGGGTTTATTTTTGTTCATAGAAGATGCTAGAGCGTGTTTGAATGGCGGATGGGATTGATCTGGGAAAGAAGGTGACAGTGGTGACGCAGGAGAGTAGAGCTTCAGGAGTGACATCTGAGAATGGGAGTGATGGGGTCCAGCTTCCCAAGAGTTAACCTACTTAAAAAAATTAAAAGATAAAATTGGTAATTTCTTGTTCTTTAAGAACATTTGGCCAGGTGCGGTGGCTCATGCCTGTAATCCCCGCACTTTGGGAGGCCAAGGCGGGTGGATCACCTGAGGTCAGAAGTTCAAGACCAGCCTGGCCAACATGGTGAAACCCCGTCTCTACTAAAAATACAAAAAAATTAGCTGGGTGTGGTGGTGGGGGCCTGTAATCCCAACTACTTGGGAGGCTGAGGCAGGTGAATCGCTTGAACCTGAGAGGCAGAAGTTGCAGAATGTGCCATTGCATTCCAGCCTGCCAGCCTGGGCAACAAGGATGAAACTATCTCAAAAAATAAAATAAAATAAAATAAAATTGTACTATACCATGGATGTTACACTATAATGAAGACAGTTAGCATTGAGTGTTATATTTGTATTGCATAAAGTATATCTAATTCCAGTTCTGGGGTTCTGAGTGTTTTTGGTTCTTTTTTATACTTGGTTATACATACATATATATTTTAAAGGACTGAAACAAGATTATTAGGTTGAATTCCTGAGAACTATACATAAGTCATTTGAGTTATGATTCTTCTTTTTCTAATATTTCTATCAGGCAATGCATTTGCTAGAGTAAAAATTGGAGATTACCATTACTATGGCTATGGGACTAAGAAAGACTATCAAACAGCAGCCACACACTACAGCATTGCAGCCGACAAATACCACAACGCACAAGCCATGTTCAATCTGGCTTATATGTATGAACATGGCTTAGGCATCGCAAAGGTAACTGTGTTGGTAATAATTCAAACCTAGTAATGACATCTGTGTGGGAAGAGAAAATGTGTAAATGTTTTGAATTTCATTGATGTCCTCAATGTGGAGGAAGGAAAGAAAGGACTTAACATCTGCCAAATCCCTCTCATGTGCCAATACATATTACTTACTCCAATATGAACCCTATGAGATAGAAGTTATTTTCTCCATTTATGCCAAAGACATAACTAGTGAGTAGAAGAGATCTAGTCTAGGCCAATTCAATTAATAAGTTCCTGCTTTTTCCAGCACATGCTTTTTCCAGTAGGCCCTGTCTCCATTTCCCTTCACCTCTGGGCCTTCTTTTCCATTAAAATTTCCACTGGTTCTCAAGCTCTCAGGAACAAGGAGAAAGCGAAAAGAGACCACAGCTGGATACCAAGGTGGTATTAATCCAGAAAAGTCTTATGAAGCACCTACTGTGTACATGACCTAGTGCTGGATACTCTAGAAAGGCCCAAGAGAGTGAATCTCCAGTCCCCCAAGACTATACTTGACTTGAGGCAATGAGTCATATTCATTTAGAAAAAGAGCCAGCACTACAAGGTGGTATTGATAAATCTCTTAGACAGTGAGTGTAATTAAGGCAGAAGATGACATCAGGGTCTCACAGAGTGAGAAAGGTGTATTCAGTACCAATAATGATAGCAATAGCCAGGCATTGGGTTAAGTGGGCTATGTGTTTCTGTCATTTACATCACACAACCACTCAATGAGATAAGCCCTAGAACTATCCAGTGTACGCATCAGGAAGCCACAGTGCAGAGAGGTTATGTCATTTGACCAAGCAGCTTGCGGAGGTCATCAATGGTGGAGCCAGAATTTGAACCCAGCCCTGCCTGACCCTGTTTTTTGGTGAAAGAGTGGGCCTTGCAGTGAGTCATTCTTGGTGCTCAAGCATGTGTTTCTTTTCGGTGTTTATATTCCTGGCTCCATTTCTAGAGCCAAATAACGTGGGAATTGCTGGCTTTCCTATGCTCTCTTCTTTCTTCCAGTTGTGCTAGTAATTGAGAATTATTGGTAGGGAATTTCCTATTGCTAATGGTGCACAGTGAAGGGCTTCTTATTCAGAGGTATGGATCCCTGCCGTCCTGTCCTCCCCTGTAGCCTGCCTTTTGGTTGATCATTTTTCATTAGCCCTGGCACCCTAAGCAGTGGAATGTCAAATCCAAATCCAGTCTGTTTCCCCCATTTCTAGCAGGTGTAAGCTTCCTATGTTTGTAAAATGTGGGTAAGAATGGGACAGGATGGGATAGCTAAATTGGATGATTCTTAGGATTTTATTTAGCCATCCCTGGGTCCCTCACCCATTATCCACCTCAGTAAAACAGATACCTGCCCTACCCCAGGCTTTAAGGATAAAATGAATAAGCTTTTGTGAAAGGGCTTTGTAGTCAAACAGTGTGTAGAATGACTGTTATTTAGATCAAAAGGGAATTAGAGCAACTGCTAAGTAAGGCTTCAATAAGATTAAAGCCTTTCTTTACTCATCATTCCTAGTGCAAAATATAATATGGGAGAAGCACTGTCTATAGAAGGGATGAAGTGACCCCACTCCATGTGTCAAATCCATGTTAGCTTTCCTATCCCCGGCACCACCATGTTATTCAAAAAGGACTTGGTCGCCCTGACAGCTGTATTCGCGCCTAAGCGAGGCCATTTTGCCTGAGTCCCTGGGGACAGGCAGGGTGTCCTCTCAGGACACAGAGCCAGCAATGCTGGGGAGAGCACACTGCAAGCCAGTGCCTGGCTGGCGGACCATCAGAGGGTTTGGTTTTTCTCTTTGGAGTCACCACTGATCTCTTTCCTAAGCACTTCCTTCGCAATGTCAAATAGTAGTTGTTAAGACATACGTTTCATACATTCAGGAAAACACTTTGAAGTTTCTCTCTGGCCAGTTTTCTGTTCTTTTCTGCCAGGGTTCTTGTTAAATCATGGATAGTTCATTTTGTTCAGTCTCTTTCAGTCAGAAGTCTATTTTATTTTCCTACAGAAAGTCTCTACATTAAAAACAACAACAAAAAAGCAGAGACTACTAGTAACCTCCCACCGGGATATGAGAATTTTAGGCTGAGCTAATGAGGGACCATTGCCCTTTGTTTTTATTTGGTTTCTTTTGTTTAGCAATTAGGAAAACAATAACTGAGTACCCAAAGGTATCTTGCCATCTCAGAGTCAAATTAACAAGGCGCTATCACCTTCTCTAATTCTTAAAATGAATATCCTGGTAATTAAAAGCCCAAAGCTTGTTCAAATGAAAGAAAAGAGAGTAGGAGAATACGCCTTCCCAGCAGTTAAGTCATCAAGTAATTAAGCATTTCTTCAGTGAGGCACTTCGCAATCCTCTTTATTAGTTAATCCTCATGCAAACCAGTGAGAAAGATGAGTGTAATACCACTACTACAGTATCTTCGAGAATCAAAGAAGGTGATACAGAGTATTGCTTTATAAACATGCAGACATTTAAGACCTCTGGGGAAGAAAGTTAGATATAAATCATCTCTTGGTAAATCAATATTAAAATATGGGTCATTGTTGTTATCATCCATCTTTCAGAAAGGAAGTTGGGGCTAGGATGATGCAGGTGAGTTATCCTAGTAGCTTCACTGAGAAGCATCTCAGCCAGTGAGCTCATTGTCTTAAACTGGGCCAGGACTGACTGCATCATTGTTCTGGGAACACTGAATAATGCCTGGTGAGGAATTGGGAGAGGACCTGAAGTAGTTTAGAAACACAAGCATTCACACACACGTTGTTATGAAATTGCTTCTCAGGGTCTAGGCGTGGTGGCTCACACCTGTAATCCCAGCACATTCTGAGGCTGAGGTGGGCAGATCACTTGAGGTCAGGAGTTTGAGACCAGCCAGGCTAACATGGCGAAACCTTGTCTCTACTAAAAATACAAAAATTAGCTGGGCAAGGTAGCATGCGCCTATAATCCCAGCCACTTGGGAGGCTGAGGCACGAGAATAGCTTTAACCCCGAAGGCAGAGGGTGCAGTGAGCTAAGATCCAGCCTGGGTGACAGAGCGAGACTCCCTCTCAAAAAAATACTCAAAAAACAAACAGTTTTTCTATTGATACTTGATTTGTAAGTACTTTGGAAATTGCACCATGAACAAGGCCTGTTGCCCATCCCCTCCCGGCCATCCCTTCTGTCTGTACCTTGCCTCTGACCTTCTGCTCACCTCAGCTCGTAGCAACGACTACTCAGGGGTCTTCCATTCTAGTGTTCTCCCTTTAAATCTGTGACCGAGATGACTCTATTCACCAAAGATTTGCAATCCCCCATCCATAGTGAGGACTTGTAGCTGGGGTTCACCCGCCTAGTCAAAGACTATGTTCTCCAGCCTCCTTTGGATCCGCGTGCCAGCTCTCGCGAGGGCTCCTTTGGATCCGCGTGCCAGCTCTCGCTAGGGCTCCAGCCTCCTTTGGATCCGCGTGCTAGCTCTCGCGAGGGCTCCTTTGGATCCGCGTGCTAGCTCTCGCGAGGGCTCCTTTGGATCCGCGTGCCAGCTCTTGCGAGGGCTCCAGCCTCCTTTGGATCCCCGTGCTAGCTCTCCTGAGGGCTCCTTTGGATCCCCGTGCTAGCTCTCCCGAGGGCATGGAAGTGAAAGTGAAGAGTGTCATTCCTGGGCTAAGGCAGCCAAGAAGTAGATGGGGCTGCCCCCAGTCGCTTTCCCATCCATCGGCTGAAGGCACCAGGAAATACAAAGGCTTTAGGGGACCCCAAAACCAGGTGATGGAAGGAGCCTGGGCCCCACAATTACCACATGAAGAAAATTCACTACCAACCAGCAATATACATTTTGGAATGCTGAATGGGGGAGAAATAAACTTCTATTGTGTTAAGCCATTAAAATTTGGGGATTTGTTACAGATAGCATTATCTTAATAAATAATTCATCTAACAAAGCACTGCCAGGTCATTCTTGATAAAATATAACTCTGATATTGTAACCTCCTTCATCCTACCCACCCCTCTATCCTACCCTCTCCCCCAAATAAAACCGCCAAAAAATACAAACAAGCAAACACACAAATAAAAAGAATCTTATTTACTTTTTATTGCTAAATGAAGTCCAGACTTCTATTCCACATTCAAAGCCCCCAGTGACCTAGCCTACCTTGATAATAACGGTGTGATACAGCGCTTTGCCCTATCTAGATTCTAGGCTACTTATTCCTTCCCCTCAAAGACCTTGGCCTGAGCCCTCCTGAGATACCATCCTTTTGCTGGAATGATCTTAACCCATATTTATGCCCATTGAAAACCAGTCCATTTTTCAAAGAACAGCCCCAATGTCATCTCCTTTAGGAATCCTTCAAGGAACCCCAGATTTTTTTTTTTTTTTTTTTTTTTTTAACAGGGAGTCTCGTTCTGTCACCAGGCTGGAGTGCAGTGGTGCAATCTTGGGTCACTGCAACCTCTGCCTCCCGGGTTCAAGTGATTCTCCCACTGCAGCCTCCCCAGTAGCTGGGACTACAGGCGCACACCACTATGCCCAGCTAATTTTTTTTTTTTTTTTGAGATGGAGTGTCGCTCTGTGATCCAGGCTGGAGTGCAGTGGCACGATCCCGGCTCACTGCAAACTCCGGCTCCCGTATTCATGCCATTCTCCTGCCTCAGCCTCCCGAGTAGCTGGGACTACAGGCGCCCACCACCACGCCCGACTAATTTTTTTGTATTTTTTTTTTAGTAGAGACCGGGTTTCACCATGTTAGGATGGTCTCGATCTCCTGACCTCGTGATCCGCCCGCGTCAACCTCCCAAAGTGCTGGGATTACAGGCGTGAGCCACCACGCCCGGCCAGAACCCCCAGATTTAAAAGGTATCTACTTCTAAACCACCACGGTATCGCACTCTGCTTTTCATTCATTCATTTATTCACTCGAATATTTATCAAGGACTATTTCCTATATCAGTAAGCCCTGTGCTTGGTTCTGGGGATACAATAAGAACAAGACAACCTTCAAAGGGCTCACGGTCCACTACAGAAGAGACTTGTCCATAGTTACTGTTAAGCCTAAAATGGCGGTCATATATAGGCACACACACACTTGAAAAAAATTAAAAATAAAGTATCACAGTATGTTAAAGAGGTAACAGCTAACTCAGATAGGGGAATCAGGACTGCCAGGTCCTGTTCAAAAGTATGTTTGTACCATGGAGTACGAGAAACACATGACAAGCTTTTTAAATGGAAGAAAGCAGGTCTGTTTAAAGACAATGGATAGGAAAGCTGTCCTAAGGTAAGACAGAAAGGCGGGGGAAATTATCCTTTGGGGAAGAGTTTCAAATACATATATGTAGACCTACTAGATAACATGTATTTTTGGATTCTGCAGAGAAAACAAAATCACATCTACCAAATAAATTATAAATAGACCTGTCAAAAACAAAAGTGATTATGGCACAAGGCATTTTTATTTCTCATTTGTCTGGTCTGACCACCCATGGAGTGTTACAGCTGAAGCTTTAAACACCAGAATTATTTTCTGGAAAGGATAAGTTAAAATTAGATACTTAAAATGGCCCTCTCAGAAATATGGCAGGACAGAAAACACACTTCTTAGAAATGATCATAACTTTTCATGAAATAAACATTTATCACCTAGGGAAATAACCAGAAATATACAAAAACAGTATTTTCTGTGTGTATAGCTCCATTAGTTACAGAACAAATTTCTACAAGTAACGAGAATGCTTCAAAATAGAAGCCATGTTATATATGATGCCCAGGCTAGACGGGCATCATGGTGAAACACGGTCTGTACAAAAAAAAAAAATACAAAAATCAGCTGGGCATGGTGGCACACACCTGTAGTCCCTGTAATCCCAGCTACTCGGGAAGCCGAGGTACGAGGATTGCTCAAGCCCCGGAGGCGGAGGCAGCAGTAAGCCAAGAGTCTGCTACCATACTCCAGACTGGGTGACATGGCGAGACCCTGTTTCAAAAAAAAAAATTATAGACTAGCGGAATATATTAGGACACAGCATATTATTTGAAATATATTCTTAGGTTAAGAAAGCAGAAGATGAAATATTATGCTGAGTAAAAAATTTCTAAATTAAAAAGTATGTATATATGAATATACATGAAATGCTAGAAGAATGTGTATAAAATATTACCAGTAGTTATCTCTGTGCAGTGAGATTGTGGGTGGCTTTTTTTCTTATTTGTTCAGTTCTATATTTCCAAATTCCCTCTAATTAACATATGGTATATTTATAAAAAGAAAATAAGAATAAATTATTCAAAAACGACCTTCCCATTCACATGCTCTGTCCCAGTATAAGAAATTTTTTTTTGACATCCAAAGATTTGGGGCTGGAAACTCCTGCATCGGGCAATTGTAAAATTTTCATAAACCAGCTACTTTACTGCAGAAGAATTCTGTATCTTTGAATTAAAAGAAGCTATTTTAAACCTCTAGATATTGAGCAGTATCCACATATCATTTTAGTTAGAAACATGTTCTTTAACAAGAGTCTGCAGCTCGGTTTACATAATCTCTTTAATCACTGAATTTAAAGCAAAATAAATGCAAATGTACCACAGAAAAGTTAAATCTAAGTGGACTGGGTATGTAGTGGACTTCTCATTTAATGAACTGTGGTCATCATCAAAACACCATCAGGAGGAGATTTTTTTGTTTGCATGACTTAGATTTTTTTACTAAATAGGGTCAAAGAATGAGGAGTCTTTTCTAGTCTAGTACTAAAATTTATTTTATATGAGTTGCCGTAGTTAGCTGGAAGCATTCAGGAATTTCCTTCTCTGGGAATTTTAAAGAAAGGCTTTCACATTCACCCCCCAGCCCCACACACACTGCAAATTGTGAGGTCTCCTGGACAAGGAGTGAGTTCATCCCACTTTAATGGTACTTCTCACTATTTTTTACTATAAAATACTAAGCGACTGGATTGTAATGCTTTTACCACAAGAAATAAATGAATAACTATCGACTGCCTCAAACAAGAAATAAGTATGAATGCCTGAGATATTGACAAAGGCCGCTTTTCCCCAAACGTCCCGTTCAAGTCAATATGTCTTTCACATGTGCGGCCGACCCAGCTGTTATCATCTGCAGGGTGCTTTCAAACGAACACTGAATTTGTTGGAATCAGAGACACCAATTAGAGTTTTTACAACATCTATTTTATGTTTCCAGGAAGATTTGTTCCAATCTCCTGAACTGCATTTCAAGCAAGAACATTCCTCTTTCTTCAACAAATCAATTTTCCAGACCATAAAGCTTTGGAAAATATTTAAGCTATAATAAGCAGAACACAGCTAAGAGAAGACATCAACCCCCCACCAAAACAAAACAAAACAAAACAAAACAAAAACAGTTTTAGCAGAGGCTTCAATGATTCACAAGTATCGAAGCCTAGGTAATGAAGCAAGAAAGACAGATATTAGGATGACCACAGTTTGTGAAAAATTCCTCTTCTTCTTCCCTTCCTTTTGAAAATAGCCCATGGGCACCCAAGCAAAATCTAATTCTGGGACTGCCCAGGGCACTTTTTACCTTTAAAAGCAACTCCACCTTGCCTATGGTCACTCTGTTTGGGCAAACCAAAAACAAAGCAAACACATAAAACAAGGCATGAGTGGATGAAAAAGAAAGCCATGGCATAATTCATGAAAGAAAAAAAAAAAAAGCTCCTGAAAATATAGTACTATGCCATTTGAGGACTCTGTCTTCAACATGAGAGCCAAAAATAGTTTCTTCATCATCCTATAAGTATTATCAAAGACCTACTGCGTACTAGGCCCTTCATTAAGGACTGGGAATTCGGGGATGAACAGAGAGTCCAAGTCCTTGTTTTTGAGGACCTGGAGACAAACAAATGAATAAATAAATTCTAAAACTTTAGGTATGGTAAGTACTATGAAGACAATGAGAATTTTAGATGATGATCACTAACTACCTGTATTCTGACTTACTTTAGAGAACTGTACAATTTTTTTTTCTTTTGAGACAGAGTATCACTCTGTCGTCCAGGCTAGAGTTCAGTGGCACGATCTTGGCTCACTGCAACCTCTGCCTCCTGGATTCAAGCGATTCTCGTGCCTCAGCCTCCCAAGTAATGGGATTATAGGCATGCACTACCACACCTGACTACTTTTTGCATTTTTAGTAGGGACAGGATTTTACTATATTGGCCAGGCTGGTCTCGAACTCCTGGCCTCAAGTGATCCACCTGCCTTGGCCTCCCAAAGTGCTGGGACTATAGGCATGAACCCCTGTGCCTGGCCCTATTCTCCACCCTATTTGTTGGAATCACAATTAGGAGCTGTTACAGGGGTATCCAAGAAAGCTTTCTGGAGACTGTGTTAATTTTCTATGCTTGCCGTAACAAATCACTACAAATTTGGGGACTTAAAATAACGCAAGCTTATTATCTCATGGTTTCTGTAGGCCAAAGGCCCAGGTGATTTGACTGGGTCTTCAGTTTGGGGTTTCACGAGGTTAAAATCAAGAATGTTCTTTATTGGGGGCTTTGGGGAAGAATCCACTGCAGGGCTCATTCCAGTTGTTTGGTGGAATTCAGTTAATTGAGGTTGTAGGACCAAGGTTCTTGTTTCCTTATTGACTGTCCAAATTCCTTCTCATTCCATGTGGCCCCTTCCAACAATGGCAAGTTGAGTCCCTCATGCTGAGGATCTCTCTGAAGTCGCCCTCCACCACATCTGTCTTGCTTCCACCCCCAGCCCAGAGATAACTCTGTTTAAATGTTCACTTGATTATCTGAGGTCCACCTGGATAATCCATGATAATCTCCCTATCTTAAGTCCTGTACCCTTAATTACATTTGATATTTTGAACAGTGGTGTCTGTTTACTTACTCCTAGAGAATCTGACGGGTATGGGCTATTCTTCTCCTTCTAGGACATTCACTTGGCCAGAAGATTATACGACATGGCTGCTCAAACGAGTCCAGATGCCTACATACCTGTGTTCTTTGCCCTCATGAAACTGGAAACTATGCATTTGCTCCGGGATATTCTGTTTTTTAATGTAAGTTTGTCTTGAACAAGTCCTGAATTTCTGAAAGTCTCCAATGCTCTGAAAGTCTCCAATGAGCAACTCCTAGGGACAACGTGACAAGGCCCATCGGGGAGCTTCTTGTGGACTGGCTTTCCTTTGAGAAGTCAAATTCAAAGTCTTACACTTGCCATGCAGAGTAATTTTATGTGTTCTACTGAGTATGTGTTGACACTTCACAGTATAAGCAATTAATTCATTCAGCAGATGTTCTTTTCCAGCACACATTACATTCAAAGCCTTAAGCACAGTGGCATGTGCTATATATACTTCTTCAAAACAGTTCTTACCATCAATAGCCGAGACTGGTAGGCAGATGGCAGGTGGCAAGGGGTACCACAAAGAGCTACCGTTTGAAAAAACGTAAAGTGTCTAAATCTTTGGGGTTATTCTAAAGGTGCTATTTACACCCCTTGTGGAAGTTGTAAGCAAGCAAAGATTGTGTTTTCCAAGACTGAAGGAAGCAAAGGGAATGGGTGGGAGGAGGGTTGGTGGCAGTGGGTTTGGGAAGAGTAGGTGGCTCTGAGTGGAGGTGGGAAGCTTGGATTGTTTTTGACAGAATGTCTCTTGCCAGCAGTTCACAATGAGATGGAACTGGCTGAAACCGGACAACACCGTTGGACCACACTGGGACTTATTTGTGATTGGCCTCATTGTTGCTGGGCTGATTTTGTTGCTTAGAAATCACCGTGGGTAGGATGAGGATCATGGGAAAACCTGCTAACGGGAACCAGTTCACTCCAAGGTATCCCCGCTAAATAAAGTTTCCCATCCAAATCAAGAGTCCGCTACAGTTTTCCGTTCAGGGCTGTGATGGAAAATGGACAAGACTTGGGGACTATCCTGGAGAAACAACTTCAGACTTCCTGCTTAGTTGAGAAAACCCTTTGGGGGATGCTGGGAACTGGTCACCTAAGATGTTGTTACCAATCTGTCATCTTGGTGACCTGGTCCCACGTTACAAATAAAGACCACCCCTTTTCATGTTGTTAGAACAACCTCTTCTCTGTCAAGAGGACACATTGGGTTTCCTGACTCCTACGGACAAACTAAGGTGAAGAGAAGGCGGAGTTTGGGGAAGGCAGAAATCCAGATCCCTCAGAATATGATAAAGATACAAATGTACAAATAGACCTTGTACAATTTTGAGGCACAGTTTCCCTCTGTCCCCCAGGCTGGAGTGCAGTGGCAAGATCTCAGCTCACTGGAACCTCTGCCTCCCAGATTCAAGTGATTCTCCTGCCTAAGTCTCCCGAATAGCTGGGATTATAGGCGCCCACCACCACACCTGGCTAATTTTTGTATTTTCAGTAGAGATGGGGTTTCGCCATGTTGGCCAGGCTGGTCTCGAACTCCTGACCTCAAGTGATCCTCCAAAAGTTCTGGGATTATAGGCATGAGCCACCACACCCAGCCAATATTTGACTTCTTGAGCCTTAGTTTCCCGGTGTGCAAAAAGGGAAGGATAATGCCTATGTTAGACAACTGATATGAAGATGAAGTGGGATAATGGATGTAATGAGAGTGGCACAGGGCCTGGCACCTAGAATGAGTTCCATAATTGGGAACTTTTAATATCCTTTAAAAAACTCATGGCAAATCCATTGGAATGGATGGGGAGACAGCTGAGTTGGTAACAATCTGTGTGGCTTCAGCGCTTTGCAGTTAGTTCTCCAGCTAATGTGCTAGGTGCTTAGGTAGGAAGAGATCTTGCTTGCTTACTTAAAAATCCAATTTAGGGACATGAAAATTTAATTTCTAATGTCAATCATAATCAAAAGGTAGGATGAAATGGTGGGCATGCACTGAGTTTGGGATCAAACAACTTGGATTTGAAGTCCAACTCTGTCCCTTAGTAGCTGTGTAACTTTGGGCATAACTTTTCCAAACCTCAGCTTTTCCTCCATGAAATGGGATTATTTCCTACCTCACTGAAGAATCGTGAAGCTTAAATAAACCTAACATCAAAAGTGCTTTCTAAACATAGCACACACACACACATACTGGCCACAGTCATTTATTTGACCAGGAACGAATCCAGGCCTGTCTGAGGTCCAAGTGTTTTAGAGTTTGGGGGTCATGTCCCTGCCTTATTAGGGAGTTCCAGTTCCCAGGGATGCAGCCTAATTTATACAAATGTGCAGGAAGGGGCAGCATCTAAACCGCAGGTCAGGGCGTAATGGAGAGGGCAGCCGTGCTATGACATCTCACAGGTGTCAGGAATGTGAGCACATTAAGGACCTGGATGAGAACAGACAGGGGAGTGCAGAAGGCAGCATTGGTAAGCCCTGCCTCAAAGTCTGGATGAAAATGAGCTCCTTAGAGGTAAACTTGTGGGAATGACTGCAGGCAGGAAAGAAAGGGAGACCTGTTCGGGAACTTGCTGTGTAGAGTAGAGCACTGCCGGAAATATAGGAGGGAGGGCAGCCTGAGTTGATGTTTCCCCTTTCAGCTCATTGTCCCATGTCAATGTGAGACATGGAGCAAGCTTTGAAAGCAGGAGTGGTTTAGGGGGTTTCAATCATTCAAATGTCCATTTCTGGGCCTCTTCTCCTGGAGCCGCCACGGTAGCAGTTCTCATCACCTCTGTGCATGGTTGGGCACCTTGCAGCCTCTGGGCGCCTCTGAGATGACTGACAGAGGGAGGGAGAGAGCCTCCTGCCTGAAAACCACTGATGCTTCTTGGTTAGAGCAAAATCCCACCCGCTCTATGGGCACACAGAGCCCTTCTTCATTTTCTTGCTTCTGATACCTTAAATAAAAATGGATAGCCTATGGACCACAAGGTATCTAGTTTTTTTGTTTGTTTTGTTTTTGTTTTTTTGAGATGGGGTCTTTCTCTTTCACCCAGGCTGGAGTACAGTGTCACAATCTTGGCTCACTACAACCCCTGCCTCCCAGGTTTAAGTGATTCTGCTGCTGTGTATACCATCACACCCAGCTAATTTTTGTATTTTATTTTTATTTATTTATTTATTTTGAGATGGAGTCTCACCTGTCACCAGGCTGGAGTGCAGCAGGCCTGGTCTTGGCTCACTGCAACCTCCACCTCCCAAGTTCAAGTGATTCTCCTGCCTCAGCCTCCCAAGTAACTGGGACTACAGGTGCGCACCACCACATCCAGCTTTTTTTTTTTTTTTTTTTTGTATTTTTAGTAAAGACAGGGTTTCACCATGTTGCCCAGGGTGGTCTCAAACTCCTGACCTCCAATGATCTGCCTGCCTTGGCCTCCCAAAGTGCTGGGATTACAGACATGAGCCACTGCGCCTGGTCCAAGGTATCTGTTTTTTAAAAATCTAATTGTTGGCCGGATGTGGTGGCTCACACCTGTAATCTCAGCACTTTGGGAGGCTGAGGTGGGTGGATCACGAGGTCAAGAGATTGAGACCGGCCGGGCGTGGTGGCTCAAGCCTGTAATCCCAGCACTTTGGGAGGCCGAGGCGGGTGGATCACGAGGTCAGGAGATCGAGACTATCCTGGCTAACATGGTGAAACCCCGTCTCTACTAAAAATACAAAAAACTAGCCGGGCGTGGTGGCGGGCGCCTGTAGTCTCAGCTACTTGGGAGGCTGAGGCGGGAGAATGGCGTGAACCCGGGAGACGGAGCTTGCAGTGAGCTGAGATCACGCCACTGCACTCCAGCCTGGGAGACACAGTGAGACTCCGTCTCAAAAAAAAAAAAAAAAAAAAAAGAGATTGAGACCATCCTGGCCAACATAATGAAACTCGTATCTACTAAAAATACAAAAATTAACTGGGCATGGTGGCAGGCACCTATAATCCCAGCTACTCTGGAGGCTGAGGCAGGAGAATCACTTGAACCCAGGAGGCGGAGGTTGCAGTGAGCTGAGATTGCACCACTGCACTCTAGCCTGGTGACAGAGCCAGACTTGGTCTCAAAAAAAAAAAAAGAAAAAAAAATCTAATTCTCTTTTGTAACTGCCTTAATTTCCTCCCCTAATTATTCATTAAATTGGAGTAGCTCTTCAAGTAAATCCATTTTTTAAAAGTCAAGTCAGGAAAATAATTTTGTCTTTCTGGAGCAGGGGGGTCCAGAGTCATTTTCTCAGTAACATTCCCTTGGAATTCTTTTCTCCAAAATCTTGAGTGGTGGGGGTGCTGTAGTTTGCTGCATTCCCCTCACTGGGCATCCCAGAAAACCCTAGAGAAGAGGGCGTGGTGAGGCTGAGAGGAGAGGAAAGAAACATTTTGAAGCAGCTGCTATGAGCCAGGCTCTGTTTTCCATCTGTTTTCTCATTTCATCTTCATGATGAGGCTAGGAGGTAGCTAGAATGACCTCTATTTAACACAGGAGGAAACTGAGGCCAGAAGAAGCTAGAAAAGATCACACAGTTGATAAATAATGGAGCTGGGATTTGAGTCCAGATCTAACACCACAGATGTTCTTTCCTCTATGTTACGGTTCCAGTTATTGCCTGCTTCTTAACAAACTTCTCCAAAATTAGTGCCTTAAAACAACAATCATTTCATTTTATCTCACGATTTTGTGGGTCAGGAATTTGGGCAGGGTGTGGTCAGGTGATTCTTCTGGTCACTTAGTGGATGGGCTGTTCTAGAATCCAAGACAGGTTTACTCACATCCCTGGCACTTTTGCTGATCTCAGCTGTTACTGTTGACCAGTATACCCACATGCCAGATGTGGCCTCTTGGCATGGTGGACAGAGCATTTGGGCCTTTTACACTGTAGCTCACCATTCCCACAGAGAACGTTCACAGAGACACAGGCAAAAGCCACAGGTTTGCTAAGACTAAGCCTCAGAAGTTCTAGAACATCTCTTCCACCACGTTCCATCAGTCAAGTGTTACACTCCGTCTTTCAGTGGGAGTAGCAAAGAGTTTGCAGCCGTATTTAACCTACTATAAAGATACTGTTTAAAAATCTACCAATGGTCACATAAATTCCAGTACAAAAATTGGCAGAAGAAAAATGCAGCCCAAGCCTGAGCTGCCTATCTTGGAAAACAAGGATTAGACAGCCCAGTCAGACGCGTGCCTGGCCCTCTTCATCTTCCCACCTTTCAGACTGAAGAAATACAGATGTGTGATGGTAAGCGAAGGGTGGAAGAGATATCCTCCTCTGTTACTTAGCTAAACACACACACCCCATCACATTGGCCACTACACACACACACACACTTAAATAATGCTCAGCTCTTTGCTTTGGCTCAAGTGACATGAGCCAAGAGATGCAGAGTCCCAGGATGGTTGGGACTCTCTGCCTGGGGCACCCTAGATGCAGGCTCCACTCCTGTGTCTCAAGACTCATTCCTGACGTGCAGTGGATGGGAGACACACCCCAGACCCCCTCCACCACCTCCCATCCTCATTCAGTTTCCCTTCCTGAATCCACAGTCCCCATAAGCCCAGCTCCTCTGCCTCAACTCCTGGCTAAGGTCCTCCTGCGGGGATATGACCTTCAGCATGGGCTGCTATCAGCCATCCTCTGCCCTAGGGTTCTGCTGCTGGATAGAGGGACACAGGAAATTGTACATCCTTGGACTGGAGAGAGAAAGCAGCCCTCACTACGGACCAGCCTCTAGATGGGAATGTATCAAATAAATAAATTGAACTTCTCTTGCACTATGATAGTCGATCGTATGCTCATGTATTCCCTAAGCCTTATTATGCACAAAGAGCATCTACTTCTTGCCAGTTTTTTGTTGTTTTTTTTTTTTTTCTTTAGAGATGGGGTCTCACTATGTGGCCCAGGCTGGACTGGAATTCCTGTGTTCAAGTGACTCTCCTGCCTCAGCCTCCTGAGTAGCTGGAACTACAGGCACACACCAGTGTGTCCAGCTCTCTGCTTTGGGTTTTAATATCAAAGCTGCCCTCTTAATAGTTTAGCATTGGGTGGCACTGGGCTCGGTATTAAAGTGTGGGAAAAACCCTTCCAAACCATCCTGCTAGTCAGGTAGTTACTGACTGGAGACTCATGGTCTAGAAAATTCATAGTTTTTAATTTTCAAATTTTAATTTTACATTGCATTTTATCCTCTCTTAGAGTAAATGATTAGAAAACCCAGAACTCCCACTGTTAAAAATAAACCTTCACAAATTGTCTGACCATGAATGCCATTTTGACATTGTTTAATTTTCAGCAACTTCAATGAGCTTTACCTGAAAATTTCTCCAAGTTCTTCCAGGCTCTCCCACCATCTTGTACTGTTCCCCACATCATTTATCAACAAGAACACATTGACCCGTGGCTGGGGACAGTGGCTCACACCTGTAATTCTAGCACTTGGGAGGCCGAGGCGGGTGGATCACCTGAGGTCAGGAGTTCGAGACCAGCCTGGCCAACATGGTGAAAACCCGTCTCTACTAAAACTACAAAAATTAGCTGGACATGGTGGCAGATGCCTGAAATCCCAGCTACTTGGGAGGCTGAGGCAGGAGAATTGCTTGAACCAGGGAGGTGGAGGTTGCAGTGAGCCAAGATCATGCCATTGCAGTCCAGCCTGGGTGACGAGAGAAACTCTGTCTCAAAAGAAAACACACACACACACACACACACACACACTGACCCACAGCAGATGCACTGGGAGGGAGTCTCCAAAAAGATTCACTCCTATTAAGAGAACCAAGGAGAAAGGTAACAATACTCAGCCACTGTCTTCACAATAGCAGGCAAATCAGATCAGGACAAGGACTCCTCAGCAACATGAAGACTTGTATCCCTACAACAGCTGTGAGGCCACCTTGGGGCCTGGCCCCAGCAAACTGGGGAAGTAGATATCTGCCCCAGCCAGGACAGAGCAGCTGCAAACTGGCATGTGTACAGGCCTGGAATGAATCTGAGGTAGTCCAAGTATTTACACTGAAGGAAACCAAAATATTTCTCCCTAAAATATTGAGGATTGGTGAGCTAACGACAACTGAGATGTACAGAGACTCTCTGCCTCTCCTTTGTTTGCCTAAAGGCAGAACATAAATCCTGCCTTACTGGAGACAGCCACTTATCAGCCTAGAGACGGCACTAGCAGACACCAGAGAAACCTGTGAGCAGACCTTACTTCATTAGTATCTTCCCACAGCTTTCCCCCTTTGAGAGACTGGAACTGTTCTCTCCTTTGTCTTGTCACTGCACTAAAATTCATTGCTTTTTGTTAAAATGCTATTTAAGCAAAGCTCAAAGCCTCATGTTTCCAGCGAGTACTTTGAGAGTTACTTTGCAGAGAGAGTTACTTTTCTCCCCCGTGATGAACATGACATAGGTTATTAAGCTTACTTGTTTTTCCCTTATTGATTTGTCTTTTGTTTCAGGAGGGTGCCTTAGTTATGAACTTATGAGAGTTGCAAAAAGATTGTATCATTTTCTCCCCTTCCACACATTATACAGAAATCGGAAACCAAGCAGGAAGAAGAATCAATGCTATAGGAAGAAAAGGGCTTCCCTTAAGAAAGCCTCATAAACATTTCAAATTTCAGCCGTGTGGTTGTCTTCATTTAGGTTAACCCAGAAGCTGACCATGAGACAAGGATTTTTGCATGCAAATAGTTTATTTGGTATGTTATATTGAAGAAATATAAATCAGGAAGGAAGCCAGTAGAGAGTTACCAAAAAAATTGCCAGTCTGGGCGCGGTGGCTCACACCTGTAATCTCAGCAATTTGGGAAGCTGAGGCAGGAGGATCACTTGAGCTCAGGAGTTTGAGACCCACCTGGGCAACATAGAAAGACCTTGTCTCTAAAAAAATAAAAATAAAAAACTAGCCAAGCGTGGTGTTGCAGGCCTGTAGTCCCAGCTACTTGGGAGGCTGAGGTGGGAGGATCACTTGAGTTAAGGAAGTTGAGGCTACAGTGAGATGAGATCACGTCACTGCACTCCAGCCTGGGTGACAGAGTGAGACCCTAGTGTCACAAAAAAAGGTACCACTGTGAGTCACCAGAGCTCAGTCCCACTGGGGAACTCTGGTATAGAGCACGCACCTCATGGTTATCCCACCCAAGGGACATGAGGACAGGCTATTTATTCACAACTGCTCACAGTCATTGGTTGAGGGGTGCTTTAAGTGGAACACTAATTTTCCGTAGTTCCAATCCCCCATGTAGGAAGGTGGAGCCAACCGGGAAAACCCCTGGGCAAATGGATGCAGGTGCTTGCAGTTAGCGGCTTTGCCTGCCAGCAATGAGAAGCCCCGAGGGGACGGGGCCAGGACATTGGCAGCATCTGGGGCAATGATTAAGCGCTGCTTTCCTGACCCTCACACGCTTTCCTTCAATAAACAATTCCCTGAGCACTTATAGTGTCCCAAGCACTCTGCCAAAGACCCGGGAACTAAGAGCTGCCCACAGGAAGCTTGCAGTGTGTGCTGTAGAAGAGAGAAGACCCCATTATTAGGGCATCCACTCTGTGCCAGGCACTTTCCTGGAGCTAGCTCACTGCATCCACCCATTCTGTGAGGTAAGATTCCTCTTCTCGTTTTATAGACATGCCATAAAATGATTACTTCTTCAGAACAGTGTAACCGTCAGCAGAGGATATTTAAAAGCAGGATCGTAGTATTGATGCTAGCTGATGAACAGTTTCCGCCTCTAGAAGAAACGCAGATGCGAGCAGAGTAAACGGGCTGACGAATGCATGCCGTGTGTTGAAAGAACTGAATGCAGTAAGTAGGCTGCATCCGGGGCCTGCTTCAGCCTGGAACCCTGAGTGATGGGGGACAGGAGTGTGGGACATGGTCAGTTCTGCCCTGTTTCCTCCCCTCTTCCCACCCTACCTGCCTCTGCCTCCTCCATGGTTGAAGGGAGTGGGGGTTGAAGGGAGAGGGTGGTTTAAGGAATAGGAAAGATTTCACTAAGCCAGCACAAAAGTTATCCAACCAAGGTGCCCGCTGAGCATGGAAGTTCACCATGTTGACTCCCATGAAGCATTTTTGCCGCGTTCTTGGGGATTCCCTGCTGGGAAGCTTATATCCTTGTTTGGGATCTACGAAAAGCACAGCCTGAAACAAGAATTTGGGTATAGGTAGCTCATTTGGGAAGTGATCGCAGGACTCAGAATTGAGGGAGAGAGAAGGATGAAAAGCCATTAAAAAAAAAAAAAAAAAAAAAAAAGCATGCGTTTTTAAAGTTACCGCTGTAGGCAGTGAGGGTCCTATTCTACCAGGATCTGGAAGGTTTGCGGAATACCTCCCAGAATTGTCTGCCTCAAAGACAGGAGGCTGGGTCCCTTACCCACCGGCTCCCTTCCCTGTTATTTAAGGATTGCTCCCAGGGTGCATTCACTGCCCCCTCATCCTTTCTCAGCTACTTCTCAGAGGCTTTGGGGATGTCTCTGAGGCAGAACCCGCGCCTTCCCTTAGTGTTAGGCACAGTTAGCAGGAGTCTGGGCTTGTACAGAAAGGTCCTCTGCAGCTACAGCGAAAATCACTGGGCAGTCAAAGCATCTGCTTCGTGAGTGAGGTGTCCTGAGCCTTGAGGTCACCCACTGGTCCATGAACAGACTCTCTTGGATGGGACTCTACCTGCAGTAGGCTGAATAATGGCCTCAAAAGACATCCACGTCCTAATCCCTGAAACTATGAATGTTCCATGTCAGAAAGGGACTCTGCAGAGTGATTAAGGATCTTGAGAGGGGAGATTATCCTGGATTATCCAGGCTAGCTTTAAATGCAAATCACAGGTGTCCTCATGAGAGGGAGGCAGAGAGAGATTTGACACACACAGAAGGGGGGAGATTATCCTGGATTATCCAGGCAGGCTTTAAATGCAATCACAGGTGTCCTTATAAGAGGGAGGCAGAGAGATTTGACACAGACAGAAGAGGAGGAAGCAATGTCACTATGGAGGCAGAGAGAGGAGTGATGTGGCCACAGCCCAGGAATGCCAGCAGCACCAGAAGAGGCAAGGGATGGATTCCACCCTAGAGCCCCTGGAGGGAGCATCTCAGGCCTTCTGGCCTCCAGAACTATGAGGCAATAAATGCCTGTGGTTTTAAGCCACAAATTTTGTGGCAATTGTTTTTATAGCGGCCATAGGAAATGAATACACCACACGCCGGCTCCTCTATGTTCCTTTTCTGGTTCCTGAGGAACACACACTCTTGCCGCTGCTGGTGGCGGAGGGCAGTTAGCTCCAAGGGCAACTGGGTTTGTCTTGCTGGCTTACTTCTAGTCTCACTCTCTCCTCAGGCAAGGAGCCTCAGCCTCTCCCCATTTGGCATGTGTCACACCCCGGTCCACTCCATCCCCCACATTCTAGGACCACAGAGGAGGCTCTCCCAGTGGCTCTCTTATAGCCCCTCTCCTTTGACCAAAGTTAGGGGCAGAGCTCTCTCTCCCCCTCCCCAATGGGAAATGCAACAGCAATCAGAAAACTCCAGGAAAATTTGGCCTCTGCCCTCCTACTTCCACCTTCAAATGTCCTGCCCCTCACTTCCACCCATTTGCAAGTTCCAGCTCGGAACATCCAGCACCTCAGTTTATAAAATTGGGGCCGCTTGGCTCTTTCTTAACTCTCAGCCTTTGGACTTCAACCCAAACCAAGCCTCAAAGGGTCCCATTTGATCACCCAGAAAGCCCGAACAATTTCACAGTTGAGACCTATGCCCCGGGCCGGGACGCAGCAAATGGCTTAGCCCCAGATGCTCCAGGAATAATGCTATGGCCCTGGTCACATTACCTCTCCAGCTTCTGGTCGAGTCTACAATTCCAAAGCCACAAAACTGTCAACAGTGTGCACACCTACAGCTTCTGAACTAAGACAGGCCTCCCTGCCTGTGGGAGGTTAGACAGAAAAGTCTCCCAAAGCCCAAAGAAATGATGTTTGTGGCCAGGCTAAAGTCCTGTACTGTAAGTTTGTAATGGCTTCCTAAAAATAGTGTTTGCTCACTCTATTCCACAGTCACAAACCACCTGAGACATCAGATAGGGAATTTAATTGTTTTTTAATTTAGAAGAAATCATTACCAACAAACGAAAGAAAGAAAAGAAAAGGAAGGTGGAGAAGGGTGAAGAGACAAGCCTTGGATTCCATGTGAGATTCTGTTCCATGTGGGGCTATAAGTTTTCCCATTTCTGTCTTCCCATCATTCCTCACTCTGCCAGAATGAATTCTGTCTCCCAGAGGCTTTTTTTGTTTTTGTTTTTGTTTTGTTTTGTTTTTGAGACGGAGTCTTGCTCTGTCACCCAGGCTGGAGTGCAGTGGTGCAATCTCAGCTCACTGCAACCTCCGCCTCCTGGGTTCAAGTTATTCTCCTGCCTCAGTCTCCCAAATAACTGGGATTACAGGTATGTGCCACCACGTCTGGCTAATTTTTGCATTTTTAGTAGAGACAGGATTTCGCCATGTTGGCCAGGCTGGTCTCAAACTCCTGACCTCAAGTGATCTGCCAGCCTCACCCTCCCAAAGTGCTGGGATTACAGGTATGAGCCACCATGCCTGGCCAAGAGTATTTTGTTTGTATATAATTAATATGGAAAAACTACTCACCTCCTTTAAGATACATTCTTTTTATAAGAAAAAGTAGCAACCCATAGCAACAATAAATATGCCATTCTAACAATAGCTTGTTATTAATAAGAAAAATCATAAAACTAAAAATAGTGATTTCACTAGAGGGAACTTGAGTGAGGGATAGTCCTGGGCTGATAACACATTTCCAGAGACAATCCTTTAAAGTTTTCAAACTCCTGGGCGTTGAACAGCCTCTCTTTTCAGGGTCAGCTTCTGGGGAATGAGAACTAAAACAACCTGATGAAGAGAGCATTGTTACACTTTCCAGATAAGAACACCCTGGCTCAAATCAGTAACTTGCCTCAGGTCACGCTGCTAGTTACTGGAGAAACTGGGGATTCAAACTCAGGATCCACCCCAAAGCCAGTGCGCCTTCTTCCATGCTACCTCCCCGCCATATTGTCTGATTATCTTATTGTCAAACATAGCTTTCACTGTAATATCTATCATTTTTCACTTTTCCCATTAAAAATATCAAAGTGGACAAAAAAAATCTACAACCTTATTTTGAAAAATCTTTTTTTTTCTTTTTCTTTCTTTCTGTGAGATGGAGTCTCACTCTGTTGCCCAGGCTGGAGTGCAGTGGCGTGATCTGGGCTCACTGCAATCTCCATGTCCCAGGTTCAAGCGATTCTCCTGCCTTAGCCTCCTGAGTTGCTGGGATTACAGGTGCCCGCCACCACGCCCGGCTAATTTTTGTACTTCTTAGCAGAGACAGTGTTTCACCATATCAGCCAGGTTGGTCTCGAACTCCTGACCTTGTGATCCACCTGCCTCGGCCTCCCAAAGTGCTGGGATTACAGGCATGAGCCACCGAGCCCGGCTGAAAAATCTTTTTTTAAAAATTCATGTTTCAGGCTGGGCACAGTGGCTCACACCTGTAATTCCAGCACTTTGGGAGGCCAAGGCAGGCGGATCACGAGGTCAGGAGATCAAGACCATCCTGGCTATAACAGTGAAACCCTGTCTCTACTAAAAATACAAAAAAAATTAGCCGGGCGTGGTGGTGGGCGCCTGTAGTCCCAGCTACTCAGGAGGCTGAGGCAGGAGAATGGTGTGAACCTGGGAGGCAGAGCTTGCAGTGAAGCCCAGAAAGACATCATCAATTTTGCTATGTGATTTATTAACAACTCAGAATGGAATGTTGATTGTGATCAATCAATACTATTGACCAATTGATTGTGATTGTTTTCTGAGCTACACTAACTTTCCAGTCTGATTTCCTCTCCCATTACAGTCCCTTCCCACTCTATGTAAATATGCTTTCCAAAGATAACTCCCTTTCCTCTGGAGTAGATACCCTAGTGCCTTACCCATGTTCCCTCAGCCCAGTTCTGAGACCACTGGCATCTTCCATGGGCAGGCCCCTTGCCATCTTTGTTTTTCTACCTCAGACATTTGCCCCCGAGGAGGTTCTCTGGCTGCAGGAGCACTGTTGGCCAAGGAAAGGTAAACCAGAAGTGCCCGGGAGTTAATGCTCCCAGCATCCCTCCACCAATGACAGGCAGGAACAGTTTCCCTGACCCTTGGTGGACTGATGCGCAGAGTACATTCTGTAAAGTTTCTCAGAAGGTGTCCAGCAGGATTGAGCCCCAGTTGTTCACCGCAGAAATCTGCTCATTAACGCATTGTTATTGGTTTTCTTCCCTCCCACTTTTCCACTCCCTCGTCTTCCCACTCCTTGCCAAATAAACTACTGTACTCAAGTCCTTGTCTCAGAGTATGGTTTTTAGGGAACCTACAGCAAAAAGAAAAACTCTAAGGAAAGATCATGTTAAGCATTCCAGAAGACACCGAGATAAATACCGGGTTGGGAATAAAATCAGTATTTGTTAATATAGCCAGTACATTGTACACTCTGTGGAAGCAGGGACCGCTGTAAAATCTGCTCGCCATTGTGTTTTCAGCACCTCGCATTGTGCCTACACAATAAATGAATAATGAATGAATGAATACGTTAGTGAACAAATAGATGAGGATTCCTAGCTCTCTCCTAAGGTTAAAGTGACAAGTTATTCTAATTCATGCCAAAGAAAGGACTGGGGTTATAAAAAAGAAATATGAAATAAATAAAACAGACTTTGTTTTCCTCTATTCTCATGGAACACTTCTGACATCAAATATGTGGGAGGTTTTCCAGCAACTAATTCTCTAACTCTCTGGACACCAACTGAGTGTCCTACATTTCAATTCAATTCTGACACTACTTGGATTTAGCTTTAGATCCCACAAATCAGAGGGCTCAGTCCCACAAGACTGACTGCCCGTTCAGATGCCAATCACAACTAGTGGATTTCCAGGCTACTCACACTTCTGTCTGCCCTGGCTACACATTGGAGGTTGCCACAAGCCCCTCCTCAGGTTTGATAATTTGCTATAATGGTTCACAAAACTCAGGGAAACATTTACTTACATTTACCGATTTATTAAAGAATATTGTAAAGGAGAGAAATAATTAGCCAGATGAAGAAGACATAGAGTGAGTTCTGGAAGGGCCCTGAGGAGTGAAGGAGTTTCTCCCTCTATGGAGTTGGGGTGTGCTGTCGTCCCCCAGCACATGGATGTGTTCACCAACCCGGAAGATCTCTGACGCCGCCTTTGGTGGATTTTTATGGAGATTTCATCACATAAGTACAATCAATTATTAACTCAATCTCCAGCCCCTCTCCCCTTCCTGAAAGATGTACAGTGGGGCGAAAAGTTCCAAGGTTCCAAGCTCCTGATCAGGCCTTGGTCTTTCTGAAGCTAGCCAGGAGCCCATCAAGAGTCACCTGATTAGAACAAAAGATGCACCCATCACCCAGGAAATTCCAAGGGATTTAGGAGCTCTTTGTCAGGAACCAGAACGGGGGTCAATGACCAAATATTAGAGTAAAAGACACCCAGCACCCCAATCACTTAGGAAAGTACAAGAATTTTAGAAGCTCTGTGCCAGGAACCAGGGATAAAAACCAAATATATGCCTTTTATTGTATAATACCACATGAAATGATGTAATAATTTAAACAATCATCTATAAAATTTGAATAAATGGAAGCATACTATTGTGTTCGAACAGGACAGTGCCAAAATATAGAGGTTAATTTTCCCAAAATGAATCTTTAAATATAATATTCTTGACCGGGCATGGTGGCTCACGCCTGTAATCCCAGCACTTTGGGAGGCTGAGGTGGGTGGATCACCTGAGGTCAGGAGTTCAAGACCAGCCTGGCTAACATGGTGAAACCTCATTTCTACTAAAAATACAAAAAATTAGCTGGGTGTGGTGGTGCGCACCTGTAATCCCAGCTACTCAGGAGGCTGAGACAGAAGAATCGCTTGAACCCGGGAGGTGGAGGTTGCAGTGGGTCGAGATTGCGCCGTTGCACTCCAGCATTGGCAAGAAAAGTGAAACTCCGTCTCAAAAATAATAATGATAATACATTCTTAATAAAAATACCAACAAAGTGCTTTTTAAACTAGGTCAGTTGCTTCCAAAGTTTATAAGGAAAAATAAACGTAAATGAATGGCAAGGACAATTCTGGAAAAGGAGAGTAATGAGAAAGAAATAGCTAAACAAGCCAATAAAATATAAAGCTATGATAATTAATCCATTTGAATAAGACAGCATAGAGCATCCAGAAATGACCCAAATACATAAAGTGGCATTTCAAATCGATGGAGAAGGGGGGGTGTGGTAGCTCGTGCCTGTAATCCCAATACTGAGGCAGAGGTGGGAAAATTGCTTGAGGTCAGGAGTTTGAAACCTGTCTCTACAAAAATTTAAAAAATTAGCTAGGCATGATGTCACATGTCTGCAGTCCTACCTATTAATACTTGGGAGGCTGAGGTGGGAGAATTACTTGAGCCCAGGAGCTTGAGGGTATAGTGAGCTATGATCACACCACTGCACTCCAGCCTGGGTGATAGAGTGAGATCCTGACTCTAAAAAATAAAAAGGAGCAATGGTAGGTTATCCAGAAATGTACTGTAGTATAGGGTAACCCACTGGAAAAAATAAATTCAAATCCCTATCTCACAAGTTTTATTGAAAGAAATTTCACACAAGCAAAGATTTAAATCTAATAAATAAATGAACCTATAAAACTATTACAAGAAAAGTGGACTTCATTTGATTTTACAATCTAGAATGGGGAAGCCCTATTTTGACCTGGGTTTAGACAAATACAACTGATCTAGGCACAAATTTTGTAGTTTTAAGAGCAGCCTGTGGCCAAGCCATCTTTCCAATATGTTCTATATCAGGACACATCAAGGAAACAGAGTGCTGAGAACTTCAGCACTCATTAGGGAACTAGAGTCCTTGAAAAATGAAAGAAGCAAAAGCAAAAGCTTTCTGCACTTAGGCCTATAATAATTAGCCCAGGGCTGATGTTTCCTGGGACAGTTATTAACATAAGGTCTTCTGAAGTTCCTCAAAAGAGCACTGACAACCTTCTGGTTCTGTTTTTAGTTTCTCCCTGTACTGGCCTGTTCATAATTTTAGTCCATAATAGGATGCCATTAAATTAAAACTTCATCAAGTTGACTAAGAAAGCAGGAGACTACATTATTGAGCTACTGGGAACTAACCATTGAGGCAAATGTTCCCCCTAAGTCCAGACTGCATTTTACATCTGTGTTATTTTTAAGTGATCTGATTAAAAAAAAAAAAAAGACTGAAGTGTGGGAAAACTGACACTCTGGCATGCCGAGTCTAGAGTGGGTGGTTTGGGAGTTTATATCAATTCCACCTCTTGACATTTATAGTAAATCATAACCAAATACACGCACAAAATTAACTATGACATGCTGTTTCCCTGGTGTTACTTATAATGACAAAAAATTGGAAATCACCTAAATAATACACTAGATAAATAAATTGTCATACATCTAGTCAAGACAACATAGAGCAATTTAAAATGATGCCATTTATTAATATTTACTGACTTGGAAATACCATGTTTTATTGTGATGTGGAAAAAAACATAAAAACATATCTCAAAACAGTTTATAAAATTTGGTCACAGTTTGTAAAAAAAAAGAAAGAGTTGTACCTACGTATGTAATATATTAGAAAACTCTGCAAAGGCACACATGAAAATGGATGTTTCATCACAGTGATTATCTCTGCTGGGATTGGCAGAATTAATTTTCTAGAAAGCATGATCTAACCATCTGCCATCTACAAGAAACATACTCTAGATTCAAAGACATGAATAGGTTTAAAGTAAAAGATTGAAAGAAGGTATACCATGCAAACTGTGACCAAAAGAGCAAAAGTGGCTATGCTAGTATTAAACAAAATAAATTTGAAGACCAAAAAAAATGGTATTAGAGGGAAAAGGGACATTTTATAATGAAAAACGGGAGATTCATTAGAAGATATAACAATTATAAATATATATGCATATAATAATAGAACTCCAAAATCATGAAGCAAAAACTGACAGAATTAAAGAAGTAAAAAATTCAACATTTGTTTAATATCCCATGTTTAATAATGGATAGGCTAACTAGGCAGAAGATCATAAAGAACTAGAACACCTGAACAACACTACAAACCAACTAGACCTAATAGTTACCTATAGAACAACAGCAGAGTGCCTTATGCAGAAGGCAGTCTGGCAGTTTCTCAGAAAATTAAGCATAGAGTTACTATATAAGCCAGCAATTCTGCTGCTTAGTATACACCTAAGAGAACTGAAAACATGTTTACGTAAAAACTGGTACACAAATATTCATAGCCGCATTACCCACAATAGTCAAAAAGTGGAAACAACCTAAATATCCATCAACAGATGGACACACACAATGGAATATTATTCAGCAATAAAAAGTAATGAAGTACTGATGCATGTAACAACATGGATGAACCTTAAAAATATTATGCTAGGTGAAAGGAGCCAGGCCACATATTGTATGATTCCATTTATATGAAATATCCAGAACGGGAACATTCCCAGAGACGGAAGGTATTTCGATTAGTCTTAGCCAGGCAGGGCCCAGGGGTTGGTGCAGAGTGGAAAATGACTGCTAATGGGCATGATGTTTCTTGTGGAGGTGATGAAAAATGTCTTAATATTAAATATTGGTAATGGTTGGACAACTCTGTGAATATACTAAAAACCACTGAATTGTTCACTGTAAAAGGGCAAATTTTGTGGTATACAAATAACGTCTCAAAGCTGTGATAAAAAATAAATGGTGACAAATATAACAAAATCTTGACAGTTGTTAAGTTAGGGTTTGGGGGGATATGAATGCTATTTTATTCCTTAAACTTCACTGTAACTTTTAACAATCTCTAACTCAGAAGAAAAGGGATCCTGGGATAATTTTGGGAAAAAATAGATTATTCCCTCACCCCCTCTTACAGAGACAGTGGGCGCCCATTAATCAACATTCCACATGCTCCCCGAAATTCCCCAGCCTCCTGGTGACTATGTTGGGCCCAGGTCACTAGTTCTGATCAATGAACTGTGAGTACAAGTGGAATTTGTCACTTCTAGAAAGCCAAAGCAATTGAAAGCTGCTGTGCTTCCTCCACCCTTCTTTATTCCTGCTAAGAACTTAGAAACCACCGGATGAGAGGGCGCTAGCAGCAGATGGAGGGCGTGTGGATCTCCCAGTCACTACATGGTGATCCCCTCCCCAACTTACATAGACTAGGCCTGGATGAGAAATCAACTTTTGTTGTGTGACGCCATTTCAGAGTTTATTTGTAGCTGCTGCCTAATCTAGGCTAGTCTAATTAATATATGCCCCACCATAGACAAAAATAAACAATACATTAAACCATTTTGTGCAGGACCGTTTAAAAAAGGCTAGAAAAAATTTAAACCAACCTAAAAAAATAATGTTTAAGATCTTAGTGTGGGGAAATAATTTTTAAGCACCAAAGCAATGAAAGTCACCACAAAGGAAAAACTGCACAGATTAGGGTAGAAATAAAATATAATTTTGGAACATTAAGAAAACCACCATATACAAAATGACAGAAATGAGGGTAAATGTCGTAATAAATGTGTCAGTGAGTTAAGGACTGTAATACTTAAACTATGAACTAGAAAAAAAAATGGGCAAAGGATGTGACAATATAAACAATCAATTTAACACATACCCAACATTTATTTGTGCCACTATTTACAGACACTGTGAGTAGTCTACGCATATATCATTCTTCACCACAGTGATTCTGTAAGGGATATACTACTATCATGTCCATTTAAAAAAGAGTAGCGAAGCAAGACTCAAAATCACACAGCTAATAAGTGTATTTGAACTTGGTTCTCATCAAATACCAAAGTTAGCCACTGTCCTTCCACAGGAAAGCATGTGAGCTGATACTTAATAATCCTAGCAATGAAAACAGTAATATAATGTTAAAGATCTAATACATAATTATAACCAGTGTAGTGAGGGTATGGTGAGATATTCATTCACTTGCTCTCTGTTCATTCATAATTTTTGAGCATTCAGTAGTTATCGAAAATCTATTAGGGTCCAGGAACTTTCTAGGTCCTGGGGATATCAATACAGACCCAAACCCCTGCCCTCCTGGAGCTGACCTACCCAGTTAGTACGAGATGTACAGAGGCATAATTATTCTGGGATAATAAATATATCAAGAGCCCTAAATATGTTCACGTACTTTAGTTCAGCAATTCTAGTCCTAGTAATTTATTCTACTCATCATGTAGCTATCTATAATGGAAAAAAAGGTTGGAAAAAACATAGTCCTAAAAATAGAGATCATCAAATAATGTGTGGTACATTCACACAATGAAATTCGTAGCCATTAAAAGTCATACTTTTTAAAAAAGAAAGACAGAAAAATGCCCACCGCATAGTATTATGTGAAGAAGGCAGGACACAATACAGTATACAGGATGATTTGATTTTGATTTTTATTATCTAGGTAGCTAGCTGTTAGTAAAATCTGGAGAGAGATACACTGAGATTTTAACAGTGATTGATGGTACTACAGGTTTAAAAATTTCCCAAAGTTTTCACAATGAACATGTATAACTTTTATAATGATGGTGGGGGTAATTAGAAAAAGATGTTTTCTACCTACCTGTTTTCTTTGTTTGTCTGTTTGCTTTTGTTTTTAAAGAAGCAGAGTCTTGCTGTCACCCAGGCTGGAGTGCAGTGGTGTGATCATATCCCATTGCAGCCTCAAACTCCTGGGCTCAAATAATCCTCCCATCTCAGCCTCCCAATTAGCTGGGATTATAAGAGGACGCTGCTGCGCCCAGCTAAGAAAAAAACGTTTTCTAAAAAGTCTTCACCATCTTTCAAGAGCCAGCTCAAATGGGAAGGAAGAACCCTCCTTGTGTGCTGTTTTCTCCTCAGTCTGTACATTCTCCCAGGGCAGTTTCATCCAGCACTCCCCTTCCTTCCCCCACCTCCAAGCAATCAATCAATCATGAAGTCCTATTGATTTCCCTCCTCCCTTTCAATCCTCATCCGTAGTCTTCACTCCTGCACAGTCTGCCTCCACCTCTCCCCCTGGGCTCTTGTTACTCTAAATGTTCTATCTCCTTGATTCCATTCTCCATCCTGTATCCAGAGAGATCAGAGAGATCATATATATATATATATATATATATATATTTTTTTTTTGAGATGGAGTCTCACCCTGTCTCCCAAGCTGGAGGACAGTGATATAATCTCGGCTCACTGCAAACTCTGCCTCCTGGGTTCAAGTGATTCTCCTGCCTCAGCCTCCCAAGTGCCTGGGATTACAGGCACCTGCCACCACTCCTGGCTAATTTTTGTATTTTTAGTAAATACAGGGTTTTGCCATGTTGGCCAGGCTGGCCTCGAACTCCTGACCTCAGGTGATCTGCCCACCTCGGCCTCCCAAAGTGCTGACATTACAGGTGTGAGCCACTGTGCCCAGCCCAGAAAGATCTTTTTAAAAAAGAAATTGCTTGCCACTCCCTCAATTAAAACTCTTCAGTATTAGCCAGGTAGGGTGACTTGCACCTGCAGTCTCTCTCAGCCACTCAGGAGGCCGAGGCAGGGGAATCCCTTTTGAGCTGAGGACTACCAGGCTGCAGTGAGCTATGATTGTGCTCCTGCACTCCAGCCTGGGCTGCAGAGAAAGGCCCCATCTCTAGAACAAAAAGCCAAAAAGTCTTCAGTGATTGTACATTGCCTTCAGGATAAGGTCAAACTCCCTGTACTAGTTCCAGTTCTCCCAGAAGCCGACCCCAGAATAAGAACTTGGGTGCTAGTGATTTACTTGGCTGGGAAGTACAGTGAGGGAGGGATGGGAGAAAGACAAAGCAGTTTGAGTAGGTTTTGCATCCTCAAACCCCAGTCCCTATTTAGGTCTCATTAGTATGTGTGGCAAATATGCCTCCTTATTTCAGAGGCCGAGACAAAACTAATGATTCTTAAAATCTAGTGTACATAAGAATCATCCAGAGAGCTGTTTTTAAAGTAGGATTTTTGGGTCCCTTGACAAGAATTCCAATTATTTGCAGACCTTCTCACCAAACTTTAAATGCAATTAATGGATCCTGTTTTCCTCAGGAACTCACTATTTGCAGTGGCAACCTCCTTTAAAATGAAGTTAGCCCTCTGTGTAATGATTTAAGAGTAATAGTTGTTTTCTTTTTCTTTTTTTTTTTTTTTTTTTTTTTGAGATAGATTCTTGCTTTGTCACCAGGCTGGAGTGCAGTGGCATGATCTCACCTCTGCCTCCCGGGTTCAAGCGATTCTCCTGCCTCCACCTCCCGAGTAGTCGGGACTACAGGCGTAAGCCAACACACCCAGCTAATTTTTGTATTTTTAGTAGAGGTGGGGTTTCACTGTGTTGGACAGGATGGTCTCGATCTCTTGACCTCATCATCTGCCCGCTTTGGCCTCCCAAAGTGTTGGGATTACAGGTGTGAGCCACGGCGCCCGGACTGTTTTCGCTCTCTCACCCAGGCTGGAGTGCAGTGGCATGATCTCTGCTCACTGCAACCTCCACCTCCCCCGCCTCCTGGGTTCAAACAATTCTCCTACCTCAGCCTCCCGAGTAGCTGGGATTACAGGTGACTGCCACCACACCCGGCTAATTTTTGTATTTTAGTAGAGACAGTGTTTCACCATGTTGGCCAGGCTGGTCTCAAAGTTCTGACCTCAGGTGATCTGCCTACCTGGGTCTCCCAAAGTGCTGGGATTACAGGTGTAAGCCACTGTGCCTTGCCTGTGAGTAACAGTTTTTTAATTCTTTGTATCTCCCTTCTCCCTCAGAACACACACACACACACACACACACGCACCCCACTGCTCCTTTTTTTTTTTTTTTTTTTGAGACGGAGTCTCGCTCTGTCGCCCAGGCTGGAGTGCAGTGGCCGGATCTCAGCTCACTGCAAGCTCCGCCTCCCGGGTTTACGCCATTCTCCTGCCTCAGCCTCCCGAGTAACTGGGACTACAGGCGCCCGCCACATCACCCGGCTAGTTTTTTTTGTATTTTTTTAGTAGAGACGGGGTTTCACCGTGTTAGCCAGGATGGTCTCGATCTCCTGACCTCATGATCCACCCGTCTCGGCCTCCCAAAGTGCTGGGATTACAGGCTTGAGCCACCGCGCCCGGCCAACCCACTGCTTCTTTGGACTTGTTAGAAATAAGGAATGGGATCATTACCGAGCTATCTATATCTATCTCTTAGTGGTTTCCTTGACAACACTAAAGTTTGGAAATTACCATTTGTAAGGATCTAAATTCTTAGACCAGGAACTGCCTTCTCCAGATGGTCTAAGGATGGAAGACAAAGGGTTTATTCAGGGTTTATTCTTCTAGTGTTTATTCATTCACTTCTTCATTTATTCACTGTGTTTCCCAAAAGCCACTTGTCACTGCATGTAATTGCCTTTTATTAGATAAGTAAAAAGTGATACATATAAGCACTTAGGACAGTGCCTGGTCAACAGTAAGCATCTGAGTTATCTATTACTCCTTTATTCCATTAATTCTAAAATACATCTTTTTCCAAATTTTAACATCTCCAAAATCAGGATGCAATTTGCAGTCGAAGGCACTTAGAATTGAAGAGATACTGTATTGTTTATTGTTGTTTTCCTCCACTTGGCTGGAGGCCTCCTAATGGCTGGGATTTCTTCTCCTTATACCCCAGCTCCCGGCATGGTGTGGTTTGGGTGGAATGAACGAAAACATGGATGAAGGCTTTCCTGATACCACCCGCTCCACCACACAAATAGCACTCACTTTCCTTGGAACTGGTAAGGCTCATGGTTAGACATCTTTTCTGGCACTTCTTATATTCTACCTTGAACTATGGTTGAGTGCCCATGTCACCTTATACCAGTGTAACGAAGGCAGGGACCCTGTTCTATTTATCCAGGTATGAGCATTGCACAGTGCCTTCCACATCGGTGCCTCAATCAAAGTACTTTTGGTCCCAAGAAAAGGCACAATGTCAGCCTCCCCGTGGTCTCTAGTCGGCTGGGCTGTGAGCTCTGGGAGGGCAGTGATCAGGTTCCTCTCATCTCTTGGTGTCCAGAGCTTTGTGTATAGTAGGTGCTCAGTAAGTACTGAATGAAGAACTTGTCCACACCCACCCTGCTTCACTCCCAGCCCAGTCTGACACAACTTCCCTCTCTAATGTAAGTCCATCATGAAGTGTGCAATGACACACGTGTTTCCAGAACCAACACTACAGCAGCAGCACTTCTTCAAAATTCCTGACTGCAACAGAGTGGTGGGGAGGTAAAAAGGGGTCTGTGATTCATGGAGAAGTTTTCTCTGCTCAGAAAACTCTTGCTCTGGAGCAGGGACTATAGCTCTTAAAACTCCCAATGCCAAATTTAATCAGAATCCCTGGCAGTGAGACCCAGGGAACAGTATTTTTTGTTTTTATTCTCAACACACAGCCCATGTTGAGGTCTATTGTAACCCGCAACACAGAAATTTGCTCTAAACAAATTCAATGTGGAGTGACTCTGGATTTTGTGAAGGACTCCTCACTGGAGGTCCTTGGAATGCAGAGCTCCCCAAGGGACCATGAGAACGTTCACACCTTTCTCTACACCTCCTGAGGAGGGCAGGTGCACTGTCTGGGACTGGGACTGAGCTGGGGTTGCGTAACTGTCAAGCCTGCCATGGATTTCTGGGCAAGACACTGGAACACCTATGTCCTCTCTCTCCACTCCTAGCTATGACCTCAAGCAAGTCAGTCCCTCTCTGTGGGACTCAATTTCCTTATTTGCACAAAAAGATTGCTCTAATGTCCTACAGCTGAAAAGTTTTATAATTCACTCTAGCCTCTCAGGTGTTAAGAGGTGTTGTTATAGTTGTCTATACCAAAAATTTTTTTAAATCTTTTCATGTATGGCAAGAATAAAATTATTTTTTAGGCTGCGAGATTTGAATTCTTAGCTGTTTTTTGGCCACCTAATTAATTTCATCCAGCATTTGTACCTGTATCAATACAGAAACATTTACTTCCTGTTTTTTGAGGTGTGTGCTGGTGTGAAATGAATTATCCTAACTCGCATTTTCATTAATCAGAAAATAATTCCAGGTAAAGAGGAAGTGCCTCTAAAAGAAAATATGTTCGACCTTCACCTAATAAAGCATTAAAATGAATTTCTTATATTTGAATTCTATTTAGATTTTGCCATAGAAGCAAAATAGCTGTCTGAGTCAAGTGGTTTATTCTTTTTTAAAAAGGGACAGTGACTTTAAGCAGTACCTGTTTATTAATGTCTTCCAAGTGAGCAAGAGGCAATTGAATGTAGAACAAATGGTAAGCTAGCACTACAACAGCAGTGAATAATTTATCCTTAAAAGCTTCCCTGAAATTCATTCTGTCTAGAAGAATAATAGGTAACATATCATGCTTATTATGTGCCAGGCACTGTTCTAACTGAATGTATTATTAGCTCATTTGATCTTCACAACTGCCTTCCTGGGAGAATACTGTATCATCATCCCTCCTTTTTTTTTTTTTTTTTTTGAGACAGAGTCTCGCTCTGTTGCCCAGGCTAGAGTGCAGTGGCGTGATTTCAGCTCACTGCAACCTCCGCCTCCTGGGTTCAAGAGATTCTCCTGCTTTAGCCTCCTGAGTAGCTGCAATTACAGGTGTGTGCCACCATCTCAGACTTCCAGAGTCCTGGGATTACAAGCATGAGCCACTGCGCCAGGCCCATCATCCCTCTGTTACAGAAGAGGAAGCTGAGGTAAAGTAACTTGTCCAAGACCATACAGCCAGTACTTAACCATTGCACTGACTGCCTTGAGAAAGTTTATAAACAATTTTGTAGGTGAACAGATTCTGATAACTGAATGTAGATTTTTCGAGAATTATTCAAATTATTTAACAAGCCTGTACTATGCCTAGCATTGTGCTGGGACTGAGTAATCCCAGCACTCTGAGGGGCTGAGGTGGGCGGATCACGAGGTCAGTGTCAGGCCTCTGAGCCCAAGCTAACATCCCCTGTGACTTGCACGTATACGCCCAGATGGCCTGAAGTAACTGAAGAATCACAAAAGAAGTGAAAATGCCCTGTCCCGCCTTAACCGATGACATTCCACCATAAAAGAAGTGAAAATGGCCGGTCCTTGCCTTAAGTGATGACATTACCTTGTGAAAGTTCTTTTCCTGGCTCAAAGAGCTCTCCCACTGAGCACCTTGTGACCCCCACTCCTGCCCACCAGAGAACAACCCCCCTTTGACTGTAATTTTCCTTTACCTACTCAAATCCTATAAAATGGCCCCACCCTTATCTCCCTTCGCTGACTCTCTTTTCGGACTCAGCCCGCCTGCCCCCAGGTGATTAAAAAGCTTTATTGCTCGCACAAAGCCTGTTTGGTGGGCTCTTCACACGGACGCGCATGACAGTCAGGAGATCGAGACCACGGTGAAACCCCACCTCTACTAAAAATGCAAAAAATTGAGGGGGATGCGGTGGTGGGCGCCTGTGGTCCCAGCTACTCGGGAGGCTGAGGCAGGAAAATGGCTTGAACCCAGGAGGTGGAGCTTGCAGTGAGCCAAGATCACACCACTGCACTCCAGCCCGGGCAACAGAGCGAGAATGTCTCAAAAAAAAAAAAAAAAAAAAAAAAAAGGTCTTGCATGATCCTCCTTGATCAAAGGGTTACTGGACCATTAAGTCTGGACGATGTCCTAAAGTTTACCCTGCTTTGGGAGATTCAGAATTACTTTAAAGGTTCCGAGAAGCCTTACAGGAAAGACATCCACGTGCTTACCTCAGCTTCACTAACCACATTTACCTCTGGAAATTCTCCTCTCCATCTCCTCTGCTCCACCTCTACTTCCTTTTGTAACACCTATAAATATAAGAGTTATTGTACCAAGCACTTAAGGCATCTAATGAGCTTGGCTTCCTAAGCCGAAGAAGTGTGATGCTTATTATCTGTTAAGTGTTATACTGATGCTTTGAAGAACGGCTCTCATCTCACAGCAGCTGAGTAACTTAACAAAGGTATGTTAGTTACTGCTAGAAAGGGGATCCATTGAAGGGTGTGACTTCAGAACTCATGCTAATCCTAGCCACTACTCCACTGGGCCACCCTATATCTAACAACAGCTGAACATCTTGCCTGGATGGGAATCTACCCTGCCCCATAACATAATGCCGTCAGCTGTGCTGCAGGCCCTGCTTTGGCCTCACATCATGGTTCTAGTCTTGCTCTCTAAAGCCACGCCCTTCCCTGTCTCCCAGTCCCAGCAATTGTATTTCTGCCCCATCATTCACATGCATGTCTCTTTTTCCTTGGTACCCAGATCCCTGAGATAGGAGTCTAGCTTTGAATCTCAGTTGAGTGGTTGATCCTTAGAAGCTGCAGCTGAATGTGCCTGATGCTAACTGCCTGTCCTTCCCGTCTCCTGCTGTGCCGTGCTCACAGGGGTCATAGTGACTCTATCTGGGCTTTCCCTATGGCTGTTGGAACCCTGGTTATTGTAGTGTCAATGTTCGAGGAAGCTAAACAGTTAGCTGAAGAGGCAGAATTCATGAACAGGAAACAATGTACAAAGTGCTAAAGGAAATGGAACTAACAAAAGTTCAAGATGGCCTGGGACAAAAAAGGAAAAATAAACTTGAGCTGGATATGAAGGATGACTGATCTTCCAGTAGAAGGGACCCAGAAGAGTTTAGAGTGCAGGCAGTTCTGCGGGGACAAGGATTCAAGAAAAGGGCTGAGCATGTGTTGGAGACAGTGGGTGGAATTACCGGACTGGTTCTAATATGCTGGCTGGAGTGTACAAGGGTATGGTGGAACGGAGGATATGAAGAAAGGCTGGGAGCTCACAGGTTTCTACTTCCAAAGAAGGCAGCATACTACATTAATTAATTGTACTGTTTCCTTCATATACAAGACTGAAGTCAAAACTGGCTCTGTCACTTATGTGACCTTGGAGAAGTCACAACCTAAGCGTGTTTCCTCAACTGACAAATGGGGACAATAGTACTAATATCTATCTCTTAGGGAACTGAGGATGCAATGTGAATTGAGAATGGATATCTAAGGCTTAGCACATTGCCTGGTGAGAGCATAGTACAGGGAGCCTTCGAGAGGGCTTTACCAATTCGTAACAACTGTGTGCAGGTTAAAAGAAGCTTCCTTTGTGGAGAACCATGAGTGTCCAGTTGGCTCCTCAGGAAATTACACGGACAACCTGACTTGGTTAGACTGCAGTACTTTCGTACCTGTTTCTTTACTTGGTCCTCCAGAGTGCTGCCACCTGAAGCCTGAGCATTTCCTGTTCTGCAGCCAGGACTTGTCACCTAGACAAGTAACTGGGAACTTTGTGCAAAACGAAGGGACACTTCCCAAATGCTGAATGCTTGGTGCCTGTGAGAAAATGTCATCTTCTATGGAAAATATAGAAGGCTATCCATGCTGGATATATAAGGGTCTGGGGCCCTCCTTTGTGACCCAGAAACTTAAAATGAAAATGCATTCTTTGGCGGGGCACAGTGGCTCACGCCTGTAATCCCAGCACTTTGGGAGGCCGAGGCCTGCAGATCACCTGAGGTCAGGAATTCGAAACCAGCCTGGCCAACGTGGTGAAACGCTGTATCTACTAAAAATACAAAAATTAGCTGGGTGTGGTGGTGCAGGCCTGTAATTCCAGCTACTTGGGAGGCTGAGGCGGGAGAATCACTTGAACCCAGGAGGCGGAGGTTGCAGTGAGCTGAGATGGCACCACTGCACTCCAGCCTGGGCGAGAGAGCCAGACTCCATCTCAAACAACAACAAAATGCATTATTGAGCGGGGCATCGTGGCACATGCCTGTAAGCCTAGCTCCTTGGGAGGCTGAGGCAGAATTGCTTAAGCCCAGGAGTAAAAACACAAAAACCCCAGCATTCTCACTCACTTTTTAAAGATTAGGGGACCCAAGGTAAACCATACTGTGCTTCCTGCTTAAGTCTTATCCTCAGGTGAAGTCAAAGTTTACTTTGAAGGGAAAAGAAGTTCCCAAAGGTCAACAGAGAGTCTGAGAAACTGTAAAGATGGGAGGGCTTCCTGTCCACTTTGCCTTGGGACCCAGGTTCTGGGGTCAAGCTGAAAAGCTCCTCTGAGATCATCCTGTCCAATGGCTCACAACTGTTTCCCACCTCTGACATGAGCTCCCTGTGGCTGTGACTCAACTACGGAAAGGTGGAAGTGTTGTTTGAAAAAGCCCTTCAGGAATGTGAAAGGCAGGCTTGTATCCTCCTTTGAGACTCACCAATTAGCAAACCTGTAATTTTACAGCTGAAGATGTTGAGGTCCGAGAGATGGAGTCTGCCCCAGCATTAGGAACAAACAGGGCCAGCACTAAACTCAGACCACCTGACTCCCAGCCCCTGACCTTTCTTCGACTTTCATAGTCTTTTACGGCAAAGACTGGCAATTCTTCCTTTGGAATTCTCTCCCCAATCTCCCACTCACAATATGAGCACAAACACTCCTAATAGTACACCTGGTAATTCTACCACCAGACCTGTTCTCACAGAACTAGCAACGGGCATCCTGGCTGCACACATGAGATTCCTGAATGAAGAGTCTAGACACTGGCTGGGTTACAATGGCCACTTTCAAAGTGCAAGCAATTTACTTTTGCCTGGTTTTAGCAGTGGCTAACAATGCAGGATCAAGTCTGGCTTTAGAGAGCCCTTGCTATTTCCACATCCTTGTACTCATTTGTGAGCCTGGTAACAAGTATGCAGTGTCAACAGTCCATCCTAATGAGCTGTTGCAACTCAACAGCTAGGGCAGAAGAGGACTGGCTGAGGAATCTGTGTGCAGTTGTGTAGCTCACTGAATTCTCATGGTCTTCCCAAATTCTCAGGTTTCATTTGAAAATTAACCCATCGAGGCTTCCAAAAAATTTATCCTAATATTCCCAGGAAATAAAATTTGAGGCCTACTAAACTTAACTTGGGAAGTTAGTTCAATATATCATGGAATCAAATCTCCAGGCAAGAGCATTTCAGGTCTGGTGTTCTCTGAGAACAAAAGTAATAGTTTACATTAACTTTACTTAATTGTAAATAAGCGGCCCATGTTTTATACTTAACAGTAACAACCCAGAATACCTTGCGCACCCTAATACACCTCCTGAAGACAGTATATAGCATATCAGTTATCTATTGCTGTGTAACAAATTACTCATAAACACAGTTGCTTAAACCACAAACATTGATCATCTCAGTTTCTGTAGGTAAGATATCTGAGTGGGTTAGCTAGGTGGTTCTGGCTCAGGGCCTCTCATGAGGTTGTGCTCAAAGCATTGGCTGGGACCACAGTCATCTTAAGTTTGACTGGGCCTAGAGAATTGCTTCCAGATGGCTCCTTCACATGGCTTTTGGCTGGAGGCCTCTGCTTCTCACTTCTAGGTCTTCTCCATGGAGTTGAGTGGCCTTACAATACGGCTGCTGGCTTTCCCCAGAGTGAATGATCCAGCAGAGTAAGGAGGATGCAATGCCTTTTATTATCTAGTCTCAGAAGCGACATACCATCCATTTGTTGGAAGGGAATCACTAAACTCAGCCTGTACTTAGAGGGATTGAAGTGTCCTGTCTTAAGCATGTCAAAAATTTGTGGATAGGTTTTAAAACCACCACAGATGGCAAAGCATTATTTCCTTATTTGTTAACAATAACTTACCTGTGCTCACTCTACCTTCTAATATTTTCAGATTAATGCTTTTTAAACCAGCATGGTAAAGTATCTGTCATGTATTCAGGTAGAGAATTAAAATATACCAATATCTGAAAAGGCAAGTCTGCTCATGATAAATTTCCTGAAGATTAATTTCACATCATTAACCACAACCCCTCCCCCAAAAAGCTCAAAATATTTCTTAAGCAAGAGAGGCCAATGGTAACTTACAAAGGAACAGAATAATCATAACTGCATTAACTATCTTTTTGCCAAATATCTACTAATATTCACTTCTTTCCTTCACAGAAGCCAATCCATGGTAAAATACTTTTATTCCATTCCTACTTAAGGAATACATAATCAATATAAAAATTGTACTTTTTTTTTTTTTTTTTTTTTTTTTGAGACGAGGGTCTTGCTGTTGCCCAGGCTAGAGTGCAGTGGTGCGACAGCTTGTTGCAGCCTTGACCTCCTGGGCTCAAGCAATACTCCCACCTCAGCCTTCTGAGTAGCTGGGACCACAGTCATGTGCCACCATGCCTGGCTAATTTTTTTTTTTATTTGTAGAGACAGGGTTTCATCACGTTGCCCAAGCTGGTCTCAAACTCCTGGGCTCAAGCAATCCTCCCGCTTCAGTTTTCCAAAGTGCTGAGATCACAGGCGTGAGCCACTGCGCCTGGCCAAAAAACTGTACATGTCTTTAATGTGGGTCATACTGTACTGTAATTGTTTCCACCTAGTGGATGAAAATGGTACTAAAAGAGTTTGAAAAATATATAAAACTTCCCTCACAGGTACTTCATGACTTACTTCCATAATTTCTTACAATCACATCACATACTTGATGTATATAGGTAGCTTATCTCAATAAATCCTACAAATTCTTCCTGTAAAGCAAAAACTCTTTGTTTTATAGATGTAAGTTTTCATATTTACTGCCACCTTTGGAATTCTCCAGGCCAACAACCTGGAATATTGCTAAAAACCAGGAAATAAGCCAGTCTCCTGGCAGCCAACAGGTGTCACAGTGTGCACACACTCGAGCCCTGTCAGACTGACAACTATAAAAGCAGAGAATAGTTGGATGCCTGGCACATGAAACTCAATGAAGATCTGTTAAAGGAACCAATAAAGCTCATGCATTTTATTCCAAAGGAGTCCTTCTCTCAGAACCTAGTTCCTCTTCCCTACCTTAATACACAAGTCCTAGAAATCTTTCAGTATGAATTCTAATCTTATAGTAAAACAGAAGAAATGACTCAAGAAAGTTCATTTTGGTCAAGGTGTTGAAATTGACAACTGACAGCAAATAAGAAAAGTGCTGGAAAATACACAAAACCAACCACAGCATTCTTGGGGCTAGTCTGGGAACAAGCAATACAGTACAATTTGAGTTTATGATAATAACTGTGGGGTTATCAAGAAATGATTATTGGTCGGGCATGGTGGCTCACGCCCGTAATCCCAGCACTTTGGGAGGCCGAGGTGGGTGGATCACAAGGTCAAGAGATTGAGACCATGCTGGCCAACATGGTGAAACCCCGTCTCTACTAAAAATACAAAAATTAGCTGGCGTGGTGGCGCGCACCTGTAATCCCAGCTACTTGGGAAGCTGAGGCAGCAGAATCACTTGAACTCGGCAGACATAGAGGTTGTAGTGAGCCAAGATTGTGCCACTGTACTCCAGTCTGGAAACAGAGTGAGACTCCATCTCAAAAAAAAAAAAAAAAGAAATGATTATCATATACCATTTAAGAATGTAACATATTTTTGAAAAAATTTTAATAAAGACTTTTTAAGTTTCATTGCTTAAAAGGATGGGCTCTTAATCATTTGGAAAATGTGGTTATTCAGAACAATCAGTTTCCTGACGGCTCGGAACAATAAAAGCTTAATAGCATACTTTGAGCAGATTTCAACTAAAAAAATAATTTCACTAGTGTTATACACACTAAAATAAATGTTTTCAGTACAGTCACTCACATTAAACAATAAGGGTCCTCAATTAGCTGTGTTTTCTTTCCTTAATTTTTTTAAACAAATGAAGTTTTTTATGGGATAGCCAGGGTAGAGTAATCCTTAGTTCCACCCCACCATCCACATATAACACCGTTGACATTAAATAAGCAAAAGTAGTATTCTTGCTTGGAAAATTCAAAATTTACAGGAAGTTTAAAAAGTGAAATGTACAAGTCTCCCTCCTAGTTTCTATACCCCCGACAGACATTCAAACAGAACGACACAGACACACCCGGTCCCTCAGTCTCCTTCCTCAGCAACAGCCACTTAACGCTTTGAGATGTGTTCTTCAAAAACAAGTATTAATGCACATAAACACATGTCCTTTTGGAAATACAGAGTCCCGGAATTTACCCATTCCTCCATCATCAGTTTGCACTTTAAAACAGGGTTTTTGGTGGATTTTTCTTAAGATGAGGTCTCCTCTTTTGCACAGGCTGGAGTGCCATGGCACAGATAGCTCACTGCAGCCTTGAACTCCTAGGCTCAAGTGATCCTCCTGCCTCAGTTTCCCAAGAAGTTGGGACTACAGGCATGCACCATTGCACCTGGCTAGCACAGAGTGTTTTGTGTTTTTTTGTTGTTCTCTGTCTTCAAATTCTGAAAATTAAGCTAAAAAAAAAAAAACCCAAAAAACAAAACACCAAATTCTACTTCACAGGTTTACTTTGTGTTAAAATAAAACAAGCTACCAAGCGTATCCCAGTTTCAAATATCGATGATTTTTCCAACTGAAGAGAATAATTTCTTTTTCTCCTACAAATCTTGGTTTTTAACTATAACTTAATCTTTCAAAGGGCAAGTCTGTCATATAATATTAGTTCAAAATTTAACTGAATATCTACTATGAACAAAGCACCATGTGCTATGTACAGGCTAAGACACAGCCCCGACACATGGAGAGCTTGCTGCTAATACCATAAAGGAGGGAAGGAAGGCAGAAGAGAGAGAGACTGAGAGGAGACAGAAGGAAATGCTATCATAGATCACTGAAGGCTGAAGATAAGGCTGGGGCAGCACCCAGGTTAAATGGAAAAGACAGCAAACAGCTAATTGGAAGCAACACACCTAGCGCTCACTCCTGCTTGCTTCTCAGCCTTCTCCCTGCTTCCTGTACATTCTTCCCACCTATCTTAAGCTGTCTGAGCTTGATTATCTCCACATGATTTTGAACCCTCCTCGACAACAACAGGACTGTGAACTTAGATTAAGACAATAGTGCTTAAGCCCAGAAAATACAAAGGAAAGCCTAACAATAAACTGATGACTGTGCAGAGACTTTTACATGTGATTCTGCTTCTGTAATTCTTTAAAATGTTTTCTTCTTCCCTAAGGTAGGGTGGGGTGTAAAACCATGGTGGTCCCACCCACACCATGGAGGTAAAAAAGAAATAAGGTTAAATTCAGATGCTTTAAAGAGTTGAGGAGGGATTTAATAAAGATACATGCTCTTCTAAATTCTAAAACCACATAACTCTGGAGAAGGTGCATATTCATCTGTTCCTCTTCAAGGCAAAGAAAACAGTATGACAAATACAACTTTGGCTTAAGTACCCTACAATAGTGATTATAAAAAGTCTATGTTTTTCAATCTAAATGAGCCAGAACTCTAAAGAACCGACCAACTTGTTCCTCCTCTCATCTCCATGGCTGTGGTCCTTTCGCAGAAGTAACAAAAGATCAAAGCAGGAGAAAAAGGTACAAAAGGTCAGCATGAGTAATATTTTCCCAGGCATTTACATATGTGAACATTATTTGCAAATATTTTAGGGAAATATTTTCTTTGCTTTTAGGCTCAATCTGCAAAGACACTCAGCAGTATCCTTATGGAAACAGAAACAATATGAAACTGAAAAGGTTACTATAGATGTGATATCAGGTTTTCCTAATTATATGAAAAGTCTATTAGTAAATAGCTTAGAGTGCTTCTTGCTTCAAAATGTAATAATTTTAGATGTGAAAACTATCCATTTCTGATGAAAATTCTGGACAACATTAACATTGAATAAATATTTATTGTGATTTTTTCCCCTGTGGCATAAGGTTGTTTATTTTTCCTAGTTCTCCAAATGACACAGTTGCAGAACCTCTTTCAGCTGGTCTTGCCTGAAAATAATAAAGATTAAAGACATCAGAAATAGATAATACACAGTCCCAATTAAAGCCATTAATGCTGTCTTATATTACCCCTTCCCCCCAGTTAGTAAACAATAATCTGAACATGAACCCACTAAGAAAAGTGATCCACCTTAATAATGTTACCTGTGACTCATGATATTTCCATCCTATCATGTAATAGATCTGATATGTGGCAGGTACTGAACCATCCTCATTTCTGTACATTTCTAAAAAGACAATAATGGTTAAAGTCTGAAAAAATGCAAGTAGGAAAAAATTTCTCCTCAATAAAGGTCATGTTCTTCAAAAAGAAATGGGTATAGGATATTCGTAAGATTCTGAGAACAACTTACATGAAAAATTATTAATACTGAGGGTAAGGAAATCGTAAAGGCTGTCTGGAAAAAGCCACAGGATCTGTGTTTTGAGAGGAAGGACATGAAGTCTGAGGGAGCCTTCATGGGAATGGAAAATACATTGGCAATGTGAAAGGAATCAACATGATACAGCACAAGTGCCATGGTGAGGCAGGTGAAAGAGCGGTCATCCCTTACCTCTGTACACGGCTGCAGCTGCCAGCATTGTGTCTCGATGCAGCAGGGCTTTTCTATTCCAAGAACAGTTACTCTCACCCATACCTAAAAATACACTACAGGTAGTCTGAGATAATACAGCGAATGCCCTGAACAGCTCAACACCACAGACTTAATCCCATCTCATCTACCTGTCCTCATTCTCTAAGGGTCATGTAAACCTAAATCTCATTTCACTTTCAGATTATAGCTAGGCTTCTTAGTGACTCCAAAGCGAAACTACTTGAAACTTTTTGAATATTAAGACAGGCAAGTGACATTTCAGGAGGCAGCCCCACAATGCTTTACTTGCCAGCAATGGTGTAAAGTAAGCCCGCTGGGCAAAACCCAGGTGACTGCCACCCCAGGTGAGTTGTCAGTAGTTGGTGAGAACTTTACCAAGCATGTCATATCTCATGCTCCTTTCAGCCGCTCTTTGGAGGAAGACAGGTCAGTGCCACAATGCCTCACTCCTAAGCCATAATGTAAGTATGATTGTGAAACTTGGAAGATGGCTTTGAAACTCATTAGATAGTTACCAAAGCTACTATGTGTTCTCAGATTTACAATATTTTACTAATTTTTACTAATCTCACATTAGGAAATAATTATGTGCATTCTTTTAGAGGCACTTCTCTTAATGTTTTAAAATTTTTAGACTTCTTTCCTTCAAGTTGATGGTGAAAAACTAGGTTAAGCATTATTCTATTGTTCATTTAAGATTAATGTTGTATATTTGATTTTTCTTTATACAAATACTTAAATTTACTCTGAGCACATTTTAAGCCATTCTACAAAATTAAAAGAATTTCAGAAATAAAAATCCTTCAAGTGTTCTCTATATTAAACTTTACTACATGATCAAATGTTATCTTAGTTTTGTTTTTCTACTTTCACTAATCATGAAATGAATAAACTTACCAATATCAGTATTCTTTCAGTTTAAAAATAGTAATCTACCACATTTTCAATAGTCTTATTAAAAGCAATCAACAAATTAGCTGCACCTAAACCTTTTTCTTCTCTTCAATCTCAAACGATTTCTACTATTTCCTAAAATAATGAATCCCTGCTACTAAAATCCTCTAAGTGCAATAGCCCCAATTCATGAAGAACGACAGACACAAACTAGTAGGTTAATTATCATAAAAAAAAAAGGTGGACCATATTCTTGGTGTCGTGAAGCAGCTGGATGAGCTCGTGACAATCATCTGTGGTCTTCAAAGCCATCAGACTAGATGCTCCTTAAAGGCTTCTAGTGCTTGAATTTTAACCATATCAAGTGACCAGAGGTAAACTGGGTCTCACATTGGAAGAGTCTGTTGCTCAGGTATGGTGCTTTCATTTTTGCTCAACTTCTTGCTGCTATGGCTTAATTATGCATTAGTTACGGACAATACCAGTAGAAAAGATAAACATGTGATGCACTATAAATTCTAAAATGCCTTCTAAACAATCAGTATTAGGATATACTAATTAAGATTAGTAGTTATAACACTCTCTGAAGGTCTGACCTACATCAGCCATACAGAAATTCAAGAGCACTACTGCAGAGCACAGGGTGTAACTGTGTAGCACTCCAACCTTCCCTCACGAGCCACTCACACTGCCACACTGAACCTCCCTTCTTGCAGAAGCAGTGTGAGGTGGTGGAAAGAGTGGACTTTGGGATCACACTCCCAGTTTTAACTCTTACATAACCGGGGGCAAAGTCATTCAACCTCTATCGAATTCCAGTTTTGCCATCTATAAAAGAATAACACCTCCTAATGCATCATGGGGGACCTCTACTGAAGACCACCCAGGGAAAAACTGAAACTTTGGGACTTCCAACTCACCCTGGGCTTTGAGATAACAGAAAAATCTGGCTAGCAGGTTAACTGTTTAAGACTCTCACAGTGTTTTTAAGGTGAAGTTCAACTGCTTATTAAAAATAAACCTAATTTATTATGGTTTACTAAAAACAATACTGAGTATTGTTTAAAAAAATAACTGAACTTACCTTAAGACCACTGTGAAAGCCTTGAAAATTTCTCATGCATTCATCAGCTGATATGCAGCTTGTTTTGTAAAATTAGGTCAACATTCTGGACTTTTCTTCTGTGAATTAATAATAGCAGCTTCAATGAGACACACCACAACCATTAAGAAAAAATGTATACCATAAATGTAAAATACCAGAAACAAATTTGGAAGTAACATGATCTTCCAGTCAGCAGAAGAGCACACCTGAAAGTCTCCCATGGTCTCCCTGCCTCCATCACCCCCTGACTATGCTTCTTCCCATCTCTTCTGCCTCTGACTTTTTCCATGGGAGAATGGCTAAGATTTCAGCATACAAATCAGGCTGCTCAACTAGGTTTAAATCATGGCTCTACCACTCACTAATTATTATCATCTGGAACAAGTTACTTAACTTCTCTCTGTGCCTGGGTTTCCTTATACATTTAACAAAAAAACAAACAGATTAACCATGTTAGCTCTAGTCTTTCCTTCCTCATAAACTATGCCTCATAAACAATGCTGGAAGGTGAGCTTTCTAACACACACAAATCTGTCTCATTTTCTCTACTCTATGCAAAATTCTTCCAAGACATTACAATGCTAATCTGAAAAAAAATGTAGAAACCTCTGATCCTGTATCATTTCCCATCATCTCCCCATTCTACATACTCAAGGAATACTGGATTATGGTACCATTCCTTAATCAGGAGAGTGAAGGATGTGCATATCCTATTCTACCTCCATGTGGATGCAATGTTAGCTCTCTTAAACCTCAACCCACCTTTCATTCTCCAGGAAAACTCATTTTTGCTTAGGTGCTGCCTCTTTTGCAAAAGCATTCCTGACTCCCTAAGCAGATTTAGGGCCTTTTCCTCCTGTGTTTCTCCTTGTACTTTATTATAAATGATTTCATTTTCAGTTGAATGTATGAGTCTGTCTCTATCTTTGTGTGTTTCTTCTTCCCTACTACAATATAAGCTCCCTGAGATCAGGAACTATGTATTTCCACTGTTGGCTCAGCGGTTGGCACATGGGTAGATGCTCAATAAACGGTAAGCGAAGATATATAAAACCAACCTGTTAATGATTGTATCCATTTTATTAAATATCATTTTATAAGTTTAAATAATTCCTCTTAATATTCCTATGGATAAGATGTATCAAAAACTAAGAAATCTGATTTCTGTAACAGATGTTACAGTTAAAAAAAAAGAGAAGCACTAGGAAAGCATCTGAAAGTATTAGGCCATAGTTCCTAAAAATATATGGTCTATTTAAAACCTTTAGGAGACTCACACCTGTAGTCCCAGCACTTTGGGAGGCCAAGATGGGTGGATCACCTGAGGTCAGGTGTTCGAGACCAGCCTGGCCAACATGGTGAAACCCAGTCTCTACTAAAAATACAAAAATTAGCCAGGCATGGTGGCACATGCCTGTAATACCAGCTACTTGGGAGGCTGAAGCAGGAGAATTACTTGAACCCAGGAGGCAGAGGTTGCAGTGAGCCAAGATCGTGCCGCTGTACTCTAGCCTAGGTGACAGAGTGAGACTCCATCTGAAAAACAAATGAAACCTTTAGGAAAAGAGGGGGTTATCAATTTGGAAGGAGCACAAGGCGACCTTCTGAGAGACTGAAAATGTTCAATATTTTGGTCAGGATGGTGGTTAAAACACAAGCAGCTGTACCTTTAAGATTAATACATTTCGCTGAATATACATGTTAATCTGAATTTAAAGAACCACATACATATCAAATATGCAGTATAGGACTCTGAATTCAAATTGTAACTACAGATTCAGTGTGACCATGGACAAGATACTGAACTTCTTGATGCCTCAATTTTCTCACAGGTAAAATTAGGGTATTAGAAAAACCTCAGAGAATTGCACTGAGCACAGAGTTAAGTGCTGTATATATGTTGAAATCAGTGGGAAGTAACCTTTTCCAACGGATAGGTCTAATTTCTAGTATTTTTCTCTTTTCTTTCTTGAAATGAACACAGATTCTATAGCAGAACAAAAATAAATGCTGTATTTGAATAATATTTTTATCATTAGAGCCCAAGTGATAAATCATCAGCCCACCATCATCTCTCAAGCCTTTGGATAAAGTGGCTCCTTGATTACATCAGGTAAGTCCTTGGGGTAGTGCTGGGGAAGGGGTGTGTGTGGCTTATTACTGATCCTCTGTCATCTTGGCCACGCATGCTATTGGCTGCCAATCTCTCTATTAATGAATGAAAACTGATGACAATGGTAAGATTTCAGTTACACATCTTTCTGTTTGCAGAGTGACAGAAGCTCCACACTCAGAGGAGGCTGCATGATAGGTAAAATGAACCTTGTTACGGAAGGGCAACTACAAGAAGGAACAGGGTCAGTTCAGACAGTGCCAGGGCAGAGTCAAAAAGCATGAGTTTGGCAGCTAATTCTGCCACTTGACAGGCAACTGTTCTCTTTGGCCCTAATTCTTCTCACTCGTAACTTAAGGAAGCAAGTACAACAAAGCTCACAAAAGACTATAAATCTGTAAGTAAAGACTAGATACTTATTTGTATAATCCTCTTTCTTTAAATCATCTTACAATTTTTCAGGATCCAGACAAAGTCTCCCCTAGGTAAGTATAGTTCTGGATTCACAGAATATACCTTTAACCTCTCTAGCTTCCCCCATTCATCGAAACTATTTTTGATGTTAGTCTGTATATATAAAATAACCACCTCACAAATTCCCACAAAGGAGGCAAGTTGAAGCTCTCTTTTGAGGAAACTGCTTCTCTAGCATCCCTTTCAAGTAATTGAGTTTATTTTTGCATATCTAACCTCTTTCAGAGTTTGGTCTGTGTCCTTCTTACTCCTTGAAGCCTCTTCCAGGCCATTACTTCTCTACCCCATTAAACACATTCATCCTGCTGAGGCCCCACACCATAAGGCTGTAATCTTCTCCTGACTCCTGCTTGCTGTCTGACATCAGGTTAGTCACTCCCCTCATTCATTGAAAGGTTTGGCACTTGGCTCAGTTTTCCTCTACACTCCCAGTACTGCCACCATCCTGGGTGACTTCATGTTAATAATCAACAAGTTAAGATTTTAAAATCTCATCTCTAATCAACCACTCCATTACGCCACCTCTGCCTTGATACCTGAGACATGTCCCAAACCAAGTTATCACTTGTAACTGCTTTACTTCCAAAATCATCAAACATCTCATTTTCTGACCATATCCTCCTGTCCCTCCAGTGTGTTCAGGAACTCCAACCATGACCATTCCCTGACCGCCTTGGAATCACCTGTGCACAGTTCTTCTTCTTCCTCCCAATTTATCAGCTCACTCTTTTTTGTTCCCACTTCCCTTTTCTTCCAGCTAAGATTCTTTAACCTATTATTTCAATTATATTCCTAGAATTATCTTTTACCTTTGTCTCTTTGTCATTTTTAACTAGCAAACCCCCAACCCAAACTAATTCAACTACCTGATTTTTGTGCCTCGTCCTGAGCTACCACCTACTGTTGATGGTCAGTTCACCTTCTCATTCCCTATAATGACTATTTCAAATGGTTCCGCTCACTTCTCAAAACTCTCTTTCATTCTTAGCATATATTACTTCCTGTTTGACCAAAAAAAAAAAAGAAAGAAAGATCCACAAGATGGGAACTTCTTGCTTTCAAACATAAACACCTACACGTCCTTTGGTGCTATCTGTTCTCCCTTCCTGCTATAACTCTGCCTCTCCCCTTAGCAAGGCCAACCCCTCCACTGGCCTTTGTATTGCACCCTTCCCACCTTCTCAGACACCTGTCATCATCAATTATCTTTTCCCTCTCTTCTAGAGTCACCTCTTCTACGAAAGCACTTAGATTCTTCTAGTCAGCAGTTAAATTCAAGTTTTAGAAAAAAAAAAAAAAAAAAAAACTCATCCCAACTCCTATTCCTCTCCTCTCTTCTGACACCTGTAACCTTTCCATCCTTCACCTCTTCTTCACCACTAGACTTCTTGAAAGAACAGCACACATTTGCTGTCTCCAGTTCCTCATTTTCCACTTATTCCTCAACCTACTCCCCTTCTACTCTCCTCGCTCCAACAAAAGAGCTCTCACCAGGGACACCAATAACCTTCGTTTCTAAATCTAGTGAACTTCCTTTTCAGTTCATAGTTTGCTTTTAATGCTACTAAGTGCTCCCTTTGTTTTGAAACACTCTTTCTTTCCTTTGGTTCAGGCAATTCTACACTTTTCTGGTGTTTTCCCGGAACACCTTGCTGGCTACTCCTTCTCAAGTCTCCTTGTAGGCTCAGACGTAGTCTACCCACCTGCTAAAGGCTCAGTATCAAGCCACTTTCTCTGCTCACTCCATGTTCTTATCCTAGGCAAATGCTTTGAATGTCACCTATTCACAACTGACTCCCAACTTTTTAACCAAGCCAGTAGCTTCCTCTGAGCTACCTACCCACATACTCAACTGCCTACTTGACATAACCTCTTAGGTATTTCAAAAGCACTTCGAACCCAATGTATCCAAATGTAAACTCAAGGGCTGTACCTGCCCATACCTGCTATTCTATTGTTTCCTCTATCAGTGAAGAACACCATCTTTCTCTGTGAGCTAAAACTCAGCAACTATGCTTCAAATGTCTTTCTCCTTCATCTGCCCACATCCAATCCACCAGCAGGAACTGCAAAATTTACCTACTAAACATCTCTGGGATGCATCTGCTTCTCTTCATCTCCATTGCCACCACCTTAGTACAAACCACCATCATCACACAAGCTTTACTGATATTAATCTCACTACTAGTTTATCTACCAATCTACTCCTTTCAAAATCCAAGTCTGATACTGTTATCTCTCTAAGATGCCTCAAGGGGCGTTTTAAGATAAGGGCAAACAATTTTAACAAGGCCTGTGAAGTACTTCTGCATTTGATCTGTGACTCCTGTTGACTCACCAAGGTCATCACTTAACTCTCTCCTTCTTACTCCCTGTACACCAGCCAAAATGCCCTTCTTTCAGTTCTTGCTATGTTCATTTTCACAGGAGGGCCTTTGCATATGCTGTTCTCCTTGCCTCGGACTCACTTGCTTACTCTGTCTACCCAGTTAATTCATCTCCATTTTTTTTAGAGCACAGTCAATTGCTACTTCCTCAGATAGGACTTCTTTGTCTCCCAGATTGGGACATTTCCCCCTGACAAAACCCTACTTCTAAACCAACCCAACTACCTTCCTTCTTGAGCCTATATCTCAGCTGCCAACTGTGGCTGAAGGAAGTCACCAATGTGTTCTATCATCCTCAAGTGCACTTCAAAAAAAAGTCCTGCCATCTTTTGACAAACAGCCGTGGCACTATATGCCTCTACTTCATAGCACTGACCACAATTCTAATTTAACACTTATCTTTTTGACAGCTGCCTGGTGCCTGCCTCCTCCATTTTATATCAGAAGTTCCATGAAGACAGTCTGCTTTCTCCTCAACAATGGATCCCTAGTGCATTGTCCAGTGCCTGCCAAAGGGCTGGCTCTCAAAATGTCTCTCTCAAGTGGAGTCTAAAAATTCTGTTTTTTGGCCTACCTTTCCCCATGGAGTCTAAACATTCTTTCAAGTGCCTTACCTTGTAAATCTTCCATCAATTCAAACATTCCAGGATAGTTAACTTGAATTTCATCAGTGTCCTATTTAAAAAGAAAAAGAAATATTCATTTGACATTCATGATACAAAATTCCAGATTTAAAAAGAGGCCACAGAGATTACCCAGACCAATCTCCCATGCTAAGTAAAAAATCTTTACAATATTCTTCATAGATGTCATCTGGCTTATGCTTCATTTATGAAGGTCTCTAATTGCTGATTAAATATCCTCCATTGTGAGAGAAATCATTCTAACACTCCATCATTGGTTCTAGTTCTCTCCTTGGGAACCACACAGAATAAAAGTATTCTGTACCCTACAAACCATCACCCTCTTCTCCAAGTCTTTGAAAACCTTCAGGACACAAAAATCTGTAGCCTCTCGAGTAGCTGGGACTACAGATCTGTAGATCCTTACATGTTCTGACTACATGTCCCTGGACAGTGTCAATATCAATCTTTCTTAAAATGGGGCATCTAGAATCAAAATATTTCATTCTACATCTAGTAATGCAGCCAACAGGCTTGTTTAGGAAATGAGCACATTGCTGATACATGTGGAGTTTGTTTCTCAAATGAACAATTGGGTAATGACTTCCTCTTCTTTTTGAAGCCTGATACAGGACTTTACTGTTCGTACAGTGGCAGAGACCACTGATGCTCTCCAAATACCCAGGTGCTCCGTGACACTTCCTAATCTCAAACACATATTTCTTTTGGCCAAAGAAAGGAGAGGCAAGACAGTTAAGAGCTAGAGCCTTTTCCAGGCCATCTCTTTTGCTGTGGCCTTATAGAACACAGGGCCAGATGGCACAGCTACAAGACAGAGATGGGCTGCCCCACCGGCACGCAGTTGTGATGTGATAAAATTTTACTGTGTTAGGCACTAAAAGTAGGAGTTCGTTCTTATTGGAAAGTAGCCTAAAATAAATCTTTTTTTTTTTTTCTTTTTTTAAGACAGATTCTTGCTGTGTTGCCCAGGCTGGAGTGCAGTGGCACGATCTCCGCTCACTGTAGCCTCTGCCTCCTGGGCCCACGCGACTCTTGTGCCTCAGCCTCCCCAGTAGCTGGGATTACAGACACACACCATCACATCTGGCTAATTTTTGTATTTTTTTTTGGATGGAGTCTCGCTCTGCCACCCAGGCTGGAATGCAGTGGTGCAATCTCCACTCACTGCAAGCTCCGCCTCCTGGGTTCACGCCATTCTCCTGCCGCAGCCTCCCAAGTAGCTGGGACTACAGGCGCCCGCCACCATACCTGGCTAATAATTTTTTTGTATTTTTAGCAGAGATGGGCTTTCACTGTCTTAGCCAGGCTGGTCTCGATCTCCTAAGTGCGTGATCCACCCGCCTTGGCCTCCCGAAGTGCTGGGACTCCAAGCCTGGGCTACGGCACCTGGCCGGAAACTAGCCTAAAATAAATCATTAATAGAGGACTGGTTAAACAAATTCAAGAACATGTATTCTATAAAATACTGTACAGTTCTCAAAAAATAAGGTAGACACATGTCTGTAGGAAAAAATCTCCGAGATATGTTATTGACCGGAAAAAAAAAAAAAAAGCAAAAGAGGGCATGTAGTATTATATAAGTGGATTTAAATGATGTAAGTGTACTCTATGGGTCTATGAAAAAAAAAATTGATCTGAAAGGATGTCTAAGACACAGCTAACAAATCTTTGGGGAAAGGGACCAGGGTTTGAGAAGTCAGGAGGAGGGCCAGGCACGATGGCTTATGACTGTAATCCCAGCACTTTGGGAGGCTGAAGTAGGAAGATGACAAGGTCAGGAGATCAAGACCATCCCGGCTAACATGGTGAAACCCCATTTCTACTAAAAATACAAAAAATTAGCCAGGCGTGGTGGCATGCACCTGTAGTTCCAGCTACTCGTGAGGCTGAGGCAGGAGAATCACTTGAACCCGGGAGGCAGAGGTTGCAGTGAGCCAAGATCACACCACTGCACTCCAGTCTGGATGAAAGAGTGAGACTGCCTCCAAAAAAAAAAAAAAAAAAATTAGCTGGGTGTGATGGCACACACCTCTGGTCCCAGCTGTTTGGGAGGCAGAGGCATGAGAATCCCTTGAACCTGGGAGGTGGAGGCTGCAGTAAGCAGAGACCTCACTACTGCACTCTAGCCTGGGCAACACAGGGAGAAGTGAGGAGAAGACGACTTCATTTCACTTTACACCTTATTGTGTATCATTCTCTCCATATATTCATTTTTATTCTTCTTTTAAAAAAACATATACACATATCAGGTTGTGTATGCTTTTTAATGAGACCTCTGGGTAGTGAGACCATGAACATTCATCATCCATATACTTTTCTATATTAACAAGCTATTTTTAAGAGGAGATCCTAAGATTAAAAACAAAATTCCTTCCAGGCTGTTATGTGGCCATTAAGCAATATCCTTTGAAAAGAATTCTTCAATGAAACCAACTAAAAGCACTATCTCCACCTCAATCAAAAGAATGCCACAACAGCTTTGTTGAAGGCCTTATTTAAATTAAAGGCGACCATATCTGCACCATTCTTTTTTTCTTTTTGAGACGGAGTCTCACTTTGTTGCCCAGTGCCCAGGCCGGAGTGTAGTGGTGCGATCTTGGCTCACCGCAACCTCCGCCTCCCAGGTTCAAGCGATTCTCCTGCCTCAGTCTCCCAAGTAGCTGGGACTACAGGCACGTGCCACCACGCAAGGCTAATTTTTTTGTATTTTTAGTAGAGACGGGGTTTCACTGTGTTAGCCAAGATGGTCTCAAATCTCCTGACCTCCTGATCTGCCTGCCTCAGCCTCCCAAAGTGTTAGGATTACAGGCGTGAGCCATGGTGCCAGGCCTTGCACCATTCTCTTAAAGTATTACCCTGGTAGTTCAATTCTAAAAAGGAAATCAGCTTTACTTAGAATGCCGATTCTCTGAAAATAATTCATTAAGATGAAAACACAATATTAAGATGTAAATACAACTATGATACTAATTTGACTCGATTTCACTTTAAAAATAAAAATCCATTGTAGCATGAAAGTAATATATCTAATATATGCAACATAAACCTGTATAGCTGATTATACAAAAGCTTTTTTGGATGGGAATTTTTAGAAAATGAATTAGAACACATATTATTATTATTTTTTTTTGGAGACAGAATCTTGCTCTGTCACCCAGGCTAGAGTACAGTGATGAGATCATGGCTCACTGCAGCCTCAACATCCCAGGCTCAATCCTTCCACCTCAGCCTTCCAAGTAGCTGGGACTAGACAGGCCCAGCTAATTTATAAATTTTTTTTTGTAGACATGGGGTCTCCCTATGTTGCCCAGGCTGGTCTTGAAATCCTAGGCTGAAGTGATTCTCCCACCTAGGCCTCCCAAAGTGCTGGGATTACAGGAGCGAACAACGGTGCCTGGCCAGGACACAATATTAATACAGCACTTCAGAAACAAAACCATATACATGCCTCAAAGGATAAATGTAATGATTCAAGAACACATTCTTATAACTTTCTTATTAAATCAGCAACTCTCTAATTGTATAAAGAAGATTGTACACCAATATTTTTATATTAAAGTATGAGTCATTAGGCTCATTTTTAGAGAATATGGATAGTATTTTGAATTAGATTTCCCAATTAATAGAAATGTAGGCTTTTAAACATTTTAATATCAGGTTAAACATTTTTAGTAGGAATCTTTCTAAAACTCATTCTTTATAACCATAGAAAACCATGTGTAGTTCACATAATTTAACTTTCTTCTGGTGATCAGCAGAAATCCCATTTTTTCCTAATGGGCAATAATTTTTGAGTCCTGTAATATTGCTGACTAACCTGTATGACCTCATATGAATTTTTTAACATCACCTCATAACAATGTGCACCACACCCCTCCACACCATCCCAGCCCTATACCCCTCTATACTTTTTAGAGGCTTTACATTCCCAGAGATTCTTTTTTCATCTCAATAACAGGTTGGAGACACAGCAATACAGAAGACGATTCTCAAGAGGACAGACTGTAAAGGAAATTTTTCCCATATTATAAGTAAAATAAATGTTATCGAAAAGGTTTTAAATCACTGGTTCCTAATCTATTTTTAGTTATATGAGGTCTCTCAAGATCTGATGTAAACAATGGGTACTTTCCTCCATTTATGAACACCACCACCACAAATTTTGTGTACAACATCCCAGTGTTATTGAACCGTCTAAAGTTTACCAACAGCCCTGCTATAAACCCAAAAACACCAGGCAGGGATTTCTGTTTTGTTCACTGCTGTATTTGAAGTACCTAGGATAGTGCCTGACACATAGAAGGTACTCAGTAAATGTTTGCTGCAAGACTGAATACATAAATGAATTTGTATAGAAGGATATTCACTGCAGCACTGCTACTACTGGCAAAAAACTCAGAACAAACCTAAAGGTCATTCACAGGGAAATAGTTAAGTAAAACTGTGGTACATTCATACTAGGAAATAATATGTGGAAATTAAGAAGTGCAAATATATCCACACCAATTTAGAAAACTCTTATATTAACAATATATTAAAAATACATATACTGTTAAGAATTTAAAGTTTCAGAAATGTATGAATACATATGAGTCTATATATAGTAAAGTAGTTCTTGTTTAAAAACAAAAAAAAGTCTGGAAGGTTACACACTAAACTGATAATAGTAGCTACATCTAGGACAGCAGTTCTCCAGGTGTGGTTTGGAGAGTCCTGGGGTCTCTAGGACTTTTTTTGGGGTCCACGAAGTCAAAATTATTTTCATAATAATACTTAGATATTTGGCTTTTTACCTCTTATTCTACAATGGGTTATTGTAGAGGCGACATGACATGACACGTGGTATATCAAGAGACTTGAATGCGGAAGCAGACGTGAGAATCTAGCTCTCTTACTAAGGTACACATTAACTGGCAAAAATGTGAAGCAATGCCATTCTTCTCTTTCAATTATTTTTGTTTTAGAAAATATGGCCGGGCACAGTGGCTCACGCCTCTAATCCCAGCACTTTGGGATTTGAGGTGGGCGGATCACTTGAGGTCAGGAGTTCAAGACCAGACTGGCCAACATGGTGAAACCCCATCTCTACTAAAAATACAAAAATTAACGGGGCGTGGTGGCACGTGCCTGTAATCCCAGCTGCTCGGGAAGCTGAGGCAGTGCAATCACTTGAACCTGGGAGGCAGAGGTTGTGGTGAGCCGAGATCCCGCCACTGCACTCCAGCCTGGGTGGCAGAGTGAAACTGTCTCCAAAAAAAAAAAGAAAAGAAAGAAAATATAGTTATTTTTTATTAAAAAGGGTCATTTATGTTAACAAGTAATAGGTATATTATTGTTGGCTTTAAATGAATACTAAAACAAATTCAGTTTTAATGTCTAATATATTTAATACTGACAGATGTTAACTCACTATACAAAAGCCCTTTAAGTTTCTTAGTAATTTTTCAGTGTGTAGTGGGGTCCTGAGACCAAAATTTTGAGAACTCTCTCAAGAGAGAGCTGAGCACTTTTAGGATTAAGGGGGAATGATAAGACTTTCACTTTATCTGTATAGCTTAATAGTTACAACCAAAATATATTTGTTACTTATACAATTACAAATATAAATACAATGATCCTTCAACGTACAATTGCCTGTATTAACAGTGTTTATTTTCATTACAAAGTAGAGCACTCATATGAAGCAGTTTTCCGATTTCTAGCCACGCAACCTCTCAGAATGCAGTTTCTATGGACTCAGGCCGCTTAAAAGTTAACAAAAGGTCAATCCTAGACACAGGTGTGAAGCCTTTGGGGTTCTCTTCGGTTCCCAGCCTAGTCCTCCAGCCTGTTAATTCTTCCCGTCCCTGGAGGCTCCTTTCCAACATCAGGGGCCCTACTTGTCCATGCCCCTTGCTTTCTATCGAAACAAGCAAGGATATGACACAATCTATTTTTGGTTGGTTGATTTCATGAATATACCCACACAAAATCATGCCAAACAGCTATTTTAGTGTTTGAGCTTATCATCTCTAATTATGTAGCGAGATGCTTTCTTCATCAATAAGTTTCTATTTCCACTAATCAGGTTTAGGGATGTTTCTAGGCCTGAGGGGTTTGGAAATTCATAGTAAGTCCATTGGACTGATCGCTGAAGAGTAATGACATCCTTTAGAAAGACTGTTAGTGCACAAAAAACCCTTAAAAAAAAATCAATGAATACAGGAGCTGATTTTTTGAAAAGATCAACAAAATTGATAGACTGCTAGCAAGACTAATAAAGAAGAAAAGAGAGAAGAATCAAATAGATGCAATAAAAAATGACAAAAGGGATATCACCACCGACCCCACAGAAATACAAATGACCATCAGAGAATACTATAAACACTTCTACGCAAATAAACTAGAAAATCTAGAAGAAATGGATAAATTCCTGGACACATACTCTCTCCCAAGACTAAACCAGGAAGAAGTTGAATCCCTGAACAGACCAATAACAGACTCTGAAATTGAGGCAATAATTAATAGCCCACCAATCAAAAAAGTCGAGGACCAGATGGGTTCACAGCTGAATTCTACCACATGTACAAGGAGGAGCTGGTACCATTCCTTCTGAAACTATTCCAATCATAGAAAAAGAGGGAATCCTCCCTAACTCATTTTATGAGGCCAACATCATCCTGATACCAAAGCTGGCAGAGACACAACAAAAAAAGAGAATTTTAGACCAATATCCCTGATGAACATCAATGCAAAAATCCTCAATAAAATACTGGCAAACCGAATCCAGCAGCACATCAAAAAGCTTATCCACCATGATCAAGTGGGCTTCATCCCTGGGATGCAAGGCTGGTTCAACACACACAAATCAATAAACGTAATCCGGCATATAAACAGAACCAAAGACAAAAACCACACGAGTATCTCAACAGATGCAGAAGGGCCTTTGACAAAATTCAACAGCCCTTCATGCTAAAAACTCTCAATAAATTTGGTATTGATGGAACGTATCTCAAAATAATAAGAGCTATTTATGACAAACCCACAGCCAATATCATACTGAATGGGTAAAAACTGGAAACATTCCCTTTGAAAACTGGCACAAGACAGGGATGCCCTCTCTCACCACTCCTATTCAACATAGTGTTGGAAGTTCTGGCTAGGACAATCAGGCAGGTGAAAGAAATAAAGGGTATTCAATGAGGAAAAGAGGAAGTCAAACTGTCCCTGTTTGCAGATGACATGATTGTACATTTAGAAAATCTCACTGTCTCAGCCCCAAATCTCCTTAAGCTGATAATCAACTTCAGCAAAGTCTCAGGATACAAAATCAATGTGCAAAAATCACAAGTATTCTTATATACCAGTAACAGACAGAGAGTCAAATCATAAATTAACTCCCATTCACAATTGCTTCAAATAGAATAAAATACCTAGGAATCCAACTTACAAGGGATGTGAAGGACCTCTTCAAGGAGAACTACAAACCACTGCTCAATGAAATAAAAGAGGACACAAACAAATGGAAGAACATTTCATGCTCATAGATAGGAAGAATCAATATCGTGAAAATGGCCATACTGCCCAAGGTAATTTATAGATTCAATGCCATCTCCATCAAGCTACCAATGACTTGCTTCAGATAACTGGAAAAAACTACTTTAAAATTCATATTGAACCAAAAAAGAGCTCGCATTGCTAAGACAATCCTAAGCCAAAAGAACAAAGCTGGAGGCATCACACTACCTGACTTCAAACTCTACTACAAGGCTACAGTAACCAAAACAGCATGGTACTGGTACCAAAACAGAGATATAGACCAATGGAACAGAACCCTCAGAAATAAAACCACACATCTACAATCATCTGATCTTTGACAAACCTGACAAAAACAAGAATGGGGAAAGGATTCCCTATTTAATAAATGGTGCTGGGAAAACTGGTTAGCCATATGTAGAAAGTTGAAACTGGATCCCTTCCTTACTCCTTATACAAAAATTAATTCAAGATGGATTAGAGACTTAAATGTTAGACCCAAAACCATAAAAACCCTAGAAGAAAATCTAGGCAATATCATTCAGGACATAGGCATGGGCAAGGACTTCATGACTAAAACACCAAAAGCAATGGCAACAAAAGCCAAAATTAACAAATGGGATCTAATTAAACTAAAGAGTTTCTGCACAGCAAAAGAAACTACCATCAGAGTGAACAGGCAACCTACAGAATGGGAGAAAATTTCTGTTATCTACTCATCTGACAAAGGGCTAATATCCAGAACCTACAAAGAACTCAAACAAATTTACAAGAGAAAAACCCCATCAAAAAGTGGGCGAAGGATATGAACAGACACTCCTCAAAAGAAGACATTTATGCAGCCGACACATGAAAAAAAATGTTCATCATCACTCACCATCAGAGAAATGCAAATCAAAACCACAATTAGATACCATCTCACACCAGTTAGAATGGAGATCATTAAAAGGTCAGGAAACAACAGGTGCTGGAGAGGATGTGGAGAAATAGGAACACTTTTACACTGTTGGTGGGACTGTAAACTAGTTCAACCATTATGGAAGATAGTGTGGCGATTCGTCAAGGATCTACTAGAAATACCATTTGACCCAGCCATGCTATTACGGTGTATATATCCAAACGATTATAAATCATGCTGCTATAAAGACACATGCACACGTATGTTTATTGCGGCACTATTCACAATAGCAAAGACTTGGAACCAACCCAAATGTCCATCAATGACAGACTGGATTAAGAAAATGTGGCACATATACACCATGGAATACCATGCAGCCATAAAAAAGGATGAGTTCATGTCCTTTGTAGGGACATGGATGCAGCTGGAAACCATCATTCTCAGCAAACTATTGCAAGAACAGAAAACCAAACACCGTATGTTCTCACTCATAGGTGGGAATTGAACAATGAGAACACTTGGACACAGGAAGGGGAACATCACACACTGGGGCCTGTCATGGGGTGGTGGGGAGGGATAGCATTAGGAGATATAACTAATGTAAATGATGAGTTACTGGGTATAGCACACCAACATGGCACATGTATACATATGCAACACATATACATATGTAACAAACCTGCACGTTGTGCACATGTACCCTAGAACTTACAGTATAATAATTAAAAAAAAAAAAAAAAAAAAGACTGTTAGTGGAGGGAGGAGGAAGAGGGCAATCATTCTCTCCAGATGGCTGTCTCTTGGAAGCCTAGTTCTAGAAAATGCTAGGAGTAGAGTGATGGGGAAAGAGGAAGGCAGGAGCTAATGTAAGCTGGTCCTGGTACTTCACACCCTTTATCTCTTTAAATACTAATAGCCACCTGAGGTGAGTAGCATTTGCTTTTTTTTTTTTTTTTTTTTTTTTCCAGACAGGAATTTTACTCTTGTTGCCCAGGCTGGAGTGCAATGGCGCAATATCAGCTCACTGCAACCTCTGCCTCTCAGGTTCAAGCAATTCTCCTGCCTCAGCCTCCCGAGTAGCTAGGATTTCAGGCATGCGACACCATGACCAGCTAATTTTTTGTATTTTTAGTAGAGATGGAGTCTCACTACATAGGCTAAGTTGGTTTCAAACTCCTCATCTCAGGAGATCCACTTGCCTTGGCCTCCCAAAGTGCTGGGATTACAGGTGTGAGCCACTGCACCCAGCCACACATTTGCATTTTAAAAAGAAATAAATGCTCAAAAAAGTAAGTTACTCAAATGTCCCTATCTAGCAAAGAAACAGTGTAAGGATCCAAGTTACTCCTGTTGGACACCAAAGTCCCACTGTCCTACTCCATCACTTTACCATGCTGACTTTATGGTTATTACTCACTGACTGCCTGTGGGTCTTCTTTCGATATTTCTCTAGCCCTAATGGAGTACAGCACCCTGTCCTACCTTCTCTAGCCTTGATCTCACCGTAGGCCTTGAGAACACACATTCTCTCATTTCTGCTTCATATGGCACTGTTTGGGGGTAGTTGGTGGTGGTAATACTACAGGTTCCCCTACTTATGCCCTTTTCTTCCTATCATCTGGAATACTCTAAGCCCCTTTTTACACCTAATTCTGGATTTGAAGATTCTGACGGAGTTGTATGTTTAGAAATTTGTCTTGTTATCTGTGATACATTTTTTGAGCTACTTTTTAAGGTAACAGACAGTAAAAAATTATACATTCCTACCTCGTGTCAATTAAGATGTGTTATACAAACTAAGCATTGTCAATCAGGGCTTTTCCCTTAAAAAAAAGAAAAAAAAGGGGGAAAGAAAGAGTGCCATAAAACCATGAACACATACAGTTTTCTATCTTTAAAATGAAAATAAGTTACTTCTGAACTGTGTAAGTAATGGGTTAATCAAACTTGATAGTTACCACAGTCAGAGTATTAAAGCCAGCTCTCCCAAGCAGATGTCCCAGGTCATTGACAGCAGTGAAAGGAGAAATGTGTGGAGAAAATCCTCCTTCCCTTTCTGTTTCCGCTAACTGTAAGGAACACCGAAGTTCATAGAGTGTGTCGCCTCCAAACATTGCACCGATAAACACTCCATCTGGTTTTAAAATATAATGAATCTGTAATAAATACAAGACAACAAAATGATTCAAATTTTTACATATATAAATGTTAAAAAATATATAGTGTCTAAATCAACATTTTATGACAACCATTCCTATTATGCCAAATTAATAATCACAGAATTTAACAAATAACATTCTAATGCAACCAACTGTCAGAAAATCATGATGCATAATATACTTGGAAAGACAACTATACATTCACTAATATTAATGCCTATAAAAATATGTTGTATGTTTTCAAGTTTTCTAATAGGTACAACTTAGTTTTATAATCAGAAAAATGCTGAAAGAGAAAAAAATCTTTAATTGGGGTAGGCTGCAAAAATCACAAACCTCCCTGTATCTATGGCCTCTGAACTGTCATTTTCTAACAACTTTCATCAAGATAGGGAGTCTATTTCCCCTCCCCTTGAATCTTGGCTGGACTTGTGACTTGCTTTGGCCAAAAGAATGCAGTGGAAGTGACAGTGTGCCAGTTCCAAGTCTAGGTCTCAAATGTGTTGCATGCTTCCACCTGCTCTCTTGGAGCCCAGCCCAGCCACAATGTGTGAACAAGCCTGAGCTAGCCTAGCGGAGGAGGAGGATGTGGAGCTGAGATCAGCCAGCTGTGCACACCGAGGCCCTCCAAACCAGCTAGCTCCCAGACAATCTGGCAGCTGATCACAGACACATGGACGAGCTAAGCCAGACCCAGATTTCCTAACCAAATCCAGCCCCAACTGCCAACCCACAAAATCGTGGGCTACACAGTTGTTGTTTTAAGCCATCAAGTTGGGGTGCCTTATTATGCAGAATAAGCTACAGAGAACTCATTATGATTCACAGCATTAACCTAGAAACGTATTAGTTTTCTTTAAAGAGAAGTAATTAATTTATTTTCCAGCTTTAAAACAAAACCAAGTTCTAATTGGTAGCTTAAGGAAAATAATGGCCAGAGTGAATTCCAGTACCACAGATTTTGCTCACTCTCAGACTACAAGCTGTAACTACTTTGAATGACTATTCTCAGCAATGAGGACCCTTACAGGAAAAGGTAGATTCTGAAGTAAACCAGAATCCAAATCACAGTAGGCTCTTCTAATAAAAGCACTGTCTTAAATGTATATTTAATATATCATGAAGCTATTAAAAGCAGTATTAATAATTTGTAAAGGCTATGGTTCCTTCCCTTCTTCACCTTTAGTGTTGCTTCCTCTTCTTGTCATCAAACTCTACTAAACCAAACACCTAAGACTTAGTCCTCAGAAGTCTGTAGCCCCCACTCTCCGTCAAACGGCTTATCAACTTCCATGATTTCACAATGACCACTTTCCAATCTCTAACTTCAGCTTGGCCATCTTCTTAAAGTCTAAAATCATCTTCAACTGCCTATTCCCTGGACATTTGTCTCTCAGCATACTTATCGGCCCTGCTCCCTCCAACCACCACAAGGAAAACACCTATTTATCAAATCAATTCCCCTGTCCAACTGCCATATTTCTATTGCCACCTTCTATTCCCTTTATCTGACCATCAACATTCTTTCTCCTACTTTTACTAATCCAGACTCAAAACCTGAAAGTGAGCTTTGCCTCCCCCGTTTGATCTTCAGATCTAATCAGCCACTAAACTTGATTCTTTCTTTGTAGAGTCCTAAATACTCTTCCTTTTAACTCCTACCATTACCACCTAGATTTAGTTTATCTCCTCCTTGGACCACTGAAATAGTCTCCCTTCAATTTAACCAACTGCTCCAGGCATCAGTTTTTCGTTTGTTTGTTTGTTTGTTTTTGAGACAGAGTCTCACTCTGTCGCCTAAGCTGGAGTGCAATGGTGTGATCTTAGCTCACTGCAACCTCTGCCTCCCGGGTTCAAGAGAATCTCCTGCCTCAGCCTCCCAAGTAGCTAGGATTACAAGCACCTGCCACCACGCCTGGCTAATTTTTGTATTTTTAGTACAGGCGGAGTTTCACCATGTTGGCCAGTCTGATCTCGAATTCCTAACCTCAGGTGATCCACCAGCCTCGGCCTCCCAAAGTGCTGGGATTACAGGCATGAGCCACCGCATCCGGCACAGGCATCACTTTCTAATCAGCAAAACAAATATATCTTGCAGAGCTATTTAACACAAATATAAAACAGAGCACAGCAAATGGAAACTGGAAAATTATACGCATTCAGATATGGCCATTATTATTTTGCCCACCAGCTTTGTCATGATGTCATTTTCCTCTTCAAAGTGCTCCAGTGGCTCTGAATTGCATAAACTCCAAATTCCTCAACCTGACACTCAAGTCCTCCTAAATACTGTCCCAATATATCACATTTCATTTCCCAGAACCATACTAGTCCCCCAAACAGGTTTCCTTTTGGTTCCTTAATGCTGATGAGGCTCTTGTGCCTCTCCACCTATCCTGCGATTCTCCCTTCTTAGAATGCCTTCCCAATCCAAATTTCACCCACCCTCTAAGGCCCTGCTCAAGTACTTTCCTCTTGAAGCTTTTCTAGGCCACGTCAAGCCACAGTGATCTTGTTCTCTCCTTTGAACACATACTTTTTACCTGCCTCTCACCTGTCTATTGATACGTGTGAATTAATAAAAATTTACCTAGTACTCTCTGAGTATAAGGCATTGGGAAAATACAAATATAAATAAGTAAGTTCCTACTCACAAAAAGTTTATAGGCAATTAAACTATAAGAAACAAGAAGGAATCCACACAGAGAATGTCTTATGATATCAATATTATTTTGCACAGTTTCTAGCCTGTTCATATTTAAAACTTATCTCTACAATTAGATTTCTTAAATTCTCAGGGAAAGGAGAGTTGCCCAATGTACTACTAATACGCCAAATGGCACCAGGTGATTTCACTGATTCCTTTCCCAACTGTCAGACCTACAAGTAAATAGTTTGTGAAAATGGAAACACCTGTAGGTTTCCAACAATAAAGAAAATAACACAAGATAGTTGAATGAACGTAAGTTTTCTTACCTGCTCAAGTGCTCTAGGAAGGTCATTCACCCAGTGCAAACTAAAATATGAGAATACAGATTTGTTTTAGCTTAATTGGCACAATTAATAAAATTATCACCAGGTTAATGATAACCCATAAAAAGGTGTTAATTTTGAAGTTTAAAACTGCATATCAAAATCCACTGATTGTTTTCATACAAGTTTTAAAATTACAAATATTCCTAGGGGAAACCTTCTTTGTGTCACACCAGAAAATTCCCCATGTCAATATATCACTTTGCTCAACTGAAAGAATCTGATATGATTATTTTCTAATTATTCATCACTGAATTATGTAAAAGTCATTCCTACTATGGCATTTTATCTAAACAGTGCTATTCTGAGACCTTATTTGCAAAAACTAGTAAAAATGCTCAAAGAAGCTCATCAGTTAAATCAATTAAGCTACAGAAATATAATATTCTTCTAAGTCAGACTTTCTCAGAAAATAAAATTATCTGCAGACCTAAATTTTTTCAAGGCAAATAGTATAACTCATCAAAAGTTTGATTCTGTGAGTTTTCCAATAATATACCATTTTTTTAAAAATCAATTTTTAAGACTTTATTTTTAATTATTTTTTGGAGCGTTTTAGGTTTACAGCAAAATTAAGAGGAAAACCCAGAGATTTTTTTACATACTTCTATTCCCACACATGCACAGCCTCCCCTATTATCAACATCTCCAGAGTGAGCATTTGTTACAACTGATGAACCTATACTGACATGTGATTATCCCCCCAAGTCCGTAGTTTCCATTAAGGTTCACTCTTGGTGTTGTATATTCTAAGGGTTTGGACAAATGTATAATGTCATATATCCAACATTATCAAGTATCATAGAGTAGCTTTACTGCCCTAAAAATCCTCTGTGCTCCACCTATTCATCCTTCCCCAACACAACCCCTGGCAATCACCAATTTTTTTCACTGTCTCCAGAGTTTGCTTATTCCATATTGTCATAGTTGGAATTATACACCATGTAGCCTTTCCAGGCTAGCTTCTGTCATTCAGTAATACGCATTTAAGTTTCCTCCACATATTTTAACGGCCTGACAGTTTCTTTTTAGTGCTGAATAATATTCTGTTGTTTGGATATAACAAAGTTTATCCATTTATCTACTGAAGAACATCTTGGCTGCTTCCAAGTTTTGGCAATTATGAATAAAGCTACTATAAACATTTGTGTGCAGGTTTTTGCAGGGACATAAGTTTTTATCTCTTTTGGGTAAACACCAAGGAGCATGCAATCGCTGGATTGTATGGTAAGAATATGTTTAGTTTTGTAGGAAACAACCAAACTGTCTTGTGCCTGTACCATTTTACATTCCCACCAATAATGAACTCTACATCCTTGCTGGCATTTAGTGTTGTCAGAGTCCTGGATTTGGGCCATTCTAGTAGGTGTGTGGTACATACATCTTTTAAGGTGATAAAAACAAACAAAACCAGAGCTATAAACACTGAAACTTAATCTCTTGCATTTTCTTTTCTTTTTTTTTTTTTGAGACGGAGTCTTGCTGCTGCCCAGGCTGAAGTGCAGTGGCACAATCTTGGCTCACTGCAACCTCCACCTCCCAGGTTCAAGCAACTCTCATGCCTCAGCCTCTTGAGAAGCTGGAATTACAGGCATGCAACCATGATGCCCAGCTAATTTTTGTATTTTAGTAAAGACGGGGTTTTACCATGTTACCCAGGTTGGTCTTGAACCCCTGGCCTCAAGTGATCCGCCTGCCTCGGCCTCCCAAAGTGCTGGGATTACAGGCGTGAGCCACCATGCCCGGCCCTTGAATTTTCTTTTGACTCTACTCTCACCTACAGTGTAGTCATGTGTGACAGCAAAAGTCATATTCTCAGTCTCCTCAAAGTACGGTCACACTTTCCTGGTAGAACCGCCTCCCCTATGCTGAGTTTCAGGACAGAATTGAATGCCCATTTCAAACCATACTGTGTTAAGCTCATATTTATCTTTCCTAAAGCTTTTTGACTTTAAAAACTAAGGGGCTCATATTACATACTCTGTCATACTTATGGGAAAACAGAAAGCAACAGAATTAGTCACCTGCAAATAGCAAGCAGATGAGCTAACGCAAAAACTCAGGTTCTGACTCCCTGCCCAGGGTTCTTTATAGACCAAGGTTCTGCATATTTTTCATTTCATAACAGAATGTGAGTTTTCTAACTTTGTTCAGCACATCTAAAAAACCAGGGAAGGAATTACACACTCACTAAAGAAAACATCAAGGGTGACCGGCTTTCCCAGAACATAAGACTTTCAGGCCAAAAGTGGCAAAGTCCTGGGCAGACCTTGATGATTGGTCACCCTAAAAACAGTTATCAAAAGAGTTGAACTGGACATGGAGAGCCTGTTGAACTTTTGAAAGAAAACCTATTTGACTATAAGAAGACAGAAGAAATAAGATACCACAAAGATATTTTTTCTCTGTTAGACTCTGAGTTATTTCAGGACAGGATCCCTGTCTAATTCATTTTTGCATTCACCCAAAACATCTGACTCAACGCCTTGTATCCTATAACCTATTTGATACACACTGGCAATACATGTTTGTGTAACATATGTGGAGGAAGACAGAAAACATAAAGAGAAAAGAGTAATCTTGAGAACTACATTCTGGTGCAGAATTATTATTATTATTATTACTATTATTTTGAGACAGGGTCTTGCTCTGTCACCCAGGCTGGAGTGCAGTGGCATGATCATGGCTCACTGCAGCCTCAACTTCCCAGGCTCAAGCGATCTTCCTGCTTAGTCTCCCAAGTAGCTGGGACTACAGGCGTGTGCCACCTTGCCCAGTTAATTTTTTAATTTTTTGTAGAGGTGGCGTTTCACTGCTGCCCAGGCTACAGTGAACTCCTGGCTTCAAGCAATCCTCCTACTGCAGGCTCCCAAAGTGTTGGGATTACTGGCGTAAGCCACTGTACCCGGCCAGAAGAATTAAGGCTAAAGGAAAACTAGCTGTCCTACATTTGCCAGAATGAGTTTATGATTGCTGAGAGCAGGAGTTTGAAAGACTATATTCTATGCTCTCTGGTGGAGATAATATAATATAGAGCCTCAATTTCTTTTTTTCCCCCCAACTTTCCACAACTTGCTCAACTCATCTGTGATAGAAGGGTTTTCTTCCCAACGCAACTTATTATTTTGGAATTGCGCTAACATTTGAACACAGGAGCCAACATGTTCTTTCAAACTCCTGCTCCCAACAAGACCAATTCCAAAATATTAAGATGCATTGGGGAGAAAAACTTATCACAGATGAACTTTAGGAAGTTGTGGAAAGTTGAAAGAAAAAAAAAAAGTTGAAGCACTATATCATATTATCTCTACCAGAGAGCAGAGAATATTTCCTTACTAGAGAAATCTCATAGTTTATAAACCAAGATAACTGGTTTGTAGTTTTTTTAAAAGTTATTAAGAATGTATTCCATTATCTATTTGCTTTACCTTGTCATAGCAAAACTTTTTTTTTTTCTTTTTTGAGACAGAATCTCGCTCAGTTACCCAGGCTGGACTGAGGTGGCACAACCTTGGCTCACCTCCGCCTCCCAGGGTCAAGCAATTCTCCTGCCTCAGCCTCCCAAGTAGCTGGCATTACAGGCACATGCCACCACGCCCGGCCACCTTTTTTGTATTTTTAGTAGAGACGGGGTTTCAACATGTTGGCGAGGTTGGTTTCAAACTCCTGACCTCAAGTGATTCGCCCTCCTTGGCCTCCCAAAGTGCTAGGATTATAGGTGTGAGTCACCGCACCTTGCCTCATAGAAAACTTTATGGCATGAATGATCTATTTATAACATACAGTTTTTAAAAAGTGGATTACCAACCTTAAACTGCTAACCACCAGGTCAAATGTATTTTCTCTGAAGGGAAGGAATTCTTCATCAGCTAAAACGCTGACAGTAGGAATTTCTGTTTCTAAGGAATTTTTCTAATGGTAAGAAAATAAAAGATTAAAAACACATTTATGTAGAATCTCAATTACTAACACAATCACTGTTTGTTAAATTGAAGTCAATGTTATATTTACTCGGCAGTTTCTACCCCCTTTCCCAAAGATAGCACAGAGAAGGCACCCAAAAAGCATTTCTTAAATGACTTAACATCAGCCAGAAAAAATGGCTAATTATTTGAAACAACATAAACAGGATACCCACCTCACACCAAAACAAATCTCAGAAAGCTGAAAGTTTGGCTGGGTGTGGTGGCTCACACCTATAATCCCAGCACTTTGGGAGGCCAAGGCAGGCAGGTCACTGAAAGTCAGGAATTCGAGACCAGCCTGGCCAAAATGGTGACACTCCGTCTCTACTAAAAATACAAAAATTAGCTGGACGTGGTGGCACGCACCTGTAATCTCAGCTAGTCGGGAGGCTGAGGCAGGAGAATCGCTTGAACCCAGGAGGCAGAGGTTGCACTGAGCTGAGACTGCACCACTGCACTCCAGCCTGGGCAACAGTGCAAGACTATCTCGGGGGGGGTGAAAAAAAAAAGAAGGCTGAAAGTTTTAGTGAAACAACCAAAGTCCTAGAAGAAAATATGGGTGGACTGGACCTTTTACCCTTAGATGAAAAAGCCTAGGTAAACATAACTCAAAAGCCAGAAACTGTAAAGGAAAAGATTGATATATTTGATGATAAACTAATTAAAACTTTCTATTAATACAAATCGATAAACAATGTAAATAACTGAGGAAAACATTTACAACATATATAATGAAGGATTAATATCCCTAAAAACCAGGCTCTTACAAATTACCTAGAACACATGACAGCTAAAGTAGATGAAGGACAAGGTGCAGGCATGTCACAAAATTATTTACAAAATTCACAAGAAATACCAATAGTCAAAAGACATCAGCAGCTGTTAGACTGATGAAGACAAAAAGGCTGGCCCAGTGTTGCCAAAGCAAACTAGTAAAAAGTAACTTTGTCATTTTTCAGTCTTTCTAACGGCAGTCTGAAGATGCATGTCAAAAAATTTTTAAATGAACATTACAATGAATCCATGAATTCTGCTATCAGGAATTTACACCCAGGGAAAAAATAAATCAAACATACAATATGGCTTCACACAAGGATTTTCACTGCAGTGCTGGTTATTGAGAAACTAGAAATGTAACTGCCCTTCAATAGAAAGTTTAGCTAAACAAACTATGGAGTATTCATATATTAGAATACCATGTAGCCATTTAAAAAAATGATATATGACACACATATATATGAATTCACTGACAAAAAAATGATGTGCTGTAAATAACATGGAATATTAGCATAGTAATGTTCATACACAATTGTGTGTTGTGGGGGCGGGGACAGTTATATATCTGCAAATGTGGAGACCAAGTGTCACCAATGGTTGCCTCTGAATGGTAGGACTAGGGGTGATTTTTCCTTTGTCCTTGATATTTCCTGTATTAGTTCCTTTTCATGTGTCAGAAAAGATAGTTTGAAGGAAATAAAAATAAAGAAATCAAATATGAAAAATCACGAGATTAGAAACCAACAGTATTAAAAAACTACCTACCAAAGCATTTTCTGCAATGTCGACTTGGAATAACTTTCCAATAGTTTCCTGCAATGGAATAACTAAAGCTGAAACAAACAAATCCAGTCACAAACAACTGCTGACATTTCTAAAGGTAGAAGTATTAATTATATTTTAATTTTCAGCTTTATAAGGGTATTTTTCTGCATAAAACCAGTATGGTACACAAATACTTTTAATAACACGTATCCTTTGTTACATTTAACTATATGTAATAAAATAGAGAACATGAGTATGCGTATTCAACATCCTGAGTTTACTACACTGGGTGAGGACTTCCATGTTAAGTTTTCCATGGCATAACATGCTAAGAACTAGTTTCCCCGCTCTTGTGCCACAAAGGACCTGCAAAGGGTTTCCCACCTTTTAGTTGTTCATTCAGAGTTTACAGAGTAAAGAAAGACTTAACAGATACAGAGGCATAGGGGTGAGGCTTAAGTGCTTCCATTTTCCGTGTTTCACCTACCCTCTCTCCTTTCCAAAAGGACACTATGCTATTTCTGCACCAGAAAAACACTCTTTCCCCTTAACTCTCTTTTCTCCAGGATCCTGCTCCCTCCACCTCCATCTCTATCACTCTTTAGTCTCTGTCTTCTGTGTCTCCTTCCTTCACCTTACAACAGGTACAAGCTTTCCAATTACGAAAAAACTCCTCCCTCTATGCACCTTCTGGTTGTTTGGTTTATAATCCACAACTCCTTCCTAGATTCTTTCTCCCCATTCTGGGTATCTCTTTGCTTTTACAGCTCTCCTAATACTATCTGCAGTCTGCGCTCACTGTTCTCAGTCCTGCTTCACCTGACCTCTTTGAAGCACAGCATTGTCAACAGCCTCCTAAAAGCTTCTTCAGAACCTTCTACTCTGGTTGCCCTCTTCTATTAGAGAAGCCAATCGTTTTTTACTTTACCCACACCCACTTCCCTGCCTGAAACTTGGAAAGATTTCATGCTACCAACATGATGTTGCTAAATATGGAGCTGGGAAGAGATGTGCTCAATGGTTCTCATGAGCCAGCTCCAGCACACTCCCGTGAGGGGTGAAAAATTAGATCAACAGGATTATCTATCCCTGTCTCTCACTTGAAAATTTGAACTAGGAGACTTCGAGATAATAGCAGAGGTCCCTGGAGTTGAAAGAACATTTAGACTTCAGGGTGTGCGCAGTGGTGTGCTGGCTCTTGGTTGGGGACTGCTTTGTATCATTTGCCAACTTCCATGGTATAAATATTCCCACCAGGGCTGATGTCAAGCTATCAATATGATGTCACAGAACAGAAATTGGGAAGAGATGCTAACAATTGGCTCTCACAGGTTGGCCTAAGCTAGCTTCAGCTCACCATTGGGTGTAGCATATTCATATGGGGCCACACACTGATGAACACTACTACGGATAGACCACAGGGAGTAAAAAGAATGAAGGCAACCAGACAGCATTCATGTAATACCAGAGTGCATGTGAACAGGAAGAACGTTGCTCTGGTGTTTCAATATTCCCACCTCTTGTGAGGCCTGGCTTGTTTCTGGATCCCTGAGTTACACAGGAGCCTCTCTGTAACAAATGTTTCTGCGTTTAAACTGGCCTCAGTGCATTTTTGCTTTCAACAATCAAAAGATACCTTACTAAGACACTTTCCAGCTTACTATTCCTGGCATCTTTATTGGCTCTTCCTCTTTCTGCCAACCCTAAGTACAATTGCAGAAGGTTCTTTTCTATATTCTTGCCCTAGAGAGTTACCTATTTCTACGGTTTCAGCTGTCACTTCTGAAAGGGACTTCCAATTAAGAACCGTAGCCTCCCCTTTGACAGGTTTACATTGCCTCACTTAATCCTCTTACCAACCTTTTGAGATGGGTATTATTGATCATATTTTATAAAAACTGAGGTCTAGAGCAATTGATTGGCCCAGGTCCAACTATACACAGACAGTGGCAGAGTTGAATTTTGAAGCCCTATCTGACTTCAAGTCAACGGTCTTAACCTCAATACCCCAGTTCCAGTTCCACATTTCCAACTACCTGCCAGCTATTTATACTAACATATTCCACTGCCATCGCAAACTCGACATATCTAAAACAGGAATGATCCCGTGCTCCTTGCCACATCACATCCCTTGAATTTTCCAGTCACAAAAAGCATAACTTTAACTCTAAAGTTATTTTGCAATAGTCATTTAATAAATCTTCATTGTGATTTAGGTACTAGGATTTAGTAGTGATAAAAAATAAGCAAATCCAGTAAGAGAGAACACCAAATAAACATACATCAGGAGCTTGTAAGTGCTATGGAAACAAATAAAGCAATTAGTCAGCAGACAGCAGGGGCACTATTTTCTAAAGTAGTCACAGGAGGAATCTTTGATGAGGTCAGCTGAGTAAAGATCTGACAGGCGAGGAAGTAAGACACATAGTTACCTTGGGGAAGAGCACAGAGCAAAGCCCTGGCCTGTTTGAAAGACTGCAAGGAGGCCAGAGTTGCTGAAAAGTTGGGAGTGAAAGGAAGATGGGATCAGAGACATGATAAAAAACCAGAATCCTAAGGGTCTTATGGATTAGGACTCTGGATTACTACTAAATTAAATGAGAAACTAACAGTTCCAAGCAGAGGACTGACAATGATTTGTGTTTTAAGAGAATTACTTTGCCATGATAACAGACTGTCAGAGACAAAGGCAGAAGCATGGAGACCAATAGGAGGCTACTGCAATAATCTAGGCAAGAGGTGATGGTAACTGGACAACATGGTGATGGTAAAGGTGGCAAGAAGAGGTAGAGTTTGGTTATATTTTGAAATGTAAATAAAAGCTGCTGATAAATTAGATGTGGGAGAGAAGGATATAAGAGGAATCAATAAAAATGTTTTTTGGCCTGAGTAACTAAAAGAATAGATTTGCTCTGCCTACCATATCCGATCACTCATCAAGTTCTGTTGATGCTTCTAGGTCTCTCTCATACATCTCGTTATTTGTATGTGTTGGCTCTCCATGGGTGGCAGGCCTTTATTTCTCATGCCTGCAATGCCTTTAACACAGCCTTCTAATGGGTTTCTCTATCCTTTCTCTTCCTCTTTCTCAAATGCCATCCCCAAATTAATCTTCCTTAAACATCACTATATCACACCCTACAGCATTCTACTTCTGTGCCTTTCCTCCTGCCATGCCCTGATTTCCAATGCTAGGAGCCACCAACTCAAATTCTTTCAAATCCCAGGTCAGATTCTGTGTCCTCTAAGAAGCCTTGACCACATGAACCCCTAATGATTTTTCTTTTCCCTTAATTCCTGTTGCACTTTAATGACTGCACCATTTCTATGGCATTTACTATTACCAATAACAGTGTTTTAGGAGCCTCACCACCCTCTTCCTCACCCTGGCCCAAGTGTATGTTTTTATCTAAGCAGGTTTTATGTAGAAATTTTACTTTATGGCCAGGCACAGCAGCTCACGCCTGTCATCCCAGCACGTTGGGAAGCCAAGGCAGGCAGATCACCTGAGGTCAGGAGCTCAAGACCAGCCTTGCTAACATGGTGAAACCCCGTCTCTACCAAAACTACAAAAATTAGCCAGGCGTGGTGGTGCACCCCTGTAATCCCAGCTACTCAGGAGGCTGTGGCAGGAGAATCATTTGAACCCGGGAGGCAGAGGTTGCAGTGAGCCGAGATCGCGCCACTGCACTCCAGCCTGGGCAACAGAGACTCCATCTCGGAAAAAAAACAATTCCACTTTCATCTTTGTGTCTAGCACAATATCGTATACATAGAAGCCAAAAGAATAAATTAATATCTTTATGGTCTGAATTATAAAGTGCAAAATAAAATGTTATAAGCATTAATAAAGCTACTTATATTTAATCATACAGAAAGATTTCTAGTCAACTGATAAAATTAATATTTTTCTAGCTAAAAGTCACATTTTCTGTATGGATGCCAATCTGATTTTTATGGTAATTATAAAAAATGTGAACAAAGTGGGAACAAAGAGAAATATCTTATACAGATTCAAATAAATTCTCAGTAGAAACACAATATACAATGGATTTAGAGAAAAACCCTTTAAGAAAAAAATACTAAAGAGGGGAGAAAACCACCATTGTTTCTACCACTTAAAAAAAGAAAACAAATTAACAATTCTGATACAATTAAAATCTAAATATGTTGCAAGCTAAACTGATTCCTAGGAAAGTCTTTCTTTAAAATTAGCCAGTTACTTTTCAAAGTAAATTAAGTCACTGAATACATATACCTTATTCAAATATTGTGCAATGTAACCTCTTCCACAACCAAGATCCAAAGCAAGGGGGAAAGCTCTAAAAAAAAAAAAAAGACACAAAGGTTATGCTCTGTCCATAATACAGTCTATACATTAAGAATTATTTTTTCTTAAGTAAAATCATTTCAGTAAACACAACTTCCAGAAGGTTACATCATCTGTCTTTTCGGCCTCACCTTACAAGCTATATATACCAGAGCCTACAATACAAGGCAAGTCTGTCTGCTAGCTATTCACAGGACCTCGTGATGAGCCAGCTTTCCACTAGCTGTCTCCATGATGTGGACTCGAAGAACAGATCTAATGAGGATATTTTAACTCAATAATACATCCAGATAAAGAATGCAAAGAAGCTAATGTAAATCAACCTGAAAATAACTGACATACTCATCAATAATTATCCCTATTTCTCAGACTTGTTGAAGCCGTGGAACACTTAGAAATCATAATGTGAAATACCATTAAGTATTAATGTTAAACTAAAAAGAACTTGAATAATAAACTTTTACTGAAAACGTACCAGGTTCAAAGTACTGTACTAAGTGTCTCAAGCTAAGTAAGCTAAACCAAGTACCTCAACTAATAAGCAGCAGTCAACAATTCAGTGAGTCTGAATCCTGGGCTGGAACTATTATCCTCCATGCCATGCTGTCTTCTCTAAATATACTATGTTATGCTACATTGGTACAGACATCTAATTGTAGCCATAGGTTAAAAAAACAAACAAACAAACCTATAACGAGAAAACTTATCTACTAAGAACATTCTTCCTGAAAAACTTGAACAAGAAGAGCCCTTTGCAATTTGTTTTTAAAAAGCTTTGTCAAAATTACAGTACACGGCTGGAGAATCCCTGGTGGTAGATAACCTTATTTACCTAATGCCCTATAACTTGATGATGAACACAGGCAATATGGCACAGTTAGGTAGAGAGGCTTTGGAACTAGTAAGTAAATCTTCCATTTTTGGAGCAATCTTTCTATTACTCGCTTTTGGCCAAATGAAGTGGATTCAGGCTTGGAGATAGATACAAGTTGTACTTCCACACATTCTTTTCTTTCTTCAGGCAACAATGAAGAAAACATTTGCTCTCCAGACAAGAAAAAGGAGACTTACAGAGTGATTTAAATCACCAGTCCGAGTAAATTCTTCCAAGTTCTGCCATTTCAGATATCAACTTCTCAGCATTTAACCTCCTGAATTACCACTCAAAAGCTGATGGTATTGTATTATGATCACCACCACTTACCTGGGTATGTCATATACACGGTCTGCGATCCGACTTCCAACCTGAAGGATGACAAGAGGCGTAGGTTAACAAGGAAGTAACACTCTTTCTCCAGTATTCAACAATCCACGGGTTACCTGTGTTTTAAAATAAGTACTTCTCTTTTTCCCCTTTTCAGTGTCACCACAGGAACTTTCTTTTCAAATCATCAGGAAACAAAATTGAGGCAAATTACTCCAGAAGTCAATTTTATGAAATCAAGACAAATATTCTTAAAAATACACAACACACACACATATATATATATATGTGGTCTTACATTTCATGTGACATAAGATCACAAAGATGAAAAGCAAAAGGAATACAACGGGCACATTATTGTCCACGGATATTAGCATGAGGTACATAAAGTGAAAAATTAGTTGGGGTTTATTGTATATGAGTACGTAAGTGGTCACTTAAGAAAAGCTGTATTATCTGATGACTAACAAATTTTGTGGAACTCATAAATGAACAACTTTTCTGAGTGACACTCGCAAGTTACAAAAAGCCAAATCTGAGGAAAGTGCACCTCCCCTGCCCCAATCCCATCCCAAGTTAAGAGTCATAAGATAAACACCACCTTTTGCTGGCCTAGCTTCATCTGGCAGCAATATAGATGTGGGAGTCCAGTATTCCCCACATTCCACTCATTTCCTCATAAAGACCCCAGAGTTGCTACTAGGACTTAAAAGTTCCAAACACAGATGTACTTGCTTTTTGAGAGAAGGGCAAGGGAGAAGGGAGTATAGATGTTTTTTCCCAGGAGTCCACTTTGTACATCATTCTTTTTTTTTTTTTTTTTTTTTTTGAGACGGAGTCTCGTTCTGTTGCCCCGGCTGGAGCGCAGTGGCCGGATCTCAGCTCACTGCAAGCTCCGCCTCCTGGGTTCACGCCATTCTCCTGCCTCAGCCTCCCGAGTAGCTGGGACTACAGGCGCCCGCCACCTCGCCCGGCTAGTTTTTTGTATTTTTTTAGTAGAGACGGGGGTTTCACCGGGTTAGCCAAGATGGTCTCGATCTCCTGACCTCGTGATCTGCCCGTCTCGGCCTCCCAAAGTGCTGGGATTACAGGCTTGAGCCACCACACCCGGCCTGTATATCATTCTTAATATGAACACCCTATATTTATTATAAAAAGAACTCTTCATATACTTTATTTGTTCTAGTCCCACAAATTGGCAAGGCCTCAATCAAGTTGGAATCCAGGTACTTTTTTTGGAGGAGAAAGGGCTACGAGCTCACATCTTCCAAGTACACGACATCAGCAGTGTAGTCCGTGCACCCTGCCTTACAAATAGGATCCAGAAAATTTATTGGTAGTAAACTTCCTACATCTATACTAGACATTATCAGCCTAAGACTTCCTGAGAAACAGACACCCTGTCAATCATCTGATCAGACGTGTGCTTGCACAGTGCTCTGCTCAAGCTAGGCGTTCAGTAACTGTTACATTATATTTGACTCCAATTTTGTTCCACTCCTGAATAAAAATTTACTGAGGACTGAACTTGGGAATGCGTGTCCTCAAAGTAGAAACCCTCAGTCTTTGGCCCATCTGGGCAGGGAGAAAGAGGTTTCTCAAACGGGCCAAGACAAATTAGAGATCTTAATTTGATCTTCCTAAAACATAAATCAGATCACTGATTAAAAAGAACTTCACATTCCCCTAGAGCAGTGCTAAAAAAAATGAGAGCCACATATGTAATTTCAAATTTTCCAGAAGCCACATAAGTAAAAACGAGAGAAATTTAATTTCAAATTTTAATTGAAATTTAATTTTAAATTTATATTTAATATATTTCATGGAACCGAATATATCAGAAATACCACTGCCAACATGTAATCAATATAAAAGCTATTAATGAGCTATTTTACATCCTTTTTTCATGCTAAGTCACTATACTCGTGTGTATTTTACACTTACAACATCTCAATTGGACTAGTCAACTTTCAAGTGTTCAACAGCCACATGTGTGGCCGGCAGTTACCACACTGGCTGGACAGCGCAGATACAGAAGAAAACCCCAAGTCCCTATCCTTCAAGGCCCTGATGATTTGGACCCTCCTGACCTCCTCTCCCACTCTCCCTCTCTGGAGCTTCACTGGAGGCCTCTATCGGCCTCAGGGACGTTGCCGAAATGAATGAAAGCACGTTACAAATATCCGAAGCTAGGCCTTGCGAGACTACAGTACAGGCCGAGAGAGGCAGGGCTGCCAGTCAAGGTCAGACGGCGAGGTGGGGTGAGGTCGGGGCCTAGCCGGAGCTCGCGGAGAGGGAAACAAGCCTCCGCGTCGTCCGCCCCACCGCCCAGCCGGCTCACCTCCTCCTTCAGGTAGTCAAACTTCGTAGGCTCCGGCTGCCGGGCCGCCCAGTTCTTCTGTTTCCTTTTCAAATCCCGGTCGAAGATATTTAGCGCTCTGAGCGAGGTGCTCCCGCGGGGAGAGACACCAGAGGTGATTTCCCTACGGCCAGGGTTCTCCGCTGAGACCCTTGCCGCCCAAGGTCGCCGACATAAGCGGCACAGCCCTGCCGGCCGCAGCATCTCCAGCTGCTACACCAATTGCCGGCACTTTTTGTCGTGCGCATGCGCCAGAGCGGCTTTTGGGCCTACTCCGAAGATCACAGAGGGATCGTGCAAGTAGTTTGGCCTACTTCGCTTGCCGTTACGGCAGAGCGCCACGCGGAGGATTGTGGGTGTGAGCCCCCATGTGAGGCTCGGGAAGGACTCCCGACGGTAAGTGGGCATAAGCTCGAGTTGAAGAGCTTGAGGGGTCGTAGGTGTGGCGCAGGGGAAGAACTAGTCTCTAACAGGATCTCCTTCGTATCTGCGAGGGGTTTTGCCCCTCCTCCTGAGCCTTTTCGGCCTCCTTTTCAGGGTCGCTTCTCAAATCAGTCTGTTAGCTGTCCCCCTGCGGTACGGAAGGTGGGAAGGAGACCCTCGTTCAGGGGCCAGCCTTGTGTTCGCATTAGAGAGCGGGCAGAAGGGGAGGGTGGGCTGCGGAGATGTGGGCGCATGTCGGAAGTGAGGTCTGGTCGCCTTCCCCTCTCTCGAATTATCTGACAACGAGTGCTTTCGTTGTAAACATTTACAATACATACATTACTTCTGTTTGTTGGGGTGGTACCTACCTCGTAAGATTGCTCGGAGTGTTAAGTGCTGTAATAAATCGAAAGATGTATAAATGCACCAGCGATAGCTTCAGTTTTTCCTGGTTAGTGTAATTAAAAGGACTTGATTTTTGAATAAGGAATGCTGGCCTTTAAATTTTTTTTTTTTTTTTTTTTTTTTTTTTTTGCTGTCAATAACGACTTTTGGCTCTTTGCAAAATTCCCATGCAGAGATGCTAAACAATTAGGGACTATTCACAAGGGAGCAATATTGCAATATTAATTTATACATACATATATATATGTTCTAGTGTGTTTTGGGGGGATCAACTCATTTGGGCCTTCATCACTTGTAGGATAAGATATTATAGAAATAAGTGATATTTATTAACTGGAGTGAGACTTTACGTGGAGATTCAAGTTTACTGTTTTATTTATTTTTAAACTTTTTATTACTTTTGAAGGATGATTGGATTTAAAGAGGGAACTTTGTGAGCTAAACCTGAGTTGATTTTGGTCGGTTTAGTTAGGATGCTAGCCTTATAGAACTAAAGGCTGTTGGCAGTAGCAGGAGATAAGGAGTAGCAGAATGAGACCAGAATGTGAAGAAACAAATGAGGCTAACTGAGGCTAGGGAATCTTACTTTTTTTTTTTGGTAGACAGGGTCTTGCTCTGTTGCCCCAGCTGGTGTGCTGTAGTGCCCTTAGGCTCACTCTAGTCAAGACCTCCCGGGTGGAAGTGATCCTCTTGCCTCAGCCTCCAGAGTAGCTGGGACTACAGGCGCCCACCATGCTGGGCTCATTTTTCTATTTCTTGTGGGGTTTTACCATGTCACCCAGGCTGGTCCTGAACTCCTGGGCTCAACTGATCCACCCACCGTGGCCTCCCAAAGTGCTGGTGAGCCACCTCGCCCAGTCTAGGGAATCTTAATTACATTTGCTTTCAATTAGTAACACATACAGGTATACAGATAGAAATTCTAAGTGAGAACAATGGACATATATTTGTTCCCCTCCATAAAGCCCTGGGATTCTGCTTTGTCTGCTTTAAGTTTATTTCTCTAAATGATCTGTAATGGAAAGACGATATTTTGGTATGTTTCTGCTTTCTTGCATGTGACCCAGAATAAGTTGGAGAGATGAAATTAGACTTGTTACCTTTATTTTACATACATTAAACTGAGAATATATTGTGAATTTATGTGTTTTAAAACATTTAATTATGGTACTAACCATTATTACCATTAAAACATTTGTTTTATTTTTTAGTATTTGGTTTCTTCAAGCATTTGGTCAAGATTAAAAATTTAAAATGTCATCCAAACAAGAAATAATGAATGACCAGCGGTTTAGACGGGTCGCAAAGGACCCGAGATTTTGGGAAATGCCAGAAAAGGATCGAAAAGTCAAAATTGACAAGAGATTTCGAGCCATGTTTCATGACAAGAAGTTCAAGTTGAACTATGCTGTGGATAAAAGAGGACGCCCCATTAACCATAGCACTACAGAGGATTTGAAACGTTTTTATGACCTTTCAGATTCTGATTCCGATCTCTCTGATGAAGACAGCAAAGCATCAAATCAAAAGAAAATAAAGAAGAAAAAAACCCAGACTAAAAAAGAAATAGATTCAAAAAATCTAGTTGAGGAGAAAAAGAAAGAAACCAAGAAAGCTAATCAAAAGGGTTCCAAAAATAAAACTGATTTAGATAATTCTGAAGGAATTAAAAAAATGAAAACCTCATGTAAATTTAAGATAGATTCAAACATAAGTCCGAAGAAGGATAGCAAAGAATTTACACAAAAAAGTGCGAAAGAGAAAAAAAACATTGTTCAACGTACTACAGACTCTTCTCTCAAAGAAAAGCGAAGGACATTAGACTCGGGCACCTCTGAAATTGTGAAATCTTCCAGGACCAAGCGTTCTAAGACAAGAGGAGAAATGCAATCAGGTAGATTGGAAAAACTTAGAGATTCTTGGGTGTTGCATTATTTATTTTTATACTGATCTTTCAAAAATGTAAACACATTAATAAGTATTTTCATAGTATTATGGAATGGTCAAATGCTTATCTGGAAATACAAAGCTATAAAAGAAATATGCAGTGATTATTAATTTTTGATGTGGCGCTAGAAGACAGACATGAGAATTTGAATCTTGAAGTTAAACAGTGATTTTGATTAGTAGTGAGCCCTAGTGAGAACTATATTCTCTAAACAGATGTTGTATGTCATTACATGATAAGAAGAGATGTGTTTAAAGAGGGTAAGTAGGCCGGGCACGGTGGCTCATGCCTGTAATCCCAGCACTTTGGGAGGCCAAGGAGGGCAGATCACTTGAGATCAGGAGTTCAAGACCAGTCTGGCCAACATGGTGAAACCCCATCTCTAACCAAAACACAAAAAATAGCCAGACATGGTGGCACACACCTGTAGTCCCAGCTGTTCAGGAGACCGAGGCAGGAGAATCGCTTGAACCTAGGAGGTGGAGGTTGCGGTAAGCTGAGATTGTACCACTGCACTCCAGACTGGCTAACAGAGTGAAACTCTGTCTCAAAAGTAAAATAAAATAAATAGTGTAAGTAGAACTCCATCTCAAAAATAAAATAAGAGGGTAAGTAGAGTTGAGTACTCATTCATTAATTTGTTCAACTGCTCATTAACTAGTGTGTGGCAGACAGAATATGAGTAAAGCATTGTCACCCATCTCAGGGCTGTCGCTAGCTTATATGATATCTTTATGCAAATTAGAAAAAGATATGCTCTCTGGACACACCGAGCTCCCAGGAGTCACACTTTGGTGAAGAGATGGCACCTTTGAAGCAACAGATTTTTTTGCCCCTGAGCAGACACAGCCCCCTCTGGAGTGCATGGCTTGGTGAGTGTAGGATGGCCTTGATTTTAGCCCTTCTTGTCCTTTAATAAATGCCCTTGTGCATGCTTAACTTTGTGCAGTGGCCCCTGTCTAAAGCAACATTGTCCAGCAGAAATATATAATTTTGGATTTTTTAGTAACCACATTAAAAAGTAAGATGAAACAGGTAAAATTCTTTTAAATAATATATTTTATGTAACCCAATATATCAAAATTATTTCAATATGTAATCAATATAAAAGTCAATGTGTATTTTACTTTCTATTTTCTACTCATTTCAAACTAACATCATACTATTTTCATATTAATGTCAAGTTAGACAAAACGCGTTTCAAGAGCTCAGTTACCACATGTGACTACTGGCTACCATATTGGACAATTTAGGTCTAAAGTAGAAGAAAGTCAGAACCATAATACAAAGTGCAATAGTAGTAAGTGCCATAAAAGATGTTTAGCAGAAAGCCTTGGAAATCTGGAGGAAGAAGTCACTCAAGATGTGGTAATCAGAAAAATTCACAGGGAGCACACTACTTTGGGGTGTGGAAAAATTTAAGTTTGAGGACCGCAGTGTTCTACATGGAAAGAACTTTTTGAGCAAAGATGTGATTGGGCATGTTCAGAAGAGATCAGTAGTCCCATTTGATTGAAGGGCCAAAATGAGTAGCAGCTAGAAATGATTGTTTGGAACTAGGTGAGAGACAGCTGGCTCTGTTTTGTGTTACGTGTTTACTAAACTTATTAAAATTTTATGTCACCTTCAGCAGCAAGCAATTTTGAGTGTTGATGTTGCTGATAGTTGATGATGTTCAAATGAGCCAGACCTGTCATTACAGGATCTAAGGAGGGGTCTCGATAGATCAAGAGGTTTTGATAGGCCTAGAGGTCTCAATAGGCAGATATCACACTGGGAAGGTAGAAAGTATCAGGCAGTGGAGTGAATTCTGAATAGCAGGGACTAGGGAGTCAGTGGTGGTATGCCATTTTACATAAGTGAGCAGCAGACCTCATGAGCCGTGGGAAGAAGGGATAGGAATCTGGTTACTGAAACTGAAGAATAGGATTGGAATGGGACCAGCAGCAAAGTTGATTTGGTGTTGAGTTAGTGAGGTAAGTTAGTCTAGGATCCACTTCATTTGGGGCACTGAATTAATATAACATAGCTGTATAATCCTTTAGATTGATTTTACAGACTCTTTTTACATATCTTTTCTCATTTAATTTTCTCAGTTACCTTGAGCAATGAGACTGTATCAGCGAACAAGGTTAAAGTGATTATGTAAGGACATGGAGACCTGGAACTGCAACTCAAGTCTTCTGATTCCTTCTACCCCACTATGTTGTTTGCAGTAATTTTGTTGGTTCCACAGTTTAGGAAAGGCATTACTCATAGATAAGGATTACGCAGCTCTGTATATAATTTTCTGTTCATTATCCATTCATCAGTTATCATTACAGCAATTACTGTGTGCAAGGGACTGTTTAAGTGCTATAAAGTAAAGGTGATGTGAGGACTTGGCAGTGTGATATTTGTCATTGTAGAATGTTCATGCCCAGCACTTGCACTCCTGAATATGTTTTACATAAATAATTGGGTGTGTGCAAAGAATGTGCATTGCAGCATTATTTTTGAAATAAAATGGTAACTGGCTGGGCACGGTGGCTCACTTCACATCTATAATCCCAGCACTTTGGGAGTGCGAGGTGGGTGGATTGCTTGAGGTCAGGAGTTTGAGACCAGCCTGGCCAACATGGCAAAATTTTTACAAAAATTTTGTAAAAATACAAAAATTAGCTGGGCATGGTGGTGCACAGCTGTAATCCCAGCTACCTGGGAGGCTGAGGCACGAGAATCACTTGAACCCAGGAGGTGGAGCTTGCAGTGAGCCAATATTGCACCACTGCACTCCAGCCTGGGCAACAGAGCAAGACACTATCTCAAAAAATGAAAATAAAAATAAAATGGTAACAGATCATTAAGAGATTGATTAAATGTTATATGCAAACATCTATGATCTATGAAGTTTTAAAAATAGGTTACAAAATAACAAATGATATGACCAGTTACTTAAAAAAAATTAGTATTTAAATCAGAGAAAGCAAATTTAGAGATATGGTTATATACTAAAATCACCAGTTATCTTTGAATGAAAAATTAGTAGTCACCTTTGTTTAATTTATTAACCATATTTTCCTAATTGTTTTTGGTTTCTAATGATCATTTATTATGTTTATAATTGGAGGAAAATGGTAAATGGTTTTTTTTTTTTGAAGTTGCTGGATAAGTAGTAATATTTACTGTCACTACTAGAGTAATACCGTCTAGGAGTAGAGACAGTTGTTTATATTTGTGTAACCCCACATTGTCTTCACAAGGCTGTGTACATTGTGGGCTCTAAGCAGATACTTTTTGGGTTTTATTTTTTGTTTTTTTGTTTTTTGGAGACAGGGTCTCACTCTACTGCCCAGGCTGGAGTGCAGTGATACAATCACAGCTCACTGCAGCCTCAACTTCCTGGGCTCGGGTGATTCTCCCACCTCAGCCTTCCGAGTCACTGGGACCACAGGTGCACCCCACCATGCCCAGCTAATTTTTGTATTTTTATACAGACAGAGTTTTGCCATGTCGCCCAGGCTTGTTTCAAACTTCTGGGCTCAAGATCCTCCCTTTTTGGCCTCCTAATGTGATGGGATTACAGGCATGAGCCACTGCACTCAGCTGCAGATACTTATTGAATGAACAGATATTCTGAATGTAGTTGATATTGTTAAAAACATTAAAATAGAAGACCTCTTTAAGTCTCTTACGCAACACTTTATTATTATACAACCCAAAGCGTGGTGTGTATACCATTGTCATAAGTGAGAAGATTTTTGATGATACTCAAACTTTTAAAATATTAATAGTTATGTACTATGTCAATATCTTAGAAAACAATGTAATTACCCCATCACTTCTGTGACTTCAGGAATATTGTTTAGAACAAAACTAATTTTCAGAAAATTCTATTAAAAAAATATATAAATGATATTTAACAATCATGAAAATGATATAATGATTGACAATTGAGAAATATTGCAATACTAGATAGACTGGGTCTGTAAAATGTTATTTCTAAGCTTGATGCTTAAAAGTGAATTCTGCTTACCTTGTAACTTTCAGTGTTGTGTTTTTCTGATCTCATACACAATCTGTGACAATGCCTTCATTTTGGCGTTTTTCACTTCTATTGGCTAGTTATTTTTTTATTAACCCCTGCTTCCTTGTGGTGGTAACATAAAAGCCCATTTCCTGCTTTTCCTTCTAACAGAATACCTTTTCATTCAGTTAGTCTCAGGTCAAATTGTATCTTTGTGAAGCCTTTCTATAAATACTTCTTTGCAGGCAAATTTAGATGTTTCTCACTGTATGGTGATTGAGAAGATAGGTTTATAAATCAGTAAACTGTTACCTTTTATTTATGAATCCATCAAGAGCATGAGATCATGTTACAAATCTTCTCTCTTTTACCTTATCCTAGCTCAATTCTTTGTATGTAGTAGATAATAAATACTTGCTCAATGAATGGTTATTGTAAGATTATAGGACCAAGAGAAACTTAGTTCCAATTTCATTCTTAATTCTACAAACTTAGAGCTTGTAAGCAGAAACATAAGCTCCAATTTAAAGATGAATAAAATGTATAAGATATATCTACACACCCAGTAGACAGAAGTTTGTGATTGCTTTAGAAGTAGGAAATGAGCCCTTTCCGAGTTGTGAGGACTAAAATTTCCAACTTGAGCAAAAACAGTCTTTTAATCCTGGTGTATTGCTAATCATTACAGTTGATTACAAAGTTCAAGACCTGGCAGAAAAGTTGTAAATATTATTTCTCTGACTTTATAGGTGATCTCATCCACATCACAGCTTCTGTTGTCAACTACATATGAATGAGTCACTGATCTCCAACCCAGACTTCTCTAAGCTGTATACTCTTATTATTGATCCTTTCTTTTAGATGACTGAGTGGCACTTCATATTCAACATATTCAAAACTGAGCTCATGATTTCCCTCCACCAAACAAACTAGTTAAAATCCAGTGTTCCCTTTTCATCTATCCATTTTCTTAGCTAGCTGGCTCTGAAAGCTAAGAAGCTATGACTCATCTTTGACACTTCCAAAATTCTCGTTCCCCATATCAAATCTCCAGTCGGTAATTATTATTGGTTTTACTTCCTAACTGACTCTGAGATCCATGTACTTCTCTGCATATATACTGCCACCCAACTTAGTGCTACCTTCGTTTCTTGCCTTGTGTACTGTACTACCTTTGCTATATTCACATCTGTTCTTCACTTTCCCCAGTCAAGGTGATCTCCTCAATATGCAAGTCTGAGGATGACAGTATCCAAAATAAGATGACATCCTGTTTTTTGAAAACAGCAGTGTCTTCCCAGTGCTTTTAGGAAAAACTCCAAGCTCTCTATATGGTTTTTAGATAGCTTAGCCTCTACTTAACTCTTCATTTCCATTTGTTACTTGATTCTGTGCTATCTGTGATCTGGATATGATTGTTGGCTTTTTCCTATTGGCAGATTTTTACAGGTACCTTCCTTGCTGTTTTAAACAAATTTCCATCTATTAGTCTAACTTTTGACTGTTTAATCCTCTTCATCCTTCAAGTAACAGCTCAGTTATCACTCACTTAGGGACCCTGTTATATCCCCTTAGAAAACATTCTGTCTTGAATATCTTAGTTGTGATTTTAACTTTTTCTGTGTATTGATTTTGACATCTATTCATGTATTCTTTTCACTCAGCTAGAAGTTTCACTGAGAGCACTGTTTGCTTCTCTTTTGCCAACTATCGTATATTGAGCACTTAGCACATAGGAGGCACACTGTTAAGTATTGGATGAATGTCTGGATCTACTTGCATGATGTGAGCATGTGTTAGGATTTCTGTTAAATAACTTGGTTAAGTGTCTACTGAATTTGTATTTTCCTTTACTCTGTTTCATGGAAGTTATGGTTAGGATTTCTATCATAAAAATTGACTAAGCATTTACTGAATTTATATTTGCCTTTACTGTGTTTCATAGAAATCATATTTTTATTGGATTTGATATCACAATAATTTGGATTCAGTTTAATTCAGTGTATATCTTTTCTTAATGTCTTTCCCCTTTAATATTTTGCAGTGGTTCCACCTATAATGACAAGAGACAGTGATGGTTATGAAAACTTGACAGATGTTGAAATGTTTGACAAAGATGCTCTGGAGGAAGATTCAGAAAGTGTTAGTGGAAGTGATGAAGAATCTGAAAGTGAAATTACAGGTGTTGGTAGAGCTTCAGGTGATGATGATGATGGAAGTGAAGATGAAGAGGATGAAGATGAAGAGGAGGATGAAGATGAGGATAGTGAGGATGATGATGAAAGTGACAGTGGCCCTGATCTAGCAAGGGGTAAAGGAAATATAGAAACTAGTTCTGAAGATGAAGATGATACGGCAGATTTGTTTCCAGAAGAATCTGGTTTTGAGCATGCTTGGAGAGAATTAGATAAAGATGCTCCTCGTGCTGATGAGGTAACCGTTTGAATAAACAAGATTATTTGTGAAAAACACAGTACAGGGAGCTTTTATGGGTGGTTAGAATTGGTGTCATTAAGTGGGAAAAGCTTATTGGTAATAGTATTCTTGATGATTCTGATTAAAATTTGATATGGAATATAATTATGTGAACTAGAAGATGTCCAAGCAGATAAGGAAGAAGCTCTACATAAATAATTAAAAGTTGCATGAAATTTTTAATACTTGTTTTGGCTAGTAGTTTATATTTCTGTTTGTACGGCACCTAATAGAAATGTTGCAGGGTAACATACTCAACTTCCTTACTCATGCATGCATGGCAAAATAGCTTAACAAGCTTGGTACTTAAAAAATCAGCTCATGATCATGTTCTGATTTAACAAGAAGCAGGTAAGAGAAAGTGCTTATCTGTTACGGTTTTACTATTGTTTGGCTCATTTGAAGTTCTCTTTTATATACTGAATTACACTTAGATAACTACTGTACTGTTAATTTCAGAGCATAGGGGACAGAATTTATTACGTTTTTAGAATCTTTATCTTTCAAGTATTGATAATGATATGGATTATGTACTATTTAATTCTCATTTCTCAGATTACACGTCGGTTAGCAGTTTGTAACATGGACTGGGATAGATTAAAGGCAAAAGATTTGCTGGCTCTGTTCAATTCATTTAAACCTAAAGGAGGTGTTATATTTTCCATCAAGGTGAGAATTCATTTCATTTGGAAGTAAATGTTTCTAGGCATTTTAAGTTAAATCTGATTTTTTTTTTTTTTTTGGCCATAGTTTTCATTTTTAGGAAAATAATGTGGAAGTTGTCTAATACAATTGAGTGTGAAACTTATGTAACAGGTGTAACTGTTAGAAAGGAAGAGGTGAAATTATTATTATTGATAGGTTATATGCTTGTTTACACATTAAAAACCCAAAGAAATAAAAGCTTAGTAAAGGGACAGGGTATAAGAACTGTTTTTAAAAATAAATTGCATTCCTTATTGCTAACACTGGCCAATTAAGGAAAAAAAAAATCTATACTAGAAACAAAACCATATAAAGTACTTGGGAATTACCTTAATAAACACAAATGACCTATGTGAAGTAAACTGTAACACTTGATGAATTTGAAAAACTTACATAGATTTGGAGACACCTTGTTTCAAGCCAACCTAATGATTAAGAATCCAGACTTTGCATTATGAGAGACCGGGGTTCAAATCTTGATTCTCGTAAGTGCTATGTGATCCTGGACATTTAATTAATCTCTCAAATATGTTTACATCTTTCCAATATACCCAAGTGGATATATAACAATAGTATTGGTGGCTGTAAGGATTACGTATAAAGGAGCTCACACTAAGTATTTAGTGCAGTGCCTGAAACAGTCCTGCCCTCAATCGTTGTTAGAGATTGAGTCTTCCTTATCCAAAATGCTTGGGATCAGAAGTGTTTTGAACTTCAGATTTTGAAATAAAATTGCATTATGTATACTTACTGGTTGAGCGTCCCAGTTCCGAAATCTGAAATGCTCCAGTGAGCATTTCCTTTAAACCTCATGTTGACAGTCAAAAAGTTTGGAATTTTGGATTTGGGATTTGGGATGCTCAACCTGTATTACTGTTTAAATATTTAAAGATGTTATGTCTACAGTTCTAGTGTAATTTTGATCAAAATCCCAGTTCAAGTCAAAGTTAAGAAAAAGGATACCAATAATCATCTAAAAGAATAAACAAATTAAGAGTAGCTAATAAAGTTTTGAGAAATCATGTTAATATAAAAACTTACCCTGTCACTTCTCAGCCTTTTGGCTAAGATCAAGTATAAAAACTGATCGTACAAGTTACAATATCTAAACATTCTATGATGCCATGGGGGTTGACAGGTTTGAGTAAAAATGGGACAAATTGGTAGAACAGAATAGAGTTTATATGATAACTTAGATCAAAATAGGCTGCTTGAATATTTGGACAAATGAACAAGTCATTGGATAGAGAACTTGATTCAGATCTTTACCTCCTGATAGCCTGAACGAAACTCTAGATGAAGCAAAGGAAAAAAAATTAAAAGTCAAGCCAAAGAAACAATTTTAAAAACCTGTGTTTTAGGCGATAGTAAGAATTTCTAGACTTAGAAAAGAAGAAAAAAAGAATCAAAAGATGCGACTATATATATATTATAAACTTATGTATTAAACCTATTGTGTATATATATATACACAATTAAAGTTAGTAAGAAAAACTTAGATCATCTTGTTGACAAATTGCATATTTCAGACAGTTCAAAAAAGCATGTATTCATTAACAAATGTGTATTAAGCCCAGTAGTATCAAAGCGATGTCATTACTACAATTATTTCTTGACTCTCAAAGTAGGCAGGATTTTAGAAAATACCACACCTGGTGAGAGTGAATCTTTTTTCTCATATCGAGACTATACCTAATCTGTATAATGTTGTCATCAGTTCTGTTCTGTTTCTTTAAAAGAAAGCACTGGGTAAATGGTATGACAGAGGTAAGTTGGTTATTACAAAATTGATTTTCATTATATTTTTATTTTTCTGTATTTCATGTAAACTATTTAATTTGCTCACTTTTCGTGTGTGTGTTTATATTCAGATTTCCTTGAGCTTAGCGTCTTGTTTTGCTTTTAATTTTTCCTTTGGGTCTCAGAACCATTTGTTTTTCAAGCCTCGTATCTGTTAGTCTCCAGCCAAAGTGATCTATTTTTAAAGAAAATTTCTCAGAATGCTCTAGCTTCCTATAGTGGATTTGGAAGTGAGTCGCCCTTGCTGGTTTCATTGAGTCAAGTTGTGACTTTTAGAGTTCCTGACCTCAGCAGGTCTAGATGTTTGTGTAAAGGAATGTACAAATTACATTGATCCTATTTTTTCTGTTTAGATATATCCTTCAGAGTTTGGAAAGGAGAGGATGAAGGAAGAGCAAGTTCAAGGACCAGTAGAGCTATTAAGTATTCCTGAAGATGCCCCAGAAAAGGACTGGTATTAAATCACTATAGAAAATAAAACTAAACCTCATAAATTCATGTTATTAGTTCAGAATTCTGGTCATCTTGATAGTTAAAACTGAAGTTTATACTTGTGCCATTCATGGTTAAAACAGGTTGCAAAACAGATTTAAAGTCTGTTAAAAATGGTACATTATTCCAAGAAGATTTTTGTTTATGTATATTTATATTTCTGTATTCATGAAAATAATTATTGCAGTTTTTGGAAAACATTTCATGATTAAACTGATTTGGAATTCTTTTGAATTCTTTCAGCCTCGTTGCTCTGAATTAATACGTTTTGCTTTTTTTTTTTGAGACATCATTGAAGCTCTGTTTGCTTTCAAATTATATGATTTTTCTTATTTGAGAATCAAATAGAAAAGTGAAAGAATGATAAAACATTTTTTTATCATCATGGTGCAATATAGAAAATAATTTCAGATAGTTTTTAAGCCACTAGGTGGAGCTATATTTACACATAATAAAAATGAGGGTTAAATAGATAAGAGAGCAGATGAATATCTTCAAAGAATGTGTTGTATCAATGCTTTGTGTGGAACTTAAAAAAAAAAAGGAATGTGTTGCAGTTAAGCAAAATTAAACTTATAGACTTCAATATTTTGCAAGATCAGGAATGTCTTTGTAGCTAATGCCTTTCTAACGTTTTATAATCTTCATTGGCTTTACTTGAGAAGGTGGTATGTGGTAGCAAAATGAAATAACTATTCTGTGAGTTAAATTCTAGATAAGCACATATAATTCCCACATGCTCCTTTCCTAGATACCATATTCCAATCCAAATACTTGTACCTTGTGAGAATAATAAGTTGAGCTTAAGTATTTAATGTTTATAAAGACAAAGTCATGAAAGAAAGATGGCTTGGTATGAAGGCCAGCTTATAATATGTTTTTCTTGAAAGAATTACATTTATTTTTTAAAGGGAAATGTTTGTGTTTCTGTATAAGTATGTTTAATTAGTTTTTCCCACTTTAGGACCTCTAGAGAAAAATTGAGAGATTATCAATTCAAACGACTGAAGTACTATTATGCAGTCGTAGACTGTGATTCTCCGGAAACAGCTAGTAAAATTTATGAGGATTGTGATGGCCTGGAATTTGAAAGTAGTTGTTCTTTCATAGATCTAAGGTAATCCAGTGTATGTATTACCAATTTAGTCTTTTAGTACAACATGATTATAAGAAGTAAAATATTTGAACTGATAGTGATCTCTGTTTTATATTCTAAAATGATTTTTTTTGCTTTTGGGTTAACTCTATTGCATGGAACATCACTCCTAAGAAAGAAAACAAGAAAATGCTAAAGTATTATGTATGAATCATCCCCACATCTTTTTCCTTTCAGACATATTGGCTCTGTTTTTAAGATGGTGTACCCTACACAATGATACTTCCTTGCAACTGCTTTTTAGAGCTAGGAACCAAATGAAGTTACCTTTTAAAAATGCATGGAGGAAAGGGCAGAGGAATTTGCTAACAGACTGTTATCTCTAGATCCATGCTATCCAGTATAGTAGCCACTAGTCATATTTGGTTATTTTAGTTAAATAAAATTTAAAATTCAGTTGCATAGTCATATTTCAAATAATTAATGGTTACATTTTGGACAGAGCAGGTACAGAACATTGCCCTTGTCACAGAAAGTTCTGTTGGACAACACTGCTCTAAATGTAAATGACTAAATGTACAATTAGGAAATTGTAAGAATCAACCTTAAGCTTTCACTTGTTTTCAGTGACACCTCATGTATATGATACTTTGTATTCACAATGCTTACCCTTTAATAATTATATTTGATCTTTAAAATACAATACAGCCAACTGGGCATAGTAGCTCATGCCTGTAATCCCAGCACTTTGGGAGGCCTAAGCAGGAAGATCGCTTGAGCCCAGGAGTTCAAGACCAGCCTGGGCAACATAGTGAGACCCTGTCTCTACAAAAAATTTTAAAAGTAAAAATTAGCCAGGTATGTTGGCACATGCCTGTAGAGGATTGCTTGAGCCTAGGCCGTTGAGACTTCAGTGAGCCATGATTATGCCATGGCCCTCCAACCTGGGTGATGGAGCAAGACCCTCTCTCTAAAAACAACAACAAAAACATGTAGTCAGTGACTGCACTATCAAGTCTGGATCTTTTTGAAACGTGAGGGACCCACATGTGCTTGCACCTGACTCATTAATTGACTCCTAATGCAGGGTTTCTATCTATACATTATTCTTTTAAATTTAGAGGAATTATAGCTTATGAATTTCAGAAATTTATACAAAGATGAATTCATTAAGAAATACACATATAATCTAGATAAGCACATAAGAGGTTAACATTGTCTCTTAAACGTGTGTCTTTTAGAAAGTTATATGTATGGTTATCACTGCAGTGTATGTTTAAATAAATTTTTTTTCTTTACTTCTTAGGTTTATACCAGATGATATTACTTTTGATGATGAGCCTAAGGATGTAGCCTCAGAAGTGGATTTAACAGCATATAAACCAAAATATTTCACATCTGCTGCAATGGGAACATCAACGGTATTTCTTAACTTTAAAAAATATGTAGCCGGACTCTATTGCTTTATGAAGAGAGTTTGTATATTATAGCATCTTTAAAAATGGAAAGTATTAATTTTTTGTTATTTTTTTTCTTGAGACAGAGTCTCGCTCTCTCACCCAGGCTGGAGTACAGTGGTATGATTACTGTAACCTCTGCTTCACAGGATGAAGCGATTCTTGTGCCTCAGCTGCCCAAGTAGCTGGGTTTACAGGTGTGCACCACTACACCTGGCTAATTTTTGTATTTTTACTAGGGACAGGGTTTTGTCATATTGACCAGGCTGATGTCAAACTCCTGACCTCAAGTGATCCTCCCGCCTTGGTCTCCCAAAGTGCTCGGATTACAGGCGTTGTGAGCTACTGCTCCCAGCCTCAAAGTATTCAAAATTTAAATGTATGGGTACAGATAGAAATGAGACACAAGTGTGTCTGCATCTACCATATCTGTGAACCTATTTTCAGATTCTTGTTATGCATTTAAGCCTGTGTCAGTTACCTGCTGATGTTTCTTTTTTCTCTTCTGTCTTTCCTATACACTCTGCTGTCTTTCCTGTACACTCTAATACATCAGTTATTAATATCCTAGGGAATAAAGGGAAGTGGATAATAAATTACCTTGCAGCACAGTTAAACAAAACTAGTGAAGATTTAAAATAGGAGTACCTTTTTCTGCAGATACGATTCAAAACTAAAAAGAATTGATGTGGAATAATTAAGGTATAATAGATGTCACATTAATGCTTTGTAACAAATAGCCAAAAGGTTTTTTGTCTATTGAAATAGTTTATTACTTAGGGGACTACCTTCTCCCTTTTCTTTTTTTTTTTTTTTAAAGACAGAGTCTTGCTCTGTTGCCCAGGCTGGAGTGCAGTGGCACGATCTCAGCTCACCACAACCTCTGCCTCTTTGGTTCAAGTGATTCTCCTGCCTCAGCCTCCCCAGTAGCTGGGATTATAGGTGTTCACCACCACACCCAGCTAATTTTTGTATTTTTAGTAGAGACTGGGTTTCACCATCTTGGCCAGGCTGATCTTGAACTCCTGAGCTCAGGTGATCCTCCCCCCTCTGCCTCCCAAAGTGCTGGGATTATAAGTGTGAGCCACTGTGCCTGGCTCCTTCTTCCTTTTCTTTTTTTTTTTTTTTCTTTTTTTGGAGACTGAGTCTCACTCTGTCACCCAGGCTGGAGTACAGTGGCACAATCCTGGCTCACTGCAACCTCCGCCTCCCAGGTTCAAGTGATTCTCCTGCCTCATCCTCCCAAGTAGCTGGGATTACAGGGGCACACCACCACGCCCAGCTAATTTTGTATATTTAATAGAGACGGGGTTTAACCATGTTAGTCAGGCCGATCTCAAACTTCTGACCTCTGGTGATCCACCCGCCTTGGCCTCCCTTCTCCCTTTTCTTTCTTCCAATAACCCTTCTGTTCACAGCTGTACTCTGCAATAGCCCCACTAGCTTCCCTCTGCTTTTCAAAACCTGTGTGATAAATCACCAGGCTTCTCTGAGGAGGGACTGGTAGCAGAGAGAATAGCTGTATCTGTCACCTGCTGTGCTGTGGTGGGCACTCTATGGCATTGATTAGTTACTGGAGTAGTAAAACTCCACCATTACATAGTAAGCAAAGTCTAAAAAATTCAGTCACAGGAAATTAAAGTCATGTTATTTTCAGGACCAAAATAATGATCAGGGCCAGCCTGTCCAGCCAGCCAGTGTAGAGTTCCTGGGTCCTGGCTGTATCATCAACATCTGTCCTAGTGCCAGCAGTGGTTTGGTGGTTATCTGCTCAAGCTTAATTATCAGAATAGGGATCATTTCTGAATCCTGTGACTAGCTGGAATTTCTGAGACAGGTGGCAGTGATTTTAAGGATCTCGATTAATTGCTGTCTCTTTTGCTATCCTTGTCTGGGGAGATTGGCCTGAGCGGAATAAACAAAAACCAAGGATGTGGGATCTATCCTATGATGGAGATAAGATATCTAGCAGGGCCTTATATGAGAATAGGGGCCATGTAGAGGACAGGAGCCAGTCATCACCACATCAGTCATGTCCTAGATGAATTCATGTATCATGGAGGTTTAAGCTATTTCCAACTAATAGATGCTTTTCTCATCAGTGGTTCTTAATCTTTTTTTTTAAATGGACCCCACTGAGTTTGTGTTGTTTTTTCAACAGATTTCATATAGTTTGCAGATCTCCTGAAATCTTAGAACTCTGGTTGAAAAACGTGTTTTCACTAATTCATAATGTTAACTTTTTTTTTTTTTTGAGATGGAGTTTTGCTCTTGTTGCCCAGGCTGGAGTGCAATGGCGTGATCTCAGCTCACTGCAACCTCTGCCTCCTGAGTAGCTGGGATTACAGGCCTCCTGATTCTCCTGCCTCAGCTTTCCTAAGTAGCTGGGATTACAGGCACCCACCACCACGCCCGGCTAATTTGTTGTGTTTTTAGTAGAGATGGGGTTTCACCATGTTGGCCAGGCTGGTCTCGAACTCCTAACCTCAGGTGATCCACCCGCCTTGGCCTCCCAAAGTGGTGGGATTACAAGTGTGAGCCATCATGCCTGGCCCATAATGTTAACTTTTTTACCAGTACATTTTCTTAGTTTTTTTTTGCCGTAATTAATTTATACACTGGTTAATTTTTACTGCCAGTAATGGAGTATCCTGTAGATAGCAGAGAATTGGGAGAAGGTACAAATTAATAGAAATGGTTCCCTTTTCACAAATAGAATACTATTTATTAATCATATCATTCATGTATTTGTTTTAATGTGTCTTAACTTCTAACTTACTGTTAAACATCCAGGTTAATACTATATATTCTTTAACAAGTTTGAGTTGACATTTCCATTTTCGTGTGTTATTTTTTCTTATTTGTTGGTGAAAGGTGGAAATCACTTGGGATGAGACTGATCATGAAAGAATTACAGTGCTCAATAGGAAGTTTAAAAAGGAAGAGCTTTTGGACATGGATTTTCAAGCCTACTTAGCTTCCTCTAGTGAAGACGAAGAGGAGAAACAAGAGGAGCTAGAAGGTATTGTTAATCTTTTAGTGACCATTAATGGGCATAGGTCTTTGGCAGTAGCTTTACAGGGAAGGCCAAATTCTGTCTGCAAATATGCTCACATGCACAGTATTATATATACCTGTAGATAGTGATTGATTTAAAAACAATATCTTTTCTTTGCCTGAATTTAACTATGAACATTTTGTTTAAAATCCCAACCTAACCAAGCATGGCCTTCTAGACTTGTCCTAATGCATGTGGTTGCACAGTTTCCTAATAAACCAGTAAAACAATCTTTTAGGCACGCCCCCCGCCACCCATTTGCCTTTTTAAAAATAAGAGCATCATTTAGATTGATTAAATATTTTTACAGTCCATGTTTTCAACTAGTTAAAAAGTAGACTCTCTGTTTCTATAATTATTCCTTTGACTGCTTTTAAAGTTTTCTCTTTTTGTCTTTCTGCAATTTTACTATGGTAAGTATAAGAGTAGATTTCTTTTTGTTTATAGAGTTTGAGGTTTGTTGTTGGGTTTCATTTATTTGTGGATTGGTATCTTTCTTCAGTTTCGGAATATTCTCAGCCATTATGTTTTCAGATGTTGTTTCTGTATCCTTTTAGGACATCAACTAAATACTTGTTAGAGCTTATCATTATATCTTGCCTGTCTCTACTTTTATGTTTTTAATCTGTTGTCTCTGTACTGCATTCTGGATATTTTCCTCTGACCTATCTTCCAGATCACCAGTTGTCTTTTCAACAGTGTTAAATCTGCTGATAGACCTCTCCATTGAGTTCTTAATCTTGGTTGTTACATTTTTTACTTATGGAGGTTGTATTTGGCTATATTTCAAGTCAGAAACACCACCTTTTATATTTTTTACTCATAGTCTCTGATAGTTTTAATATTTCATGTATTTTCAGGTTGGTGTCTTATTTTACAAGGTATTTCTCTCTTGTTTACTTGTGTGCCTAGTGAACTTTGTGTGTTACTTTGATATTTGAAGTTAGGGTATCTTTGATCAGAGAATAATTTACTTTGGTTGGTTTAGAACCACATTTCTCCAAATGTTAAGACTTAGGTTCTCTGGCTTCTGCAGGTGGTTAAAATCTGTATGAGGGCTGGTTTACTTCAGATTGACCATATCCCTGGGAGTATATCCCTCTGGGTGGCTGCTTAATATCAAGGTACCAATTGAAATTCCCTCTTTTGTTTGGCCTTTAACTTTTGTCTTCTTGGTTCTGAAAGCCTGCTAAAACCACAGTTGAGTTTCATGGCTCTTTCTTCTGTGGATCAGGAAACAGGAAATGATCTCAGACCAAACAGGTCTTTAACCCTGGAGTCATCCCTCTAATATTCCCTTCTTGTTTTTGACATAGTAAGTCTTCTCTAACTTGACAGTTCTTTGAAACTTTTCTTTCTTTTTTTAACCTCTTTGAAGCTTTATAAAATATTTAATCCAACTTAATTCCAACTTAATGTCTTCAGTGAAAGAGTTAGTCTGAAGTACTTAGCTTGCTGTTAAGAAGTTCTCAAATTATCTTTATCTTTATTCAAGTTGTTTTTGTTTTTTGAGTACTGCTGTGTCACCCAGGCTGGAGTGCAGCGGTACAATCTGGGCTCACTGTAACCTCTTCCTCCTGGGTTCAAGTGATTCTCCTGGCTCAGCCTCCTGAGTAGCTGGGACTGCGGGTGCTTGCCACCATGCCTGGGTAATTTTTGTATTTTTGGTAGAGATGGGGTTTCACCATGTTGGCCAGGCTGGTCTCGAACTCCTGACCTCAAGCCATCAACCTGCCTCAGCTTCCCAAAGTGCTGGGATTATAGGCATGAGCCTCTGGTCCTGGCCTTTTTTTTTTTTTTTCTTTTAAATGCTTGAAACGATTAATGGTGTACAATTGACTCTTGAACAACATGGGTTTGAACTGTGTGGGTTCACTTATACATGGGTTTTCTTCTGCGATTGGCACCCGTGAAACTATAAGGCCAGCCCCTCTTCCTGCTCCTCCTTAGCCTACCCAGTGATGACAATGAGGATGAAGACCTTTACAATGATCCACTTCCATGTAATGCGTAGGAAATATATTTCTCTTCCTTACGATTTTCTTAGTACCATTTTATTTTCTCTAGTTTATTATAAGAATACAATGTATAATACATATACAAAATACGTGTTAACTGACTGTATTATTTGTAAGGCTTCTACTGCATGGTAGACTATTAGTTAAGTTTTGGGAGAATCAAAAGATACATGTGGATTTTTTTTTTTTTTTTTTTTTTTTTTTTGAGATGGAGTCTTGCTCTGTCGCCCAGGCTGGAGTGCAGTGGCCGGATCTCAGCTCACTGCAAGCTCCACCTCCTGGGTTTACGCCATTCTCCTGCCTCAGCCTCCCGAGCAGCTGGGACTACAGGCGCCCGCCACCTCGCCCGGCTAGTTTTTTGTATTTTTTAGTAGAGACGGGATTTCACTGTGTTAGCCAGGATGGTCTCGATCTCCTGACCTCGTGATCTGCCCGTCTCAGCCTCCCAAAGTGCTGGGATTACAGGCTTGAGCCACCGCGCCCGGCCACATGTGGATTTTCTACTGTGCCTGGGGTTGGCACCTCTAACCTCCATGTTGTTCAAGAATCAGCTGTACTTTTAAATGTATATGCTCTTTGCTTAAAATAGCTCACTTTGTGGAAATAAAGCCACAAAACCCTTTTTCCCTGTATTTGATCTGTCTCTGTTTGGAAATTGGTTGCCTGGTTGTAATTTCATGTCAACTTTTGGTTGATACTATTTGCCTAATACCTTCACATTTTCATTCTTCTTATCTAATAGAAGAATTCCCATTCATGAAAAATTATAAGTAAGAGATTTAATGCTGACAGAAAGTGAAGAACCCATAAATGTTAAACGTAGATATAAGTATTTTAAATTAGCAAGAATGAATATTCTCTAATTTGTGGCTTAACATTTTTCATAGCTTTTTTGTTTTCTTTTTGTATATGTATTATTTTTATAGCCTAAATGTCAAATTAAATAAATCCTGAAATGTTTCTTTAGTATGACCATAGTGCAGTTAAACTTTGAGTTTCCGAGATCCCATGATTTGTCTATCACTGTTTCTTTTAGACTCCTGAAGACAGTGCTTCATTTTTCTAAGCTTTTCATAAAATACTATTCTTTAACAGTATGGAAAATCATGTTTAATCATTCTGGTTTCTTTGTTCAGATATCTCATATTAATACAACCACATAATTGCTTAAGTATTTAATACTCTTTGAAAATGTGTATTTGCAATGGGAGTTAAGTTGGGCGCAAAGGGCCTCACATTTTTTTTAAGGCCTTAGTGGCAGATGCTTGTTAATTTTCTTTGGTGTTCCAAATAACTGGATGACCATTTTATTTTTTTATTGTTCACAGAACAGCTGAGTCATTTTTTCAATTATCCTCTGTCTGTGTCTTTTCTCCTCATAGATATGGAGAAAGACATAATGATTTATCAGTATTTCTTTTTTATTTGTATGCCTATATGGGCATTTAGAACTTTTCTGAAAATTCTGAAAAGTTTTTCTTCACATCAGCTGTAAAATAAAGGAAAAAAAGATAACTTTATGTACACTTGTGAAGATTGGATACAAGTTGTTCAAGTAGATTTCTGTTTTGGGAGAACCGAACTAAATTTTAAAATGACATTTTTGACATGAGGGCAGCTAATATTGTGAATAATAAGCAATAATTTGTTAATACATTCTTGTTAAGAGCTTGGGCTCTGCTGGTTTCAATTCCTAACTTCACTGTACATAGGTTAGGTTTACTAAAGCCCCTATATCTTTCTTCCATAGCTGTGAAATGAGGCTCTAATAGTACCAGGCTTATGGTTGGAAAGACTGAAATTATGTACCTTCTATCTTGTATTTTTATTTCTGAAATCTTTAATAAATAGGCCGGGCACGGCGGCTCACACCTGTAATCCCAGCACTTTGGGAGGCTGAGGCGGGCGGATCATGAGGTCAGGAGATGGAGACCGTGCTGGCTAACACGGTGAAACCCCACGGTACTAAAAATACAAAAAAATTAACCCGGCGTGGTGACGGATGCCTGTAGTCCCACCTACTCGGGAGGCTGAGGCAGGAGAATGGCATGAACCTGGGAGGTGGAGCTTGCAGTGAGCTGAGATTGCGCCACTGCACTCCAGCCTGGGCGACAGAGCGAGACTCCGTCTCAAAAAAAAAAAAAAAAGAAATTTAATAAATAATGGCTTTTTGTTTGAGATACACCAAGTTTTTTTAAAGCATATATTTTTCTTCTGTATTTTAATTGATTACAAATTTACTATAATCTGTAATTTTGTACCTCTCATAGATACATCAGCATATTTGAATGCCTTAAAGCTACTGAATATTTCTGATTATTGTTTATAAGAGAGCATAGCAGGGTGGCTTACTGTTAGAATTATTATTTTTTCACTCCTGATATAGTATTAAGGCTTTCACAAACTAGTGTCCTTGAATTGGGAAAAAACAGAGCTACATGACTTACCCCACATTTTAGAGCTTCAGAATGTAAAATTTCAGTACTGGAAAAAAATCAGTTTAAAGTAAGCCATCAGAGACTTACCACTAAAATTTCAACCTGGAAGGAGCTTGCTTCTAATTATGTTTTCAGAAGTAAGCTTTTAATAGAAAGAAATACTTTGCCATTTGTTAATGTGTTCCTGATGTTTTATCCATTGAATTACGGGATACATGACAGAATTCCATCCAACATTATTATTGTGGCACAAAGCACAAACAGGAAAAAAATGAATTTCAGCTGTTTGAATGAAAATAAAAGTGTGACAGGATGGAAAGAATGTCCTGGACCATTTTTTATTTATTTTAAGAAAAAAAATATATACATATAGAAATATTTACGTAACCAGTTTTTTTCCATATCACCTTTTTAAGATGTAAGGACATTGATTGTATGAACTTGCTGAAAAAAGAAAAAATAAATGAATTTTAAAAATTAAAAAAGATAAAAGGACAATCTGTTGACACTGATGTTTCCCAGCTAAATGCTTAATAATGTCAGACATTTTTGGTGAGCAGTTAGCCATAGGTTATAGAGGAGAGGGACTTCATTATTCTGCTAGTAGAGTTTCCTTTACTTGAGACAGTCAGTTCAGTAAGTCTGTATGTTTTGCATTAAAACCCAGGTTTCTGATTTGTTTTTGATTTGAGACTTGCAGTGGAAATGTAGAACAAACTTTTTGGTGTATTTTTTTCTTGGGTATTTGTTGCCTGTGAATTTTATACTGTTTCTTTGTATTTTAATTATTTTTGTAGAACTAGGAAGTGCAAATGTGAATATTTTTCCACACAGTGAAATTAATTGAAGTAACTCCTAATTCATATTTATTCTTAATATATTAATGAGATCGTTGGAGTAAGCGTGCTTACTCAAAAATGGAAAGGTTCCAATATTCTTGGGTTTGGATTATAAACAACTGCCTTTATCTCTTCTCTTCAGTCTGAATAGCTGAATCTGCAAACCAAATTCATCCCAACAGTATTCAACCTACATTTATTCAGCATAACATTTTAAAGCCACTGTGCTGGATAGTGGAGGACATAAAGAGGGATAAAATGCCATCTTCATTATCTTGCAACTTACAGGAAAGAGAAGCCCAAAGATGTTATGTGACTGCAGAGTTAGTATCCAATATAAATTTTAATAAAAAGAGGGAATTCCCAAGCGTACTACTGTGACAGTGCAAATTTATATTGCAACTGATTTTTATTCTACATGAGACCCTAAGGTCTTTCATTTAATTTTCAGAAATTTAAGTCTGATTTTGATATCCTATGGTCTTAGCAGCATCTCTTAGAAGAGAGTGACCATAAGATCTGAAGACTAGAGTTAGAAGTGAATTGTTTCTGTGTGTTAAGTGAAGTTTTCTTTTCATTAGGTGATGATGGAGTCAATGTAGAAGAAGATGGGAAAACAAAGAAAAGTCAGAAGGATGATGAAGAACAAATTGCTAAATACAGGCAGCTCTTGCAGGTTATTCAAGAGAAAGAAAAGAAAGGCAAAGAAAATGACATGGAAATGGAAATTAAATGGGTTCCAGGTAAGAATTAGTTACTAAATGTTTTCTCTTTTTCCAATTTCAGTATGTTGAGTACATTTTAAATATGAAGGAGCTGGAAATGTTTTGGTGAGGACCTTAACATCGTATTTGCATACACCATATAACTAACTTAATGACTAGCATTTTAGACTGTTACCAGCTTATTCTTAATTGGTTTCTTTGATTTACTAACTATAAATTATTCCTGTCCATTTATCAGAGTAGCCTTTTCTAGGTTTGAGCCTGTATTCTCAAGATCTGGAAACTTGAATCCAGGCACCATGTATTCTAAAGTTATTACACTTCTTTTGAATATGTTTAATTCTTAAGTGACCTTTTCTTCCATAACCCCCACTAGTCCTTAATTCATGCGGTTTCCCTAACACAAAATATGTATTACATAGTCTTCCATCTTCAGTCTTGCTGCAAATAGTCAAAGAAATACAGCATAGTAGAGTAAAATAATACTAATACAAAACTAATTACAACCATGTCAAAGCTAAACAAAGATAAAAGCTGGGATAAATGGGATCATTCTCTAGTAAACAGCAGTTGCCCCTCTTTCATGGTTTCACTTTCTGCAGTTTGTTACCCAGTATAGTGCAGTAAGATACTTTGAAAGAGAAAGAGGAAGAGAGATTATATTCACATAACTTTTATTACAGTATAATTGTTCTATTTTATTGTTGGTATTGTTTATCTCTTACTATGCCTAATTTATAAGTTAAACTTTATCATAGCTATAGATGTACAGGAAAAAACATACTATCTATAGGGTTCAGTACTATCCACGGTTTCAGACATTCACTATGGGTCATGGAATGTATCCTCCTCAGATAGTTGGGGACTACTGTACACATTTTTTTCAACAGTGCTGGGCAAATCAGCATGGACTTTTGCAGCCAATACTGTTTTTGTAGGTTACTGCTGTTTATATTATATATATGTATAACTTTTAAAACCAGATGTATTTTTGGATAAGGATTCAGTTCTTTAGCCTGTATTAGTCTCTAGGAGAAAGAGTACTAACTAGTTGTAGGAATACCATTGCTTAAAACTTAAAAGTGTTCTGTTATCAATTCCATTTTTACAAGTAGCATGCTTTTGTAGTGGGAATAAAACATTTGTTTACATGGGTTTTTATTTGGGAAAAAATTAGTGTATTTTGATATTTGAGGATTGACTGGCTGTTGTAGTAAATTTGCTAGGATGGACACTGGCTATTGTAGTAAATTTGCTAGGATGATCTGCTGCATATTCCTACAGGAATGAAGCGCTGTGTTGCAACCCATTTGTTTTAAATGTTTGGCTTTTGCAGGAAGTGGTTGGGAGAACTCAATTGATTTGGCTTGGAGAGGAAAAGTCTAAAAAGTGATATTAACAGCTATTTTTAAATACTTGCAGAATATGTAAATGGAGACTTAATCTCTTTTATTACCTCACAGGTTAGCACTACTGCCACTGGATAAAAGTTGAAGGAAGGTAGATTTTAATGTAATAATATAAAGAGGAATTCTCTATGTTATTAGAATTATCTCACAAAAGAACTGAAGGCTGCTTTAAGGGGTTGAGCTCTCTGTGTCAGTAAATCTCCACAATAAGGCTACATAATCATGCCACTCAGAGATGTCTGTGAAGAAATATTTTACTTGAGTCCCTTGACTTTACGATTCCAAGAAATGTTGAATTCTGTCTTTTAAGTTGAATACATTGTAGTTTAATTCTAATCTTAGAATGAGCTTATTGAATATATTTTAATATGAACATTTTAAAATTGAAGTGTTCAGTTGTCTGTTTGAGAAAGCAGATCTAAAATAAACTGGATTGAGGTGTTCTATAGCAAATTTTTCAGAAATATATAATGCCAGTTATAAGGTACAGATATATGATATAGGTTCCCACACTAAGTGGACCACATCTAGATTGCATCTTTATTAACATAATTTTGAGACTGGGCACAGTGGCTCACGCCTGTAATCCCAGCACTTTTGGAGGCCAAGGTGAGTGGATTACTTGAGCCTCAGATGTTCGAGACCAGCCTGAGTAGCATGGCAAAACCATTCCATCTGTACAAAAAAATACAAAAATTAGCCAGGTGTGGTGGCGCATGCCTGTAGTCTCAGCTACTGGGGAGGCTGAGGTGGGAGGATCACCTGAGCTCACGGAGGTTGAGGCTGCAGTTAGCTGTGATCATGCTACTGCACTCCAGCCTAGGCAACAGAATGAGACCCTGTCTCAAACAAACAAACAAAACATAGTTATGTAGGGCAAATACCTAAAAGTGGTATTTATACCTGTTATCTGTAACTGGAAAGTTTAAGCAATTCTTACGTTTCCTGGGATAAACCCCAATTTGGTTATGATACCTTATCTTTTTGTATATTCCTAGCTTAATTTAGTAATATTTTATTTAAAATATTTGTACTTGTGGCAAAGAGGAATATGATCTGTAGTTTTTCATTCTTGTATTGGTTTTTGGTATTAGGGTAATGTTGACCTTATGAAGTAAAAATGTAAAATGAAAGAGTATCATCTGTAATTCCACTATCCTAATTCAACCACTGGTTAAGAAGATTACAGTTTAATTTACCATTTCTCTGTCGTTGAATATTTGATTAAGTTTCTAATCTTTCACTACAGTGGACCTACAACATTGAAAAAAAAAAAAAAAAAGGACAGATTTCAAACCCTAAAATATCAAGCTTTTCTTAAATCTCTTCATTTTCATCAGCAGCCAAGTAACTGCTTGCTTTTTCAGGGCCTTTTAATTTTAAAAACTTTTAAAACAAAGGTGTGTTGTTCGTCTCTTCCAGCCTAGAAATGTTTCCAACCATGCCAGGACTAGTAGAGAACAACCAGGCCACAATGAGAAGCTGATACTAACATTCAGGCTTAACTCACCAGTTAGTTACGTGACTTCCTTGCTCACACAGCAACTTTACATGTGCTGTAGATCAACCTGTGGTTCTCTCACAAGCTGTTAAAACTACCAGTGTCAAAACCTCAAATGTTAAATCTCAGATGCCAGGTATCTGGGATGTTATAAATAACCTATAACTTTTTCCATATTTTGAATTATTTTCTTAGGATAGTTTCCCAGAAATAGAATTACTAAGAAAGGGCAGAATACTTTTTGTGTCTTTAAGTTATTGCCAAATTGCTTTCTGAAAGTGTTGTACCAGCTTATAATACCTTCAACAATCAGTAAGAGTGTCAGTTTCACGGAATTATTGTCAACATTGGGTATGTATTTTTTACTTTTAATTGAATAGGGGAAAATTGATATTTTAATGTATGATGAGTTTTCAAAAGTCTTAAACTGTAATATTTTGAAGGCCCCTAATGGGGTATTGGTACATGCACGCATGCATATACAAGTGTAAAGGGCTTTTCTGTGTGATATATATATATATATACACACACACACACACACACATATATATACACACACACACACACACACACACGATCATTGAACAGTCTTTCTGTACCTCAGTTTATTCGTATGGAATTTGGAACTAATAATACCTTTTTTGCTTAGAGATACTTATAAACGTTATAAACTACAAAGTACTTTCATGACGTGTGTATTTCAGTGAATTTATGTCTTAAGAAATGTGTGTTTTTGGTAACAGTTACCCTGAACCTCAGGACTTTTTTGATGTTATACTTCAGTAAACCACAGAGGGTCAGTGTGAGATTATACCATATCATTCATTGATTCTGTAGCTCGAATCTCCAAAATATTAATCTCTTCAGGAAAATAAGTACTCTTAATCACTAACATTTGTTATGGTTTTGTTTGATTTTTCCAAAGAAATTCTAGTTTAGACTATTTAAACTTTCTACCTTTTTACATTGGGTTATACAGTATAGTACATGAGGAGTTTAATTTCTTTTAAGGGTAAGTGTTAAGGGAACTGATAACAGGTTCGTGGGTATAACAACTGGAATGAGCTACTCTTTCTATCAATATTTTAGTTCCTATGGAAATGTGATAATATGATTTTATTAATTAGGATTATAAATAAGTAAAAATGTTGAATTATAAAATTTTTAAAGAAAGTTATTATTAATTATTTTGATGTATGTGGAGCTATATTTCCTATCTCAATGCATTGCTAAAGGTATCCTGCCAACTTAACTAATGGGTAGATAAGGTGATGCATATAATTAGCCAGTTGGGCCTTCATCAAGAAATGTACCTTGTTGGGGAATTTGTAATACATGCATAAATGAAGTGTCATCAGTTTTCTCTCTTTATATAACTTCCCCTGTATTAATAGTCCAGTTAATCTACATAATATTTTTTGTAGATAATGCAAGCTGAATATAAACTATATATGAAATTCCATCCAGAAATAAATAATGTCATGTTTCTTTGTTTATAATCTTAAAATATTAAATATGATGAAAGTCCTGTTTTTCTTAGCTATCTCTGGCTTCATAGATACTAGTGAAATGGATAGCTGGTCTTTTTTCTACTCAACATTCTCCAGAACCCCAACTTCCCTTCGTTATTCCATCAAATACTTACTGAACACCTACTCCGTGCCAGGAATTATTCTATACACTGTGTGAACAAAACATAAAAATCCCTGTACTCACAGATCTTATAATCTGGTGAAGGAGAGACCAAACAGGTGACAGATACATAAGAAACATATTTGACCAGGATCTAAAAGAATTAGAGGTCAGGGAGTGATCCTGGCCCAGGAAGACTGTGTGAGCAGAGGAAGTAGCAAAGGAGTATCCTTGAAGCTATACTTTGTCTCTTGTGTTTGAGGAATCCAAGGAGAACAGTGTGACTAGAGTGGAGGAGAGAAGTAACTGAGATCAGAGAGGTAGTTTGGAGCCAGACATGAAGACCTTGTAGGCCATTATAAAGACATGAATTTCTGTGACTGAGATGAGAAACCACTGGAGAGTTTTGAGCTCAGGATCAGTCAAATCTGACTTTTATGTTTAACAGGATCACTCTTGCTGCTATAGATAAGTAAATTAAAGTGGGGGGCAAGGACTAAATTGGGGAGATCAATCAAATGGCTATTGGAGTAATTTTCAGATAATGAAGCTTGTGGATGGAACATGTTTGCAAGGGAGCATCAAGAATTCTTTTTTTTTTTTTCATACACTGAGCTCAAGATGCCCATTGATACCTAAACAGACATGTCAAGGAATCAGTTGGGTATACAGTTAAGAGTACAGGGCTAGTGGAGATATAAATTACAGAATCTTCATTGTATAAATCTCTGAAAGTGAATAAGAACAACCAGGTAGTGAGTATAGGTTTAAAAAAAAAAAAAAAAAAGGGAAGGTTCAAAAGCTGATCCTTGGAGCACTCTGGCATCTAGAGGTAGAGGACTTGAGCCTGGACCATTCCAAGCAGCTGGAGAGGCTATCAGAGAAGCAGGAGGAAATTCAGAATTGTGGGGCATTCAGCCTGCCAATAAAGTAGGCATTTCAGTGAGAATATGGGTCAATAAAATGCAGACTGAGAATGACCATTGGATTTAGCAGTGTGAAGCTCACTGGTGATATTGAATGGTTTTTGTGGGATGATGGGGGATGGAAGTGAGTAGTGTGGTTTGAAGGAAGAATGGGAAGAGAGGTATTGGAGACAGTAAGTACAGGCAACTCTTTTACTAAAATATTTGATAGAAAGTTGCAGGCACCATGACACTTTAAAAAAAAGTACTTCAAAATGTAACTTCCAAAAACTAAGACATGCTTCCATTATAAGCATGATGCCACTTTCACACCAAGGTAATTGTTAGTCTCAGATTACTAGAGAGATTAACTTATGCCTAGTGGTCCATTATTGGAATGCTAAGCATGTGGAAGTTACTTATATTCTACTGCTCAAAGTTTGATTGCAAAAATTCAAAAAATTGCAACCTCAGGCATAAATGGGTTAAAATGAAAAGATTGGAGCTAGTGGTAGAAGAGTAAGATGCTTGGAAAGTAAGGTTGTGGTGGGACTGCAACTTTGGGTAATCAATCACATGGTCTGTTTACAATCCTGGCAGTGAATTTCTAAGATGGGGTAGAGTGTAGAACCATAGGAGAGGAGGTCAGTGAACTGTGAGGCCAAAGGATCATCCGTGTGGATACTGAAGTCACCGAGAATTATGACAGGAGTATTGGAAAGAGTGGCAGTGAGCTAAAATTAAAATGAGGAGAGCAACTGCGGTCGTTAGATATCTACATCAGCTTCTGGAAGAATTTGCTTACAAAGAAGATATCTACAATAAGGAAGAGTGTAGTCTATCTAGTACAGCCTGAAAACATGATACTCAGAGTGGAGGCATTGGGGAGGAGGGCCAGTCAGTGGATGGGAATTGGCAGTGAGTCGCAGGGACAGTGGGAAAGAAAAATTCATCTCCTAAAAGAGAGAGGTGAAGCAGTGTCCTCAGAAGAGAGCTAAGTTTTAGTGAAACTCCAGTGAGCAGATAAATGGGTAAGGGGGCTTTTGTTAATAACTAATGACTGACTGACTAACTGATTAGTGAGTAGAATGGCTTTAGTCATTGAGGATGTTCAGCATTGTTTTGGGAGAAGGAATGATTTGGAAATTGTAAATTTCATGTGGTGGCAGATTTAAATATGAATAAAGGGATTTTGAGATTAGTTTTGATGGTCTTAAAGCTTTAATAGTGGTAGGGATGTGAATGCCATTGGGATATCTTGTCAGGAGCACACAGAGTTCTAGAATACTTACTCTTGGGAAGGAGGCATGGAAGCCAGAAAACTAGAGGTGCCCCTTACTGTCTCACGCTGGCAAGGACTTTTCTTACTGTCTCACACAGCAAGAGGAGTCCCTTTTTGACTCCTATTCCTTGGGCATGGAGTAGGGCTGTAGCTCTTCCTTTGTTCTGCTTTTTCCTCCTCCACTCTTCACAGTTGTAATTTCATTTTTATTCTGGTATCTGCTTTTTATCGTTTGTCCTGCTCGCCACATTTATCTCCATTTCTCTGTTCAGTTGTTCCACTGAGTAGCTTAAACAGAGACATCAATGGCATGTATATGTGGCCATTGTATTATTCATTCTTTTTATTTAGAAGTAAAAATGTTTTTGAATTAGTTGGGCATTCATTTTGTTAGGCAGCCCAGTTTCAATCATTTTAATTTTTAGACGTCTCAAAACGTGTTCACTGTTTAGTTTTGGCTCCTTTTCATTTATTGCCAATGTACTCATTATTTGAAATATATTCACAATTTTTTTTTTGGTCAGAACTTTTAAAATAACCAGATGTTTAAAATTTTGAATTGAGTATAGGAGAGGGCATTAAATGGAAAACCTGAACTTAAAATAAATAAGCTAAAAGAATTTGTAGTTTGCCTCAGATTTTGGTGGTGGGGAGGAAACCAGGTCACAGTGCACTCTTGTAACTTGTAAGAAGTCACAGAGCTAGTAAGTGGCTAGAATTTTAAAACCTAAGCGTGAGCTCCTTCGTTGAATCATCCAGTTAACAGATTGACTCTGAAGAGTTTGTAAGGCAATAAGCTATAACTTCATAATGTGCAAAAAAGATTGGAGTCATGTTTGAAATGTGTAATAAAAATGAGAAGCAGTTAGAGTTATCTAAAAATGATGCTAATACATTTCCTACATATGATTGCTGCTTATTTTCTCAGTGCTTCTTGAATTATTTGATAGACTGTTTTGTCTCTTAATAATATTGATTTATTTTTATTTTTTTATTTTATTTATTTATTTTTCGAGACCTTCCTCTGTCGCCCGGGCAGGAGTGCAGTGGCGCTATTTTGGCTCACTGCAACCTCCGCCCTCCGGGTTCAAGTGGTTCTCCTGCCTCAGCCTCCAGAGTAGTTGGGACTACAGGCGTGGGCCACTATGCCCAGCTAATTTCTGTATTTTTTGTATAGATGGGGTTTCACCATGTTTATTGGCCGGGAAGGTCTCGATCTCTTGACCTTGTAATCCACCCGCCTCGGCCTCCCAAAGTGCTGGGATTACAGGCGTGAGCCACCACGCCCAGCCTTATTTTATTTTGTTTTATTTTTTGAGACAGAGTCTTGCTCTGTCGCCCAGGCTGGAGTGCAGTGGTGCGATCTCGGCTCACTGCGAGCTCCGCCTCCCAGGTGCACGCCATTCTCCTGCCTCAGCCTCCCGAGTAGCTGGGACTACAGGCGTGCGCCACTACACCCAGCTAATTTTTGTATTTTTTTTTAGAGAGGAGATTTCACCATGTTGGTTGGCCAGGATGGTCTTGATCTCTTGGCCTTGTGATCTGCCTGCCTCGGCTTCCCAAAGTGCTGGGATTACAGGCATGAGCCACCACACCCGGCCGATTTGATTTTTAAAAAGAGACTTTCCAAGAAGCTTTTTAAAAAGATTTAATGCAAAAAGCAAGGATATTTTTATACTAGTAGTTTCAGAAAGTGCTATAATTGCAATGCCTTATGAAGTTTCAGGTTAATTGATCTGGTTCCCTCCCACATCCCCCCACAGGAATCCAGTTAAAATGTGTAAATCAGCAAGATCCTCTGGTTGCAAAGATCTAGGATGATTCTGTTAATATAGTCCTTCCCGCTGTTTGCATATGTAGCCACTGTTTCTAGACCATACTGTTAATACCTTTTTTTTTTAATAACTATGCCTTAAACTTGCAGTGTGCCCCAAGTGAGCTCAAGAAAAGAAAACTTGTCACATGTATTGTTTTCCCATAGCCCACAGCTATGCTGATTTGTTTGAAGTTGTGAATTCTTTGGTCTGGAAAGCAAAACTTTTGCTATTCTATTTGTGGTGGTCCTTCGTCATTCTATCTGTATTCTAACTGCCTGGCTAGTAAGCTGTCACTTTTCATTGCACGTGTTCCGTGTGTTATTTTGACAGAACTCAGTCATACTACTTGCTTTAACAGTTTCATTATTGCAAAATTGAAAAGTTGGGCCCTGATGTTATGCTATAGATTCTTCATAAAGTTTTGCTAGATGGATAACATAGTAACCTTTTATTACATTTTCTCACAGATACGTTTTTTAGTATAGCATCTTCGTATCTCTTCTCAAGTGTTATTTATTTATTTATCTTTTTAAGAGACAAGGTCTTGTTCTGTTGTCCAGGCTGAAATGCAGTGGTTCAGTCATGACTCATTGTTACCCGGAACACATGGGCTCAAGCGATCCTCCTACCTCAGCCTCCTAGGCATCTAGGGCCACAAGTGTGTGCCACCATGTCTACCTAGTTCATTTTTTATTTTTTGTAGAGCTGGGCTCTTACTACGTTGCTCAGGCTAGCCCCAAAATCCTGGCCTCAAGCTGTTCTCCCTCCTTGGCCTCCCAAAGCGCTGGAATTACAGGCATGAGCCACCATGCCCTGCTTTTTGAAAGTACTGTATTAATTTGTTATGCCAACTGGAGAACTTTCTGTCGTTTAACTTTTGAAAGCTCAGAAATACCGATAAAATTATACACAAAATAAAATCTAATTTCTACCATAGTTTCAGGTTTTGGAGCCAAGAAAAGGATAGGGCGTAAGTACTTGTTTGTTTGTTTGTTTCGAGAGGGAGTCTTGCTCTGTCGCCCAGGCTGGAGTGTAGTGGGGCTGTCTTGCCTCACTGCAACCTCTCCCTCCCGCATTTGAGTGATTCTCCTGCCTCAGCCTCCCGAGTAGCTAGTACTACAGGCACACGCCACCACACCCAGCTAATTTTTATTTATTTATTTATTTTTGTAGAGATGGGATTTTACCAAGTTAGCCAGGCTGGTCTCGAACTCCTGAACTCAGGTGATCCACCCACCTCGGCCTTCCAAAGTGCTGGGATTACAGGCGTGAGCCACAGGGCCCAGCCTAGATAGGGCATAAGTAACTTTTCTGTAGATACTTGGTTTGATACAAAATTTAATCTCACTCTGGGACCATATTGCCATTTTGTGTCCTCTGAAAGATTTGCAACCTTTCTCAGTGTCTTTTCAGTTAGACTGTTGTAGACAGTTACTCACTGTATTCAATATGCAATGGTAATTTTTGGCATTGAGGTCTGTGGTGAAGCCAGTAAAACCTCCTGTGGCTTGAACTGGTGGCTGGGCAAACTGAATCTGCTGGTTTTATGTGGGAGTGAGAGGGTACTTTCCTTCCTCAATTTAATCTTCACTGAGGGTGGGTGGTGGGATAGCTGTCATCAAATAGCTATCAAAAGATACACCTGGCTGGGCATGGTGTCTCTGCCTGTAATCCCAGCACTTTGGGAGGACAAGGTGGGCCGATCACCTGAGGTCAGAAGTTAGAGACCAGACTGGCCAACATGGTGAAACCCCGTCTCTACTAAAAATACCAAAAATTAGCCAGGCATGGTGGCTCGTGCCTATAGTCCGAGCTACTTGGGAGGCTGAGGCAGGAGAATCTCTTGAACCCCGGCAAGTGGAGGTTGCAGTGAGCCGAGATCATGCCACTATACTCCAGCCTGGGTGACAGAGCAAGACCCATCTCAAAAAAAATTAAAAAATAGAAAACATAAAAAAGATATATCCTTAGCTCAGTCTACTCATTCAGTGATGTGGAAAACTTTTATCTGTAAAATTCTTTAGCATGACCTTGAAAACCTGATCCTGTGTGTGCCCAAAGATGAGTAACCACTGAGTTCCCATTGGTGTTTGGAATGATGTGCTTTCTTAGTAAATTGAAGCATACACTTTGGAGATATATGCTTTCCTAATAATTTGAAGTCTGGGCTGGATGCGGTGGCTCACACCTGTAATCCCAGCACTTTGGGAGGCCAAGGCGGGTGGATCACAACATGGTGAAACCCTGTCGCTACAGAAATACAAAAAAAAAAAAAAAAATTAACCTGGCATGATGGCAGGTGCCTGTAATCTAAGCTACTTGGGAGGCTCAGGCGGGAGAATCGGTTGAACCCAGGAGGTGTAGGTTGCAGCGAGCCGAGATCATGCCGTTGCACTCCAACCTGGGCAACAGAGCAAGACCCCATCTCAAAAAAATAATAATCGCAAGTCTGTCTCTGTAGGACTTAACCACACTTTTCCTAAGCATTGTCAGCTTAGAGCGTCATAAAACATGTTTTATTTTAGGATCCCATTGCTGTAAACAGGGGAATTTTAAAAATTTAATTCTTAGATGCATAATTTTGATCCAGAAGCATTACATTTTAAAATATCCTTTGAGGGGCCGGACGCGGTGGCTTACGCCTGTAATCCCAGCACTTTGGGAGGCGAGGTGGGCGGATCATGAGGTCAGGAGATCAAGACCATTGTGGCTAACATGGTGAAACCCCGTCTCTACTAAAAATACAAAAAAAATTAGCCGGGCGTGGTGGCGGGCGCCGTAGTCCCAGCTACTTGCGAGGCTGAGGCAGGAGAATGGCGTGAACCCGGGAGTGGAGGTTTCAGTGAGCCGAGATCACGCCACTGCACTCCAGCCTGGGGGACATAGCAAGACTCCGTCTCAAAAAAAAAAAAAAAAAAAAAAAAAAAAAGATCCTTTGAGGGAGGAAGGGGAAGTTTGCACTTACTGGTTGCCTGTGCTGCATCAGGAACTATTCTGGATGCTTCACACACAATATTACATTGTTATTCAAGGTGGTTAGTACCCCATTTGCAGAAGAGAAAACTGAGGTATAGACTTGCTTAAGATCATAAAACTAGGAGACAGAAGAACTGTCACAGATTTTTAGTAGATTCTGTCATCAGAGAATTGATAAGAATAGAAATAGAGCTTTATAAGACAAGCTATGGAAAATGCAGTCATACCCTGTATAACAACATTTCAGTCAACAGTGGACTGCATATACAACAGTGGTCCCATAAGAGTTATAGTGCAGCTGAAAAGTTCCTATCAACTAGTGCTGTCATAATGTTTTTGCACAGCACATTGCCTTTTTTATGTTTAGATACACAAATACTACTGTTGTGTTCCAGTTGCCTACAGCATTCAGTACAGTAACATGTTGTACAGGTTTGTAGCCTAGGAGCAATAGGTCATACCGTATAACCTAGATGTGTAATAAGCTATAACATCTAGGTTTGTGTAAGTATACTCTATTATGATGTTCACACAATGATAGAAAGGTCTTAACATTAGCCTGGATGTGTAGTAAGCTATACACCATCTAGGTTTGTGTAAGTATACTCAGTTTTAATGTTTGCACAACAATAAAAATGCCTAACACATTTCTCAGAAAATGTTCCATCATTAACTGACATGTGACTGTATTGAAGTTCTAAATTTTAATATTATTTTGATTCTCTATTACCCTCATTCTGTATTTTCTCTCTCTCTTTTTTTTTTTTTTTTTTTTGAGACAGAGTCTCGCTCTGTCGTCAGGCTGCAGTGCAGTGGCACCATCTCGGTTCGCTACAACCTCCACCTCCCAGGTTCAAGCGATTCTCCTGCCTCTGCCTCAGCATCACGGGTAGCTGGGACTACAGGTGCCACGCCCATCTAATTTTTGTACTTTTAGTAGAGACGAGGTTTCACCATGTTGGCCAGGATGGTCTGTCTCTGTCTCTTGACCTCGTGATCCACCTGCCTCGGCCTCCCAAAATGCTGGGATTACGGGCATGAGGCACTGCGCCCTGCCCTTTTTTTTTTTTTTTTTTAAATATACAACTCATTTTTCTCCGGTATACTCTTTCAAATACTGTGTAAAGGACACTGCCAGTGAAGTAGGCAGTTAATTACAAATACAAAAGTTGAAAGAGTAGGCCGGGCGTGGTGGCTCAAGCCTGTAATCCCAGCACTTTGGGAGGCCGAGACGGGCGGATCACGAGGTCAGGTGATCGAGACCATCCTGGCTAACACTGAAACCCCGTGTCTACTAAAAAGTACAAAAAACTAGCCGGGCGAGGTGGCGGGCGCCTGTAGTCCCAGCTACTCGGGAAGCTGAGGCAGGAGAATGACGTAAACCCGGGAGGCGGAGCTTGCAGTGAGCCGAGATTGCGCCACTGCACTCCAGCCTGGTGACAGAGTGAGACTCCGTCTCAAAAAAAAAAAAAAGTTGAAAGAGTAAACCTTAAAGGATTACTCTATTTCAAGGATTCCCAACCAGCCTACCACCAGTGGATGACAAATTAGCCACAATCTTGATCCCTTTCATCCTTAGGCCCACCAGAGCCCCCAGGCTGTTTTCTTCTCTGGTTGTTTCCTCCATTTTCTCTATCATGGTGTACAGACATTGTCATTGTGTCTACCATGTAGGAAAATGTTTGGGAAGGTACTGCTTTCTTAGTAGTTATTTGGAAAGTCTTTTTAAAAGTAGAGGAATTATGGTTAACTTACATAAACTCACTCAAATATGGAAGAAAATATTTAGATTGCAACAAGAAAAATCAAGTTTGAATTTAGTTGTGACTATTATAATTATTCTTAAATATTTGAATGCTAGGGAAATTGAAGTGTTTATCATTTCCCTTTGTTTTTTATAACAAAGAAGTTTTTGAAATTGACTTAGAAATGCTGTTTTGGTTGTACCCCAGCCTCAGTATATCCTTCTATATTCATAGCTTCTGTGGACAGGAAACTTCCAAGGAGGAAAATGATTAGGCACCCGAGTTTACAGGTGGATTTTTCAAATGCAATCTGTAGGACCTGCTTATAATGAAATTTGGGATAGCATTAACAGTTTATTGTGATTACGGAGAGCATAGAGGCCTCGAAGTCAGAAAATTTAGGTTTAAGTTATCATTTTTGATGGGAATTAACTGACAAAGAGGCAGGTGAAAGCTGTTTAGCACACAGTTGTCAAAGGGTAAACATTCTTTTACTGTCTTTAAAAATGTTTATACTTCATTGTGAGGAAAAAGTCATAAAGAAATGCAATATATATGTATATATTTATATATTAAAATGTGTATTTACAGTTTAAAGAAAAATAAAATGGACTGGGCATGGTGTCTCACATCTGTAATCCCAACACTTTGGGAGGCCAAGGCAGGTAGATCACTTGAGGCCAAGAGTTCAAGACCAGCCTGGCCAACATGATGAAACCCTCATCTCTAATAAAAATGCAGAAGTTAGCCATGCATGGTGATGTACACCTATAATCCCAGCTACTCAGGTGGCTGAGGCACAAGAATCTCTTGAGCCTGGGAGGCGGAGGTTGCAGTAATCTGAGATCATGCTACTACATTCCAGTCTGGGTGACAGAGCGAGACTCTGTCTCAAATAATAGTAATAAAAATAAAATGAACACATATAGCCACAGGCATTACCAGTGTCTGCAGTCCTCTGTGTGACTTCCCAGTTATGTGTTAATCATTCTTTTTCTTTTCTATGTAGTTTTACCACAGATACATCTATCCCTAAATAGTCTATATGTAGTTTTGTTAATTTTGAACTTTATAAAAGCATCGTCTGTGTATTCTTGTCATTTGCCTTTTTAAAATGTAAACATTCTGGGCCAGGTGTCGTGGCTCACGCTTATAATCCGAGCACTTTGGGAGGCTGAGGTGGGCAGATCACCTGAGGTCAGGAGTTCGAGACCATCCTGGCCAGCATGGTGAAACTCCGTCTTTACTAAAAAAATACAAAAGTTAGCTGGGTTTGGTGGCAGACGCCAGTAATTCCAGCCACTTGGGAGGCTGAGGCAGGAGACCTGCTTGAAACTGGGAAGGGGAGGTTGCAGTGAGCCAAAATCGCACCATTACACTCCAGCCTGGGCCACAGAGCAAGGCTCTATCTCTAAAAAATAAAAAATAAAATTAAACATTCTGTTTTTGAGAGTTAGCCATATCCATATATGTGTATATGGTTCATTCATTTTCATGGCTACAGAGAATTCCATTGTATAACTATATCACAATGTATCTGTTCTGTTGCTAGTTATTATACTTTATTTTGGTTATGAAACCGTGCCTTTGTGAATATTCTTGGACTTATCACGAAGATATGCATGGAATTTCTTGGATATATGTAGAATTTCTTGGTTGTAACATGCTCATAATTACCTCCACTAGGTCATGCCAAAGTGTTTTCCCAAATGCTTGTGCCATCTTATACTCTCACCAGTAGCATGAGTTCCCATAGTTCTTTATCCTTACCTTTAACTGATACTATCAGGCTTTTTCTTTTTTGCCGTTTGAGTACATAAGTAATGATGTCTCATGGTTTTAGTATGTGTATTCCCAGATATTGAGAGTTCCTACTATGTACCAGACTCTGTTCTTGTCATGGAGTATTGAACAGAATAGACAAAGGTCCAGGCCTTCAATGGGCTCTGCATTCTATTGTGTGTGGCCTGGGGAGGAAGAGAAGTTAGTAAGAAAATAAGCAAAATATATGCTATCTCAGGTGGTGATTAAAGCTGGTGGAAACAAAAGCCTAAAGCCTACATGGGGAATAAGAAGTTTATGGTTGGGAATGAGTAGCAATTTAAATTGGACAGTCAGGGAAGGCTTCACTGAGACAGTGACACTTTAACAAAGACCTAATAGAAATGACAGTAGTCACCATGTGTTATCCTAGGAAAGAGCATTTCAGGGAGAGGAAGCAACAAATGCAAACGCCCTGAGGGGGAACATGACTGATGTATCCAGGAATAATGAGGCAGCCAGTGTGACTGGAACACAGTTAGCCAGGGTATGGAAAGCAGAAGATGAGGTCAGAGAGGCAGCCAAATCACAAAGGGTTTTCTACACCCCTGGATGGACTTTAGCTTTCACCCTGTGTGAGACGGGAAATGGAGATGATGCAACCTGACTTCAGTTTTTAAAGTAATACTTAGGCATTTACCTGGTTACTAATTGTTTTTCCTCATATGTGAAATGTCTATTCATGTATTCTTTATTGATTCTGATTCCTAGGAGTTCTTCATATATTCTGGGCCGGTCTTTTATCAGTAATGTGTTTTGCAGATGTCTCTTCCTGGTTTGTGATTTTACTTTATAGTGTCTTTTGAAGAACAGAAGTGTGATATGGTCAAATTCATTAAACTTAACCTCTTTAAGTATCTCTGGTGTACATAATTGGAGTAATCATAATCTATAGATTAAGACAGTCTCTCATCAATAGTCCAGCATGGGCCTTTTTTTATTGATTGGTTTGTTTGTTTGTTATAATGAATAAGTGAACCCACCACCCACTACGAAAGCTAGAACCTTGCAATAACTTATATTTACCTGTTTGATCCTCTTCTGCCACTCTATACTTGAGGAAACCATTATCCAGATTTCAGTATTTATTCATTTACTTTCCATTGTATATAGGTTTTTAAAAATATTTAACTGACAAAGATTGAATATATTTAAGCTATACAGTGTGATGATTTAATATACATATACATGTAATGATTACTACGTGATATTAACACATCCATCACCACCCATTCTGTACACTAGATCCCAGAACTTATTCATCTTGTAACTGAACATTCCTATTTTTTGACCAACATCTCCCCATTTTCCCCACCCTCAAGCAAGCCCTTGGCAACCACTGTTTTACTCTCTGCTTCTGAGTTTGACTTTTTTAGATTCCACATGAACTCTACTAGGTATTTATCTTTCTGTGTCTGGCTTCACCGAACATAATATGTTCTCTAGGATCATCTGTGTTGTCACAAATGGCAGGATTTTCTTTTTTGTAGCTGAATAATATTCCGTTGTATATATTTACCACTATTAATTCATCTGTTGATGGACATTTAGATTGTTTCCCTATCTTGGTTATTGCGAATAATGCTGCAATGAACATAGGGGTTCAGATGTCTCTTCAAGATACTGATTTCATTTCCTTTGGATATACACCCAGAAGTGGGATTGCTGGATCTTATGGTAGTTCTGTTTTTTGAGGAACCTCCATGCTGTTTTCCATATTAGCTGTACCAATTTATAATCCCACCAACAGTGTACACACCTTCACCAGCACTTGTTATCTCGTCTTTTTTATAATACCCATCCTAGCAACTATGAAGTAATACCTCATCATGGTTTTGATTTGCATTTCTCTGATGATTAGTGATGTTGAGCACTTTTTCATATACCTGTTGGCCATTTGTATGTCTTCTTTGGAACATTGTGTGTAGTTTTATATCCTTGATAAATATTCTTAAGAGATATGGGTACATAAAAAGGAATGAAATGCTGATGCATGCTACAACATAGATGAACCTTGAAAATACTATGCTAAGTGAAAGAAGACAGTCAAAAAGACCACATACTTTATCAAAAGTATCTCTGGTGTACATAATTGGAGTAATCATAATCTATAGATTAAGACAGTCTCTCATCAATAGTCCAGCATGGAAAATCTATAGAGACAGAAAGTAGGCTAGTGTTTGCCACAGGAGGGAGGGTCGGGGACAGGGTTTCTTTTTGAGGAGATGAAAATGTTCTAAAATTGTGGTGATATTTGCACATATCTGTGATATTAAAGTTAACTTTGTTAATGTGGGAGGAAGTGTGGGTGTGTTTGGGATACGTTTAAATCATTTTGGGACTGATTTTTTTTTTTCACTTTATATTGCTAAGATTTATTTTGTGTAGCTGTAGGTCATCCATTTCTTTTGTTGTTTGTTTGTTTTTGTTTTTTATTTTTGTTTGTTTGTTTGTTTTGAGACGAGTCTTGCTTTGTCACCCAGGCTGGAGTGCAGTGGCGTGATCTCAGCTCACTGCAAGCTCCGCCTCCCGGGTTCACACCATTCTCCTGCCTCAGCCTCCCCAGTAGCTGGGACTATAGGCGCCCGCTACCATGCCTGGTTAATTTTTTGTATTTTTAGTAGAGACGGGGTTTCACCGTGTTAGCCAGGATGGTCTTGATCTCCTGACCTCGTGATCCGCCCATCTCGGCCTCCCAAAGTGCTGGGATTACAGGTGTGAGCCACCACACCCGGCCCATCCACTTAACTTCTATACTATAGTTTATATGTTCATTCTCCTGTCACATTTCAGTTGTTCTTAGGTATTACTATGATGAATCATGCTGTTGGGAACATTTCTGTGCATGTCCCCTAGTACAGGTTTAAGTTTTTCTGGGTATTTGTGTAGGAGTATGATTGCTGAGTCGTAAGGTATATGAATGTTGAATTTTTTTTTTTTTTTTTTTTGAGACAGAGTTTCACTCTGTCGCCCAGGCTGGAGTGCAATGGCACGATCTTGGCTCACTGCAACCTCCGCCTCCTGGATTCAAGCAATTCTTTTGTCTCAGCCTCCCAAATAGCTGGGATTACGGGTGTCCGCCACCACACCCAGCTAATTTTTTGTATTTTTAGTAGAGACAGGGTTTTGCCACATTGGCCAGGCTGGTCTTGAACTCTTGACCTTAGGTAATCCACCCGCCTTGGCCTCCCAAAGTGCTGGGATTATAGGCATGAGCCACCATGCCCAACCATGAATGTTGAACTTTATGAGGGTGGTGATATTACTTGACATTTCCACCAGCAGCGTTTGATTTGCATTTCTCTTGTCACCAATGAGACTGAACATACATGTTTCCTTCTCTGTGAAATACTAGTAGATGTTTTTTGACCATTTTTCTGTTATACTGTTTGTGCTTTTCCTGTTGGCTTTTAGCAACTCTTTATTTACTTCTGATACTGATCCTTTGTCTTATATAAGACAGCAAATATCTTCTAATTTGTAATTCCTCTCTTCTCCCACTTTCTTCTGTCATCTAATGAACAAGAATACTTGATTTTAATATTGTCAGATTTATCTTTTATAGTTAATATTTTCTGTTTTATCTGAGAAACCCTTTTTTGTCCAGATGAGAAGAATGTTCCCTTTGATTTTTTACTAAAAGGTGCAAGGTTTGGGACATTTAAGTCCTTGATCCATCTGGAGTCGTTTTTTTTTAATATGAGGTAGGGACCTGATTTTATCTTGTGCCATATAGAAAACCTTTTTTATCTTGTTCCATTTGTGGTATAATCTCTCCTTTCCTCTAGTAATCTGACATGTCACCTCTCATGTACCAGAGTTTTAGAACTATAGGTTTGTTGCTTGGCTCTGTGTTTTACTGGTCAGTTGGTCTGCCTATCCCTAGACCAGTACCACACTTCAGAAAACTGGATGAAGAACATTGATGACCACCACAGCTAGCCCACCTCTAGGCCAGTGGGTATGGGGGTTCTGTGAAGAAAACAAGCTAAAATACAACCCAACAGCAACAATTGAAAGGACTGTAGTATGCAGTATCCTTGGTAGAGAGCCAAGTTTCAATTAGAACAAGATAAAGAAAATGTTCAGAGATATAATGAGATTCTGCTGATGGTGTACTGTGAATTCCACAGAATTTAGTGGTAGAGAGTTGGCAGAGAATGGGGCAGAAGAAAGGATGTATCGTTACCTTCTAGGGATGAGAACATGGGATATTAAGGGGAACATGATGATTAGGGGCTTTTTGCAGTGACCAAAATGAATAGGGAGAAAAGGCATAAAGAGATTATTCCTAGTGGGATGATTTCTGGGGGCAGATTGTGATAGTGGGGCTGTGAATATTGAGGATTAGGGAGGGAAGGGTATTATCTTGGATGCACCAAGCCAATCCCCCTCTTAGCCTCTTTCTGGGAAGGGTCAATTTTACTGTGAGCTCACAAGACTTGTTGACTCCTGTTCAAGTCAGGAAGCCAGTGTGACTAAAAAACAAGTATTTTAATCCCTCAGGGCCCACTTTTGAATCCTGTCGGGAGAGATGTGGTCTTGCCCTACAGTGCTGTCTTGGGTACCTGGCTTTGAAGATATTTTCATTGTCTTAGGTGTTCTAGAGTTGCACTCTGATGTAGGTCATTTTTTGCTTGTTAGCTTTAATCTTGCTTAAAATTAAATACCCAGAATTCTGAAGATTATCATCTTTCATTAGTTCTGAAAACTTTTCCACCATTTTCTCTTGAAGTATTACATTTTCCCAATCTTCTCTGTTTTCTCCTTCTAGAAATCCTGTTTGATACCGGTGGTACATTCTAACTCTGAATCTGGTAACTCATATTTTCCATCCCTTTGAATCTCTACAACATGCTGGGTAATTTCTTCACTTTTGTTTTTCAGTTCATTAATTCTTTCTTTACCTCTGTCTGGTGTGCTGTTTATTTTTTTTTCTAGTCTTATCCTTTTGTTAGTCTGTCTTTTAATTTCCTCTTTTGTTTTTTAAAAGTGCTGATTTATATCCTGTATCTGATAATTCCAGTATTCATAGTCTTTATGGTTCTTATCCTTTGTTTCTGTGAAGTTTGATTGTGATCTCATTGTTCTTGAATCTTTACCTAAGGGAATTGCAGAAGCCTGGGTCAAAGTACTTCTTTTAAAAAATATTTGCCAGATGCCTAAGGGCACTTCCAATACAACACCAATTGAAGCTAAATTTTTGGATTGGATTATTTTGGGCCACACAAGTAGTGTGAATTCCAGCCACAAACCCAGGGGTTTGTGGTTATAAATTCTATGGGGAAAAATGTATTTTTACTTCCCTCTTTCTCCCCATAACCAAAGCCCAAACAGGCATGTGTTCTCTCTGATTTGTGGGGGGAGGAACATCACCCACTGAGAGCACCCTTAAGCATCTTGGCTTGATGTAGTGGTCTCTGCTGGGACCTCCCACTGTGATCAGGCTTCAAACTCTGTGTCTTGGCTTCTTGGCCAGCAATCCATTACAACCAAAGATCCCTATAAGACCATAGCAGATTAGTGTTTGTCCCCAAGGAAAACTCCTTGCGTCTAATCTAGTTTAATATTTCTGTTTGAAATATTCTGTTTGAGCTTTCTTACTGTGACTGGATTCCAAGAAATTCCTTTTGTTTCCTTACATTTAAAAGTTTTCATTTATTTTCTACCTTGTCTGTAAACATGTATAAAAATAACAATAGAACAAGTAGTTCTTCAGTCTTCTTTGCCATAAACTAATTAGCAGAATGGCTTCGCCAGACTTGGCCAGAATTTTAGTTTGTCAGTACTAGGATAGCTTGATATTGTGTACATTGTGATTACAAACTACTCGAAAGGCAAAGAAAACATACAAATAAAGTACAGGCAAATACAGGAAACAATAGCTCCCTAATGAGGCCCAAATGTTGTTTTATATTTGAAGTTAGTTTTTAAGAATATTTGATTCTAAGAAGGGGCAGCTTGATTTACAGTAAACTGAATATGATTGTAAATGGAAGATATCATTTCAAGGGAAAGTAAAAGGCGATTTGGAAGAAGAATATGATAAGCCCAAATTCAAGACAAATGTAAAACAATTTCTACCCAGTTAAATAGCTTTTAGACAATCAGCAACAAAAAAAAGTATTAACATGTGTTCATTCATCGCATACCTTGGGCATATTTTTTATGGATACTTCATTGAATGTTTTGGAAGATACAGAATCGAGGGTTATATGAGAAGCAATCACCTATTCTAAGCAGCTACCTGTACCCTTATCCTTATTATCCTATGACTGTGTGTGGTGTTTCCATATAACACTATTCTCATAGTGTTAAGTGCACCCAAAGAGTATTTGTTGGCTCTGGCTGATTGGTCATTTACGCTATTTACTATTGTTCACAAGGCTAGTTGTTATTTTACTTTTTAATTTTATGCATTGTTGTTCCTAGACTGTAAGGTTGGGAACAAATTTGACTCATTTTTTTATTTTTATTTGCTCTTTTATTCAGCAGACATTTATAAGGTGTGTGCTGTATGTCACACCTTTCACTGGCCACTGGAGTTACCGTCAAGAGAAGAACAGGCTATGACCTTTGCCCTCATGGAGCTTGCAACCTATTAATAATAATTTTTAAAATTCTACAAATAAATATATAATTGCAACTGTGACAAGTGCTAGAGAATAGAAGACCATGATACTGTAAGAGTTTAGGAGAGCCTGGGCATGGTGGCTTGTGCCTGTAATCCCAACACTTTCAGAGGCTGAGGCAGGAGGATAATTTGAGCCCAGGAGTTCAAGACTAGCCTGGGCAACACAGTGAGACTTACATCTCTACGAAAAGTAAAATAAATTAGCTGGGTATGGTGATGTACACTTGTGGTCCTGCTACTGAGGAGGCTGAGGTGGGAGGATTGCCTGTGCCTGGGAGGTCAAGGCTGCAGTGAGCTGTGATTGCACTACGGCACTCCAGCCTAGGCAACAGAGCAAGACCCTGTCTCAAAAAAAAAAAAAAAAAAAAAGGTTTAGGAGAGAGGGATTTACAGAAGTTCATACAAGAAATTGTGAGATCCTAAACCAAGTTCAAAACACTTCAGATCTTCACATTTCTTATTTGAAAGATTGATCACTTGGTTTATCCAATATGCTTTAAGGATATCCTATGCACATAGTCACCCTACTTTACCAGGGAGGAAAAAATGGCCCTGGCAAAGATCCCGTTAACTTTTCTGGACCAAATATCCTGTGACCGCTGTTATGAGAGTGAATGTGTCGTTCCTTCTCCCCAAACCATTGTAGTGGAGAGTTTGAAGGAGTGCCTTTGATGACACGTTCCTCAGGGCATGGCCAGTGGTTTACCCCTAAGAAGCCTTATACTCGGCCAAGCGTGGTGGCTCATGCTTGTAATCCCAGCACTTTGGGAGGCCGAGGTGGGTGGATCACCTGAGGTCAGGAGTTCAAGACCAGCCTGGCCAACATGGTGAACACCATCTCTTCTAAAAATACAAAAAGAAATTAGCCAGGTGTGGTGGCGTGCACCTATAATCCCAGCTACTAGGGAGGCTGAGACAGGAAAATCACTTGAACCTGGGAGGTGGAGGTTATAGTGAGCCAAGGCTGTGCCATTGCACTCCAGCCTGGGTGACAGAGCAAGACTATGTCTCAAAAAAAAGCCTTATAATCAAAGTGGATTCCAAATTTGGAGTTTTGGTGGCAGTGGTGATGGCTGGTTAGATTTCAAAAGCTACTTTTGGAATTGAGTGTTACACAGTCAGATTTAAATAAAGAGCGCTAGTTTCAGCCTATATCAGAAATGTTTAAATGTACATTTTGTTTTTATGACCAAAACCAATTATAGTACCTAGTGGAGTTATTTTAAGTTACTCATCTCCTGCCCTTTGAAGACTTTTCAGATATTTTAAATGAATAAGGTAGGAGGAATTTATACTGTTATTTTTGTGGGTTTTGCAAGGATATTTAATATTTTTATATGTATGCAAACTGCCAGAATAATTCTCAATGGATTGTGCTTAAATTGTTATTGTCATAATTGAGTCATCTATGTTTGTGGTTGACTTTGAGAGAGATTTTTGCCCCTTACTTGTAGAATTATTGATGTTATTTTTAACTAATTCAGAAGTGCTTGGATATGCACTTAAAATTTTTTGACAAATTTGTGCAAAACTAAAAACAGTTATAATGAAGTTGTTTTTCAGTCACATAGTGGCTGCTCTCAGAGGCTAAAACTATCTCTGAAGAATGTTCTTGTACTTATGCCAAGAGGCTTCTGGGATGGGCATATTTTTAAGAACTTAGAACATAAACAACTGTGATCTGTGGTAAGAGATTTAAATGACCTCATGATGACAACAAGAACAAAGCATTTTTTAAGTTATCATGGTGGTGTGTGCATTTATTTCCATGTGTTTCTTATGCTACTATTTGGGTGTATTAAGTGAGAGCCAGGCAAAAAAATTACAGACTGTATTGTACTGAAGATACTGTTTCTTTATTGTTATAAACAAAGTACCAGAAAAACATTATTTCCTAAGAGTAAACATTTCATGAATTATTTTAGAGCTATAGGTCCTTTTCTTTTTTTGTTTTTAACCACATGAGCCACTTGGGGATGAAGGCCATTATTTTGATCCTAAAGTTTTGATTCATTTTCTGTTAGAGAGAATATATTCCAAACATGAAAGATCAAACAGTTGGCTTGAAATAAGAGTCCCTCCTTTAAGACAGATCAATTAAGTGTTTATTAAGTATTTACTGTGTGTCTGGCACTATGCTAAATATTATGGAATACTAAAGAAGGTGACTTTAAGCTGCTTTTGGTCTAGTTAGAAGAAAGGACTGCTCAGATAAAACTTATAAATTAAGAAGACATTATGTAATCAAGCACCAAATAAGATACCATCACTTATGTGGTTCAAATATTGACATAGCCCTTTTTTTTAGAAATGATTTTTAATCATTGTCTAGAACAGTGATTCTTAACTACAGGTAATTTTGCCCCCCAAGAGGATATTTGGCAATGTCTGGAGACATTTTTGATTGTTAACACCTGGGGCTACTAGCATCTAGTGGATAACCAGAGATACTGCTAAATAACTTCCAATGTACAGGATAGCCCGTCACAACAAAGAATCATCTGGTCCAAAATAACAATAATGCTGAAATTGAGAAAATTTCTGATGTAGAACCTACAAATGTCAATGCTGGTAATCTTCAAAGTTATGGTAATGGACTTTCATCTTCCCCCAGGCTAGACCTGTTCAGCTCCTATAAATGTTCTTTACCTTAAGCTCTTGGATCATTACACAGAGATGATCTTTGGATATCATAAACCTCCTGAACTTTGTATGCAAGTTTTTCCAGTACAGTGCTAGAGAGAGAGTCCATAACTTTTATCAAAATCTCATGCTATCCATGCCTCCAAAAAAGGTTGAGACACATCAACCCAGTCCTCTAGTCACCTGAGAGACAACAACACAGAACCCTCCTTAGCATCATGGTGATTTAGAAGAAGAGCTTGGATCAAAATCAGTAAATAACTTTTTTGGTGAAAAAATTTCTGTATTTAGTATTTTGAAGTAATAAAATCTTAATGCATGAGGAAATTATAGTAGGATACTTTCAAAGATTATTAAACATCATATGTAATGATATATTACTGTACATTTAAAATTTGAGACTGAACTGATTGTGTGCTCACCTACAGGTAGAATACATAAATTATTTTGTTATTCGAAATCAACTTGTTTTATCAGAATTTGCTGCTTTCTCTCAAATGAAGATCCCAGTTTACTTTTCTTAGATGCTGTTTATCTGTTGAATCAGAGATCTAAACATGGTTTTATATTACACATTTCTCCTGAAAACTATTTACTAAAGTGAATTATGTTTTTCTCATAAGAAACATTTTTAAATTGAGAATTACGTTCTGATTTTGCATCCTGTAAGTTAGAGATCCTAACAGCAGTATGTCATAAAAACAAATCTATGTTACCTTGGGTGTGTAGGTTAACATTAATACTTTTCTAAGCTATAGAAATTTGGAGATTAAGTGTTGGGTTAAAAACCAAGGAAGGTCTTAGAGATCTATTTCAGCTGTTTGAAACTCTTTGAAACTCAAGGCCCAAAAGCACTACTTTTAGTTGTTTTATATATTTTTACTTCTACCAAATGTTTTGAGGGGGAAAAATCAGTGCACGTGGGAGGAAAGGGTTGCATACTTCTGATCTAAACCATTCATTTTGCAGATAAGGAACCAGAGGCCCAGAGTTTTAGATTTTATTATTGGGCTATATATTTCTTCATTCTGTAAGTCAAACTAGCATTTTAGGTGTATCTGATAATAGTTGAGAGGATGACCAGGAATTCAAAATTTAGCTGTGCAGCTTCCTACCTCCATGTTCTTAGACAAATTGCTACATGTTCTCAGTCTCTATATACTCATTAGCAAAAGAGAATTATATTTAGTATAGTTTCTACTTTCTTAGAATTTAGAATGTGTCTGAGAAGATGATCTGGATTGATCACGTCTCATTTTTTTTAATGAATTTTGTGTCATCTAAATATTTGAAGATCCACCCAAGTATGTCCTCTAAACACTACTACAAAATAAAAAACATCTTTTATTATCAAAGGGGACAGCACAGTATTTACATTTCCTTTACTTTGGCAATAATGAGGGTCTTTGTAAACTGATAGATCAGCCTTAGGGCTTTTTCTCCCACCTTCTTACCCCCTCTCATTATTGCATAAGATACCTAGAAACGTGAATCAGGAACAGCAGATCATAGGAAGAAAGACTTTTTGAGATGAAATATAAGAGCAAGTAGCAGCATTGAAAGAACTAAACCATATGAAATAGAATGTGAACTTGGTGATCCTTTTGATCTTTTCTATGTGGCCTCACAAGAGTGCTTGAGAAAAGATTGAGAATCCTTTGCTCATGGGATAGTTCAACAGGGATTCCTTACTAAACAATTTTTGTTCAAAACCAGTAGTTTGCAGAGAACACAGGCTTTCACTTGGATGACAGAAGCACGTGGGGTAATTAAAGACAAGAGAAGCCACTTGTCTTTTGCTACAAAAATTAATTAGTATCCTGAGAAGAATTAGTTCAGAAGTTTTCTTAGCATCTCAAAATAAAAAAGTTTAGAGAAATGAAGCCTGAGCCTAAATACAGTGTTTTTCTTTAGTGGCTTGACCATGTATCAAGTTGCTAGGTTTGTTTGGTGGTTTGTTTTGATTTTGTTTGGTTAGGTTTATTGTTGTTTGTTATTAGGAAATAACTTTTGTACAAGTTGGTCCTATGTCACTGTATGATATTGGGGTATTACAGATATTTACCATTGCATGTTATCTTTGTTACTCTACTAAATATGCGTAAATTATATTTTTCTTTATAAATTATATGTTTAAGTGATTGCCAGACAATAAGACATTTTAAGCTAAACTATTTGGATTTTTTCCCTCAGGTCTTAAAGAAAGTGCAGAAGAGATGGTCAAGAACAAATTGGAAGGAAAAGATAAACTGACCCCTTGGGAACAATTTTTAGAGAAAAAGAAAGAGAAAAAAAGGCTGAAAAGGAAACAGAAGGTATCAGCGATAATTATGACCAAATGTTTGTTGAATACCAACCATGTATCAGATGGTACCAGGTGCTTGGGATCCATTATCTCAAAATGTAACCACTCACTGAAGTAGGCCTTGTCATCATCCCAATTTTAAGAAAGAGGAAAGTGAGAATGCAGTAAGTTAAGCATTTTCAGCATGGCCACCTAATGGCATGCAAAGCCTGGTCACAGTCCAGAGCCACTTCAACTGCTGCATTCTGACATTTTACATTTACATGCCACCTACATAAAACACATAGTTCAGTTAATATCTAGATACAAGCAGTATGATTCTGTTCGGTGTTTCTGAGCAAAAGAGGTACATACAGACTTTTTTTCCTTGAGGATATGTGCACATAGAGGTTTTTAACATGAGTGAAATTATGCCATACTTTCCATCTCTCAACCTGCATTTTCGCCTTGCAATATTATCTTATGGCTCATCCATCACCTTATTGTCATTAAATTCCTTTATCAAGAGTATTTCCTGGGCGGGTGCGGTGGCTCATGCTTGTAATCCCTACACTTTGGGAAGCCAAGTCAGGTGGATCACCTAAGGTCAGGAGTTCGAGACCAGCATGGCCAATATGGCAAAACCCCGTCTCTACTAAAAATACAAAAATTAGCTGGGCGTGGTATCACGCATCTGTAATCCCAGCTACTTGGGAGGCTGAAGCAGGCGAATCACTTGAACCCCAGGAGGTGGAGGTTACAGTGAGCCAAGATTGCGCCACTGCTCCCCAACCTGGGCGACAGGACAAGACTCTGTCTCAAAAAAAAAAAAAAAAAGAGTATTTCCTCTGTGTTAACATGGTGTCTGTGGACAATATGATTTGACTCACGTTGTTCAGGGAATAACATCTTTTCCAGAGTTTTCCAGAGTTCTCAGTAATAGCACAGATCACTTAGGTTTTTGCCACTAAAAATGCTCTTGTCACTGAAATGCAGCATTCTGGCGGTGGTGTGCCTTAGAGCATTATCACTGATAATGACAAAATTTTGCAACTTGGGGAATCTTAAAATTATTAATTCTAGTCCAACCCTGTTTTACAATTGAAAAAAAAATTAGCTGATTAATCTGAGGTTACACAGCATACCAGTGGCCAAGCTGAGACCAGAATCCACAATTACTCAGACCAGTGTTCTTTCTTCTGTTCTCTACTATACTGTTTCTATACTGTGTCTTCTTATAATGTTTTCGGTACAGCTTTGACTTTTAGTGCTGTAAAAGTAGAGAGATGCAAAGCTGAGTGTTGCAGTGGAGTAATTTTTATACTTCTATTATAGTCAGTGTTTGTGGAAATGGATAGTAAAATGGAGAAATTGGGTGTTTTGGGAAAAATTCTTTCAGACTGTGTTTTTCTTCTGCTCTCACATTACAGCTGTCAACACAGAAGAAGACTTCTGTGACCAAATGGGTAGGGAGATTTCTCCACACACTAATCAGTGGACACCAACTGGGTGTCCTCCAATTCCAACACTACCTGGAGATAGTTTCAGATCCCATAGGTTGGAGGCTCAGTCCCCAAGACTGTGTCCACCCTTTCAGCCACCAGTCCGACGTCTGAACATCCAGAATTTCTGACTGACTGGCTTTAAGTTGGGGTTCCCATGACCCCCTCTTTAGGTTCAGTTAATTTGCTGGAGTGGCCACAGACCTCAGGGAAACATACACATTTGCTGGTTTATCATAAAGGATATTACAAAGGATACAGAGGAAATAGGGTAAGGTATGGGGAAGGGGTGTGGAGCTTCCATGCCTCTGTGGGCACTCCACCCTCCAGGAACCTCCATGTGTCCGGCTACCCAGAAGCTCTGTGAACTCATTTCTGTTGGTTTTTTATGGAAACTTCGTGATGCCAGCATTCCTTTTCCACAGAGTACAGGGCAGGAGGACTCTGTCTGGGGAAAGTCTTAAGACACACAGTCAGAAAGGTGAGGGAAGAGTACAGTCCTGCCCTTAAGACCGAACACAAAGGACTATAGCAAGGGCTAAGGAACTTACAAGCCAGAACCCATGTGTGAAAACAATATACATGTAACACCACATGGGGTAAGAGTCCTGCTCCCATTGATGTGCTGACTAACTCTGTTCTTCCCTAGAACTCCTTTTCAAACTCAGTAGGCTGCAAAATATCTTTTAAATGAAATAACTCCACAAATGTTAAGCTATCTGTTTACTGGAAATGTCTCAAGTGGGCCCTTATGGGGTCAATAAAGTAGTCACTCTGAGAATTGTAGCAGCTATTCTGTTTGATTTTCATTTGCAGGGAGCTTCGAGCTTATGCTTTTACTTTTTCCGTTCATTTGGGCTGAGTCTGGACTCGTTTGTCAGCAGCATTCAAAATATGTTGTTGAATGTCCAGGGTGTTCTATACCCTACAATACTCAGTACTGGACTTGACTCCAACAGATCCTTTCCGGCTCCGCGGGTTCTTTGTATATAGAAGAGTTTCAAGAACTTTCTTCAAGTTAAAAATATTTTTGCCCCTTTGTTCCTCAGTGGTTTCAATTTTGATACTGAAAAATTATGACTGAAGAAATGAATACATGTTATATGCCATGTTATCTAGTATTTTGATCTAGTGGTTGTTTAGATCTATAAAGCAGTTAAAGAAATGTGTGAGTAGATACATAGCAAATATTCTTCATTGAAAGTATGGTACTGCTGAATCCATATAATAGTTTGGTAAAAAAAAAAAAAAAAAAAAATTCTTAGAAGCACTTGTTCTGGCTGGGCGCGGTGGCTCATGCCTGTAAACCCGGCAGTTTGGGAGGCCAAGGTGGGCTGATCACGAGGTCAGGAGATCGAGACCGTCCTGGCTAACACAGTGAAACCCTGTCTCTACTAAAAATACAAAAAAATTAGCTGGGCATGGTGGCGGGCGCCTGTGGTCCCAGCTACTCAGGAGGCTGAGGCAGGAGAATGGCGTGAACCCAGGAAGTGGAGCTTGCAGTGAGCCAAGATTGTGCCACTGCACTCCAGCCTGGGCAACAGAGCAAGACTCCATCTCAAAAAAAAAAAAAAAAAGAAGCACTTGTTCTTGGCTGGGCGTGGTGGCTCACGCCTGTAATCCCGGCACTTTGGGAGACTGAGGCAGGTGGATCACCTAAGGTCAGGAGTTCAAGACCAGCCTGCCCAACATGGTGAAACCCGTCTCTACTAAAAATACAAAAAATTAGCCGGGTGTGGTGGCAGACGCCTGTAATCCCAGCTACATGGGAGGCTGAGGCAGGAGAATCACTTGAACCTGGGAGTCAGAGGTTGCAGTGATCTGAGATCATGCCACTACACTCCAGCTTGGGCGACATGAGTGAAACTCTGTCTCAAAAAAAAAAAAAACCAGAGCACTTGTTCTTAAAAGGACATTAATGTCAAAATAAATACTCTTTAGGGCTTGAGTGGTTCTTTTTGCATGCAGGATGTTTAGCAATAATGGCATTCTAAATATTTTTGTTTAAATGGCTAGAGATGTTTTAGATTCCTAGAGATAAATTCAGTCTGGTTAGCCTGATCTTAGTTCACATATGTTCTATTTATTTATAGATTTGATTGCTGTATTTAAATTTGCTAATTTAGTAAAGAGTCTATTCAAATTAGATTAGGAAAAATTTAACCAGCAAACTTACTTAAAAATAGCCTGACAGTTTTTAGGGGTAGCTTATAGATAAAACAAGATAATTGTTAAAGTTGGGAGATGAGAACAGAGGGTTCATTACATTGTCCTAAACAACTTTTATGTCTGTTTTAAATTTTCATAATAAAAATTATTTTCTTTAATTAACCAACAAATAAATTGTTGTAACTAGTAATTTAAGAGATAATTCACAATGCACTATTTCGAGTTATTCAGTCACTGTCATTTTTCAGTTTTATGAGAGAAAAGGCCACCTCTCATTACTGATCACCCATCTAATAGTATTCTTCTTCAGATCTTCTCCTTCAAATGTCTGCATCACTTTGTCTCTCCTAACCCTTCCTATCTTGAATTATTTTTATTTATGTATTTGTCTATGTGTTTATGTGTCTGATTTCCTTTAATAGATGGTAAAATTTTTGAGGGCAGAAACCATGTATCTGATAACTTCCATTTCTCCCAAAAGGCTTATATGGTTTCCTGCATTTATTAAGTATTCTATATTTTTTTGTTTGTTTGTTTGTTTGTTTTGAGATGGAGTCTCGCCCTGTTGCGAGGCTGGAGCGTGGTTGCACCATCTTGGCTCACTGCAACCTCCGCCTCCTGGGTTCAAGCGATTCTCCTGCCTCGCCTGCCAAGTAGCTGGGATTAGAGGTGCCCGCCACCATGCCTGGCTAACTTTTGTATTTTTAGTAGAGACAGGGTTTCGCCTTGTTGTCCAGGCTGGTCTCGAACTCCTGACCTCAAGTGATCTGCTCACCTCAGCTTCTCAAAGTGCTGGGATTACAGACGTGAGCCACTGCGTCCAGCCTCTGTAATTATTTGTTGAACAAACAGAATAATTTAGGTGGGAGTTGCTTATAAACTGGTCCATTTAAAAACTGGTTTACTTTATTATTATTATTATTATTTTTTGAGATGGAGTCTCGCTCTGTTGCTTAGGCTAGAGTGCAGTGGCACGATCTTGGCTCACCACAACCTCCGCCTCCTGGGTTCAAGGATTCTCCTGCCTCAGCCTCCTGAGTAGCTGGGACTACAAGTGTGCACCACCATGCCTGGCTAATTTTTTTGTAGTTTTAGTAGAGATGGGGTTTCACTGTGTTGGCCAGGCTGGTCTCGAACTCCTTACCTCGTGATCCACCCGCTTTGGCCTCCCGAAGTGCTGAGATTACAGGCATGAGCCACCACGCTTGGCCACTGGTTTACTTTTAGATTGAACTACTTGGTTTAAAAAAAATGCATAGTTTTTCTTGGTATACATTTATTATAATTCTTATAATAATGAAATTTTGTATTTTTATATTCAACTTTAAGGCTCTTGCTGAAGAGGCCAGTGAGGAGGAACTTCCCTCTGATGTTGATTTGAATGACCCATACTTTGCTGAAGAAGTTAAAAAAATAGGTAAGCCAGCTCATATCTGTAGTTTTCAATTAGAATCTAAACAAAAAGATGAGGTGCATGGAAGCAATATAAACTAATCATTCTTTTAAAATTGCTAGTATTTGTGCAATTTAGTGACTTACAAGCAAGTCTGTCCTGTGGCATACAATCATTGATCTGATTGGGAAGGGCCAGCTCGTCCCTTCTACATACAAGGGGTAATTTTAATATAGGAGGCTTTTGATAATGTGGGTAATAATTTACTAGGGATTCCTTTCCGGGAAATATCCTTATTGCCAGTCAGATCAACTCTATAAAAGAATGAGAGGAAATAGAAAGAGGAATAATTATTTTCTTGTGTGCTTTCTCTGATTTTTAATAGCATATCCATTCTGGGTCCCTCTCAGCAAAGTCTATCAAGAGTTAAAAGTATGAAACGAATTTGTTTATATGTGCATGTGATATGTGTATAATTTTTAAATTTATGCATATATTTAAATTTCATATAAAAGCTTTTTCTGCTGAAATATACAAAAGCATCTATGTTTCATTTTATCCCTTTTGTACTCATTATGCTTAATTATAGTTAAAAAGCCAGCTTTCCTTACTCTTTTTCCTTGAATCCCTAAATTATCTGGTATCTGATTTCCTATATCCAGGGAGCCTTGTTTGCACCTCATATGCACTACTCATTCTTTCTTTCCTCCATTATGTGGAGGAAATGTGTATGTGTAAATGTGTTTGGTAAGGTTCAGGTCATACTTGGTAAGTCAGTACAGAAATCACTGTAAGCACTTACCATTTGTTCCCATGCATTTTGCCTTCCCCTGATCATTATACCACACACAAGAACGCCAAAAGGCTTGCTCCTGGAGCAACTCCAAGCTGGCATTGTAAAGAGAAGGATTTTATGAAATTTCCCTGTTTCTTTTACCCTTGTGACTAGTGGGCCAGAATAGTTCTCCACAGGAAAGTCAGAATTACTCAAAATTATTTCCTGATTGTTACAGCTTTTTAGTACTGACATTTTATTGATGAGAAGGAGATTAAGATAAATAAAGTCTATTATAGAATATGAGATTCTTGGGAATTGGACAGAGAAGTGGAAACTTAGCATATTCTGCTTTTTATCATACCTGAGTGGTCATTTCTAGAAGATGATGGATTTTAGCCTTATCCTCTGGTGTCAGGAAACCAGCTTTATAATGGAGAAATGCTAAGCATTATAGTTTCCTTGTTCTCTATCCAAAATGTTTCTTTTGGCATGTGAAGTCTGGTCAAATTGCAGAACTCAGAATGGAATTCAAAGAGTAAGTTAAATGATTTGATGGCTTGGGGTAGCCAGTTTCTTGGAATCAACTCATTTACATTGAGAGTAAACTTTCTCTAAAGTTATTATCAGAAGTTCCAAAGAAAAAAGGTATAGATAAAATTTGCTTGCTTTTAATTTACTTTTGATTTCAGAATGTTCCCAGAGGGTAATTGTTTCTATTTGGGCTTTTCTGTTTTTTTGTGTGTGTTTTGTAGTAGGTTTTGTTTTGTTTGGAAAAAGAAAAACAGCAAGGCCAGAATTTTTTACATAAAATTTAGGACAAAAAGCTAGTGTCTTGCCATGTTTGTTTATTCATTCTATAATAACTGTTTTGATTGCCTACCAAGTGCCAGGCTCTCTGCTAGGCTAGAGATACAGTAGTAATAATACAAACAGGATTGCATCCCTCATGGAGTCTGGTTTGAAGGAAGATGTGTTAGACAGATAAATAGTATGAGGGTATGGTAAATGTTTTAAAGGAAAGAAATAGAAGATATAACTGGGTAGAAGTAGGAGATATGGAAGTTTACATTGGGTAGGCAAAGAAGGCTTCTCTGAGATGATGACATTAGAGCTGAGACCTGTGGAATGAGGAGTCAGGCATGAAGAGCTGGGAGAAGAGCATTGCAAATGAGGGGAGAGTGGTTAGAAAAACTCCAAGGTGAGAAACAGTGCACTGTGTGGTGTTAAGAATTGAAAGACATCAGTGTGGCTGGAGCATTGTCGGAGAGGGAATTGGTGTGAGGACAGGCTGGAGACTCAGTGGAAACTACCCCTGTAGGGCTTTGTTGCAAATTGAGATTTTACTTTACTGATAGTGGAAAACCCGAACAGTCTTTAAGCAAAGATGAGACATGATCTGGTATAGATTAACATATTACTCTGGTGCCTGTAAAGAGAACAGTTTGAGGACTGGTGAGAGCTGGAAGTCCAGACTTTTGCCAAGCTCTAGACAAAAGATGATGGTTGTTTAGCTGGCATGCTGCTCGTGGAATTGGACGGAGAACAGAACTCTAGATATATTTTGAAAGTATACGTGCTAAATCAGGAAGAAATTTAGCATAACTCCTGTTTTTGGTTTGAGTCTGTGGAAGAATGTTCTTCCATTTACTGAGTTAGGAAGAAATGTGGGAACAATAAGTTTAAGTGGGAAGAAAAGTAAATAGGTCCATTTGTGGCATAATCACTTTGAGATGTCAATTAGATATACAAATGGAGGTGTTTGGTTGATATTGAGATACAAGTCTGAGAGATGAGCAGAGAAATCAGAGTACAAATATACACTTAAGGATCAGGAGCATATAAATAGTACTTCAAACCATGGCAGTGGGAGTAGAGAGCAGTGATAAGAGAAGAGGATGCAGGATGGGCCCTGAGGTCAGGTGAAGTCTACATGAGGCACTGTTAATCTGACGTACTAGAGGAAGTGCTACTTGAAAGGATGGGAAAAGTTTAAGAAGCCGAGGAGCGGCTGGGAAGTAGGAAGAACAGTATTAATGTAGTGGCTCACAGACACTTGGTGAGGCGATAGACGTTTCAGTAGATTAGTGTGGGTTAAAGTTTGAGGTGAAAGGTGAGCATTGTTTTTTCAGAAGTTGCAGTGTGAAGGGGAGCAAAGACATGGAGCCATACCTGAATGTACGTAAGGAGAAAGTATTTTTTTAAAGATACGAACTTTTAGGGCATGTTTTCTTTCCCTTGGGATTGCTCCAACAGAAAAGAAGTTACTAAGATACAGAAAATGGGGCAAATAAAAGTAAATACAAATGCAGGTAAATTTGTATATTTGGTGTCAGGAAGATGAGGGATTTACCTGATTGGTTTATGGATTTATACTGTTTGTTCATTCACTTGCAGAAGCACAGATAATCCGCATGAGCAGATAAGGTAGGGACCTAGAAACAGATCGCTGGAGGGGCAGGGTGCGGGAGGTTACTGCCTAAGGCAGTTGATTAAATGAATTGTCAAATTTAAGGAGACTTTTCGGTCTGGATAGCCGAAAATGGAGAGAGATGGGGCGTATAAATCTGAAGGCCAGGCCAGATACAAAACCATAGAACATGCGGCAAGAGCAGCGGTATGGGAGGCCTAGGCAGAGAAAGAGAGAACTAGCTGAGCCACAAAAGCAGCATGTCCCTTTTGAATCATGCTGGACATGGCTTTTCAAAGGCACATTACAAAGCTGTGTGCCACCATTCGTGTATGTGGTTATTCAGTCAACAATTATTGAGTGTCAGAATCACCCGGTCCTCCCATATGACTTTCAGCATGTTACAAAATATTTAAATAAATGAGATTGATACAGTTTTCCCATACTTTACATTTTAATCTGACTACCTATGGTACAACTGGACTTTTAAAATATGTGTTAGATATATATCATGTATATGCTCGAATAGATGGATTTAATGAGTTTTTACTCAATTCTGAACTTTTTCCTCCCCAGCAAAAACTAAATTTGTGCTTAACAGTATCCAGAAGATATAAAGAAGAATATACTGAATGTTAACATTTTGTACTCACGATCCAGGCAGATGGTTTTAAGGATAGGTGGAAGCATGCTTATAACCTTAGGGAAATGGATTCCCACAGGGAGTCAGAGAGAAATTGGAAGTTTTTTGTGTGCCCTTCAGATATAAGGATCTATAGTAGGTACTCTTAAAGAGAGTTGGACTTTGGTTTAAAATTTACCAGTTTGTAATTTTTATTTATTTTATTTTTATAAATTTTATTTATTTATTTTATTTTTTTTTTTTTTGAGACGGAGTCTCACTGTGTTGCCCAGGCTGGAGTGCGGTGGCGTGATCTCTGCTCACCAAGACCTCTGCCTCCTGGGTTCAAGCGATTCTTCTGCCTCAGCATCCCGAGTAGCTGGGACTACAGGCGTGTGTCACTGTGCCTGGCTAATTTCTGTATTTTTAGTGGAGACAGGGTTTCACCATGTTAGCCAAGCTGGTCTTGAACTTCTGACCTCAGGTGATCCGCACGCCTCGGCCTCCCAAAAGTGCTGGGATTACAGGCATGAGCCACCGTGCCCAACCAGTTTGTAATTTTTAAAATGTAGAAATAAAGTAACTCAGATGACCTACATTGGTATATTAATTCATTGCTACAGTATTTACTTCATTATTAGTTTGTCAAAATAGTTTTGGATTTTAGTACCTCGGAAGTGAAATATAGTCATTATCTAAGGATATAGACCTTGCTTTTCTTTTCAAAAATACTTAAGATATAATGAATTTCACACACTAGTGTTTGAGTATATAGTTCAAGTTCTGTAGTTAAACAGGACAAAAACATTGTAAACCAGATGACTTGGGTACATTTATAGCATTTTTGCTCTAGGCATTCCCATAGAGCTAAACTTATGTGCCTTCAAAATGTGGAGGAAATGAGTTCACTGATGCCAGACCTGGTGTTTGGCTCAGATTAGGTGCCAGGGTGAATGTTAGAGATCTTTTATAATTTTTTCTTCTATCTTTTATAATTTTTTCTTTGATTTCCTTCTAAATTGCAAACTTGGTGTCAAATAAGAGTTTTTAAATATACATCTAGGATGAGTACATTAATGAGATGAAAATGAAATGAAATATTAGAAAAATCTGCTAGTTTTCCAGTGGTAGTTGGTAGAATCTGAGTCCTAGTGGACTTCCTTTATTTTTTGTAATTCTACAAGTAACATTGTAAAGCAGTGTCAGAATATATATGCATACAAAATATTATTAACCCTAGAGGGAGATTATCCTTAACAGACTGAATCTGATTATGGGCAGGTGATGCAGAAACTTGCTACAAAAGAGTAAATCACTAGGGTGCTTACCACTCTTCATCTGGTCGGTACTGAGACCACATCCATCTGCCCTCCAGTGAACTTTCTTAGCTTCTCTCTCACATGAATTGCTCAACTAAATCCTCTGGAAGAAGTTTATTATGGGAACAATTCTCTGACATTATAAGTAACGGGAAATGAAATGTCCTTTACAGATGAATTTTTTTTTTACACGCTATCTTTTTCCATGGATGTATTCTGTTACATTTTTTGCCTAAAAGGATTCTAGCCTCAGTAAGGATTGGTTAGATTTATTTAACTGTAAAACTCTATTCTCTGACTTGGAGTCTTTGTTAGTATTGACTTAATAGAATCAATCCATATGTATTTTTTGCAGCAGTCTCAGGAGATGTAGTTTTTTTGTTGTTTCTGTTTTTGTTTTTTTGACAGCGTTTTGCTCTGTCACCCAGGGTGGAGTGCACAGTGGTACTATTATGGCTCACTGCAGCCTCGAACCCTCCTGGATTCAAGTGATCCTCTTGCCTCAGCCTCCCAAGTAGCTGGGACTACAGGCACACACCACCATGCCTGGCTAATTTAAAAAAGAAAAAAAAATTGTGGAGCCCGAGTCTTGCTTTGCTACCCAGGCTGGTCTCAAACTCCTGGCTTCAAGCAATCTTCCTTGCTTCAGCCTTCCAAAGTGCTGGGATTATAGGTGTGAGCCACCATACCCAGCTAGAGATGTGGTTCTTTACTTGACAAAAGATTCACTGAAAAATAAAGATAATATTTTGGAACGCAAACTTTCATTTCCCTAGTACTGTTCATCTAACTTAAGTCTGAAAATTTTCCAGGGAGGAAAAAAATGTTTTTTCAAAAAGTAAAGATGTGACCTCTTAATATTTGATCTTATTAACAGTGCAGAAATGATCTGTATGCCTTATGTATCTTTTGACTAAACAATTCAGTCTAACATCTTAGTAAATTCTTTGTTAGCAAAGAAATTTTCATCATGCTAAAACTGGATATCATGTTTAGCCCTATCTTGGGGATTTTTTTTTTCTCCCTTATTACAGTCCTCCTTTGAAGTTTATTTTTAAGACTCTTCACCAGGTTGTTATAAAATCTGAAATAGTTTATTGTGGGCTCTTTGAAATTATTTTCCACAGCTGTATGTGAAGATCTTTGTCTGCTTTAAGTATTAATTATATACAGTCTAATTTTCTCCCTGCTACAGAATAATATTTTGCATATGTCATTTGTCCATTCATTTCAAAAGGAGCTCTTGGCTTGAGAGCATAGGAGCAGTGGTAAACTTAGGGAATGGGGGTTCATATCCTAAGCAAGTGGAACCTTGATGATATTTATATGCGTAAGGACATACACATACATTAAGACAGAGAAAGATTATACTCTTTTTTTTTTTTTTGAGACGGAGTCTCGCTCTGTCGCCCAGGCTGGAGTGCAGTGGCCGGATCTCAGCTCACTGCAAGCTCTGCCTCCCGGGTTTACGCCATTCTCCTGCCTCAGCCTCCCGAGTAGCAGGGACTACAGGCGCCCGCCACCTCGCCCGGCTAATTTTTTGTATTTTTTAGTAGAGACGGGGTTTCACCGTGTTAGCCACGATCGATGGTCTCGATCTCCTGACCTCGTGATCCGCCCGTCTCGGCCTCCCAAAGTGCTGGGATTGCAGGCTTGAGCCACCGCGCCCGGCCGAAAGATTATACTCTTAAGGTTAATATATTATTCCCTGAAAAAAATTTCAGATAGGACCAGTGATGAGGAACATTTTTCTCTAGGGAGAAGGGCTGCATACAATAAATATTTCTTCTTAGAAGTGCAAAACAAATGGCTTGGTAGCACCGATAGGTGAGCCTGGCAGCACTTCTATGCTGACATGTTCTCTTGGCTGGGCATGTCTACTGGACAGGTGTGCAAGAGTATTAGCAGGGACTTAATACACACAGAGGAGTTTCTAAAGCCTCTTTTGACTTTAGGTTTTGCTTATCCTGTTATCCCATTAGCTGCAATTCTTCAACCATCTTGACCATTCCCTTCTCCTGCCACACCCTTCTTCAGGTGTTCTCACATATCACCTTCTCACTTCATCCAGGTCATTATTTGTGTGTCACCTTCTTGAAGAGGCCTTCCTTAACTACCCTAACAAAACCAGCCTCCCCATTCAGTCTCCAACCCTTTTGTCTTGCTTTGCCTCTGTCTTTCCCAACTTGAAGGTATACTGCATGAGAGATTTTAACCTATTGTTCACGGCTTGTATCACCAGCACCTGGAGCTGTGCTTGCAACATAATAAGTGCTCAGTTAACAATTGTGAGATAGGTGAAATAATTTCCTTCTGTTTATTGACCATTTGTTTTTGTCTGTGAATTCTCTTTGCTCTGTGTTAATATTTTCATTTACGTGAAATCTCTGTAAGTGAAAGATAGGATATCTTTCAATAGATATAATAGAAGCAACCCTTTCTTTTTTTTTTTTATTGAGACAGAGTCTCGCTCTGTTGCCCAGGCTGGAGTTGGGTGGCACGATCTCTGCTGACTGCAACCTCTGTCTCCCAGATTCAAGCGATTCTCCTGCCTCAGCCTTCTTAGTAGCTGAGACTGTAGGCGCTGGCCACCATGCCCGGCTAATTTTTTTGTATTATTAGTAGAGACAGAATTTCACCATGTTGGCCATGCTGGTCTCAAACTCCTGACCTCAGGTGATCTGCCTGCCTCAGCCTTCCAAAGTGCTGGGATTACAGGAGTGAGTCACTGCGCCCGGCCATTTCTTGTTTTTAATTATGAAAATTTATACATTGAGAAAAATTGAGAGAACAATACAGTGAACAGCCCCTGTGTTTCGCAGTTGTTAACATTTTGCCATTTTGTTTTTGTATGCATATACTTTTATGGCATATCATAAAAATATATTTATACAAGATATTACTATATAATAGTCATATTTAGTAGTAGTCTTTTTAGTTCAACTAGAAGATACCATATACACTTGCCCTTCCCATAACATTTGCCTTTCGAGAACCCAGGCTAGTGATCTTTTGGAATGTCTTATATTCTAGATTTATCTGTTCCTTGCCACTCAGTCCCCTGTAGTTTCCATAAACTGGAAGTTAGACGAGTGGTTCCATTAGACTCATGTTGAACAGTTTTGGCAAGCATACTTCATAGGCAATGCTATATCTTTCATATTATGTCACATCTAGGGGCATAAGATGTCATACTGTTCCAAAGGTCACTTGCTGAGGGCGGCACAGTGCCCAGCGGGGGATTTTTGTAGGCTCTCTAGGTGGTCAAACTCAAAAGTCTTGAGTGGGTCACACTTGGCCGTCATAGGTAGTCAGGCCAGGAAACACAGCAGGGCAGTGTTGGGTGTTTCTCTTCATCGCGTCTTCACAGCAGTTCACTCAGCGGTATAGCTTGGGTACCAGGAAAGGAGGCACAGTGTGCAGTAGTCACCCTGGGCTAGAAGTCTCATGTTCCACATAGGAACTGTATTACTTTGGATGTGTATTACAAAGAAATACATTACTTTGAAAGAAATTCTTCCTTTATAACATGCAGTCACTCCATGCAGAAGCATTGTATTTATTCCATTCATATACCCACAGTCTTCTTTCAGTAACATGTTTTTTCTCCCTTTAGTTTCGACACATTTATTGTTAAGATTATTCCTAGATATCTTGTGTTTTTGTTCCTAGTATAAACAGAATGTTGCTGATAGTCCTGTAATTTTTCCCCTCTTATGTTGGTTTATTGTGCCAGGTATAAAGAAAAAATCGGTAAAATCTGCAAAAGATGGCACATCTCCAGAAGAAGAAACTGAAGTAGAAAGACAAAAGGTAAAAGGCGGTTATTGTTACATGCTCGGGGGATAATTCATAGGCGCAATTTAAATGAAGTTGTACATGTCGCTAATTTTCAAAAACAACTTATTTTAACAGTGACATTTATAACTAAATTGTGAGAGACTTAATTAAATATTTTAGCAGCGTAGTTTCTAAATACAGTGTTTTTTTAATCAAACATAATTTCTCCAACTCGTACAAAGTTAAAATTTACCTCAAACTCAAGGGTATTTATTTTCCTTTATAAATTAAGAGGAAATTATCTCACTTTTAAAAACGTTTACTATACCTGAGACAGAAAATACCCTTAAAACTTCAAAGTAATATTGCCATAAGTTTTAATTCAAACTGAGTCTGTCCTGTAATAGAGTTTGTGGTTATGGTTTGCCAAATGCAAATTTCTGATTTTTGTATTGTGAATACATATATTGAACGTACAAAATTACGTTCTTTCTTGGAAATGCAGTGAACCTATGCTTCAGTGACCCGCTATGTCCAGAGTTACATGTAATTTTGGCACAGAGTCATATGTGCTTTTGCTGAGGCAGGAATTGAAGGCAGCAGTGCTCCTAGGGCTGATGTTCACATGTCACTGCCAGAAGTGTGCCTGACTGGCCACCTAAACTCTGCATCTTACTGTATCTTCTATTCTCTATTCATTGCATATACAGCAGTACTCATAAAGTTATCTAAACAGCAACAAAGAAAATCAATTTTTGTGGAAAATGTCTCTGAAAAGCCAGCTACAAGTGCCAGTGATGAAAGGAAATTAAGGTAGTCTAAAGTGGTAACATAGGAAGATCCACAAAGGTTGAGAGCATACTCTGTATTTTTACTAGTGTATATGGTTATTTACTTGATTTTTGAGGGTTCCTGTTTAATCCCATGGTTGGTAGAAAATACCCATTTCGTGTAAAAAGACATTTACTAGATTTCAGAAGCAGATACTAAGATCCTACCTTCATAGAACTGTATCAGTATTGAAATAGTAAAGGCCAAAAAAAGCAAACAGCAACAACAAAAAAAAAAACCTACTTGTTATAAAGTTACACATTTAGAAAGTATGATTTGCATCACAAAATAAACTTTTTCTAGATTTAATGTCATTGCGCAAGAGGAACAAAGTGAAAATGAGAACTTTTTATTTGAGGGTACTTGGGGACTCTTGTTCCTGCAGCCTACTAATGAGTCACACTAAGTGAAATGGGGCCTGGTTTTTAACTACAAGGTTTTATCTCTCCTGCTGTCAGTAATGTTGCTTCCAGAGATTCTGCCTTATTGCTATATAAAGATCTCTTTGTTTTGGTAATCCACAGTCAGTTTACAGATGACAGGTGGTACCCCAGAGTTTTAGTGATCGAGCCTTCCGTTCTAGAAGGGATATCTTGTGCCCTATACTCCTTTTAGGGGGTAAAAAAAGCACTGTTGTACATTTGAACTTCTTTTTGCTCTTCACAGGCTGAAATGGCTTTGCTTATGATGGATGAGGATGAGGACAGTAAGAAACACTTCAATTACAACAAGATTGTGGAGCACCAGAATCTGAGCAAAAAGAAGAAGAAGCAGCTCATGAAAAAGAAGGAATTAATAGAGGATGACTTTGAGGTAACCATGGACACCAGGCACTAGTCTCTTAAAGCTGGAATTGAATCTAAAGTCAGCTCTGCAGATAGAAATTGAGCATAGTCAAAGTTACCCTTGAAAATGTCTTAGGGGCCAGGTGCAGTGTCTCAACGCCTATAATCCCAACACTTTTGGAGGCTGAGGCATGAGGATCACTTGAGTCCAGGAGTTCAAGACTAGCCTGGGCAACATAGTGGGTCCCTGATCTCTATGAAAAATTTTAAAAATTAGCTGGCCAGGCATGGTGGCTCACTCCTGTAATCCCAGCACTTTGGAAGGCCAAGGTGGGCGCATCACAAGGTCAGGAGATCAAGACCATCCTGGCTAAAACGGTAAAACCCTGTCTCTACTAAAAATACAAAAAATTAGCCAGGCATGGTGGCGGGCACCTGTAGACCCAGCTACTTGGGAGGCTGAGGCAGGAGAAGGGCGTGAACCCAGGAGGCGGAGCTTGTAGTGAGCAGAGATTGCACCACTGCACTCCAGCCCAGGCGACAGAGCGAGACTCTGTCTCAAAAAAAAAATAAATTAGCCAGGTATAGTGGTGCACACCTATAGTCAGTCCCAGCTACTAAGAAGGCTGAGGTGGGAGGATTGCTTGAGCCCAGGAGGTCGAGCCTGCAGTAAGCCATGATTGTGCCACTGCACTCCAGCCTGGGCGACAGAACAAGACCCTGTCTCAAAAAAAAAAGAAAATGTTTTCGGAAAGACTGATGGTAGAGCCAAAGCCACTGTCTTTTAGACCAGCACAGTCAGTTCATCCCAGGATAGATGAAATCATTGTTTCTTTGGTTGAGCACCAGGTGCAATAGTTGACTTGTATTTTGGTAGCCATGTTGTACCAAAAATGTGTAGTTTTTAATGTTAGAATCACATGTAGTGAACCTCAGACCAGCAAAGGTATGCTTGAATAGCAGGTTCATGTCATAACGGGTCCCACTCTCACTGTGTGCAGTGGCCAGCGCAGTAAGCCATGTTTTCTCCGTTGCTGGGTTTTTTGTTTCCATTACTCCTGCCTCTTTTTGTTGAGTACATATTCCTAATGGCTGCAGAGTCCTCTAAGCATGAGTTTGAGCCCTCTACCGAAAATCTACAAATAGCTATTAGAAACTGCTTAATGACTTCCAACCATTAATGTGGAAGAACTGGCCCTGAATAAGATGGGGGAAATTTGGGAAATTTTGAATTTGTTCAAACAATGGAGGGTAGAATACAGATGGCTTCTAAGTCCTTACAGAAGGATTTGGGGGCTACTCTGTAGCTTCTGTTATTTGAGTCAGTTTCACATGTGCTCCCATTCCAGTGAGGTTTTTATTGAGTTAGTTTCCTTATGAAAGCAAAGAATGATTTGTAGTCATTCTGTCTTCATATATTAATAATCATATATATAAATATTTTTGTGGGTTTTTTCCTTGTTCTGGGTATTGAGTCTCTTGTCGTCATGATAACTAAGTAGAGCTACAATCCATCTCCAAGTGGACTTGTGTTTCCTGTGTTTCCCTTTCTTGCTGGTTACCCATCTGCCTGGCAACCCTCAAAGGCTGGCTGGAGTTAAGGGTATACTCTTAAACATGGAACCACAAATTTTTATAGAAAGAAGATAAATTTGGGGATTGTGTCTGACCAGACCTTGATCTTGGATGGATTCTTTGCCATAGTGGTCTTTAAATCTTTTGATCTATGGATCACCTTCAATAGTTCCTTATTTTTGGCACCAAGATTAAAATTTTTAAAAATGTACTCAGAGTTCAGGGCCTCCAGCAAATGTTCTGATTGGCTTATTTATGCTGGTGAGAAATTGATTTTGTGCTGTAAGCATGGGAAAGCCCTGCCTCACAAACCACTCCTCCAGTCATTTTGTCTAAGTGATCATTGTAGTTACCAGCCATCATATATATATATATGGCCCACTGTAATTCCCTTTGAAATACATTGTCCTTGCATGATAAGAACAGGGTGCCCCACGAGTTGTGGTCCAAAGGTAGGCCATAAAGATCTATGGAAAAACAGTTTGCTAATGAATCAGTACAAACGCTCAGGTTTGTGTTTTATATAATCAACTCACCAACTTTCTAAATTTGGCCCCATTTCTGGCCTTTTGCTTTAGTAATTTTGTTTAATTAATTTATTAATTATTTTTTTTTTGGATTTGCAGGTAAATGTTAGCGATGCACGGTTTCAGGCAATGTACACTTCCCACTTGTTCAATTTGGACCCCTCAGATCCCAATTTCAAGAAAACGAAAGCTATGGAAAAAATCCTTGAGGAGAAAGCCCGGCAAAGAGAACAGAAAGAACAAGAACTTACACAGGCAATAAAGAAAAAAGAGAGTGAGATTGAAAAAGAATCACAAAGGAAGTCCATTGATCCTGCTTTGTCAATGTTGATTAAATCTATAAAAACCAAAACAGAGCAGTTTCAAGCAAGAAAAAAGCAAAAAGTCAAATAACTGGATGTTACTTATTTTTGAATTGAATACATCTTTTCCTAAAATGTACAGAAATAGTAGGAGGAATATTTATTGGGAACAAAGCTATCTTTCAAGAATATGAATAAAATCTTTTTCTGGACATGATAAAATTTTTCTCCATAAATAATTATACTTAATTGTGGATGACTGACAAATTTGTATTGTATATTCCTACAGATTAGTCATAATTAAATTACCTGAATTATAGGGTTTATAAAATTTTTATATTTTATGATGTTCAATTCTAACTAGTGGAAAGTTACTCTTGCTTTTTAAAAGGCTGTTTACAATTCTCTGTAAAAATAGAGCAATATCTACTCTTAAGTTTATGTAAACGTTAGGGATAATTTGAAAAAACATATATTTAATACATTAATTTCTCTGGAAGCAGGAGGCATGTTTAAATAACTATTAAAATAATTTATTTTTCTAGCCATAAAGGATGGAAGTCAAGAACTTTTTGTTGTTTAGTCATGTTAAGTATAGTCTGTTTATGAAATTAACTTGTAAATAAAAGTGTAAAATATTTTCATTATTTTGTATTGCACTGATTTATTCCATTTTATGCATCTCAAAGTACTCTCTGGAAAAAATATCTCAAAACCGATTTTAACTTTTAAGAGGACAACTCCATTTAAAGGCAGTTCTAGAGTTGCATTGCCCATAATTGCATTTGAAATATTCATGAGCTCTCCAGTGGTTTTTTCTTTTGGTAGCAACAGAAAATTCTTCTGTCTGTCCTTCAGATTTTTGGAATACTTCAGAAGGGTGGATATGCTGCTGTAACGTTTAAGGATATCTTAATTCTTCTTAAAACACATCTAGGGCCTTAACACTCTTGGATCTCACCTGGTCTAAATATTATAAACAACTGACCACCTGAGACAGTCAAATTAGATATGCCGTATAAATAAATGTGAATAAAACCAACATTGTAACTTGGAGCAAATTATAAATATGGTAACTTCTGAAAGACAACAGGAATTTGACAAGGTTTGTGGTTAATAGTAAACTTGACATTTGGGGTATTAAAAATCAAAGCTACTGACTAGGCAAGGTGGCTCACACGTGTAATCCCAGCACTTCGGGAGGCTGAGGCAGGAGAATTGCTTGAGGCCAGGAGTTTGAGACCAACCTGGGCAATATAATAAGACTATAGGCTGGGCATGGTAGCCTATGCCTGTAATCCCCTTTGGGAGGCCAAGGCAGGCACGTCACTTGAGGTCAGGAGTTCAAGACCAGCCTGGCCAACATGGTGAGACCCCGTCTCTACTGAAAGTACAAAAAATTAGCCAGGCATGGTGGCCCATGCCTGTAGTCCCAGGTACTCAGGAGGCTGAAGCAGGAGGATCACTTGAACTTGGGAGGCAGAGGTTGCAGTGAGGTGAAATTGCGCCTCTACACTCCAGCCTGGGCTGACCCAGGCTCAAAATATATGGACCCTGTCTCAAAATACATGTGTGCGCGTATAAAAAGGCAAGTGTGGTGGTGCATACTTGTGGTCCTTGCTACTCAGGAGGCTGAGATGGGAAGATCATTTGAGCCAAGGATTTGAGTTTACAGTAAGCTGTGATTGCACCACTGCATTCCAGCCTAGGTGACAGAGCAAGCAAGACCCTGTCTCTATTTAAAAACAAAAAGTCACCAATGTAGCATATGTTTTAAAGACTAAAATGATGGAAAACTCCGAGTGATATCAAAATAATAAGGGAGTATAAATAGTCTCTATAAAGGGAAGAAAAAAGGGACATTTAAATTATTTATTATAACAGAAAAATGCACAGTATCCAAACGGAACTGATTTTAACATAAAGCACTGACATTGTTGGATTATTCAGCCAAATAAAACATGAATTCTTTAGATACATCTGTGAACTCCCCACATTATCACTGAAAAGTCATAAATCTTAATATGTTTATGAGTATGGTCTATAAAATTTATGTTTCATATTTCATTCTCTGCAGGAGAAAAGTTTTGTTCTCTTTAAACTGTTTAATTATAATGTAGTAATTGCACAAAAATCAAAATCAGAGTCTGATTTTAAGGTTTCTGTGAACCTGAGCCATTGGGTTTGGTTTTTCTGTTTTTGAGCCCGTAAGTCACTGCATTTAATTGTAAAATCTCATTTTACTAGTCAAGCACATAATTATAACAAAAAATTGTTATTAAATTGTTATGACTTAAATTACATAAGTCATACAAAGCCCTGGCTCCTTTTCTCAAATAGTTGATATTTTTTAGGTAGGAAAAAAAATGAGAACAGCATTATCAGGTGTTAAATATTCTACACCAATAACTTTAGGGTTCTCAAATTATTGCCGGTAGTGAAATTTAGGATTAAAAAGTGGCCACCGTCATAATTCAGCAAATAAGTGAGGGTAGTTTTGATGGGTCTTAAGGTCACATTTAGACATTTAGTTGGAGTTTTTATTGCCGTTGAGACCATGGAGAGTAGGTCAACCCTGTAGCGTCCAGAAAAAGTCGTAACTTAATACTGGTGAAGCTCTGATTTGCTTCACCAGCAGCAAATCTTGGAGATCAGTTTAATACACAATATTGTCACTACATATTCTCTGAGAGAGGTACACTAGAGACACGAGCAGGAGAGTGGAAACTGCACTCGTTCCATGTTCGTTACCGAGCAGGCCAATATACTAGATAGGTAATATCTTTGCCTTTTCTGTTTTAGAATCACTTGGTATGTCAAAAACCCCTAGTGGCCAGGCTGCACCTCATACCTATTCAATCTTATATATACCAGTAGTATCCAGATTTTTTTTTTTTTTTTTTTTTTTTTTTTTTTGCGACGATGTTTTACTCTGTTGCCCAGGCTGGAATGCAGAGTGCAATGGTGCGGTCTCGACTCACTGCAACCTCCGCCTCCCAGGTTCAAGGAATTCTGCCTTAGTCTCCTGCCCAGTAGCTGGGATTATAGGCAAGCGCCATCATACCCAGCTAATTTTCATATTTTTAGTGGAGACAGGGTTTCACCATGTTGGCCAGGCTGGTCTCAAACTCCTGACCTCAAGTGATCCACCCACCTTGGCCTCCCAAAGTGCTGGAATTACAGGCGTGAACCACTGCACCCAGCCCAGATGTCATTATTTTTTAAAGCTACCTGGATAATTCCAGTGTTCAGCAAAGATGGAGAACCACTTTTTTACTTTGCTTAGAGGCAAAGAAGGCAGGCCCAAAGAATTTACTTTTGGGTCCACCAGATTGGAGACAAATTAACTTAATATCAGCTATATCTGTTAGCTCTTACTGCTTAACAAACCACCCAAAATCTAGTGGCCTAAAATGGCATTTATTCCTTCTTATGAATCTATAGTTTGGCTGGGCAGTTAAGATCCAGCTCAGCTGGGGCTTGATGACTCTGCATGAGGACTCTGATGGTTCTAGGGTGGCTAGAGGATCTCTCATCTAGTAGGCTAGTCCAGGCCTTACATGTGACAGAGGGTTCCCAGCTATAAGAGAGAATAAGTCCCAATGCACAAACATTTTCAAGCCTTCAACAGTGTCACATTTGCTGTTGTCCCACTGGCAAAATCACATGGCCAAACCCCAAACCAACAAGTGGCAAAGTTACAATGCAGAAGGGTATACGTACAAGGAGGCATGAACAAATTGTTGGTTATTGTTAAAACCATCAACACATTACTTAGGTTTCCTCTTCTGTAGAAAAAGTATTTACCATCTATTGGTCTAAATAACACAAAGTTGTTTGCAGTTTTTGGCAATTACAAAGATGTAATTAATGTATAGGTTGTTGTGTAAAACATAGGTTTTCCACCTAGGTCATATGGTAAGTTTATATTTAGCTTTGTAGTAAACTGCACATTTACTTACCAAAGTGGTTGAACCATTTTACATTCCTATGTATGAGTTCCAGTTGCTTCACATCTTCACCAGCACTTGATATTGTCAGTTTTTGTTGATGCTCATTTTGGGCTAGTGTGTTTTTGTTTTATTTGCCATTCTAATAAGTGTTTACCTGTATCTCATTGTGGTTTTAATTTGCATTTTGCTAATGACTAATGATGTTGAGCATCTTTTCATGTGCATATTTACCAACCGTATATCATCTTTGGTAAAGTGTCTGTTCATGTCTTCTGCTCCCTTATTTTAAAATTGAGTTGTTATTGTTTTCAGAATTGTTTATATATATTATATACAAGTCCTTTGTCATGTATGTGATTCGCTAATATTTTATCCTTTTCTATGGCCTGTGTCTTTTCATTCTTTTAACAGTGTCATTCACAGAGCAAAAATGTTTTATTTTTATGAAGTCCAATTTGTCAGTTTTTTCTTTTATGGACTGCCTTGGTGTCATATCTAAGAACTTTCTTAGAAAACCAAGGTTACAAAGACTTTTTCCTATATTTTCTTCTAAAAATCTTATAATTTTATGTTTTACATTTAGATCCATTTTACATTTTAAAGTAATTTCTGTATAAGGTGTTAGGGTTTGAGTGACACTCTTTTTTTGCATATAACTGTTAATTTATTTCAGCATTGCTTATTGAAAAGTTTGTTCTTTCTCCACTGAATTGCCTGAGTACTTTTATCAAAAATGAATTGGTCAATCACCAAAAGTCAACCACATAAAATCCATAACCCAAATAGTCCTATAGTCATTAAATTAATTTAGTTAATTAAACTCCCAAAAAAGAGATTAATTAAATTAATTAAACTCCCAAAAAAGAGATTACCAAGTCCAAATGACTTCACAGGGGAATTTTAACCCCTATTTGAGAGTAATTAACGCAAATTTCACGCAGTCTCTTTGAGAAAATGAAGAATCAACACCTCTCAACTTACTTTATGAGACCAGTATATCCTTGACAGCAAAACAAGACAGTATAAATACAGAAAACTACAGGATGATGTTCACTGTTAGTATATGTGATTGATTCCAGAGAGTCAATCTGTCTCATGAACTTAGACATACAAATTCTCAAAAAAGTATTAGCAAATCAAATACAACAATGTATGCAAAGAAATATACACCAGGACAAAGCAAGATTTATTCCAGGTATGCAAAGCTGGCTCAGCATTCAAAATCAATCAATGTATGCCATATCAACAGACTTAAGTGAAAAACATATGATCATATCAATTGATGAGAAAGGTATTTGACAAAATCTAACGTCTATTAATGATGAAAACTTCTCAGGCTGGACACAGTGGCTAAGGTGGGTGGATCACCTGAGGTCAGGAGTTCAAGACCAGCCTGGCCAAAATAGTGAACCCTGTGAGACCAGCCTGGCCAATATGGTGAAACCTTGTCTCTACCAAAATACAAAAATTAGCCAGGCATGGTTGCATGTGCCTGTAATCACAGCTACTCAGGAAGCTGAGGCAGAAGAATCACTTGAACCTGGGAAGTGGAGGTTGCAGTGAGCTGCGGTCATGCCACTGCACTCCAACCTGGGTGACAGAGTGCAACTTCATCTCTAAATCGATCAATCAATCAATCAATCAATCTCTTCAGCAAGTTAGGAATAGAGAACTGCCTCAACTTGGTGAATAGTATCTACAAAACACCTGTATCTAACATCATACATACTTCATAGTGAAAGACTAAATGCTTTTCTTCTAAGATCAAGGCAAAGATGTTCACTCTTACCACTCTTATTCAGCACAATAGTGGAAGTTCTACCCACTGCAATAGGACAAAAAAATTAAAACCATACAGGTAGAAAAGGAAGATGTGGAACTCTGCATACTTGCAGATGACATAGTTATCTACATAGAAAATCACAAGGAATTGCCAGGCGTGGTGGCTCATGCCTGTAATTCCAGCACTTTGGGAGGCCGAGGTGGGTGGATCACCTGGGTCAGAAGTTCGAGACCAGCCTGGCCAACATGGTGAACCCCCGTCTCTACTAAAAATACAAAAATTAGCAGGGCATGATGGTGGGTGCCTGTAATCCCAGCTACTCAGGAGGCTGAGGCAGGAGAATTGCTTGAGGGGTAGGTTGCAGTGAACCGAGATCATGCCACTGGACTCCAGCCTGGGCAACAAGAGCAAAACTCCACCTCAAAAAAAAAAAAAAAAGAAAAAAGAAAATCACAAAGAATCTACAAAAAGCCTCAAACTAATTGGTGGGTTCAGCAAAGTCACAGGATAAAAGATCATACCAAAATCAATTATATTTCTATATACCAACAACATATAAAATATTACAACCACTCTAGAAAACAATTTGACCATTTCTCATAAAACTAAACTTGCGATAACCATGCAACTTGGCAATTGCGCTCTTGAACATTTATCCCAGAAAAGTGGGAATTTATATTCATGCAAAAACTTGTACATGAATATTCATTGCAGCTTTATTCGAAATAGCTAAAAACTCAAAAGAACCGAGATGTCCTTTAACAAGTGAATGGTTTAACTATGATACATCCACACCATAGAATACTACTTACTCAGCAATACAAAGACTGAACTCTTGATTCATGCAACAACTTGGATACATGTCCAGAGAATTATGCTGAGAGAATAAAAACCAATTCCAAAGGATTATATACTATAAAATTCCACTTATATATAATATTGTTCAAGTGACAAACTTGTAAAAATGGAAAAGAGATTAGTGGCTACCAGGGAATAAAAAAAGGAAGGGTGTGGAAGGTAGTGAGTGTGGTTACGAAAGGGCAACATGAAGGATCCTTACGGTGCTGGAAATGTTCTGTGTCATAAGTGTGGTGGTGGCTGTACCCATTTACACATGGAATAAAATTGTATAGAACTAAATATGAACACATACATAGAGACGAATAAAAGTGAAACATGAAATCTGAGTAACGTCAGATGATTTGTATCAATGTCATTGTCCTGTTTGTGACATTGTACTACAGTTTTTCAAAATACTACCATTGAGGGAAACTGGGTAAATGAAACACAGAATCTGTATTATTTCTTCAAATTGCATGGACATCTACCATTAGCTCAAAATAAAAATTTTAATTAAAAAATGTGGCCAGGCACACTGGCTCACACCTGTAATTTTAGCATTTTGGGAGGTTGGGGTGGGACAATCACTTGAGGCCAGAAGTTTGAGACCAACCTGAGCAACATAATGAGATCCCATCTCTCTCTCTCTTTTTTTTTTTTTAATTATACTTTAAATTCTAGGGTACATGTACACAACGTGCAGGTTTGTTACATAGGTATACATGTGCCATGTTGGTTTGCTGCACCCATCAACTTGTCATTTACATTAGGTATTTCTCCTAATGCTATCCCTCCCCCTCCCCCCACCCCCGACAGGCCCCAGTGTGTGATGTTCCCTACCCTGTGTCCAAGTGTTCTCATTGTTCAATTCCCACCTATGAGTGAGAACATGTGGTGTTTGGTTTTCTGTCCCTGTGATAGTTTGCTGAGAATGGTAGTTTCCAGCTTCATCCATGTCCCTGCAAAGGACATGAACTCATCCTTTCTATGGCTGCATAGTATTCCGTGGTATATATGTGCCACATTTTCTTAATCCAGTCTATCACTGATGGACATTTGGGTTGGTTCCAAGTCTTTGCTACTGTGAATAGTGCCACAATAAACATATGTGTGCATGTGTCTTTATAGCAGCATGATTTATAATCCTTTGGGTATATACCCAGTAACGGGATCACTGGGTCAAATAGTCTTTCTAGTTCTAGATCTTTGAGAAATTGCTACACTGTCTTCCACAGTGGGTGAACTAATTTACCTTCCCACCAACAGTGTAAAAGTGTTCCTATTTCTCCACATCCTCTCCAGCACCTGTTGTTTCCTGACTTTTTAATGATCGCCATTCTAACTGGCATGAGATGGTATCTCATTGTGATTTTCATTTGCATTTCTCTGATGACCAGTGATGATGAGCATTTTTTCATGTGTCTGTTGGATGCATAAATGTCTTCTTTTGAAAAGTGTCTGTTCACATCCTTTGCCTACTTTTTGATGGGGTTGTTTGTTTTTTTCTTATAAATTTGTTTAAGTTCTTTGTAGAGTCTGAATATTAACCCTTTGTCGGCTGGGTAGGGCAAACATTTTCTCCCATTCTGTAGGTGGCCTATTCACTCTGATGGTAGTTTCTTTTGCCATTCAGAAGTTCTTTAGTTTAATTAGATCCCTTTGTCTATTTTGGCTTTTGTTGCCATTGCTTTTGGTGTTTTAGTTATGATGTCTTTGCCCATGCCTATGTCCTGAATGGTATTGCCTAGGTTTTCTTCTAGGGTTTATGGTATTAGGTCTTACATACCTTAGATACCTTTATATTACTCAAGTCTTTAATCCATCTTGAATTAATTTTTGTATAAGGTGTAAGGAAGGGATCCAATTTCAGCTTTCTACATATGGCTAACCAGTTTTCCCAGCACCATTTATTAAATAGGGAATTCTTTCCCCATTGCTTGTTTTTGTCAGGTTTGTCAAAGATCAGGTGGTTGTAGATGTGTGGTGTTATTTCGGAGGTCTCTGTTCTGTTCCATTGGTCTATGTATCTGTTTTGGTACCAGTACTATGCTGTTTTGGTTACTGTAGCCTTGTAGTGTAGTTTGAAGTCAGGTAGCATAATGCCTCCAGCTTTGTTCTTTTTGCTTATGATTGTCTTGATATGTGGGCTCTTTTTTTGGTTCCATATGAACTTTAAAGTAGTTTTTTCCAAATCTGTGAAGAAAGTCATTTGTAGCTTGATGGGGATGACATTGAATCTAAATTACCTTGCACAGTATGGCCATTTTCATGATATTGAGTCTTTCTATCCGTGAGCATGGAATGTTCTTCCATTTGTTTGTGTCCTATTTTATTTCGTTGAGCAGTGGTTTGTAGTTCTCCTTGAAGAGGTCCTTCACATCCCTTGTAAGTTGGATTCCTAGGTATTTTATTCTCTTTGTAGCAATTGTGAATAGGAGTTCACTCATGATTTGGCTGTTTGTCTGTTATTGGTGTATAGGAATGCTTGTGATTTTTGCACATTGATTTTGTGCAATCCTGAGACTTTGACTTTGCTGAGACTTTGCTGAATTTGCTTATTGGCTTAAGGAGATTTTGGGCTGAGACAATGGGATTTTCTAAATATACAATCATGTCATCTGCGAACAGGGACAATTTGACTTCCTCTTTTCCTAATTGAATACCCTTTATTTTTTTCTCTTGCCTGATTGTCCTGGCCAGAAATTCCAACACTATGTTGAATAGGAGCAGTGAGTAAGGGTATCCTTGTCTTCTGCTGGTTTTCAGAGGGAATGCTTCCAGTTTTTGCCCATTCAGTATGATATTGGCTGTGGATTTGTCATAAATACCTCTTATTATTTTCAGATACTTTCCATCAATACCTAGTTTATTCTCTCAAACTAGTTAAGAAATTAGCCGGTTGTGGTGGGCTACTCAGGAAGCTTAGCAGGGGGATTGCTTGAGCCCATGAGTTCGAGGTAAGCCATCACACCATTGCACTCCATCCTGGGTGACAGAGTGAGACCCTGTCACTAAAAATAAAAAATAAAAATAAATTGGTTGGTTTTTTTGTTTGGGTCTATTTCCAGATTCTCCAGTCTGTTTTATTCATCTATTTGTCTATCCTCTTTCCAATGCCACACTATCTTCACTACTGTAGCTTTATAGTAAGTCTTCCAACTTTGTTCTTTCTCAAAATTGTGTTGGCTGTTCTAGTTTCTTTGCCTTTCCATATAAAACCATTTAAAAATCAGCTTCTTCATACCTACAAAAAAGCCTGCTGAGATTTTGTTTTAGAAGGATGTTGAATCTATAAATCAACTTGTGGAGAATTGACATCTCAATAATACTGAATCTTTCCAAACCATGAACATGGTATATATCTTTTATAGTCTTTGGTTTCTTTCACCAGCGTTTTCTGGTTTTTTGTATACAAACCCTGCAGATATTTTTAAAAATTTATACCTAAGTGTTGCAGTATTTTCTGTACTATTGTAAGTGATACTTTTAATTTCAGTTTCTAATTGTTTTTTATTAGAATATAGAAAAACAAATAATTTTGGTATATTGACCTTGTATCCCGCAAGCTTGCTAAACTCATTTATTAATTCTAGGAAATTATTGTAGATTTTTAAAGATTCTTCTCCAAAGACAACCATGTCATATATGAAGAGAGACATTTTAATTTCATCCTTCTGTATTTCCATACCTTTTATTTATTTTTTGTGCCTTAGTACAACTGCTACAACTTCCAGTATAATGCTGAATACAGGTGGTGACAACAGATAATATCTTGCTCCCCATCTTCACTTGATCTTAGCCAAAAGGCCGAGAAGCGATCTTGCTCCCCATTTTAGGAAGGAAGCATTCATTCAGTTTTTCACCAGTAAGTATAATATTACCTGGAGATGCCCTTAATCAGGTAAAGAAAGTTTCTTTCTTTGCCTAGTTTTGTGCAAATTTTTTTTTTTTTTTTTTTTTTTTTGAGACAGAGTCTCGCTCTGTCGCCCAGGCTGGAGTGCAGTGGCGCAATCTCGGCTCACTGCAAGCTCCGCCTCCCAGGTTCACGCCATTCTCCTGCCTCAGCCTCCTGAGTAGCTGGGACTACAGGCGCCCGCCACCACGCCCGGCTAATTTTTTGTATTTTTAGTAGAGACGGGGTTTCACTGTGGTCTCGATCTCCTGACCTTGTGATCCGCCCGCCTCGGCCTCCCAAAGTGCTGGGATTACAGGCTTGAGCCACCGCGCCCGGCCACAAATTTTTAATCATGAAAAAATGTTGCATTTTTTTTCAAATGCTTTTCCAGCATCTGTTGTTTTCATGTGTGGTTTTTCTTTTTTAGCCTGTTAATATGGTGAATTACATTTATTGATTTTGAAATGTTTAGTTAGCTTTGTATTCCTGGGATAAACTTCATTTGTTGTGATGTATTATCTTTTTAATATGTTATTATTTGAATTTGATAATATAATGTCATGGGTTTTTGAAACAGTATTCATGAAGGTTACTGGTCAACAGTTTTCTTGCAATGTTTTTGTCTGGTTTTGATATCAGGGCAAAATCTACTTCATAAAATGAAGTTAGTAGTCTTTCCCCTTGTATTTCCTGGAAAACACTGTATTGAATTGGTGTTATTTTTTCCTTAAGCGTTTGGTAGAATTTGTCAATAAAACTATCTATCTATCTATCTATCTATCTATCTATCTATCTATCTATCTATCATCTATGTATCTATGTAAACCCTTTTTGTTTTTTTGTTTTTGTTTTTGTTTGTTTGTTTGTTTTTGGGACAGAGTCTTGTTCTGTCATCCAGCCTGGAGTATAGTGGCATGATCTTGGCTCACTGCAACTTCCACCTCCCGGGTTCAAGCTATTCTCCTGCCTCAGCCTCCTGAGTAGCTGGGATTATAGGCACCCACCACCGTGCCCAGCTAATTTTTGTATTTTTAGTAGTGATGGGGTTTCACCATGTTGGCCAGTCTGTTCTCTAACTCCTGGCCTCAAGTGATCTGCCTGCCTTAGCCTCCCAAAGTGCTAAAATTACAGGCATGAGCCACCACACCTGACCAAAAGCATCTTTAAATGAAACCACTTTTTTTCATAGGAAAGTTTTCAACTAAAAATTCAATTTATTTAGTTTTATAGGACTATTCAGGCTATCTATTCTTCTTGAGTGAATTTTGATAGTTTGTGTATGTCAAAGAATTAGTCATTGTCATTCAAGTTGTTGAATTTATGGGCATAACAGGTTTTTTTTTTTTGGATTGAAAAGTAAACTTTAACGTCAAAAATGCAAACTTGGGGAGGGGAGAAAAATCACACACAAGGTTGTCACTTTACACTTGGAGGGTTGCACAGCGGCCAGGCAGAGGCGCTCCTCACTTCAACATAATGGGTGTTTTGGTAGTATTTCCTAATTATCATTTTAATGTCTGAAGGGTCTGGTGATATCTCTTTTTTAATTTATAATATATGATAATTTTTGTCTTTGCCATTTTTTTTGTCATTCTAAATAGAGGTTTATTAATTTTCTTGATCTTTTGAAAGAACCAGCTTTTGGTTTTGTTCATTTTTCTCTGTTGCTTTTCTGTGTCCAACTTCTGTGGAAGGTTTCTCTCCTGCTCTCCAGAAGCCAGATTCCCAGCAAGTCCTGCCAGTGTGGCACCCGAGTAACTTCTCACAGTCCAGTGTGCTACAGCTGCTCCCTCACCAGTGAAGTTCGGACCTCAACCCACAGGGATGAAGAGGCTTTTCCAGATTTGCATCTCATTTGAATGCTCTGTCTCAGCACTAGGTACAGTGCATGTTCCCTATATCCATGATTCCTATATTCTTTAGAGTTCTCTCCCCAACCCCCAGTTATTCCTTTGTTGTCAATTCTCTGTTACTCTAATCCCATTACAATGAATAATTATCTAAACTTACCTTATTCAAGTTACTGTTTCTGTCTACTAATTGAATCCTGACTGATATCCAAGTGTACAAAGATAGTCTAGTCACCTGACCTGTATTAGATCCTGAAAGGCCCTCCTGTTCCTCAATGTATATTCCAGCACACATTAAGGCCCAGCTATACTGTGCTTCCTGACTGTGGATGTTTCCTTGAGTTCTGACAGTTCTTGTTACTCATTTTTATAGCCCCAAAACTTCACAGCTTAAAACAACCACAATAATATGTTTTCTCAAGAATGTTTGATTTGCAAAGGGCTATAGGGGAAGGCTCACCTGTTCCCCACATGGCATCAGCTGAGGTGGCTACCCTGAAGGCTGGAAGATTTGCTTCCAAGATGGCTCCTTCACATGTGTTACAAGTTAGTGCTGGCTGTCAGCTGGGAGCATAGGGCTTAGTTCCAAAGGTGATAGAAACTATTACCTTTTTTTTTCTTTTTTTTGGAGACGGAGTTTCACTCTTGTTGTCCAGGCTAGAGTGCAATGGCATGACCTCTGCTCACTGCAACCTCCGTCTCCCAGGTTCAAGCAATTCTTGTGCCTCAACCTGCCAAGTAACTGGGATTATAGGCACCCACCACCATCCCCTGGCTCATTTTTGTATTTTTGGTAGACACAGAGTTTCACCATGTTGGCCAGGCTGGTCTCGAACTCCTGACCTCAGGTGATCTTGATCTACCTGCCTCGGCCTTCCAAAGTGCTGGGGTTACAGGTGTGAGCCACTGCACCCAGCTGAAACTACTACTTTTTATGTCCCTGCCTCAGTAGACACAGAGTATAACTTCTTTTTTTTTTTTTTTTTTTTTTTTTGAGACGGAGTCATGCTCTGTCGCCCAGGCTGGAGTGCAGTGGCCGGATCTCAGCTCACTGCAAGCTCCGCCTCCCGGGTTCACGCCATTCTCCGGCCTCAGCCTCCCAAGTAGCTGGGACTACAGGCGCCCGCCACTTCGCCCGGCTAGTTTTTTGTATTTTTTTAGTAGAGACGGGGTTTCACCGTGTTAGCCAGGATGGTCTCGATCTCCTGACCTCGTGATCCGCCCGTCTCGGCCTCCCAAAGTGCTGGGATTACAGGCTTGAGCCACCGCGCCCGGCCCAGAGTATAACTTCTGCCATTCTTACTTTATCAGTCACAGCAATCAAAAAAATCTTCCCAGGTAAGGAAATACACCCCTTAATGGGGGAATGGCAAAGTTCTGAAATGGATTTCTGGAGATGTTTTGTAGTCATATTGGAAAAATGAGATCTGCTTCATTGGCCATTTGATGAACATCTACCTCCCGCCTTTATGAAATGTATTACATTATAGTAAATATTCTATTATTTGAGATTACCTGAGTAAATCTTTATTCTTTGCAAACAGAACACCCTGGATCAGCAGAGAAAGCTCTCTACCAGCAGTTGGGCCATAGTACATAGGATCACTGAGCAGGTCAGACCAGTAGAAAGCTTATGCACGCTCTCCAAGGAACTTGAAGTGATAGTAAGTGAGAACAATGGTTGTTTCCAAATATTTGTTCTCTCTGTCTTCCACAGTAATAGAACCCGTTAGCTGAGCATAGGGCTTTCCATAATAAAGAGTATTTTACTCATTCTTCTTTGTATCCTGGTGTATATGCAAATGACAGCTTCTAGGCATCTTCCTTTGAAGTCATCAGACTAGTTAATTTTGCCTCTTGCCTTCTTCCATCCTTTTACTCTACTGCCTGGAATGCAAATGTAAAAGCTAGAGCTTTAGCAGTCATTTTAGGTCCTGAAGACAAAAGCCACACTTGTCTTCTTAACTAGGAACACTTAACTAGGAACAATGGATGGTAGGCTAGAAGAAGCCAAGATTACAGTGGATTTTGTAGAGCATACCCACCATTTCATCCATGGACTTTTCCAAAAGTTCTATGTGATAGAAAAATTAAATCCTGTTTTGTTTAAGCCCTTGTTTTCTCAGATCTCTGTTACTTGCTTTTCTATCTATATCCTACCTAATATAAAGACAAATATGATGGCCTTTGGCTATCGTCTTTGTGGGTTATCTTGCCTTATGTTGAGACCATTGCAGATCATTTCTCCATATTCTTAAAGAAACTCTTTATTTTGCATTGTAGTCAGAGTGCTTGCATCTTGACATTCCTGGAATAGAATGCTCAACACTGTAAGGTTCCCAGCTTTCTGGATGTGGACATGAGTCAAGAGAAGTGAGACAAACCCCCTTAGAAGGCAATTGGGACCCTCTGTTCTATAAGCACTACTGGCACAAGAGTTACAAACTATTTTCAGCATCTCTGGGTTCATATGATCACCTTCCTCTAAGAGTTTATGAAGGAGTAGTTGCCAAGAGCAAACCAGAATCAGGCATAGGGGAAAATGAAAATGTGTGAGTGAGAGTCTGTGCCCAGCATTAAGTGTGGGTTCTACATTACCCAAATTTGGCCAAAATGTGGAGATGAAAACTCCATGCTATCTGACAGTGCCAAAGCAAATAGACTAACAAATTATATTGTGTTGGGGCAAATTGTGAGAAATTCCTGCCTTGGGGCTATGAGCTGTTTTCATGAATTTTTAAAAATTAAAATTGAGTCATTAACCTTCATCACTACACATGCTTTTTGTCTTGAGCAGTGCTATGGTTTGATTTGTCCCCACCAAAACTCATGTTGAAATTTTATCCCCAATGTGGCAGTGTTACGTTTTGAAATGTCTTTTTACTAAAATTTGAAATTAATTAGCACTGTCTTTTCTCTTGAATTAGTAGAAATAGTGTACTCGATCATACTTCAAAAAGTTCATCTGATGAGCAGGACAGGAAATGGTCAATAAAATGGATTAAAATTTTTAATTTTTTATGGAAAAATGATTAAACTCAAACTAAGAGTTAGGAAAGACATTTTAGTTAGAAGTGGAACAACTCTAAAAGATGGAACAGGTTAACTCTGACAACAGCTCATTTTTCAACTAAACGAAAACTCTGAAAACAATTACTTGATTTACATATTTTCCTCCATTTGGATCCATAATTTAGACTTATAGGTCTGTCACAATCTCTCAGTTCTTCTGGAGAGCTCAAGCAGTATCAGAAACCATGTGGGGGCCAGGCACGGTGGCTCACGCCTGTAATTCCAGCACTTTGGGAGGCCAAGGTGGGTGGATCACCTGAGGTCAGGAGTTCCAGACCAGCCTGGCCAACGTGGTGAAACCCCATCTCTACTTAAAATACAAAGATTAGCTGGGCATGGTGGTGGGCGCCTATAATCCCAGCTACTCAGGGGGCTGAGGCAGGAGAATTGCTTGAACCTGGGAGGTGGAGGTTGCTGTGAGCCGAGATCATGCCATTGCACTCCAGCCTGGGCAACAGAGTGAGACTCCATCTCAAAAAAAGAAAAACAACAAAACCATATGAGAATTGTGTTTCTTCAGATTTCTTTGGGCTCAAGTGACCCTCCACTTCCCTATCCATATTCTTAGGAATGTTGCACATAACAGAAACCAATTCAAACTAGCTTAAGCAAAATTTAAAAAGACATGAGCATGGATATTTATTAGAAGGATATTGTGGAGTCTTATAGCACAGAATCCAAAGGCAAGAAAGCAATCAGTGCTCAAGAAAGGACTGGGAGCCGAAACTAGAATGTCCTCAGAAACGCTCCTCCCCTCATCTGTTTCCTGTATTCGTATTCATATTTGCTACTATTGCTGCCAATGTGTCTCTCTCCTTAGCCCGCTGGGCAAGTGGAATAAGATAACCACATCAGAATTTCACATTTTAAGTTATAGGTCTGTTTTCTATGTTATTGAAGAAATAGCTGGATGTGGTGGCTCTTGTCTGTAATCCCAGCACTTTGGGAGGCTGAGACAGGAGGATTGCTTGAGCCCAAGAGTTGAGACCACCCTGCGCAACATGGCAAGACCCCATCTCTACAAAATTAAAAATTAGCTGGGCATAGTGGTGCACACCTGTGGTCCCAGCTACCTGAAAGACTGAGGTGGGAGAATCACTTGAGCCCAGGAGGTCAAGGCTGCAGTGAGCCACGTTTGCACCACTGCACCCCAGCCTGGGTGACAACAAGACCTTGTCTCAAAAATAAATAAATAAATAAATAAATAAATAGTTTGTGCCTTATATTTAAGATTCAGGAATAAAGTTTGAATTTTTCACCTTGATGTCATTAAGAGAAAAACATATTATTATATAAATAAACTTACATTACTGTACATAATGCAACATTAAGAACTGCTTAGTAAGTTTACTTGTGAATATTATATATCAACTAACACAATTTTTTTTTTTTTTTTTTTGAGACAGAGTCTCGCTCTGTCACCCAGGCTGGAGTGCGGTGGCCGGATCTCAGCTCACTGCAAGCTCCGCCTCCCGGGTTCAAGTGATTCTCCTGCCTCAGCCTCCCGAGTAGCTGGGACTACAGGCGCCCGCCACCTCACCCGGCTAGTTTTTTTTTGTATTTTTTAGTAGAGACGGGGTTTCACCGTGTTAGCCAGGATGGTCTCGATCTCCTGACCTCGTGATCCGCCCGTCTTGGCCTCCCAAAGTGCTGGGATTACAGGCTTGAGCCACCGCGCCCTGCCGCAACTAACACAATTTTAAGAATAATTTTCACACTACTATTTTATAACTTAGATAATAATCTGGAAGATGTTCCAAGCATTTGAAACAACTAAATGACAAAGGATCCTTGTTGTCTACAAAGAGAGAAGTAAAATGTCAAATGTGTGACAACAGAAGAATTTTTATCTTCTCCAAGTGAATAGTGATTTTTATGTTACCAATTTGGGTAAATATATTCACTTAGAAACTCTTTTTAACCTTTGTCTTAATGGCAAACAATAAAGTTCTTAATAAACATTCAACATTCTTAAAAGAAGAACTCGTAGATCTGATTTTATTTTTCCCTGTACTAAGAGAGGCTTAGACATCCCTCTTCAACAATGTACACAACTGCTTGTGTATGGTAGATGGTCCACGGTCTAGAAGCATGCATGAGACACTGGTAAGAGGGATTGCCTCCGGGCGTCACACAGGAGGGAAGACTTACTTTTCCTTGAATATCTATTTATATGGCTTTGTTTTACTGTGTAACACTTACTTTCAAAATTTTTTAAGTTGTCTAAGCCCTAATGAAGAGACATGTAATGAATGATTGTGAACTGGACCCTTTTACTATAAAGGATATTATTGGGACAGGGGTGGAACTTAAATGGGGCCTGAGGATTAACTGGTAGTGATGTATTCATGTTAATTTCCTGATTTTGCAGACTGCATTTTGATTGTATGGGAGAATGTCCTTTTCTGAAGGAAATAAACACTAACCTGCCCAAGAGTATTGGGTCATTGTGTTGGTAGCTTACTGTCATATGGTTTAGAAATAAATAGATATATTTGGCTAGGTGCATTTTGGGAGGCCCAGGTAGGAGGACTGCTTGAGCCCCGGCATTTGAGACCAGCCTGGGCAACATAGTGAGACCCTGTTTCTACAGTAAAATTTTTTTTTTAATTAGCTGGGCATGGTGGCTTGTGCCTGTAGTTCCAACTACTTAGAATGCTGAGGTAGGAGAATGACGAGCCCAGGAGATGGAGGCTGCATTGACCCATGATCGCACCACTGTACTGTACTGTACTCCAGCCTGGGCAACAGAGCAAGACCTTGTCTCAAAAAAAAAAAAAAAAAAAAAAAAAGAATGAAAGAAGAAAAGGAGAAAAGAAAAAAAAATCAAATATATTTGTACTGTCTTGAAACTTTTCTGAAAGTTTGAGCTTTTTTTTCAAAATTTTAAAACATTAAAATTATTTTTTAAATATTCTAAGCCCTAAATTTGCAGAGAGACCATGTGATTGGGCAAAGTTAAGGCCCAGCTTATATCTGCTGCTCACCCCATTAGCTGTGATCAGTGGGAATCAGGAGGCAGTTCTCCGAATAGTTTCTAAAACAGAGAGATTGGGGAAAAGGCTCCAACAGATGTCTGCTGCACTAACAAGAAACTATATCATGGTTCACTGGTTTTATACTACTGGATTTTTTTTTTTTTTTTTTTTTTTTTTGGTAACTGATCAGTATTTATTAACTTTGTTAATTCTCTCTTTTCCTCTTTGAGGAAGTGTGGGAGGGTGGGGGATCAGATACATGAAATGCAATGAGAATCCAAGACCAGCTAGAAAGAAGCGTCCAGGCTATGGTCACGCTGATTGCCTTTGCTCACCTGGTGAAAATCCCATTCCAATGATTGCAGATGGCATTTTATCATATTCTCTGCCCTGGACAAGAACTAACCTTGACTATTAACATTGACAATGGAACATTTTGGAACATTACAGAAATGGGAAAGCCATAAAGGTTTCTTCCTTAATTCATAGTACTTGGGCAGCCATAAGTTATGCTTTCTTCTGTCACCCCCACCCCTTACATTTTCTCTGAGGGTTCCCTTCTCATCTCCCTGGGAGTGTTGGACAATGCTACATAGTGGGAACTTTCCTTCTCTCAACTTTTTTTTTTTTTTTTTTGAGACGGAGTCTTGCTCTGTCACCCAGGCTGCAATGCAGTGGCCGGATCTCAGCTCACTGCAAGCTCCGCCTCCCGGGTTCACGCCATTCTCCTGCCTCAGCCTCCCAAGTAGCTGGGACTACAGGCGCCCGCCACCTCGTCCGGCTAGTTTTTTTGTATTTTTTAGTAGAGACGGGGTTTCACCGTGTTAGCCAGGATGGTCTCGATCTCCTGACCTCGTGATCCGCCCGTCTCGGCCTCCCAAAGTGCTGGGATTACAGGCTTGAGCCACCGCGCCCGGCCCCTTCTCTCAACTTTTAAGGGAAACTTCAAGAAATCATAATCTTCACTTGACATGTTTCATCATCAATGAAATGTTTTTAAATTGTCTGACATAATCAAGTGTGGCCACTTAAAACTACACAAGAAATTTCCGTTTCAAGATGGAAAGATCCAAATATGTTGCGAAGTGTCCCTTTCCCTCAATTTATCATCAATGTGGAAGTTTTTCAGGCAGTCTTTGGCATTTCAGTATGTTTTCTTCACTCTCAGAGGGAAGGCACAAGAAGGAAAGAAGTGGGTACTTTAGTACCTTCATCGTGATCAAGTCTCTTTGACAAGCCAGCAAGGTAGTCAGTAGTCTTGGTCACTCTTTTCTGCTCCTCCATCTTTTGGGCACATGGAAGTCAATGTTCGCATACACTTACATGTGGCCACGTGCTTTCTTTGGTCAATGAAATAAGTGCAGGGAGAAGAAAGTACATCACTTCCACATAGAAATGCAAAGAACCAATATAGAATTCACTACATTCTCTTCCTCACTACATTCTCTTCCTCTTTTCCAGGGTAACTCCCAAGGTAGCCAAATGAACACCCAACTGACATTGTTCACATAGCATAAGTAAAAAGATAAACCTTGTTTTAAGCCATTGACACTGGAAGTCATTTGTTTCTGCAGCATAACCTAGCCCATTCTATCTGATACAGACACCTCATTCTCCATCTGGGCTCAGTTTCCTCATGCTGGCCTTTTATGCATATCAACAGGGAAGTTCTCTTCTCTGAGAACTCAATGTTAAAAATGATGCATTATTTGTTATGATTGTTTACATGAATTTTTTTGTGATGATCCACTTGTGAGATATCTGCCACTATCGTATCAGATTTACCCTCCTTTTGAGATGACTTTGCTTGTGACTCAGAGAAGGGCTATATTATACTATGGTAGGCAGATACTGGGATATGTTCCACAGTGCCAAGACATTGCGGTACAGTATCCAAAGGTTTGAAAAATATGACTTTGACCGTGCTAGCAGTACACTTTAAGATGCAAGACAAATAATGGGGTCCCCACAGTGACTCGCATGTAGGAACTAGCATAATGGCTAACTGTATCCCAGATCTGCCATTTACTAGTAATAAGTGATTTGGAACCAGTGATTTAGCTCTTTTAGACCTGATTTTCCAACTTTAATATGGTGATACTAACAGTACCTATGTCGTGGAGCAGTTTTAAGGATTGAATGAAATATTTAAGCTTATTATTACTATTACACTTCAGAAAATATTCCCAATGCCTTCCCTTCCCCAACAACTCATTTCATTTTGACATAAGGTTGGCAAGTTTTTTATTGGAGTTACCCTTGACTGGGAGTGTGGTCATTCCTTTGAAGGTAATTTTATGTGAATTGAAATGTGAAAATGTTGGCCAAACTCATTTAAGGTCCTAACTCAGTATTGTTGAATGGTGCAAAATAAGAAAAAGGGAAACTTCATTTACATTTTAGATCTAGGAGCTAGTAATACAGGCTACATAATGGCCAAGGCCTCCACCATACATAGAGATGAGTATTTTGGAAGCGTATTCCAGGTAGAGTTCGCTAGCTCCTTGGTGTCCACAATCTGGCTGGTGAGATTTAGAGGCTCAGAAGACAGATTGCCATGCCTGGAAGGCCTTGCAAAGACTTGCTGTGATTGGTTGTTCTGAGACCTTCTGTCTTTCCACTTTGACTGCCTTGAGAGGGAGAGAGAGGCTCTCCTCGCTTTATCTGCTCTTCAGATTAAGCTGACTCTCTCCATCTAACCTTTGGGCAAAGCTGGGTCTCATTTCTGGGCCTCATTTCATGGCTTGCAAGTAAATAAGAGATTTATTGGTGGAATCATGCACAGCTAGTGCGTTCAAATGAAACACTAAACAATATGCCAAATAACAGGACTCAGGTGCCCCGAGGAATCTCAGTCAAAAGTACCTTGAAAACCTTCTCCCAAAGATGCCACTGCTAGATGTCTCAGAAACAACTGATTTGGCAGCTCAACTCAAGTGGCATATGGGACAGAAATTGTGATTGGTCTAGCTTGGGTCAGGTGGTTCCAACTACCCAACTTCCTTGGTCCCTACCACTCACTGACTAGATGTGGGAAGGGAAAGTTGGGTCTTTTTCCAGAAGAAAGAGAAGGCAAAGCAGACCAACCCGATAGCCACAGCTTTCTTTTCTTTTTTTCTGAGAAGCAAAAAAAGCATTGGTGGTTAGCAAAACCAAATGAAAAAGAAGACAGGGATGTTCTTTTTTGTTCTTGATTAACCTCACCAAAGCTACGTTGTGTCTACGCCAACTGAGGGAGGCAGTGTGACTAGAGGGACTTGGGAAAGATGAGGCAACTTGAAAAAAATACTGAACTCCAGAGCTATTGTGTGGCAAGAAGGCAGGTCAATGGTCTGCATGGTGTGCCAGGGCCTGTAGCAATCCCTGCCCTTGTTCTAAGTCCAGGCCCATTATTCAGAGTGATTACTGAAAGTGTAAGTCAGACATGCAGGGATATAAGATTGCATGTTGAAACCACAAGAGGTTCAGACTTGTAAAATAGTTGAAAGAGATGAGATACGCAGAGCCCCACAGCCCCACGTGATTGCTGTAACTCTTGATTTCTCAAATTAAATGTATTGTTTCCAATTAATTGTGACAGTTGCCTTTTCTGTCTCTTTTATATATTTGGGGCTTCCAAAAATAACCTCAATAAGCAACACTGCCACATATTTTAAGTAACCAGGGTAACAGAAGAACAAAACAATGGGCTGTGGTGATGTCTTCCTGGAGTGTGACTGAAAGTTTGTAACAGGACTGGTTGTGTGCAGTGGCTCATGCCTATAATCCCAGCACTTTGGGAGGCCGAGGCGGGTGGATCATCTGAGGTCAGGAATTCGAGACCAGTCTGACCAACATGGTGAAACACTGTCTCTACTAAAAATATAAAATTAGCCGGGCGTGGTGGCACATGCCTGTAATCCCAGCTACTCGGGAGGCTGAGGCAGGAGAATTGCTTGAACCTGGGAAGCGGAGGTTGCAGTGAGCTGAGATCATGCCACTGCACTCCAGCCTGGGCAACAAATAGTGAAACTCCATCAAAAAAAGAAAGAAAGAAAGTTTGTAGCAGGACTGAAGCCACAGCAGAGACTCTAAGCCTCTTCTTCTGCATGTTTGGCAAGGAGGGACAAATGGACAGGGTAGAAAGGAGGGAAGGTGAAAAATCAAACAACTTGTCGGCTGCTGATCCTGAAGCTGGAAGCTGGAAGAGGGGAGGGGATGGCCATTGATTTGTAGGCTGAAGCACAGAATAAGGAGCAGATCTGCCTTTTTATCAGTCAAGGCCCAGCAGGAAACAGAATTCATCTCAGACGGTTCAAAGAAGGAGGCTGTAGCGGAGGGACTACCTACCAAGTGAACAAGAGTGGGGAACAGACTCAAAGAGAAGTGGCAGTGGGGAGCTGTCACCTCCCTATTGCTAAAGGGTTGTGGGGGAGGAAATGGAGTCGTGGGAGCTCAGGAGAGATGGTGCCATGGAACAGGGACTTCCCCTTGGAATTGCTGGTGTGGGGCAGGTTTGCTGCTACCATGTATGGAACCCAGGCAGACTGTGTAGCTAAACATTTAGCAGCCAGCTCCCTGGCAGAAAAATAGCCCTGATTTGTAGTGTTTGCTGATTTCCTTGGTGTAAATACCCACAGCATGCAGATCCGAGCCACCAACCTGATGTCACCAAACCGGGAGTTGAGAAGAAATGGATACAATCAGCTCTGGAGAGCCACTGTGAGCTGGTTCCAGCAACCTCTGGATGGGGCAAGAGGGCAAGTGGAGACCCACACACTGTACATCTAAATATTTAAAAGTTATGCGAGAAGATAACACATTGTGTGTGTTCTTTCCTCCTACCTCGACAACTGTATTAGTCCATTCGTTTTGCGACAAAAGAACACCTGAGGCTGGTAATTTACAAAGAAAAGAGGTTTATTTGGCTTATGGTTCTGAGTCTCTCTCCAGTCACTGCCCCCCTGCTGAAGGGAGCTTCCATGTCCAAGATCAGGCCACCCTCCCCCGACCAGGGGGTTGTGGGGTACAAAGGCCACTCCACCTTGCTTCAAGTTGGGACAATTTCCGAGATGCCCAACTCCCCATGGGCTCAGCTGAAGTCTTTGCTGTCACTGCGCACACAAAGGCTGCAGCCAAGAAGTGTGGTGCCAGTGTCTGCATCTGGTTAGGGGCTTAAGACGTTTCCAATCATGGCGGAAGGCAAAGAGCCGACACGTCACATGGTGAGAGACAGAGCAAGAGGGAGAAGGAGGGGTGCCCGGCTCTTTCAAACAACTAGCTCAGGTGACCTAATAGAGTGAGAACTCATTCATCACTGCAAGGACAGCACTAAGCCATTCATGAGGGATCCACCCCCATGACCCTAACACCTCCCACCAAGCCCCACCTTGAACTTTGGGATCATGTTTCAACATGAGATTTGGAGGGGACAAACATCCAAACTATAGCATCAACCTTAGTAGATACCATGATGCATCACCCGCATCCCTTGTGTTAGGGTTCTCCAGAGAAACAGAACCAATAAGGGGTGTGTGTGTGTGTGTGTTTGTGTGTGTGTGTGTGTGTGTAGAGAAAGAGAGAGAGTGAGAGAGAGAGATCTACTATTTTTTGTTGTTGGTTTTTTGTTTGTTTGTTTTTGAGATGGACTGTCCCTCAGGCTGGAGTGCAGTGGTGCAATCTCGGCTCACCACAAACTCTGACTCCCAGGTTCAGGTGATTCTCCTGCCTCAGCCTCCCGAGTAGGTGGGATTACAGGTGCCCGCCATCATGCCCAGCTAATTTTTGTGTTTTTAGGAGAGAGAGGGTTTCACTGTGTTGGCCAGGCTGGTCTCAAGCTCCTGAGCTTGTGATCTGCCTGCCTCTGCCTCCCAAAGTGCTGGGATTACAAGCGTGAGCCACGGTGCCCAGTGGAAAGCCTTGGCCTCCTGAAGTGCTGGGATTACAGGTCAGCCTTGGCCTCCCAAAGTGCTGGGATGACAGGCATGAGCCACCGTAAACAGTCCATATTCAGTATTTTCAGAGACAGTCAAATGGTATTAGTTCTTAACAACTTCCTTGGTAATTTTTGCCCCTGACATGAGATGTGAGTTTATTGAAAACACTACATCTTCACAAGAAAATTGTGTAAATCATTCTAGGAACAGATAAAGGTTTCCATGTGAGTTAACTTCAGTGGGTTCTGTCCAACTAATCTAATTTCCTATTCAGATGCTAAAATAATAGTAAATAAAGCTGAAGAGTTAAATTCCTACCCATTTCCACTTTGGAGCAATTTCATATAGTACTGCTATCAACACTTTTGAAGTGCCTGTGGTGGACATAGACAACCATTTCTGCTGGGTACATACTAAGACAGGATTTGCTGCGTCACTAGGTACACATATACATATATCCATATATCCCTTGGAATGACGGAAAATGAGGAAAGCAACACCTTTACAGGGCAAAGGACAGGTTGTTATTAGTAGCTTCCCAAGCCTTATCGGACTCTTGAAAGAGGCACGTGGCTACCCGAAGGCACGATTTAGATTTAGGCGTATGCAGAAAAGAGATGTCTTTTTTACTTTTAAATCATAAAGCAACTTGACCAAAAAGAGAGTTTCTGTAATCTCAGGACCGAGCTTTGCCTGGAACAACATAAACCTCTTTCTGCTTCACTGTACATCACAACATCCAGATTCCCTGGAAGCAGGTCCCATTAAATTACTTCCTCTGCTTGGAAAACTTAGATCTGGGTGGCTGGCTCCCAGTGTTTCTTTCTTTGTTTGACTTAGCATTAGGCTTTGTTCTGGACAGCAGAGACTATTTTTCATAATTTGTTCCTCTCCGGAGCTTTTTGGATCAAAGATCATAAGCTGGGAGTTGGCAACACACAGTAGTAGAAATACCATCTCCGTTAGGATTGCCATGGTGCCATGGAGAAACTGTGCTTCCAATTGGGTTGTATTGTTGTGCTTGATTCTATTTTAACAACCAGGGGCACATTAGACAGGATAAACTGTTCACTGAATATCTCTGGAGGCACTGACATTGTTTTCCATCTGAATATTTTTCCTTCTGTATATCATTCATGCTGCCCTAAAAGACATCAAACAGCTGCTTGAGAGAGTATAGGCCACCAATTTTTAATAACTCTGGAAAACAAGTAGGGTAAGCATTTTTATTCTCATTTCACCAGCGGGGAAACTTGAAACTTGGAGAAATTATGTAATTTTCCCCAGATCATACAAATAATTCAGAGCAGAATTGGTATTAAAAGTAACACCACCTCTCCCTGTCCACCAAATCACTGTGAAATGCCCCAAAACAGAATTTAAGCATGCTGGGTCCAGGTTATCTCATCAAGCATGACCATTTGGCCGGAATCAACCATATTCATTTTTCAATATTTATTAAGTTTTAATGATGTGCAGAGACCCATTTTAATAGTTGGCCAATATGGGGCCAAACCCTCAGATTGATTACGTTCATAGACACAGTGATATTCCATTTCTTCCACTGATCAGTTTTCTTCACTTCAGTGGATGATAGTTATCTTTCTAGGGGTGGTAGAGTTTCATCTTGTAAATCAGCAACACTTCCCTCAAAATTCTTTAAGAAAAATATTCTATCACTGTGGGAATATTTTTAAAAAGAAAGAAAAACAAAATGTCTTTTAGAAAAATATTCCTTGAAAGTCCTTTAGGAAAATTATCTTTAGAGTCTTTCAGAAACATGCCACTTTGGAGAGTAACATATTTAATAAGTACTGCTTGGCCAGTTATTTCTCCAGCCATTTCTGTTGCTTTTGTTGAGTACCGGTTAAAGCTGGTGTACGGCCCTTTTTTATGAAATGTATACTAGAATCATATTATAGTTGGCAAGACACTCATACCACGGGAGGAGAGACAGAACCAAGTTGGTTAAGGGAAGAGCCATTCACAACTGCCATCTCAGATGGGGGGCAGAGCCACCCAAGTAATTTACACTGTTACTGTCCTCTTATATGAGCTAAGTGTCCATGTGATGTAACTTCACTGTGTTCAACTTCTCTGAAACTGAGGCCACTGCTGTTTTTCCTCTTTTCACTATTCTAGTGCGAGGTCTTAGTGAACACCCTTTGGCTAGAAGTACAAGAAGCCAACTCAAACTAATATAGATTAAAAGGAGGAATTATAAAGGTATAGAGTCATCTGGCCAAACTGGAAGATCAACATGATGGACATTTGTTGATTTTCTTTCCAGCATACACTTCCCTTACCAATAGTTCTAGGTTTGTTTTTGGGAATCTGTGTGCATCTGGGGATGCTGACTCCAGCTCTAACTCTAGGGATGAAACATGTGACCTAGATCCATCCAGTCAACACAATGCATCCCATTCCCCCACCCGCACTGGCCATAGTGATTGATGCAGAGACAGGGTGACTCAGGGAACTTCAGTGGGAATTTTGTATCTCTTTCCTCCTAGATAATAGAAAGCTAGAATATAGCTCTGAGGGCTTGTGGCAACCATCCTGACCTTAGCATAATGAAGAGATGCAAAAACATCAGGTCCCTGGGGATATCTTTGATCCACTTGATCAAGTTTCACCTGAAATGAGATTCCTCTGTCTCTTTAGTCATATAAGCCAGAGGTCCCCAATCTTTCTGGCACCAGGAACTGGTTTCATGGAAGACAATTTTTTCACTGAATAGGGCTTGGGGCATAGTTTCAGGATGAAACTGTTTAACCTCAGATCATTAGGCATTAGATTCTTATAAGGAGCGTGCAACCTAGATCCCCTGCATGCACAGTTCACAATAGATTTCATGCTCCTCTGAGAAGTTAATGCTGCTGCTGATCTGACAGAGGTGGAGGCTCTTACCACTCAGGTGGTAAGGCTCACTCACCCCTGCTTACCTCCTGCTGTGCGGCCTAGTTCCTAACAGGCCAGGGACTGGGACTGGTCCATGGCCCAGGGATGGGGGACCCCTGACATAAACCAACGAAGTATTTTTCTTTCTGTCTTCCTGTTCTCCCTCTCTCCTTATTTTTCTCTCTCTCTTTTTCTCTGCATCTCTCTCTCCCCTTCTCTTCTGCCCCTCTTCCTGTCTCTCTCTTCTTTGTCCCCTCCTCTCCTTTCCCCTCTCCTTTTACTTTTAAGACCATGTTCACTGACCATATAGCCAAACATAGTTCCCCCAAAGGACTGAAAGTTCCTAAATTCACCTCAATTTAAGTGACCATCCACATTGAATTAGAATGTGTTGCACCAATCTCACATTTCTAGAAGCAAGAATTTGATTGGCCCAATCCACAGTATTCTGGAGGGAAAAATAAGGGAGTGAAGAGATTTGAGAGGCGGAAGGAAATACAAACTCCTTTGCTGATCCACCACAGCAGTTACACAGAGGGAAGCAAGATAGGTCTCAGATTAAACTGGTATCCTGATTAACCAGGTGAGTCAAGAACCCCCAGGTCAAAATGAACTGAAGGTGAATATAATTTTTTTTAGGTTGTCAGCAGATACATTCTCTCATTACTTGGCTTTTCTTCAACAGAAATGGAGGAAATAATGTGCTTTTGAAGAAGTGTATGCAGTGCAAGATTTCACCAAGTAAACCAAAGGCAATTCCTAGAAGCCTTTCAAAAAGAAAATGCTAAAATTCCTATGACCACAAGAGATGAAAGATGGATGGCAGGAAGCAGACGGTGAAAGAAATAAAGAACAGTGTTGGTGTTTTCAGACTTCTGTTCAGATGGGTTGCAAAAAAATGATTGCCTGTTGATTTAGGAAAGGTTTGGTTTTAAAATTAGAATTCTTTCACAGTTACAGCACTGTGAATTTCTTTAAATCTGGCACACACAAAAACACTTCTGGTTCAAGACCCTGTATTATGATTATCCTGTTGCGGTTGCAGACACTGTTCAGGAATGTTCTGTGCTTAGCTGAGCTCATTCTTCTATTTCAGAAATGTTTCAGATTCTCATTCATTTCAAATTTCCTTGGGGACAGGAGAGCTTTGAACTTCAGAAAATTTTACTTGGTCTTGTTTCAAAAAGTTATTGTTAATGAGCAAATTTTTTCCGTAGATCCTGAAGACTGCATTTTGAAAGATATTTAAAAATTTTGTGGTAGTCAGGATTCTTTCAAGTTGACAGAAACCCAATCTAAACTAGCTTAAGTACAAAAAGGAACTTACACATCTGAGAAGTCTAAGCTTCATATTATTCATAGGCTTTCAGAGGGTACTTTTATTTTAAGTCACAAATAGACACTAACAAACATCAAGTTTTCATGTGTTTTAATACATGTTTACGGCAGCACTATTCACAATAGCTAGAAGGTGGAAACAGTCATAGATACATCAACAGATGAATGGATAAGTGAATTGTGGTATATCCATAAAATGGAGTATTATCTGGGCCAGGCACGATGGCTCATGCTTATAATCCCAGCACTTCAGGAGGTCAGGAGTTCGAGACCAGCCTGGCCAACATGGCAAAATGCCATCTCTACTAAAAATACAAAAATTAGCTGGGTGTGGTAGTGCATGTCTGTAATCCCAGCTACTTGGGAGGCTGAGGCAGGAGAATCACTTGAACCCGGGAGGTGGAGGTTGCAGTGAGCTGAGATTGTGTCACTGCACTCCAGCCTGGGTGACAGAGCAAGACTCTGTCTCAAGAAAAGAAAAAAAAAAGGCCAGGTGCAGTGGCTTATGCCTGTAATCCCAGCACTCCGGGAGGCCAAGGCGAGTGGATCATCTGAGATCAGGAGTTTGAGACCCGCCTGGCCAACATGGTGAAACCCGTCTCTACTAAAAATACAAAAATTAGCTGGGCATGATGGTGGGTGCCTGTAATCCCAGGTACTCAGGAGACTGAGGCAGGAGAATCGCTTGAACCTGGGAGGTGGAGGTTGCAGCAAGCCGAGATCGAGCCACTACACTCCAGCCTGGAGGATAGAACAGACTCTCTCTCAAAAAAAAAAAGGAATATTATTCAGCCATAAAAATAAATGAAGTACTGATACATGCTATAGCATGGATGAACCTTGAAAACATGCCAAGTGAAATAAGCTAGACACAAAAGGACAAATATTGAATGATTCCATTTATATGAAATATCCAGAATAAGCAAAGTCATAGAGACAGAAAACAGATGTGTAGAGGCTGTGAGGAGGGGATGGGGATAACTGGAACACTTGGCATGGGGTTTCCTTTTGAGATGATGAAAATGTTTTGGAATTAGGTAGAAATAGTGCTTACACAACATTGTGAAAGTATTACATGCCACTAAATTATTCACTTTAAAAATGGTTAATTTCATGTGAATCTCACCTTGACAAAAAGGAAAAGGAAAGGAAAAGGTTTTTTTTGTTTGTTTGTTTCTTTCTTTTTGTTGTTCGTTTGTTTGTTTTTTGAGATAAGAGTCTCGTTCTGTTGCACAGGCTGGAGTGTGGTGGGACAATCTTGGTTCACTGCGAACTCCATCTTCCAGGTTCAAGCCATTCTCCTGCCTCAGCCTCCCAAATAGCTGGGATTACAGGCGTGTGCCACCACGCCCAGCTAATTTTTTGTATTTTTTGTAGAGACAGGGTTTGACCATGATGGCCAGGCTGGTCTCGAACTCCTCAAATGACTTTAAGTGATCCAAAAGTGCTGGGATTACAGGTGTAAGCCACCATGCTCAACCAGAAATAGATTTTTTAATAGTTAAAAAATACTACGAATTGTGATCATAATTATACATAATTATACCAGTGTTCTAATAAATAGTTTATTTCTTTATTTTTAATTTTGAAATAACATTTCAGACTTACATTAAAATTGCAAGAATGGTCTATAAAACTTTCATATGCCTTTCATCCATATTCCCCAACTGTTAAAATTTCACCACATTCCCCCGATTCCTTCCTTCCTTCCTTCCTTCTTTCTTTTCTTTCTTTCTTTTCTTTCTTTCTTTCTCTCTGTTTCTGTATTTTTCTTTTTCTTCCTCTTCCTTTCTCTCTTCTTTCCCCCTTGCTGTCTCTATCTCTTTCTCTCTGTCTCTTTCTCTCTCTGTGTCTTTCCTCCTTTCCCTCTCTTTCTTCTTCTTTCTTTCTCTCTCTCTTTCTCTTTCATTCTCTCTCTTTCTCTCTCTCTCTCTCTCTCTATATATATATATACCTATACATACAGATACCTATCTAGTATGTGTGTATGTTTATATACATATTCATACTATTATTTTATTTTTGAGGAGGCTGCACCTCTGGTATTCTTTAATTCTTTGAATAATGGTGGAAATTGAGAGGGAGGGGCAAGCAAAATATAAATCATTCTATGGTCTTAATGTGTCGCCTCCAAAATTCAGGTGTTACCAATGTGAAGGTGTTAAAGGTGGGGGCTCTCAAAGGTAATTAGGCAATGGGAGTTCCTTCCTCATGAATAGTGTTAAGGCCCTTACAGAAGAGACTTCACGGAGTGCTCGGCCAGCTTGCCCTTCAGCCTTCTGCCATGTGAGGACGCTATAGGAAGATCCTCAGCAGACCAAATGCCAAGCCTGGATCTTGGACTTCCCAGCTTCCAGAATTGTGAGAGGTAAATTTCTGTTCTTTATAAATTATCCAGTCTCAGGCATTTTGTTATAGCAGCATGAATGGAGTAAGAAATTCTAACAAGTCACTGCCTTGTCAAGTGAACCCTAAATGTGTGGTTTGGGGGAAGAGCAGCAGAATGGGGGAAGGGTGAGAAGATGTGATGAGAGAGGAAGTTCTCAAACCACCTTGCCAGCGATGGGTTGTTGCCAAGATGACAGCTGTGGCCACCAGCACAGGAAACAGAGAACGTGATGGCTCTCATCCAGCTCCCTGAGTACGCTGGCCAGCTAATCAACCCACCAAACTCTTCAGCCCACATTGCTGGGCTTCTTTGTGCTGCGTTTGCTGTCCTCTGCTTTTGAAGATGACACTGCCAGTAATTCTCCCCAGCTGGGAGTGCAGGTGTCGCTGATAGGACCAGTGGGGCCCAGCAGTCTTCCCACACTGGGAACATATGGTGTTTACTCTTTGTTTTGAGGCTGTGGTTGCCACACAAAGTCTGGTGTTGGACGAAGTTGATTTTAAGACTCGAGAGTTGGCTCCTTATAAGTCATCTCATTTCTCATCCCTCCATGTGCAGGAGCCTCTCTAAGCCACAGAAAATACTTTTCCACCATCGCAACACGTTCTGTGGAGCTCTCAATCATTGTGTGGAAATATATTCCAGCTTCATTTATACCAGTGCTGTTTATGCAATTGATTCTATAAAGGTGCACATACTTTCAGCTGTTTGAAGGCAAGATTATGTTTACAGGTGCTTTATTCGTCTACCTACAGAATCCGTTGAAGAGTTATTTTTAAAATAAACACAATTGTGTGTGGAATAAGATGAAGAGCCTAACAATATTAATTCATCATGAGACTAGCCATCACAGCTTTCATGCTTATAAAATGTGCATTGATGACTTGAGTTTAAACCACTTCTACCAGTGACAACTCAGCCATGTCCTGCTTACAGGCAAATCACACAGAGATTTGTGTTTACCAAGCATTGGAAAGGTGTAACTTTCTTTAGTTTTGCTCCCTTAGAAACAGACCCTGAGATAGGAATCTGAGTGACAGTAGTCTGTTTGCAATGAGATTCCAGGAAGCACCAATAGAGGAGTAGGGGAGTGTGTCAGGGAAGAGAGGAAAGCCAACAAAGGATGTGTTTGTTGATAGGCAGGTTACCACTGTAGGCAACTAGGGCTTAATCCTACTAGGATGTTCTCGCAGAGAGTACAGAACAACTGCTTTGAAGTGATCACACCTGAGGGCTAAGGCAGCTGGGCCATTGCTGTAACATTATTTGAGGGCTGCTCAGGAGCTTGCCTGACTGCTAGTAGAGTAAAGCAGAAGCTGATGTAGCCAAGAAGTCTTCAGTCAAAGAGATTTGAGATGTTGGTTGCTGAAATTTAGGTGAGCCTACACTGTCGTAGAAATGCTCAAGAGAATATGTTTGTATCTGCTACATAGGAGGTAGGCTGGGTTTATAGCTTGACCGTTTTGCTGCTTGAGAAACAAGTTTAGAAACATTTAGTGACTTTCTCAAGGTCATGTGCAAGTCCTTTTATTTGAAATCCCACTCAAAAAAACTGACACAAGCAAAAAACATATTGGCACATGTAACTAAAAAGCTCAGGGATAGGTTGTTTTAGTCTGTTTTGTGTTGCTATAACAGAATGCCTGAAGCCAGGTAACTTAGACGCAATAGAAGATTATTTGACTCACAGTTTTGGAGGCTGGAAAGTCTGAAGGTACAGTGACAGCATCTGGTGAGGGCCACATCCATGGTGGAAGGCTGAAGGGCAAGAGAGGGTGAGAATGAGACAGAGAGAAATCAGGTTGAATTGATCCTTTCATCAGGAGCCCAGTCCCATGAAAACTAACCCACTCCACCAATAATGACATTAGTCCATTCATGAGGGTAGAGCCCTCATAACCCAATTACCTCTTAAAAACCTCACCTCCAGAGGCTGAGGCAAGAGAATTGCTTGAACCCGGGAGGTGGCGGTTGCAGTGAGCTGAGATCATGCCATTGCACTCCAGCCTGGGCAACAGAGCGAGACTCTGTCTCAAAAACAAAAACAAAAACAAAAAACCTCACCTTCCAATACCATTTCATTGGCAATTTAATTTCTTTCCTTCCTTCCTTCCTTCCTTCCTTCCTTCCTTCCTTCCTTCCTTCCTTCTTTCTGTCTTTCTTTCTTTTGACAGTTTCGCTCTTGTTGCCCAGGCCGGAGTGCAATGGTGCAGTCTGGGCTCACTGCAACCTCTGCCTCTCGGATTCAAGCAATTTTCCTGCCTCAGCCTCCCAAGTAGCTGGGATTACAGGTGCCCGCCACCATGCCCAGCTAATTTTTATATTTTAGTAGAGACGGGGTTTCACCATGTTGGCAAGGCTGATCGCAAACTCCTGACCTCAGGTGAGCCACCCACCTCGGCCTCCCAAAGTGCTGGGATTACAGGTGTGAGCCACCACACCCAGCCAGCAATTAAATTTCAACATGATGCTTGAATGGGACATTCAAATCATAGCATAGTTCTTCAAGTTAGGTGGGATTTAGGAATTCAAACCATGATATTAGCACTATAGTCTAACCACTCTCTTCTGAATACTTTTATATATTAAATCAACAAATATCTACTTCCTGAAAACTAAAACAAAGAAGTAGTCGACAGTATATTTTATAAAAATAACTCCTCAGCCAGGCGCGGTGGCTCATGCCTGTAATCCCAGCACTTTGGGAGGCTGAGGCTGGTGGATCACCTGAGGTCAAGAGTTTGAGACCAGCCCGGCCAACATGACAAAATCCTGTCTCTACTAAAGATACAAAATTATCTGGGTGTGGTGGCAGACGCCTGTAATCCCAGCTACTCGGGAAGCTGAGGCAGGAGAATCACTTGAACCTGGGAGGTGGAGGTTGCAGTGGACTGAGATCATGCCACTGCACTCCTGCCTAGTGACAGAGTGAGACTCTGTCTCAAAAATAATGATAATAAATACATAAGTATAGCACTTCATTCCTGTAATCCCAGCTCTTTGGGAGGCCAAGGTGGGACAATTGCTTGAAGCCAGAAGTGCAAGACAACATAACGAGACCCTGTCTCTGCAAAAAAATGCAAAGAATTAGCCAGGCATAGTAGTGCATATCTATAGTCCTTGCTACTCAGGAGTCTGAGGCGGGAGGATCTCTTGAGGCCAGCAGTTTGAGGTTGCAGTGAGCTATGATTGTGCCACTGCATTCCAGCCTGGACAGCAGAGTGAGACACTGTCTGTAAAAAAAATAAATAACTCAACGGAGAAAGTGAATTTTCTGTGGAGAAATTAGAAGTTAATTTAAAATAATTAAATACTAGTAAGAAAATAAATAATAAAATAATGTGAGCATATATCTATTTACAAGTTGAGAAGCTGTGACAAAAATCAAAAACTTGAATGAATTTGTGCAAAAAGCAGTCAGTTTTGAAAAAACAAACAAACTACATCTTCTTTTCCATCTACGTTTCATCCATGCACCTTGGTAACTGTACAGTGACCTCTCTGGTAGTTCAGCAATGACTCAGCAGTTCAAAGGCTCAGTCACAGAATTTCAAGCAATGCCTGTGTACACAGGTGCTGCACCTTATCTTCTGTCTTGGATTGTGATTACCTCATTCCAGGGGACCCAATGGCTATTTCAGTATGCTACCAACATACATTCTTTCTGTTCATCCAACTCAGACAGAGGATCTGGTTCTTGCCCCCTCCCAAGGTTCAAACGTCATGGTCCAAAAGATAGAACCTGGGCCAGCAGGATTCAGCAGGTAATCGGAGTGTGTTTCCTGGTGATGAGTCCAACAAAATGGCTGGCATGGCAGATTCTGAAAAACCCTGAACAGAAGAACAGGTTATCAAGCTAGTTCTGGGGAAAGTGGGTGGAGGTGCCAGCAGGCCATTGGGAACTAGGAAACCCAGAAGCATTGATGAAACAAGAGTGAGGCTGGGCATGGTGGCTCATGCCTGTAATCCCAGCACTTTGGGAGGCCGAGGTGGACAGATCACGAGGTCAAGAGATCGAGACCATCCTGGCTAACATGGTGAAACCCCATCTCTACTAAAATTACAAAAATTAGGTGGGCGTGGTGGTGCATACCTCTAGTACCACTATGCAGGAGGCTGAGGCAGGAGAATCACTTGAATCCGGGAGGTGGAGGTTGCAGTGAGCTGAGATCACACCACTGCACTCCAGCCTAGTGACAGAATGAGACTCCATCTCAAAAAAAAAAAAAAAAGGAAAGAAACAAGAGTGAGATGAAGGAGCGCATTCCATAGGTTGGGTTCTCTGAGAAGCAGATGCTGAGATGGAGTTTAGTGTACGAGATGTTTACCGGGGAATGGCCTTGAATTTAATGCCTGAGGAGAGGAGGGGAAAGGAGCAAGGATAGACAGCAATGCAGGGCTAATCACAGACTCAGCCAGTGTATGAGAAGCTCAGAAGCCAGAATGGGCCTTCAGAGTTGTCCCCAGTCCCGCTGAGATGTGGGGCTTTTGTACTCCAGCATCTAAGTCACTGGATATGGGCTGCTTCAGAAATGGGTGACCCTGAATGAAATAGCTCCCTGTAGCTGCAGTGATCCTCAATACATGAATGACTCAGGTATCTCTTCTGAGCTTCAGATCTGCATACAGCTGCCAACTTGGCCAATCTCTTTGCTGTTTGAAAAGGAAGGAAGAGATTGGAAGCCAGGAGTGGGAACATAGAGAGCAAGGTGGTGATGGTGGCTATAGAAAGGTCACAGAAGGCAGAGGCTGGGACATCAAAGCCTGTGGCACCCCTTTCACAATTTTCCCAAGGGCAGATCCTTATCCTGGAAACAGCTCCATGAAGAGAGGACCCCAGATCTTCACACATTCCTCTGACCTCCTCTCTTCACTCAACCGCCCCCCACCCCCAGTGAGGCACTCCTCACATTTCACGCTGCTGTGTAGATGTTTTTCCCTTTTGCCCTGAAAGTTGATTTTCCTCCTCTTCTTCTTCTGCTTTTTTTTTTTTTTTTTTTTTTTTTTTGAGACAGAGTCTCGCTCTGTCGCCCAGGCTGGAGTGCAGTGTGGCGCGATCTCAACTCACTGCAAGCTCCACCTCCCAGGTTCACGCCATTCTCCTGCCTCAGCCTCCCGAGTAGCTGGGACTACAGGCGCCCGCCACCATGCCAGCCTAACTTTTTTTTGTATTTTTAGTAGAAACGGGGTTTTGCCGTGTTAGCTAGTACGGTCTCCATCTCCTGACCTCGTGCCTGTCAAAGTGCTGGGATTACAGGCGTGAGCCACCGCGCCTGGCCCCGCTTCTTCTTTTATTTATTGCTCGGTGTTTATAAAAAGTCCTTTAGGAATTAATTAAAGACCAACACAATTTAAAGATCTCAAAGCCAAAATACTTTGGAAGAAAGTGTTTAAGGCCTTTGAAGCATAGATGGCAGCCAACAGCTTGAACTATTGAGATTTTCTTGAGCAAGAAAACTTTGGAATACTGCAATAAGACTTTTCCTCTCTCTTTCCATCCTCTGTCTACAAATTGTTCCATAGGTCAAATATAGAAATGGAGGAGACTTCAAATTTTATCTCCAAAACTACAATTTATCTCTAAAAATTTAGAGGAAGGAAAAACAAAGAAAAACAATCAAAAGAGTGAAACTGTATATTCGTGGTATATGGGAAAGAGTACAGGATTGGAAGCCAGGAGACTTGGATTTCTGGTCCAAAACCTGCCACTGAAAGTGGCTGTGTGATCTTGAACAAGGAACCAACAATTTCTAGGCCATTTCTGTAAAAGGAAGAGGTTTGGGCATGGTTGTCTTTAAGTCTTCCCCCGCCCTCGTCCCCTACCACCAGCCCTCTGCAAAACACACACTACCACCATTACCTTCTTCTTTTTTTAAAACTTGTAAAGCAGCTGTATTCCTCATTCTCTGTCATCCCTTAAGTCTACCCAGTGAAGCTGGGCTGTTTTCTATCCCTAGAAAACCTGAACGGGCTTTCATGGTTGTTTAGAGTCCCACTTTGGTAGCAAAAGTAATTTCTTTTATACCTCGTAAGATTTCAGTTTCCTAGTCTAATTTTCCTTTCAATGATAAGATCCTATTATTTACGTAGTTGTGAGTAACAATAGCTCACACATTGGCAGAATTATGTTGAAGTCAGCAATGTGCTTCTGTATATAGTTACTCATTTGAGCCTCCTCACAAATGTTAACAGATCTATTGAGGTAGGCTGAGAAGACAGTAAAAGTTCTACTGTCTTGTTGCTTGAGAAAGAAGTTTAAGGACATTTAGTGTATCAGGGTTCTTCCAGTTGCAAGTTTTTCCTAGAAATCCCACTCAAAACTGGCCCAATAAAAAATGAGAGCTTATTGGCTCATGCAATCATAAAGCCCAGTGTAGGTCTTCAGGTTCAGTTGGATCAAGGAGCTCAAACTATGACATTAGTACCTTGTCTCTCTCTATGATCTAACCACTCTCTTCTGCGTATTTTTATTAATTGAATTAACAAGTCTTTATTGAACATCTTATATGTGTTAATCACTGTTAGAGGCACAAGAGGTACAGTGAACAAAGCATTGTGTTTAAAAGAGGGACTAAACACATAGCTGCATTAACAAAATCCATGGAATTTACATTCTTACATTCCTGGGAATATTCATAGAACTTCTATACTAGTGATAGGAGAGTCCATAAATAAACAGATACATAATATGTACTAATGGAATAATCTATGCAAGAAAAAATGAAGGATTGGAACAGGATAGTGGAGGCAATGAAAAATAATTGGATTTGGATGTTCTTTGAGGGGAAAGCAGAAGCAGTTTTCTGATGGATTGGATGTGAAATAAACAGAAGAATCAAGGATAACTCCATAGTGTCTGGTCAGTGGTGGAGCCATTTATGGGATAGAAAAGACTATTGGAAAAGCATATTTGGGATGTGTGAATATCAAGAGTTGTTCTTGGACATACTAAGTTGTAGCACCTATTTGACATGTAAATAGAGATGTCAAGCAAACCATTGAATATACACCTCTGGCTTTTAAGAGAGAGTTCTAGCTTTAACCTACAATGTGGGGTGTGTCGGCTCAATGTATATGAAGATTACATATGTTTTGTTGCTTAGCTATTCATACCCCAATTCCAGTGGAAGATAAAATGCTTATTTTTTAGTCATTGAAGCAGAAGTCTGATATAGCTTGGTTATCTTGGATCATTGCCATCTCTAATCACTGTGGCTGGGGAAAGGGAAGCTCTGATTGGCCAGATCCGTGTCTCCAAAATCCCCCAATTGAGCCAGGGTGGACTGAGCACATTCACTAAAAGCAGAAACGGTCGATTCCTCAGAGAACTGCTACCAGAAGTTTGGTGGGAACACCAGGAGGCCAGAAATCATGAAAAATAGGTGGAAAGATCTGAACCTCAAAGCAGATTTCATCTCTCTTAGGCAGTAACTCAGAGGGAGACTCATGTTTTTGTAGTAAAATTTTAATAGAAAGAAAACCCCATGAAATAGGTTAGTATGTGACACTAAGAGAAACAAGAAATTATCCAAGCAAAAAATCAAAGGCTGAAGCATTTGTACCCAATTCCCTGTTTTAGGACTCCACATTGAGAGCTCAAAAGCAGACAGTTCCAAACTTTATTCTACCACCGTTTCTGTTATCTATTGCAGTGTATTACAAACCACCACAAAACTTCGTGGCTTAAAACAATAAATGTGTTATTATACTTGTGTTCCTATACATTGAGTAGCCTTAGCTGGGAAGTTCCTCTGGTCTGGCTTGGTTTACAGTCAGATGTGGCTAAGACCGGAGCCATCTGGAAATTCAACCATCTGGATGCTGAACAGCTGCATCTCTTTCCTGCTCTGTTGTCTCAGGGCCTCTCCTCTTTACGTGGCTCTCTGTATGCTCTCTCCAACAGAGTAGCCAGATTTCTTTCTTTCTTTTTCTTTTTATTTTTTTGAGATGGAGTTTCACTCTTGTTACCCAGGCTCTAGAAAAATGGCATGATATCAGCTCACTGCAACCTCCGCCTCCTGGGTTCAAGTGATTCTCCTGCCTCAGCCTCCTGAGTAGCTGGGATTACTGGCATGTACCACCACGCCTGGTTAATTTTGTATTTTTAGTAGAGACAGGGTTTCTCCAGGTTGGTAAGGCTGGTCTCGAACTCCCAACCTCAGGTGATCCACCCGCCTCAGCCTCCCAAAGTGCTAGGATTATAGGCGTGAGCCACCGTGCCCGGCCCAGAGTAGCCAGATTTCGTAAGGGGTAACCCAAGGCTCCCAAAGGTAAGTATTCCCAGAAGGAGAAAGTGGGAATTGCCAGTTGTCTTAAAGGCCAGGCCTGCAGTGTTATTTACGTTCATTCTATTGGCTGACACAAATCCCAGGCCAGTCCAGATTTAATGTGAGAATGGGGAATGGTAGCCATGGTAGCCATGGCTACCAGGAATGGCTCATTAGGGGTCACTCTTGGAGACAGATGCTGCAATCACATCATGTGAGACCCAGGGTGTTCGGTCTAGGCCAGTCTTGCCCAAAATGTGTCTACAGAACACTAGCCTCACAAAATGTTCATGAAAGAAAAAGTATTGCAATGTCAATAAATTTAGAGAATACTCCACACTATAAACAATTTTAGAGTATCATTGCTATCCATTAAACAATAAGGACTTAGAGAAGTCTGCACTAGAATAACTAATTGTTTCATCTGGAGTCTTAACCTGGGTTACTCTAGAAAGCAGAGCCCGAGACAAGGGTTTGTGTGTAAATAGTATTGTTTGGAGACAGGGTCTTGCTCTGCCACCCACACTGGAGTGCAGTGGCACAATCACAGCTCACTGCAGCCTCGACCTCCCTGGCTCAAGAGATCCTCCCACCTCAGCCCACACCCCCAAGTAGCTGGGACTGCCAGAACATGGCACCACACCCAGCTGATTCTTTAATTATTTAATGTCTTGCTATGTTGCCCAGGCTGGTCTCAAACTCCTGTGCTCAAGTTCTCCCACTTTGGCCTTCCAAAGTGCTGGGATTACAGGTATGGCCTGACCTGGTTTTTATTTTTGTTTTTTTGAGATAGGATCTGACTATCACCCAGGCTGGAGTGCAGTAGCAAGATCTTATCTTGCTGCAATCTCTGACTCCTGGGCTCCAGCGATCCTCCCACCTCAGCCTCCCAAGTAGCTAGGACTACAGGCATGCACCACCACACTGGGCTAATTTTTGTATTTTGGTAGAGACGGGGTTTCACCAGGTTGCCCATGTTGGTCTCAAATTCCCGGACTCAAGTGATCCATGTTCCTTGACCTCTCAAAGTGCTGGGATTACAGGTGTGAGCCACCATGCCTGACCCTGTATTTGTTTGTTTGTTTGTTTATTTATTTATTTAAAGATGGAGTCTTGTTCTGTCGCCCAGGCTGGAGTCCAGTGGCATAATCTTGGCTCAGTGCAATTTCCACCTCCCAGGTTCAAGCAATTATCCTGCCTCAGCCTCCCTAGTAGCTGGGATTACAGGCGCACGCCACCACACCCAGCTAATTTTTGTATTTTTAGTAGAGACAGGGCTTCACCAAGTTGGACCAGGCTGGTCTCAAACTCCTGACCTCAAGTGACCTGCCCACCTCGGCCTCCCAAAGTGTTGGAATTACAGGCATGAGCCACTGTGCCCAGCTGTTTTGTTTTTAAAGTGATCCTGAGGAGCAGAAAGAGCAGAAACGAGAAAGAAAAAGAAAAGCCAATCCAAGGGTGTGCTATTGAGTTGATAACCACTGTGGGGCTCTACATGGATGGTGCTCCATGGAGGAGCTGTGCAGAATGCACCTCAGAATTTCCACCTGAGAGAAATTTTCTTTTCCTCCCTTCCTCTCTTTCTTGTCTTTCCTCTTTCTTCCTTCCTTCCTTCCTTCCTTCCTTCCTTCCTTCCTTCCTTCCTTCCTTCCTTCCTTCCTTCCTTCCTTCCTTTCTTTCTTTCTTTCTTTCTTTCTTTCTTTCTTTCTTTCTTTCTTTCTTTCTTTCTTTCTTTCTTTCTTTCTCTCTCTCTCTCTCTCTCTCTTTCTCTCTTTCTCTCTCCAAGATGGAGTTTCGCTCTTGTTGCCCAGGCTGGAGTGCAGTGGTGGGATCTCAGCTTACTGCAACCTCTACCTCCCGGGTTCAAGCAATTCTCCTGCCTCAGCCTCCCGAGTAGCTGGGACTACAGGCATGTGCCACCACACCTGGCTAATTTTTTGTATTTTTAGTAGAGATGGGGTTTCGCCATGTTGGTCTCAAACTCCTGACCTCAGGTGATTCGCCTGCCTTGGCCTCCCAAAGTGCTGGGGTTATAGGCGTGAGCCACCACACCCAGCTGAGAAATTGTTTTCATTGGCTCCATCCCACATTTATCAAAGCTTTCCCCTTAGATGTTACCTCTTTCACATGTCCAGGATTGTGCATGCATTAGAAGCACTCAACAGACTCCTGCAGGCATCCCAGACTGCAGTGACAAAGAAGCCCTAAGGCAGAAAACAAGGGGAACATGATGTGGCTGAGATGAGGTACCTGCCCATGGCTGGTTGCCACAGCAATGGCTGGAGTAAAACTGTGGGTTGAGGAGATGTGGCCTGAAGCACAGATATGTTTGATGGAGGTAACATTTCTCAAACTTGTCTGCTTGAGGACCCCTATTTCAAATGGTGCCTGTCATTATTCCATGTTGCACAGAACACACTTGTGAGTGCATAGGTCTAACTGCCCACCACAGACAGTGTTATACTAAAGCAATACGGACCACCTTCTCCCAGTTTTCATACTTAATTTATTCCAGACTGTGTTCTTTCTGACCTTCCTGCTGAGTCCATCTTAGCATTGAGCATCCATTGGAACACATGGACACAGAATCTCCTGCCCCATATGTACACTTGTGTGCAATTCTACCACTGAGGATTCCAGCTTGTGGGGGACATAGTTAATTGTCTACATATGTATTAGTCCATTTTCATGCTGCTGATAAAGACATACCCGAGACAGGGCAATTTACAAAAGAGAAAGGTTTAATGGACTTATAGTTCCACGTGACTGAGGAGGCCTCACAATCATGGCGGAAGGTTCAAGGCACATCTCACATGGCAGCAGACAAGAAGAGAGAGCTTGTGCAGGGAAACTCCCCTTTTTAAAACCATTAGATCTCATAAGACTTATTCACTGTCACGAGAACAACATGGGAAAGACCCACCCCCATGATTTAATTACCTCCCACCGGGTCCCTCTCACAACATGTGGGAATTCAAGATGAGATTTGGGTGGGGACACAGCCAAACCATATCAATATAGCATCCATTTCTCATTTTCCCTTCCTAACAGCACCCCATATGTGATTTGGGTGACAGTGGTCCTATTCTTGGCTTGGGGGAGCAGGTGGTTTAAGGCAATTAGTGCATTTCATCTGCTGGCACTAGTGACTGGGTTATGATGTTCTGGATGTGGATGAGAGGTCATTTTGCCCCAGTTTTATTGATAACCACTTTGTGACCATAGAGAGAGACATCCCTGAGGTGAAGCCAACACTGTGGCAGGTAAAGTTAAGGTTGAAAGACTCAGGGGCACCTGGGTCAGCATTTGCCTGAAGTTCAACTTCCCACCAGATGTCTCAGTCATGTATGCCAATAAATCTTCTTTGTGGCTTAAGCCATTTGAGTTTGGTTTTCTGGGTTTTTTTCTTTTTTGTAATTGATTGCATACTACTTAATTGTTTTGAAAAGGATAACTACATTTCAGATTCACATAGGCCTCAAAAGATCAGTTGCATGAGACCTCATTTTTCAGTACGTTCCTATAGAAGAAATAAGTATGTACTTGGCATAATTTCATTATTTTTCTGCCGAACATACATTTGCTCACAAGTGTAGAACCTCAATACCCTTTCAGAAATCTGGTCAGAGGTGTGTGAGAGGTCATTTTCTTTTCTTTTCTTTTCTTTTTTGAGATGGAGTCTCGCTGTGTCACCCAGGCTGGAGTGCAGTGGCCAGATCTCTGCTCACTGCAAGCTCAGCCTCCCGGGTTTACACCATTCTCCTGCCTCAGCCTCCCGAGTAGCTGGGACTACAGGCGCCCGCCACCTCGCCCGGCTAGTTTGTTTTTTTTTTTTTTTTTTGTATTTTTTAGTAGAGACGGGGTGTCACCAGGTTAGCAAGGATGGTCTCGATCTCCTGACCTCGTGATCCGCCCATCTCGGCCTCCCAAAGTGCTGGGATTACAGGCTTGAGCCACTGCGCCCGGCCGAGAGGTCATTTTCTAAGAAGAGATATCCCAAACTGAAAGACAGTCTACAAAATAACTGGCCCGAAATAACTGACTTTTAGAAGTGCCAAGGTCATGAAAATTGAAGGATTGAGTAACAGTCCTAAATTAAAGGAGTCTAAGGAGACACCACAACTGAATGCAACATGTGATCCGCAATGGGATCTGGGACCAGAAAAGGGAAATTAGCAGGACAACTCGTGAAACTGGAATAAAGTTTAACACTTAGGTAATAGTAATGAATCAATTAATGTTAATTTTTCTGATTTTGGTAACTGATTAACTAGTTATGTAAGTTGTTAACTTTGGAGGAACTTGGTGAAGGATGTACGAGCGTCTTGGTACTATTTTTGTGATGTTTTTGAGAGTTGGAAATTCAATTGAAAAATAAAGTACAGGGTTAGAGCGGCTCTTTGTTAACACATTGATTAGAATTTCCACTGCTATGATATCTTACAAATACAGACAGAATGTGGATCTCTAAAACTTCTCTGGCAATCCATTCATTAGCAAGACTCAGAAGTCACAGGTCTGCCCTGGAAGACACTAAGCTGAAGGCAAATCTATATTTTTCATGCCTTTTTAAGGAGATCTGACTTGGTCTTGGAAGAATGCAAAAAATGTTTTGGTATGGGAGTAAGACATATGTCAATCCAGAAAATTTTTTAAGAGCAGGCAATTGTTCAAATAAGACTTTTAGTCTCAGATTAGAGAGGAAAAGGATCTGGCAGAGAAATGCTGAGGAGACTCATCTGAGTGGGTTGTTTTGGCACCCATAAGTGAGTTGTAAGCCAGCATTTAGGATGGGTGAGTCTGGAAAGTAGATTTGGTGGAAAAAGAGGATGATTCACTCACCAATAATAATAGTAATAAATACTGCTGACAATGTACTTTTAATTAGCAAATGGAAAATAAGCTCAAGACATATACACCAAGTCCCTTAAAAGTGAGGTCAGAACAAATTCTCTTCAAAAAAATGGGAACATTTGTAGTAGCTCCTGTCCCTGGAATTTACTGACCTTTTTTTTTTTTTTTTTTGGCAATGTAGGAGATATGTTCTCCTCTCTTTCAGAGGAAATCCAATTGCTTCCCCACTGAGTTAATGTGAAGATTATTCTGGAATGTATCAGAAGAGCACTGCACAGTATATTTATTTCTTTCTCCAAGTACAAAGAAATATCTGAAGTTTTATTTTTCAGAATCATTAGCTGATTCATATTCTGTAATTGGAAAAAGAGGCCAGGACCAAATTCTGGGAAATGAGCTCAATCAAAATCCTTAATTCGGAAACTGGTTTGGAGAATTTCGTGCCCCAGAAAAAGGCATTGCCTGGGGTGGAGGGGATGTCACTCTCAGGACACTAGGAGAGAAGGGTTACATTTCTGTCCATAAAACCTTGGATGTCTTAATCAGAAGTGAGGCATCCTATCTTCCATAGGATCATTTCTGATTACCTTTTACTACCTTCTAACAACAAATTCCCTAAAATTTCCTCTTCTATTCCTTTTGTTATCTTCCTTTTTTCTTTGTCATCTTCAGCCTTCTTTGATTCCCATCTGTAGAGTTTCATTTGTATGATTCTAAGGAATAAGATGTTGGGAAAAGAAAGAAAAGAAAAGAAAAGAAGAAAGAAACGAGAAGGAGGAGGAGGAGGAAGAGGAGGAGAAAGAAGGAAGGAAGGAAGGAAGGAAGGAAGGAAGGAAGGAAGGAAGGAAGGAAGGAGACAGCAGACAATAAGCATTAAAAGTCTTCCTTCCCTTGAGGCTTTGTACATCCTCCAACTCCAACTTCAGGTCCCATCCAGAGTTTGGTATAGCCACAACAAATCATTATCATTCGATCATTCTCCCGTGAGCCACTGATGATTTCCATCCTGGTTCCACCCACTGGTCCTTCTTTTATACCCTGGAGGGTCTGGGGCTTATTGGATCATTGTTTCCGATTCTTCACTGTTTGTAATAGAATTTTTTGCCAGGTAACTTTCCAATGCCTCTCAGCAAAATATAGGCAGGAACTTCTGCTTTCTGGTCTGACATGTAAGGATCTTAGAAGTCACCAATCTGTCTTAACAGCAAGTAAAAAGCTGAACAGAATGAAAAATCAATAACTCTTCATAGATATATCAGAAAAGTGAGGTCACAGGGCAAACAGCTGTCCCCAGAACTGAAGAGATAGATAGGCAGATACGGAGAATCACAACTTACGGGGGCAGAAACCTTAGCTGGCACCAGTACTAGGATGTGAAAATCTGAACTGTAATTGTTGAATTGCTGGAGGCTCAATGTGGACAACGCTGAGATTCCAGGGTCCTCCTGGAGTTTAACAGGGTGGGGGACTCATAGTTTTGTGCGGGGTCAGGGGACCCATGGTTTTGTGAGTTTTACCTCCTGAGTCTCTACCAGGTCCTCAAAGTGAATATTGGAGGAAAAATCCCTTGTGCTTCTGGCAGGTGGAGGAGAATAGAAACCATTTGAAAATACACCAGAGAATTCTGTTCTTTCTAAAAAGGCCTGCTCTCAAGAGAAATGATTTTATTAGAGTTCAACCTTCTGGGGCTTCATCAGAGCCTTATCTAATCTGAGGTAGGGGAAATACCCAGCTCCAGCTAGCTCCAGCCATCCTGTCCCACCTAAGGGTGGAGGAGTTCTGAGAAGCACTGTTGAAGTTCACAGTCTGGGGCACAGGTTCACCACAAGACTGAGACCTAATCAAAGAATACAGAGCTTCCCCTCCCCCAATAGTTCATCACATTAGTAAAGGTCTATGTATTGCAGTTCCTCTTAACCAGTGCATCATATTTACCTTTCAACAAAAAAAAATTACAAGACATACTAAGAAACAAAAACACAGTTTGAAGAGACTGAATATCAGAACCAGAATCTGATATGGCAGAATTTTAGAATTATCAGACTGGGAATTGTTAAAACACTATGATGAATATGCTAAGGGCTCTAATGGAAAAAGTAGACAACATACAAGAACAGATGGATAATGTAAGCAGAAAGATGAAAATTCTAATAAAGAATAAAAAAGAACTTCTAGGCTGGGCGAGGTGGCTCACGCCTGCAATCCCAGCACTTTAGGAGGCCAAGGCGGGTGGATCACCTGAGGTCAGGAGTTCGAGACCAGCCTGGCTAACATGGTGAAACTCCATTTCTACTAAAAATACAAAAAATTAGCTGGACGTGGTGACACACACCTGTAATCCTACCTACTCAGGAGGCCGAGGCAGGAGAATCACTTGAACCCGGGAGACAGAGGTTGCAGTGAGCCGAGAGATCGTTCCATTGCACTCCAGCTTGGGCAACAAGAGCGAAACCCCAAACTCTTGAAAAGAACTTCTAGATATCGAAAGCACTAAAACAGAAATGAAGAATACCTTCAATGGGCTCATCAGTAGACTGAACATGGCTGAGGTAATAATCTGTAACATTGAGAATATCTGAGTAGAAACCTCCAAAACTAAAAAGCAAACAGAAAAAAGACTGGAAAACAAACAGACAAACACAGAACAGAGTATCTGAGAACTGTGGGGCAACTACAAGTGAGGCAACATACATGTAATGGGAATACCAGAAGAAGAAAACAGAAAGCAGAATAGACACAATATTTGAAGCAATAATCACTGAGAATTTTCCTAAATTTATGTCAGACACCAAACCACAGATCGAGGGATCTCAAAGAATACCTAGTAGGATAAAGGCCCCTCCCATCCCCCCTCCCCCCCAAAAAGAAAAAGAAAACAACAACCAAGAAAACCCCTATAACTAGGAATATCATATTCAAACTTCAGAAAATCAAATATACAGGAAAAATCTTGAAAGATGCCAGAGGAAAAAAACACATTTTACCCACAAAGAAGCAAAGATAAGAATTACATCTGACTTCTAAGAAATCATACAAACCAGAAGAGTAGAATAAAACATTTAAACTGCTGAGAAAAGAAACACCAACCTAGAATTCTGTACTCTGAAATTATCCTTCAAAAGTGAAGTAGAAATAGAGTGTCTTAGAAGAACAAAAATTGCGGGAACTCGTTGCAAATAGCTCTGCCTTGCAAGAAATATTAAAATAAGCTGTTTAGGCTGGGCGTGGTGGCTCACGCCTATATTCCCAGCACTTTGGGAGGCCAAGGCAGGCAGATCACCTGAGGTCAGGAGTTCTAGACCAGCCTGGGCAATATAGGGACTCCCTGCATCTACAAAAAATTTTTAAAAATTAGCCAGGCACAGTGGCATGTGTCTGCAGTCCCAGCTACTTGGGAGGCTGAGGCTACAGGATCCGTAACAACAAACCCAAAAAGAAACAAGAAAGGAAAGAAAAGGAAGAAAGAAAAAGTCTGGAGTCTTTCTTTGGCAAACTGGAGGTAATAATAGTGTCTTTTGTGAATAAGACCCTTTCTACTCTAACTAAATTATTTCAGAATTGATACACTTTCATATTATGAAAGGTGAAAATTACTAATTCATATCTTATGAACTAAATTCAGCTTAGCCAAAATAAAGACTGGCTCTGAAAAGATATTATGGGAGAGAACATTTGATGATTTGTAGGACTTGAGAATTAGTGAAATAAACATTAAAAATATAAAGGGAGCTGGGTGTGATGGTATGCACCTGTAGTCCCAGCTACTTTGGAGGCTGAGGTGGGAGGATCGCTTGAGCCTGGGATGTCAGGCTGCAGTGAGCCAAGATTTCACCACTGCATTCCAGCCTAGGCAACACAGTGACACACTGTCTGAAAAAGAATAATATTAATAATAACAATAAATAAAAATAAAATAGTCTGGGCGTGGTGGCTCATACCTGTAATTCCAGCACTTTGGGAGCCTGAGGCAGGCAGATTGCTTGAGGCCAGGAGTTCCAGACCAGCCTGGGCAACATGGCAAAACCCCGTCTCTACTAAAATTACAAAAAATAAGCTGGATGTGGTGGCTTGCACCTGTAGTCCCAGCTACTCGGGAGGCTGAGGCACGAGAATTGCTTGAACTCAGGAGGCAGAGGTTGCAGTGAGCCAAGATTGTGCCATTGCACTCTGGCCTGGGCAACAGAGTGAGACTCCATTTCAAAAAACAAAACAAAACAAAATGAAATAAAATACCGCTATATGCCTATTAGAATCACTAAAATTCAAAACATTGACACACTAAATGCGACAAGGATGTGGAGTAAAAGGAATTCTCCTTCTTTGCTGGCAGTTTCTTACAAAATTAAACATAATCTGACCCTAGGATCCAGCAATCACACTCTTCTTTGTCTACTCAAATTGGATGCAAACTATGTTCACACAAAAACCTGCACACAGTTATTAATAGAAATTTTATTAATAATTGCCTAAACCTGGAAGCAACCAAGATGTCCTTCAGTGGGCAAATGGATAAACAAATTGTGGCACATACATACAATGGAATATTATTCAGCAATAAAAATAAATGAGGCCAGGCGCGGTGGCTAATGAGGGTAATCTCAGCACTTTGGGAGGCTGAGACAGGCGGATTGCTTGAGTTCAGGAGTTCGACACCAGCATGGGCAACATGGTGAAACCCCATCTCTACTAAAAATACAAAAATTAGCCTGGTGTGGTGCAGCACGCCTGTAATCCCAGATACTCTTGTGGCTGAGGCAGGAGAATTGCTTGAATCCAGGAAGTGGAGGTACAGTGAGCCAAGATCGTGCCACTGCACTCTAGCAATCTAGTTATCAAGCCATGAAAAGCCATGGAGAAAACATGTGCATATTACGATGTGAAAGAAGCCAATCTGAACAGAGAAGTCTACATATTGTATGATTCTAACTATATAGCATTCTGAAAAATACAAAATTATGGAGACAGTAAAAAGATCAATGGTTGCCAGGACCTTAGGTGTGGGGGGTGGGGGACAGGAGGGAGTGACAAATAGATGAAGCACAGATGTTTAGGTCAGTGAAAATACTCTGTATGATACCATAATGACGCATACATGTCATTATACATTATACATGTCAAAAGCCATAGAATTATAACACGAAGAGTGAATCCTGATGTAAACTGTAGATTTTAGTTAATAATAGGTATTGACTGGGCATGGTGGTTCACGCCTGTAATCCTAGCACTTTGGGAGGTCAAGGTGGGCAGATCACTTGAGGAACTTGAGGTCAGGAGTTCAAGACCAGCTTGGCCAACATGGTGAAACCCCATCTCTACTAAAAATGCAAAAACTAGCTGGGCACGGTGGTGCGTGCCTGTAATTCCGGTTACTCGGGAGGCTGAGGCATGAGAATCTCTTGAACCTGGGAGGTGGAGGTTGCAGTGAGCCAAGATCCATGCCATTGCACTCCAGCCTGGGGGACAGAGCAAGACTCCATCTCAATAATAATAATAATAATAATAGGTATCAGTGTTGGTTCACCAATTGTACCACATAGACATAAGATGTAAATAATAGAGACTACTCTGTGCAGAGGGAGAAGGGGTATGTGGGAACTCTGCTTTCTGATCAATTTGTAATTTCCAATTTTCTGTAAACCTAAAATTTTTCTACAAAATAAAGTCTACTTAAAAAAAATAAAGGTGGCCGGGTGCGCTGGCTCAAGCCTGTAATCCCAGCACTTTGGGAGGCCGAGACGGGTGGATCACGAGGTCAGAAGATCGAGACCATCCTGGCTAACATGGTGAAACCCCGTCTCTACTAAAAAAAAAAAAAATACAAAAAACCAGCTGGGCGAGGTGGCAGGCGCCTGTAGTCTCAGCTACTCGGGAGGCTGAGGTAGGAGAATGGTGTAAACCCAGGAGGCAGAGTTTGCAGTGAGCTGAGATCGTGCCACTGCACTCCAGCCTGGGCGACAGAGCGAGACTCCGTCTCAAAGAAAAAAAAAATAAAGGCATAAAAACCATGCCTACCTATTCACCCCTCAAATGTATAGTTTATAGAAAACCAGCTCAATCAATCAACAAACCATTATTAATCAGGGTGTAGAGACAAGGGGCAAAAGGTAACACAGATAAAGTATGCAAGATATTCCAAAGAGGGGCAATGGGTGAGTTCATGCCATTTGCCGTTGTTGTTTCTGCCATGTGCCGAATCAGAGGGGCTTGGAAGAGCTGTTCTGACCAGCATATGACAAAATGAATTTGGAACTTGGAAAGAATTTGTAACTTGGCATCCAAAGACCAGGAGTCCTGGTTCCACCAGTTGAAGGCTCGTAAGTCCCTTTCCCTCTCTGAGCCTCAGTTTCCTCATGTACAAAGTGGATATAATAAATTGGAGGGGAAAATATTTTTTGTTTGTTTTGTTTGTTGTTTTTTTGAGACAGAGTTTAGCTCTTATTGTCCAGGCTGGAGCGCAATGGCATGATCTCGGCTCACTGCAACCTCCACCTCCCGTGTTCAAGCAATTCTCCTGCCTCAGCCTCCTGAGTAGCTGGGATTACAGGCATGCGCCACTATGCCTGGCTAATTTTTCTATTTTTAGTAGAGGTGGGGTTTCACCATGTTGGCCAGGCTGGTCTTGAACTCCTGATCTCAGGTGATCCACTGGCCTCGGCCTCCCAAAGTGCTGGGATTACAGGCGTGAGCCACAGCGCCCGGCCGGGAAAATGTTTTAAAAGTTTAAACAGCTACACAGAGGGAAGTTGTTGTTGCTATTACATTCTGAATATTCAGAATGTATTGCTATCCCCTATCTCCTCAGCGATGGGGGAAAAAAGAAAAACTTTATGGAAAGATTGATTGCTAGTGGCTGTTTCTGGCAAGAGATGAACATTGCAGTAAGAGCAACAACAAAAAAAGTGCAGGCTCAGGCTTCTTGGGGTTTTTGGCTCAGCCCTCAGCTAATCATGATTCCAAATGCTGGCGAGCAAAATAACACAATCACGTTGAGTTAGGATCTTTTGCGATGTTATGGAACACGCATTGCAAAGAGCACCTGGGACTCCAAGAATGCTGCTGAAGTTCAGCCAGGAGAGGCTGCTGAGGCGTTCTAGTCATGTAAAGGGAGTACTTCTGTGATCCAAGAGTTTCCACTTGGCTGTACATCATAAAAATGGCCCAGCTAGTAGGAGGTGAGGGTAGTGTGCCTGGAAACTTAGACCTATCCTGAGTGACTTCTCATCGGAAGCACTGCCAGGCTCTGGGTGAATCACACATGTCCTAAGACTCAGACTGGCTATGTTAGCTGTCTTTGTCTTCCCGACTGCATCTTTCCAAAGTAAACCCTCATGTATAACTACTTTAATGGATGAATCTGTTATTACAAATTAACAGACTCCCATTTACTTTTATTTTCTTTCTTTTTTTTTTTTTTTTTTTTGAGACGGAGTCTCGCTCTGTCGCCCAGGCTGGAGTGCAGTGGCCGGATCTCAGCTCACTGCAAGCTCCGCCTCCTGGGTTCACGCCATTCTCCTGCCTCAGCCTCCCGAGTAGCTGGGACTACAGGCGCCGCCACCACGCCCGGCTAGTTTTTTTTTTTTTTTTGTATTTTTAGTAGAGACGGGGTTTCACCGTGTTCGCCAGGATGGTCTCGATCTCCTGACCTCGTGATCCGCCCGTCTCGGCCTCCCAAAGTGCTGGGATTACAGGCTTGAGCCACCGCGCCCGGCCACTTTTATTTTCATTTCATTTCTTTTGAGACAGAGTCTCACTCTGTCGCCCAGATTGGAGTGCGGTGGAGCAATCTCGGCTCACTGCAACCTCCTCCTCCTGGGTTCAATCGATTTCATGCCTCAGCCTCCCGAGTAGCTAGGAATACAGGCATGTGCCACCACACCCAGCAAATTTTTTGTATTTTTAATAGAGACAGGTTTTGCTATGTTGGCCAGGCTGGTTTTGAACTCCTGGCCTCAAGTGATCCGCCTGCCTCAGCCTTCCAAACTGCTGGGATTACAGGCATGAGCCACCACGCCCAGCCCAGACTCCTATTTAAAGCCAACTACCGGCCGGGTGCAGTGGCTCACGCCTGTAATTCCAGCACTTTGGGAGGCTGATGCGGGCGGATCACTAGATCAGGAGATCGAGACCATCCTGGCTAACACGGTGAAACCCCGTCTCTATTAAAAATACAAAAAATTAGCCTGTGTAGTGGCACGCACCTGTAGTCCCAGCTACTCGGGAGGCTGAGACAGGAGAATCGCTTGAACCCGGGAGGCGGAGGTTGCAGTGAGCTGAAATAGTGCCACTGCACTCCAGCCTGGGCGACTCTGTCTCAAAAAAAAAAAAAAAGAAAGAAAGAAAGAAATGCAAGTTATCAGGTTGCACTCCAGATGGACTGGATCGGAAACTCTCGGGGTGGGAGCCCTGCAATCTAATCTGTGTGTTTGCAGGCCCTCTGGGGGCATTCCAGCTCACACCAAAGCTTAGGAACCACTGCTCTGTACCGTCTCCTACAGCCTGTTCAAGAACATAGGCCCAACAGTTCTTCCCTCTGCACCGATATCAATTTCTCCCTCTCCTTTTGATCATTCCTGTAAGCACATTTATTCGTGCTATTGATTTTCCTATTGTAAAAGAAACACTAACTTCTCTCGCTATAGCTTCAATCTTTGCTTTGCTTCTCTTTAGTGTGGCTAAACAAAATTCCTCAAAAGATCTGTCTATGTTCCCTCACCCCCCACCCAGTCTCCTTTTCTCAAATTAGGCATTGCCATCAGAACTCTAAGAAAGTGCTCTAATCAAAGTTAACCAATGTCTCCAATGACACTAAATCCTCAATGCGGACAAACCTCAGTCTGCTTCTTAGTTGATCACTTTCTCTTCCTGGGAGCACTTCCTCACTTGGGTTTCAGGTCTCCACACTCTACTGGTTTTCCTCCTACATCCTCTTTTTCTTTTCTTCTTTTTGAGACTGAGATTCTCTCTGTTGCCCAGGCTGGAGTACAGTGGCATGATCTTGGCTCACTGCAACCTCCACCTCCTGGTCTCAAGCTGTTCTCCTGCCTCAGCCTCACAAGTAGCTGGGACTACAGGCGTGTGCCACCATGACCAGCTAATTTTTGTATTTTCAGTAGAGACAGGGTTTTGCCCTGTTGGCTAGGCTGGTCTCGAACTCTTGACCTCAAGTGATCCACCCACCTCAGCCTCCCAAAATGCTGGGATTACAAGCGTGAACCACCACACCCTGCCTGACTCATGTTTTTCAACCTTCCTTGTCGGTTCTTCCCATCTCCTTGACCTCTTACTGAGATTTTGGCCACTTCTCTATATCTGCACCCATTCCCTTAGGTGATCTCAATTTTATTCTCGTGATTTTAAATATAAACTATATGTTTGTGATTCTAAAAACTATACTTCCAATCCAGAAATGTCTCCTGAATTCTAGACTCACATATTCCACTGCCTAGCTGATATCTCCACTTGGATATCTGTTAGGTATATCAGAATTAACATGTCCCAACTTGACCTGATCTCCCTCTACTCCACGAATAATCTTCTCCTTATTGTTTTCCATATTTCAATGACTGAACACGCCATCCTAGTTGCTAAGGCTAAAGAGCTTGGAGTCATCTTTTACCCTTTTCTTTCTGACATAGTTAATGTCCAGTCTAACAGGAAATCATCTTGGCTCTACCTTCAAAATATAACCAGAATCTGATCACTTCTCACCCCTGCTGCCCCCTAGCTCCAGCCATCATCTCTCAGCTAGATTACTGAACTTGCTTCATGCATGGTGCCCCTGCTCTCTCTGTTGCTCCTCTATAGTAGATTCTTAGCAACTAGGACAATCCATTTATTTATTTATTTAGAGACAGAGTCTCGCTCTGTCACCCAGGCTGGAGTTCAGTGACATAAATCTTGGCTCACTGCAACCTCCACTCCCCCAGGTTCAAGCAATTCTCCTGCCTCAGCCTCCTGAGTAGCTGGGATTACAGGTATGCACCACCATGCCTGGCTTTTTTTTTTTTTTGTATTTTTAATAGAGACAGGGTTTCGCCATGTTGGCCAGGCTGGCCTTGAACTCTTGACCTCAGGTGATCCACCTGCCTTGGCCTCCCAAAGTGCTGGGATTACAGGCATGAGTCACCATGCCTGGCCAGACAAGCCATTTAAACATAATGAGGTCATGTCACATGTAATGGCTCCGTATTTTTCTTTTATTTTCTTTCTTCTTTTTTTTTTTTTTTGAGACAGAGTCTCGCTTTGTCACCAGGTTAGAGTGCAGTGGCGGGATTTCGGCTCACTGCAACATCCGCCTCCCAGCTTCAAGCAAGTCTTCTGCCTCAGCCCCCTGAGTAGCTGGGATTACAGGTGCCCGCCACCATGCCCAGCTAATTTTGTGCATTTTTAGTAGAGATGGGGTTTCCCCATGTTGCTCAGGCTGGTCTCAAACTCCTGACCTCAGATGATCCACTTACCTCGGCCTCCCAAAGTGCTAGGATTACAGGCGTGAGCCACCTCGCCCGACTACTCCCTATTTTTCATCTGGAGTCAAAGTCAGAGTCTTCCCCTCAATTGCTTTCCTACTTCATTGCCTAACTCTCTCCCCCTTGCTCCTGCTCTAGCTACTGACCTTGCTACTTCTCCAACCCTCCAGGCTTGCTCTTCACTCACAGCCATGGAACTGGTTGCTCCTCTCTCTGAAATGATTCTCTCAATTTCTTCAAGTATTTTCTCAATATCACTTTTTATTTTTATTTTTTATTTATTTATTTTTTTGACATAGGGTCTTACTTTGTCACCCAGGCTGGAGTGCAGTGGCATGATCTTGGCTCACTGCAGCCTCCGCCTCCTGGGTTCAAGTGATTCTTCTGCCTCAGCCTCTGGAGTAGCTGGGATAACAGACATGTGCCACAATGCCCGGCTGATTTTTGTATTTTTTTAAAGACGGGGTTTTGCCATGTTGGCCAGGCCGGTTTTGAACTCCTGACCTCAGGCGATCCACCTGCCTCGGCCTCCCAAAGTGCTGGGATTACAGGCATGAGCCACCATGCTCAGCCTCGAATACACTTTTTAAAGTGAGGCTTACCTTGTCCACCTGATGTAAATGGCAGCACCCCTACTTAATCCTACTTATCCTGCTCTTTTATCTCATTGCACTTCACATCATCAACCTATTTTATTATTTGCCTGTCTAGTTTATTGCCTACTTCCCCACAGCAGAATATAAATTTCACAATGGCAGAGATCTTTGTCACGGGTGAATCCCCACAGTCGTAACTATAGCAGTTTCTGGCACAGGGTCAGCACTCAATAGATACTTGTGAATGTTCAATCAAATGAATAAAGGAATAAATTAGGGTATAAGTAATGCATATGGAATTATTTGGGGCCTTGGTGATAGTGATGCCATCACTCCGTGCCTTTGATCTTAATATATCTTGTCCAGAGGAGTTGGTAAATTTCCTCTTGTCATAAACCCATCTGTATTTCATTTTTTATTGCTATCATCACTGAACATCATATCTCCAAAGTCTCAAATGAAACAGACTGTAAAAACGGAAGGGGAAGCAGAAAAGGAAGCTGGATACCACAAAGTGTAAATTGCAAGGGGAATTACCACTTCTAAGCTGGAAAATATGTATTATTATTGGTATTAGTTTTGTACTGAGGCCAGAAGAAAGCAATAGCTTTTGACCTATGATTGCAGTAGAGCTCAAATATAGAAGACCCTGGTGACAGCCATAAAGAATGTCAGGGCATTTCAAAGACAGGTAGGGAAGTCAAAATTGAGTGATTGACATATGAATTATGCCTGTGACACATGCAAAGGTTTTTAGTTTCTTCAGATGCAGCAATGAATCTGGAAAGCAGATGGTATATCAATTTCCTATCATTGTTGTAACAAATTAATCACAAAATTAGTGACTTAAAACAACACATATTTGGCCAGGTGTGGTGGCTCAGACCTGTAATCCCAGCACTTTGGGAGGCTGATGCTGGCGGATCATTTGAGGTCAGGAGTTTGAGACCAGCCTGGCCAACATGGTAAAACCCCATCTCTACTAAAGATACAAAAATTAGCTGGGCGTGGTGGCAGTTGCCTATAATCCTAGCTACTCGGGAGGCTGAGGTGGGAGAATTGCTTGAACCCGGGAGGCGGAGGTTGCAGTGAGCCGAGATCATGCCATTGTACTCCAGCCTAGGTGACAGAGCAAGACTCCATCTCAAAAAACAAAACAAAACAAAAAAAAACCCCACACACGAATTTATTATTTTCCAATTCCATGGTATAAAATTAGTATTACTGGGCTAAAACCAAGGTGTTGGCAGGGCTGTTCACTTGAGGTCAGGTGTTCGAGACCAGCCTGGTCAACATGGTGAAACCCCACCTCTACTACAAAAATTAGCTGGTTGTGTTGGCGCATGCCTGTAGTCCCAGCTACTCAGGAGGCTGAGGCATGAGAATCACTTGAACCCGGGAGGCAGAGGTTGCAGTGAGCCAAGATCACACCACTGCACTCCAGCCTGGGTGACAGAGTGTGTCTCACAAAAAAAAAAAAAAAAAAAAAGTAGAGTGGGAATAGAGGTACTTTTACTGGAAACCTCCTATATGAGTGTTTAGAATCTCTTGGGGCCAAAAAAAAAACCACTTCCTACCAGCAATTTCCTGTCATGTTTTACGTTTGTAAGCCTTAGAGATAAAAAATAGAAAAAAGGAGAAAGTGATATTAAGAATCAAATAATAATGTTTAATAGTTTCTGAGTGAATGCTGTTGGACTCAGGTAAATCTTTGGATATTTTTCTACTGGCCTACTTCAGGTTGGAGTAGATGATTTACGTAATTTTCCAATTAATCTTTATTAGGTTTCTCTCTTTCCCAGCTTCCATGAGTGTTGTTAGTGGATAATGCCTGAATGAATGCTGAATGCATGAGGTAATTCATGTACTTGTGACTGGTAACACCTTCCCCTGAACTTGCAAACTGGCCCTGACAGAAGATAATGAGGGCCTGGGTCAAAAGACTGTCATTTCCACTTTCCTAGAGATTGGCACTTCTCCATGCCTAAACCATGCCCAGAACATGGTACATGTTCTTGACTGATAGATTGGGCTAAGCATTGGTGAAATGAAAGGATTGGAGCAGGTAAACTTCATCTCAGGTCTTACGTGGGGTTCTTTGGAAGCAGACCCTGAGATGAGGAGTTGTGTGCAAGCAATATGTTAAGGAAGGACTTTTGAGGGGAACAGATAAGGGAATGAAGGAGATAGGACAGGGAATAGAAAGCAGCTAAGCAAGGGACAAATTTCAGACAGAGCCCCAGTCTCTACTTCATCCCACAGGGATGCTCTAGAGTCTAAATTACACTTCAGAGTTTGTACCCTCTTGAGGGAAGGGGGCTGGGCATTTATATTTCACCACCAGTCACTTGTTGGCCGAAGGCCATCCTAGGTGGATATGAACTCCCAGGCACTTGTAGCTCTCCACAAAGTGGGCAGAGTGGCTCCAACAGGCCAACAGATGGCTTTGAAGAGTCACAGATGCTGGCTGTTAAAAGCAAAAACAGAAGCTAAGGGCAGGGCACAGAAATGGTAAAAGGCACCCAAGGGGATCCGCAGAGTTTATCATAGTTTCTTCCAGCTCCACAGTTGTAGAAATATTGCTGTAAAGTACAATGTGTCACTCTTTGTATGTGTAAACAGTTACATTTTGAGAATCCTGAAAGAAAGATATTCCTGTACTTGAGATACATTTGTCTTTAATAAATATGGCTTTGCTCCCAGGAAATGTTTCCAGTGCTAAATCTGGCTTTAAATGACCATGTTATATAGAATTTCTCCTTTTAAAAATTTCCATTTTGTCGTTTCTAGGAATATTTTGGATTTTTCTATCCAAATTCTACTACATTTGTAGAATTGGACCGGAAAAATGCAGTTCACCATCTATTAGAATGAAATGTCCCCTTGTCAGTTATGGTATTAATTTGGTTTAATATTGATGTTTTGGACATTATTCATGGCATAGTTAAAAAACCATAAAAATAAAATTTGAAGCATATGTTCTCTGGTTCATTTCTGAATAAATACCTAAATAATTAAAGAAAAGTTACATAAAATAGAAGAAACTTGAAGATGCCCATTTTCTCATGATTTTGGAACCACTGAGGGCAGAATGGGAAGATTAGGACATTTCTCTTATAAAATTTTAAGTTAATCTGGTTTCCACTGAGGGCAGGTTAAAAAGGCACTTGAAAGCAGTGCAAAGTGTTGGTTTTGGATCATTTTAATGCTAAAACATATATTTAAACCATTTACACAAAATAAACTAACAATTATTTGGCTAAAGTGTTAAAAGAGCCCCATAAAAAGCCATGAATTGTTTGGGATGTAATTTGAGCCTGTTTTTTGGACAAGCAAAATTTGTGAAAGTCCAGCCTGTTTCCGTTTAGGACCAGCTTGTTTCTGTAGGCTTACGCAGCTTCTCTGTCTCCAAACTACTCTTAGAGCTGTTTGTCTAGAGAGTGCTGGCAGGATTACTGAGCTATCACATGGCCAAGAGAGGTACAGATGGCACAGAGCCCCCTCCTAGGAGTCTGTGGGATCCCCCTCCAGCTTGGAAATAAAGGAAAATCTTAAGTTCCTTCAAGGAAAAGTCCAGGCACCTGGCTAGCCCTAAGATGTAAATAAGCAAATAGATAAGCAAGAAGTAACAGTAGCTTAAAACAATAGCCAAGGAAGCTAGAATCACAGGATTTTGGGTTTCCTATATAAATTAAAGGTAACATGTTCTCTGCCTCAGCCTCCCGAGTAGCTGGGACTACAGGTGCATGCCACCACATCAAACTAATTTCTTGTATTTTTAGTAGAGATGAGATTTCACCATTTTGGCCAGGCTGGTCACAAACTCCTGACCTCAGGTGATCCACCGGGCTCAGCCTCCCAAAGTGCTGGGATTATAGGTGTGAGCCACCACACCCGGCCTAAAGGTAACAACTTATGTCCCTGAGTTGTTTTTTAGAAATCCAGACCCCCAATCAGTTGGACCCACTGAACCGAAGACGAAGACCTCAGAAAAGGGAGAACTGAGGGCTGAACTCTGACTGCTGTTTTTTGTTCTAAATTTATTCCTGAGGTACCTGGAGAAGGTCACATCCACAAGCCAGGGCTGGCTTTTCTGCTGACTCCAATTTTTTTTCTTTCTTTTTTTTTTTTGAGATAGAGTTTTGTTTTTGTTGCCCAGGCTGGAGTGCAATGGTGTGATTTCGGCTCACTGCAACCTCCACCTCCCGGGTTCAAACGATTCTCCTGCCTCAGCCTACCGAGTAGCTGGGATTACAGGCACCTGCCACCACGCCTGGCTCATTTTGTATTTTTAGTAGAGATGGGGTTTCACCATGTTGGTCAGGCTGGTCTCGAACTCCTGACCTCAGGTGATCCACCCACCTCAGCCTCCCAAAGTGCTGGGAATACAGGCATGAGCCACTGCGCTGGCCTGCTGACTCCAAATTTTTAAACAAAGCTTCTCTTCCTTAATCAATTGCAAATCAGAAAATCTTCAAATCTACCTATGACCTAGAAGCTCCCACTTCAAGATATCCTGCCCTTTATAGGCCAAACCAATATGCAATCTCCATGTATTGATCTATGATTTTGCCTGTAATTTCAGCTTTCCTGAAACTTACCTCTGCCTTTAAAAACCATCGGAGACATTGGGTCTTAAACATGAGCTGCCTAGATTCTCCTTGCTTGGTGCCCTGCAAATAAACACCCTCCTTTCTCCCACTGCAAACCTCAATGTGGATGTTTGGCCTTACTGTGCCAGGCAAGCGGACCCCATTTTGGTTTGATAACATATGTAAGGATTCAACTCACCTAAAAACTGCAGTGACTGGTTGTTAAATATGCCACATGTTCTTGCAATTATTATTATTATTGAGACGGAGTCTTGCTCTGTCACCTAGGTTGGAGTACAGTGGCGTAATCTTGGTTTACTTTAACCTATGCCTCCCAGGTTCAAGTGATCCTCCTGCCTCAACCTCCCAAGTAGCTGGGATTATAGGCCCCACCACCACGCCTGGCTAATTTTGTATTTTTCATAGAGACTGGGTTTTGCCATGTTGGCCAGGCTGGTCTCAAACTCCTGACCTCAGGGGATCCACCCACCTCGGCCTCCGAAAGTGCTGGGATTACAGGTGTGAGCCACCACACTCGGCCTGCCTTTCTTTATTTTCAAATTTTCAGCATGTTTGAAATGTTCATCATATAAAGGTGGAAGAAACATGAAAATAAAAGAACTGGTTTGGAAGTCAGGAGATCAAGGATTGTGTGCCACCTCTGCTACTCACCCACGATGGAAGCTTGAAAAAATTCCAAACACTGTGAGAATCAGTTTCCTTACACACACACAAAAGAAGGTTTGACGATGTATTTGTCAGGAGTCTTTTGGTTGAAACTGACAGAAAGCCATCTCAAACTATCTGAGAGTGGCCAGGTGTTGTAGGCACAGTGGCTGACGCCTGTAATCTCAGCACTTTGAGAGGCCGCGATGAGAGGATCGCTTGAGGCCAAAAGTTTGAGATCAAAACTGTCTGAGAGAGAGAGAGAGAGAGAGAGAGAGAGAGATAAAGAGAGGAAGAGGGAATGAGAGATTAGTGAATACAGCTGGGAGCGAAGGGGCTTCAAACAAGGCCACTTGAAATTTCTCCCCATCTCTGGCTCTGCTTCTCTTCATGTGTTGGCCTCAGTTGTTTTCAACTTTAGACGAACTTTCTCCATGCAAAAGAAAAAGGGAATGGCCACTCTTTCCTATTTGGTAACCCTACATGTAAAAGAGCATCTTCTCTCCAAAAATTGTTGTTGAAAATTTCAGGGAAGAACTTGGATTGGACTGGCATAAGTCATGAGTCCAGACTTACATGACCCAGGGCGTGGTATGTGATTAGCTAGGCCTGGATCACATGCTCATACCTGGGCTGGGCTGCAATGTCACTGTTAGTGGTAGATCCAACAAATCCACATAAAATGGAGATGCAGATAAGTTACCATGGTCCAAGTGACCCTTGTTATTGGGAACAAAAGGGAAGAGTTGCTGGAGAGAGACAAGGAAACAGATGCCTTACAGCCTAGGCTCTGTAAGGAATCTTCTATTTTTAACATTTTACAAGTGCCAGTAAGACTGTTGTGTACATAACAGATGCTCAGAAAATATTTGTTAAATGAAAGAATGTATGGAAGCCATAAAATGACAAATTATTTAAAATGTTAATAATGAGAAAGTTCTTTAGTGATCAGCTAAGTCTAATGCCTTCATTTTACTGAAAAAGGAAAATGAAGGCCAAAGAGGCTAAGTGATACTCCTAAGGACATGTGATTACTTCTACAACTCAGGCATCCTGATCTCCCATACTACTATCTGCATCTCTCTTTAAAGCAATCTCATATCAGGCCAGGAGTGGTGGCTCACGCCTGTAATCCTAGCTCTTTTGGAGGCCGAGGCAGACAGATCACTTGAGGTCAGGAATTCAAGATCAGCCTGGCCAACATGGCGAAATCCTATTTCTACCAAAAATACAAAAATCAGCTAGGCATGGTGGCACGCACCTGTAAACCCAGCTACTGTGGAGGCTAAGGCAAGATGATTGCTTGAACCCGAGAGGCAGAGGTTGCAGTGAGCTGAGATGGCACCACTGCACTCCAGCCTGGGCAACAGAGTGAGACTCCATCAAAAAATAAAAAAAGATTCTCATTTCAAACAGATTTCCTTTGCTCCTAACTCTCAATAGATGAACTATCAGCTAATATCACCCCGGGATAACCATCAGCTAATACCACCCCTGTTAGCAAAAAGAAAATAGAAGCTTTACAAAGAAAAAGGGGAAAAAAAATCCTACCTTTGTTTAATTGTTATTCTAATGAGTTAAACATTGGCAGGCTCTCCTAATAGAAAAGAAGACAGATCTGTTGGCTGCCCCCACAACCAGGCTTGCGGATAAAATGTGTTTATACAGCTGGATTGGTCCAGAAGGAGCCAGGACTGAAAACATTCAGTGAGCAGGCTGATGGCAGGCGACAGCTGGGTGCATCTGTTTCCCATTAGAGACACTGGGCTACAATAGTGCTGTCCTCTGACCTCTGGGTCCAGCTTCCCTGGGGGCCTGGGTGTGTTCCCGGGTCTCAAAGTGCTGACAGCCAATTCACTTGCTAACACATCCTAACAGTACCCACGGGTTAGACGGCTCTAGTACAAGATTTAGAGGTAAAGCTTAGAATTCAGATTGGGTGGGTGAAGTTTTTTATATTCAGCTCCAAAAACACACTTAAATTCTGTAGCAAAAACTGTCAGAAGGAAGAGCTTATTCATTTCCCTCTCCTCCTTCCTTTCTTCTTTCCTTCCTCCCTCTCTGCTTCCCTCCTTCCTTCTCTTTTAACTAAGCAAGAATATTGAAGAGAGTGCTACCCAATTTCTGCAGAAAAGCAAAATATTGGGAGGCCAAGGAGGGCGGATCACCCGAGGCCAGGAGTTTGAGACCAGTTTGGCCAACATGGCGAAACCCCATCTCAACTAAAAATACAAAAAGTATCCAGGCATGGTGGTACACGCCTATAGTCCCAGCTACTTGGGAGGCTGAGGCAGGAGGATCACTAGAACCCAAGAGGCGGAGGTTGCAGTGAGCCGAGATTGTGCCACTGCACTCCAGCCTGGGCAACAAAGCGAGACTCCGTCTCCGAAAAAAAAAAAAAAAAAAAGAACAAAATAATGCTGCTCCTACATAATACTGTTCTCCACAGCAGTTAATTACATCGGCCAACATCTTGAAAAGACATCTTGAGTTATGTCTGCAAAATAATCAATATTAGACGTTGCCAGTAACCAAAAGATATGCCTGGATAAAGGATGCCTGTCTAAATTTGGGTTCCCGTGAATACACACCCCTAGACAGGAATGTAGGTGCAGGGAGTTTTTTGGGAGGTGACTGCAGACAGCAAAGTGAGAGGCTATGAAGAGTAAGGCAGAAAGGAAGGAAAAGCCAATGTCAGGACACTTGATCCTTTGCTGCAAGACTCAGTATCCCAAGAACTCTGAGAAGTTTACAGTTTGCCTCTCAGAATTGGCCTGAAGGGTTTAAGGCTGGAGCATTTAAATCCCCTCTTTGGTTGAGGGTGAACACCTCCCTTGGTGGGCACTCACTTCCATGTGCCCTAAGGTTATGCTTGGGCATTGGAGCTGGCTCTGGGACAGAAAGCAGAAGGCCAGGAAAGCTGACGGTGCAGGCTGGTGCTGCCTGCCAGAGCTGAGACTAGAGGTAGCCAAGTAGCTGCAATCTGGGCACCAGAAGCATCTGCTAACAAAGTGTGAGCAGCCAGAATAAACTCAGATAAACTACAGACTAATTGGCGACTGGAACATGGGATTTCATTCAAAAGGAAGGAAGAGTGAACCAATTCTGTAAACTTCATTGTTGTCTTATTTATTTATTTAGTTTTTTGAGATGGAGTTTCGCTCTTGATGTCCAGGCTGGAGTGCAATGGCATGATCTCGGGTCACTGCACCCTCCGCCTCCCGGGTTCGAGTGATTCTCTTGCCTCAGCCTCCCAGGCAGCTGGGATTACAGGTGCCCGCCACCAGGCCCAGCTAATTTTTGTATTTTTAGCAGAGACGGGATTTCACCAGGTTGGCCAGGCTGGTCTCAAACTCCTGACCTCAGGTGATCCACCCACATCAGTCTCCCAAAGTGCTGGGACTATAGGCATGAGCCACTGCACCCGCCCCATTGTTGTCTTATTTTAACAAATTTAAAAAATGTTTCCATAATGGGCCGGGTGCGGTGGCTCATGCCTGTAATCCCAGCACTTTGGGAGGCTGAGATCACCTGAGGTGATTACCTGAGGTGATCTCGGGTGGATCACCTGAGGTCAGGAGTTCGAGATCAGACTGGCCAACATAGCAAAACCTCATTTCTACTAAAAATGTGAAAATTAGCCAGGTATGGTGGCACATGCCTGTAATCCCAGCTACTCACGTGGCTGAGGCAGAATTGCTCGAATCCGGGAGACGAAGGTTGCAGTAAGCTGAGATCACGCTACTGCACTCCAATCTGGGAGACAGAGCAAGACTCTGTCTCAAAAAAAAAATTAATAATAAAATGTTTTTCAAAAGTTAGTTTAGGGCCGTGTGTGGTGGCTTATGCCTGTAATTTCAGCACTTTGGGAGGCCAAGGTGGGAGTATCACTGGAGCCCAGGAGTTTGAGACCAGCCTGGGCAATATAGTGAGACCCCCATCTCTAAAAATAAAATACAATTAAAAAAAAAAGTTAGTTTAGAATACAAATTACATCCCTTCAATGTTATCCTTACACTTAACAGAAACATTGAAATAGAAGTTAAATACATTTTTTCCCCAAGAACTATCAGGTACACTCTTCTTCACCAAGATCACACAGGATGGAGAAATGTTAGTTCTAAACTATATAAAATAACAATGATTAATAATTCCAAACAAATAATATATTTTTAAGTTTGATGAAACTTTACTGAATTCACAGACATAGATAACATAGTATATAGGCAGTTTTTTTTTTTTTTTTTTTTTGAGACAGAGTCTTACTCTGACCCAGGCTAGAATGCAGTGGTGTGATCTTGGCTCACTGCAACCTCCACCTCTCGGGTTGAAGCGATTCTCCTGCCTCAGTTTCCCAAGTAGCTGGGACTACAGGTGTGTGCCACCATGCCCAGCTAATTTTTTGTATTTTTAATAGAGGCGGGGTTTCACCATGTTAGCCAGGATGGTCTCGATCTCCTGACTTCGTGATCCGCCCACCTTGACTTTCCAAAGTGCTGGGATTACAGGCGTGAGCCACCGTGCCTGGCCCAGATTTTTTTTAAAGGATATATATGGAGTTGGGGAAACCCTTGCTGGTCCTCTTCTTTTAGGTAAAGTTATACCCAAAGCATCCTGGACAATGAGCATCTGTTGTTCTGCAGCCTGGCATCCATGTTTCTTATCTTGGAAAGTTTCTTGATTTCCTTCTCCCATTTTATGCAGTTTTAGAGGGAGTATGAGTTCAGGGATCTTGTCCTCTCTCGGACATGATTCAATTATGCAATAAAATTTTTTTTAGCTTGGAATTTGAGCAGGAAGACAAAAGTACGAGAAACATATAAAGTTGATTAATCCTGTGGCTGTACCTCGAAAACATGTCCATTAGAACTTGCTAGCTAGAACTCCTCTAGTTCCTATCTTTTTTGAGAGTGTTCTTTTTGATTTTGTGGGCTACTCCCATCCTTTTAATAAATTCAATTTTTTATTGCTTTAGTAACCAAAGGGGATGTTGGGGACATGCAGCCATTGAACCCTTACTGAGTGTGGCAATTTGTCTCCAAGAATGCCACCATCAATTCCTTCCTTCCCTACAGACACGTGCTACTCTGCCCATCAAAAGGTGGTCTCAGCCAGGTGCGGTGGCTCACACTTGTATCCCAGAACTTTGGGAGGCCAAGGCAGGAGGATCATTTGAGGTCAGGAGTTCGAGACCAACCTGGCCAAAATGGTGAAACCCCATCTCTACTAAGATACAAAAATTAGCTGGGTGTGTTGGTGTGCTCCTGTAATCCCAGCTACTCAGGAGGCTGAGGCAGGAGAATCGCTTGAACCCAGGAGATGGGGGTTGCAGTGAGCCAAGATCGCACTGCACTCCAGCCTGGGCAACAGGGCAAGACTCCATGTCGAAATAATAATAATAATAATAATAATAATAATAATAATAATGATAAGAGCCAACCCAATAAGAGCAAACCCATAGCCAACATCATACTGAATGGATAAAAGCTAGTAGCATTCCCCTTAAGAACGAGAACAAGACAAGGATGCCCACTCTCACCCCTCCTATTCAACATAGTATTATGCTAGAAGTCCTAGCCAGGCAACAGAAAGAAATAAAGGACATCCAAATAGAAAGAGAGGAAGTCGCATTATCTCTCTTTGTGGATGATGTGATTCTGTACCTAGAAAACCACATAGTCTTGACCCAAAAGCTTCTAGATATGATATGATAAACCACTTCAGCAAAGTTTTTCTTTCTTTTCTTTTTTTTTTTTTTTAGAGAGAGTTTTGCTCTTGTTGTCCAGGCTGGAGTGCAATGGCACGATCTTGGCTCACTGCAACCTCCACCTCCCGGTTCAAGCAATTCTCCTGCCTCAGCTTTCCAAGTAGCTGGAATTACAGGCATGTGCCACCACGCCCAGCTAATTTTGTATGTTTTTTAGTAGAGACGGGGCTTCACCATGTTGGTCAGGCTGGTCTTGAACTCCTGACCTCAAGTGATCCACCCGTCTTGGCTTCCCAACGTGCTGGGATTACAGGCATGAACCACGGTGCCCCACCTTGCAAAGTTTAAGGCTATAAAAATCAACATACAAAAATTAGTAGCATTTCTACATACCAATAATGTCCAAGCTGAGAGCCAAATGCAGAAGGCAATCCCATTCACAATAGCCACAAAAGAATGAAATACCTAGGAATGCACTTAACCAGGGAGGTGAAAGATCTCTACAGTGAGAATTACAAAACACAGCTGAAAGAAATCACAGACAACACAAACAAAACATTCCATGCTTATGGATAGGAAGGATCAATATTGTTAAAATGGCCATACTGCCCAAGGCAATTTATAGATTTAATGCTAATGCTACTCCTATCAAACTACCATGACATTTTTCACGGAATTAGAAAAAAACTATTCTAAAATTCATATGGGACTCCAAAAGAACCCAAATAGTGAAAGCAATCCTAAGCAAAGAGAACAAAGCTGAAGGCATGACACTACCTGACTTCAAACTATACTACATGGCTACAGTAATCAAAACAGCATGGTACTCATACAAAACGGACACCTAGACCAATGAAACAGAATAGAGAGTCCAGAAATAATGTCTCACACCTGCAACTATCTGATATTCAACAAAGCTGACGAAAACAATCAATGAAGAAATGACTCCCTATTCAACAAATGGTTCTGGGATAACTGGTTAGCCATATGCAGAAGATTGTAACAGGACCCCTTCCTTTTACCATATACAAAAATCAACTCAAGATGGATTAAAGACTTTAATGTAAAACCCAAAACTATAAAAACCCTAGAGGAAAACCTAGAAAATATGATTTTGGACATAGGCTTTGGCAAAGATTTTATGATGAAGTATTCAAAAGCAATTGCAACAAAAACAAAAATAGACAAGTGGGACTTAATTAAGCTAAAGAACCTCTGCACAGCAAAAGAAACTATCAACATGGTAAATTTACAACCTACAGAATGGGAGAAAATATTTGCAAACTATGCATCTGACATAGGTGTAATCCAGAATCTGTAAGGAAATTAAACAAATTAACAAGCCAAAACAAAAAAACTCCATTAAAAAATGGGTAAAGGACATGAGCAGACATTTCTCAAAAGAAGACAAATGTATCCAACAAGCTTATGAAAAAATGTTCAACATCATTAATCATTAGAGGAATGAAAATCAAAACCACAATGAGATATCATGTCATACCTGTCAGAATGGCTATTACTAAAAAGTCAAAAGACAACTGATGCTGACGAGGTTGTGGAGAAAAGGGAATCCTTATACACTGCTGGTGGGAATGTAAATTAGTTCAGCCACTGTGGAAGGCAGTCTGAAGATTTCTCAAAGAACTTAAAACAGAACTACCTTTTAACCCAGCAATCCCATTACTGGTATATGCCTAAAGGAATATAAATTGTTCTACCATAAAGACACACATGCATATGTTCATCGCAGCACTATTCACAACGGCAAAGACATGCAGTCAACCTAGATGCCCATCAACGATGGACTGGACAAAGAAAACGTGGTACATATACACTATGGAATACTATGCAGCCATAAAAGAGAATGAGAGCATGTCCTTTACAGCAACATGGATGACGCTGGAGGCCATTATCCCAAGCAAACTAACGCAGGAAGAGAAAACCAAATATCACATTTTCTCATTTGTAAGTGGGAGCTAACACATGGACACAATGCAGGGAGCAACAGACACCTGGACCTACTTGGAGGTACATAGTGGGAGGAGGGTGAGGATCAAAAAACTACCTATCAGGTACTATGCTTATTACCTGGGTGACAAAATAATCTGCACACCAAACTCCTGCAGCACACAATTTACCCATGTAACAAACCTGTACGTGTACTCCTGAACCTAAAATAAAAGTTGGAAAGAAAAAACAATATAATGGATAAATTATCACAGTGAAATACCACATGGCAAGGAGAATAAACATCCAACGTGGACTCATCTCAAAGTATGACATTAATGCACATAAAAGAGTTTTCATACTGTAAAATTCCATTCATGTAATGTTTAAATATAGAGAAAATGGATGTGTGATGTTAGATGTCAGCATTACCCCGGGGCCAGGTCATGATTTTTCTCACTTGGTCTGAGGAATGGTTATACACTGTGTTTACTATATGAAGAGTCATCAAGCTGTACTTTCCTGTATTTATGTTTAACATCAATAAAATATTTTTTTTTCTTTTTAAATGTCTGTCCTAGCTGGGTGCAGTTGCTCACACCTGTAGTCCCAGCTACTTGGGAGACTTAGGCAGGAGGATAGCTTGATCCCAGGAGTTTGAGGCTGCAGGGATCCATGGTAGAACCGCTACACTCCAGCCTGGGTGCTACAACAAGACACTGTCTCAAAAAAATAATAATAAATAAAGATAGCCCCATCTTTATGGAACTGACTTTACAGGAGAGATGATTAATACACTAAATGAATGGGGAAAATTTTAGAGGATTAGTTGGGGCTGTGTGCTACTGATAGAGATAAAACAGGAAGGAGAACAGATAGGGGAGTGTGATTGCAATTTAAAACAAGGTGGTTAGGAAAAAGTGATTGAGAAGCTGACGCTGCTTCTGGTTCAGAAAATTGTATTTAATGTTTATAACAAGCTTATGAGAATAGGGGGACACTCTTTACATGTTACAATAAAAAAACTAAGAGATTGCAGAGAAAGGTGTTAAATCAAAAACTGGTCAGTTTGTTGTGCAGGAAGCACATTTATATTGCCCTGTGAATGGGGGATGACAACATAGCTGGTCAGATAATTGACAGACAACAAGGATGAAACCAGAGATGGCAGGTAGGCCACGTTTCATCTTACCAGTCTTTGTCAGGGCTCCGAAGACAATGTGTTGTCATCAGGGCTTGACATGGGAGTCAAGTAATCTCTGGATTATTTGCCTTGGTCAAAATTTTATAAATTAAAGAAGAAAAAATGAATTTATTGGAAGGATAGGGAGTACCTAAGATAACTGAAAGAAAAACTAAGGAAGCAGGTTTTGGAAAAATACAAGCACTGGAACAGTAATAGGGAACCCTGTAACCTCGGTTGAATGAACAACTGCGTTTACTCTTTGCATTATTGCTGTCAGTTTTCAAATTCTAGGCAACAAGCAGCTTTAGCTTAGCATGGGTCAGTTGATCATCCCATGGAGCATCCTGATGGACAGTCCAACTTACACTGGGTGCAAGTGGTGAAGGGCAATCACTGGAAGTGAAGTTGGGTGCTGTCAGGAGAATAAGAAGGAATTTATGCTGGGCAGGGGAAACAACTGTTGTCTACCATAGGACTGCTTGAAGGGTTGTTGTAGTCCATCTATAATTGAAACTTTCTTTTTTCCACGTGGTAGGCAAAATTCTAAGATGGCCTGCAAGATTTCTGTGCCGGTGCACAGACACTGAATGATCCTCTCCCCTGGAATGTGGATGGAAGCTAAGAATATGATGGCCATCCCTCCTGAAACTTGACGACTAATCATTGACTCTGTGTTCATCAAAGGAGAGATTATCCTGGGGGACCTGACCTAATCAGTTGAGTCCTTTCAAGGTGGAAAAGTCAGAGAGGACTGCTCCTCCTGACCTTGAAGAAGACGAAAGCGGCCAGCTCTACAGCTGCAAGGATTTGAATTCTGCCAATCACCTGAATGAACTTGGGGAATCGCTCTGGGCATCCCATGAGATGGCAGCTCTGGCTGACATCTTGATTTCAGCCTTCTGAGATCTGAGCAAAGACCTGTGGACACCTGATCCACAGAAACGGAAATACTACATTTATATTGTCTTAAGCAGCTGAATTGGTGTTAACTTGTCAAACAACAATTGAAAACTATCACTATTGTTATGCTACATTTCTGACACATGTGTTAAAGCAATAGTGTTTTCCAAGAATACAAAACAAAGAGAGACCCCCAGGGAACCAGGAGAGGGGGGCTTACTTAGAGTGCAAATATCAAGATGCAGCAGACATGATTATTTGAGATAAAGGAAGTAATTCCTCAGCTTGCTGCTCTTCCGGGTTTGGGAGAGGTGTGAACAGGAAGAGGGAGGCTATCAGATTTTTTTCTGAAGGAGATTTACTAGTATAGACTTTCCTTTCATATTTAACATGTTGAGTGAATCAGATAGATATTACAACTGTTGACTGTTAATATTTCAAAGGATCTCATTGTTACCGTACCCAGTGCAGGTTAAAAATGTTAAAAATTGGGTCTGGGCCAGGCGGGGTGGCTCATGCCTGTAATCCCAGCACTTTGGGAGGCTGAGATGGGTGGATCACCTAAGGTCAGGAGCTCGAGACCAGCCTGGCCAACAAGACGAAACCTCGTCTTTACTAAAAAGACAAAAATTAGCTGGGCGTGGTCACAGGCACCCATAATCCCAGCCACTGGGGAGGCTGAGGCAGGAGAATCACTTGAACCGGGGAGGCGGAGGTTGCAGTGAGCTGAGATGGTACCACTGTATTCCAGCCTGGGCAACAGAGTGAGACTCTGTCTCAATAATAATAAAAAAGGGTCCAAAGAAATTTGTTACTTTTACTTGAGCAGTATTAACCTACCAGAGGATGGCCTGTGTGGCATCTGGGTGTGATACCCAAGATAAAAGTATACAGAGCAGCACTGGGAGATGATTATTATAATGTAGTTAAATTCCAGGACAGTAGGTAAGAAGGTTGCCTAAGAAATGGAAGGGAGCATGTCTATGTCTTTTTAAAACTTTAACATCTTTTCTTTTATTCCTGCTGGTTCTAGTTAATATTGCTGTGTAAAAATCCATTTCAAATTTAAAGGTGCAAAAGAACAACTATTTTATTATGCTGATGGATTCCGCGGGTGAAGTATTCAGAAAGGGCACAATGCAGATGGTTTGTATCTGCTCCCTTATGCCTGTGCCAAACTTTCTGGCACGAAATAGCAAGGGCCCCATTTTCTCCAGCTTCTAATAACATCTTCCTTAGCTCCCTTTAAGCCCTCATTGGCAGCTTCCTCAAGTCCTTTTAGACTCTTGTTAATACTTTGGTTCCCTTCCCGCTCTTGCTGCTTCACCTAGTTCCAAAGCCAATGCCACATGTTTTACTTTTATGATGTTATTATGTTATGTTTTGTTATAATATCCATCCTACTTCTATGTAACAAAATCGGTTTCAGTTACTATTGCTATATAAAAACTGTTATTCTTACTATGTAATAAACTTCTTCCCCTTGCCCCGCCCTAAGAAGTCAGTGGTAGAAGAGAAAGAAAAAAAAGCCCTAAGTTACATAATAAAACCACATAGGCTATATTTATAATAATGGTATCAGTGGTTCTCCAACTTTTTGGTCTCAGGATACCTTTATACTCCCCAAAATAGTAGGGAACACTCCAAAGCTTTTGTTTCTGTGGGTTACATCTATTAATATTTGCTATATTAAAAATTGAACACAAAAGTGAAATGTGGCTGGGTGCGGTGGCTCACGCCAGTAATCCCAGAACTTTGGGAGGCCAAGGCAGGCGGATCACCTGAGGTCAGGAGTTCGAGACCAGCATGGCCAACATGGTGAAAACTTGTCTCTACTAAAAATACAAAAAATTAGTCGGGTGTGGTAGCCGGCGCCTGTAATCCCAGCTACTAGGGAGTCTGAGGCAGGAGAATCGCTTGAGCGGGGAGGGGGCGGGGGCGCGGAGGTTGCAGTGAGCTGAGATCTTGCCATTGCATTCCAGCCTGGTTGACAAAGCGAAACTCCATCCAAAAAAACAAAACAAAAACAAAACCTGAAATGTTAAAAAGTTATTTAAAATAACAATAAGAAACCATTATATGTTAATATAATTAACACATTTTAATGAAGAATAAATTTTCCAAAAACAAAAAAATGTGGTAAGGAAAGTGTTATCTTTTGCATTAGTGTAAATTCCTCTACATCTGGCTTAAAGAAGCCAGGTAGATTCTCATTTCTTTCTTTACATTCAGTTCGACGTGATGTTTTGGTTGAAGTATAAGGAAAATCCATCAGTCATGGGTCCTGGGGAAGGGTCGTGCCCCAACTCCTACAAGCAATCCAGGCAGGACCTTAGTTTTCCCTACCGTATAAGAGTGCTGTAAGGATTGAAAGAAAGTAAGCTCTTAAGCGACACCTAGATAAATGATGGTCAGTTTAATTTCATTTCTTATCACAGCATTAGTCTGCCAACCACTCACATACAATCATATCCTGCGGGCTTATTCAGGGGCGGGGTGGGGAGAGATAGGCAACAGCGCATGCGCAGCTCAGACCGAAGCCCCAGGTGGAGTTCGCGCTGCACCTCTGAGGCCAGGTGAGCCGCTCCGAAGTGGAGGGCGGAGTCAGAGCAGCTTGTGGAAGCCTGCTTCCGGCCACGTGGTACCATGAATGACCAATGGGAAGACTTGATGTCACCCCCGCTTCCTCACCCTGGCAACGGGCGGGTGACTACTTCCGGTGCAGTGAAGGCTCGGGGCTGAAGCGGGTGAGTGTCCCTCTTTCCCACGCTGTCCGCGCGGCTGCCGCCTCGGTGCTGCTGGCTCTGTGTGTGGGCCCCGAACGCTCGCTGGGACGTCCTCTCGGGTCCGAGAGGGGGCGGCGCGCAGGACACCCCTTGCCCGGGGCGGGGCTAGAGGAGGGGGCCAGGATGTCCCTCGTTCCCTAGTCTTGGTCGCTCTTGGCCCCGTAGTCCCCCTTCCCAGCCTCATCTCCGGCTTGACGTCCTCGTGGCCATCGGGGAAGGACTGTCTGTACGTGGGGAGTTCTCGCAGTCCTTCACCCACTTTGCAGTCTCGGTCTGGAGATGTCTCAAGAGTCCGAGGTTCGCAGAGAGCCGAGAATGTGCGCCTTGTTCTGGGTGGCGGTTTGGGGCCAAGGCAGCCCCTTACTTAGTAATAGAGGCCTGATGAGAGTCCTGCGGGTCGTTAGCATTTACTACTCAGGAGGGAGAGGAAGAGGAGGAGAAGGAGGAGGAAAGGACCGAGAAGATGGAGCAGCTGGAGAAGAGGGGGAAAAGCAGGAGCTGGAGGTGTCCTGGAAATCGAGGGCATCATGTTTCCGGGAGGAGGGAGTTCAACTTTCCTGGCTTCTGTAGGGGAGGGGAAGGAAAGGTATTTTAGGGACCATTAGATTGCCGAATTATTATTATTCTGTATTAGCTAAGGAATTTGTACTTACGTTCTTGGGAGTTTAATAATTTATCTTTTTGTTTGTTGTAAATAAAACTTTTTCCCACCACTTAAAAAAAGCAGTGCTTATTAAGGAATATCTGGAAAATGCAGAAATAGTTATAAAGAGATCACCTATAGTTCTGCCAACCCAGCACTTTGATCTTTTTCTAATATTTTATTCATATTAACCTATTTGTGATCATAACGTATGCATGTAAAATGCGGTTATAACTAAGAGGCACAGTTACATACATTGTATTCATTGCACGGATAGATTGTCTTTTTTCCTCTTGAGAAAGTCTTATTAAGGTATTCATACACCATATAATTTATTCTTTTAAATTGTACATTTCAGTGGTTTTTCTCATATTCACAAAGTTATACACCCATCACCACTATCCACTTTCAGAACATTTTCATCATCCCCCAAAGCAATCCTGTACTCATGACAGTCACTCCCCATTAGATTCTCCCCTTTCTCTCCCAGACCTTGCAACCACTAATCTACTTTCTGTGTCTGTGGATTTTCCTATACTGGCATTTCATGTAAATGGAATCATAGAATATATGGCCTAAGTTGTCTGGTGTCTTTCGGTTAGTATGTTTTCAAGGTTCATCAATGTCTGTGTATCAGTATTTCATTCTTTTTTATGAATGGGTAATGTTCCATTGTGTGAATATACCACATTTTGCTCAGCCATCATCAGTGGATGGACATTTAGGTTGTTTACAGGTTTTGGCTGTTTTGAATAATTCTGCTATAAACATCTGTGTACAAGTTTTTGTATGGACGTATGTTTTCAGTTGTTTTGGGTATATACCTAGAAGTGGAATTGGTGGGCATATGGTAACTCTATGTTTAACTTTTTGAGTAAGTGCCACATGTTTTCCAAATTGGTTGCACCATTTTACGTTCCCACCGGCAGGTTATAAGGGTTCTGATTTCTTCATATCCTTGGGAGCACTTATCTTTCTTTTTGGTTATAGCAGTCTTAGTGCTTATAAAATGGTAGCTCATTGTAGTTTTGATTTGCATTTCACTGATGGCTAATAATGTTGAGCATCTTTTAATGTGCTTACTGACCTTTTGTATATCTTTGGAGAAATGTCCGTTTACTTCCTTTGCCTATTTTTAAATTGAATTGTCTTATTTTAAAGTTGTATGAGTTCTTCCTATATTCTAAATGTAAGTCCCTTTCCAGATACATGATTTGCAATATTTTCTTGCATTTTCTCCCATTTTATGTGTTGTCCTTTTACTTTCTTGTGGTGTCCTTTGAGGAACAAAAATTTAAAATTTTTGTGTGGCAGCTCGCACCTGTAATCCTGGCACTTTGGGAGGCCAAGGCGGGTGGATCACTTGAGGTCAGGAGTTCGAGATCAGCCTGGCCAACATGGTGAAACCCCCATCTCTACTAAAAATACAAAAATTAGCCAGGCGTGGTGGCGGGCGCCTTTAATCCCAGCTACTTAGGAGGCTGAGGCATGAGAATCGCTTGAACCTGGGAGGTGGAGGTTGCAGTGAGCTGAGATCAGGCTGCTGCGTCTAGCCTGAGCAACAGAGTGAGACTCCGTCTCCAAAAAAAAAAAAAAAAAAAAAAAAAGGTTTAAAATTTTGGTGCAGTCTGATTTATCTATTTTTTTTCTTTGCTTGCTTGTGCTTCGATGTCATATCCAAGAAACCATTGCCAGACCCAAGGTCATAAATATTTACCCCTGTGTTTCCTTCTAAGAGTTTTATAGTTTTAGCTCTTACATTTAGGTCTTTGATCTACTTAGAATTTTTTTTTCAAAGACTTGTCAAGTGCAATAGGGAGGATATTTAGAGTTAATTTTTCTATACGATGTGAGGTAGGAGTTCAGTTTCATTCTGTTGCATGTAGATATCCAGTTTCAGCATCATTTGACGAAAGGACTGTCCTTTCCTCCATTGAATGGTGTTGACACCCTTGTTGAAAATTAGTTGATCATAAAAGTGTAGGTTATTGTTTTCTTAATGGTTTTTCTGTATTGGACATTTAGGTTGCTCCCAGATTTTTGTTATTTTAAATTATCCTGTGTTAAACACAGTATAAAAGGCATAAAATCTTTTGTCTATTTAGTTATTTTGGTAGAAAGTTTTCTCAGAAGTGGAATTACTGGTTCAAAGGTGAATTTAAGTATGTCCTGGAAGTTCATTTAATGCTGGGCGTGGTGGCTCACGCCTGTAATCCCAGCACTTTGTCTCTACTAAAAATACAAAAAATAAAATTAGCCCGGCATGATGGTGTGCGCCTGTAATTCCAACTACTCAGGAGGCTGAGACACAAGAATGGCTTGAACCTGGGAGGCAGAGATTGCAGTGAGCTGAGATCACGCCATTGCACTTCAGCCTCGGTGACAGAGTGAGACTCTGTCTCAAAAAAAAAAAAAAAAAGCAACAACACAGTTATTTATTCATGAGTTATAATAGCTTAAGAACTGGATTTCTGTCAAAGCCCTTTGCTGTAAGATGGATGAATTCCATGACTTACTTCCTTTTTCAACTGCTTCTTAAAGAATAAGCAAACCTACAGCAAAAAACTTTAACACCACAGCAACAGGGCACGTGGTAGTTTTCAAAGTGGTGTAAAGAAAAAAAAAATGTGTCATCACATAGTAGGAAAATAAAACAATCTTTTAGAGAGATGAGACAAGATTTAGATCTTAAAATAGTGCCATGAAAGTCCCTGCAGAAAGAACAATGTTATAGACTGCATTTCTCTCCTGGCCTTGATAATCAAATTAATGTGAACTCATCTTGGTCTCAGATACGGCCACCTTAAATCGTCTCTTTTGGTAGATAGTACCAAGTAAAAAAAAAAAAATTCAAATGTAAGAGGCTATTAGGAGAAGATTAAGTTTCCCTTTCATCCTTGCCCCTTAGTCGGCTAGTTCTCCTTAGAGGCATCTGTGGTGATTTGTGTCTGTATAGACTTGTTTCTACGTAGAGTATCTCTGGAAAGATAGTATATATACACAAAATTATACATTTAGAGGCTCTTGATACTTACAAATTTTCTTTTTCAAAATGGTTATATCAGTTTATGGTGCCAGTACAGTGCTAGTAAGGAAAATTTCATTTTGGTTTGTATGTTTTTGAATATTGTTTCTCTAATATTGGATACCTAATTTAAATGTCCTCTTTCATGTATTGCCTGATCATGTCTTTTGGCCTGGTATTTGTTTTGATTGGAGTTACCCTTTATGAGCTTTCTTTTGGCAGCCTTTTTTAGATGGTTGTTTTATGATAGCCTGGATTTGGTAAGAAAAGTTAACATGCCTATGAGCTGAACAAGAGTTGAGCAAAAGGAAGTTAAATGCTTTAGGGAGAGATCTGTGGGATTTGGAAAGTTGAGAGCAACCCAAACTGACTTTAAGGTGAGATAGAAGTGGGTAGTGCTATTGAGAAAAAGGAGTAATATGGAAATAACTAGATTTTGGGAAAAGATGAGCGTGTTTTGGTTAGGCCAAGAGTGAGGTGGACCTGGACTGAACTATCCATAAAACTTGTGGCTGTAGCTAAGACAGAAGATAAAGTTAGGAATCATCTGATTTGCTGAGAAGATAGTTTTGAAAGGTTGGCAGTAGATGAAATTGCTGAAGGTTAGCCGGGAGTGGTGGCTCACGCCTGTAATCTCAGCACTCTGGGAGGCTGAGGTGGGTGGATCACCTGAAGTCAGGAGATCGAGACCAGCTTGGCCAACATGGGATTCCCATCTCTACTAAAAATACAGAAATTAGCCAGGCGTGGTGGCACGTGCCTTTACTCCTGGCCACTCAGGAGGCTGAGGCAGGAGAATTGCTCGAACCTGGGAGGCAGAGGTTGCAGTGAGCTGAGGTTGTGCCGCTGCACTCCAGCGTAGGCGATAGAGCGAGACTCCGTCTCAAAAAAAAAAAAAAAAAAAGGAAAACTTGAAGGAAACATTTGTGATTGGGGTCAGAGGTGGGTTGTGAACTAGGATAGTAGATTTCTGTGTTGCCAAGGAAAGCAAGTGATCAAGAGAATCAAAGGTTGCAAGCAGAATATTAAGAAAAGGTCACTGGGTTTAGTAACTTGGGAAAGGTACAATTTATGGGAAAAAAGACTTTTTTTTTTAAACAGATTAATAAGATCAGTTTATCCATTTAAAGTCTACCCAATGTATCAATTTGCCCATTCAAAGTGTACAATTCAGTGGTATGTAGTGTATTCACAGAGTTGTGCAACCATTACCAAATTCAACTTTAGACCTTTTTTTTTTTTTCGAGATGGAGTTTCGCTCTTGTTGCCCAGGCTGGAGTGCAGTGGTGCGTTCTCTACTCACTGCAACCTCCGCCTCCTGGGTTCAAGTGATTCTCCTTCCTCAGCCTCCCAAGTAGCTGGGATTACAGGCACCCGCCACCGCGCCCGGCTAATTTTTGTATTTTTAGTAGAGATGGGATTTCGCCATGTTGACCAGACTTGTCTTAAACTCCTGACCTCAGGTGATCCACCCGCCTTGACCTCCCGATGTGCTAGGATTACAGGCGTGATCCACTGCACCTGATCCTAGAACATTTTTATCAGCACAAAAAGAAAGCGCTCCCATTAGCAATCCCTCTCCATCACCGTACCCTCCTTCTCTCCAGCCCTAAGCAATCTCAAATCTACCGTCTGTCTCTTTAGATTTGCTTATTCTGGACATTTCATATAAATGGAATCATACAATATGTGGCCATTTGTGTCTGTTTTTTTTCATTGTTTCAATATTCTTTAATGACATAGTGTGTGTCAGCACTGTATTCCTTTTTGTGGTTGAATAATGTTCCATTGTGTGACTAAGCCACATTTTGTTTATCCATCATCAGTTGACGGACCTTTAGGTTGTTTTTAGGTGCTGTGAAAAATATTGCTATGAATATCCATGTATAAGTTTTTGTGTAGCATATGTTTTGAGTTCTCTTGGGTATATACCTAGAAGTGGAATTCTTGGGTCATAGCATAACTCTGTTTAACTTTTTGAGCAACAGTTGCAGAGGATAGACAGGTTGCCAGTGTTATTTAGAAACAATCATGATGAATTTTAATATCATTACTAGGAGGAAATTGCAAAATGTCTGTGTTCAAACATTTCAGAAATAAAGCCATTATTAAAATGATCTATAGAATTTTTTTTTTTTTTTGGTCTAAACCTATTATGTGCCTATGTTTCTCTTTTTGTTGGAAACCTTTTGTGTTGAGTGTTACCTCAAAGGTTAGCTGAAGTATTAGACATTTTTCTTGTGGATCTATGTATTGATTTAAGTACACTTAAAGCAGTTTCACATAATGATTTGTTACAATGATTACAGATACGATGAAAATGTCACAGAGATATTTGATGATAATCTACAGTCATGATGTATTTTTCTCCCTCATCTTAACTGTAAAGATCAAATACTGTGATTTCCCTCCCTCGCATTTGGATTTCCTGTAGTTTATGCATCCCGGAAATTCAATATTCAGAGAAACATACTTGCCCTGTTTTGGTTCTTTGGCTTAGCTCATTACCTAGTGTTCCCGTAAATGAATAAATGAATAAAATCTTTTTTGTAAGTAATTCAGATGGTTCAAATTTGAAAGGTTCAAAGGGGTGAACAGTGAAATTTCTATCCCATCTTTTGCTATTAGTTATCCAAATCTCCTTTGGTAATCAGTATTGTATGACTTTTTTGTTTATCCATCCAGATTTATACTTTGCATATGGTACTGCAAATACTTCTGTACCATACCTTAACAAATTAGTTATTTCCATTCCTTTTTTACTTACCAAATGTGTTTGAGACTGTTACATATATTTTTATCAAGTTTTCTCATTGTTTCCAATGGCTGCTTTTATTTTTAACCACTTCCATCAAGACATTTTTGGGTCTGTATCTTAATTTTGATTGATTTTACCAAATTGCTATTGTTGAGTCATACCAATTTATACTGCCACTAGCAACTTATGAGAGCTCCTGTTTTTCTGTACTCTCAAAATATGTTATTTTTGATTATTTGCCAATCTAAGTTAAAAAATGGTACTTAAGTGTAGTTTTATTTTGCATCTTTTTTTTGAGTGAGATTTAGCATTTTTTTGTCCAGTTAAGCTATTATGTAACTTTTCTGCAAACTGAGATTTGTCCATTTGCCCTTTTTTTTGTTTTTGTCTTTTGTTGGCACTCTTTTATTTATTAGATGTCAGACCTTTAATGAGTTATGAGTTAAACAAAAACTGATGTTGGAGCAGAAGTTGCTTCATTTCTAACTGAATAAAAAATATTTCAATAACCATTGGGAGTTGGAGGATAGAGTCATATATTGATAGTTCATTTAGTTGAGCTCCTTTCCCAGTCCAGTGGAACTTTAGGGCCAGCATTTTTGGAGGGGTTTGTTGAGCTTATATGTTTGCTAAATAAATATATTTCAGATAGTGTCTGAGGGAGGGTAGATTGCTCAAGAAATGGAATATTAATCACCTTCCACATTTTCTTTTTAGACAGTGTCGAGAAGCAATGTTTTAAAATCTCTCATATATATTAAAATTCCTGTTACATCCAACCATATAAAATGTTGATGTTATAATTGTGTTTGTATTTTCTTTTTTTTTTTTTTTTTGAGACAGATTCTTGATCTGTAGCCAGGCTGGAGTGCAGTGGTGCGATCTCCGCTCACTGCAACCTCCGCCTCCCGGGTCCTGGTTCAAGCGATTCTCCTGCCTTAGCCTCCTGACTAGCTGGGATTACAGGAATGCGCCACCATGCCCAGCTAATTTTTGCATTTTTAGTGGAGATGGGGTTTCACCATCTTGGCCAGGCTGGTCTTGAACTCCTGACCTTGTGATCTGCCTGCCTTGGCCTCCCAAAGTGCTGGGATTACAGGCGTGAGCCACTGCGCCCGGCCAAAAAAATAGGGAAATCTGTACTTTTTTTTTTTTTTTTTTGAGACAAAGTCTTGCTCTGTTGCCCAGGCTGGAGTGCAGTGGCATGATCTCAGCTCAGGGCATCCTCTGCCTCCCGGGTTCAAGGAATTCTCTGCCTCAGCTTCCTGAGTAGCTGGGATTACAGGTGCCTGCCACCATGCCTGGCTAATTAGTAGTGATGGTGTTTCATTATCTTGGCCAGGCTGATCTCAAACTCCTGACCTCGTGATTCACCTGCTTTGGCTTCCCAAAGTGCTAGATTACAGGCGTGAGCCATCGTGGCTGGCCAGTATTTTCTTACAAAATATAACTATTATAATTTCTTATTTATGAAAAAATACCTCAGATGACAGTGAGTCAAAGTAGTGTGAGGTTTCATAATCCATACTGCTTAGATGTGTTTTCATTTTAGCCGAAGCTCTTAATTTTCCAAAGCCTGAGTTTTCACTCAATCTGTATGTGTGCTTCTAGACTAATGGTCCCAAGCTCATTTCATGGCTGGGCCAAATATGATGGCATGATATAGACATGATGGCATTATAGGCTGACAGATGAACCCCTAAATTCACTTTGTCAACTCATACATGGCTAAATGATAGCCTATTTCAGAGAAATATTGTGAGAAATAACCAAAAGAAAATAAAAGTAACTGAGGCAGATTCTTGTGAAGTCTTTGGAAGAAAAACATGGTTAGGAAGGCAACCACCACCACAAAACAAAAACAAAACCAGGCATTTAAATTTACTGTTACTTAATAAAAATCAGCACTTTTGTAATAAAAATGTTTTCCTGCATTTATGAATCTATGTAAATATTTGAATGCAATGGTGTGTATATATGATTGATTTTAAACTATTTGTCTTATAGATAAAATGTTATGCAATAAAAATTAAATAGACTCTTAAGCCAAGAATTAAGGGAATTTAAAAATGCCACATAGCAGTGCTTCTCAGACTATCTCTGTTATAAAAGACCAGCTTTCAAAAATTTTCAATCCATTGTGGACCAATACTTAATGTAAAATACAAACAAAAACTCCCCAAATACCACCAAAAACCAAACATTCAAACAAATTTGAAACTTAAAAATAAAAACTCAAATTTTTGCTTGATTTAGCAGATAAAATTATTAAAAAAAACATGAGGAACTAGAAAAGAATTGTGAAAACTACACATATTGGTTATTGAAAATGTGCTTATAAAGCAACTAACGTGAATAAAATAATACTCTCTTGTGGGCTGGTAATAAACACTGGGATGCAGACTGTGTTCTGAGTAACCTGCTTTTTTTCTTTTTTTGGAATAGGCAGCTAAGTAACTTCTTTATGTTTCTTTTCTTTTCTTTCTTTCTTTTTTTTTTTTTTTTTTTTTGAGATGGAGCTTACTCTGTCTCCCAGGCTGGAGTGCAGTGGTGTGATCTCGGCTCACTGCAATCTCTGCCTTCTAAGTTCAAGCAATTCTCCTGCCTCAGCCTCCTGTGTAGCTGGGATTACAGGCGTGTGCCACCACACCAGCTAATTTTTTGTATTTTTAGTAGAGATGAGGTTTCACCATGTTGATCAGTCTGGTCTTGAACTCCTGACCTCAGGTGATCTACCTGCCTTGGCCTCCCAAAGTGCTGGGATTACAGGTGTGAGCCACTGCGCCCGGCCCCAAGCAGGTACTATCAGTGGACAGAGAGATTTAAATTCTAATCTTTTTATATTACCCAATTAAATAATTTTATCCAACTTCAGTGGGAATAAGAAAAAATAATTTTAATAAATAACTTTGATACCTTTTTTGTATTACCCAATTAAATAACTTAATAATAGGATTTTTGAATGTTATCTTTGCGTGAATTTGTGTAAGTAACTTGTGTATTGGTGGAAAGAATGTATACCATCTTTGCCTCTTTTCTTCTAGGGTAATTCCTCTCCTGCAGTTACTTTTGGATGGAAGTATGCCCCTTTCTCAATAGAAGATGGTAATCTTGGAGAATGACCATGGAGAAGGGGATGAGTTCTGGAGAAGGGCTGCCTTCCAGATCATCTCAGGTTTCGGCTGGTAAAATAACAGCCAAAGAGTTGGAAGCAAAGCAGTCCTATAAAGAGAAACGAGGCGGCTTTGTGCTGGTTCATGCAGGTAAGCTTTGTGGATAGCTTGGAAGATGCCAATCATGTCGATTTTTCTTTTTCTGCCTTGAAGTACACTGAGAATCCCATTTCACACTTGGAGGAGGCAAAACTGCTAGAGAGGAATTGGAACGAAAGCGATTGTTTGACTTTGATATAGTGAAGACCTTTTTTACTCCCCATTTAGAAGATCTTAGAATGGCAGCTCTTCCTTGGTCTTCACTTCCCTACCCCATTATCTACTTTAACTATGTAATAGATGTATTTAGGTTAGGTAGTATTAAAGCCACACAAAGTAATTTTTAAACTCTCGTTTATGTTTTTTAAAAATAATGTTGCTGCCGGAGGCTGAGGCAGAAGAATTGCTTGAACTCGGGAGGCAGAAATTGCAGTGAGCCGAGATCGTGCCACTGCACTCCAGCTTGGGCGACAAAGCGAGACTCCATCTCAAAAAATAAAATAAAATAAAATAAAATAAAATATTGCTGAAAAAATTGTATTGATTCCCGTGTTAGACTGTGGGTATATTAGGGCATAATTACACAATTTTTGAGCTAGTTCACCTTCTTTTTTTTTTTTTTTTGAGATGGAGTTTTACTCTCGTCGCCCAGGCTGGAGTGTAGTGGTGCGATCTTGGCTCACTGCAACCTCCACCTCCCAGGTTCAAGCAATTCACCTGCCTCAGCCACTTGAGTAGCTGGGATTACAGACGTCTGCCATCACATCTGTTAAATTTTTGTATTTTTAGTAGAGACGGGGTTTCACCATATTGGCCAGGCTGGTCTTGAACTCCTGACCTCGGGTCATCCACCTGCCTCGGCCTCCCAAAGTGCTGGGATTACAGGCGTGAGCCACCGCACCTGGCCCCCCTTCTTAATATTTTAAGTGAGGAACCTTAAGACAAGAGAAATTAAGTGACTTAAGTGACTTCAGCCACATTGCTGGTTGGTGCTAGAGCTAGCATAAGAAACACCTAAGTAGGCCCTTATGTCTCTGTCTAGTGCTTTTGATGCTATGTCAGCCTGTGATCTTTCTGCTTCAGAGGACCATGAGGACAGACAGAGTGAAGTTCATCCCCTGGGTCTCTCATTTTGAAAGGTCTGGGGTTACAGAGCAGTGCTGCTCTGCCCAGGTTTCCTCAGCAGGCTCTTTTTCCTTTGGTCATTTTTATTTCCTTGCATTCAGAGTCTACTTTCCATGACCTCCGTGAAGAGAGAAGGAATGTCTGGGTTTCCTTTTAACTTTCCCTGGGTAGTTAAGCAAGATGACAGCAGGATTAGCTTTGATATGGAATGAGGAGTAGAACTGTTTCTTCTTGTGAGACTGGTGTCCTGCCTGGCCATTAACCTTTGGCCATATCTAGACTGGGCAACCTGAGAAGCCTTATGTGAATCTAATCCAGAGTATCTAAAAAAATCCAAAAAAACAAAAATGAGGTTTAATTCCATTTTCTCACAGGTGCTTTTATAAGGAGGTGAGGTAAATTTACAGAAATAACCCAGTTAAAAGTAGACCTGGGACTAGAGCTTCTGCCTTCAGACTCCTAGTCTGTGTTCTCTCCACTACACTATGTTGATCATGCATCTTCCATGATCTTCCATGATAACAGTGAGTTACCATATTCAGAGTGAGGGTTTGGAAAGTGTAAAAGAAAGGTCTGAACGTTGTAACAGGCAATAACATAAAGCTTCAATTAGTTGGAAAGCCTTACTTTCTATAACTATCATGACCCTGTCCCTCCTCTCTTAGACAAAGACTAGATGATAATGGCCCTGCCAACCTTAAATAATGGAATTCAGAAGCTGTGATTCAATGTAGAGCTTATTCCCGCACAAAGCTTGAGCATGTCCACCTGGGAAACACTGACTCCAAACAAACGGGGTCAGTGTTCCAAGGTGGAGAAGTTAAAGTTTCATTTATATAAGTAGAGATAGAAAAAGTGTAGCAGGATAATAACATTTTCCATAGGAGACCAGTGCATAAGTTACAGCAATTTGATTGGTTACAGATTGCTACATCCTGAGGAAGATTACTTTTTACTTTGTGAGAAGGGGGAGTGATTTGAGAGGATCTTATCTCTGGTGTTGTTTGATCTTCCTAATTATTTACAGGAAAAAGGCAAAAGTTGTAACTGCGTGTTGTGTGACTCAGGCTGCATAGCCACCTTCTTCTCAAGGCTCGGAATGATGTAATGGTTCAACAATTGTTTTTTTTTTCTTTTTTTTTGAGACTAAGTTTCGCTCTTGTCGCCCAGGCTGCAGTGTTGTGATCTTGGCTTACTGCAAGCTTCACAATTCTCCTGCCTCAGCCTCCTGAGTAGCTGGGATTACAGGCACGTGCCACCATGCCCGGCTAATTTTTGTATGTTTAGTAGAGATGGGGTTTTACCATGTTGACCGGGCTGGTCTCAAACTCCTGACCTCAGGTGATCCACCCTCCTCGGCCTCCCAAAGTGTTGGGATTACAGGCGTGAGCCACTGCGCCCAGCTGGTTCAACAGTTGTAACTTTGAATTATTTAATTTCATACTCTCAGGTAAAGGTTGGTGCTGGGGGCCAGCAAGAAGAGTAGGAACTCTTGAGTTATGGTAGGATATTGTGTGAATTAAGTGACCCTCACTTCTAAATTATTAGAAAGTCAGAGTGATTGATTATGCAGAAGTGTGTATAAAATTCATGTCCTCATCCAGTGTAGAGCAGTTTTTTTAGCACTAGAGTAGACTTGCCCAAACTTTTGTGATTCATGTAGTAGATTCTTGATTTTTCCCACTGCCTATACTGTTTTATCTAATACTCAAACAACTAAACACTTTTTTATCTTAACAGTTGAAAGATGAAGTTTATGGTTACTTAAATGAAATAGCAGTATTACTTGCCATAAAGAGAAAATAACTTTAAACACAGTGCAGTCAAAACACTGTAATTAAATTTTAACTAGATCCTATTTGTCAGTGGCTTGGATCCTGAGCCTACCTTTCCATTGCTAAACAGGGAAATTAGCAAGTGTTAACCAGGACTTAAAGATATAGGGGGGCTCTGCTGAGACTTTTCTCTTATTATTTCAAAAGGATTTACATGTTAAGGCTATTAAATGCCCTTGTCCATGACACTGAAGTCATCTCTTTGGAATAGTATCCCGTGCTTTAGGAAATGCTGCTGAAAGACTGGGACCTCTGAGATCTAAGACAGCCAACTTGAGATCACCTATTCTTATAGAACAGTGAAGGGAGGCTCTGTGAATGTTCAGAGTTCTCTTGAAAAACAGGTTTAGGATTTGGGTATATTGTGGATTCTGGTGGCTTGGGCATCTCTGCTTTCCTGACTCCTTGTATGACATTTTCGTGGGTGAGTGCTTTCTCTACCTTGAGGAAAGGTGGGTTAGGTTTGTGTCAGAGTCTGCAGACCTGTAGGAATTCTAAGGCCTAGAGATGTAGCTTTTTTGTTTTTGTTTTTTGTTTTTTTTGAGTCAGAGTCTCACTCTGTTGCCCAGGCTGAAGTTCAGCGGCACGATCTTGGTTCACTGCAACCTCTGCCTCCCAGGTTCGAGCGATTCCTGTACCTCAGCCCCCTGAGTAGCTGTGATTACAGGCATGTGCCACCATGCATGGCTAATGTTTTTGTATTTTTAGGAGAAATGGGGTTTCTGCATGTTGGCCAGAATGGTCTCAAACTTCTGGCCTCAAGTGATCCTCCCGCCTCGGCCTCCCAAAGTGCTGGGATTATAGGCATGAGCCACTGCATTTGGCCTAGAGATGTAGTTCTTAACCTTCCTTACATTGGACCCGTATGGGGCTTTAGGGGTGGGTAGGGATAGGTGGTTCAGTGCTCTGTTAACAAACTTTGATTAGAGAGAGGCCTAATTAAGAGAGTTTAAGGGCTCTTGTCTTTGTCTCCTTCTTGTTTAGATTATTGTTAAGTCCCTAACTAAGCAAGTTATGTGTCCTTGTAGGGAAACCATTTTATTCAGAGCCATTCTCTTGAGAAAGTTCTTGGGTATTTGATTAAAAGACAGAGACCACTAGGAATTCTAATAGAGAGTCATGAATGTGCTGTCACTTAGCTTTCAGAGACACCCTGAGCTGCACTCTAGTGGGTGAGAGGATGTGAAGTGTTTGGTTAGGAATGGTATAGTTGGTGGTGGTTGTGGACATGTGAGATGTAAGACGCCTCAACTTCAAATGTTGTTCAGAAGCAATCCAGCTTTCTGAGTTATTCTTATGAATTCCGGATTTGAAACAGTAACTTCCCAAATGGCAGGGGCTTTCTGACGGTTTGCAAAGAGGAACCTGGAGGGACTTTGTCCCTGACACCTTCTGGGTTATTAGCTCCAGATCAAAAGAATTCCTGGTTTTAGAAAGAAGTTCTTGAAAAGAAGAGGGGAGGTGACTTGGTGAAGCCTCTTTGGGGACATGAGCTATTTTTAGGGCTTTTGGCAGGAAAAGGGCTTTTGAAAATGGAGATAAGGCATGGTATTAAAAAGGCTTACATTGGAGAAAAAAGTGATAAAACTCCATACAGTTAGGGCAATAGTTTTGTTTTTTACTAGGACAGCATCAGTTTATATGGAGTATTTTTATAAAGTAAGCAAGGTCTCTTGATATTTTAATAATTAACAACTGGATTTTATTTTCTACTATAGGTGCAGGTTATCATTCTGAATCCAAAGCCAAGGAATATAAACATGTATGCAAACGAGCTTGTCAGAAGGTATGAACACAATGTGTATGATCTAAGCATTTCAGTTTTGAACATAAAGCAATTTTACCTTGAAATTTAACATTTAAAAGTTTCGTTTCTAGGACAGTCTTGTGGTTTGGACTATGAAATTATTTTGCTCGTTTTTGTAGGGGATCGTTTTGTGTTGTTTTGTGTTTTTCTCCACATGATGCTTAGCTCTTTCCCCTCTTTCCCAGATTAAAGTCTGTTTTTTTTAATTGTGGGCACACAATCGTATCTCTTTTAATTGTTGCAATGATGTTGAACTTCTGTAGACAGAAGGATAGAGAAGACAGCTTAAAGGCAGTCAATGTGTTTTTCCATGAAGGGAAAAAAATAATGGGTGCTTTTTTAAGAGAGATTATCCTATACTTTTTCATTCTGTTTTTCATGACATAGTTTGTATCATAGCAAGTTCATTGTCATTCCAGAGTTCAGCTTTGCCCTTGTACTCAGTTGTGCTTTTTTCCCATTGGTTTTTGAGGTTTTGCTAAATTGTTGAATATTTAATGTGGAGACAGGAATGGACTCAGAAGAAATGTTTGTTTTTATTTTGATTCTTACTGGTCTTGTAGGCAAACCTTCCATGACTTTTTATGCAAACAGAATCTAGTTGAGTAATGTATATCAAGTAAATATGGGTCTCTCTCTGCTCTTTTCATTGATATTTACATAACATTAAAAAGAAGATTACACTTTGTCAGAGAGTCAAGCTTTTTCTTATGAATGAAGTCCTATAAATAAGAATATTTTGTTACAGGGATTTTGTTCTTTTGAAATTTATAATAATAAAGCTAAAAGTTCTCTAAGCTATTTTATATTTTTTCTTATTTTTCAAAGTGTGAAATTTTTCTATCATCTGAAAATAAATGGGTTTTATATAACTATAGTCCTAGAAATCTAATACATTTGAATTGTATACTTAGCCTTTTTAATATTTACAGTGAATAAACTTCTTAAAAGTTTAGGAATTCAGTTCTTAGTTTTTGAGCTTTCTCTTTGTTGACTAAATTGGAATGTTAATAATTCATTTATAAATGACTTTCCCTTCTCTCTCTTTTCCTCTCCTAATTTATGCTCAAGACCAGGTGATTTTATAGAGCTTTACTCTGTGTAGTTTATATTACAAAATAATATGATATATCTTGATTTAGAATTTACATTGTAGTATCCAAAATGTTTTTGTCAAATGTATGCTTTTATCCTCAGGTTCTGGCATGCCCCTGTGACTGAGAGTCACTTCTTTTTAGGTATGGAGAGCATTAACAGTGGGAGGAGAAATGATTAGTTTGTGATTTAGTTATCTATATAAAATATGAATTGTCAGGATATTTGAACCAAACTGGGTCATACAATTTCTGTGGCTATTTTGAATTGCCTTACAATGAATGAAGCTTACTAAATTCCTTGTACTTTTCATTTAATAGTTAGATTTTATTGTTTTAATTTGAATAATATTAAGTGAGCCATATTACCAATTAACCTAGATATAAACACTTGCTTGTTTTAAATCTGAGTAGTTTATGCCTTAAAGTATGGAATGGAACTAGTGGTCAATTTTTATTAATCTGAGTGTCTCCCATACTTCTTTAAGCTTTTGGAAAGTTTGAGAAGTTGGGATTTTGCAATGAATAATCTCTCCCCTTGGTTTCATAGGCAATTGAAAAGCTGCAGGCTGGTGCTCTTGCAACTGACGCAGTGACTGCAGCACTGGTGGAACTTGAGGTATTTCTTTTCTCTGTTTTATTTAAAATATTTGTGAGTTTATCTTTCTTGTTCTTAAATGACATGAAACTGTTAAGTTAGTCAACCATAAATTATATGACCAGTGTTTCTCACCAGTATTAGCAAAGTTATAAAGAAGCCTATGATATTGTTTTTTTCATTGGTGACTTTTCTGAGTAATATAAAAGTTGGTTAAATTCCTTTCTTTTTTCTTTTTTCTTTTTTTTTTTATGAGATTCATGAATACAAAAGTTAATGATTGGATGCTTAAGTTTCACGTTTTCAGTAGGAAAATCCTTGAAGTTAACCCCCCAAAAGTGATGTATGTTCTGTTGGTTTAAAATAAAAAAAAATTTCAACTGTCTAGAAGTGCCTAAAGCAGAAGGGGAAGATTCTTCGTGATCCTAACAGATACATACTGTGAAATTGTGTGCTGTGACGTGTGTCTTGTCCCAGTGTTATGGTTAGGTTTGTCCACAGTTTACTATGGACATCAAAGAATTGAGTGGGGAGGCTCTCACTTTTGCCATAATTTTTTATACTCTAGAGAGAGGCTCTCTCAGTTCTCTTGATTTGGAACTTTGATGAATTTGTGCAAGGGATATTGAGGGCTTCAGAAGATTGACTTGCTGCTCAAACTTGGAGAAGATAGATTTGTGTCAATCAATTGAGAGGATTATTGTGAAAAATATTTTTCCGGTTGAGAATACTACTTAGGGAATCAAGTAAGACATGATGACAAAAACAATGATGAGTTTGAGGGAGGAGATGATAGTTAAAGTTAACATTTCCAGGTTGACTGGGTTGTGGCCCTTGTATTTGGGCTCTCATGCCAACACACGTACCCTTTCATGCCTTTCCTTGTGAAAATTGCCCAGGTGTTTACCAAAAGTTCTAGCCGTGTTTTCTGTATATTCTCATGCTTAATTGTGGACCTGAGCTTTTGATCATGCTTTGTAGATTTTAATTTCTCTTGGTTGTGTCATATTGGTCCTAATGTAGTCAAGAAAGGTGAAAGTATATGGTGGGCACCTACTTCTATTGAATCTGACATGGGGATGTGTGATGCCCTCCTAATAGGACTGATACCATTTCATACCAGCTCTACCAGTCATTAGCCATGTGTCCCTGGGTGTGGCACAGTCTGTCCTTGACTCAGTTTCCCTATTTATAATATAAGGATAATAATTCCCACTTCATAGAGTTGTGAAGATTAACTGAGTTAGTATATGAATGATATATGACAATCTCTTAAAACAGTGTGTGGTACATAGTAAGCACCCCATAACTGTTAGCAATTATTACAGTTACGAGATGCTTTGGAAATGGTATGTATGAGGTGAATATTTATAGTAACTATTAATGACAATTTTTACAGCATCAAAGAGAGGTTAACTATATGTTAAGGATAAGAGGAGAAAAATGACATAAGAAAGAAGATAGATGTATTTACCACCAAATGTTACCTTTACTCAAAACAGACACACAAAGAGGGCTTAATCTAACTTAACTAATTCAATTGTTAGTTGAAAATTACTTGCATAGAGTCAGTGTAGGTCTCGGAGAGAAAAGCTGGAGAATATACTAGAATGGCAATTATGAATGCAAAACTGAATAAAGTAAAGTTTCTCTTTTCATCTTAGAATAACTTTACTTTTCCTAAGTCATACTTATATATCATGTTTAATATTTCATTCTATTTTCCCTTAGTGTTAAATCCTACTTTTAAGGGGTTTACTTATTTATACTTAAAAATGATAAAAATACATTTTGAAATAATGAATTTCTCCTGAGTAAGTGGACTTACAGTTTCGAATAACCTGTGTTTTTTTTTTAAGAGTGTGGATATGAATTTAAAGGAAAAAAAATTCTTGTTCTATTATTTTTGATTGGAATAAGTTATAAGGATAATGGTAGCATAGAATTCTTCCCCAAGTGACTTTAGTGCATCCCACACTTCAACTTTTAGTTATTTTATTTTTTTATCTATCTATCTATATATATATATTTGAGATGAATTCTCACTCTGTAGCCCAAGCTGGAGTGCAGTGGTGCGATCTTGGCTCACTGCAACCTCCGCCTCCCACGCTCAAGCAATTCTTGTGCCTCAGCCTCCCGAGTAGCTGGGACTACAGGCATGCACCACCACACCCGGCTAATTTTTGTTTTTTTTTTTAGTAGGGACAAGGTTTCACCATGTTGAACAGGGTGGTCTTGAACTCCTGAGCTCAGGTGATCCACCCACCTTGGCCTCCCAAAGTGCTGCAGTTAAGGCGTGAACCACCCTGCCTGGCTTCAACTTTTAATTATTAATGTGTGGAAGAATTTCAATTAATTATCTTTAACAATTAATTTTTCTATGGACTCTTTGATTGAAATATATGTTAATACTTCAAGGCTTACACTAACTGGAAGAATTTTCCTAAATCTTAAGAATTACATTGGAAATCATGCTTATACTGCCCCCTGCAGTTTCTCTCACCTTGCATAATTGTGATTCATTACCTTGAAACAGGATAGGTTTTCAGATGGAGTTCAGTTGGGAAAGTATTGTAATAGCTTGGGTCAATGGAAAGACGTGTAAGAAGATTGGATTCTAATATCTGCTGTACTTCGAGAAATATAAGTAGCAGTATTGAGTCCTTTCAGAATACTGAAAAGTGCTGAGAAAAATTCTGGAGAGCCTTCTTTATTATGTTTAATTTGAGAATAAACACTTTTCTTTAATTTTGGTCATTTTATTCAGTTAAGTCATGTCTGAATTATTGAACAGATGCAAACAGTCACTATTCTTTTTTTTTTAGACTTTGGGATATACTTTTTGATTTAAAAAATGATATTCTTGCCACTGAGCTTAAGGAAACAATAAATAAACATTTTAAAAACTTGCCTGTTATATTATTACTTAGGCAGATGTTGAAATTGATGTGAATTCCTTAAATACTAATTGTGGATTGAAGTGACTGAAACAGTTTAGTGGTCTTTATTGCCTAGAAAGAGTATCTGGCCGTATATTTTAAAAATGTGATAATTTGTATTTTCCCAAATGGTGAAAAAGTACACTGATCTTAGCTCCATGTGGTGGAGGAGGAAGAGACCAGGCAAAAGAAATTGTGTGTGTGTGTGTGTGTGTGTGTGTGTAAATACCACACACACACACACTAAAGGGACTTACGCAGACATATCATTTTTTAGCTTTTCTTAGAAACTGATAATTTTGTGTTTTTATTTTTCTTCACCACCACTGCAGACTTGTGGTGTCATCTTAAGACTGTCGCTTCTGGACCCCAGAATGAGGTGTTTTCTTCATTTAAGTAAAGGAAGGGTGGGTGCAAAAATTCTAGCTATTAGACTGACCACCTTCTCCCTTTAGAGTTATGGGAGGGGTGGCGGCTGCTCCTGTATGAGAGGTTTTCTGCAGTGTGGAAATGCAAATGATATTACTCCAAAGTATATTTTGTTTGTCTTCAAAATGTAGGGAAGGAAATGGAAAGGTCAGTTTATAGATCATATTTTAATGATTTATTGGTAAATTGATTCATTCCTGTTGTTTCATATAGCTTTTTTGAGATTATCTTAATAACTGGTGAGAAAGTGAATTCTGTTCACTGGATGGTACAACTCTGGTTTCACTCACAGCAGAGAAGATTAATATTGTGAAAGAATTTGGTCTTCATATTTGGGACTATACATTTGGATGACAGTTGCTTTTTTGGCTGCTTTCAAAATAGTTTTGGATCAAGTAGTGACAGTGGATTTAAGATTCCAGAGCGTAATTTTGCATGTTTCACATGGTATAACTTCTGATGTGAATTTCTTTTTTGAGAAAATTGGATATAGAACTGGGTGAGTCATGATGCTACCATTTTCTTAGGATTGTTTCTAAAGTAGAAAGTGTTTCATGGATTCTGATAGAAAATGAACTATTTATAAAATAGTGCCTGAAGCTCCTTTTGTACACTGGTGTTTTTCTGAAAAGTACGAAGACCTGGTTTAAAAAAGTCTAATGAGTAATAATAGGTGAAATATGAATGACAGACTTGGGAGGTAATTTATAATCTTTCGTGAGAAAACCGATGAATTTGGCAGAGATTTTGAAGATCTTGTTGTAACCTTTGAGAAATTTTGGTTAATTCATTCAGAAAACTGATTATTTTTGTAGGTAGAATACTGTATATTAAGAATAGTGATGGGGCCAGGCACGGTGGCTCATGCCTGTAATCCCAGCACTTTGGGAGGCTGAAGCGGACGCATTATGAGGTCAGGAGTTCAAGACCAGCCTAGCCAATATGGTGAAACCCTGTCTCTAATAAAAATACAAAAATCAGCTGGGCGTGGTGGTGCGTTCCTGTAATCCTAGCTAGTTGGGAGACTGAGGCAGGAGAATTGCTTGAACCAGGACCTGGGAGGCAGAGGTTGCAGTGAGCCGAGATCGCGCCACTGCACTCCCGCCTGGGGCTGCGGAGTAAGACTCCGTCTAAAAAAAAAAAAAAAAAAAATGATAGTAATAGCTTTTACATTTTATATAGTAAAAGGCAAATTATACAGATTCCTTTGTTAAAAATCTTTTGTTGAACGTATGTTATTAAAAATGGACTGTGAAGTTTTTTGTTCACTTGATTCATGCTTTAAAGCTCCCTATGGTCGGGGAAGATGCTAATTCATGCTTAAAACTCATTTATTGTCCAAATGCTTTAGTGTTTATAGAGCAGATTATATTGGGCCAAGTTTTTAGTCATTCTGTGAAAAACAGTTCATTGTCTTTGGATCTCTGTGTAATACAAATATTGCTTGCTTGTAAACTCTAGGGAAGTCCTTTAAGAATAACTTCGTATTCAGATGACTGATATTTTGGTATGTAAGAGAAAGAAAGTAGGTATTTTCATTATATACTTATATTATTATATATAATACTGTTGCACAGTTGTCTGTATCTCTACATTTTGTTGTTGTTGTTGTTGTTGAGACAGATTCTTGCTCTGTCACCCAGGCTGGAGTGCAGTGGTATGATCTTGGCTTACTGCAGTCTCTACCTCCTAGGTTCAAACAATTCTCATGCCTCAGCCTCCCAAGTAGCTGGGACTACAGGTGTGCGCCACCACGCCTGGCTAATTTTTTTGTGTTTTTAGTAGAGACGGGGTTTTGCCTTGTTGCCCAGGCTGGTCTTGAACTCCTGGCCTCAAGTGATTCACCTGCCTCGGCCTCCCAAAGTGCTGGGATTATAGGTGTGAGCCACTGTGCCCAGCCAGGTCTGCATTTCTTTAAGGCAGGCATCTCCAGAATGGGAATGTTGGTCACACTTGAGTAGTTCATTGTGAGTGGACCCCAGCCCAGGCCTCTTGTGCAGCTGCAGGAATAGGCCATATTCTCTTCCCTGGGCTTTATACTTCTGGCTGAAATTGTCTGTGTGCCTCAGGGAGATAGAAAAAACTTCTAAGGACTGCCAGTCCTTGAAATGCCTAGTGGTCGTGGAGATGGTGTGGCTTCCTGATGGCATATGGGCATACCTAGGATGGAAGGGGACATTGGGAAGGGCTGATACATTTCCGTTTTCCCTCATGAAACTTATAACAAGTTTTCTTGTGAGCAGATGCTTAACCACACCCTGCTCCCTACCCTACTTCAGTCATTTGGTTTTTATTGCAAAAAAGGAGGGGCGTCTGCTTTAAGGTCATTTCTGTTATTTGGGAAGTTTAAAATCATTTAAATAAACGAGCATCTCCAGTTTCCTATACATTTTTAATTTTGTAGAAATTATATTTTCATAAGCAGAGTGGTCCTTTGCTCTTTCCCCAGCACCCCCTACCCCCCAGTAGAGCTGACCACATTGGAAAGATAGCTTGATGCATTTAGCTCACATTTACGTAAGTGCTCATTAACTATGATGTGGCTGGTGAGTCTAATTTTAGACCTACCACCCTTGAAAATCTCATTTTTCTCTTCCATTGATAATATCTTTTATTCTCTGTTAGAGGGGGCGTGTTTCTATGTATGTGAAGGAGAAGATTTACCTTTTTTCTTTTGTAGTATTTACAGTGTTTTCCTTGCATGAAATTTGAGTTTTGACCTTAGGTGCTCTTTTTTCCTTTTTTTTTCTTAACTTGGTATTATTGATTATTTCAAAGACCCTATTTTGCCTGTCTGTTTAGGAGTATTCCCAGTGGTGCTTCAGTATTTCTGTGTATTCCAGCTGTTTATGGAGTCTTTATGTTTCTCTGCATTTTTTGTTTTATTTTTTGAGGTGTACACACACAGTTACACTTCATGGAGTTGCATCCAGCCAAGTATCCATGTTCTTCTTGTGAAGAGGCAGAGAAAATCACCTCTCCCAAGAATTTCCACCTTCTGAACAAGGGAAATGTGTCCTGAAGAGCTGTACGCAGATGGGAGGCAACTTGTTTGCTTGTTCTGCTGCTAGAGCATTGATTTAATTAGAAGACAGGCTGTGGGTGGCCATGTGCAGACAAAGAAGCACCAGACAGAGCCCATTTAGCCTGGGACAGTAAAAGTAAGTTACGCTCTTTTTAAAACACTTTTTTGAGTACTGATGCTGATTCTTGCCTTTAGTACTAAGGGGCAACTTGTAACTTACTGTTTGTGTTTACACATAGATACATCTGTTCTTTTTCTGAGACCCTAGAAATGACACATGCTCTCTAGCACAAAGTACCTGCTTAATGGAAAAGCAGTGATTTCTTCCCCAACCACCTTTTTTTTTTTTTTTTTAAGAATAAAAAGAAAACAGAATCAGTGATTACATTCTAGATTAATTTTACACTGTAGCAAACCTGGTGTCAGCTTTTGACCAAGTCAAAACACTTGAGTATAGAGCTTGTCATGCTTTTACTTTGTAGTAATGGAAACATGAAGAACTGTTTTAGCCTTTCCAGCCATTTCTTGATGAGGTATGTGGATCTCATCAGATATATTCATTCTGGCTGAATCTAGTAGAAGAGAGGGTCCAAGATCAGACCTAGCAATTCCTGAGGAGCATGGAACTCTATATGTGTGCCCTTGTTTTTCTCTGGGAGTTGTTACTCTCAAAAATATACTTCATTTTGGAATTCTGTTTTGAGCTACCGAAAACCACATATGGTAGTGTGGTGGAGTTAGTGGAAATCCTGTGTTTTGACTATGTGGAAGCAATTTAGACTTTTGGATTTTTGAGTGTAAAATGTCTTCTAGTCCTATATTAATAGGGATATTACACAAAAGGGATTTAATTAGATTCATTGGTCTTAGAATTTATAGTGTTGTGATTTTTGAATCATTCTGTGTGTGTGCGTGTATGTGTGTGTGTGTATTTGTGTTTGTTTGGATCTATATCATTTGCGGCATTAGGTTTATACCTTAACATCTACTGTTTTTGTTTGTTTTGCTCTTGGTAATGAAGGAGGTAGGCTAATAAGATTTTTCTATGTTTGGAAAATCACAGGCTGGTATGATGGTGTTTAATTTCAAAGACTACCTTTTGATTTTAAGTTTTTTTCCATCTCTCAAATCCACCCCTTTATTAAGAATCTGGAAAAGAAAGAGGAAGAAACTTAAGTTACATAATTTTTAAGATTCTCATCAAGATTCTAAATCTTGCTCTCCTCTCTCTCTTTCATGTGTTCTTTACCTAAGTGTTAGAATAATGAAGGATTGTACCTTACTATAGAAATCAGCTTAAAGTTGAATCTTAGACATACCAGTTGACAAAAGTTCTTTGGCCATTCCCCTTGCCAGGCATATTCTACTGGCAGTCATTCTCGCTCAGGGTCCAGCCTCCTGCATGGTGTACACATTTCCTGACAGTTCATGACATGCATGTAGTGTAACATAGGGCATCAGCACTGTAACACATTCAGAGTGGGGAATTTATTTACGTTTCCCTTTTCTGGAGTATGTGCAAATGTTAGCGACATTTTCTAGTGGGTTGGAAGTCTTTTTGTTAAAAAAAACTTAGTAGAGGACTTAAAAGTTACCATTATTCCTCTTTCCTCTCCAGTTCTGACCATGTCATTTGATAAAAGGATGGTTTAAATTATTATATAATTCCATGGTCTGTTAGGTTCTTTTTGAGTGATTTTATTGTCAATATGGTTAAAAGGTATACTTATTTAGTTTGAAGGGAAGTATAAGTGGCTGCCAAATTTGGTGGTACTGGAGAAACAGCTACATTTGTCTTTTCTATTGTAGCTCTTGTGGAAAGGACAATTTCAGGTACTGTGTGTGCTAACCTCTTCCTGGACATCATAAATAATCCAAGTAAAACAAAGTTTAAAACTATTTCAGATGTGAAAGCTTATTGAAGCCAATATTTTGGTTTAGAGATTTGTGTTATGTTTTTGACAAGTAACTGTACTGGAATTCTGTGACTTTCAATTTAAAAAAATGTGAAAAACTGTTGTGATGTCATTTTTCTGCTTAATTATGTTATATGTGTCTTTGTAAATTAGGCAGATTAGTAATAGGAAGGAGGTGAGTGCAGATGTGCAGTGCCTTTTTATGAAAATATTTTAAATAATAAAAATATTGTTGAGCTCATAGTGGGCAGTGCAAGAAAAAGTAAAAAAAAATTTCCATTTTTGGATAGAATATTTTATGTCAGATTAACAAATGCTCTAATGAACAAATATTAACATTGGTTCAATTTTTTCTGACATTTCCAGAAAAGCTTGGGCACTTTTAAGAAGATCATAAAAAGCCTTAGTTTCTACTACATATGTTGCTGTGTGAGGGTTTTTTTTTTTTAAATAAAATATGTTGTCTTTTATAAATTGAATAGTTAAAAAAAATGAACTGTCACAGAAACTAAAACCTGATATTCAGCATACTGTATTTGACTCAAGTGTTCACAGAATGTGATGCAAACAAATGTTCTCTCAACTTACATCCAGGATAGCTAAAATATCACTTTAACACATGTTAAAAGTAGAGTGCTCGAGCTATTTGGCTAGATATAATTCCAGGCTGTCTAAGTTGAGTAATTTCCTCAAACATTCCAACTTTGATCAACTACAGCAAGGACCTTTAGCATGTCTGTAAAGCAGCCAGTGCATCTGTAAATATGTCCTGAGATAGGGAGAAAAGAGAGAATGCCAAAAAAGAAAGAATACCTTGTCGTTTAGGAGCAGTTACAGAATAAAAATGGAAAGTTTTTTGTTTCCTTAGGAACGGTTTTTAGATAATTGAGCCTCAGATTTCCAAGTATGCCCTGTGGTTCTGTATTAATGAAGGAAAGATACTTCATTTGGACCCAATAAAAGTGCTTTGTGGCTAACCCTGCTGAAACTTATTGGTTAAAGTTCATTAATTCTTGAACTTTTTACACTTTATAAATGTAATATTAATTGGCTACAACCTCAAACATAATAATATATAGCTCACTAAAGCATGTCTTAATTGTTTATAATTGGCCAGTATTTGGGTGAAAATGTTCTTATGTGACTGAGAATAAGTCTAAGAACAGGAAGCATCACTACAGAAATAATCTCATGTGCCTTTTCTTCAATACATGGCTGAAAATAGGCTTTCTGGCTTTAATTTTCAGTGATCCGAAAATGAATTTGCAAGTATCTACTAATTTTCCTATACAAGCATTAACTTAAGAGTGTTTATAATGGCAAATCACCCTCTGCTGTATGGGAACTGCATGTTTTCTGTGTTTTTGGCACAACATATTCATATTCACATGGATATAATAACTTCCCTGGAAATATTTTAAGCTGTAGTTAGCAACTACTTGCAAACTGGATATTAAATTGGATGTTAAGTCTAGCTTGTTTCTGACCTTGCTTTCTGTGGTCCCATGATAACAAATAATGTGACTTCCAATTAGCTCCAGTTATGAAAACTCTGTTTTTAGATCAATCTCGTACCAAAACTTAGAAGGAATTAATAATCCTCTTGTGGCTTCTATGTTGCAGATCTCTATTATTGTCCATATTCTCTAATTACTTTGTCATGGAAAGCAAAGTTAACACAGTTAAATTTATTACTAATAAAAAATGTTTTGCCATAGTTTTACCTCCTTTTCATGAGCATTTTTTCCAGAACTGAACAAAGTGCAGTATAATTGATAGATTTACATCCTTCAAGCCCATCCTCTATATCCTAAAATAAGTGCAGAGAAATGGTGAATGGGCACGCTGGGAGAGAAGATGGAAGGGCAAGTCCTGGGTCTAGTTATTTTAATTTCCTGGGCAGGGTACTTGAACAGATAATGTGAGTTGGTTATCTTGTTACTGTATCTATGTTTACCAGATAATTTTTCTTCTGTAAACCCTGTCCATTTGAATGCCAGGATTTCTTCAAAATTTAATACTTATTTTATGTCATGTGCCTACTTTCTTGATCTTGAAGTCATTAACGTTCATAGTGGCAATGGAAGAGTCAACTTTTGCCTATGTGGGGGCTGGTTATCTAATTTATAGACAGATTCTTATTATCCTGTAATTATTTTACCTGATTATATCTTTGCCATTTTTGCACGTTACCTGAACATTATAGCCCCACCTCCCATGCACTTCTGTGTATGAGGAATGTGTGTGTGTGTGTGTGTTTGCTACAAATTACTGGTTCTAAAAAGAATGTCATGTTTTATCTTGATAGGCAGTCTACCACTGGGTAAAGTTGTAGATGAAGTTGTCTATACTAATGATATTTGAGAAAATTACCATGATATTTTATTAGTTTTCTGGTATTTGAGAAAAATACCATGACTTCCTATGGACTCTGAGTAGAAAGTTCATCTGACTCATTTTGGAGAAGGAAAAAGGTATTACAAATTTTGTTTGTTATAATCAGAAGATATGCAGCATTTCTGACCACTAATCTGGCTCTTTTTAGTAAAGGTGAGTGGACACTTGGTAGACTGCAGTACAGGTTACTTCCATATTAGTTGTTTCTTTAAGTAGCAAGAGGTAATTGAATATTTTAAATATTTAAGCATGATAATAAAATTTGTTGTTAGGACTGTCATTTGTGTCAGAGAGCTACTTTCCCTGAAGCCTGAATTGTATGGAAAACTGAAGACTTATGCAAGTTTAGATTTTGCACTGGAGAAGCTTGCATCTGGACCTTCTTTTAATCTTACAAAGTGATGTAGGCCAGAGATTGCAAAAGAGACATTTTACAAATGCGTGTTGATTGGCCCATAGACTAGCTTTTAAAACTTGGAATTTGTTGTCAACATGTAAAAATGAGGAGACTAATATAAGCATCTGGACTTCTAAATTCTCGTGACAAAAATGAGATCTGGCCACATGGAGCATGCATTCTCTCAGGCCTACAATCTGCCAGAGCTGAGTGACAGCTGGTTCTTTTGAGTGTAGGAGCTTGTGTAGCACTGTACTTCATTTTAAGGTACAGCTGGAAATAAGTCTTGGACAGAGATGCCAACTTTTGTCTTGTTGCAAGGGCCAGGGAAATGAATGTATGGTTTAATGCTCATTAATTTAATGGTCTAGAGGTTGCAAATTGTTGTAATAGGGATTTCTACCAAACTAATAATAAAGCTGGAATGAGCTTTGATTTAATTTTTCAGAATAGGAATTGGACTTAAATATTAACTTATTATTTTGAAAATGAACTTCAAATCAAACTAGACTTTTCAAAAAACTTCCTCATTGAAACAATTTGAACTAACAGCAAAGTATATCACTCCAAAGAATTTTGACCTGTAGCCAAAGCAGATCCAAAACCTCTGTGACCCAAATAAGGTTGAACCAAATTGTTTCTCTATTTACCTCTAGTCCCAGGAGTGAAATACTGTTTTTACTGTTTGTGATGAAGGAACATACTATAAGTCCAAGCATACTACACTGATATTCACACTTTGTCTTGATAACTTCCTAAAGGATATTAAGCTTCCAATGTCATTTATCTTATCTTGATTGCATTACATCTTAATGGAAGACATAAGGAAAATCCCTGGTGTGTGCATAGTATGTATGGCTGTATTTGTGATGATTGCCCAGAAAGGTTTCTATGTCTTATTTACCATTGACTGTCTCCCATTTTATTAAGTTTTCTCCAGTCCATCTAATTTTTTTCCAGGGTTGAATCCTAGCCCCAGAGTGGTTAGCTTTTGTAGCCTCTCATGGATCATTTGTAGCTTTTTTACTCCCAATATCCTCTGTGCTGTTGCGATAGATGCCTTTATAAGCCCCCTCAAGATGTGGTTCATGGAGAATGTGAAGTTAAGCAGTTGATGAATTCATTTAAATTGGAGTTCCTCAAGGTGAGGGCTGGATTAGAATTGTTGGAGGTAGCTTATTTTAAAAAATGATGATTCCCTAGCTTTCAACTCACATGACCTGGATCAGAATCTTTGGGGATGGGAGTCTGGAAATTTTAATTCTTTGACTCTTGAAAAAAAACTTTGTGAGTTAATTGTGGATACATGCAGGCATAAGAAATAATACAGAGAGATCCTTTGGACCCTTTAATTCACAATGGTAACAGGTTTTTAAAAATTTGCAATCTTATTTTGAGAATTTTATAGTCTCAAAACTTTTGTGTGTGTATAGTATACATATGGAAAACTATACACATTTATTTTAAGGGGACAGCTCCATGAATCTTTTTCAGAGTGAACGTAGCCCTGTGTCACTAGCACCCAGATCAACAAACGGAACATTTCTGCCCTCCAGAAGGCCGCCTGTGCCCCCTTCAGTCACCTCAGGGTAACACCTGTCCTGACCTCTATTGCCATATGTTAGTCTTGCCTGTTCTGGAACTTCACGTAAATGGAATAATATATTATGTATTCTTTTTTTTTTTTTTTTTGTATTTTTTTTTTTTTTTTTTTTTTTTTAGTAGAGACGGGGTTTCACCGTGTTAGACAGGATGGTCTCGATCTCCTGACCTCGTGATCCGCCCGTCTCGGCCTCCCAAAGTGCTGGGATTACAGGCTTGAGCCACCGTGCCCGGCCTATTATGTATTCTTTTGTGTCTGCCTTTTTTAATTGAAGTGAAATTCTTATAATAGAAAATGAGGCATTTTAAAATACATAATCCCATGGCATTAAAATGTTCACAGTGTTGTGTAACTACCACTTCCAGTTCCAAACTTGTTTATCTCCCCAAAGGAAGCCTCATACTCATCAAGCAGTTGCTCTTCATTCTTTTATCCTTTCCCCCTTGTTGACCACCAATCTGCTTTCTGTCCATGGATTTCCCTCTTCTGGATATTTTATATAAATGAAATCATGCCATTTATGTGGCCTTTGTCTGACTTTTTTCACTTAGAATAATGTTTTTGAAGTTTGTTCACAGTGTAGCATGTATCAGTAGTTCATTTTTTGGGGGAGCAGTATTCAACATTATTCATGTATCTGTCACAGTTTGTTTCATTCCAAATCCATTCATCTGTTGATGGACATTTGAGTTGTTTCTATCTTTTGGCGATTGCACATAGTGTTGCTGGGAATACTCTTATATAAATATTAGAGTAACTTTTTTCAATTCTTTTGGGTATATACCTAGAAGTAAAATTGCTAGGTCATATGATAATTAATTCTATGTTTAACTTTTTTTTTTTTTTGAGACGGAGTTTCGCTCTTGTTGCCCAGGCTGGAGCAATGGCACCATCTCAGTTCACTGCAACCTCCGCCTCCCAGTTTCAAGCGATTCTCCTGCCTCAGCCTCCCGAGTAGCTGGGATTACAGGTGCCCACCACCATGCCCGGCTAATTTTTAAAAATATTTTCAGTAGAGATGGGGTTTCACCATGTTGGCCAGGCTGGTTTCGAACTCCTGACCTCAAGTGATCCGCCTGCCTCAGCCTCCCAAAGTGCTAGGAATACAGGCATGAGCCACCGCGCCTGGCCTTTGTTTAACTTTTTGTTGAACCTTTTTCCATGGCAACTGAACAAACCCTTTTTGCATTTCCAGCAGCAATATGCAAGGTTATAATTTTTCTACATCTCTGTCAGCACTTGTTATTTTCTGTTTTTGTCATCATAGCTGTCCTTGTGGATGTGAAGTAAAATCTTTGTGGTTTTGGTTTTCATTTTTCTGATGGCAATGATGTTGAATATATTAACATGTGCCTGTAGCCATTTGTGTATTTTTTTGGTAGAAATGTTTACTTAAGTCTGTTCAAGTCTTTTGCCCATTTTCAAATTGCCTTTTTTGGGTTGTTATTGAAATTTGGAGATCTTTATATAGTCTAGATACTAGACTGTTGTACTTTTCTGTAAGTCTGAAATTGTGTCCAAAAAAAAAAAAAAAAAGGAAAAATAAATTGTAACTACTGCTATAGTTTTCTTTTTAATAAAAGCCCTCTGACCATCCCCAGTACTCCCATCACTTACCTGTTTTATTTTTTCACTCTCTTGTTTACTTCTGATATGTTATCTAATGTATTTAATTTCTTATTGTTTGTCTCCCTTGGCTAGAATTGAGGCTTCATGTAGGTAAGAATGTTTTTCTGTTTCATCCACTGCTATACCCTCATGGTTTCGATCAAGGACTGGCCAACTATGGCCTGAAAGCCAAATCTGGGCAGATGCCTGGTTTTGAATGGCCTGCAAACTAAGAATTATTTTCACTTTTTTAAATGGTTGAAACAAAATCAAAAGAAGAATAATATTTCATGACACCAGAAAAGTATATGAAATTTGTATCTCAGTATCCATATATGAAGTTTTATTGGAACACAGCCATGCTTATTCATTTGTGTATTTTCTCTGGCTGCTTTTGTGCTACAGTTGCAGAGCTCAGTAGTAGCATTGTCTGTGTGGCCCACGAAGCCTGAACTAGTTGATATATCTTGCCTTTTACAGAAAAGATTTGCCTGGTACGTTGGTGCCCAAAAAATCTTTGTTGAATTAATGACTCTTAACCTATACTACCACAGAGGAATCTAAATTGGAAATCTTTTAACCATTCAGTTCTTGAAAATTTGAACTTAATTGGCTGCTAAACAACAAAAAAAATCCCCCAATGATTTTTTTTGATCAGTAATACAGTTTCATTGGCCTCCATTCATCTTGGAAATGAAAACTGATGTTGAGATACCAGAAAATTAGTAATTCTTAGAGTAGTGCTAGCTAAGATAGGCATATTATACAAGTTTTACTAGTGTTAGTTTGAAAAAGAGTATAATGACATGGAGTACATATCCTGTTTTTGTAACTCTTTTAAAAAGATGCAAGAAAGTTCATTTCAAAAGCTTTTCCCCCACCTTTCTCGGGTTTTGAAGGTTAAAATACCTGCTTATCAATGAAGTTAGTAATTAAAATGATTTTTTTTTTTTTTTTTTTTTGAGACAGTCTCACTCTGTCGCCCAGCTGGAGTGTGCAGTGGTGCAGTCTTGGCTCATTATAGCCTTTACCTCCCAGGTTCAAGGTTCAAGTGATTCTCCTGCCTCAGCCTCCTGAGTAGCTGAGATTACAGGCACCCGCCACCACGCCTGGCTAATTTTTGTATTTTTAGTGGAGATGGCATTTCATCATGTTGGCTGGACTGGTCACAAACTCAATTAAAATGATTTTGATAGGACACTCAATTTTCAACAAGAGTTATATATTCTACTTTATTTCATGTATCTAATGATGTGTTTGTTGAATTTGCACTTGACCGACAGAGTGTGAGTACTAACATATTAGTAATTTCCTGTTAATGTCTGACTTCTTCTTAAGGGAAGATTGGAAATTGAATAAACATAAATCATCTTATATAAAAATGATTTTATAATGTGCCAGTCTAGTTTTTGTACAACATTTGAAAACTAAATTGTTTGCATCTGTAAGAGCTGTTAATAGAGGTCTCATAATAGATCCTCAGACGTACAGTATACCTGGAGCCTTGCAAACAGTTCTTATATTATTTTATGCTTTCAGCGAAGGACATTTAATGGGTAATACAAGTTGTGGTTTATAGCGAAAGAGTAATACTTTGCAGATCTTTGCCTTGGCTTGGGGTTCCAAAATTTCATTAATAGGAAAGGGTTTCCATGTCGTTGTGGGAGAGTAGCTCCTGACTTGCTTCTTGGCCTTTCTGCCCTCTCTTTGCTGCATTGATTAGTCGAAGAGTGTCTCACTTTTTAAAGCCGTGTCTCCTTGAAAAGTTATGAGTAAACTTAAAATATATTTTGCTTTTAGAATTCCAGTTTTTAGAAACAGAAAATACTGTTGCATAAGTTTGTTTAATTTCTCTTGTTTTAATCATGAAAAGATTAGATTCTTAACACTCCGCTGCATTTTCCTGACATTTCTCTATAGGAGCAATCTGTAAGAATTAATAAGTATCAGCTTGCTTAAGAGGTTATAGCTCACAATAATTACTCTATTTATATCTAGTCACAATTAACTGCTATTCATTCATTCTGCAAATACTTATTGATTACCTACCTGCCATGTGCCAGGCATTGCCTTGCATATTGGGATATAGTACCTAAAAAGACAAATTCTTATATTTAAGGGGCTTACATTCTATTTGGAGAGGTAGACAAACAAAAATTATGTATAATGTTAGATAGTGGAAAGTGCCATAAAGAAGAATAAAATAGAGATAAGAGAATGGTTGGGAATGGCTGGGGAAATGCTATTCTAGATAAGTCAGTAAGGGAAGGACTCTCTGATAAAGCTGGGTTTTGAACAGAGACATGAATGAAATGGGGAGAGAGCCATATGAAGATGTTGGGGAAGGGAGTTCTTGTTCAGGGGGTAAAGTACCCCACTGTCCCTTCATATTCCACTTCATTCTTCTTTGTAATACTAATCACCGTGGGACCTCAGGTATTCATGCATACATGTACATGCATCTTTACACACATACACACACACACACGCGCGCACACACACACACATGCAGTCTATGTTTATGGGCCCTCTTCTTTCACTAGAATCTCTCACCAAGCTCAGCATCTCAAAGGAATGAATGAATAATAGATGCAACAGCCCTGAGGTAGGGGTGTTCTTGGTTTGCTCAGGGAATCGCAGTGTGGGTTGGAGTGTGGTAAGGGAGAGGAATGCGGGGAGTAAGTTGGAAGAGGGAGAGAAGGGTCAGATCATGTAGGGCCATGTAAATGTTGAAAATAGGACTTTGGATTTTATTCTAAGTGTGATGGGAAAGTATTGTAGGTTTATGAACAGAAGAGTGACAGAGTCTGACAGATTTTAAAAGGATCACTGGCTACTTAGTGGACATGATTATTAATTATGCAAAATGAGTTACATCAGAAGATCAGATGACCACTTAAAATATTTATGTATATTATTTTATTTATTTTTCTTTTTTCCTTTTTTATTATACTTTAAGTTCTAGGGTACATGTGCACAATGTGCAGGTTTGTTACATATGTATACATGTGCCATGTTGGTGTGCTGCACCCATTAACTCGTCATTTACATTAGGTATATCTCCTAGTGCTATCCCTCCCCTCCCCCTACCCCATGACAGGACCCGGTGTATGATGTTCCCCTTCCTGTGTCCAGGTGTTCTCATTGTTCACTTTGCACCTGTGAGTGAGAACATGCAATGTTTGGTTTCCTGTTCTTGCGATAGTTTGCTGAGAATGATGGTTTCCAGCTGCATCCATGTCCCTACAAAGGACATGAACTCATCCTTTTTTATGACTGCATAGTATTCCATGGTATATATGTGCCACATTTTCTTAATCCAGTCTGTCATCGATGGACATTTGGGTTGGTTCCAAGTCTTTGCTATTGTGAATAGTGCCGCAATAAACATACATGTGCATGTGTCTTTATAGCAGCATGATTTATAATCCTTTGGGTATATCTCCAGTAGTGGGATGGCTGGGTCAAATGGTATTTCTAATTCTAGATTCTTGAGGAATTGCCACACTGTCTTCCGCAATGGTTGAACTCGTTTACAGTCCCACCAACAGTGTAAAAGCGTTCCTATTTCTCCACATCCTCTCCAGCACCTGATGTTTCCTGACTTTTAAATGATTGCCATTCTAACTGGTGTGAGATGGTATCTCATTGTGGTTTTGATTTGCATTTCTCTGATGGCTAGAGATGATGAGCATTTTTTCATGTGTCTGTTGGCTGCATAAATGTCTTCTTTTGAGAAGTGTCTGTTCATATCCTTTGCCCACTTTTTGATGAGGTTGTTTGTTTTTTTCTTGTAAATTTGTTTGAGTTCTTTGTAGGTTCTGGATATTAGCTCTTTGTCAGATGAGTAGATTGCAAAAATTTTCTCCCATTCTATAGGTTGCCTGTTCACTCTGATGGTAGTTTCTTTTGCTGTGCAGAAGCTCTTTAGTTTAATAAGATCCCATTTGTCAACTTTGGCTTTTGTTACCATTGCTTTTGGTGTTTTAGTCATGAAGTCCTTGCCCATGCCTATGTCCTGAATGGTATTGCCTAGGTTTTGTTCTAGGGTTTTTATGGTTTTAGGTCTAACATTTAAGTCTCTAATCCATCTTGAATTAATTTTTGTATAAGGTGTACGGAAGGGATCCACTTTCAGCTTTCTACTTATAGTTAGCCAGTTTTCCCAGCACCATTTATTAAATAGAGAATCCTTTCCTCATTTCTTGTTTTTGTCAGGTTTGTCAAAGATCAGATGGTTGCAGATGTGTGGTATTATTTCTGAGGGCTCTGTTCTGTTCCGTTGGTCTATATATCTGTTTTGGTACCCGTACCATGCTGTTTTGGTTACTGTAGCCTTGTAGTATAGTTTGAAGTCAGGTAGCGTGATGCCTCCAGCTTTGTTCTTTTTGCTTAGGACTGTCTTGGCAATGCAGGCTCTTTTTTGGTTCCATATGAACTCTAAAGTAGTTTTTTCCAATTCTGTGAAGAAAATCATTGGTAGCTTGATGGGTATGGCATTGAATCTATGAATTACCTTGGGCAGTATGGCCATTTTCACATTATTGATTCTTTCTATCCATGAGCATGGAATGTTCTTCGATTTGTCTGTGTCCTCTTTTATTTCATTAAGCAGTGGTTTGTAGTTCTCCTTGAAGATGTCCTTCACATCCCTTGTAAGTTGGATTCCTAGATATTTTATTCTCTTTGTAGCAATGGAGAATGGGAGTTCACTCATGATTTTGCTCTCTGTTTGTCTGTCATTGGTGTATAGGAATGCTTGTGATTCTTGCACATTGATTTTGTATCCTGAGATTTTGCTCCAGTTGCTTATCAGCTTGAGACTTTGGGCTGAGACTATGGGGTTTCTAAATATACAATCATGTCATCTGCAAACAGGGACAATTTGACTTCTTTTCCTAACTGAATACCCTTAATTTTTTTCTCTTGCCTGATTGCCCTGGCCAGAACTTCCAACACTATGTTGAATAGGAGTGATGAGAGAGGGCATCCCTGTCTTGTGCCAGTTTTCAAAGGGAATGTGTCGAGTTTTTGCCCATTCAGTATGATATTGGCTGTGAGTTTGTCATAAATAGCTCTTATTATTTTGAGATATGTCCCATCAATACCTAATTTATTGAGAGTTTTTAGCCTGAAGGGCTGTTGAATTTTGTCAAAGGCCTTTTCTGCATCGATTGAGATAATCATGTGGTTTTTGTTGTTGGTTCTGTTTATATGCTGGATTATGTTTATTGATTTGCATATGTTGAAGCAGCCTTGCATCCCAGGGATGAAGCCCACTTGATCATGGTGGATAAGCTTTTTAATGTGCTGCTGTATTCGGTTTGCCAGCATTTTACTGAGGGTTTTTGCATCAATGTTAATCAGGGATATTGGTCTAAAATTCTCTTTTTGTGTTGTGTCTCTGCCAGGCTTTGGTATCAGGATGATGTTGGCCTCATAAAATGAGTTAGGGAGGATTCCTTCTTTTTCTATTGAATAATTTCAGAAGGAATGGTACCAGCTCCTCTTTGTACCTCTGGTAGAATTCGGCTGTGAATCCTGGTCCTGGACTTTTTTTGGTTGGTAGGCTATTATTGCCTCAATTACAGAGCCTGTTATTGGTCTATTCAGGGATTCAGCTTCTTCCTGGTTTAGTCTTGGGATAGTGTATGTGTCCAGGAATTTATCTATTTCTTCTAGGTTTTCTAGTTTATTTGCGTAGAGGTGTTTATAGTATTCTCTGATGGTAGTTTGTATTTCTGTGAGGTTGGTGGTGATATCCTCCTCATCATTTTTTATTGCATCTATTTGATTCTTCTCTCTTTTCCTCTTTATTAATCTTGCTAGCGGTCTATCAATTTTGTTAATCTTTTCAAAAAACCAGCCCCTGGATTCACTGATTTTTTGAAGGGTTTGTTGTGTCTCTATCTCCTTCAGTTCTGCTCTAATCTTTGTTATTTCTTGCCTTCTGCTAGCTTTTGAATGTGTTTGCTCTTGCTTCTCTAGTTCTTTTAATTGTGATGTGAGGGTGTCAATTTTAGATCTTTCCAGCTTTCTCTTGTGAGCATTTAGTGCTATAAATTTCCCTCTAAACCCTGCTTTAAATGTGTCCCAGAGATTCTGGTATGTTGTATCTTTGTTCTCATTGGTTTCAAAGAACATCTTTATTTCTGCCTTCATTTCGTTATGTACCCAGTAGTCATTCAGGAGCAGATTGTTCAGTTTCCATGTAGTTGAGCGGTATTGATTGAGTTTCTTAATCCTGAGTTCTAATTTGATTGCACTGTGGTCTGAGAGACAGTTTGTTGTGATTTCTGTTCTTTTACATTTGCTGAGGAGTGCTTTACTTCCAACTATGTGGTCAATTTTGGAATAAGTGCGATGTGGTGCTGAGAAGAATATTCTGTTGATTTGGGGTGGAGAGTTCTGTAGATGTCTATTAGATCTGCTTGGTGCAGAGTTGAGTTCAATTCCTGGATATCCTTGTTACCTTTCTGTCTCGTTGATCTGTCTAATGTTGACAGTGTGGTGTTAAAGCCTTCCATTATTATTCTGTTGGATTCGAAGTCTCTTTGTAAGTCTCTAAGGATTTGTTTTGTGAATCTAGGTACTCCTGTATTGGGTGCATATATATTTAGGATAGTTAGCTCTTCTTGTTGAATTGATCCCTTTACCATTATGTAATGGCCTTCTTTGTCTCTTTTGATCTTTGGTGGTTTAAAGTCTGTTTTATCAGAGACTAGGATTGCAACCCCTGGCTTTTTTTGTTTTCTATTTGCTTGGTAGATCTTCCGCCATCCCTTTATTTTGAGCCTATGTGTGTCTCTGCACGTGAGATGGGTCTCCTGGAAATAGCAAATTGTTGATGGGTTTTGACTCTTTATCCAATTTGCCAGTCTGTGTCTTTTAATTGGAGGATTTAGCAAATTTATATTTAATGTTAATATTGTTACGTGTGAACTTGATCCTGTCATTATGATGTTAGCTGGTTATTTTGCTCGTTATTTGATGGAGTTTCTTCCTAGCATTGATGGTCTTTACATTTTGGCAGTTTTGGCAGTGGCTGGTACCGGTTGTTCCTTTCCATGCTTAGTGCTTCCTTCAGGAGCTCTTGTAAAGCAGGCCTGGTGGTGACAAAATCTCTCAGCATTTGCTTCTCTGTAAAGGATTTTATTTCTCCTTCGCTTATGAAGCTTAATTTGTCTGGATATGAAATTCTGGGTTGAAATTCTTTAAGAATGTTGAATATTGGCCCCCACTCTCTTCTGGCCTGTAGAGTTTCTGCCGAGAGATCCGCTGTTGGTCTGATGGGCTTCCCTTTTTGGGTAACCTGACCTTTCTCTCTGGCTGCCCTTAACATTTTTTCCTTCATTTCAACTTCCGTGAATCTGACAATTATGTGTCTTGGAGTTGCTCTTCTCGAGGAGTATCTTTGTGGCGTTCTCTGTATTTCCTGAATTTGAATGTTGGCCTACCTTGCTAGATTGGGGAAGTTCTCCTGGATAATATCCTGCAGAGTGTTTTCCAACTTGGTACCATTCTCCCCATCACTTTCAGGTACACCAATCAGATGTAGATTTGGTCTTTTCACATAGTCCCCTATTTCTTGGAGGCTTTGTTAATCTCTTTTTACTCTTTTTTCTCTAAACTTCTCTTCTCACATATTGTTTTAAATTATTTAAATTTATTTATTTTTTTTTTAGGGAAGGGTCTCATGCTGTTGTCCAGGCTGGAGCGCAGTGGTGCAATCATAGCTCACTGTAGATTAGAGCTCCTGAGCTCATGCGGTCCCCCTGACCTCCCTCCAGAGTACCTGGGACTACAGGCATGCACCCTCATGCCTAGCTATTTAAAGTAAAATTTTTGGAGAGATCGGGTCCTCCTGTGGTGCCCAGGCTGGTCTTGTACTGCTGATCTTAAGTGATCCTCCTGTCTCACCCTTGAAAAGTGACTTTATTATTTATAAGGGGCAAGTTAGTATATAGGCTGATTAGTTTATGTCAAGTAATAGGCATACTACTTTTTTGTCAACTTTGTTGGAGTATAATTTACATGCAACAAAATTGATCAGTGGTAAGTGTACAATTTAATGAGTTTTGACAAATACATACAATTGTGTAACCACCAGTACAATCATGATATATAACATTTCCATTACCCTCAAATTTTCCTCATACCTATCCAGTGAATCCTCTTCATCAGTGGCCCCTGGCCACCATAATCTGCTTTTTGTCATGATAGTTCAGTCTTTTCTAGATTTTATTCTAAATAGAATTATACAATTTGTGATCTTTTGTGACTGGCTTCTTTCACGTAATGCTTTTGAGATTCACCCATATTGCTGGGTGTATTAGGAATATATATATGTCTTTATGTAGACTTTATGTGAATTTATGTGAACATATGCTTTCATTTCTCACAGGTAAAATACTTAGGAGTAGAATTGCTGAGTCTGTGGTGAGTGTATGCTTAACTTTAAAGAAAACTGCTAAACAATTTGCCATTTGCGTTCTCACTAGCAATGTATATAATTCATTCAGATTTCCATAGATCTGCAGTTTTGCCAATAGTTAGTTTTGTCAGTCTTTTAAATTTTAGTCATTTTAGTGGTTATATAATGGTATCTGGTGGTTTTAATTTGCATTTCCCTAATGACTACTGTTAATGAAATAATTATTTATGACCCTTGTGAAAGGTGGTAAGGCATACTTTTTTCAAGGGAGGAACTATTGTGATAGCTGTAGGAACCACTGCTGTATTAGTTGCTTTTGCATTGCTATAAAGGAATACCTGAGGCTGGATAATTTATAAAGAAAAGAGGTTTATTTGGCTCTTGGCTCTGCAGGCTGTACAAGCATCTGTCATCAGCTCAGCTTCTGGTGAGACCTCAGGAAGTTTAAAATAATGGTGGAAGACAAAGGAGGAGTTGGTATATCACATGGTGAGAGAGGCAGCAAGAAAGAGAGGGAAGAGGTGGCAGGCTGTTTTAAACAACCAGATCTCACATGGACTCATAGAGTGAAAACTAATCGCTGTAAGAAGAGCACCAAGCCATTTATGAAGGATCCAGCCCCATGACCCAGATACCTCCTACTAGGCCCACCTCCAACATTGGAGGTCCCATTTCAGCATGAGATTGGAAAGAGACAAAACATCCAGACCATATCAACTGCTATGGGATTTTCCAGTGAGGAAGAGAGATTGGGCTCAATTCTGAATACAGCATAGACAAGTGACAATTTATAGCTAAAAAGCTGGGTGAGTGTCAGTGGATGGAAGATTACCAAGAGGAAACATCACAGGTAAGGGGAGATTCTGGCTAAATCGACATCGACCTAACAGAATTCTTGCTGGAGACAGACCACAGTGGTGAGATGTCACTTGGGGGATAGTGGAGAATGAGGAATCTGATTAAATATTGAGGATGACCAGATATTAGGGGTGGGAGTATCTTGTCAGACTGATTTAGCAAGATTCTTATTAAAATTGAACAGTGCAGAGATAAACATGGAAGTCCAAAAGTCTAGCCCAGTTGAAAAATAGTTCAGGGGAATTTGAGTAGAGTTTGGTCAATAAGAGACACTTTATGGCTAATGATGCTAAGTGTGTTTTCATGTGTTATTTGCAATCTGTGTAAAACTGCCCCTTAAAAACTTTGGATTGTCTTACTGCATTGTATGGATTTTTAAAAATAAATTCTGGATAGCAGTCCTTTAAGAGATAATATGTTTTATAAAATCTTTCTTCCAGACTGTGGTTTGATTTTTCTTTAATGAAACTTATTTATTTTCATTTTTTTGAGACACGGTCTTGTTTTGTTTCCCAAGCTGGAGAGTGGTGGCATGATCATGGCTCACTGCAGCCTCCACCTCCCAGGCTCCCACCTCAGCCTCCAGGGTAGCTGGGACTACATGCTTGTACCACCATGCTTGGCAAATTTTTGTGTATATATATATATATATTTTTTTTTTTTTTGTAGAGACTGAGTTTCATCATTTTTCTCAGACTGGTCTTGAACTGCTGGATTCAAGCTGTCTGCCCCCCTCGGCTTCCTAGAGTGTTGGGATTAGGTGTGAGTCACCGTGCCTGGCCCATTTTTCTTTTTCTGAGATGGAGTCTCACTTTATCTCCCAGGCTAGAGTGCAGTGGCGTGATCTCAGGTCACTGCAACCTCCACATTCCGAGTTCAAGCAATTCTCTAGTCTCAGCCTCCAGAGTAGCTGGGATTACAGATGCACGCCACCATGCCCAGCTGCTTTTTGTATTTTTAGTAGAGACGGGGTTTTACCGTGTTGACCAGGCTGGTCTTGAACTCCTGACCTCAGGTGATCCACCTGCCTCGGCCTCCCAAAGTGCTGGGATTACAGGCATGAGCCACTGTGCCTGGCCCCATTTTTCTTTAATAAACTTATTTTATAACAGTTTAAAGATTTACAAAACAATTGTGAAGATATTTTAGAGCAGGGATTTGTAACCCCAGGGTCCTGAACCGGTATCAGTCTGTGGCTTGTTAGGAACTGGGCCACACAGTAGGAGGTGAGTGGTGGGTGAGTGAGCATTACTGCCTGAGCTCTGCTTCCTGTCAGATCAGCAGTGGCATTAGATTCTCATAGCAGCAGGAGCCCTATTGTGAACTGCGCATATGAGGGACCTAGGTTGCATGCTCTTTATGAGAATCTAATTCTTGATGATCTGCGGTGGAATAGTTTCATTCTAAAACCATTCCCCACCCATCCATGGAAAAATTGTCTTCCATGAAACTGGTTTCAGTGGTGCCAAAAAGGTTAGGGACCTCTGGTTTAGAGAATTCTCATATGCTAATATCCAGTTTCCCTAATTAGCATCTTAATTAGCAGGTACATTTGTCGTAATTAATGAACCTATAGTGATACATTATTAACTGACATCCATACTTCATTCATATTTTCTTAGTTTTTGCCTAATGTCTTTTTTCTCTTCCAGGATTCCATCCAGGATACCACATTACATTTTTAGTTGTCATGTTTCTAGGATTCTCTTGGCTGTGACAGTTTCTCAGACTTTCCTTGTTTTTTGTGACCATAACCTTCTTGAGGAGTACTAGTCCAGTGTTTTGTGGAGTGTCCCTCAATTAAGATTTGTATGATATTTTTGTCATGATTACAATGGGGTTATGGGGTTTTAGGTGGAAGGGCTTAGAGATAAATTTTCATTCTCGTCATATGATATCAAGGGTACATATTATGACCATGACTTATTGCTGTTGATGTTGACTTCTGTCACATGCCTTACACAGTGTAGTGTTTGCTGGGTTTTTCCACAGTAAAGGTATTCTTTATTCACCCTACACATTTACTGTATTCTTCAGAAAGAAGTCAGTATACATACCTCACACTTAAGGAATGGAGAGTTATGCTTCACCTTTTTGAGCATGGAATAGCTAATATTTTTGGAATTCTTTTGCAAAAATTTCCTTTTTCCTCCTATTTATTTATTCATTCATTCAGTAATGAATCTATATCAGTATGGACTCATGGATATTTTATCCTTTTAGTTGTAGTCTAATACTGCTTTATTTATTTTGTTGCTCAAATTGTTTCTGCTTTGGCCATTGGGAGCTCTTTCAGTTGGCCCTTGTGGCCCTTTGGTATATCCCCATCATTGTGAGTTCTTTTTTTTAATTTTTGAACACTTCCTTACTTTCCGGTAGTATAAGATGCTCCAGGCTTATTTCTTTTTTTTTTTTCTTTTGAGAGTGTCTCACTCTGTTGCCCAGGCTGGTGGAGTGCAGTGGCATGATCACAGCTCACTGCAACCTCAGCCTCCCAGGCTCAAGCCATCCTCCCACCTCAGCCTCTCAGTAGCTGGGACTACAGGTGCCTGCCATCACACCTGGTTAATTTTTGTATTTTTTTTCTTTTTTTTAGAGATGAGGTTTCACTGTGTTTCCCAGGCTGGTCTGGAACTCCTGAGCTCAAGTGATTCTCCTGCCTGGGCCTCCCAGAGTGTTGGGATTACAGGCGTGAGCCACCACACCTGGCCAGGCTTACCTTGTACATTTCTTGCCTCAGTCCTAGAATCATCCATTTCTCCAAGTAATACTTTTACCTTATTGGAGAACAGTATTAGAATCCAAGGCTTGGGTGCTAGGTGTGCTCATTGGAGTATCATTGTTTATGGGGCCTCTCAGCTGACAGAGCAAGGAAATACATGTTTTTGTACTAACCTATGTATATATGTATGTGTGCATATACATACACATATTTATGTATATGTATAATGGCTTGCTTTTTCTTAATAATTGCTTTTTAACAGTAAAAAAGTAATTAATAAAATTCAATTATTTTTTCTTGTATAATTTATGTTTTTCTGTGTAAGAAATCCTTGCCTAATGTAAGGTCACAATACTTTATCCTATTTTTTCTTTTACAGTGTTTATAGTTTTAACCCCTACATGTAGGTGTATGGTCCTTTTCAAAAAGAATTTTTCCTGAATTCTAGTGTGAGGTAAATGTCTTTTATTTCCTTTGTATATTTTTCTAGTACAATTTCTTGAAAATATTATTCTTTTTCCATTGAATTGCCTTGCCACCTTTAGTGAAAATTGACCATTTCTCTGTGTGTCTATTTCTGGACTCTATTCCATCTCTTTCATCTATATATGTAAATTTATGTCAATACCACACTCTTGAAATCTTGAATCAGGCAATGTGAGTCCCTACATTTCTTTTCCAGAGATTTCTTTGCTATCCTGGTTTCTCTGCATTTACATAAGTATTTTAAAACTGACTTGTCAACCTTTACAAGAAGAGAAAGACTGTTGGAATTTATATTGGGATTATATTAATATCGGAATTTATATTGTGTTGAACCTGTTGATCAATTTAATAATACTGAATTTTCCAGTTCATGAACATAGTATTTATTTCCATTTATTGAGATTTAAAAAATATCTCTCAAGATTATTTTGTGGTTTCCAGTGTACAGATCTTGTATATATTATGTTTATTCCCAAGTATTTCATGTTTTGATGCTATGATAATCGGTATTAAAAACATTTAATTTCCAATAGTTTGTTGCTACCATATAGAAAAAGTTTTTGTTTATACATTGATCTTGTAGCCTATGAGCTTACTAACTCAGTGATTCACTTAGCTTGTTTTTAAAATATAGACAAACAGATATAGGAATAACTGTTTGTTTTTCATAAATAAGTTTTTATGTGGTTGAGAAAGTATCCTTCTATTCCTTGTTTTCCAGGATCTTTTTTTTCTTTTTTTAAATCATGAATGGATGTTGGATTTAATTAGCCTCTTTATCTGTATCTACTGAGATGATCATATGGTTTTTCCCTTTTTCTCTTAATATGGTGAATTACATTGATTTTTAAAAAAATTATACTTTAAGATCTAGAGTACATGTGCACAACATGCAGGTTTGTTACATAGGTATACATGTGCCATGTTGGTTTGCTGCACCCATCAACTCGTCATTTACATTAGATATTTATCCTAATGCTATCCCTCCCCTAGTCCCCCACCACCTGACAGGCTCTGATGTGTGATGTTCCCCGCCCTGTGTCCAAGTGTTTCATTGTTCAGTTCCCACCTATGAGTGAGAAAATGGTGTGTTTGGTTTTCTGTCCCTGTCATAGTTTGTGAGAATGATGGTTTCCAGCTTCATCCATGTCCCTGGATGAACTCAGTCTTTTTTATGGTTGCATAGAATTCCATGGTGTATATGTGCCACATTTTCTTAATTCAGTCTATCATTGATGGACATTTGGGCTGGTTCCAAGTCTTTGCTACTGTGAATAGTGCCAAAATAAACATACGTGTGCAGGTGTCTTTATAGTAGCATTATTTATAATCCTTTGGGTATATACCCAGTAATGGGATCACTGGGTCAAATGGTCTTTCTAGTTCTAGATCCTTGAGGAATCGCCACACTGTCTTCCACAGTAGTTGAACTAATCTACCTTCCCACCAACAGTTTAAAAGTGTTCCTGTTTCTCCACATCCTCTCTAGCTTGTGTTCTAATTGGTGTGAGATGGTATCTCATTGTGGTTTCGATTTGCATTTCTCTGATGATTAGAGATGATGAGCATTTTTTCATGTGTCTGTTGGCTGCATAAATGTCTTCTTTTGAGAAGTGTCTGTTCATAGCCTTTGCTCACTTCTTGATGGGGTTTTTTCTTGTAAATTTGTTTAAGTTCTTTGTAGATTCTGGATATAAGCCCTTTGTCGGATGGGTAGATTGCAAAAATTTTCTCCCATTTTGTAGTTGGCCTGTTCGCTCTGATGGTAGTTTCTTTTGCTGTGCAGAAGCTTTTTAGTTTAATTAGATCCCATTTGTCAATTTTGGCTTTTGTTGCCATTGCTTTTGGTGTTTTAGTCATGAAGTCCTTGCCCATGCCTATGTCCTGAATGGTATCGCCTAGGTTTTCTTCTAGGGTTTTTATAGTTTTAGGTCTAACATTTAAGTCTTTAATCCATCTTGAATTAATTTTTGTATAAGGTGTAAGGAAGGGATCCAGTTTCAGCTTTCTACATGTGGCTAGCCAGTTTTCCCAGCACCATTTTTTAAAAAGGGAATCCTTTCCCCATTTCTTGTTTTTGTCAGGTTTGTCAAAGATCAGATGGCTGTAGATGTGTGGTATTATTTCTGAGGGCTCTGTTCTGTTCCATTGGTCTATATCTCTGTTTTGGTACCAGTACCATGCTGTTTTGGTTACTGTAGCCTTATAGTATAGTTTGAAGTCAGATAGTGTGATGCCTCCAGCTTTATTCTCTTTGCTTAGGATTGTCTAGGCAATGTGGGCTCTTTTTCAGTTCCATATGAACTCTAAAGTAGTTTTTTCCAATTCTGTGAAGAAAGTCGTTGGTAGCTTGACGGGGATGGCATTGACTCTGTGAATTACCTTGGGCAGTAAGACCATTTTTCATGATATTGATTCTTCCTATCCATGAGCATGGAATGTTCTTCGATTTGTCTGTGTCCTCTTTTATTTCGTTAAGCAGTGGTTTGTAGTTCTCCTTGAAGAGGTCCTTCACATCCCTTGTAAGTTGGATTCCTAGGTATTTTATTCTCTTTGTAGCAATGGAGAATGGGAGTTCACTCATGATTTTGCTCTCTATTTGTCTGTTATTGGTGTATAGGAATGCTTGTGATTTTTGCACATTGATTCTGTATCCTGAGACTTTGCTGATGTTGCTTATCAGCTTAAGGAGATTTTGTACTGTGATGATGGGGTTTTCTAAATATACAATCATGTTATCTGCAAACAGGGACAATTTGACTTCCTCTTTTCCTAATTGAATACCCTTAATTTTTTTCTCTTGCCTGATTGCCCTGGCCAGAACTTCCAACACTATGTTGAATAGGAGTGGTGAGAGAGGGCATCCTTGTCTCGTGCCAGGTTTCAAAGGGAATGCTTCCAGTTTTTGCCCATTCAGTATAATATTGACTGTGAGTTTGTCATAAATAGCTCTTATTATTTTGAGATACATTCCATCAATACTTCGTTTATTGAGAGATTTTAGCATGAAGGGCTGTTGGATTTTGTCAAAGGCCTTTTCTGCATCGATTGAGATAATCATGTGGTTTTTGTTGTTGGTTCTATATATGTGATGGATTATGTTTATTGATTTGCGTATGTTGAACCAGCCTTGCATCCCAGGGATGAAGCCCACTTGATCGTGATGGATAAGCTTTTTGATGTGGTGCTGGATTTGCTTTGCCAGTATTTCGTTGAGGATTTTTGCATCTATGTTCATCAAGCTTATTGATCTAAAATTCTCTTTTTCTGTTGTGTCTCTACCACACTTTGGTCAATCAGGATGATGCTGGCCTCATAAAATGAGTTAGGGAGGATTCCCTCTTTTTCTATTGATCGGAATAGTTTCAGAAGGAATGGTACCAGCTCCTCTTTGTACCTCTGGTAGAATTTGGCTGTGAATCCATCTGGTCCTGGACTTTTTTTGGTTGGTAGGCTATTAATTATTGCCTCAATTTCAGAGCCTCTTATTGTTCTGTTCAGAGATTAAACTTCTTCCTGGTTTAGTCTTGGGAGGGTGTATGTGTCCAGGAATTTATCCATTTCTTCTAGATTTTCTAGTTTATTTGCATAGAGTTGTTTATAGTATTCTCTGATGGTAGTTTGTATTTCTGTGGGGTCAGTGGTGATATCCCCTTTGTAATTTTTTGTTGCATCTATTTGATTCTTCTCTTTTTTCTTCTTTATTAGTCTCGCTAGTGGTCTATTTTGTTGATCTTTTCAAAAAACCAGCTCCTGGATTCACTGTTTTTTTTTTTTGAAGGTTTTTTTTGTGTCTCTATCTCCTTCAATTCTGCTCTCATCTTAGTTATTTCTTGCCTTCTGATAGTTTTTGAATTTGTTTGCTCTTGCTTCTCTAGTTCTTTTAATTGTGATGTTAGGGTGTCGATTTTAGATTTTTCCTGCTTTCTCTTGTGGGCATTTAGTGTTATAAATTTCCCTCTACATACTACTTTAAATGTGTCACCAGAGATTCTGGTACGTTGTGTCTTTGTTCTCATTGGTTTCAAAGAACATCTTTATTTCTGCCTTCATTTCGTTATTTACTCAGTAGTCATTCAGGAGCAGGTTGTTCAGTTTCCATGTAGTTGTGTGGTTTTGAGTGAGTTTCTTAATCCTGAGTTCTAATTTGATTGCACTGTGGTCTGAGAGACAGTTTGTTGTGATTTCTGTTCTTTTACATTTGCTGAGGAGTCCTTTACTTCCAATTATGTGGTCAATTTTAGAATAAGTGTGATGTGGTGCTGAGAAGAATGTGTATTCTGTTGATTTGGGGTGGAGAGTTCTTTAGGTGTCTATTAGGTCTGCTTGGTGCAGAACTAAGTTTAAGTCCTGGATATCCTTGTTAACCTTCTGTCTCATTGATCTGTCTAATATTGACAGTGGGATGTTAAAGTCTTCCATTGTTATTGTGTGGGAGTCTAAATCTCTTTTGAGATCTCTCAGGACTTGCTTTATGAATCTGGGTGCTCCTGTATTTGGTGCATATATATTTAGGATAGTTAGCTCTGCTTGTTGAATTGATCCCTTTACCTTTATGCAATGGCTTTCTTTGTCTCTTTTGATCTTTGTTAGTTTAAAGCCTGTTTATTAGAGACTAGGATTGCAATCCCTGTTTTTTTTTTGCTTTCTGTTTGCTTGGTAGATCTTCCGCCATCCCTTTATTTTGAGCCTATGTGTGTCTCTGCACGTGAGATGGGTCTCCTGAATACAGCACACTGATGGGTCTTGACTCTTTATCCAGTTTGCCAGTCTGTGTCTTTTAACTGGGGCATTTAGTCCATTTACATTTAAGGTTAATATTGTGACGTGTGAATTTGATCCTGTCATTATGATGTTAGCTGGTTATTTTGCCTATTAATTGATACAGTTTCTTCATAGCATCGATAGTTTTTACAATTTGGCATGTTTTTGCAGTGGCTGGTGCCGGTTGTTCCTTTCCATGCTTAATGCTTCCTTCAGGAGCTCTTGTAAGGCAGGCCTGGTGGTGACAGAATCTCTCAGCATTTGCTTGTCTGTAAAGGATTTTATTTCTCCTTCACTTATGAAGCTTAGTTTGGCTGGATACGAAATTCTGGGTTGAAAATTGTTTTCGTTAAGAATGTTGAATATTGGCCCCCACTCTCTTCTGGCTTATAGGGTTTCTGCTGAGAGACCCGCTTTTAGTCTGATGGGCTTCCCTTTTTGGGTAACCTGACCTTTCTCTCTGGCTGCCCTTAATATTTTTTCCTTCATTTCAACCTTGGTGAATCTGACAATTTTGTGTCTTGAAGTTGCTCTTCTCGAGGAGTATCTTTGTGGTGTTCTTTATATTTCCTGAATTTGAATGTTGGCCTACCTTGCGAGGTTGGGGAAGTTTTCGTGGATCTTCAGGGTATCTTCAGGATAGTTGAGTGTTTTCCTGAAGAGTGTTTTCCAAGTTGGTTCCATTCTCCCTGTCACTTTCAGGTACACCAATCAAATGTAGACTTGGTCTTTTCACATAGTCCCCTATTTCTTGGAGGCTTTGTTTGTTTCTTTTTACTCTTTTTTCTCTATTCTTGTCTTCTCACTTTATTTCATTAATTTGATCTTCAGTCAGTGATATCCTTTTTTCCACTTGATCGAATCAGCTGTTGAAGCTCGTGCATGTGTCACGACATTCTTATGCCATGGTTTTCAGCTTCCTCAGGTTATGTAAGGTCTTTTCTACACTGTTTATTCTAGTTAGCCATTCATCTAACTTTTTAAAAAGGTTTTTAGCTTCTTGCGATGGGTTAGAATATGCTCCTTTAGCTCAGAGAAGTTTGTTACTACCAACCTTCTGAAGCCTACTTCTGTCAGTTCCTCAAAGTCATTGTCCAACCAGCTTTGTTCTGTTGCTGGCGAGGAGCTGTGATCCTTTGGAGGAGACGAGTTGCTCTGGTTTTTTGAATGTTCAGTTTTTCTGCTCTGGTTTCTCCTCATCTTTGTGGTTTTATCTACCTTTGGTCTTTGATGTTGGTGACCTACAGATGGGATTTTGGTGTGGATGTCCTTTTTGTTGATGTTGATGCTATTTCTTTCTGTTTGTTAGTTTTCCTTCTAACGGTCATGTGCCTCAGCTGCAGGTCTGTTGGAATTTGCTAGAGGTCCACTCCAGACCCTGTTTGCCTGGGTATCACCAGTTGAGGCTGTAGAACAGCAAATACTGCAGAATGGCCTGATCCTTTCTCTGGAAGCTACGTCTCAGAAGGCACCCACCTGTATGAGGTGTCTTTCAGCCCCTACTGGGAGATGTCTCCCAGTTAGGCTACACGTGGCTCAGGGACTCACTTGAGGAGGCAGTCTGTCTGTTCTCAGAGCTCAAGTGCCATGCTGAGAGAACCACTGCTCTCTTCAGAGCTGTCAGACAGGGACATTTAAGTCTGCAGAAGTTTCTGCTGCCTTTTGTTCAGCCATGCCCTTCCCACAGAGGTGGGGTCTATAGAGGTAGTAGGCCTTGCTAAGCTGTTGTGGTCTCCGCCCAGTTCAAGCTTCCCAGTCACTTCGTTTACCTACTCAAGCCTCAGCAATGGCAGATGCCCCTCCCCACGCCAGGCTGCAGCCTTGCAGATTGATCTCAGACTGCTGTGCTAGCAGTGAGCAAGGCTCCATGGGTGTGGGACCCACCAAGCCAGGCATGGGAGAGAATCTCCTGGTCTGCCAGTTGCTAAGACTGTGGGAAAAGCACAGTATTTGGTCAGGAGTGTCCCGTTTTTCCAGGTGTAGTCTGTCATGGCTTCCCTTAGCTAGGAAAGGGAAATCCCCTGACTCCTTGTGCTTCCTGGGTGAGGCGATGCCTCACCCTGCTTTGGCTCACCCTCCGTGGCCTCCACCCACCGTCCAACCAGTCTCAGTGACATGAACCAGGTACCTCAGTTGGAAATGCAAAAATCACCCATATTCTGTGTTGATCATGTTGGGAGCTACGCACTGGAGCTGTTCCTATTCAGACATCTTGGAATGGAAGGCAATTTTTTAAAACTGTTAAATCAGCCTTGCATTTCTGGAATAAATGCTACTTGATTATGATGTATTATCATTTTTAAGTTAATTAAGGAAATTCTCTTCTATTCCTAGATTTCTGAGAGTTTTTAACATCGTGAATGGATACTGAATTATTTTTAGGTTGTTTTGGCATTAATTATTGATATGATCATGTGATTTTTCCTAGTCTGTTAATTGATTTTCTAATGTTGGACTAGTCTTGTATTATTGGGATGTATCTCACTTGGCTCTAATCTATTGTTCTTTTTATATATTGCTGAATTACATTTGTTAATATTTTGTTAAGGATTTTTGCACGTATATTCAAGAGGGATGATGTTCCTCATTCTGAAGAAATTTGTAGCATTCAGTGCTTGCTAGAAAAGAAGGAAGATCTGAAATCGGTTATTTAACCTATCATTTTAAGAAACTAGAAAAAGAGAAGAATGTCATCCAAAGTATGCAAAAAGAAAAAACAGTTAAAGATGAGAGTAGAAATCAATGAAATAGAAAACAGAAAGTCAACCAAACCAATAGTTAGGTTAGTTCTTTAAAAGATTAATAAAATTAATCAACATCAAGCCAGACGGATTAGGAATGTAAAAGAAGAGTGAGACATCACTAATATGAGCAATGAGAGAAGGGATGTTTTGATATATTTCTGGTAATATCTTCTAATATGCTTTTACTTTTAGCTATCTGTGCTTTTACAATTAAGGACAGTTTCTTGTAAAGTTTTCTGACAGTCAATGAACCTCTAATTCAAGTCCTTAGACAATTTGAATATAGTGTAATTTTTTTTTTTTTTTTTGAGACAGAGTTTCGCTTTCATTGACCAAGCTGGAGTGCAGTGGTGCTATGTCGGCTCACTGTAACCTGTGCCTTCTGGTTTCAAGTGATTCTCCTGCCTCAGCCTCCAGAGTAGCTGGGATTACAGGTGCCCACCACCATGCCCAGCTAATTTTTGTATTTTTAGTAGAGATGAGGTTTCACCATGTTGGCCAGGCTGGTCTTGAACTCCTGACCTCGTGATCCCCCTGCCTTGTCCTCCTGAAGTGCTGGGATTACAGGTGTGAGCCATTGTGCCCAGCTGAATTTAATGTAATTGTTGATACGGCTGCATATAAAGTGATCATCTTGTTATTTTCTATTCCTTTCATCTCTACTTTGTTCTTATTTCTTCTTCTTATACTATCTTTTGAGGATTTTAAAAAAATGAACCATTTTTTCCTCCACTTTTATTCTATTAGCTCTACACTTCTTTTATTTTTTAGTAGTTGCCCTACCATTTGCAAAATACACTTTTGGATTATCACAATCTACTTTCAAATTATATTAATATTATAGACCTTCATGTGTAATGTCAGAAGCTTGTAACAATACACTTCCATTCATTCCTCACAATCTTTGTGCTACTTGTGCCCTATAGTTTGCACCTGTATATGTTATAAACCCCATGGTACACTGTTACTATTTTTGCTTTAAACAATTATCATTTGAAGCACTTTGAAAATGAGATAAAAGTTATTTATATCTTCCTACTTATTTAGAGTATTAATCATTTTAATTCTTTTGCATATCCCAGATTTACATGTGGTATCTTTTTTGTTTGATCTGTAGAATATCCTTTAACATTACTTATAGTGTAGGTTTGCTGGTGAAAAATTATCCCAATTTTTGTGTGCCTGAAGAAGTCTTTATTTTGCCTTTATGAAGACATTTTGTAGTTTTCTCAGTTTTTAGTTTGTTTCCTCTCTTAGTTCTTTAAAGAGATTACTCCATTGTCTTCTGTCTTGCATTGTTTCTGACCAGAAATCTGCTTTAATATTTTTGTTCATTTTCGCATGTGTCTTTTTGCTCTTGTTGCTGTTAAGATTTTATTACTGGTTTTCAGCATTTTGATTATGATGTACTCTGATGTATTTTTATTCATATTTCTTTTATTTGGGGATTGTTGAGCTTCTTGGATTTGTATGTTTATAGTGTTTATTAAGTTTGGATAATTTTTGGCTAATATTTTTACTGTTCATCCACTTTTCTACTTTCATTTGGGACTCCAGTTACATGCATGTTGGATCATTCGATATTTCCCATTCTTCTCCAGTACTGTTTTTTTCCTTTCTTCTCCTCCTCCTTTTTTTTCTTTTTCCTTTTTTCACTTTGTCATTTAATTTGGATAATTTCTATTGCTATATTATTATGTTTATTGCTATTTTCTTCTGCAGTGCCAAATTTACTGTTAACCATTTTCAAATGCCTTTACCTTAAATTATTGTTTGTTTCATCTCTAAAAATTTTAATCTTTTTTTTTTTTTTTTTTTTTTTTTTGAGACGGCGTCTCGCTCTGTCACCCAGGCTGGAGTGCAGTGGCATGATCTCAGCTCACTGCAACCTCCACCTCCCGGGTTCAAGTGATTCTCCTGCCTCAGCCTCCTGAGTAGCTGGGATTACAGGTGAGCACCACCATACCCAGCTAACTTTTGTATTTTTAGTAGAGATGGGATTTCACCATGTTTACCAGGCTAGTCTCGAATGCCTGATGTTGTGATCCTCCTGCCTTGGCCTCCCAAAGTGCTGGGATTACAGGTGTGAGCTGCCGTGCCTGGTCAAAAATTTTTATAGTTTTTTTTTCTTTCCTTCTTTTGCTAATACTTTCATATACCTACCTGAACGTATAGAGTGTGTTTATATAATCTAGTTTAAAATTGTTAGCTAACATTAACGTTGTTAGCTAACATTAAAATTGTTTGCTAGTTTGATCGTTTATGTAATTTCTACGTTTGTTGTTATTATTTGATATTTCCTCTGGTTGTGGGCCATATTATTTTGCTTGCTTGCATGTCCGTACATACTTGCCAACATGTGTTGTTATCTGTACAATTGTGGCCATCCTTGTGGGTTTGAAGTAGTATTTTGTTGTGGGTGTTGATTTGCCTTTTCCTGATGACAAAAGATGTTGAACATTTTTCTTTTTCTTTTTTTTGAGACGGAGTTTCACTGTGTCACCCAGGCTGGAGTGCAGTGGTGCATGATCTTGGCTCACTGCAACCTCTGCCTCCTGGGTTCAAGCGATTCTTGAGCCTCAGCCTCCCGAATAGCTGGGATTACAGGTGCCCACCACCATGCCCAGCTAATTTTTGTATTGTTATTAGAGACAGGGTCTCACCATGTTGGCCAGGCTGGTTTCGAACTCCTGGCCTCAAGTGATCTGCCTGCCTCGGCCTCCCAAAGTGCTGGGATTACAGGTGTGAGCTACCATGCCTGGCCACATTTTTCTGTGTTTAGAATTGGTTTTTACCTATTTATTTTTTAGAGACAGGGTCTCACTTTGTTGCCCAGGCTGGAGTGCAATGGCATGCACATCTTTTCGTGTGCTTGCTGTTGATTTATGTATCTTATTTGGAGAAATGTTAATTCATATTCTTTTCCCATTTTTAAATTGTGTCATCTTTTTATTTTAGAGTTGTAGAATTTTTAAAAATATATATATTCTGGATATAAACTCCTTATTAGATACATGGGTTGCAATTTTTTTCTTCCATTTTGTTTTTTTTCCCTATTTTCTTTATGGTGTCCTTTGAAATAAAAGTTTTACATTTTGACGAAGTCCTGTTTACCTAGGTTTTTCTTTGGTTGGTTGTGTTTTTGGTGTCAAATCTAAAACTATTTTGTTACCTAAGGTTATGAACATTCGTTGTTATATTTTCTTTGAAGAGTTACGTAGTTTTAGCTATTACATATAGGCCTTTGGTCCACTTTGAGTTAACTTTCATACATGGTGTAAGATAGGGGTCCAACTTCATTTTCTTACATATAGATATCTAATTGTCCCAGTACCATTTATTGAAAAGACTATATCTTCTGGCCAGGCGCGGTGGCTCATGCCTGTAATCCCAGCACTTTTGGAGGCCGAGGCGGGTCGATCACAAGGTCAGGAGATCGAGACCATCCTGGCTAACATGGTGAAACCCCTGTCTCTACTAAAAATACAAAAAATTAGCCGGGTATGGTGGTGGGTGCCTGTAGTCCCAGCTACTCGAAAGGCTGAGGCAGGAGAATGGTGTGAACCCGGGAGGTGGAGCTTGCAGTGAGCGGAGATCACGCCACTGCACTCCAGCCTGGGCCACGGAGCAAGACTCCATCTCAAAAAAAAAAAAAAAAAAAGAGAAACCAAAAAAAAAAAAAAATTCTTTATTGAATTGTTGTGGCAACCTTGTTGAGTTGATTGTAAGTATAAGGGTATATTATTTCTGGATTCTCAGTTCTATTATATCAATTTATATATCTATCCTTAGCTATTTGTCTATATTACACTGTCTTGATTACTTTACTTTTGCAGAAAGTTATAAAACCTAGAAGTGTGAGTCCTTTGGTTCTGTTCTTTTCAACATTGTTTTGGTTATTCCGGGTCTCTTGCATTTCCATATGAATTTTAGGATCAGCCTGTCAGTTTCTGCCAAAAAAGTAGCTAGGATTTGATAAAGGATTATTTTGAATTAGATTGATTTGGGGAGTATTGCATTGTAACAACAGTAAGTCTTCTGGTCCATGTACATAGAATGTTTTTCCACGTGTTTAGGTATTGAATTAAAAATTTTTTCAATGTGTTTTACAGTTTTTAGCATACAAGTCTTATACTTCTTTTAAAAAATGTATTTGTATTTTTTGTTTTTGATGTTATTGTGAGATTTTCTTGATTTCATTTTCAGATTGTTTATTGCTAATATATAAAAATCCAATTGATTTTTGCATATTAATCTTATATCCTGCAACCTTACTAAACTTATTAATTCTAATTTTTTTTAGTGGAGTCTTTAGGATTTTCTGTATACAGGATCATGTTATCTTGAAACAGTTTTACTTATTCCTTTCCAATCTAGATGTTTGTTCGTTCGTTCTCTCTCTCTCTCTCTCTCTCTCTCTCTCTCTTTTTGTCTAATTGTCTGGTTAGATTGTACAGTATATTCATGACTAGGTACTGAGAGTGGATATCCTTGTCTTGTTCCTGATCTTAGGGGAAGGCATCCAGTCTTTCACCATTAATTACAATGTTAACTCTGGACTTTTTTTTTTTTTTTTTTTTTGACGTAGTTAGGATTTACTTGAGCCTTGATCTCCCAGGCTTAAGGATCCTCCAACCTCAGCCTCCCAAGCAGCTGGGACCACAGATGCATACCACCACACCTGGCTAAGTTTTAAGTGTTTTTGTATAGATGGTGTCTCACTGTGTTGCCCAGGCTGGTCTTGAACAGCTAGGCTCAAGTGATCCTCCCACCTCGGCCTCCCAAAATGTTGGGATTACAGGCGTGAGCCACTGCTCCTGGCCTGGCCTTTTCATTGATCCTCTTTGTCAAGTTAAGAAGTTCCCTTATCTAGTTTTCTGTTTTTCTCATGAAAGGGTGTTGGATTTTGTCAGATGCCTTTTTTCCGTGTTTTTTGTTTTTGATATAATCATGTTTTTTTTTTTCCTGTATTTTATTAATACAGGGTATTACACTGATTTTCAGATATTAAACCAATCTTTCTTTCCTCTTGTTTGTGGTATACAATCCCTTTTATATTTTGCTGGATTTGTTTTGCTGGTATTTCTTTGATAATTTTTTTGGGTCAATATTTATAAAGTATATTGATCTGTACTTTCCTGCTGACATCTTTGTCGTGTTTTCACATCAGGGTGGTATTGGCATCATACGATGGGTTGGGAAGTATTCTCTCACCTTCTAGTTTGTAGAAAATTTCATGAAGAATTGGTATTAATACTTTTTTTAAGACTAATATTTTAATTTTTGTTTTTGTCTTTTAGGATTCTCCTTTTACAAATGCAGGAATGGGATCTAATCTAAATCTGTTAGGTGAAATTGAGTGTGATGCCAGCATAATGGATGGAAAATCCTTAAATTTTGGAGCAGTTGGAGCACTGAGTGGTATGTGGGCATTATGACCTACTATCTTTGGAAAATCATGCACGTGACCATTTCATGCCGTCTAAAGATGATTATGGTCTTTTTCGCCATTACTGCTTGGAATAGTGTTTAAAACAAATATACTTCTTTTTTTATTGAATTTAAAACATACAGTCTTAGTTATACGTAGTTTTTGGTTTGAATTTGATCATTCTCCCGTATCCCTTGAAGAGATTAAAGACATTTAAGACTTGATTTAGAATATTAATTTTACAATTTGAAATACACACTATAGTTTTTGTTGTAAAAAATTTCAGGTAATATAAATAAAGTTTACCTTTGATCCTCCAAATCTTTTCTTTCTCATTTCCTTTCTCCCTGGGGTTTAACCAGTAAAAATCCAGTGCTTTTATCTATATTTTTATGTAATAGAAACACAGTTTTATTTTGTGCCTGTATTTGTTTTCTTAAAAAATGTGTTAATTATTATAAACTTTTTAGATTTAAATATAATCTTTGGAGATTTTTTCCACATCAGTACATAAAAGATAATGTCTCATGTTTTATACTTCATTTTTTAAAGTAAAATATACATGAAATATGTATTTTATGTGTACAGTTTCATGAATTTTTAGATGTAGACATCATATAAGCCGCCACCTAGATCAAGACATTCAACGTTTCCGTGTCAAAATGTAGAACATTTTCGTAATCCCAGAAGGGCCCTTTATGCTTCTCCTCGGTCCATACTTCTTGTGCTCTCTTCCCCCATGCTAACTTTGGGTACCATAGATTAATTTGCCTGTTCCTAAAACTTACTTCTGTGTGTGTTTTCTTTTGCTTAATGTTATGCCTGTGAGATGGATCCATGTTTTGTGTCAGTAGTATTTTATTTTTTACCACTTAGTAGTAGTTCATTGAGTGAATATACCATAACTTCTGTATTTAGTCTCCTCTTAATGGGCATATGAAATTTCTAGTTTTTTATTTTTTTGAGTAAAGCTTCAGTGAATATTATTTTACATGTCTTTTGGAAGACATATGTACTTCTGTTTGGTTTTTTTTTTTTTTGAGATGGAGTCTCATTCTGTCACCCAGCCTGGAGTGCAGTGGTACGATCTTGGCTCACTGCAACCTCTGCCTCCCAGGTTCAGTTGGTTCTTCTGCCTTAGCCTCCCAAGTAGCTGGGACTACAGGCACCCATCACAATGCCTGGCTAATTTTTTGTTTTTTTAGTAGAAACAGGGTTTCACCATGTTGGCCAGGCTGGTCTTGAAGTTATGACCTCAAGTGGTCTGCCGGCCTCGGCCTCCCAGAGTGCTGGGATTATAGGCGTGAGCCACAATGCCTGGCCACATATGTACTTCTTTAGGTACATATGCATATATGTTTTGCTTTAATAGATACTGCTGGTTTTCAAAAGTAACTGTTGCAATTTATACTCCCACTAGCAGTGTAGGAGCTTTTCAGTTACTCTGCATCCTTGCCAATTTTTGGGATTGTTATTGTTTTTAAAATTCAGCCATTTTGATATGTGTGTAGTGGTATTATTTAGTGTCCCTAGTGACTTATGTGTGTAGTGGTGTCCAATTCGAGTGTCCCTAATGACTTATAAGAGCCTTTTCATATGCTTATTAACCATTTAGATATCCTTGTTGAGAAGTGCATGTTCGCACCTTTTGCAGATTTTTATTTGATTATATCTTCTATTGATTTGTTGGAGTATTTTAAATATTTTACATACAAATCCTTTGTAAGATACATGTATTATGGATATCTTCTCCCAGTCTATGGTTTGCCTTTGCAGTTTCTTAATGGTGTTTTTTGATGAATAGAAGTTTCTGATTTTAATGAAGTTTAAGTTAGCAACCTTTTCTTTTATGATTAACTCTTTGTATTTTAAGAAGTTTTTGCCTGTTCAAAGTTATGAAGATAGTCTTCATTCTTTTCTTTCTGTAATTTTATTGTTTTTATCCTTCACATTTAGCTTTCTTATCAAGCTCAAATTAATTTTTGTATATGTAACATAGGGGTCAACATTTGTTTATTTTTTCCTCATATGGATATCCAAATGGTCCATTGCCCTCTATTGAAAGGAAGTCTTTTCCTCATAGAATTGTGTTGGGAAATTAGGTGGCTGTGTGATAATTTTTTACTGTACACTGTTATGGCTGCTTTCAAAAATGAGTTGGGACCCGGGAGGCGGCGGAGCTTGCAGTGAGTGGAGATTGCACCACTGCACTCCAGCCTGGGTGACAGAGCGAGACTCCGTCTCAAAAAAAAAAAAAAAGAGTTGGGGATTTTTTTCCCTATTCTTTGAAAAGGTTTGTATATGATTGGAATAATTTCTTTTTAATTGTTTGAAAGAATTCATAAATTATTTCAAATTAGTGGGGTTTTCTTTGTGGGAAGTTTTAAAAGTAGGATTCAATATTTTTAGCATTTATATGATTGTATTTTCTTTTTCATGTGCATTTTTCTAGGAATTTATCTGTTTCATATGAGTTGTCAAATTTGTTTTCCTAAAGACATTTTAGTTAGCTTTCTTTATTGATTTCTAGTTTAATTCCACTGTGGCCAGAGAATGTACTATGTATGATACCAATCCCTTGAAGATTTTAGAGACTTGCTATATGGCTCAGATTATGGTGTGTTTTGGTAAATTTCCATGTGAACTTCAAAACAATATGTATTCTGGAGTTGTTGAGTACAGTGCTCTATATGTGTCACTTAGGTCAATTTGGTTATTTATTTGTTCTGATGTTTTATATCATTTCTTTTTTGTGATAGTTAAGAAAGGGTGGTTCAATTAGTTTTACTTTTACTTTTTTTACTATGAAGTTTTATTGGTATTTAATACAATTTCATGTGTTTGAAGGCCATTAGGATTTCTCTGGGTACTACCTGTTCATACCTGTTGTGTGGCTTACCTTTTAACTCTGTTTATAATATCCTTAATCATATTGCAATTAAAAATTTTTCTTTGTCCAACTTACTGCTTTCTCTTTTGTGGCTTTTGTATTTTGTATTTCTTAAAGTCTCTTATAATTTATAAGCGTAATTTACTTGTATTTTCTTCTAACACATGTATAGTTTATTTTTCCTTTACCTCTTGAATGCATTTTTTTTTTCCTGAAATGACTGAGAATTGTTCCTACATAGTTAATTGAATAAGTACAGTTTATTAAATGACTGTAATACCCTAGGCATTGTTCTACAGTGGTTTACATATTTTATTTATTTATTTATTTATTTATTTTTGAGACGGAATCTTGCCCTGTTGGCCGAGGTTGGAGTGCAGTGGTGCGATCTTAGCTCACTGCAACCTCTGCCTCCTGGGTTCAAGTGATTCTCCTGCCTCAGCCTTCTGAGTAACTGGGATAACAGGCGTGTGCCACTATGCCTGGCTAATTTTTATATTTTTGGTAGAGACGGGTTTCACCATGCCGGCTAAGCTGGTCTTGACATCCTGACCTCGGGTGGTCCGCCTGCCTTAGCCTCCCAAAGTGCTGGGATTACAGGCGTGAACCACTGTGTCTGGCCCAGTGGTTTACATATTTTAAATCATTTAGTTCTCACAATACCCTTATGAGGCCTATGCTTTTATCCTATGTAATACCATTATGAGGTCTATGCTTTTAAATCATTTAATTCTCACAATGCTCTTATGAGGTCTGTGCTTTGCAGATGAGGAAACTGAGACACATGAGAGATTCAGTAGTTTGTCCAAGGACATTGTATTATTCCGGGTAAAACTAGAAGACAGAAACCATACCATAGTTTAAATAGAAGTTTAATATAAAGAGTTATTAAGCAGTGATTGGAGAGTAACTCTGTAAACATGGGAAGAGAACTCAAAAATGTATCCTAGGGCAGAGGGAGAATACCCAAAGAGAACACATGTGGAAGTAGGTTTAGACCTCATTGAAGAAGGTGTGGCTATCATCCACTGTATGGTAGAGAAGTTGCTGAATTACCCAGGCCAGAGCTAGTCTATAGTTAATGTGTGAGTAGGATCAATCCTGTGAGGCAGAGGCAAGCTTAGGCTGGTAGGTGGGCACACAGAGGTCAAGATGCTGTGAGAATTAAACCTCCCTGGGCAGGATAAAGATTGGCCTTTGGCTCACTGCACAGGCACCCTGCGGAACACTTGCTATGTGTGCCTGTGGGGCTGAGCATTGGGTGTGGGGATCAACATCCTGAACTGGAGTATGGTCTCATTCTTTCTGGAGCTCTCAGCTATGCTGCTGTGGCACCAATCAGGAGCCGGAGAAAACGTGGTGTCCAAATGCTGGAGAAAGCTGCTCCCTGTGGGCACTTAGCACAGGAGAATACCACATTGGCCAAAGTGAAGCCTGGTGAGCAAGATACCCTTTCTTCCTACAGTATTTCTTTAGTGTCCTCTACTGACAAAACTTACCCATTGTGCTAGCTGGCAAAGGAAACATACTTAGAGGGCCCATATCCATTTTCACACATCAGGCAACAAAGGGTGAATTTGTAGCTGAGAAGCGATTAACTGATTAACTGGAACAGTTACAAAGTAGTCTGACTCCTAGGCTTTTACCTTTGTGTTCTTTCTCCCTCTTATATGTAGTTAACCCTTTTCCTACTGATTTGAAATATTAAATACCTAAATTCACAAGTGTCTGTTTCTGAACTTTAGCTTTATTCTATTCCATTGACATATTTGTTTATTTTGTACTCAAACCACTCTTTTTTAATTAGAATAGCTTCAAATAAAAAAAAAGATATCTTGCAGGGTAAATACCTCTTCATTTTTCTTTTTCAAAGTTTTCTTTTCCTGATTAAGAGTCAGCTTCTCATGCATCGTGGAAATCCTTTTGTGGTTTGATGGAGAATTGGATTTATAAGTTATAACTTATACATATATAAGTTATATAAACTTATAAATGTATGTTATATAATGTATACATATATGTTATATATGTAAATGTATATACATATATACATATATTATATACATATAAATGTATACATATATACATATATACATAAACTTATAAATGTATACATATATAAGTTATATAAACTTATAAATGTATGTTATAACGTATAAATCCAATTTATAACTTATAAATTGTTAATTTATAAATAATATTAATAAAGTTACAAATTGGATTTATAAGTTGGACTAAAGATTTGGATTTATAAGTTAACTTGGAAAAGTTTAATGTCTTTACAATATTGAATCATCACATCCAGAATTATATTGTTTTCAGAAGTAGGAGACCTGATTTGGGCTTTTCTTTATCTTGTTTTGTATTTCATACTTTTTTTGTGGAAGATTTGGTATTGAACTACATTTCTACAGTTGGTTTTGCTTAGAATCAATCTGTTGGCCTTAATTTAAATTTTTATAGTCTCTTTATATATCCCACTGATGATTTGTTTGTATTAATAATGTCCTGAAAGGAAGGCATAGATTAATGATGAAGGGTATAGTCTTCGATATTAGCTGCCTCTGTGTTAAAATTCAGCGCTGTGATCATGGGCAGGCAACTTAACTCTCTTTATAAATGTTTTCTCATTAATCAGATAGGATTAATAAGTGTTGGTTATATGACAGAATTGAAGGATCAGCGAACTCATCCGATACATTTAAGAGTTTGGCACTAGGCCTGCAGCATATTAGGAAATAGTTACTTTCATTGCCTTCCACCATCATCATCATTGTTGTCATCACTGTCATTGTCTTTGTCATTGTCATCTTGACAGTGTTTATGACACTCAAACTGTCCTGTCAATTCTCCTGGATAAGCACCGTCACCTCACTTGTACATACTGGTTGGCCTCTTGGAAAGAATCTGAACCACATTTTAGGTTACAATCTTTTATACAGTTGGCCTTCTCTCCCACCCTTACCCAATTTGAAGGACATTTCCCCGTTCTATCTCTCTTGTAGGTGACATTTAAAAGTTTTGGCTTATTTTTCCCCCATTAATTTTTATCTCCAAGGTCAACTTGAAGCTGTTTATAATGATGTTTATTCTTTAAAGGGAGTTTATGGTTTTGTGGTCACTAAATGCCTGGAGCATGTATATAGTTTTGATAGTAATATAGTGTCACATTTTCAGTTCATTTTAAACACTCTATTCTGAAATCTATTAAAAAAGATTTAATTTAATTTAAATATATAGTATTTCAGTTCAGCCTTTGCTTCTGTAGCACATGACAAAACATGAGAATATGTATTTTATATTTGTTCTTTTCTTGCTTCTAGGTTTTCATTTATTTTTTGATTTAACTCTTATTGCTCATGGTTATTAAGGGTTTTCATTAGTGTTACTTGATATATCAGAAAAGAATTTCCAAGATATATTCAAGTTGTTTTATTGAAACAACTGCAAAACTGAGTGGGAAACTGAAAGACATTTCTGACATCTTTTTTGCCAATTTTTTTTTTTTATAGGAATCAAGAACCCAGTCTCAGTTGCCAACAGACTCTTATGTGAAGGGCAGAAGGGCAAGCTCTCGGCTGGCAGAATTCCTCCCTGGTAACCACTTTGTTCTTCCCAACTTTCCCTGTCTTTAGTGCATTTTTATCCACAGAAGGCTGATGCTGTTGGTTACATACCAGGTATCATGCCTTTGAAGAAGAAGATAAACTTTGTTCTGTGATCATGGAACATTTTGTACAGCTGATAAAGTTCTGGATGGAAAAGAATATTATGGATTAAAGCAGAAAGGGGATCAGTGTTCAACTGGGCTCATTTTATTTTGAAACTTAAAAAAAAAGTTACACATTGTAGTCTAGAGTCTAAAGTAATTTTTAAATTTGAGAAGTTCTTAGCATAAAAGTACATGGAATATAGTAAATAGCCCTTATGAACCTGTGATCCAGCTCCAGTAATTACCAGTGTTTTGTTCTTATCTGTCTCATGCATCTCAGGTTTTTTCCTATAGGGTTTTTTGTTTTTGTTTTTGTTTATTTTTATTTTATTTTATTATTTTTTTTTGAGATAAGGTCTCACTCTGTCACCCAGGCTGGAGTGCAGTGGTACAGTCATGGCTCACTGCAGCCTTGACCTCCTCTGCTCAAGAGATCTTCCTGCCTCAACCTCCTGAGTAGCTGGGACTACATGCTTGTACCACCATTCCTGGATATTTTATTTTTTTTAGAGATGGGGTCTTGCTGTGCTGCCCAGGCTCATCTCAAACTCCTTGATTCAAGCAATCCTCCTGCCTTGGCCTCCCAGAGAGCTGGGATTATAGGCATGAGCCACTGTGTCTGGCCCCTATAGTATTTTAAAGCAAATCCCCGACACCATAGTTTACCCTTAAATAGTTTTGTAAGTAATTCTGTGTTTGCAAAACATAGCCACCATACTGTTAGCTTGCCTAACAATATTAAAACTTATGCTTTAATACCATGTTATACTTAGTCTATGCTCAGCATACCTGGTTATGGAGGTTACATTAATGTTCTGTGTTCAAAGTTGTGGTGACAGTGCTGTAGGAATCACTTTGTTTGATTCTACTGTGTTTTGAAGTCACAGAAAATATATAGTTAAAAAAAATCTTAAATCCTTTACCCAGCTAGATTTAAAATTTTAATTATATATATCCCAGTTTAATTATGGCACTAGAGAGTCAATTATGAAAAAATTCTCAAATATTAATTTTTAATATGTGTTTTTGATCAAGCAGTGGTAAGGGGTAGCAAATCTGATTTATTGAGATCCTTTCTAATATCTGTTGGATTGATTTCAGTAAGTTTCCTGGTAACTCTGAAAGTGAGAAAAGTGATTTAAAAAAATCTTCCCTCATGATTTATTTAAAAAATGCTTCTCTCATGATTTATGTTAAACCCATGCTATTTTGTTTAACTGGTATGAGATTATCAATCCAAAATTTACTAAGTATTTGTTTAGTAGGTACATGTGGAGTCCTTCTATCCATACGTTTTTAAGGGAGTAGTAAGTGCAAAGAGATTGTCTCTGGATTTATATTCTCTGTAATGTGCATTTAAACATGACTGTGTTCTTTCACCCAATATTTTCTATTGTGTGTAGAACCTAATTAACATGAACTAAACAATTTGGAAGACATGTACCCAGTAGGGAGGAGAAGATGTAGTTGTTTGGTTGGCAAGAAAAATAGCATAAACAGTGTAAAAAGCATTTGGAAGTTCACCTACAAGTCTACTATAATCCCGTTGCCCCCACTCCTCATGGCATTTACCAAGCAAATTCTCAAATTTATATGGAGGAGCAAATGTAAAAGAATAGTAAAGACAGTTGTAAAACAGATGAAAGAGTTGGACGTACTTAATGGATAGCATGATACTTTTATATAATACTATAGGAATTAAAACAGGTTGATATAAGTATAGATAAAAAGATCAGTAAGAACTGCAAGTCTAGAAGCTGACTCAGTGCATGAGGGAATTTGGTCTGTGACAACAGTGTCATCTCAAATCATTGTGGGGAAAAATAATGGTTTATTAAATAAATTGTGTTGGGACAGTTGGCCACCTAGTGCAAGAACATTAAATTCCGATGTCATATCACTAAGAAAATACCCAAACCCAAAAGTAAACAAGTGTAGTATAAAAATATTAGGAAAAAATATGGGAGAGTATTCTTATGACTATGAGGCAGCAAAAAATTTATTAAGATAAAAAATAAAGCTAAGTATTGAAACATATGACAAGTGAAGATGTATACCGGTTATACAACTGAAGGTACTACGATCAGAATTAAAAGACAGTATGTCCTTTGGAACTGAGAAAAATTATTTGCAGGATATGTAGCAAACAAAAGATTATCCAGAGTGTTTATGAACTAGAAAATATCAATAAGAAAAAGACAGCTCACATTTTAAAATACAGTAAAGGATACAAATAGGCAATTTATGGGAAAGAAAATATTAATGGGATATAAACATATGAAAAGGTGCCCAATAATATTAATCAAGGAATTGTTAGTAATAAAATAGATGATATTTTCACCTTTTTCAAGTAGCAAAATTAACAAAGACCAACAATATGCAGAATTATTCAGGGCATAGAAAAATCGGTTCTTTTGCTGTTGATGGGAACATAAACAGCCGGTTGAGAGACATTTGGATATTATTTATTAAGTACAAATTAAAAATGCACATTGTATGCCCAGCATTTCTATCCTGAGACAAAATGCCTTCACAAGAAGGCTCATACAGCACAAGAAGGCTATAGCATTGTTGTTTGTAGAATATAAAAATGTAAGCTCCCGAAATACCCATCAATGGCTAAATAAACTGTTTTCTAGTTATATTATTAGATATCCTGTGGCATTAGAAAAAAGGACAGAAACATTTGCGTATAGTAACATGGCTTACTGTTAGAATTAATTTACTTGGGCTGCTTTAACAAAATACCTTAGATTCAGTGGCTTAAACAGTAGAAATGTATTTCTCACAGTTCTGGAAGTTAAGAAGTCCAAGAACTAGGTTCCAGCCTGTTTGGTTTCTGGTAAGCGTTCCTTTTCTGGCTTGCTTTCTCACTGTGTCCTTACACTAGAGATAGGAGTATAGGTACAGGGAAAGGGTTGTTGAGAGAGAGAAAACTTTCCTTCTTATAAAGACACTAATAGCATCACGAGGGCCCTACCCTCATGACTTTATCCAACTCCGATGATCTCCCAAAGGCCCCATCTCCAAATATTATCATATTGAGGGCTAGGGCTTCAACAAATGAATTTTTGGGTGGACATGATTCAGTTCAGAAAGAGATCTCACATTGTAGAGTAAAAAAATCAAGTTGCTGATGATATGTTCATTTTGACTTCTGTTTTCTTAAAAACATTACAAAACAATATGATGCATACCTGTTTTCTGCCACCTAGGATAGGAAATAAAACACCACCAAAAGATTTGGAGCTGCCTAGACTAAACTCTGCCAATTTACATTTCTGCCTACAATGTCTTATGATCATTCAACCAAACACTTAACAGGAGTAATATAATATTTTAAAAATCTTTCCAAAGTTAAAAGGGAAGAGATTTAACATGTACTCCTTGTTCCTTCCACTGTCTCACATGCTCACGCTGACCCCCATCTCTGCCCTACCTCTAGGTAACAATAACCCTGATTTTAAGCTTTTCTCATTGTCATATATTCTTTCATATTATTACAGCATATCTAATACTCTAATTTTCTGTGGCTACATAAATACGTGCATAGATGTACAAAAAAGACTTGTAAAGTAGGTTATGAAGCCCACTGTGATCACCTCAGGGAAAGAGGGAAGAGGGAGTAAGATGAGGCAATTGTCCAAGGGGACATATGCAATATTTTAATATTTTACAATGAGAAAACATACAGGTGAAAGTGATGGCTACCTCTTTATTAAAATGATATTATATAATAATGGTACACCTGTCTGGAAGTAGCTGGTTTTCTCACAAACATAGTTTTCAACTTTATGTTTTGAGTATTTTGATATTTTAGGTATTTAATATTTTTGTATGAATTTTAGAATTAGTTTTTCTATTTCTGTAAATAGCCTGCCAGAATTTTGTTTGTGATTCTAATATATGCATTTATTAAGATTTTTAAACTCTCTCAACTGTTTTATAGTTTCCAGTGTATAGATGTTGCACAGCTTTTATTATATTTATGCCTGGTACTTCATTTTTTTGATGCTGTGGTAAATGGTGTACTTAAGCATGTTAATTTCCAAATGTTCGTTGTCAGTATGTAGAAATATGATTGATTTTAACATATTGACATTCTATCATGGGAATTTGGTAAATCCATTTGTTTTAGTCCCAGTTTTTATAGATTCCATAAGATTTTCTTTCTTTCTTTTTTTCTTTCCTTTTTTTTTTTTTTTGAGATGGAATCTTGCTCTCTGTGGACCAGGCTGGAGTGCAACACATCTCAGCTCACTGCAATCTGTGCCTCCCAGGTTCAAGCAATTCTCCCGCCTCAGCCTCCTGAGTATCTGGAATTACAGGCATGCACCACGATGCCCTGCTAATTTTTGTATTTTTAGTAGAGGAGGGGTTTCGCCATGTTGGCCAGTCTGGTCTTGAACACCTGACCTCAGGTGATCTGCCCGCCTTAGTCTCCCACAGTGCTGGGATTACAGACATGAGCCACCGTGCCCAGCCAAGATTTTTTACATAACTGTTATGTCTCCTGGGAATGAGTATAGTTTTATTTCTATTTCTAATCTGGATTCTTTTGACTAATTTTTTTTTGTGCTTTATTGCATTGGCTGGAACTTCCAATGCAGTGTACAGTAGAGAAGTGTGAGAATGGACATCCTTCCCTTGTTTGTGATCTTAGGGAGGAAGCATTTGGTCTTTCACCATTAAGTCTGATGATTGCTGCAGGTATTTAATCACAGATGCTCTTGATCATGTTGAGAAAGTTCCCTTCTTTTCCTAGTGTATTAGACCATTTTGATGCTGCTATGAACAAATACCCAGGACTGGGTAACTTAATAAAAAAAAAAAAAAAAAAAGAGATTTAGGCTGGGCATGGTGGCTCACGCCAGTCATTCCAGCACTTTGGGAGGCCGAGGCGGGCAGATCACGAGGTCAGGAGATCGAGACCATCCTGGCTAACACGGTGAAACCCCATCTCTACTAAAAAATACAAAAAATTAACTGGGTGTGATGGTGGGCGCCTGTAGTCCCAGCTACTCAGGAGGCTGAGGCAGGAGAATGACTTGAGCCTGGAGGTGGAGCTTGCAGTGAGCCGATATCACGCCACTGCACTCCAGGCTGGGTGACAGAGCGAGACTCTGTCTCTTAAAAAAAAAAGAGGTTTAATGAACTCACAGTTCGACTTGGCTGGGGAAGCCTCACAATCATGGCAAAAGGCGAAGAGGAGCAAAGGCACATCTTACATTACATGGTGGCAGGCAAGAGAGCGTGTGCAGAGGAACTGCCCTTTATAAAACCGTCAAATCTCATGAGACTTACTCACTATCACAAGAACAGCATGGGAAAAACCTGCTCCCATGATTCAGTTACATCCCACTGGGTCCCTCCCACGACACATGGGTATTATGGGAGCTACAATTCAAGATGAGATTTGGGTGGGGACACAGCAAAACCATGTCACCTAGTGTGCTGAGAACTTTAGTAGGAATAGGTGTTGTACTTTGTCAAATGCTTTTCTGCATCTATTGAGATGATCCTATAATTTAAAAAATTTAGTTAGCTAATTTAGTGATTTGTTGATTTTTGACTGATAAAGCAGCATTCCTGGGATAAATTCCACTTGGTCATAATGTATTATCCTTTTTATATATTGTTGGCTTCAGTTTGCTAATATTTGGTAAAGAATTTTTACATCTATGTTAATGAGTGATACTGGTTTATAGTTTTCTTGTAATAACTTTGGTTTGGGTTCATTTTGCTTTTTGGTTGTGTGGGGATATATATTTCATCAGCTTTGGGAAAAAATTGCTCATTATCTCTTCAGATATTTTTTTCTGAATCCCTGTCTCTTCTATTCTATTCACAATTCTGATTGCACATAAATTCAGCCCCTTGTGGTAGTTTACAGACGATTTGTTTACTTTTTTCATTGTTTTTTCTCTGTTTCATTTTGAATAGTTTTCATTGCTGTCTTCAAGTTTACTAATTATTTTTCTGTCTAATCACGTAATATCTTGCTGCCTGCTAATCCCATTCAGCTTGTGTTTTATTTCTGACGTTGTTATTTTTATCTCTACAAGTTTGATTTGCATCTTTAAAAAGATGTCTTCCATGTATCTACTTTACATGCCTAAACTTTCCTCTAGCTTTGTGAACATATGAATAGTGTTATAACAATTATTTAAATATCTTTGTTTGCTAATTCTGTCCTCTTTGTTATTTATGGATTGTTTTCAGTTGAATGATTTTTCACCTCATTATAGGTTACCTTTTCCTCCTGTTTTGCGTGCTTGGTAATTTTTTATTGGGTTTCAGACATTGTGAGTTTTACCTTTTTGGGTGCTGTGTATTTTTGTATTTTAAAAACTATTCTTACATTTTATTCTAGGATGTGGCTAAGTTACTTAAAAACAGCTTGAGCCTTTCAGGTTTCGCTTTAAACTTTGTTACATGAAATGAGAAGCATTTGGCCTTGAGCTAATTTTGCCTTGCTATTGAGGCGGAATCTTTCAAAGTGTTATAACAGATGCACCTAGAATGAGGCCTTTACTTTGGCTGGTGGGAGCAGGAGCTGTTGTTCCTGGCTGTCTGAACTTGGAGACTTGGTTTTTTTTTTTTTTTTTTAAACTTTCATTTCATTTGTTCCAAGACTTTGGGTAATGTCTTCTTACACATACACTGATCTCTACTTAGCTGAAGACTAGAGGGATTCTCTGCAGATCTCTAGAGTACTTTCTATATGCAGTTCTCTCCTCTCTGGTACTCGGTCTTATGAACTGTGGCTATGTGGCTTCTCTGGATGCCCTTTCTGGATGTCACTTCAACTCAGAGATACTGCTGGAGCTCCTGTGCTGTGGTTTAGAAACTCTCTAGGCAATAATGAAGGTGAACCCTATGATTGCAGTAAGACAATCACAAGGTTTACCTTGTTTCCTCTCTCTCAAGGATCACTGTCCTATGTTGCCTAATGTCTCAATGTCTGAAAACTGCTACTTTCTGTATTTTGTCTTTATTTTTTTCTCTATCTTGTCCCGAAGTGAAAAATCTCTCATGTACCTGGAAGTTAATCATCTAAATTATAATAGAAATGAGATGACTAGAAATATTTGGATCACATGTAAATAAGCTTGAAGTAAAAACATTATAAATTTGGTTATGTTGATTTAGGGTATTCAGAGAAAATTTTTTTTGACTATATTACATTTAGACAGTGAACTCTAGAGAGTTTCTGCTATAACAAAACACCTTAATACCATAAACTAGGTAGCTTATAAACAATAAAAGTTTCTCACAGTTCTGAAGGCCGGAAAGTTCAAGATCAAGGAGTTGGGGAATTCAGAGTTGGGGCAATCAAGAGGGCTAATCCTATTCAAGAGGGCTTCACCCTCATGACCTAATCACATCCCAAAAGGCCCCACCTCCTAATGCCATCCCAATACTTGGGGGTGAGGTTTCAAACTATGAATTTTGTGGGAATACAGTTGTATATGTTAGAACATGACATAATGTTTAGAATGCTTCAGGCACTGTTCTAAATGCTTGAGATATGTTGATGAAAAAATGAAGATCTCTACGCTTATGAAGCTTGAAGCTTTTAAGGAATTTATGCAAAGATAAACTAACAGATAACAATGTGTAAATTTATCAATTATATAATACGTTAGAAGGTGGAAAAAGGGAAAAGGAGCAGGATAAGGGGATTGTGAGTACTGGGTAGAGAAGTGCAGGGTATTGGGATGCATTTTTAAGGAGGCCTTATCAAGGAGGGATGTTTGAGCATGTGAAGGAGTTTCCCATTTGGGAAATTAGGGGAACAGCCAGACAGAGGAAACAGTCAGGGTGAAGACCCTGAGGCAGGAGCCTCCTTGATATGTTTGTGGCTTTACAAGACATTGAGTAGAGAACACAAGGGGGCAAGAGGAATAAGAGGTGAATTGGGGAGTGGGGAGAATCAGATTCTATGGGAGCTTATAGATTTTTAAAAAGACTCTAGTTTTTGCACTGGTCCTCACAAGAGGTTTTACAGGATTTTGAAAGAGGAGTGCCATTACCTGAATTGTATTTTACAAGGATTTTAGTGGCTGGTGTATTGAGAATTGTCTGGGGTCAGGGAGTACAGGGCAAGGCAAGCATAAAAATAGTGAGGCCACTGCAGCATTGTGGGTATCAGATGATGGTGGCTCAGACCAAGGTGGTAGCAATGGAGGTGGTGAGAAGTGGTCAGATTCCAGATCTGTTATAATGATAGAGTCAATGGGACTTCGAAGTAGATTGGCGTGAACCTTTTCTAAAAGTTTCCTCCTTGGAGAATCAGAAGAATGCTTGAGAGAAGTTTGAATTGGTACTGCATTTAATGTTTGGGAATGTGATTTTTTTTTTTTTTTTTGACATGTCAGTACAGTTTTTAGTAAAAGCTTCTGCTAAAATGATTTCAAAAGCAGTTATATGATATTTTGTGCAATGATGATCTACTATACAGTAATTTTTTATGTTAAGAAAAAGGGTAGATATTTAGTATGCTTATCCATAAGATGACATCCAACTATTTGCCTCCCTATGAATATTTCACAATGCCCAAAGTATTTAAAAACTTAAATAGCTGACAATAGCAAATTGATTTTACTTAGACTCAAACCTTTGAATGATTAAAAAATATGTAAAATAAAGCTAAGAATATTTTGTAAAATGCCCCTCACTGATTCCAGATACTGGAATTGAACCCAAAATGACCAATGGGAGTGCTGAGAATATTAGATTCAACTCCAAACTTTTGTCTTGATCATTTAGTTTACTACTTCAGCTTCTCTTTTACATCTTCTCATGAAGAGAATTATTTCTTTTATCAGTTTTTGTTTTTCCTAGAAGAAGGAAATGCTAAAAATGCCATCAGGACCGTTCAAATTTGCATCCAAGCTCCTATTTAAGTTATCTTAACATTTAAACTTTATGTGACAGCTTTTCTTTGCAGTGGATTTCATTTCTTACAAGAATAGGAAAAACTGTTTTCTATTGTTAGAATCCTTTCGAATTTTTTTTTAAAAATTGAATTTTGAAGAGGTAAAGTTGTTTATTGTTATTGGCCTTCTCTCCTTTCTATTTAAAATAGTCCCTCCATCCCCATCTTTATGTATATTAGAAAGCAGTTATTGTGGTTAACCATTTAGTTTCCCATTGGAGCCATTTGGATATGTTTTTGAGGGTCTACTTAGATTTTGTTTTGCCAGTCTGTCACTGGTCTTATTAACAGTCAAATCTTAAGACTTCAATATGTATTACTTCGAGTTTTTAGTGTTGGAATGATTAAAATAACAGAAACAAAAAATAGGGAGTGGAAAACTAGCAAGTAGGCACAAGTTCAAGGAATCCATTACTGGCTGGCTGAGATCTTTAAGTAGTTGGCTATGGAAGAAGATGGAGTGATTAATTATTATGGTAACTGCTTGCTATTACTATTTGCTTAATCAAATTACTTAGGGAATGGGGTAGTTACTTATCCTGCATGCTATTTGAAATATTTGAAAACAAGTCTTTTATATTTAGCTATCAGTATCCTTTTATCCACTTTGTTATGTTAAAACTTGCTGTTTAGGACTTAAAAGTTACTTTTGGGACATACCATAGTACTTTACTTACCACAGTAAAAATGATTCTGAGGGTTATGTATATATTTTTATTGCATCAAGGCTTAGAAATGTAACCATACATATTTGAGCATCTCTAGATGTACCCACTAATTTTGGATGGATCCAGGTATTCTACTAGGTAATAATGCCAAATCTGAAGGCATTCACTTAATTGTAAACTGTTAATTTGATTAATCAATCTTGTAACATTAACTGAGAACCCTGTTGGTCCAAGATAAATTTTAATATTTTCTACTGAGAAGTCAACTATTTTTACATCTTATTATGTTGAGTTTTGCCAATTTTTACTAATCAGTTATTGCAAATGGTATTGTAACATTCCAATTGTAAAATTTCTAATTTGGGGAAAAATTTTCAGGAATTTTTTAGCATGCAGTCATCTTATTACTTTGAGGTAAATCAGGAATTATGTCCATATGCAAGACTTTTTCTCAATTGCCTTACCATATTACCTATATTTATTGAATATGTAGGAGAAGATGACACTGAATTTTAAAAATAATTTTTCTGTTGTTAGCTTTTTAGTTGGAGAAGGAGCCTACAGATGGGCAGTAGATCATGGAATACCCTCTTGCCCTCCTAACATCATGACCACAAGTGAGTAAAAACTTAAAAAAAATTAAGCTATATGAGCATATATACCTGAAAGTATAATATTGCTTCTGTTGTGACCCACGTAGCACAGATATTTATGGAAGAAAACTTACATGTTGAAAGATTTGTAGTTAAAAGATATGTAGAAAGTTATTTCATTTTAAGCCACCTTTATATTCCCGAGGTCATCTCACTGCTTCCTTATGCTTTTATAAAAGTATTGCTAAAAGATCCCTTTTAGAGATTACTTAAAATAACTAATAAAACCATAATACCACCCTTCAATGAGAGAGAGAGAGATGGAGAGAGAGAAAGGGAAGAAAATATAGGTCAGTACTTAACAGTCCTTGAGCTGAGGGAAGGACTTTTTAGATACAAGTGCAAGGGAAGGAAAAACAAAGGTGTGACTACATAAGAGTTAAACTGAAAAACAGTTATCACAAATATAATAAAGGGATAAATATCCTTAATCTATGGAGAAATTTGCCAAATTTACCAAATTAAAAACAGCACAAATACAAGTAATTGCCCAATATAAAAATGATCAAAAGTCCTAAGTACGTAATATAACCTAACAGGCAAATTCAAATTAAAATGAGTACATGTTGAATTTGTTCCCTTTTAACTTTTACTTTTGAAAGATTTAAAACATATTATTCCTGGTAATTGTTTGGTTAAATAATCATAATACATTGTAGGTATAAATGTAAATTGGCGGAGATTTTAGAGGACAACTAAGTAGTACAACTAAGTGTTCTGCTTCTAGGAACCTGTCATTGGAGATAGACAGAGATTTATATAGAAGGATGCTCAAGTGAGCATTATTAAGAATATACAAAATTTTGAAAAAATCTTGTACCCAACACAGAGGAATATGAGTAAATAAATGATCATATATTCTTAAAATGAAATGTTATGAAGTAACTAGAAATTATTGTGAAGACTAATCTCTGATAATGATTAAATCTAATGACTGAAAAAAGTGAAAAATGAAGTTATAAGTATGTATGTTTGTGTATATTATATGTCTATTTTAAAAATATTTTCATAAAATGAGAAAGAAATATTAAAAACATACACTAATTATTTTTTAAATAAAAATTTTATTTTTATCACTGAAATCTTGAATATAATTTAAATAATCAAATGAAAAAATGAGGATTAACTCCAAGGAAACCAAGTTAGTTAAATAGGGTATAATTAGCCAGGTGTGGTCATGCACTCCTGTACTCTCAGCTACTTGGGAGGTTGGGGCAGGAGAATCCTTTGAGCTTAGGAGTTTGAGGCTGCGGTGGGCTATGATTGCACCACTGTATTCCAGTTTGTGTGACAGAGCGAGACCTTGTCTCTAAAAAAAAAAATTATATTCGGAATGAATATTCATGTAGTGCTAAAAGTTGTAATATAGGGAGGCTAGAGGGAAGAGAAATGTATGTGTAGCAGTAGGGCTGGATTATGAGAGTTTTAAATTCCCATGATTGCTGTCACTCATTATGTCTTACAGTCTTTCCAATGGAACTTATTTTACAGTTCTTATATCAGGCAAACAAGTTAGGTCATCTGTCAGTTCCCTTTTTTTTCCCTTGGAGACAGGCCACCTGGCACCTTCCAGTCTAGAATCTTACTAGGTCTGCTGCATGGCTGCCATCCTGAACTGTGCCTTGCTTCACCTTGTGATCTCCTTCGCTTCTCTCCAGTATCAGGTTCTCTGTTTCCTGGATCTCATGTGTTTTTCTTCCTTTTTTATTCCTTATTCAGTACATACGAGACTGAAAGTCAGTTTCCCTTAGGTTTTTGAGGAAATTGTTATCTTATTATCTTGTTTCCAGTCTTGCTATTATGCAAGACTCACAAATGTTTTAGTGTATTTTTTCTGTTTGGAAGGAAGCTCTTAATTCCCATGTTTTGATGATCACAATGAAGCATCTTGGGGCATTTTTTTTTTTTTATTCTTTATGTTGAGTGCTCATTTTGCACATTCAGTCTGGACATTTATATGCTTCAAATTTGGAGAAATTAAAAGAAAATTTTGGGATAATTTCTTGCTTCACATTTTCTGTATTTTAGTTTCCTAATACTTATTTTTTAAACACTTTTAATTTTAGGGGCACATGTACAGGTTTGTTATATAGGTAAACTCACGTCACAGGGGTTTGTTGTACAGACTATTTAGTCACCCAGGTATTAAGCCAAGTACTCTTTAGTTATTTTTCCTGATCCTCTTCCCCTGTCCTACCCTTCATCCTCAGTTAGGCTCCACTGTCTTTTGTTCCCCTCTATGTGTCCATGTGTTTCCATCATTTGGCTCCCACTTATAAGCTAGAGCATGTGGTATTTGGTTTTCTGTTCCTGTGTTAGTCTGCTAAGGATAATGGCCTCCATCTCCATCTATGCTCCTGCTAAAGACATGATCTCATTCTTTTTTATGACTGCATAATATTCCATGGTGTATATGTACCATATTTTCTTTATCTAGTCTATCATTGATGGGCATTTAGGTTGATTCCATGTCTTTGCTATTGTGAATAGTGCTGCAGTGAACAAATGCATGCATGTGTCTTTATGACAGAACAACTTGTATTCCTTTGGGTATATACTCAGTAATGAGATTGCTAGGTCAAATGGTAGTTCTGTTTTTAGCTCTTTGATGAATTACCACACTGCTTTCTACAGTGGCTGAACTAATTTACATTCCCACCAGCAGTGTATAAGCACTTTTTCTCCACAACCTCACCAGTATCTGTTATCTTTTGACTTTTTATTCATAGCCATTCTGACTGGTGTGAGATAGTATCTCATTGTGGTTTTGACTTGCAGTTCTCTAGTGATCGGTGATGTTATCTTCTTTCCCACCTTAACCCCTGATAGCTACTAATATATTTTACGTTTGTATAATTTTGTCATTTCAAGAATGTAATATAAATGGTATCATACGGGCTGTAACCTTTTGGTATTTGCTTTTTTTTTTTTTTTTTCCGCTTCTGACTCTTAACTCTCTGGAGATAACATCCACATTGTGTTTGTCAATAGCTTGTTTTTTTTTTTTTTTTTCATTCCTGAGTGTTCATGGTATGGAGGTACTACCACTGTTTAGCCATTTGCCCATTTATGTCTGGGTTGTTTCCAATTTTTGGCTATTATGAATAAAGCTTCTGTAAACATTCTTGTACTTTTTTTGTGGTTCTTTTTAAAATTATGGTATCATACACATAACATAAAATTTACCATCTTAAACATTTTTAATGGTATAGTTCAGTAGCTTTAAATATTTTCTTACTGTTATGGAACTAACACTATCATCATCTATAGAACCCTCTTCATCTCGTAACACCCAAACTGTACCCATTAAACAGTAACTCCCCATGTCCCTTACATTTAGTCCCTGGCTAGTTCATTTTTGTCTCTATGAATTCTGCTTTTATAAGTGGAATCATAGAGTACTTGTCCTGTTGTAATTAGCTTATTTCACTTAGCATGACTTCTTCAAGGTTCATGTTGTAGCATGTGTCAGAATTTCTTTTTAAGGCTGAATAATATTTCATTGTATGTATATACCACATTTTGTTTATCTACTCATCCATTGATGAATATGTGGGTTACACTACCTTTTGGCTGTCATGCATAATGCTACTGTGAACATGGCTGTACAAATATCTGTTTGAGTCCCTGCTGTCCATTTTTTTGGGTACCCAGAAATGGAATTGCTGGATCACATGGTTATTCTATTTTTATTTTTTGAGAAGCCACCATATTGTCTGTTTTCCATAGTGGCTGCACCATTTCATATTCTATCAACAGTGCACCATGGTTCCAATTTCTCCATATCCTTGTTCTTTCCTTTACTTTTTAAAAAATAGTTGGCATCCTAGTGGCTGTGAGTTGGTATTTCATTGTCATTTTGATTTGCATTTCGATAATGATTATGCTGTTAAAGTGTCTTTTCATGTGCTTATTAGCCATTTTTATATCTTTCTTAGAGAAATATATACCCTAGTCCTTTGCCTATTTTTCAATCAGGGTTTTTCTTGTTGAGATAATAGGAATTCTTCATGTGTTCTGGATATTAACACTTGTCAGATATGGCTTGCAAATATCCCATTCCATGAGTTGCCTTTTCACTCCATTGATTGTGTCTTTTAAATTTTTATCTTTTTTCTCTTTTATTGTCTATGTTTTGGTGTTATATCCAACCTTTTCTCCTATGTTGTTTTCTAAGAGATTTATAGTTTTAGCTCTTACATTTAGGTCTTTAATCCATTTTGAATGGATTTTTGTATATGGTATAAAGTGGGGGTCTAATTATTTTGCATGTGGTTATCTAGTCTTTCAAACAGTTTGTTGAAGACTGTGGTTTCCCTATTGAATGGTGCTAGTACCCTCATGAAATCATTGACCATACACGTGAGAGTTTATTTCTGAACTCTTTAATCTATTGCATTTTTCCGTGTAACAACCTTTATGCCATTACCATATTGGTTTTTTTTGAGATGGAGTCTCACTCTGTTGCCCAGGCTGGAGTGCAATGGTGCGATCCTCTGCTCTTTGTAATCTCCGCTTCCTGGGCTCAGACAATTCTGCCACAGCCTCCCGTATAGCTGGGATTACAGGTGCCCACCACCACACCCGGCTAATTTTTTTTTGTATTTTTAGTAGAGATGAGGTTTCACCATGTCGGCCAGGCTGGTTTTGAACTCCTGACTTAAAACGATTTGCCTGCTTTGGCCTCCAAAGTGCTGGGATTACAGGCATGAGCCACCACCCCTGGCCTCCATGCTGTTTTGATTGCTGTAGCTTTGTAGTAAGTTTTGAAATTAGGAAGTGAGACTTCCAGCTTTTTTTTTGTTTCCAAGATTGTTTTGATTATTTAGAGTCCCTGTAGATTGTATATGAATTTTAGGATTGATATTTCTATTTTTTTAAAAAAAAACGCTATTGGGATTTTGTTAGGGATTACACTGAATCTGTAGATTGCTTTAAGTAGTATTGACATCTTAATAATATTAAAGCTTCCAATTCTTGAACATGGATGTCTTTTCATGATTAACATCTTTAATTTCTTTCAGCAATGTTTTGTTGTTTTCAGCATACAAGTCTTTTGCCTCCTTGATTTTTGTTTTTTTCCTAAGCATTTTATACTTTTCGATGCTATTGTAAATGGGATTGCTTTCTTAATTCATTGTTAATTTATAGAAATGCAACTGATTTTTGAGTATTGATTTTGAATCATACAACTTTGCTGAATTTGTTAGTTCCAGTGGGTTTGTGTGTTTGTGTTGGGGGGTGGGGTTAGAGATCTTTAGGATGTTCCAAGTATAAGATCAAGTCATAATTTTATTTCTTCCTTTCCAATTTGAATGGCTTTTACCTCTTTTCCTTGCCTAATTGCCTTGGCTGGGACTTCCAGTACTTCTAGGACTTCTAGTTCTAGTACTTCTAATATTAGGTTTGGACTTCTAGTACTAGAAGTGGTGAAAGTACATATCCTTGTCATGTTTCTGATTTTAGGGGAAAAGCTTTCAGTCTTTCTCCATAGATATGATGTTAGCTGTGGGCTTTTCACATTTTGCCTTTTTGTGTTGAGGTCATTTCTTTCTATTTCTAGTTTGTTTGGTGTGTTTATTATGAAATAATTTTGAATTTTGTAACATGATTATTTGTGCATCCATTTATGATCATTCTGGGTGGGGTGGCTCATGCCTATAATCCCAGCACTTTGGGAGACTGAGGTGGGAGGATCACTTGAGGCCAGAAGTTCAAGACCAACCTGAGCAACATAGTAAAAAAAAAAAAAAAAAAAAAAGATCAAAAGGCTTTTTCCCTTCATCCTGTTAATGTTGGTGTATAACATTGATTTTCATATGTTGAACGACCTTTGCTTCTTAGGAATAAATTGCACTTTGTCATAGTGTATTATCCTTTTAATATGCTGCTGCATTTGGTTTGGCAGTATTTTGTTGAGGAATTGTGCATCAACGTTCGTAAGAAATATTGGTTGGTAGCTTTCTTATGGTGTCTTTGTATGGTTTTGGTATTAGGATAATGCTGGCCTCATATAATGACGTTGGAAATGTTTCCTCTTTGTTAATTTTTTTGGTGTTTATTGTTTAAATGTTTGGTAGAATGCTCCAGTGAAGCCATGAAGTCTGGGAATTTTTTTTTTTTTTTTTTTTTTTTTTTGCCAGGAGAGTTTATATTATTGATTCAGTCTCCTTACTAGATATGGGTTAATTCAGATTTTGTTTCTTCATGATGCAGTCTTGGTAGGTTTTGTGTTTTTGGACTTTGTTAATTTCATTTAGGTCATCCAATATTTGGGTACCCAGTTTTTCATAGAACTCTCTTATTTATATGTGTGTGCATATATGCATATATATATGTGCACGTGTATATGTATACACACATATATATACACATACATACATACATACATACACACATATACACATACACAACACACACACACACACACACACGTATATAGAGATATAATTTTTTTTTTTTTGAGACAAGGTCTTGCTCTGTTGCCCAGGCTGGAGTGCAGTGGCACAAACGTGGCTCACTGCACCCTTGACCTCTTAGACTAAGACGATCCTCCCATCTCAGCCGCTAGAGTAGCTGCAACTATAGGTGCATGCCACCATGCCTGGCTAATTTTTTGTATTTTTGTAGAGACAGGGTTTCACCATGTTGCCCGGGCTGGTCTCAAACTCTTATATTCAAGGGATTTACCCACACTGGTTTCCCAAACTGCTGGGATTACAGGCATGAGCCACTGTACCTGGCCTATAATACTTTTTATTTTTGAAGAATCAGTAGTAATGTCCCCACTTTGATTTCTGATTATAGTAATTTGTCTTTTTTTTTCTTAATCTAGCTAAAGATCTTAAATTTTGTTAATGTTTTCCATGAACTTTTGGTTTTATTTGTTTTTCTTTTTCTTTTTTTTTTTTTGGTATTATCTATTTTATTTATCTCCACTCTGATCTTTATTTCCTTTGTTCTGCTAGCTTTGGGTTTAATTTTTCTTTTACTAGTTCCTTAAGTTTTAAAGCTAGGTTGTTGTTTGAAATCTTTTTTTCTTTTTAAATGTGTTTATAGCTCTAAAATTTTTTCTTTCATAAGGCTTTTGATGCACTTTGTAAGTTTTGGTGTATTAATTTTTATTCACATCTAAGCGTTTTCTAATTTCCTTTGTGATTTCTTTCTGTATTTTAGTTTTGACAATTTGTGCATTTTTCAGTTTTCTTCTACCATTGATTTCTAACTCCATCCTGTTACAGTTGGAGAAGATACATTGTACAATACCTATCTTTTACATCTATTGAGATTTGATTTGTGCTCACATACAAATGGGACATTTTGGAAAAATATGTCAAGTGAACTTGAGAAGAATGTGAATTCTATTGTTGAATAGAGTGTTCTGTTTATATCTTTTAGATCTACTTGGTTTATTGCGTTGTTCTTTTTTCATTTTCTTTTGTGTATATTGTCTTGCTTTTTTTTGTGGTTATGATGGGGATTACATTTAACATTCTAAAATTATAACATTCTAATTTGAATTTAGACCAGCTTAACTTCAATAACAAATAAAAATTCTGTTCTTATACAGCTCTATCTCAACCCTCTTTTACAAAATTGTATCTTTTCCCATTGTTTGTCCCAAAACAGACTGATAGTGTTTTAATACTTTAGTTTCTAAAATCATGTAGAAAATAAGCTAGACATGGTGGCTCACACCTGTAATTATAACACTTTGGGAGGCTGAGGTGGGCAAATCACCTGAGCTCAGGAGTTTGAGACCAGTCTGGCCAACATGGTGAAACCCTGTCTCTACTAAAAATACAAAAAGTTAGCCAGCCGTTGTGGTGCGTGCCTGTAATCCCAGCTACTTGGGAGGCCGAGGCAAGAGAATCGCTTGAACCTGGGAGGCAGAGGTTGTAGTGAGCCCAGGTTGTGCCACTGCACACTAGCTTGGCGACAGAGGGAGACTCTGTCTCAAAAAATAAATAAATAAATAAATAAAATCATGTGGAAAACAAAAAGCATAGTTAGAAACCAAAATTACAATAAGACTATCTTTTACAGTTGTCCATGTATTTATCTTTATCAGAGATCATTGTTTATTTACAGCTTTGAGTTCTGTCTAAGGTTCTTTCATTTTAACTGGAAGGATTTCCTTTAGCATTTATTGCAGGGTAGCTCCAGTAGAAAAGAACTATCTCAGTTTTTGTTTATCTGAGAGTATTTCAATTTGCCCCTCATTTTTGAAGGACCGTTTGGCCACAGCCAGGGTTCTTGGTTGATGCTTTTGTTGTTTCAGCACTTTGAATATATCAACCCACTGTTTCTGGCTTCCAAAGTTTCTGATGAGAAATCTGCTTATAATTTTATTGAGGATCCCTAGTAGGTGATAATCTGCTTTTCAAGATGCTCTCTTTGTCTTTGGTCTTTGACAATTTGATTGTAATGTGCCTTGGTATGGCTCTCCCAGTTTTCCTACTTGGAGTTCCTTGAGCTTCTTGGGTGTTTATGTCTTGGGTGTTCATATCTTTCATCAAAGTTGGCAAGTTTTCAGTTACTATTTCTTCAAGTTAACCATCTTCTCCTTCTCTCTTTCTTTTCCTTCTGGCATTGTACAGTGTGTGTATTTGCAAATCTATGCAAGGGCCCCATGAGACCAAAAGTTTCTTAGAGATAGTTTTCTTTCCCCACCTCTTTCGAATACTTTATTTCTTTTTCTTTGCCTTCTCCCTGTTTTCTCCCCCAATCTTTTCTTAGTCTCATGCTCTGCTATAATCTGGGACAATATTGACTGCATGCATTTGCTTTTGAGATAGAGGGAGTAATGGACTTAGTTATGGATTAGCTTTACTCTAAGAGAATTAGCCCTTTAAATTCCCAGTTTATTGTGGGGAGTGTCTCCTATAAAACTGTCTACTCTTAATAGGCTCTGGGCTTGATGTATCCCTCTCCTTGATGCCATTTAGTCAAATGCAAGTGTGCTAGTGTTGGCAAATGTTCACAGTGCAATAATCCACAGTTTACCCAAGAATTTAGCTTAGTACTTGTAAAGTTTTGAGTGCTTTTAAGGTGATATTTTAAATATTTTACCCAACATTTTTAGGAATATTCCATGGATAATTACTCTGCATAACTTAGTCTGCCATTATCAGAAAACTTTACTCAGTAACTTTGTCAGTGTTATGTTCCAGTTTGTAATTTCTCTTGTCAGCTGGATCTAATTGGCTGTTAAAATTTATATATCGAGTTTTAAAATTTTGATTATTTTATTTATTGATGGATTGAAGCTCTATTTATTCTTCAATTCAGCCTGGTCAGTTTATCATCTTGCTGCTTAATCCTATTTTTGATATATTTCTTTTATTTCTCTGAGCATAAACATATGTTATATTCTTATCTGATTATTCCAGTATCTGAGATTTTTGTGGTTCAGATTATGCTTTCTGATATTTGGCTGGCTTTTATTCTTGGAAGTTTATCTCTTATTTGTTTTGTGAATTTTTCTTTTAAAACTATGAGCACATGTTGATTGAAACATAGGGTTCTTTGAGGTCTGGATAAGTTAAGGCCAGTTTGTTTTTCTAGGGAGTATTTGCATTTGTGTTTGGAGGCCCTTTGAAGCACTGGTACACTGAGATCACTTTTTTACCCTGGGGTCTCACAGGTAATAAGAATTCTACTCGAAGCCTATCTAAATGCCCTCATTAGTCATGAAATTTCTAGGGAGATGTTTCCTCTTTACATCTAGAACCAAAGCTGAGACTTGCAAGTTTTCTGGTTTAAAAAATGTTTTATTTACTTTTTCTTATGTTTTGGTGCCTGGTGACTTTTTTTCTCATTCTACTATTCACTGGGCATATCAACCTTTGAGACTCTCTCCTTTCTTTGTGGATAATCTCCAGTGTGTTTTCTCGTACTGCGTTGTGCCCAAGTTTCGTCTCTTACCTCCTATGCGCAGAGACCTTTAAAACCACAGTTGGAGGAGGCGTGCATCAACAGATGCTGAGAGGGTAGTGTCTACCTTCAGGACTCCTTTGTTTCTCTGGGTTTGACCTTTTTCTTAATTTTAAAAACTTAGTTTATTTCTCTTATTTTCCTACTATCCCTGTATACCTTGAAAATACTTTTAAACCCTTAATTTAACATTCTTAAGGATTTTCTTCCGGGAAGGCTCTTCAGCTATCTTATTTGACTCATTGCCCTAGTATTTCTTAAATGTTATATTTAATGTTTTTTATTTTATTTTATTTTATAGGATTCAGTTTAGCTGCATTTAAAAGAAACAAGAGGAAACTAGAGCTGGCAGAAAGGGTGGAAACAGATTTTATTCAACTAAAGAAAAGAAGACAATCAAGTGAAAAGGTCAGGAGATGTTTGAAATATTCAAATTAATGTATCATAATGATGTATCTTCTGCATTTAGATACAAGCTTTAGGACAGTACTATTCAGTAGAAGTAGAGTGTGTGCCACGTATATACTTTAAAGTTTTTCAGTAGCTACATTTAAAAAAAAATATGTTCATAATATTAGGCTCATAAAAGAGAAAAAGAAAGTAGAAAAAAACAAGGGAAATTAGTTTCAATAATATATTTAAACCAGTGAATCTCAAATATAACTTTGAAATATGATCAGGGAAAACTTATGAATGAGCTATTTTACGTGATCTTTTTTAGTATTAAGTCTTCATAACCAGTTTAAATTTTCCACATCTCAATTATAACACTACATTTTTATTAGAAATATTTGATCTGTATTTATATTTCATAAAAATTTACTGTGAAATAGTAAATTTACATTCCAAGTTATTACAGGTCTACTTAAATCTTTCTAATAGTTTAATATATTATAAATTAATTAAAATTTTATAAAATTAAAAATTCAGCTTTCCATTTGTCCTTGCCTCGTTTTAATTTCTGAATAGCTGCATTTGGCTCGTGGCTACTGTTTTGGTTCTTACAGCTCTATATAGTGATTCTTAACATGACTGTTTAGGGAGTAGAGTATAAGAAAATATACATATTGTATTCAGATGTTTTTAGGGATAGAAAGAAGTTGAAAACTACAGCATTCTTGCCTGTGGCTTAGGGGTTCCTTAACACACAACTCATGATGGGTGTCCCAGGTCACATAGTCATTTGATGTACCTTAGCATTCATCAATATTCCTTATTGTTTAGTTCTTCTGTAATGGCTTACATACTGTTTTGTCCTTTGTGTCATACTTTTATATGGTTTGCTTATGTATAAATGCATAATTCATCATCTTTTGTAGTGATAGATATTTTCTTGCTGTGTTGCCACAAGACACTCAGTTTGGTGCAAACCTTTTTAATTTTCTGCCTGCGAAGAGTAAGAATTTACAAGGCAGATGAACAAATTAATAAGTAGATCTTGATATGATGGTGAATAGTCTATTTCTTGGGTTTCTACATCGGATGTGATGTGTGAGTGAATGAATTTAGGACTTTTTTGCCTTTTTAAAAATTCATGATAGGCTGGGTCCAGTAGCTCATGCCTGTAATCCCAGTACTTTAGGAGGCTGAGGTGGGTGGATTACTAGAGCCCAGGAGTTGAGACCATCATGGGCAACAAGGAAAACCCCATCTGTACAAAAATTTAGCTGGATGTGCATGTCTGTACTCCCAGCTACTCAGGAGGCTGAGGTGGGAGAATCACCTGAGTCTGGGGAGTCAAGGCTGCAGTGAGCCATGATCGTGTTACCGTGCTCTAGCCTGGGTGATGGAGTAAGACCCTGTCTCCAAAAAAAAAAAAGTTGTAATAAAATTTGCATAGTGTAAATGATTTAATCGGTTTTATAAACATATATGCCCATGTAAACCATACACCTATCAAGTTATAGAATATTTCCAGTTCTTTTGTGCTTGTTTCCAGTTAGTCTCCAACTTGTAGGCAGCCACTGTTCTGATTTTTATTACAATAAATGCTTTTTCTTGCTCTGAACGTTATATAAATGGAATCATACAGAATGTACTCTTTTCTGTTTGGCTTGTTTCACAAAAAACATTTATTAGACTTTGTATTACTGATTTATTCTTTTTTATTACTGAGTAATATTTCCTAATATAAATGCACATTAATTTGTTTATCTGTTTTCCTGTTGATGAACATTTGATTTTTTTTTTCCAGTTTTTTACTATTACGAATGAAGCTGCTGTGAAATTCTCATACCGTTCTTTTTGTGGAGATCAGGTTAGGATTTTTATGTATAGAAATTTCACTGCATCTCATAGAGAATATTTTCAGCTGGAATTATTCAAGTAGTTCATTTTTCCATTCAGGAAATGGTACTGAACTGGATAGTAAGAAAATAATGGTGAACAAGATGGAGGAAGCTCATGTTCTAATGAGACCTTACCTTTTAGCAGAAGGAGACATATTAGCATATAAATAGGATGATCAATGGAGACGCTTATGAGGAGATAACATTTGAGGTGACATCTGAAAAATGAGTGGCTTTTATGAAGAGTCAGTGGAAGAGTGTTCCAGGCAGAATGAGCTGCATGTGCAGAGGCCCTGTGGGAGTTTTAGCATATTAGAGGAATGGAGAGGAGAGTCAGTGTGCCCAAAGCAGTGAGCAAAGGGAGAATGGTATGGGATGAAGCTGGGGAAGTAGGTATGGGCTAGCTCCTTTAGGACCTGGTAGATCATGGCAAGGAGTTTGAATTTTATTCAAGAATAGTGGCTAGCCATTGAAGAGTTTAAAGTAGGGAAACAGTGCTGTCTCATTCCCATTTTGCAAAGTTCTTCCTGGGCTACTATGTGAAGAATCAGTCCAGGGGAGAGGTAAGAATAGAAGTTGGGAGACTAGTTACAAAGTCATTACAGTTTGGAGATTATGGCACGTTGGACTGTAGGTGATAGGGATGGAGATAACGATAAGTGAATATATCCAGAAAATATTTTGAAGGTTTCTAGAAAGACAATATTGATGCCTTAGTTATTGGTAAGAGAGAGGAATTAAGGGTTTTAGCTGAGCAGAGGATTTAAGGATTTTAGCTTAGCAGTTGGATATTTGCCATTTACTAAAAGAGTAGAGCTGGGGAAATACGGCTTTCTGGTGGTAGAAGTAGGCAGTGGAAATCAGTAACTTTTTTAACCCATCTCCAACTTAATGGGCTCAGATTGACCAGTGCTTTCCATTTTCACCATAAAACCTATTACTTGATGCCAATAGCACCTTAAATATCCAGAGCTAATACAATACATTTTGGTGTATCATCCGCGTCTGTTCCTTTCATTTGAATTATATGCCACCAAGATCCTCATTCTGCTTGCTGTTTTAATCGTTGTTATTACATAATTCATTGTCTCACATAAACTGATGAGTAGTGAGTTTAAAAAGAGAGTTTGTTGGAAAACTAAGAGAATTGTCTGAAAACTAACTTGGAAAAGCAGAGTTGTTTTATGAAAAATTGCTGTAGAATTAAATATGGGCATGCCTGTTATAAAAGATTGAGAACAATAATAAAAATATAGAAGCATTCTGTACTTAGAATGCTTTGTTGGTGTCTTTATGTTCTTGTTCTATTTAAAATAAAATGACACTTGAAATCATGGGACAATTCATTGTGTTATAGTTTATGCAAGAAAGATGATATGGAGTATTTATTTGTGGACCCACATTCAAAGAAAAGGCTTTGGTCCTCTATGAAGAGATTGACAAATAGAATGACCCTTTGTCTTTTAAATAAAAAGAATATGTGTAAGATATACATCTTTTTCTTCTTTTGAATGAGTCTGTGCTTCAGACTGAGAATTTTCAACTTTTAAAAATTTTAACCAAACTTTTATCATACTGGATAAGGGGATTTCTGATAAGCTTCCTGTGGCAGGCAGAAACATTAACTCTGGAGTTGGTTATCTGAGCACCTCCATGCACATGGGTGGAAGCTCCTGTTTTATGGGCAGGTTGGGAGAGAGATACCCATTTGGAAATCATTGGCATCAAAAGGAATGTCAACCAATGTCACTAGGTGAGATCACTAAAGAGTGAGAATAGACAGTGGTCTGAAAACTGAACCTTGGACCAGTTTAATATGTCAAGGCTGGGAGGAGGAGGAACCAGCAAAGGAGAAAGAAGGAGCAGCCAACGAGGCAGAGGCACAACCAGGAAGAGTGTCTAGGAAGCCAAGAGAGAAACATTTCGAAGAAAGTCATCACCTGGTCAAATGCTGCTGAGAAGACAGCTAAGAGCACAGATGACTGGACATTGGATTTGGCACCTGGAGACCGTTAATCGGGATAGGGACAGTTTCTGTGACATAGTTGATTATAGACTGGTATGGAATGGGATGATTATGGAGAACAAGGATGGAAATAACTATTGACAATTTTTGCCATGGAGTGATAAGAGAGAGATATGTGGGGTAAGAGATTCTACCATTGCCAGTTAATTTTGTGAATTAACTGTCAGTTGGTTAGTTCTGTGAATCCAGTGAGTAATTTAACATTTGAAGCCTCAGTTTTTTGTTTCTAAATGAAAATAGTGATATCCTGTTCCCTTAACAGGACTGTTATAAGGGACAGAAGTGATAAGAGATGTTCAAGTGCTTTGTGATTATCATTGAGTGAGTCATAGACACCATAGTTTTTCCCATTGAGACTTTCATCTTTAAAGTCACTCAGCAAGAAACCTGCACCTGCGTTGGTTACCCTGGGTAGAATCTTGTAGTAGAAAAAGGGAGGATGGTGAGAGAGGTAAGTTATGGGGAGAGATGTAAGTTGTGGTGAGTGGAGAGACTGGAAGTTTATTAATATTTTAGGAATATGACAGGAAGGGACAAATCACTGTTTTCTAAATTGACTTATGTTCATTTGTTTCTCCCTGTCCTGTGTGTATAGTTTTAGTGTAATATTGGTTAGCAAGCATGTGGACTAAGGCTCACTACTATAGTTTGTTGTGGCTACATAAAAGCAGCTATGAGTTGGATATATAAATATAATAAAGGCTACATAAAAGCCGCTATGAGTTGGATATATAAATATAATAAAAGGAGTAGAGTATTTGGTAATGTTACTAATGTTTACATTCTTGATACTCATTTTTGAAGGAGATTAACACTGAAGGAGATACATTTCTTCTCTTTTTTTTTTTTTTTTTTTTGAGATGGAGTCTTGCTCTTGTTGTTTAGGCTGTAGTACAATGGTGCGATCTCGGCTCACTGCAACCTCTGCCTACTGCAACCTCTGCCTCCCAGGTTCATGCCATTCTCCTGCTTCAGCCTTCCTGAGTAGCTGGGATTATAGGCATGCACCACCCCGCCTGGGTAATTTTGTATTTTTAGTAGAGACGGGGTTTCTCCATGTTGGTTGGTCAGGCTGGTCTCAAACTTCTGACCTCAGGTGATCCACCCACCTCAGCCTCCCAGAGTGCTGGGATTACAAGCATGAGCCACTGCGCCCGGCCAGAGATACACTTCTTTTTTTTTTTTTTTAATTATACTTTAAGTTCTAGGGTACATGTGCATAACATGCAGGTTTGTTACATATGTATACTTGTGCCATGTTGGTGTGCTGCACCCATCAACTCATCAGCACCCATCAACTCGTCATTTACATCAGGTATAATACCCAATGCAATCCCTCCCCCCTCCCCATGATAGGCCCTGTGATGTTCCCCTTCCTAAGTCCAAGTGATCTCATTGTTCAGTTCCCACCTATGAGTGAGAACATGCAGTGTTTGGTTTTCTGTTCTTGCGATAGTTTGCTGAGAATGATGGTTTCCAGCTGCATCCATGTCCCTACAAAGGACACAAACTCATCCTTTTTTATGGGTGCATACTATTCCATGGTGTATATGTGCCACATTTTCTTAATCCAGTCTGTCACTGATGGACATTTGGGTTGATTCCAAGTCTTTGCTACTGTGAATAGTGCCGCAATGAACATACGTGTGCATGTGTCTTTATAGCAGCATGACTTATAATCCTTTGGGTATATACCCAGTAGTGGGATGGCTGGGTCATATGGTACTTCTAGTTCTAGATCCTTGAGGAATCGCCATACTGTTTTCCATAATGGTTGAACTAGTTTACAATCCCACCAACAGTGTAAAAGTGTTCCTGTTTCTCCACGTCCTCTCCAGCACCTGTTGTTTCCTGACTTTTTAATGATTGCCATTCTAACTGGTGTGAGATGGTATCTCATTGTGGTTTTGATTTGCATTTCTCTGATGGCGAGTGATGATGAGCATTTTTTCATGTGTCTGTTGGCTGTATGAATGTCCTCTTTTGAGAAATGTCTGTTCATATACTTTGCCCACTTTTTGATGGGGTTGTTTGTTTTTTTCTTGTAAATTTGTTTGAGTTCTTTGTAGGTTCTGGATATTAGCCCTTTGTCTGATGAGTAGATTGCAAAAATTTTCTCCCATTCTGTAGGTTGCCTGTTCACTCTGATGGTAGTTTCTTTTGCTGTGCAGAAGCTCTTTAGTTTAATTAGATCCCATTTGTTAATTTTGGCTTTTGTTGCCATTGCTTTTGGTGTTTTAGACATGAAGTCCTTGCCCATGCCTATGTCCTGAATGGTATTCCCTAGGTTTTCTTCTAGGGTTTTTATGGTATTAGGTCTAACATTTAAGTCTCTAATCAATCGTGAATTAATTTTCGTATAAGGAGTAAGGAAAGGATCCAGTTTCAGCTTTCTACTTATGGCTAGCCAGTTTTCCCAGCACCATTTATTAAATAGGGAATCCTTTCCCCATTCTTGTTTTTCTCAGGTTTATCAAAGATCAGATGGCTGTAGATGTGTGATATTATTTCTGAGGACTCTGTTCTGTTCCATTGGTCTATATCTCTGTTTTGGTACCAGTACCATGCTGTTTTGGTTACTGTAGCCTTGTAGTATAGTTTGAAGTCAGGTAGGGTGATGCCTCCAGCTTTGTTCTTTTGACTTAGGATTGTCTTGGAGATGCGGGCTCTTTTTTGGTTCCATATGAACTTTAAAGCAGTTTTTTCCAATTCTGTGAAGAAAGTCGTTGGTAGCTTGATGGGGATGGCATTGAATCTATAAATTACCTTGGGCAGTATGGCCATTTTCACGATATTGATTCTTCCTATCCATGAGCATGGTATGTTCTTCCATTTGTTTATGTCCTCTTTTATTTCACTGAGCAGTGGTTTGTAGTTCTCCTTGAAGAGGTCCCTTACATCCCTTGTAAGTTGGATTCCTAGGTATTTTATTCTCTTTGAAGCAATTGTGAATGGAAATTCATTCATGACTTGGCTCTCTGTTAGTCTGTTACTGGTGTATAAGAATGCTTGTGATTTTTGCACATTAATTTTGTATCCTGAGACTTTGCTGAAGTTGCTTATCAGCTTAAGGAGATTTTGGGCTGAGACAATAGGGTTTTCTAAATATACAATCATACATCAAACAGGGACAATTTGACTTCTTCTTTTCCTAACTGAATACCTTTGATTTCTTTCTCTTGCCTGATTGCCCTAGCCAGAACTTCCAACACTATGTTGAATAGGAGTGGTGAGAGAGGGCATCCCTGTCTTGTGCCAGTTTTCAAAGGGAATGTTTCCAGTTTTTGCCCATTCAGTATGATATTGGCTGTGGGTTTGTCATAAATAGCTCTCATTATTTTGAGATATGTCCCATCAATACCGAATTTATTGAGCGTTTTTAGCATGAAGGGCTGTTGAATTTTGTCAAAGGCCTTTTCTGCATCTATTGAGAGAATCATGTGGTTTTTGTCTTTGGTTCTGTTTATATGCTGGATTACGTTTATTGATTTGCGTATGTTGAACCAGCCTTGCATCCCAGGGATGAAGCCCACTTGATCATGGTGGATAAACTTTTTGATGTGCTGCTGGATCCGGTTTGCCAGTATTTTATTGAGGATTTTTGCATTGATGTTCATCATGGATATTGGTCTAAAATTCTTTTTGTTGTGTCTCTGCCAGGCTTTGGTATCAGGATGATGTTGGCCTCATAAAATGAGTTATGGAGGATTCCCTCTTTTTGTATTGATTGGAATAGTTTCAGAAGGAATGGTACCAGCTCCTCCTTATACCTCTGGTAGAATTCAGCTGTGAATCCACCTGGTCCTGGACTTTTTTTGGTTGGTAGGCTATTAATTATTGCCTCAATTTCAGAGCCTGCTGTTGGTCTATTCAGGGATTCAGCTTCTTCCTGGTTTAGTCTTGGGAGAGTGTAAGTGTCCAGGAAATTATCCATTTCTTCTAGATTTTCTAGTTTATTTGCGTAGAGGTGTTTATAGTATTCTATGATGGTAGTTTGTATTTCTGTGGGGTTGGTGGTGATATCCCCTTTATCATTTTTTATTGCGTCTATTTGATTCTTCTCTCTTTTCTTCTTTATTAGTCTTGCTAGCGGTCTATCAATTTTGTTGATCTTTTCAAAAAACCAACTCCTGGATTCACTGATTTTTTTGAAGGGTTTTTTGTGTCTCTATCTCCTTCAGTTCTGCTCTGATCTTAGTTATTTCTTGCCTTTTGCTAGCTTTTGAATGCGTTTGCTCTTGCTTCTCTAGTTCTTTTAATTGTGATGTGAGGGTGTCAATTTTAGATCTTTCCAGCTTTCTCTTGTGAGCATTTAGTGCTATAAAGTTCCCTCTACACACTGCTTTAAATGTGCCCCAGAGATTCTGGTATGTTGTGTCTTTGTTCTCATTAGTTTCAAAGAACATCTTTATTTCTGCCTTCATTTTGTTGTGTACGCAGTAGTCATTCAGGAGCAGGTTATTCAGTTTCCATGTAGTTGAGCGGTTTTGATTGAGTTTCTTAGTCCTGAGTTCTAGTTTGATTGCACTGTGGTCTGAGAGACAGTTTGTTATAATTTCTGTTCTTGTACATTTGCTGAGGAGTGCTTTACTTCCAATTATGTGGTCAATTTTGGAATAAGTGTGATGTGGTGCTGAGAAGAATGTATATTCTGTTGATTTGGGGTGGAGAGTTATGTAGATGTCTATTAGGTCTGCTTGCTGCAGAGATGAGTTCAATTCCTGGATATCCTTGTTACCTTTCTGTCTCGTTGATCTGTCTAATGTTGACAGTGGGGTGTTGAAGTCTCCCATTATTATTGTATGGGAGTCTAAGTCTCTTTGTAAGTCTCTAAGGACTTGCTTTATGAATCTGGGTGCTCCTGTATTGGGTGCATATATATTCAGGGTAGTTAGCTCTTCCTGTTGAATTGATCCCTTTACCATTATGTAATGGCCTTCTTTGTCTCTTTTGATCTTTGATGGTTTAAAGTCTGTTTTATCAGAGACTAGTATTGCAACCCCTGCTTTTTTTTGTTCTCCGTTTGCTTGGTAGATCTTCCTCCATCCCTTTATTTTGAGCCTACGTATGTCTCTGCATGTGAGATGGGTCTCCTGAATACAGCAAACTGATGGGTCTTGACTCTTTATCCAGATTGCCAGTCTGTGTCTTTTAATTGGAGCATTTAGTCCATTTACATTTAAGGTTAATATTGTTATGTGTGAACTTGATCCTGTCATTATGATATTAACTGGTTATTTTGCTCGTTAGTTGATGCAGTTTCTTCCTAGCCTCGATGGTCTTTACATTTTGGCATGTTTTTGCAATGGCTGGTACCTGTTGTTCCTTTCCATGTTTAGTGCTTCCTTCAGGGTCTCTTGTAAGGCAGGCCTGGTGGTGACAAAATCTCTAAGCATTTGCTTATCTGTAAAGGATTTTATTTCTCCTTCACTTATGAAACTTAGTTTGGCTGGATATGAAATTCTGGGTTGAAAATTCTTTTCTTTAAGAATGTTGAGGGCCGGGCGCGGTGGCTCAAGCCTGTAATCCCAGCACTTTGGGAGGCCGAGACGGGCGGATCACAAGGTCAGGAGATCGAGACCATCCTGGCTAACACGGTGAAACCCCGTCTCTACTAAAAAAAAAAAAAAAAAAAAAAAAAGAATGTTGAATATTGGCCCCCACTCTCTTCTGGCTTGTAGAATTTCTGCTGAGAGATCTGCTGTTAGTCTGATGGGCTTCCCTTTGTGGATAACCCGATCTTTCTCTCTGGCTGCCCTTAAGATTTTCCTTCATTTCAACTTTGGTGAATCTGGCAATTATGTGTCTTGGAGTTGCTCTTCTTGAGGAGTATCTTTGTGGCGTTCTCTGTATTTCCTGAATTTGAATGTTGGCCTGCCCTACTAGGTTGGGTAAGTTCTCCTGGATGATATCCTGAAGAGTGTTTCCCAACTTGGTTCCATTTTCCCCCTCACTTTCAGGCACCCCAATCAGACGTAGATTTGGTCTTTTTACATAATCCCATACTTCTTGCAGGCTTTGTTCATTTCTTTTTCTTCTTTTTTCTTTAGATTTCTCTTCTCGCTTCATTTCATTCATTTGATATTCAATCGCTGATACTCTTTCTTCCAGTTGATCGAGTCGGTTACTGAAGCTTGTGCATTTGTCACGTATTTCTCGTGTCGTGGTTTTCATCTCTGTCCGTTCGTTTATGGCCTTCTCTGCATTAATTATTCTGGTTATCAGTTCTTCCACTCTTTTTTCAAGATTTTTAGTTTCTTTGCGCTGGGTACGTAATTCCTTCTTTAGCTCTTAGAAGTTTGATGGACTGAAGCCTTCTTCTCTCATCTCGTCAAAGTCATTCTCTGTGCAGCTTTGATCCGTTGCTGGCGATGAGCTGCGTTCCTTTGGAGGGGGAGATGTGCTTTTATTTTTTGAATTTCCAGCTTTTCAGCCCTGCTTCTTCCCCATCTTTATGGTTTTATCTGCCTCTGGTCTTTGATGATGGTAACATACTGATGGGGTTTTCGTGTGTGTGTCCTTTCCGTTTGTTAGTTTTCCTTCTAACAGTCAGGACCCTCTGTAGGTCTTCAACAGCTCTAGGTCTGTTGGAGATTGCTTGAGGTCCACTCCGGACCCTGTTTGCCTGGGTGTCTGCAGCAGAGGCTGCAGAAGATAGAATACTGCTGAACAGCGAGTGTACCTGTCTGATTCTTGCTTTGGAAGCTTACTCTCAGGGGTGTACTCCACCGTGTGAGGTGTGGGTGTCGGTCTGCCCCTAGTGGGGAATGTCTCCCAGTTAGGCTACTCAGGGGTCAGGGACCCACTTGAGCAGACAGTCTGTCCGTTCTCAGATCTCAGCCGCCGTGTTGGGAGATCCACTGCTCTCTTCAAAGCTGTCAGACAGAGTGGCTTGCGTCTGCAGAGGTTTCTGCTGCTTTTGTTGTTGTTGAGCTGTGCCCTGTCCCCAAAGGTGGAGTCTACAGAGACTGGCAGGCTTCCTTGAACTGCTGTGAGCTCCACCCAGTTCGATCTTCCCAGTGGCTTTGTTTACCTACTTAAGCCTCAGGAATGGCGGGCGCCCCTCCCCCCAGCCTGGCTGCTGCCTTGCCATTAGATCACAGACTGCTGTGCTAGCAATGAGGAAGGCTCCGTGGGCGTGGGACCCTCCCGGCCAGGTGTGGGATATAATCTCCTGGTGTACCCGTTTGCTTAAAGTGCAGTATTGGGGTGGGAGTTACCCGATTTTCCAGGTGTTCTGTGTCTCAGTTCCCCTGGCTAGGAAAAGGGATTCCCTTCCCCCTTGCGCTTCCCAGGTGAGGCGATGCCTCGCCCTGCTTCAGCTCTCGCTGGTCGGGCTGCAACAGCTGACCAGCACTGATTGTCCGGCACTCCCTAGTGAGATGAACCCAGTATCTCCGTTGAAAATGTGGAAATCACCTGTCTTCTGTGTCGCTTGCGCTGGGAGCTGGAGACTGGAGCTGTTCCTATTCGGCCATCTTGCTCCGCCCTCCAGATACACTTCTTAAAAGAAGTATATAGTAGGTCAGTACAGACATACCTCATCTTACTGTGCTTTGCTCTCTTATGCTTTGCAGATTTTTTTTTTTTTTTTTTTTTACGAATTGAAAGTTTGTGGCAATCCTGTTTTGAGCAAGTCTATTGGTGTAATTTTCCCAACACCATGTGCTCACTTCATGTCTCTGTCACAATTTGGTAATTCTTGCAGTATTTCAAACTTTTTCATTATTATATCTGTTATGATCTGTAGTCGTTGATTGTTGATGTTACTATTGCAATTGTTTTGAGGCTCCAGGAGCTGCACCAATATAAGATGGTGAACTTAGTCAATAAATGTGTGTTATCTGACTGCTCTCCCGACTGACCAGTCTCCTGTCTCTCTCCTCTCCTGAAACTTCTGTATTCTCTGAGAGACAACCGTTTTGAAATTAGGTCAGTTAGTAACCCTACAATGACCTCTAAGTGTTCATGTGGAAGGGAGAGTCACACATCTCTCACTTTAAGTCTATAATAGAAATGATTAAGCTTAGTAAGGAAGGCACGCTGAAAGCCAAGATAGGCCAAAAGCCAGGCCTCTTCTGTCAAAAAATCAGCCAATTGTGAATGTAAAGGAAAAGTTCCCAAAGGAAATTGAAAACGCTGCTCCAGTGAACACGTGTGAAAAGAAAGCAAAACAGCCGTATTGCTGATAATAGAGAAATTTTTAATGGTCTGGGTGGATCACCAGTCACAACATTCCGGTAAGCCAAAGTCTAATCCAGAGCAAGGCTCTAACTCTCTTCACTTCTGTTAAGGCTGACAGATGTGAGGAAGCCGCAGAAGAAAAGTTTGAAGCTAGCAGAGGTTGGCTCATGGGGTTAAAGAAGCCATCTCCCTAACATGAAAGTGCAAGGTGAAGGAGCAGGTGCTAATGGGGAAGGTGTAGCAAGTTATCCAGAAAATCTAGCCAAGATTATTGATGAAGGTGGCTACACTAAACAACAAACAGATCATTTATGCAGGCAAAGTAGCCTTCTATTGGAAGAAGATACCTTCTAGGACTTTCAGGGGGAAGAAGTCGGTCCCTGGCTTCAAAGCTTCCAAGAACAGGCTGACTCTCTTGTTAGAGGCAAATGCAGCTGATGACTTTCAACTGAAGCCGGTGCTCATTTACCGTTCCAATAGTCCTTGGGCCCTTAAGAATTATGCTAAATCTACTCCTCTGTTCTGTAAGTGGAACAAGAAAGCCTGGATGACAGCATGTCTGTTTATAGCATAGTTTACTGAATATTTTAATTCCACTGTTTAGATGTACTGCTCAGAAGATTCCTTTTAAAATATTATTGCTCATTGACAATGCACCTTGTCACACAAGATCTCTGTTATTTTCATGCCTGCTAACACAGCCCGTGAATCAAGCGGCGATTTCGATTTTCAAGTCTTAATTGCTTAAGAAAGACATTTTTTAAGGCTAAGGCTGCCATAGATAGTGATTCCGCTGATGGTTCTGGGCAAGGTAAATTGAAAACCTTTTGGAAAGGACTCACTATTCTAGATGCCATTATGTATATTCGTGATTCATGGGAGAAAGTCAAAATATGAACATTCATAGGCATTTGGAAGAAATGGATTCCAAGCCTCATGGATGACGTTGAGGGATTCAGGACTTCAGTGGAGGAAGTCGCTGAGGATGTGGTGGAAATAGCAAGAGAACTAGAATTAGAAGTAGAGCCTGAAGATGTGGCTTGAATTGCTACAATCTCATGATAGAACTTTACAGGTAAGGAGTTGCTTCTTGTGAATACATAAAAAGAGTGATTTATTGAGATGGAATCTACTCTTGATGAAGATGCTGAATGCATTGTTGAAATGAGAAAGGATTTAGAATTTTTTTTTTTTTTTTAAGAGGGGAGTCTCACTCTGTCGCTCAGGCTGGAGTGCAGTGGCCACGATCTTGGCTCACTGCAACCTCTGCCTCCCAGGTTCAGGCGATTTTCCTGCCTCAGCCTCCTGAGCAGCTGAGACTACAGGCACCTGCCACCACACCTGGCTAATTTTTGTATTTTTAGTAGAGATGGGGTTTCACCATGCTGGCCAGGCTGGTCTGGAACTCCTGACCTCAGGTGATCCACCCACTTTGGTCTCCCAAAGTGCTGGGATTACAGGCATGAGCCACCGTGCCCAGCTGGGATTTAGAATATTCGGTAAGCTTATTGATAAAGCAATGGTGGAGTTTGAGAGCTGAATCCAGTTTTGAAAGAAGTTTTATGGGTAAAATGCTGTCGAGTAGTATCATGTACTACAGGGAAGTCTTTGGTGAAAGGAAGGGCCATTCAATGTGATGAGCCTCATTATTAGTTTGTTTCAAGAAATTGCCACAGTCACCTCATCTTTCAGCAACTGCTGCCCTGATTAGTCAGCAGCCATCAACATTGAGGCAAGGCCCTCCACCAGCAAAAAGATTATGAATTGCTTGCTAAAGGTTCAGATGACTGTTAACATTTTTTAGCAATAAAGTATTTTAAAGTTAAGGTATGCACATTGTTTTTTTTAAACATAATGCTATTATACACTGAATAGACTACAGTGAAGTGTAAACATAACTTTTATATGTACTCAGAAACCAAAATATTTGTTTGACTGACTTTATTGTAATATTCGCTCTATTGTGGTGGTCTGGAACCAAACCTGCAATATTTCCAAGATATGCCTGTAATTTAAAGTGTGATAAATTTAGAATTTTTTTATTGCATTAATGTTTCTTGTTTTTTTTTTTCTTTTTTTCTTTTCAAGTAATTGTACAAACATTATCACAGTACAAGTAGAAATACAAATTAAAGCAGGAAGAATTTATTCTGCTTGGCATTCTACCTCTATAAATTAGAGCACTCTTGTTTTCTTTAGTCTTTGACGATTTATCCTTACATTTGATTAGTTTAAGAATTATTAATCCATGGAATGCTTTTGGCTGCAAACGATGGAAAACCTGACTGTAGTTTAAGAAATGCATATTTGTCCCCTTGCTCTCTGGCCCTTAGCCACATAGTAATACGTTTGGAGGTGGTTAGTTGCTGGCATCAGTTTAGGTTTCTGACGATGCTAGGGCCAACATATCTGGTATTCTCTTGGGCCTTTTTCTTATACCTTTTGCCTCATGGATGTGATATGGCTTCTGAAATTTTAGATGTCACATCTGCATTCAAGGTGAGAGTAAGGTGGGATGGCAAAGGGAGTAGTGCCAGATGTATGTTCCTTTTTTATCTGGGATACAAAATTTTTCTGGAATCTCCCTCAATAAACTTCTCCTTAGTTGAGAAGGGGGCAGAATTCAGTCACTTGGCTCAAAGGAGCCTAGGAAATTGAGTGAGTTGTCATAATTACCATCTCATAGTTCATGGCTTGAGGATAGACACATTGTCTTCCCAAACAAAATAGCAGTTTTATTACCAATGGTAGTGGGTATTTGGTAGGTAATTTATAGTATATAGCATTAATGGAGGTAGGTTTTTATAATCTCCTTCTCCACAATTAACATATCCCTTGTTACTACAAAGTAATATTGAGCTAAATAGCTAGTCTATACATAAATTGAATAAAAGAATATTTTATCTCTACTTTTAGGATACATAGATTTTAAGATAAAATATTTTAAAGTGAGGAACATAAATTCTTAGTTATTATCCATTCTTGGTAATTGGCATCTTTGTTTCATCCTTGCTTGTTTTTTTGTTATTTAGAGGGAAGACACGATGGAGAAGGAAAAGATGACTATTTAGTGTAGTATTATATTGTGAAATAAGAATAGTAGTCCTTAAGTTCTGTTCCCCTTCACTCTCTGGGTATACCTACCTCTTCTGGATTTTTCTTTTATCTCTTTCTTATTTTTATAGTATACAGACAGTCCATACTTTGCATGGTAGGGCTGGACCATAAAATGACCATGCAAGCTGAATCATGCAGAGTGGTCTTAATGGCGTAAATTTAGCTTGTTCCAAGACCTTTAAATATTATTGCCAAAACATTAAAAACTCTTGGCTGAGTACAGTGACTCACATCTGTCATCCCAGTGCTTTGGGAGGCCGAGGCAAGAGGATCACTTGAGGCTAGAGTTTCAAGACCAGCTTGGATAACGTAGCAGGACCCTGTCTCTCTCTATAAATACAAAAGAAAAACTAGCGGGGCATGGTGGCATGTACCTGTAGTCCCCGTTACTCAGGATGCTGAGGTGGGAGGATGGCTTGAGCCCAGGAGTTTGAAGTTACAGTGAGCCATGATCATGCTACTGCATTCCAGCCCGGGCAGCAGAGTGAGACTCTGTCTCAAAAAGAGGAAAGAAGAAAAACGGAAAGAAAAACCCAGAAAACTCTTTTACTGTTGGTTATAAATGTGTATGGAAACAGAAAAAAGTAAAACCAATATTTAGTACACTAAAGAATTTAGAAGCATTAACAGTGTTTTATTTAGGATAAAAATTTAGAATTTGAACAGTGCTTGCCTCCTCAGCATGTAACTTATGATATCACACAAGCATCTTTTCTATGTGGTGGTGAATTTTCATACTCCTTTCTAATTTTGGATCAGCCTTCAACATTTTACCCTTTGCTCTTTCAGTGTCACCACGTAGCTGCCAGTCTTCCTTTAGTGTGAAATTTTTACTAATGTCACTTCCTCTGGGACATCTTCATCCTTTTTGTCACAACTCCACTCCTTGATAAGATCCTCTTTCGTTAAGCTCCTCTGTCTATATACCTAGAGCCGTAATGGCAGCAGTGTCAGACATTCCCATGGTCACTTATTTATTGTATAACTTCATTTATCTTGCATTTGAATTTCACTTCCAGCATTATCACTTTGTTTGTTTTGTTTTGTTTTTGCTTCACTTTCTTCTGTAGATTCATCACTTAGAGACAGAGAGGCAGCATTTCCACTTGCTGTCTATGCACAGTGACACATCGCTGACAGACTTTCAAAGAATGTCATGATTGGTCACCGATGGTGATGTGCATCACTGATGTTTGCAGTGGTTTGTGAACCCAGGAGATGGCGGGGAGTTTATATTTCAGGGGGAGTTTATATTTCATGCAATTACTCAGAGTTAATATACCATGGTAATTGAAATTTGAACCATATTGTCGAGGAACTGGTGTGATTTAAATAAACTCTGGTAATTGAAATTTATATATATTAAGCAAAGCAAGGACTATTTTTCTGTCAGGTAACCTGGACTGTTTGTCCTGTGATGTTTCCTTCAATCTGAGTTTTGCTCATTGTATATACACAGTGCGGTTCAGCATGTTCCTGTATCTTCCATAATTTCTGCAAATTGACATCTGGATCTCCCCTTACAAAATTGCCATGGCCTCTCGTTGTTGGAGTACTTATCAGTAAGTTCATGTTGTGTATGTGATGAAGTGATTACCTGTTTTAAATTTATTGTTTGCTTTGTTTTGACACAAAAAGAAAAGAGTAGTTGTATTGTTTACTAATCTTTATCATATTTGGAAGAGGAAACCTTGCTTTTGGAATGAAGTGTTTAATTCATTAACTCATTGGCCATTTGCTGTACTTGGCTTCTGCTACAGAACTGACTAAGTTGCTACATGACTGAGAGTTTCTTGCTAGAAGAGGAGACCCTCGTATTGGGAAAACAAACTGAGTGAATGCATGGCATGATCTAGATTTCATAAATATCAGTTTCAAACAGCCAGCCCTGGATATGACTGGAAAGGACTCTTAGAGGATTAAAAGAGGTTGGGGGTATTGTTTGATCTCAACATTTTTGATGTTTCAAGCCTTTTTTTTTTCTTTCTCTTCATTTTTCACAAGCATATTGTTGAAATAGTTTCCATCTCTTTTTCTTTAATAACAGATTTTACAGTTGAATGTACATAATTATTTGCTTCCTCCCATGACTTTTACAAAGTGATTTAAGTTTTTAATGAATTTCATTGGTGTTTAGCAGTACTTACATGGGATGGTGAAATGAAAGTTAATCAGACATTTTCCATTGTGTGAATGAATATCTTTCATTCTTTGATTTTTAATAAACAAGTTCAGAAAATTTTGCAATGCTTTTGGTGCTCTCATACAATGTTATGTGTTCAAAACCACTCGAAAGAGATGCTACAACTTTTAATTTTGTGTTCTTTAGCCACCACATAGGGACATCAAATTGGCCACATGTTTCGGAAAGGAAGTGTTGGGCCTTGCTTTGTACCCTTCATATAAATATATTCTATTCTTTTGAAGTATATTGTGGGTAACATTTTTCCCACCATCTTGAAATTATTATGTAAACGCTTAACTGTATCATACTAAATCATTTTAGTTTTTGGGTGAGAGGTAGGCTAAGACCAAAGAAAGTAAATGCACAAAAAACAACATGTTTTCCTCAGATTGTTCCATTTGAACTTGTGTACGTGTCTGTACTTGCTAGAAGAGGAGACCCTCACACTGAAAAAACAAACTGAATGAATGCATGGCATAATCTAGATATCATAAATATGAGTTTCAAACAGCCAGCCCTGGATATTACTGGAAGGGACTCTTAGAGGATTAAGAGTGCAAGGAAAGGAGTAATTAGTCTTCTTTAGAAACTGGCTTTGCATGGTCTGGAGTTTTGTCATATTGCTCAAAAAGTTGATTAGTACATGAATATGTGAGTAAACCGAAGTAGGAAACTTCTTTGACTTGTCTTTTACATAAAGAAATATACTTTATGTATTTTTAAAAAATAAAACTGAAAACTCATTCTGTGAAATGATTGTCTTGTATTTGAAATTTTTTTTTTTAGTTGTAGGTAATATACTGAAAATTACATTTGCCTCACATAAGACTGTTTTGATTACTGGATGAGCCTACAGATTTTACATGTAAATAAGTAGATAGGTCAGTAACTTAATTAATGTATTATTGGATCACCCCCATCCCATGCATTTATTTAGGTTATAAAGCCTGATGATTGGCATTTGTTTTCAGTAGAACTTGATGAGGATTTTCTAGATGTTTATGACTTGTAGTACTTTATGCCAATCATCAATATCTGAGTTTAAAACTTTTGACCTTTGATGGCTGGACAATTTGCAGTGTCTCTTTCTCTCTCTCTCTCTCTCTCTCTGTGTATTCCTGATTTAGGAAAAGCTTCTAATTTATCATATAAAAATTCAATGCCTGGTAGATTGAGTTTCTTCTCAGGTCTTCCTTAAATCCACACCAAGCTATACCTTAAATCTATATAAAGTCTTAAAGTTATAAGTAAGATGAAATTGAGGCAAGAAGGCAATGTTAACAAATCTTAACTACTGTTTTTATTTTGTAATGGAAGTAACCTGTGGTTTGTCAGATTATTTGTAAGTTGACATTAGATATTGTCAGCCTTGTAAATCCTTCCTAAATTTTGAGTGTTTAATAGCTCTGTAGAGACTTAAAATTTCTAGTATTTAACGGAATCAATGGAGAGAGAAAAAAGGAACATTTCTTACATTATCATTGGAATAATGTTTATAATATCAAATCACCACCTTGTAGCTTTCCTAACAGGAAATACCTTCAGTGAATGGAATCTCACTGGGACTACAGATAGAAGCCTTTATATCTGGGAATTGGCTTAGATTCTGGTGTTAAAAACATCAGATTCTAAGTTTAAATATGTCTGCATGTGATATCATATGATATCACCATACACCAATGACCTGATTTGACCTATCAAAGACATGGTGATGCTGACGCATGTATAGCTAATAAGACAGCAGAATAAACCAGTGCATTAAGAAAACCAAATGCATGTACACACACACACACACACACACCAATTACAAAGATATTTTAAGATCACAAGACAAGAAAGAACCAGTGCTTAATTAGGTTGATGGAAAACTGTCTGTAACTTTTTAAAGGCTTGGTTCAGCTGTCTCTTCTCTAATCAGCCTAGAATATTTTAAATACGTAGGTCCCAGGAACTATTTGAAATTCAAGACTTGAGACTGGAATTACTTGAGGAGTGGAGGGAATAGGGTAAGGTGAGAGATAGTGTATAAAGGGTCAAGAGTTGTATCTAGGTCCACCATAAGCCAGTCCAGAGACTTTGGGCAAACGTGGAACCTCTCTAGACTTTAGTTTCCTCAGCAGTAAAGTCAGCATATTGAACTAGGTAATTACCATGGTCTTTTTTAGCTTGATAATACTCTAATACATATTCATTGTCAACATGGAGTATGTCCAAACTCCCTTGATTCTCTTTTAAGTAATTCTTTATTCTAGTGGATGCTAAACCTGGCTGACCATTAGATTCACTTGGGGACTTTTAAAACTACAGATTCTTAGGCTCTGCTCTAAACATACCAAATCATAATCTGCAGGAATGGGTAAGCTGTTGGGCCAGCATTTGAGATCGTTGCTTGTTCTTCCTAATATGTCACAGTGGGCTTAGAAAAGCATCCATTGCTTAAACAAACATGGAACATTTTAGATGAAGTGGGATTATCTGACTGAATTCAGTCAGTGACTTCATGTCCAGCGTCACTCAGTTAGCTTGCCTCCAGGTAGTCTAGAACTCCCTTCTAGGAGTTGCAGCTCTTCCTCTTTGCTTCCAGGATTTGCCTCAGGGTCACTTTCATTGTTCACAGTCAAGCCTTCACCAAGCAGCCAATTCTGTCAAGTCAGGCTCCTTGCTCTTTATGTTCCCCTGCCCACCAGAGCGGCTAACACATTAGCAGCTATTTAATGAAGGTTTGTTTGAATGGATTAATCTGTATGTATTTTCCATTTCCTTTTTTTGTGTCCCAACCTGTTCCAGTTGCCTGTTTTCCCCTGCCTATTACACACTTTCACTTGTTTGACCCGTCACAGTCTAACTCAGCATGTTTAGAATCATGCTCCACTCACTCTTCTGGATGATTGCAATAGCTTCCTGCCTATCTGCACACAACTGCCTTGCCCTTTCGGTCATTTCTCTACCCAGCATTCTTGGAGTCTTCTAAAAGTACAGTTGTCATGCTCCTGCTTGAACGCTTAACTCTCTTCCAGCTGCTCTTAAGAATAAAGTATAGGCTTCCCAACAGAGCCCCAGGACCCTGTGGGAGCAGACATGGCTGTCAGTCTTTCCAATCTTTTGCCATCTCACTCTGGGTCACATTGTCAAGATTCTTTCTGTGTCAAGGTCTTCACACCTGTGATTCCAGATCCAGGGAATGTTGCCTGTCTCCTTCCTTCTTCTCTCTCTTTAATCTATCATGCTGCTCCAATTATCTCTCTGTCATTATTAGTGTGGTTATTTGATGTCTTTATCTTCCAGTAGAATGAGGTTCCAGGAGGACAGTTATTATGTCTTATTTACCATTGTTTCTCAGCTTGACATATAATAAATGCTCAATAAACATATAGTGAATACATGCACTACTGTTAGTTTTCTTGTTTCTTTTTAGTAGATTTACCACCAGTAAGCCTTTGTCTTTTCACCCTCAATGGCTGGACTGTTGCAGTATCTTCATGCCTGGCTTCTTTGCCTCTAGTCCTGCTCCATTCCATTTATATTCTGTGTGCTATTGGAAGATACATTTCCTAAAAATACCTGCATTGGTTTTTATCTCTCTCCTGGAAGAAACTTTAATAGAATCTTTACTCTGTGGGTTAAAACCCAAACTTTTAAGCTGAATTTTATAAACCCTCTTGAAACCTAGCTACAAGCTACTTTTCCATTATTTTCCTTCTGGAATTATCTTTTTTTCTCACCAAATATATTTCTCTTTTCAGTTTTATTTCTAAGTTTTTGTTCATATTCCTTCCCTTAATGGGATAAGCAATAATTAATAATGGAATATTAGCTACTTCTTTGCTCCCCGAAAATTCTAATTAAACTCTTCCTTTATGGGCCAGCCCTAATACCATGCAGATCAGATTTCTTTCTTCTGCTTGGTGCAGATGATAGGTACTTAATAAGTGTTAATTGAACTGAATTATCTGATGTACACATTTGCCATTTTGAGGTTGGTGTATGTGGTTATTTTGTTTGTGTAGGTCCATAGAAGCATGAGCATTTTGTTACTTTATCCTTATCACAGTCCCTAGAAATAGTGCCTTTACTCAGTTGACATTACTAATTTAAGCATCTACAGCTGATGATTTGAATATTAATTTTGAAAGAGAAAATCCACATAAGGATATTTCCTCTTAATAGTACATTTTGCAGTCTTTCAATAGGTTTAAAATCTATTATTTAAGGGCTTCAAACATACATTAGTCTAAAAACTATGCTTGTTTTAATAAGCTTGTGTTTGGGGAAATAAACAAAAGGGATAGGTTATCTAAAGTATTACCAAATAATATTATTATTATTACTCAACATTATAGAGATGTAAGATAATATGTAAGTAAGGGAGGGAAATGAGTGTTGAAAAATAATAACCTTGAAACAGCCCACAATCTCCACTGGCCATTCCAAAGAGGTGAGTCAGGAAGTGCCCACAAGGGGGCGTGCTCATCTAGAGAAACTTGACCAAGTGCCTTTCCTGTTAACGCAGGTAAAAACTGCCTGTTTACAAGTGAGCTTCTAGACCATGTCTTCCCCCCACCGCCAGGAAAAAGAATGGACCCTCATCACAACAAGAATTCCTATCCATTTTGTAGCACATGTTTATTTTGGATGTGTGCTTTTCCAAGGGAGCTAGAGGTCTTACAGAATGGAAGTATGAATTGCCTTGTGAGCTCAGACAAGTTTATGAAGCTTGTGATTGTGCCTTTTTTTGGCTGTGCTAAGAGCATTTTTATTTTGTAAGCATTGTTGTCTTTTCTGTGAAGAAGGGTTAAGGTTTGTGAAATATCCTTTTTGGATTATTAGCCCAAGAAATAGGCAGTGCTCTCTTTTCACTGCTTCATCAGTTTGTGTAGCTTGAGGAACTACCAGCTAGTCATTTGGAGAAGTGCATGGGCTTTGATTGGTGTTTTTTCCACCAGAAGTCATGGCTTCTTGCAGTCTTTATTTTTGCTTTTCCAGTCCTCTTTTTTTTTTTTTTTTTTTTAACCTTTGGCCTCAACATTATCACCAACAAACATTTATTGAATGCTATTTATGTACAGGTTTTTAAATAGATCTTAGAGAATGAATAGAGGATTTGGCACCTAGACCCTGCCCTTTATGTATTTTATCCAAAGGAATTACCCAATAAAAAGAAATCATGCCATTTGGTATGTGTTAGAAGAACAAAATCATCAGTGAGAGCCACAGGAATTAACTGGATAGAGAAATCACTCTAAGCTCTGCTGAGTTTCACATGGCAGCCTTAATGGAATTGGAGGAATTTAAGCTGGATGTTGGATAAAGGGTCAGACTTATATGTCTGGGTAGAAAGACAGATAAAAGTCCTGGGTTCAGAGGCCTGCGAATGGATGAGTTTGGTTGTACCTCAGGTTTTCTGCAGGACAGTGGTTTCAAACTCAGATGCCAAGGGTGCCAGGCAGGTAGGCAGCCTAAATGTGTGAGACAGATCTAGAGAGGTGGACAAGTAGAAGAGAGTGGGGCTGACTGGCCTTGTGTGTGTTCCATTGTAAGGTATTTAAAAAAAAATGTGTAACACCAAACTACACTTTGCTAGTCAAACCAAACGCTGGTTTTGGCACCTTGTAATTCCTGGTGGGGGAATGTCAGTTGATAAAGTTAAACTCTCTGCAGAATTTAGCAAAGTAAAATAGGCCATAGAGGAATTATGACCATAGCTAGAGTCCCCCTGGACATTTGCTACTTTTATTTGTATTATCGTAATTCTGACCAAATGAGGGGAATATTTTGAAATATGTATGAATGGCCCATCCTCGTGGCTATTTGAACTAAACCAGGCTTTTGGTTATTTAGAGTCTCTGAAAGTATCACTGAGATTAATTTGAATGACATTCGGTTTTCTAGGATATGGCACTATCACAATTTAGGTTATATTTTATATCCTAGGATATACTTAACTCCTTTCCTACTCTCTCAATTCTTTATTTTTACTTTCTAATAAGATCTATTGAGGAACAAAAGGATAAAGAGTATAATAGATACTTTTTCTTTCTTTTTGCTTTTCAATATGCTTATCTTTAATTGGTATGTATTTATGATTTTGAATATCAGTTTCTATTTTCGTGGGTATATTCATAATTATGTGGCCATTTGGTGATATGCATAGATATGCTCTACTTAAAAAATTTCATGTTAAATAAAGTAACTTATTACTGTATTAAGTCAATGTTAAATATTGTTCTTCAGTCTGGAAAGGGTTGAATTTAAATCCAAGTTAAGTGGTCCGTCCCAATTGTTATGGTGTTTCATTGGCAGGAATAGAATCCAGATTGTCCATGCTACCTTCCAGTCCTTTATCTGTTATTCCCCACTTCTTTAAGACTCAGTTTAAAGGCTGGCAGAGCTCTCGTATTTAAAAGGGAAGGTGTAATTTTATCTAGAGAAGATAAATATGTGCCCTAAAATGAAAGAAAGACCAGAGGTCCAGACCATAGCCAGGTGTTTTTGGAAAGAGCCAAATTGGACAACTAAATTGGAAAAGGTTGCCTGCATTTATAAAGGAGATTTTCTTCCTATTTATTAATAATTAGCAAGGTCTTAGGTTGTCTAGCTTTGTATTTTTAAATCTGCCCAGTAATTAATTCATATCCTATTAGTCAGTATGTTAGTAGCATGTTGTGTTGTTTCTGTCTTTGAAGTATTAATGCTATGATACACATGCCTCTATGAAGTAAAACTACCAAATAATCTTGGTTCTCTTCTTCTCTCTTGAATATATTTCCCAGACAGTGGTGACTGATTAGAGTGAAGGATGAGCAGCTCTCCAGTGGGAGAAACAAAGTTAGAGCTAAAGTGTAGTATGGGCATTGCTTATTCTCACTTTTAGGAAATCAAGAAAGTTTGGAGTAAAATAGAACTGAATTAGTAGAAAATGAGAAAAGTGTGATCCAGTACCAAATGACCTCATAGGATGGGAGGGCAGTAAAGAATTGTTACAAAAAGGAAACACTGAATATAGGAATATGGGACCAATATCAAGAAATATAATTTTTTTATAGATAAAGTGAGAGGCTTAATGTTTGATGGTTTTAGTCTTAGAAGTTTGTTTTGAACAGTAGACTAAAGGGCACACAAAACTTCCAGAAATAAGGACTGCTCCCATATTACGAGAAATGGGTGTGGATTTCGGTTTGGTTATTATGGGGACTAGCCAAATATTTCACGACAGTTGTTTAAGGATGTGCTTTTGGGAACAAACTCATTTAAGAGTGATGTGCAAAAACGTTACATTTAGGGAAGATCTAAATATGAAATAATCAGAAATGTGAGGTAATAGAAAACTGCTTTAGTTAAGCTGAGTTTGGATCACATGTCCAATTGAGCATGATGCAGTTTCAGAGGGAACAAAGTTTGAGTTATTGATGAGATTCAATTAAAGAATATTAATTTTATGATACTTTGTTTCTTATAGATGCATGAGGGGCAAGAGAAGCCAACAAAGATCCTCGTAGGTCTTCTTGTATTGGGGAGAAATATGTGTTTTAGAGGTTGAAAGGTGCAAAGTCCTCCTGTTTGGTCAGGAAGTGATTCAAGAAATCTTTGTTTTTGAGATGAAGTCTCGCTGGGTCACCCAGGATGGAGTGCAGTGGCGCAATCTCGGCTCACTGTAGCCTCCGCCTCTGAGGTTGAGGCTATTCTCTTGCTTCAGCCTCCTGAGTAGCTGGGACTATAGGCGTATACCATTGTGCCTGGCTAATTTTTTTATATTTTTAGTAGAGATGGGGTTTCTCCATGTTGACCAGGCTGATCTTGAACTCCTGACCTCAAGTGATCTGCCTGCCTTGGTCTCCCAAAGTGTAGGGATTACAGGTGTGAGCCACCGCGGCTGGCCAAGAAATCTTTTTCTGGAATTATTTGAGCCTGTATCACTTGAAGATGTGTAGTACTTGAATGTGTGGTGTGGGTGGGGTGGGGATGAGGGTAGGGGTGGAAAGTGACATTTGCACTGTATGAAGTGCAAGTGAGGCAGAGATGCCAGTGTCTGTTATTACTTGAGAGAGACGAGGCTAGTGTTGGAGGACAAGGCAGGAGGGATGGGCTTTTGCTGAGATTTAGGTGATACACAGAGAAAGTGATTGCCAATCAGATTGAATTCATTCAAGTATTTTTTCACAGAACCAACTTTGCCTTTTTTTGGTCTCTTTATTTAAAGTTTATAACTATCTCTTTCATTGATTTTTCAGTTTTTCTTTGTTTTTTTCCCCCCTCTTTGTGTTTATCTTGTTCTCTTTCTAATTTCTTTTGTTGGATAGTTAGCTTATTAATTTTATCTTCTTTTCTGATGTTAAAATTTTGGACATAAGTTTCCCTCTCTGTACTACTTTTACTGTATCCCACAAGTTTTGAAATGCTACATTTTTGTTATTCATTATTAAGTATTTTTGTTCCCATGTTGATTTATTTGATCCATAAATTATTTAGAAGAGTTTTTTATTCTTTTAATTTCTAAATTTTATCTACTGTTGTCTCCTAAGTTAATTGTATTATAGTCAGAGAGTATATTCTGTTTGATATTGGTTTTTGAAATTTGTTAATGATTTAGTTTATGATTTAATGTGCGATCAGTTTGTGCCTAAAAAGAAACTTTCTTTTCTAATATTGGGTACAGAGATCTGTCAGTGCTATCAAGTCAAGCTTTTCAATATGCTATTCACATCCATTTCTTACTGATTTTTCCTGCTTGACCTCTTCATAATCGAGAGAAACGTGTTAAAATATCTCATTGTGGAGTATGATTTGTTGATTTCTCTGTTTTTACTTTACATAAATTTGAGGCTTTTAAAAAATACATACAAATTTAGAATTATTATATTTCCTTGGTGACTCCAAGCTTTCAGCATTTATCATGTAAAGCCCTGTATCTCTATTAATGCTTTCTGTCTTAACACTTATTTTGTGTGATGTTAACATAGTTTCATTGTTTGGATTGATATCTGCTTGGCATATCAGTTTTTTCTTCCCCATCCTTTTACTTTTGACTTTTCCATATACTTATGCTTTATGTTTATCTGTCATAAATAACATCTAGCCAGATTTTAAAATCCAATCTGACATTCAATAAGACGTTATTATTTTTAAAGAATTTTTTTTTTTTTTTTGGAGACTGAGTCTCGCTCTGTCGCCTAGGCTGGAGGGCAGTGGCACGATCTCGGCTCACTGTAACTTTTGTTTCCCAGGTTCAAGCAATTCTCCTGCCTCAGGCTCCCGAGTAACTGGGACTATAGGCACATGCCACCATGCCCGGCTAATGTTTTGTATTTTTCGTTGAAACGGGGTTTCACTATGTGTTTTAATTTATATGCAGGTTTGCCATTGTATTTCCTTACCCATGTCTTGTTGCGTGTCTGCTTGTCCTCTTTCATTTATTTCCCTTCTTCTTGAAATATGTCATTTATTTATTTATTCATCGATTCAACAGGTGTTTACTGAATGCCTAAGAGGTGTCAAGTGCTTTTCTGGGTGCTTGGCATATGTTAGTGAATAAAATATGCAAAGGTTCCTGCCTTCATCAAGCCTATCATCTTGTCAGAAAGATAGGCAATTTAAATGATATGAGCATTATATCATTTTAGAAGGTGATGAGATGTTATGGAAAAAATATAGAGAAAGGAGAGTAGGTGTGCTTGTGTGTGGATGGTAGGGAGGATGCAGAAGGAGGACAGGTTGTAGTGTTAAGTAGAATGCCCCTTACAAACTTTATTAAATGCAGTCCTCCTGGCAGTGAACTCATTGGATTTATTTATATATTTATAAATGTCTTTAATTTTGTTCCTAAAAGGCAGTGTTGTTGAATATCGTTTCTAAGTTTATAGTTACTTTTCTTTGAGGATATTATACCAACCATTATATCCTTCTGGCCTACTGAGCTTCCAGGAATTTGGCTGTCGTTCTGTTGTAGGTGACATCTCTTTTCTGTCTGGCTTTTTCCCTTTTTCTGTGGCTTCCTGGAGATCAGGATTCTTGTTTTCTATCAGTTCTGGAAAATTTGAGCCATTTCGTCTTTAAATATTTTCTCTCTTTTATTCTGTGTATTCTCTCTAGTTAGCCACAGATTAGACTTTGAGCCATGTCTCCTAATATCTCATTCATGTTTTTCAGGTTTTCCCCCTTTTTCTTACAGTTACAACCAAATGTGTATTAAATATGCCTTATACCAATAGAAAAAAGTTGAAAAGTTTGTTCACGATCTGATGTTTTGAGTATTTGGTTTTGTTTTTTAAGATAATACATTGCTATTGATTTTTTTTTTGGCCTTTTTTACAGGCAAAATTTACATACAGTAAAATGCATGCATCTTGAGTGTGTAATTCGATGAATTTTGACATGTGTATATAACCATATAATCAATACTCCTGTCAAAATATAGAATATTTCCACGACTCCAGAAAGTTTTCTTGTGCCCCTTCGTAGTTAATGCCCTCCCCAATGAAGATAACAATTTTCTGATTCTTTTTCACCATAGTTTTACTTGTTCATTAAAATGGAGTCTATGTATTCTTTTGTGTCCAGCTTCTTTTGCTCAGCATATAAGATTATTCGTATTGTTCCATATAGCATGGGCTCCTTTTTATTGCTTAGCAGTCCTCCCATATTGACAATATCATAATTTGTTTCCCCATTCCCCTGTTGATAGACATTTGGATTGTTCCCAGGTTTTGGCTATCGCAAATAAAGGTGCCATGAACACCCTTGACAAGTCTTTTTGTGGTATACATTTTGACTTCTTTTTGGTAAATACTTAAGTATTTCATTGTTAGGTCATAGATTGGTTTATGTTTAATGTAGAACTTATAAATTTTGATTTAGAATTATAAAATTGTGATTAATATTCATTTCTGACAAATAAGCAAAATTGGACATATTTATCATTAAATATTTAAACTAATATTTGAAGTCCTTGAGATGTGTTCTGTAAGTATTTTGATAGGATGAATGCAGTTTAATGACCTAGTTAATGTCATCTTAAGGAACTTGCTGTAATTTTTATTTCAACTTCAGCATATCCTAGGTTCTCAATCTTTAACCAGTGGTTCACTATGGGTATAAGTTAAATGATGTTAATTAAACTGCATATGAGTGAGAATAGAAATGATTTAAAGCTGCATAAAACTACTTTTGTGATGATATTTACTGTCTAGCTATGTAATAATTTAAGCCATGAGTATGTTCGTGTGATGTCTACTATCACTTACACACACTCATTCAACATGGACTCTGAGACCCTTCAAACTGTTCCATTTTAAAGAGAAAAACTTACATTTCTTTACATTATTTAAAAGATTATCTTAAAAACCAAGATGAAAACCATTGCCTTTTCCACCTTTAATGTTGCAAACCCCAGAACATTGTATAGGAATTCTACCAGTTAGAAAACATTGTCCTTTGCTATCTTTGAGGGTTCAGAATTTTTAAGTAATCTTTTTTATAGTATGAATTTAATTCCTCTAACCCAGATATGTTGTATCCCCCTAAAAGCATGGTTCAAACACTTTATTTTTATTTTAACCTGAAGATGCTTCTGTTAATTTTTGTTGAGTGATTTAGGAAATAAGTAGTATAAAGATTTTATTGTTTACTTTTTACTTGTTTAGAGACAGTGTCTTACTCTGTTGCTCTGGCTGGAGTGCAGTGATGTGATGATTGCTCACTGTAGCCTTGCACTCCTGGGCACAGGGGATCTTCCAGCCTCAACCTCCTGAGTAGCTCAGACTACAGGTTTGTGCCGCCATGCCTGGCTGATTTTTTTATTTTTTGTAGAGACAGGGTCTGCTATGTTGACCACTCTGTTTAAATTTTTATATAGTATACAGTTTTTTCCTCTTGCTCCGTAAATATATTTGGTACCAATTTGTGTAGTGTTGCAAAGCCATTTAATTCATACCCATTAAACAAAGAAAATAAAAGATTACTTTAGAATAGACATCTTGACTATAGTTTATAAGAAACATCATTAATAGTATTGGGCATCAGAAGATGATTTTCTGAAGAGGGAAGATAATATCATTGAGTGTTCCTATGTTGAGATTTTTTCTGGTTTCATGCAGTCCACATAGGTGAGAGTAAATAATTCTAGCTAAATTATTATTATTATTTTTTGAGACAGGGTCTCACTGTGTCACCCAGGCTGGAGTGCAGTGGCGTGATCTCCGCTCACTGCAACCTCCACCTTCTGGGTTCAAGTGATTCTCCCAGTCTCTGAGTAGCTGGGACTACAGGTGCACCCCACCATGCCCAGCTAATTTTTTTTTTTTTTTGTATTTGTGGTAGAGACAGGGTTTCACCATGTTGGCCAGGCTGGTCTCGAACTCCTGATCTCAGGAGATCCACCCACCTTGGCGTCCCAAAGTGCTGGGATTACAGGCGTGAGCCACCCAGCCCGGCCTAGCTAGATTATACTTTGTTTACAGATAGTTGATAAACTGTAGCCCACAGTGGCCCTGCTGTTGGAGGGCTGATTTGTGAGAGATATAGAACTAGGTCTAGATGTTCTGTAGCAGGAGCCATCTCTCTATGTTTAGGATACTCAGAGATGTGAAAGCTTTATGATGGCATTGTTGTACTGTCATGTTAGGGTGTAAGTCATCTGCATTTCTCAAGTGGAAGCTCATGCCAGTTATAATGCTGCTCTCAAACCTAACAAAGGTATATGAGGAGGGGTTGGTATGTTTTCAATGTTTTCAAAGAATGCATTTCTGTCTTTATCATTATATTAAGATAATCCCATAATAGACCTATTTTAGAATGCACTTATACATTTAAGGTTTATTCTTATATTTTAGCTACTTGATGTTTGAGTAATTCTGGATGGAAGAAAGACTGAGTTAAAAAGATAAAAGACTGGTAGCTGGGGCTGGGCATGGTGGCTTACCATGCGCCGAGGCGCTGAGGCAGGTGGATCGCCTGAGGTCAGGAGTTCAAGACCAGCCTGGCTAACATAGTGAAACACCGTCTCTACTAAAAATACAAAAAAATTAGCTGGGTGTGGTGGTGGGTGCCTATAATCCCAGCTACTCGGGAAGCTTAGGCTGTGAGCCAGCATCACGCCATTGCACTCCAGCCTGGGCAACAAGAGCAAAATTCTGTCTCAAAAAAAAAAAAAAAAAAAAAAAAAAAAAGAATACTGAGATGGGTTTCTTGGCAGATTTCAGAGAGTGCAGATTAGAGGCTTAATTTTCTGGTGGCAAGTGCCTTAACTTTGTATTAAGGGATTTATTCCTTTTAAAGTAGTTTACATGTGTTAATTTAATTCTTATAATAACTACATAATAACCATTTCTATTTGGAGCAGAGAAAACAGGGACTGCTTATTTATTGGTTACTTCAAGAAAGTTTTATTTCAATGTTTTCTTTAACACATGTAACCTGTCTGCTAACTTTCTATACATGTTTATTTTGAAGGGAACTATAGTTTTATACAGTTGCTTTTTAGTTACAACTTTATCAAAAAAGTAATAGAAATAGCATGTTTTAGTCAAGGACAATAGGTATATGTGTATCCGTGTAGTGCATATATTTTTAAGTATTTATAGAGTGTAAGAGTGTAAGAGTAGCTCTGTATAGTAACAGTCATTGTATGTTTTTTAACCTTTCTAAGATTTCATTCCTGTACAACCAAGCTCTGTGAAATTATTATGGCCAAAATACCAATGTTTGTCTTTCACCTAATTTATCTGCACTTCATAAAAATGCTTAAATATTACTTCATCATCCTTAAATTTGCTGTGCAGTATGTGAAGTCTATAAACTAGTTCTTGAATATTTATGAAGTAATTCTGATTTTTTTTTTAGGTGTTACAGGCTCTTAGGAATAGTTAGCTTAATTTGGAACAGGATTCTCTATTATTTGTGTGATTTTTCATTTTTGAAAACCAAGTTAAGAGTAAATCCATCTATGTATAATCCAGTTACACTGACATCGGTTTTTGTATCTTTCTATAGGAGTTTGGTTAGGCATAACAGTTCTCATGCTTCACAATATCCTGATTGAAATGCTAGGAAAAGTGCTTTACAGATAATGCATAGCATTGTGTATACGTTACTTATCCCCTGTATAAAATTCTGTTTTACAGAATGCATGGGTAGTATCAGCAGTTGCAGTTTATAAAAAAGAACTAATGAAAAATACCCTTAAGAGAGTAGGTTGTAAGCATTCTCGCCAGAAATAAATGATTCTGTGAGGTAATGTATACGTTAATTAGCTTGATTTCTGCAGTCGGTGCCTGTGTCAAAACATCGTGCTGTATACCATAAATATAGATAATCTTTATTCATTAAAATAACTAAAATGTAAAAAAGAGACATAACTGTCCCTCAAAGGTTGGACAGTGAAATAGGATGGAAGTCCCAATTTGATTATTTACCGGAAGCAATTATCCTTATTTGGTAGGCCTGATGGAGACAGTCACTTTATGCCTTACTTGGGCTAGGGAAAAAAGTGTGTAAAAATTTCCAGAATTTTAAAACAAAGAATAAGGGCAAAAAGTACTGGCATATGTTTCTCAATAAAAACTCAGTATTTCCAAAAAATAATCTTAAAAGAATACCCTTTCTTTACTTTTCTGTTATTGTTGAGGAAAGTTATTTTACAGTTTGTTTATTTGTATGAGATTTGTTTGCTTTTTAAAGGTGTAAGATCAGTATTTTAAAATACACATACCAAATCCATGTAGTATAATAGTGGTGATAAGCTGTCAGTTGACAGTTGAGCAAGATAGAACTTAAATCTTTTATACTGGCATAGTGTTAGCCTTAGGTAGTTCACGTTTCTCCTTAAGCAGATTTGTGCCTGTAAATAGTTTGCTTCAGAATGAATGGGGCAGGTATTTGGTGGATAATGATCCCCTGGGGTGGGATGCTGTTAGACCGTTAGCATAATGTGGAATATTGTTAGGTGCGTGGTCTTGGATAGTTCCCAGATTGCTCCATCAGAATCTGCATTGAAACAAATTCTCCTGATGATCTGTGTGCACATTAAAATTTGAGAAGCCTTCCTAAAGAAGACATCAAATTTGGCATCTGGGGAACTAACACTTCTCTACTCGAGATTGCAAGAATATAAAGATTTAGAAATTATTTATTAGAATTATAAAACAAATATTCCTCTTAAAAGTATATTTCTCTTTAAGATTATCCATCTTTTCTGGAATAAAATGTTTTTAATGCATTTCTGTACTGCTGTTCTTAATCTTACCTAGCAGAGAAGATAGACTTTGCTTTGTCCAACCTGAACGAGCGAGTCTGGTTATTGTTAAGTCTTCCCTAAGATAGCGGCAGCATCTGGATTTGCATGAAGTCAAATCTTGTGAAACGGAGGTAGAAAACTGGCCCTGACACTGGGATGGCATTGCATGGTATTCACTATTGGGCATGTTTTGTAACACCAGGGATACAGATATCCTGCATCCTAATTAAAAAATAAGTATGTCCTGAGTGTCTATTGAATTCAGTGTGATATGGAGTGGATCAAACCCTTCCTCAGGGAGTGTATGGCCAGGTTAGGAAGTATTCTTGAAGGGCACATGCCTTGAGCAGAACTATGGCATTCTGAGATGATCATGTGGATCCATTGTCTAGACTTTCTCCAGCTGTGGTTAAAAGAGGGATTAGGCATATAGCATTCTTTTCAGCCAGTTCAGCATTTCCTATCAAAGTAAGTACTGTCATAGTATATCAGTATATTTAAGGGAAATTAGAATTTAGAGCAAGAAATATAAATTCTAGATGTAAGTATCTTTTCCTAAGAGACTTAATGTAAAATTTTGTTGTGGCACACTCTACTCCTGAGTTTTCCAGTTTGCTTTAGGGAAAAATCTCTTGTTTGAATTCTGCTTCCAGTATTAGAAACTCTTCAATGTTGCTCAGCTTCTGAGATGGCCCCAGGAACTCATTGACTTTTCTGGTGATTGCTTTAGTGTGTCATTTTGCTTCTTGTGGATCTCTTAGTACCAACCAAGTCCTGCTCAGTAGTGTGAGCAATAAACCACACAGGATGGGGAGCTGTTCATGTTGAACCCTGCGTTGGGCCTGGCTCTTACATGCATACTGGTGGTGGGGGTAAGGGTGGGATCTAGGGTTGAGGGGCAAGGTTTGAAAACCAATGTCCTAGCATAAGAACACTACCATGACTACTATTAACCTAAAAACCTACCTTAAGCCCCCTTTTTAATATGTGAGACTTCTTCTTCCCTGAATTTTTTTCTTGCCTCCCTTAAACATTATTTCTATCCAGTAGTGTAGTGTTTGTCTCTCTTGCACAGGTGACCAGAAACTTTGGAGGTAGGAGACAGCTGCTCATAGTCACTAAATGTCACTAAGTGCCTTAAACACGTGGAACCTGGAACAAAACATCGAAACACAAAGATGCCTTCCAAGAACATACACTTTTCTGCCATACAATTGGCAAGCATCTTACTGTTATAGGAGAGAAGGGAGCTTGCCATGAAGTTTCTCACAAACAAGGAACTCTAAGAGAAAAATGATAGTGTGGTATACTTTAAGATTGTAAATGCCATTTTCTTAATTTATTGTGTGGAATGTATTTCTATTAGATGTTTGTGTATAATACTTAAAGAAATACTAACAAGGGTATTTATTGGTTCATTTATGCCACAGATCTTTTCCTCTACACATTCTCAAACATGAACTTAATTCTTGAGAATGAAGAGACACTGCTGTATACTGTAATTTATATTAAATTGTGATATGTCCTCCATTAAAAAGACAATATAGCCTTATTATTAGAGAAAAGCAACAGGACACCTTTTGTTCGGGATTTCTCTGTGGAAAATACATTTTGACTTACATAGGATTTAAATGGCAACTTGTTAATAGATAATTTTAGCAGATTGCTCAATGTTCCACTTAGGGATTAGTTTAGATTTTGTTGTGTCATGATTGTACAGAAAAGTGCTATATAGTCATATCAGATTGTCCCACGCCATGCCTAGTGAATACTTGTGCCACTTTTGCTCTACAGGAAAATGACTCAGGCACTTTGGACACGGTGGGCGCTGTGGTTGTGGACCACGAAGGGAATGTTGCTGCTGCTGTCTCCAGTGGAGGCTTGGCCTTGAAACATCCGGGGAGAGTTGGGCAGGTAAGTAATTACGGGTTTTTTAAACTAGCCTTTCAAAGTAAAGCATGGAATTTTTAGCTCACAATTTTTTTTTTTTTTTTGAGACAGAGTCTCACTGGAGTCTGTCTGGAGACTCTTTGCCCAGGCTGAAGTACAGTGGCATGATCTCAGCTCTATGCAAGCTCCACCTCCCAGGTTCACACCATTCTCCTGCCTCAGCCTCCCGAATAGGTGGGACTACAGGCACCCGCCAACATGCCTGGCTAATTTTTTTGTATTTTTAGTAGAGACGGGGTTTCACCGTGTTAGCCAGGATGGTGTCTATCTCCTGACCTCATGATCCACCCACCTCGGCCTCCCAGAGTGCTGGGATTACAGGCGTGAGCCACTGTGCCCGGTCCAGCTCACAATTTTTTAACCAGTGGGAACATTTTTTCTTTAGAAAAAAATGAATATAATTGTTTTTTAACATCTAGTATAAATCATCAACCAAATACCTTTTTAAGATTCTTTTTAAGAAAACCTATCTCATAGTAATTGGTTTGTTTCTCATCTTTACAATGGGTGATCCTAGTTTTGCCACTTTCAGCAGGCTGGGCACTGGCCTGGGTATTTAATAGAAATTTCATAAATGTGTGCCAGTTTCCATTTGCTCTCTGTAAATATCACTGTCTTTAGGAAAAAGCTCTACTTGACTATCCTGCTTGCTTTTTAGTTGGATAAATGATTTTAGAGTTACATTTTTTATTTCCTCTATTCCATGTATAGTGACATTTGGCCCTTTACATCCCTCCTCTGATCAAGCATTTCAGCCATTTTATAAAATAACCAGTATTTCAGGTCATCAACACATGGTATCACTTAAAAAATCTAGAAAGGAGATTGCTCTAATTTATGTAAAATTTGCTTGTCCTCAGTTCATTTGCACATCCTCTTTACTTTGCCCCTCTCGCCGTCTCCGATCTTTAGTTTTATACTGAGAATGAAATTTAACAATCCATTTGATCTAGGAAGATTTCTGAGGATAAACCAATTTTGACACATTACTTGTGGGCTTAATAAATATTTGTTGAGTGAACAAATGAATTGGATACTCTCATGGACTAGTTGCAAGGGTTCATTTAAACTCAGTATTTAGGTGGCATCTTATACATGGAATGTGTCTTGTTATGCTTTGTGTACTTTGTCACATTTGAAGAAGAGTCAATGTCACAGTTACTTTGTTCATGAAGGTTAGTTATTATTTGAAGTAGAGAGATCCAATTCATGGAGAATATCACTGCACACCCCAAAGTGATATTGCTTGATCTGCTCTAAGCTGCTTACATTCCTAGACTAGGAAAAAGGGGAAGGGAAGAATAATGAGTTTTGTGCTACTCTGCCTAGTGTACAAGGGGCTGTATAGGGAATGATTACTCCATGTGTGTACAGTGCTTTGAACTCATTATAAAAGCCTTTGTCTGGTCATGGTATTTTTCTTACGTTATAAAGTCCTGTGTATTTGTCAAGTTTGCAATAGGAAAATCAAACTTGGCATATCAGATTTAGATACCCTAGTAGAAAAGGTGAGAGAAAAGCCAGCAGAGTCACCTTTGATGCATTATAGTCCCCATGACTTTCTCACTGTTTTCTGTTTGTTTTGGTTAGCAAAATAGCAACAACAGAACTAAGGATGGTTCTGGACTATGTTAGCAGGATATTACGTCTAACAGTCTTGAAGCTGTTCTGCCCCTGCACTTAGAACTGTCCTGAGCAAAAGAAATACTTCTGTAAAATTTATGTGTTGATTTGCCTCACTTGGCTAGTTTATGAATACCTAGCTTCTGAGAGTTATAAAATCAGGAAAGAGTGTGAAATAAGAGTAAAAGGGCTTATAGGAAAATGCAGTTGCTTAATTGGATTATAATGCTTGGATAGAGGAGATGTAATAAACTTGAAACTATGTAAGTATCAGATGAGAGGTAAAGAACAATTCTTTTTGACAAGCCCAAATGAAACAAAATACAAAAGTAAGTTATATCAAAGGCAAATTATTTTTTAAAGTGTGCTGAAACTAGATACTTTTAATGTATGTTAAATGCACAATTAACTACTTAAAAATTTTAGCATATTACCCTGCTGTAGATATATGATAGCAGTACAGATGGTGAATGGCAATTTGAGGCCAGGCACAGTGGCTCACTCCTGTAATCCCAGCACTTTGGGAGGCCGAGGTGGGCAGATCAGTTGAGTTCAGGAGTTCAAGACCAACCTGGCCAACATGGTGAAACCTCATAGAGAAAGAGAAGTAGAGAAGGTGAGAGAAAAGCCAGCAGAGTCACCTTCAATGCATTGTAGTCCCATGACTTTCTCACTGTTTTCTGTAATTCCAGCACTTTGGCTCATGCCATCTCTACTAAAAATACAAAAATTAGGCCAGGTGCAGTGGCTCATCCTGTAATTCCCAGCACTTTGGGAGGCCAATGCGGGTAGATCACTTGAAGTCAGGAGTTCAAGACAAGCCTGGCCAACATGATGAAACCCGTCTGTACTAAAAAATACAAAAATTAGCTGGGTATGGTGGTGCAAGCCTGTAATCCCAGCTACTTGGGGGGCTGAGACAGGAGAATCGCTTGAACTTGGGAGGCGGAGGTTGCAGGGAGCTGAGATCTCACTATTGCACTCCAGTGTGGGTGAGACTGAGACTCCGTGTCAAAACAAAACAAAAATTATCTGAGCATGATGGCTGACACCTGTAATCCCAGCTACTTGGGGAGGCTGAGGCAGGAGAATTGCTTGAACCTGGGAGGCTGAGGTTGCAGTGAGCCAAACATGCCACTGCACTCCACCCTGGGAGACAGAGCAAGACTCTGTCTCAAAAAAAAGATAAGAAATGGGAATTTGAATTAGAACTTATTTGCTTCTTTAGCTTACTGTAATTATTTGAATTTACAGTTTGGACATGAGAAAGGAATTATTATATTTCACTTGTCCCCCTAAACTTCACCCCACCCCCAGACAAATAGGCGGTTGAGTTTACTGGTTAAGTGTGGACTTTCGATCCAGGTAAACCTCTATTCTAATCCCACCTCCCCACTTACCACGCCCCTTACTTTGAACAAGTTGCTTAACATCTTTCAGCTCCACTTTCTACTTCTGTAAAATGGGGATAACCAGCTACCTTACAAACTTGTAGAAGATTCAATGTCAAAATGCCTTTAAATTACATATTATAGCCCTTAGTAATAATAGCTAGAGCTAGTGTTAATTAAGCACTTGCTGTGTTCAGCAAGTATGTTAATTCACATGATCCTGTGACAATATGAGGTAGATATTTTCATTATTCTTATTGTATAGAAGAGGAAACTATGGTCCAGAGAAGATTAATAATAATATCATTTATATGACCTTATTTTACTGCATAATAACTTTAATAAAATTTTAATACAGTTTTACTACCAAAAAGAAATAAGATTTTAAAAATTTGTTTTTAAAGGCTTGCTTAAGCTTGCCATATTTTATCCAAACAAGTGGATAACAGATGGACAACCTCTAATTCTTTTATCTTACCTATCACTGTCTTAGCCCAGTGAATTTCAGAAGGTTAAGAAGGAAGACAGTTTTAGGTCTTGAGACTAAGGAAGAGTATCATAAAGGGAATTTTCTTAAAGGGAAGGAACAAAGGGTAAGTGTAAATGTTCTTTTCTAGAAAGATGACCTTCCCTGGCTTTCTAAGAGGTGTCCTTGGGACCTTATTTACTATTTTTTGAGTGCAGGCTCCTGGTCATGTTAATTGTGGGAAATGTAAAAGATGATGATGATGGGCAGTTCAGAGTTTTCAATGAAGGAAGAATGGGTCCTTCCATTGATTTCTTGTGTTCTCTGAGACTTTGGCTGATCCAGCCCTTGCTTTAGGGAGTACCAGTTGAATAGTTATCCCACAGGTCTGCTAGTTTATTTATAAATTCATATTCTAAATCACTTCTGAAGGGCTTTCAGTTGCCACACTGACCCTGAGCCAGCATGTATTTTAGAAGCATGGTGTTTTCAGAGGCAGTAAACAGATTTCCCACTGTCTACCATATTGAGAGTATCTTGCTCAGTTCTTGGTTCTACTTTTAAGAGGGGTATTTCAGTAACATCTGGAGACAGCAACTGTGGGTCACATGAACATGGGAGACTTCATCTCTGGTTATCCTGGACACTGACTTATTTCTCTAGGAGGGTAATTATGAGAGAGTGGTGGGTTTGTGCACAGTTTGGGAACAGCTCACAAATTTGGGTTTCTTTGGGTTAGAAAAGAGAACTAGAATAGCTGTTTTTAAAAAATTAGAGGACTTTCTGGGGAGGTTACAATACTTCCAGAGATCAGAGCCAGGACTAGTGGTTGGAAGTTGTGATACAGCAGATATTTGTTACCAGTGGAAAGTGTCCGAAAATGGAATGTGTTCCCACATGGGGTAGTGAGGTTCTCAGTGTCAGAAGTGCCTCAGATGTTTCATGGAGATTCCTGCTCTGGGTAGAATATTGGAGCTAATGATTTCTAAGATCCTTGTAAAAAATAACAGAATATCATAGAAAGCTGAAGTCTGCTCACCATCCCCAGTCTTAGCCTATTCCCCAGTCCTCAGAATGAACTCCTAGGAAATATCAGTACTGCTTTATGGGAGTATCTTTTTCCTCCATCAATGGCAGGGAATACTGAATGTTGTAGTTTGCTTTTTTTTTCAATTCAACAATATGTTTGGGAGATCTTTCTGTATTTGTTCTTAAAGATTTTTTAAAAAGCTTAATTCTTTTATTTTTAACCTTTGCAATGAATTCCACATACTGCCATGCCAGGGTTTATTTAGCCATTTCCTTACTGATTGACATTTAGGTTGTTTCAAGTTTCTTATTCTTATCAACCATGTAGTAATGAACTGTTGAGCGTGCCTCCTTGTATTTTTCTATGATAGCTAGCTAGCTAGTTTTTTTTTTTTTTTTTTTTTTTTTTAAATTTTAATTTCTACTTCTTACTATGGAGTGGAAAAGTTGTTAGTTGTGATTTCCCTCCCAAAGTCAGAAAAGTCATTGTGGATATCGAAGAGAAGTAGCATTATTAAAACAAAATAGGAATGATCGTCCTAATCTTTTATAAAACCATAGTAGCTTATTGTGTTCCTGATGGTTTCAGATGTATAAATCTGCTCTACCACCTAACAAAGTGATGAGCTTGAACAAAAGAAAGGAGGCTTTTTTGCCTCCTTTCTTTTCATCTGGCTGACTCTAGCACAATGGTGAGTGTATATTGGACCCTTTGATACAGGACTGTTTGTACTTCCTCTTGTGCCAGTTCGACACAGACATGGAAAAGGCCCTCTTGAAGCAGGATTTCCTAGAGCATGGCAGGAGGACCAGCTGCATCCCAGTACCCCATGACCCTGGTTAACAGTACTGATTCCCAGGTCTTCCCAGACACTCAATCAGAATTCCCAGGAATCAGGGTTCTTATCAGTCAGCTCCCCCAGTAATCTGACACACACCTAGTTTGAAAACTACTATTTTAAGCCAACCACATTGGTTTTAAGGGGCCAGAAGAACAACTAGCTGACAAATTACAAAAGGGAGAAGTTTTTCAGGGAAGGAAAAAATTACTGCTGATGACACTAAGAAACTTTCTTTTGCTATTTTCTGAAAGTTTTTAGATGAATGGAATATCTGAAAACATAGTTTTGATAATATTAAAAGCATCGTGCGGGTGGGTCATATACAACATCTGGTATTATCACCTAGTTGTTTTATATCATTATTAAACCAGGCTTTATTAGATGGGTATGATTTCTGTTGAAAACTAATAATTACATATGATATTTCTGAAATATTATATCTATTTTCTTTTTTCCCCAGGCTGCTCTTTATGGATGTGGCTGCTGGGCTGAAAATACTGGAGCTCATAACCCCTACTCCACAGCTGTGAGTACCTCAGGTATTTGCTGCTTTCATAACCATTTCTCATAACTTCAACCTTGTCAACCATTTAATGATTAAAAGCAATATTTATAGGTAAACATAGAGCATGTGCTATGACAGTGTATGGATGTGGGAAAGATCTTCAGTATTTGGGAGGTTTTAAGGGTTGTTTAGTATCACAGTGTAAATACTATACTTTGCTAACATTTTCTTTTCTTTTCTTTTTCTTTTTTTTTTTTTTTTTTTGAGTCAGAGTCTTACTCTGTCCCCAGGCTGGAGCAGTGGTGTGATCTTGGCTCACTACAACTTCTGCCTCCCGGGTTAAAGTGATTCTCAGCCTTCCAAGTAGTTGGGATCGTAGGTGTGCACCACCACACCCAGCTAATTTTTTGTATTTTTAGTAGAGATAGGGTTTTGCCATGTTGGCCAGGGTGGTCTTGAACTCTTGACCTCTAGTGATCCGCCCTCCTTGGCCTCCCAAAGTGATTGGATTACAGGCGTAAGCCACTGCGCCCGGCCCACTAATATTTTCAGTACAACTCTGTAGTTAACTATGGTTAATTATATTTTTATAGATATTTTTTCTAATGATCCATGATGCTGCCAAGTTTAGACAACAAAAGACATAAAAGTAGCAGGTCATTTCAAAAATTAACAGATAATCTCTTGGGTAAAATGTTGATGTAAAACTTACAAGGTGCATTTCCAAATATATAGTTTATGACATTCAGTTCTTGAATGACGCTTTCATTGTAATACAGGTCCTCTTTTTATATCTGTATTGTAAAGGCATTATTTAGTACAAAGTGTGTGTGTGTGTGTGTGTGTGTGTGTGTGCAGGAGATGGGGAACACGAGAGTTTTAATAGGCAGAATGGTTGTTGTCTATTTCCATACTTTAATCATACCTGTGCCAGATGTACATAAAGCCTTTTCTCATTATGTGGTGATACCTCTGGTTGACAAAATATTGATTGATTCCTGTTTCATGTTATCCCTCAAGTTACAGTCCTATTCCTTTCTCTCTAACAGTCTCAGGCTTCATTGGGAGAGTGGACAAATACGGCTTCTTTTCCTACCTTTCTGTCTCCAATTTCTTATCACAATGGTCTCTGCCCCACTACACCAACAAAGCACCCAGTCCAGTAGCCCTCTTATCCTGCTTTCTGCCTACTCTTTCTGCGATCTCTGGTGCAGGTGACTTTTCTTTTTGCATGTAGCATAGATCCTGGAACCCTCTTGGTTTGTCTGCCTCTCTGACCTGTTCCATCTTGGCCTTCTTCACAGATTCTTACTCCTCTGTCCTCCCATTGCCAACAGCCCCAGGGTTGGGTCTTTGGTGAATTCTGTGCTTTCTCCTGCATTTCTTGTTATTTCTGCTGTTCTCATGATTTCATCTTGTCTCTCTCGGGATTGGCTTCCATGTCTGTATCTACTTTGGACTTTTGAGGTGCAGTGAGTCCTTTCTGACTTCCTGGTGGACATGTTCCTATAGGTGCTATGTATACATATCAGACTCATCAGGTTCAACAGAACATTTCGTTCTTCATCCACACCCTGTGCCACCTTTCTCCTGTGTCCTCTATCTCTTTTATTGCTCTTATTCTCCTATCCTTTGCTCAGAGTTGAAATCTTGGCACCATTCTCATATTTGTGGTTTCTTTCTGTTTCTTCTTTCCTGACTCTGTTCTTTCAGACTCATGTTCCTATGCCTGCTTATCTTAGCAGCATCCTGACCTAGCTCCATTTCTTGCATCAGTGGAAAAACGTGGTTGTGAGCTATTGGCCTATCAGGAGAAGTCTAAAGATGAATTAAGATTGAATCGAATCCATACTACTTTAATGGTCAAAAAATTGTTTTTAGTCATTTTTGAAGAAATGAGCATAATGTAATAATATGAGTTAATTTTTAAATTTAATTTAATATTCATGGCACATGAAAACCTTGATGCATAATGTTTACAAATTAGGCTGTGAACATAATTTAGTATGGCCCTGTGTCTATGGAAAATTGTAGTATTTGAACAAACCAAAGACAAATTCATCGTTTCATTTGGATTTTCCCAAAGAAATCTCAGTTGGAATCATGTATTATGAGAGTTTTGTTTTTGGTCAATATGTTGTTCAGTGAGATAGGTTATTGTTTAGACATTACTTTCATATCTAGATGTTAGGAGAATTGGATTCTATTCTAAACTGAAATCCTGAGAGCCTGCCTGCTTGTGTCAATTTGGAAAAGAGATTTCCAAGTCCACCACTCCCCTACTCTTATTTTAAAGTAGGTGATGTGCAAGTTGGAATAAGAACATACTCCATGGATTTGATTCTATTAAGTAGAATGCAAAGAATGGGTAGGTAAAGTTAAAATTGTAAAATTAGTTTTTTCTCTATTCCTTTTGAATATTTCCTCCTTTGCCTATCCTGTGTCAGTTGAAGATAGTTTCATATGACTAAAGATACCTTTAGCTTTCCAGTTCATGACATCCAGTGTAGCTTTTTAACTTAGATACCCAGCTTGTCATGTTATACGCTTCCCAAGCTAAAAGACTAACCTTCATCAGCCCACAGAACCTGGGGATAATAGACTGAATCTCCAGTCCCTCCTGTCCATTGGAGTTTGTGTGATTGCTTCACTCTTGTTTCTCATGGGGCTGTTGCTAAGAAGTGGACAATGGAAACACATGGCAGAGTTGGGTGATCAAGTCAGAAGAAAGGTGGAGCACTGGATTTTGCAACTGTTTGGCCAAAATAGAGAAGACTTGTGCCTTAGGCTGCTGCAGAAAATCCATTTTAGGTTTATATATATTAGAAGGTGGTAATTGAAAGGCGGAGAAAAGATAGTTAGTTATGGTTAGGATAGGGCTCTCCCAAGGCCAGATGGGTGATTTGGTCATTAGCCTGAGGGATAAACTCTAGCATCTTGTTCTCATCACTGGGTGGGGAGAAATGAGTAAGGACTGGAGGAGAGGGGGTGGAGTAGCAGGAGCTGACCTTTCAAACTCTGACTAATGTTCTGGCATCATAGGAATTTGCCTAGCTAGGGATAGAGTAGAGCAGACACAGGGGTTCCTGTCCAGACTCTTCCAGACCCACTAGCTGTGGAGCCTGGGCAAGGGGTTATTTGTAAAACCAGAATAATATCTACCATTACTCTAAGGGGTAAGTAAGTTGACATACACAAGGCTTTTAGTGCATTTCTTTTCCCAGAGTAGGGGCTCAATACTTACTGTATTCCACTGAATCTGAGTCATCATTCTTTATCAGATACACCATTATTTTTATACCACTAAGGAAACAAAAGACTGTCAATTAAAGTATAACACACTGCCTTGTCATCACTTAATGCATGGTGGTTGCTTTACAGGAAAATATAGAATTAGGAATGTTCCACCAGTGAGAAGTATTTGCTTCACTGATAACAAAGTCATGCCTCATTGCCATTTCCATACCTTTCTATGTGTACAATTATTTTTAATTTGAATTCTATATCATACTGTAATCCTTCTGAACACATTTTGAACAACAGTTTAACTCAACACATGTAGTTCCAACATGGCACATAACTGAAGGGTCAACACTTGCAAACTGCTTGCATCTAGAGGCAGTGGCAGCTCTGTCACCACTGCAGCCTGGAGGATAACATGGGAGGATGCATCAGTTATAACACACCTCCTGAATCCAGAAGTTTAAAAATGTGAAAAAAGTATATTTTAGAATTGATAAATTATAGTAAAAGCTTTTCTTATTCTCAGCTTTTTCTTGAAAATAAATAATTTGTTTCAGACTCTATCGAGGCAGTAAGATAAACTCTTAAGGAAAGGAGGGCTGTGGGTATATTTGTGTCTCCTGAGTGCCTGACACACAGCCTTGTACAGGGTGAGTACCCAGTATACAAATAAAAATTAAATGTATGTGTGGGTCCTTCCTCTGAGAAGAATGCTTACTTTTTCAAACAGATTATTCACCATGGACTTTCTTTAAATAGGATTTTAAAATATGATTCAATTTGCCAAATTTGGATTCACACATAATTTTTCAGTAACACAGCAAATGCATAATGTAAGATATATCTGGGATCTGTCTCTGGCTGTGGAAAGGAGGAGCAGATTGAAGATTAGAAGATCAGAAGGAGGGGAAAAATGCAAGAGATTAAGTTTATGCTTTGGTTTACCTTAACATTGCTTTTCTGTTACTTGTCCATACAGTTCTTTTTTCTTTCCTTTTTTTTTTTTCTTTTTCTTTAAAAAAAAAAAAGCCAAAAACCTCCTTTGCCTATCCTGTGTCAGTTACAGGAAAAAAAAAAAAAAACCCTCTGTCGCCTAGGCTGGAGTGAATGGGCTCAAGTGATCCTCCTGCCTCAGCCTTCCAAGTAGGTAGGACTACAGGTGCACACCATCACACCTGGCTAATTTTTAATTTTTTTGTAGAGACAGGGTCTTGCTGTGTTGCCCGGGCTGGTCTTGAACTCCTGGGCTCAAGTGATCCTCCCACCTTGGCCTCAAAAAGTGCTGGAAACAGTGAGTACAGGGGCACTGATGGCAATTGACTAAGATCAGAAGATGTAGGTGTCATTCCCCTCCTTAAAGTGTTCTGGCATGAAGAAAGACCTGCTACTTTGTTTCTGCTGTGAGGCCAAAGGATTTCTGATTTTCTCAGTTCTTTGCTTTTCAAGGTCTTCGCTCTGGGCATTTCTAGAAACCTGAGGGCCGAGAAGGCTGTGGTCAGGACTTGCCAGGAGTAGCTTCAAAAGTAGATGGAATTAAAAAAATACAAAAATTGAGAACAGCCTTATGCCTCAATATTTCTGAGCTAGTGATTAGTTTCTTCCTCAGGGGCTAGGAGAATATGCCATTCCTTTTTGATTTCTTAACTTAATGAACAGCCAGAGGTCTTCCTCTGCCCCTCTGTGGGAGATTGTCTATGGGACTGTGTTAGAAAACTCGTGCCCGGGGACCTGTGTCAGGAGGGCACAAGACAGCCTTCTCTGTGAGAGGGGAGTTATGTGACAGCAGAAGCCGATAGGAGACCACTGCTGAGATATTTACAGATGCCATGTGGCCATTGCTGTTTAAGGATGTGTGGAAGGCAGGCAGGAATCCATGCCTCAGCTTCTATTTAGCAGCAGTCATTCTTGCACTGTGTGTGTCACAGGCACTCTTGGTGAATACAAGGCCTATTCTACTGAGGACTCAGTGCAGGTCACCTAGGGTTCCAGTCTTCCTTCTAGCCCTCTCCCCGTTTCTTAGCAACCCTTCAAGGTGAAACCTCAAGGAATTTTCTATACTCAAGGTTTATTATTTTCTTTAGTTCTCTCCTCTCACTCACTTTTATTCTACTTCAGTCAGACTTCTCTACCACTCCATCAGTCTGTTCTTGTCAAGATTAACAGTTACCTCTAAAGTCATGTGATTATCTTTATAAGCAGCTTTTGACATGGTTGCTCAAGTAACTTGCTCCTCCTGTAAATACTGTCCTTAATAGATTTCCAGGGACCACACTCTCCTGTTTGTCCTGCCACCTCACTGGCTGCTCCTTCTCAGCCTCCTTTGTTAATAGTCCTCATCTCTTTGACCTCTCAGTGTTGGAGTGCCTCAGTGCCTGGTCCTTGAACCTCTTCTCCCTTTCTTTGTATGCCTGCTCCCTTTGTGTCTCATCCAGTCTGATGGCTAAGTACCACTTATGAGCTAATGATGCCCACAGTTTTATCTCCAGCCTGGGCCTCTCTCCAGAAATGAGTTATAATTCAAGTGCTTGGTAAAATCTCCACTTGTATGTATAACAGACATCTATTTAGCATGTCCGAATATGAACTCTTGCCTAACCCTAAACCTGTTCTCTTGAAATATTTTCCCCACAGCAGAGTCAATTCCAGTGGCTCAAGTCAAAATTTTGGGTTCATCCTTGACCCTGTTTTCTATCTCAGTCACATCCAATTCAACAACAAACTTTGTCTGCTCTCCTCCCTGAATATATTTAAAACCTGACCACTTCTCAGCACGTTAATGGCCACCAACAATTCTGTGGTGCCATCATCTCTAATCTGGATCATTGCTAGCCTCCTAGCTGGTTTCTTGCTTTTTGCCCCTTTACCCCTTTATTTGGTTCTCAACCCTGGAGCTGGTGTTCAAACCGAACTCAAATGATGTCATACCTGTATTTTGAACTGTTCAGCTACTTCCCTTCTTAATAAATGGGAAAGCCAAAGTCCTTATGAAGGGTCTATAAGGCCTTGTTGGAGATACTTCTCAGCTTCCCCTCAGAAGCTCTTGCTTTTCTTCCCTTGCTCACACAATTCCAGCTATGTTGGCTGCCTTGCAGTACTTCACACATGCCATGCACACTCCCGCCTTAGGGCCTTTGTCAAGCTGCTGCTTCTCCTTTAGCTCTCCACCCTCAGTGTCTTAAGCCCCCACCCTCATCTCATCAGGCCTTTATTCAAATAAGTCACCTCGATGAGCTCTTCCCCAGCCATCCTATATGAACATGGAGTTCTTCCTTCAGCCAACATTTCCCGTCTCCCTTTCATGTTTTGTTTTTTTCCCATAGCAAGTATCATTATCTAATATTTTATATCTTTAAACAATTTTCTTTTAAAAAATTGGTTTTATTTTCTAATTTGAGTTGTCCTTTATTTTTCTTTCTTTTAATTTCAACTTTTACTATAGATTCATGGGTACATATGCAGGTTTATTACATGAGTATATTGCATGATACTGAGTTGCGGTATGATTGATCCCATCACCCAGGTAGTGAGTGTGGTACCCAATAGATAGTTTTTCAACCCTCGTGCCTCTTCTTGCCTCCCTACTCTAGTAGTCCTCATTGTCTATTGTTCCTATCTTTATGTCCATGTGTACCCAATGTTTAGCTGCCACATATAAGTGAGAACATGTGGTATTTGGTTTTCTGTTTCTGCATTAATTTGCTTAGGATAATGGCCTCCAGCTACATCCATGTTGCTGCAAAGGATATGGTTTTTTGTTCTTTTCTATGGCTGCGTAGCGTTCTATGGTATATATGTACCACATTTTATGTATTTAATTCACCATTGATGGGTATCTAAGTTGATTCCAGGTCTTTGCTATAGGGAATAATACTATGATGAACATGTGAGTGCCTGGTCTTTTTGGTAGAACAATTTATTTTCCTTTGTGTATATACCCCGTAATGGGATTGCTGGGTCAAATGGTAGTTCTATTTTTAGTTCTTTGCTATTTTCTTTTTATTTTCTACCCTGCTCTAAACTCCTTAGGGGTGGGGATTTTCATCAGCTTTGTTCATTGATGTGTGAATGTTGCTTATTACCTAGAACTGCTGAATGAGTGTGAATGAATATGAATGACAAACAAATACATTGCGGTGGGGTGAGCCAGTGAAACCCAGATGAGTGAAGGCTGAGAGGAAGGCAGATGAGGGGCTAAGAGTGGTATATTCTGGATAAGAGCAGAGGATGCCTGAAGAAGATGATTGAGTGTGAGGTGTATGGGGTTTAATTTGGGGACTTAGGTGGTGGTGTTGAGACATTTTCTTTGGTATGAAAGGGGGACTCTTGAGTAGGGAGATAATCATACTTTTAGAAGATACATGAAGATAGCTCTTTCTTCTCTGAGAATGTTCTGGCATGGTGAGCAATGATCCAGACACTGAGAAGCAAAACTAGTCAAGGAGTTAAATACATTGCTCTTGGTCCTCCTGGTGACATCCAGAATCTTTAGTCCACTTTGAGTCCTTAATCTGCCTTGTTGGGCAGGCTGCCACTGGCTTCTCAGAAGTTTCTTGTCCTTATGAAAGAATAAACCTTCATAATTTTGTCACACTCAACAAGATTCTTAAAATGCTGAGAACTAGGAGCTGCCACTGGAGCTGAAATAATTTGAGACATAGTATGTGGGGGTGGGAATAATGCCATGGGAAATCTTCTTGTGACTTATGACTTCTAGATGTGAGCCTAGATAAAACCCTAACGTTTGTGAACATTATCATCTTAAAAACACTTGACTCTTTGGACTGTTTGGTTGTTGGGGGTGGGAAAAATAATATTCATTTACAGATAACAGAGTATATAAACTACGAGCACATTTCTAAGAACTGAAGTAATTATCTCGGATGGGAATTCTATTCTGAGTTTGTTGCATACTCTAATTAGGTCACTTCATATCTGATTAACTTTTAATATATTACTTCTTGCTCTTTATATAAGTAAAGTCACTGATGGTGCAAAATTATGTAGAATTCTGAATTATGCCAGACCATTTTCTAAGAAACCAGTTCAGTGTGACGGCAATTGATATATCTTAGAGATTTTAAATGAGTGGATTTTTTCCTTTCATTCAGTGCGACATGTTACGTGTATCTTAGAGATTTTAAATGAGTAGATTTTTTTTCCTGTTTGTGAAATAATGCATGCTCATTGATAGAATTTGGAAAATGAGACCGATAATTTTTGCCATCCTGTGCTAGTCACAATTAATATTTTCGGTGGATTTTTGCTATTAAACAAAAGTGGAAATACTGCTTAGCTTGTATTGTGCTTTGTTCATTTAATATTTTGTAATGAACATTTTAATGTATTATTATTCTTCCAAACATAATTTTAAAGGATATGAAGGATGTCTTTCCATGCATCATGAGTTCAGGTATTTTGCTCCTCAGCAAGATGACTTGTAATTGGCCTCATGCAATAAAGCAGCAGCTGTTTTAGAGGCTCTTATTCTATGATCTAGCCTGGTTATGATAAAAGAGAATTAAAAACATAGTCCTTGTCCTCAAAGGACATGAAAGCTGGGACCTTGGTAGTATAGGAAACTTTCTTGCCAATGTAGAAATATGTTGACATACTGGCTATAGCAAAAGGCTTATTAGCACCGAATGAGGCTCTGCTGCATCCATTTGCCTAGGGAACGTGCACTGTGGTGCTTCCCAAAGGATCACTCGCAGGTGCCTCCGTGTACCTGATGGCTTGACTGGTGTTGCAGCCATCAGTATATCTCCTTTTCTTGCCACCTTTCTCTCCCCAAATCTCACCAAAACCAGTTGTTTTTAATCTTAGCACTACCCATCACTCTCCTACACTCACTGAAATGCCTTCAGCCCCTAACCTCTGGAAGAGCTGAGGACATCCTGGAGGGAAGGTAAGTCTTTCTCTGGAAGAGATTGTAGACCTGAGACATAATGGATAAAGTGATCCCCAAGATGTACTTTTGATGTTTTAATTTCTCAGATTTTTTTGCTAGATACTTACTTTGCATTGCTTTGTTGTTTTGTGAAAGAACAGACTTCTAATTTTAAAACACAAGGTGAAGAAATGGTAAAAACAGAAGCATAAGATCAAGTGATGGGTTAAAATGCCAATCCTGCTATCCTTGATGTAGTTCTCCCTTTGATTGTTCTCACTTGAAAGAATGCGTTTTCCTTCCTATTGTGGAGTACTACCTGCTGTCAGTTGGAGAGGGGATAAGTTGAGCAACCTGTCAAAGACTTTCTAAGCTCCCTTCATATGGTTCACAGAAACAGGGCTGGATTTTCATTTCTTCTTTCATTCAACAGGAGTCTCTTTCATGTTTGAAAATTGAAAACGCGTGTTTTTCAGTGTGGAGCGAGGATGTGTGTGCCCTCTGGCACACCTGTTTCTAATTTCCTGACTTGAAAGCATAACCCATCAAAAGGAGGAGAAAAACAATTTCTTTGTGACATGCTGCTTCGTGGCCCTTACTGGACTCAAGGCCTTCATGGGTTTGCCACCTTGGTTCCCTCTGTAGAAGGTTCTTGTGAGAGGCAGAATTCACTAAATACAACTAGTGCCTTTTATGGCACAGGGCTGTTTTTGGTATTATTTTGTTGTAGTTCTTTTCAGCTCAGGAAATTTACTTGAAATAAGATTTATTTTAAAAAATATATTAAATTTAGCTGAGCAGTATATGTTGGAAGGATATCTGTAAGCTGATCAGTGAGCCGACTGACTGGCTAGGAATAGGGTTTGGTTGAGCATACGAATGTTTAAATTCCATAGTGCTGTTTAACATAAATCAAATAGTTCCAATGGGCTGCTTCATGTTTGTGTGTACTTTAAAGTCATGCCAGCTTAAATGACTGTGAGGTACAATGTGTTGACTTTGAGTTTTGTAAATTGATAATTTGTTGCTGTGAAAGTTGTACATGGTATAACTCATCACTTCCTGAAGGTACTTAGTATGTCTGATACTGGCAAGCTGTCATGAAAAAATTGATGTCCAGGGAATTCTGGGCTTTTGCTTTCAGATGCTTGAAATGTAGATATTTAGTTCTTCTTAAGATTTCCCTGGACATTGTAAGTATAAGGTATATTGATCTTTAAACACATACTTCAGTTTGGGCTCCTGTTTCTCAGCATTCTTTGGGATAATAATCTGAATGGTGTATTCTCGAGTTTTTTTTTGTTTGTTTTGTTTTTGTTTTTTTTAAGTGCATGAATCACCTTGGGGATCTTGTTAAAAGGCAGGCTATGATCCAGTGGGTCTGGAATGAGTCCTGGGATTCTACATTTTCGCAAGCTCCCAGGTAATGCCAGTGCTGCTGGTCCACAGACAGTACTTTAAGCAGCAAGACAACACTTTGATGGGCAAAGTGGTGCTGTGCAACACCCATCACATACAAATTACCAGTTGCTTTCCTCATTGTGTTTTGGTGCATCTAAAGCTAAGATGATCTGGTGCATATTCTTAACTCTTGGGTATCCCTGTGAGCATTAATGAATAGTTTAACAACTGACCATTTGGGCTAGCATGGATGGGGACTACCAAGACAGGCTTATTGTGTTGGAAGAAGTGATGCTTATGTTTTCAGATTCTTATGGAATATACCAATTCCTGTATGTTAGCCAAGGTTCTTGCTGCAAACAGAAGTTAATACAGCAAACTGCTAACTTGAAAAGGTGCTGATAGAGGGGTTAGAAAGGCATAGTGCTGAATCAAATGTATTTATTTTAACTAGCTCTGTTCACGATGGCTGGTTAATTTGGGAAAAAAGATTTATTGATGAATCATGGAGAGAAAGTGGGAACATGTAAATGTAGAATGCAGAGAGTTTGCATTTTTATTCACTTGTTATTGAATATATGTCATGGTTCTCATTAGTGAATTGCAGCATGATCCAGCCCACAGTATAAAATGCCATGATTAAAGGTACCTTACATTTTTATTTTCAGAATATTTTGTTCATATCATGAAAAGTACACTTATTTGTATGTTGTATTTTTCTTTTAGCTTTGATAAAAAAAGAATTGAAAAAAATACTGACTAGTAGAAAGAATGGATAGTCGTTTAAAAAAATCTGAGTTGGATATTGAAGAAATAGAGACTTCAACTAAAATTCTACAATGGTATTTTAGGTCTGCCTGTACCTACATTGAATTGAAGAGCAAGTACACTTAGGGGCACATTGAGGTGAGGGATTTATGGGCTTTGGAATCAGACTTCAGCTTGAATCCTAATGGAAGGAGCAGATTGGAAGGATTGTGCCCATCCATCCCAGGATCGGGACACCTTTCCTTATGGAGGAGAAACACACGCTATGCCAATTCTCATGGATGTTCTCACTTTGCACCATTGAATTTCCTATTAGTTAGGACGCTCTTATGGCTGTGTTTAATAATGCTGAGGAGTTCTGGTTTCTCCATTTCTCTCTCTCTATCCCAGCCCTAGAAGATTTTACTGGTTCTTCAAAATTTCCTTGTAAATTATATATGTTGTAACCTATCATAATTTCATAATTATCACTGTTTACTAATATTGATGATAGAATAATTAATAGGCTCCCTATTGAAATCTGCTAAGATGATATAGTGATGTGTTCTCAGAAATATAAAAGAATATTTACTTCAGTATAGCTAAGATAGCTCATAAAATTCATGTCAGAGGATAATAAGGATTTGAATATTTGCTGCACATTTGTTTCACCTGAATTCTTTCTTGTCCTTAAAATTTAGATTTGCCTGTGTTCTACCTGTTCTGCGTTCCTTCTCATGCAAAAGTAAATTTTGTGGGATATGGAAATATAATATTCTCAAGTTAAAGATTTTTTGTCTTTGTTTTACATATCCTCCTTTGTCTGACTCATCTTACCTGTTTTGATTTTATTCTTCATCTCAGTAGCAGGTCTTTCTTTGTAGCTTTTCATATCAGAATTATAACATTTGTATCTGGAATAAGCATAAGCAATGTAGTCCTGGACTTTCCTCAGAACCACCTTTGCAAGTTCAACGCTGCCTGTGCCATCAAGTTTTCAGCAACTCGCTATGGGAATTGCACAGGTTTGTCTTATTAATCTACAAGTCCAGGCAACTCTTATTATTTAATAGGAAGGCCTAGGATTCACTTTATTTTTTCTCTCTGCTATAATTGCAATATAAACAACTTAGCACAATTTCTTGAGGAGGAGTGCATGTTTCTCTTTTGCTCTCGTTTATAATCCCTTCCCTCCGTATCCATGTGGTGAAGCCTGAGATGAGCTCAAATATCGTCTTTTCTGCAGCCATTCTCCCTCCCTCTCTCCCCACTTCTTACTCTCTCTTCTGTCTGTCTCCCTACCTCCCTCCCTCTTTTCTTTCTTCCCATGCCCAGCTTCAAAGATTTACTCCCTCCAAGATCAGTGGTGCCATGATGTGGAACTTATACTACTCGTGGTGGTTCTTCTCCCCAAAGCCTAGGAGGTCCTTGAGGACGAGACTATTGGCTTAAAGATATAGTAGCTACTCAATAAACATCAGTTGAATTGAATTCAGGAACCTTTACCTTTTTTGAAGCACTGTCGAACAGATTGTGCTTGGCAAAACGACTGACTTGTTCCACATTGGTAAACTGGAACTAGTGTTCCCGTTTGTTTAGGAACTTCAAGTATTCATGGTAGAGGCTTTGTTCTGTGAAGTGAAGGGTAATTTAAGTTTGGATTGGTGTGGTTTTGATAAAATCTATTACCGTTTTCCCTTCCTGTAGTGATTAGGGTGCTTTGGGTTGCAGTTAACAGAAATTACTACACAAATTGGGTTCAATAATAAGAAAATACATGATTTTATGTAAGAGAAAGTTCAGAGGTGGGAAGACTCCAGGGTTAATTGGTTCAGGGGCTCCATTGATGACATCAAGGACCTAGTTCTCCACGTCTCTTGCTTGCTCCATTGCCATCATTGTTGGCTTCTTTCTTGGGCTGATAACCCAATGGCCGCTGCATTACCACAAAACTCATCACAAAAAGATCTCCAGAGGGATTTTTAAAAAACAGTCTTTTTTTAGCTTTTTTTCCTCCTAGGAATGAGGAACACTTTCTTGAGAAGCTCCCCAGCTGACTTCTCAATCGATGTTTTGTTGATTGGCTAATGTCGTATGCTTATTTCTGGATCAATCACTGACAGAGGAAAATGGGATTATGCATGAACCAGTGATGGTACACGGCATGCCTATGGGTTATGTATATGACTGTGGGTGGGTGGAAAGCAGAAGGAGATCAAATTTCATTCTGGAAAGGAGAAGGGAGTAAATGTGTAGGTGGTAGCCACTGGTATCCTACTAAACTTGACACTTGCCATCATTTTGTGATCAGTAATAAGGGTGAACCAAAAACTAAAAAAGATAATAATAAGGATGATAACAGTAGTTAGCATCTGTTGAGCATGTGCCATGCTCAGATACTGTGCTGAGTACTTTTTACATAATGATTCTCATTTTCAAATAGATTTGTAGTTCAGAGATGTCAAACAGTGCCTGAATGCCCAAGGAATATAATATGTCTTCACTCAATGAAGCTGGAATAATTTGAGAAGGAAGAAGAAAGGCTAAATTTAAATTTAATTAGCTATTTTTATTCTTACTAGAAAAGTTATAGATTAGGTATTTAGAAAGTTAAAAAAAACCATGTAGTTGTCATTTAAATCTGTTCTTACCAAAGCCATGCATCCTTTATTTTTGGCTAACAGAGAGCTGGCCATAGAAAATGGATGTTTTTGTTTTGAAAAATCGAATACAGTAGATAAAAAAAAATGCCACCACAAAGTTTGTTTATATCTTCATTTCAGTTAAATTGAGTAGAAGAAATGGAATCTGGCCTTTTTCATGTTGTTTATTTTCTGCTTTGCTTCTTGGTTCTGGGGGCAAGATTCCTAGTTGTGTTTGAATTTGTTTTCCTCTCAAGTATCATTTGCAAAATTAGTGTGGAAATTAATAAACTGTTTCTATTCAATAAGTGTTGTAATTGTCCTAATATGACATAATATAATGCTGTTTCATTAGCATAATAAAATTCAATATATGCTCATTTAGCCTCATTCTACTGTTTTTTTTTAGTCTAGAAAAGAAGGAAGGTGCTTTGCATAAGTAACCAGTATAATCTTTATTTATTAACTTTCATTTTAGGTTCAGGGGGACATGTACAGGTTTGTTATATAGGTAAATTGCAGGGGTTTGGTGTGCAGATTATTTCATCACCCAGGTAATAAGCATAGAACCCAGTAGGTAGTTTTTTGACCAGGAAGGTGAAAGATCTCTACAACAAGAATTACAAGACCAGGCGTGGTGGCTCACACCTGTAATCCCAGCACTTTGGGAGGCCAAGGCAGGTGGATCACGAGGTCAGGAGTTCGAGACCAGCCTGTCCAATATGGTGAAACCCTGTCTCTACTAAAAAGTACAAAAATTAGCCAGGCGTGATGGCGCGCGCCTGTAGTCTCAGCTACTCAGGAGGCTGAGGCAGGAGAATTGCTTGAACTTAGGAAGGCGGAAGTTGCAGTGAGCCGAGATCATGCCATTGCACTCCAGCCTGGTGACAGAGTAAGACTCTTGTCTCAAAAACAAAACAAAACAAACAAACAAAAAAGCATTACAAAACACTGCTCAAAGAAATCAGAGATGACACAAACAAATGGAAAAACGTGAGATGATTGCCACAATGAAGCTAATTAACATAATCCATCAACTCACATAGTTACTTTTTTTGGTGTGGTGAGAATAAAGATCTACTCTCTTAGCGAAGTTCAATTCTATAATACATTATTATTAACTGTAGTCACAATGCCATATATTAGTCCTCCAGAATTTATTCATCGTACAACTATAAGTTCATACCCTGGGACCTTATCTCCTCATTTCCTCACCCTGGTAACCACTCTTCTGTTCTCTGTTTCTGTAAGCTTGACTTTAGATTTTTATATAAAAGTGAGGTCATGCCGGGCGCGGTGGCTCACGCCTGTAATCCCAGCACTTTGGGAGGCCGAGGCGGGCGGATCACAAGGTCAGGAGATCGAGACCACGGTGAAACCCCGTCTCTACTAAAAAATACAAAAAATTAGCCGGGCGCGGTTGTGGGCGCCTGTAGTCCCAGCTACTCGGGAGGCTGAGGCAGGAGAATGGCGTGAACCCGGGAGGCGGAGCTTGCAGTGAGCCGAGATGGCGCCACTGCACTCCAGCCTGGGCGACAGAGCGAGACTCCGTCTCAAAAAAAAAAAAAAAAAAAAAAAAAAAAGTGAGGTCATGCAATAGTTGTCTTTTTTTGTTTGACTTATTTCATTTAGCATGATATCCTCTAAGTTCATCCATGTTGTAACAAATGACAGGATTTTCTTGGTTTTAAAGGCTAAATTACACACACACACACACACACACACACACACACTTTCTTCATTCATTCATTCATTCATTCATTGATAGACACTTAGATAGTTTCCATGTCTTGGCTATTGTGAGTAATGCTGCAGTGAACATGGGAGTGCAATTGTCTGTTTGAGGTACTGATTTCATTTCCTTTGCATATACAACCAGAAGTGGGATTGCTCGATTATATGGTAGTTCTGTTTTTAACTTTTTGAGGAACCTCCATGCTGTTTTCCAGAATGGCTGTAGTAATTTATAATTCCACCAACAGTGTACAAGGGTTCCCTTTTCTCCACATCCTTGTCAACACATATTATTTTTTGATGTTTTGATAGTAGCCATCCTAAGAGGTGTGAGGGAATACCTCATTGTGGTTTTGATTTACAGTTCCCTGGTAGTGGTGTTGAACAACTTTTCATATAACTACTTATTCTCTATTTGTGTATCTTCTTTGGGAGAATGTCCTATTCATGTCCTTTGCCCGTTATAAAAAATAAAGTTATTTGCTTTTTTTGCAAGTGTATTATATAAGGTCCTTATATATTTTGGATATTAATCTCTTATTGGCTACAGATTGAGTATCCTTTATCTGAAATGCTGGGGACCAGAAGTTTTTTGAATTTTGGAGTTTTTCAGATTTTGGAATAATTGCAGAATACATACCAGTTGAGCATCCCTAATCTGAAAATTGGAAATCTGAAATGCCCAGTGAGCATTTCCTTTGAGTATCATGTTGGGACTCAGAAAGTTTCAAATTTTGGAGCATTTCAGCTTTTAGATTTTTGCGTTAGGTATGCTCAACTCATATTTTGTTTGCAAATATTTTTTTCCCGTTCAGTGGATTGCTTTTCATTTTGTTGATTGTCTCCTTTGCTATGCAGAAACCTTTCAGTTTGATGTAGTCCTACTTGCTTATTTTTGCTTTTGTTGCCTGTGCTTTTGTTGTCATATCCAAAAAAAAAAAAAAAATCATTTCCGAGACCTTTGTCGTGGAGCTTATTCCCTATGTTTTCTTCTAGGAGTTTTACTTCTTTAGTTTTACTCTTCCAGGAGTCTAGGTATTATGTTTAAATCTTTAAGCTATTTTGAGTTGATTTTTGTGTACGGTATAAGGATCCAGTTTTATTTTTTGCATGTATTCAGTTTTTTCAACCTGATTTTTGAAGAGAACATCCCTTCTCCATGGTGTGTTTTATTGCCTTTGTCAAAGATTAGTTGACTGCATATGTATGGGTTTATTTCTAGGCTTCCTATTCTGTTCCATTCATCTGTGTTTCTGTTTTTATGCCAGTGCCACACTATTTTGGTTACTATAGCTTTGTAATATAATTTGAAGTTAGGTCACATGATGCTTCCACCCTTGTTTTTCTTGCACAAGATTGCATTAGCTAATTAGGATGTTTTGTGGTTCTATATGAATTTTAGGATTGTTCTTTCTATCTCTGTGAAAAATGTCATTGAAATTTTGATAAGGATTACATTCAATCTGTGGATCACTTGGGTAATATGGACGTTTTGACAATATTCTTTCAATCAATGAACACAGAACACAGGTATCTGCACTTTTTTTCTTCAGTTTCTTTATTATTTTATACCTTTTATTTGTTTTTTTTTTTCTTTTTTTTTTTTTTCTTTTGAGATAGGGTCTCATTGTGTCACCCAGGCTAGAGTACAGTTGCAGAATCATGGCTCATTGGAATCACCTCCTGGGCTCAAGTGAGCCTCCCTCCTCAGCCTTCTGAGTAGGTGGGACTACAGATATGTGGCACCATGCCCGGATATTATTTTATTTTTTGTAGAGATGAGGTCTTGCTGTGTTGCCAGGCTGGTCTCAAACTCCTGGACTCAAGTGATCCTCATGCTTTGGCCTCCCAAAATGCTGGGATTATAGGAATGAGCCACTGGTTCCAGCCCAATATTTTGTAGTTTGGAGTGTACAGGTCTTTTATCTCCTTAGTTAAATTTATATCTAAATATTTTATTCTTTTTGATGCTATTATAAATGGGATTTTTTTCTTAATATCTTTTTGGATGTTTTATTGTTAGCGTATAGGAATGCAACTGATTTTTATATGTTGATTTTGTGTCCTGCAACTGTACTGAATTTGTTTATTTTAATAGTTTTTTGATGAAGTATTTACAGTTTTCTATATATAAGATTTTGGCATCTGCCAATAGTAACAGTTTTACTTCTCCCTTTCTGATTTGAATGCCTTTTTGTTTAGACAAACAAAAATGGAAACACAATGTACCAAAATTCTCTGTCTTTTTTTTTTTTTTTTTTTTGCCTAATTTCTCTGGCTAAGACTTGCAGTACTGTGTTGAAAAGAAGCAATGAGAGTGGGCATCCTTATCTTGTTCCTGATGGTAGAGGAAAAGCTTTCGACTTTTGACCATTGAAGTTGAGGCCTTTATTGTTTTGAGGTGCATTCTGTACCTAATTTGTTGAGAATTTCTTTTTTTAATCATGAAAGTGTGTTGAATTTTCTCAAGTGCTTTTTCTGTCTCTATTGAATGATCATATGGTTTTTGTCCTTCATTCTATTAATGTGGTGTGTCCCATCTATAAATTTGCATATGGGAGCCATCCTTACCTTCCGGAGACAAATCTCACTTGGTCATGGTGAATGAACATTTTAATGTGCTATTGAATTCAGTTTGCTAGTATTTTATTGAGAATTTTTGCATCTGTGTCATCAGGGATATTGGACAGTAATTTTCTTTTCTTACAATGCCTTTGCCTAGTTTTGGTATGAAGACAATGCTGCTTTTGTAAAATGAGTTTGGAAATATTCCCTCTTACTTGATTTTTTGAAAGAGTTGAGAAAGATTGTTATTAGTTCTTTAAACATTTGATAGAACTTAGTAACAAAGCTGCCAGGTTCTGGGCTTTTCTTGGATGAGAGATTCTGGATTACTCATTCAATTTCCTTGCTTCTTATTGGTCTGTTGAGATTTTCTTTTTCTTCATGATTCAATGTTGGTAGATTGTATGTTTCTAGGAATTTACACATTTCTACTAGGTTATATAATTTGTTGGCATATAATTGTTCATGGTAGTGTCTTATAATCTTTTGGATTTCTGTGGTATCAGTTGTAATGTGTCTTTTTTCATTTATGATTTTATTTTAGTCTTTTTTCTTTTATTCTTAGTCTAGCTAAACATTTGTCAATTTTGTTTCTCTTTTCTAAAAACAGCTCTTAGTTTTGTTGATCTTTTTTATTGGTTATCTAGTCTTGATTTTATTTATTTCTGCTCTGATCTTTGTTATTTCCTTCCTTCTACTAACTTTGGCTTTAGTTTGTTTTTCTTTTTCTGGTGTATTGAAGTATAAAATTAGGTTGGTTGTTTGAGGTCTTTCTTTCTTCATGTAGATGTTTATTGCTGTTAATTTCCCTTTTAGAACTGCTTTTTCTGTACCCATACATTTTGTTATGTTGTGTTTCCATTTTTGTTTGTCTCAGATATTTTAAAATTTCCCTTTTAATTGCTTCCTTGACTCATTGTTTCTTTCAGAGTGTGTTAATTTCCATACTTTTGCAAATTTTCTAGTTTTCCTCCTATTATTTCTAGTTTCATTCTATTGTGGTTGGAAAAGATTTGGTGTGATTTCAGTGTTCTTAAATTTGTTAAGAGTGTTTTTGTGGCCTGGCACTCCTGGAAAGTATCCTGTGTGCACTTGAGACGTATGTATATTTGGCTGCTGTTGGATGGAATATTCTGTATGTGTTAGGTCCATTAGATCTAACATATAGTTCAAATTTAATATTTCCTTATTAGTTTTCTGTTTGCGTAATCTATCCATTGTTGAAAGTGGGATATTGAAGTTCTCTATTATTTTATTGTTATCTATCCTCTTCAGATCTGTTAATATTTGTTTAGGTATTCTGACGATGGGTACATATGTATTTACAGTTGTTACATCCTTTTGGTGAATTAATCACTTTATCATTCTGTAATGACCTGCTTCATCTCTTGTTACACTTTTTGACTTGAAGTCTATTTTGTTTTACAGTAAATATAGCTACCCCTGCTGTCTTTTGGTTTTCGTTTAGATCTTTTTTCATACCTTCGTTTTTAATCTATGTGTGTCCTTAAAGCTTTAGTGAGTGTATATAGCATATAGTTGGGTCTGTATGCCACTGTTTGCCTTTTTATTGTAGAATTTAATATATTTATATTCAATGTAATTATTGATAGTAGGGATGTACTATTGCCGTTCTGTTATTTTCTGGGTGTTTTGTAGATCCTTTGTTCTTCTTTTCTTTCTTTCTTTGTGATTTGATGATTTTCTGTAATGTGCTCTTTTGCTTTGTAGTTACTATGAAACATACATAAAAATCTTATAGTTATGAAAATCTATTTTAAGCTAACAACTAACTTTGATTAGATATAAAAACTCTACAGTTTTATCCCCCCATCCATTTTATGTTTTTGATACCACAATTTATGTCTTTTTATATTGTGTATCTGTTAACAAATTATTGTAGCTATAGTTATTTTTAAATATTTTTGTTTTTTAACCATTATACTAGAGTTATGTCTTTTATATACCATCAATTCAGTATGAAAGTATTCTAAACTTGACTATGTTGTTTCCTTCACCAATAAGTTTTATACCTTGATATGTTTTCATGTTACTAAATAGCATCCTTTCATTTCAGCTAGTAGAACTCCCTTTAGCATTTCTTGTAAAACAAGTTTAATGGTGGTGAACTCCTTCAAGTTTGTTTTTCTGGGAAAGCCTTTATTTCTCCTTTTCTGAAGGACAGCTTTGCCAGGTAAAATATTCTTGGTTGGCAGGATTTTGTTTGTTTTTGTTTTTAATTCTGTCACTTGAAATACATTATCCTACTCTCTCCTGGCCTGCAAGGTTTCTACTGAGAAATCTGTTGATACCTTTGGGAATTTTCTTGTATGTGATGAGCCTCTCTTGCTGCTTTAAAATTTTCTCCCTTTGTGTTTGGTTTTTGATGGTTTGATTTTAATGTATCTTGATGAAGTATGTTTTCGGTGGAAGCTGTTTAGAGACATTTGAGCTTCATGTATTTGGATGCCTATATCTCTCCCCAGATTTGAGTAGTTTTTAACTCTTATAAAAAAGCTATGTGTCTTTCTTTCTCTTTCTCTTCTCCTGTTCGAACTTCCATAATGCTAGATGGTACTCCATAAATCCTATAGGCTTTATTTCTTTTCATTCTTTTTTCTCCTCTGATGGAATATTTTTAAATGACCTGTCTTTGAGTTCACAGATTCTTTCAAGTCTTTATCAGATTGATTCTTTATCAAGTCTGCTGTTAATGTTCTCTATTAAATTTTTTCCTTTCATCGATTGTGTTTTTCAGAATCTGATTATTTTGCATGATTTTAATTTTTTTTATTAAATTTCTTATTTTGTTCATGTATGTTTTTCTGATTTTTATTGTTTTTTTTAATAGCTTGCTGAGCTTCCTTAAAACAATTATTTTGAATTCTTTTTCAGACAATTTGTCAATCTCCATTTTTTTTGATCAATTAATGGAATATTATTATGTTTCTTTGATAGTGTCATGTTTCCTCAACTTTTTGTTCTTTGACATGTTGCATTACTGGCTTTGCAGTTGAAGAAGCAATTACATCCTCCAGTCTTTACTAACTAGTTTCAAGAGAGAAACACCTTCATCAGTCAGCCCAGCTAGGGGTTCTGAGACTCTCTTAAACCATTTTTTACGCCTATTCCACATCTCTTACTCCCTTTTGTTTTGGGGAGGTATTCTTAATATTTTATGCATTTTTTCAGTCCTGCAGAGTTGAGCTGGCTATCTGCACAAGACATTTCTATTTTCCATCCATGGGGTCATGCTTGGGGAGTTGGCCTTAGGGAAGGTATTGTGAGTAGAGAATTTGGGGTGTCCATGGGGCTGTTTAGGGGTGTTACACAGGCAAGGCATCCCACATGGCTTGTGTGCAGGCTTTCTGAAGGAGTCATGGAGTGGTTAGTAGCATCATGGCCTCCCTCCCCTTCCTTCTCCTAACCTCCTCAACTACTTGATTATGCCAATCACTTCAGTATTCTGGATGGGGCAAGAAAGAAGTGGGCTTCCTGGACAGCATCCTGCACAGCTGGGGTACCCAAGAGCTTACTCACTGCACTCTCACTTTCCATTGTGAGAGAAATTGTGGGTGAGGGTATCTCTTTAGGCACTGAGCTGTGCCACCTTGGGATAGGGGCGATGAGGGTCATCGCTCTTACCCATCCTCTTCTTACTCTATTCAATGCATTTATTCTGGATCTTGTATTCCAACTGTGTGCTAAAACTTCTCTGTTGGACTCTGGACTCCCATAGATATATTTTGCTTTGTAGGTAGTTGTCAAATTGATGCTCCTATAGGGTATTGATGATAGAAAGCTTCTATTCCACCATCTTGCTTGTGTCACTCTGATTAATAATACTGTTGCAGCCTCTTCTTCCTTGTCACAAATTCTTCTCCATGGGTAACCGCTATTCTGAATTGTGTATCATTTCCTTGCTTTAAACAGAATGTTTAATTGTGTATATATGCATCCCCAAATAATATATTGTTAATTTTATGGCTTTTATTGACCTATAGGACTATGGTATCATATGTTATATAGTCCTCTGTGTTTTACTTCTTTTACTAAATATACTTTTATAATAGTCCATATAGTTGCCTTGTCACTCTAGTGCACTTATTGTAGCTGTTGTTTAATACTCCATTGTGTGACTATAGGCCAGAGTTTTATGCATTCTTCTGCATTTGTTAACTGTAATTTTTATAAAAAGATGACCTTTTGCTTATCATCCGTTTGACTACCCAGAGGAATAGTTCATAAAGTAAAGGCATAAAAGATGTTCACATCTTCTTTTAATATACTATTTTTCAAAATAATGAGATGATGCACAGATAGTCTCCTAAGACATCCAATTATGTATTTTGTGTATTTTATGTATTTTTTAAAAAATTTCTTATTTATTTATTTGCTCATTTGTAAAATTGCTGATTTATGATTTTTATATATTTGACATATTACAATCTATTACATCCAATATATTTTTTCCCATTATTTAGCTGCTTTGTTGCTAAGTGTACACACATTTAGATTGTTATGTCTTCTACTAATTGACACTCCCATAATTGACACTTTCATCATAAAATATTCTCTTTATCTCTGGATAATTCTCTTTGTTTTTATGTAACTTTGTTTAATATTAATATAGTCAGAGCAACTTTCTTATCCTTAGTACTTATCTGCTATTTTTTAATCTGTTTTACTTTTAGCCCATTTTGTCTATATAGTAAAGTATATTTCTTATAAACAAACAACAGTTGGGTCTCCCATTTATTAATAAAATTATTATTCTAGATTGATAACCTGTGCCTTTTACATGGAGTGCTTAGTCCATTTACATTTAATGTTAAGTATTGATGTAATGAGACTTGCTTTTTGTTTTCTATTCTTTCTTTTTTGTTGTTCTTTTCTTCTCCATAAATATCTTACTGCTATTCTATGTATTATGTTTTCTGTAGTTGCTGTAGGAAATTATAATATACACCATTCATTTACCATGGTCCACTTAGGATAGTATTACTTTATGACAATGCAAGGAACTTTAAAAAGTATTAAAGTTCATTATTTCTTTCCCATCCTTTGAGCTCTGGGCATATTATGTTATAAGCTCTAAAATATATTATTGCGTTAGATATTCAGTTGTCTTTTAAAAAATTTACACATGCACTCACACACACACTAAATATATATGCTTTTAAACTTACTGAATGAGTACCACTTTCTGGTGCTTTCTTTTTAAAGAAAGAACTCAGGGTTCTTTCTGGTATTGTTTTCATTTAACCTGAACAAATGCCCTTCAGTATTTTTATATTTCATGTTTCCTGATGATTAGTCTTCTCAGCTTTGTCTATCAGAAATATCTTTCCTTTCCCTTCACTTTTGAAGGATGTTTTCTCTGCATAGAGAATTCTGTGTTGGCTTTTTTCCTTCCATAATTAAAAAAATGTCATCCCACTATCTTTTTGCATCCATTGTTTCTGGTGAGAAGTATCTGTAGTGGTCTCTTTGTATGTAATGTATCTTTTTTTCCCCATCTGTTTGTAAAAGGAGTTTTACTGTGGTGTCCTTAAATGTGATAGTGTTTGCATTATCCATTTTGGAGTTTTCTGAGGTTATTGGGTTGTTAGGTGTGGAAAATTCTTAGCTATTGTATTTTCACATATTTATTCTGGTGTGTTCTCTCTTTTACTTCTGGGACTGCTGTTACATGCATTCGATATTTTCTACAGATATTGGGTATTGCATTCCTATTCGTTCATTCTTTCCTCTTTGTATTTCAGTTTGGATAATTTCTCATGATTGTATCAAGTTCAACCATCCTTTTGTTTGCTGTCTGTTGCTTGCTCTAAAGCCCACTGAATGCATTTTCACTTTTGATACTTTTTCATTTTGTGTATTTCTTTTTGATTTATTTTAATAGGTTTTCTATGTTGGAGTTTCCCATCTTTTGTGAATATTTTTCACTTACATAAATTATTTTTCATTTATAAACCTTATCTGATAATTCCAACGTCTGGACTACTTCTACTTCTGTTGCCTATTCCTTCTCTTGTTTCCCACATTATTTCTTTCTTTTTCATATGTCTTATAATTGTTGATTGTATACTAAACATTATATTTGAAAACAGAAGAGACTGCAGAAGATAATTTGCCTCTAAAAAAGGGTACACTCTTTCTTACTCCATGCATCTAGTATGACAGATTGAGTCAATCTCATCCATAGTTGAGTTCGAACTGGGTGTTCTTGCAGCAGTAGATTCAGTTCACTTTGGCTTCAGATATATATACATATATATGTGTGTGTATGTGTGTATATACACACATAAATATACATGTGTATATGTATACATATGTATATGTGTATGCATATATATACATTTATATATAAATAAATATATAAAAATGCTTTATACATATAAACATATATAAATATTTTATAGATATGAAATATTTCAGCCCTTTATACATATAAAACCTTTACATATATGTTTTTGTTTTTAATGGGTCCAGGGTGTGTGTGTGCAGGTTTGTTACATGAATGTGTCACATAATAGTGAGGTTTGGGCTTCTAGTGTATCCAACACTCAAATTGTGAACACTGTGCCCAGTAGGTAATTTTTTAACCCTCATCCTCCTTTCACCCTCCACTCATTTGAAGTCCTCAGTGTCTTTTATTTCCCGCTGTATGTTCATGTGTACTCATTGTATGGCTCCCATTTATGAGAGAGAACATATAGTATTTCATTTTCTGTTTTTGAGTTGTTTCATTTAAGCTAATGGCCTTGAGCTCCGTCCATGTTGCTGTAAAAGGTGTGATTTTTATTCTTTTTTATGGCTGCATAGTATTCCATGGTTTATATATACCACCTTTTTTTGGCTTAAATAACAAGCTTTATTATTTCACAGGAGAGATTCTAAAGAAAGGTTCTTCAGGCTGGGCGCGGTGGCTCAAGCCTGTAATCCCAGCACTTTGGGAGGCTGAGACGGGCGGATCACGAGGTCAGGAGATCGAGACCATCCTGACTAATATGGTGAAACCCCGTCTCTACTAAAAAATACAAAAAATTAGCCGGGCGAGGTGGCGGGCGCCTGTAGTCCCAGCTACTCGGGAGGCTGAGGCAGGAGAATGGCGTGAACCTGGGAAGCGGAGCTTGCAGTGAGCTGAGATCCGGCCACTGCACTCCAGCCTGGGCGACAGAGTGAGACTCCGTCTCAAAAAAAAAAAAAAAGTTAAAAAAAAAAAAAAAAAAAAAGGTTCTTCAGTGGTTGGTGGTTGGTTTATTCGCATCAAAGACTCCATTCCTTTCCATCTTTCTGCTCCACCATCCTCAACTCTTGACTTTGATACTCAGGCTTGCCCCTTTATGGTCATAAGGTGGCTGCAAATGCTCCAAGTATCACAGTCTATTCAACAAAATTCAAAAACTGAGTGAAGTAACAGCTTTACCTTGTGTCACCTTTTTTTTTTTTTTTTTTTAAAGTAATTGCAGTTTTTGTCTTAGATTCAGGGGGTACATGTTTAGGTTTGTTACACTGGTATATTGTGTGACACTGAGTTTATGTGTACAAATGATCCCATCACCCAGGTAGTGAGCATAGTATCCAGTAGGTAGTTTTTCAGCCCTTGCACCCCTCCATCAGTCTCCCCTGTAGTAGTCCCTGGTGTCTATTGTTTTCATATTTATGACCATATGTACCCAGTGTTTAGCTCCCATTTGTAGGTGTGAATATGCGGTATTTGGTTTTCTGTTTTGTGTTAGTTTGCTTAGGATAATGACTTCCACCTACTTTTATGTTGCTGCAAAGGGCATGTTTTCATTCTTTTTTGTATCTATGTATTTTCCAGGGCATATATATACCACATTTTCTTTAATCCACCATTAATAGGCACCTCGGTTGATTCCATGTCTTTGCTATTGTGAATAGTCCTGTGATGAACATATGAGTGCATGTGTCTTTTTTGTAGTACAGTTTATTTTCCTTTGGGTATATACTTGGTAATGAGATTGCTGGGTCAAATGGTAGTTTTGTTTTTGTTCTTCGAGAAGAAATCTCCAAACTGCTTTCCACAGTGGTCGAACTAATTTATATTCCCACCAATGGTGTGTAAGTGTTCTTTCTCCACAGCTTTGCCAACACCTATATATATATATATATATTTTTTTTTTTTTTGCCTTTTAAACAATAGCCATTCTAACTGGTGTGAGATGGTATCTTATTGTGATTTTGATTTGCATTTCTCTGATCAATAGTGATGTTGAACATTTTTTTTTTTTTTGGTATGTTTGTTGGCCATTTGTATGTCTTCTTTTGAAAAGTGTTTGTTCAGACCCGGCATAGTGGCCCACGCCTATAATCCTAGCACTCTGAGAGGCCGAGGCGGGTGGATCACTTGAGGTCAGGAGTTCAAGACCAGCCTGGCCAACATGGTGAAACCCTATCTCTACTAAAAATACAAAAATTAGCTGGGCGTCGTGGTGGGTGCCTGTAGTACCAGCTACTCAGGAGGCTGAGGCACTAGAATGACTTGAGCCTGGGAGGCAGAGGCTGCAGTGAACTAATATTGCATCACTGCACTCCAGCCTGGGTGACAAAATGAGTCTGCATCACACACACACACACACACACACACACACACACAAAAGAAAAAGAAAAGAAAAAGTGTTTGTTCATGTCCTTTGCCCACTTTTTAATGGGATTATTTGTTTTTAATTTATTAAGTTCTTTATACATTCGTTAGACATTTGTCAGATTATACATTAGACATTTGTCAGAAACATAGATTGCAAATATTTTCTCCCATTGTGTGGGTTGCCTGTCTACTCTGTTGATGGGTTCTTTTGCTGTGCAAAAGCTCTGTAGTTTAATTGGATCCCACTTGTCAATTTTTGTTTTTATTACAGTTGCTTTTGAGGTCTTAGTCATATATTCTTTGCCAAGGCTGATGTCTAGGATGGTATTTCTTAGGTTTTCTTCTAGAATTTTTATAGTTTTAGATCCACCTTGAGTTAATTTTTGTATATGGTGAAAGGTAGGGGTCCAATTTCATTCTTCTGCGTGTGGCTAACCAGTTATCCCAGCACCATTTATTAAATACAGAGTCCTTTCTTCATTGCTAATTTTTGTCAGCTTTGTTGAAGATCAGATGGTTGTAGGTGTATGGCTTTATTTCTGTGTTTTCTATTCTGTTCCACTGTTCTATGTGTCTGTTTTTGTACCAGTACCATACTGTTTTTGTTATTGTAGCCTTGTAGTATAATTTGAAGTCAGATAATGTGATGCCTCCAGCTTTCTTCTTTTTACTTAGGATTGCCCTGGCGCTTTGGGCTCTTTTTTGTTCCCATATGCTGGCTTAAGATATTTTGATGGTAGTGTCAAGTCTTACTATTCAGCAGAGGCTGGGATCTGAGCACCAGCAAAGCTCCAGGTATCTCTTTATCTATTTATAAACTGGCTGTCAGCTTTAGGAATCACGGGGGAACCTGTCTCTTTTTCTTGCCTTCTGTCTTTTACAGTCTAACTTTCAGCTTATTGGGTCTCTGGGGATATTTTTACTTTCACCCACCTATGAGATCTTCCTTTGTCTTACCACTCTGGTCTCACACTTTGGAGTACAGTTACAGTGCACTTAGGGAAGATCCAGTGTTCTTCTGAGGGATTTCTCTCAGCTCTTTTTTACTTTTCCCATTGTTTGGTAGCTGCTGCCTTGCAGTAAGTGATGGATGGCTCTGTGCATCCAGTTTGGCTCTTCTCCTTCAGCTCTCCTGTTGTGTCTCCAGACTTCAGAATACTGCTGCTTTTCACTTGCCAAAGGACTTGTGCACCTCAGGGTGTGGATATCTTTCAACTCTCCCGCTCTACCCCACATTTTTTGAGCTATTAGTGAAGACCTGTAGGAAAGAATTGATGATTGGATTCAGCCTTGTTTAGTGAATGGGATTTCTTTTGGTTCTAATTCATCATGTTAGCTCACATGTAGTCCTTTAAAGTTTGCTAAAGTTCAACTAGTTTCTTATCCTCATATATAGCATTTATTATTTTTCCACTGCTTCCTTAGGAATAAAAGAGACCATGGCTCAGTTTTCTCATAGGAAAGGCTTATCTCTTTTGGGAATTATGTTCATTGAGATATTTGTGTGGTTCCATCAAAAAAATCCATGGCTTTGTAACTTATCTGGCTTGCTATTGTTATTACAGTGGGAGTAATGGACTCTTGGAAGTTTATTCATCCTAACTAGAAGTGGAAATTTCAGGGATCTGTTTTGGAGGCTTGTGAGACACATTTGGAACCATTATTTTAGCTGGTGAAATTGTCCATCTTTTGGCAATGGAGCCCCTTTATGTTGGTTTCTGTGATCTCTGACTTTACTATCTTTAGTAATTTCCTTGTTTTTAGGTAGAACAAGATGCCTCAGACTCTTCTTGAATACATTTTTCACAAGACCTAGAGACCCAGAACCAGTCATTTCTCCAATGATCCTCCTCCTCCTTTTTTTTTTAAAATACGAAATGTGATTTTCACATAATAATCTAGTTTCCAAATTTTTACTGCAATTTTCTTTTTTTTTTTTTTATTATACTTTAAGTTCTAGGGTACATGTGCACAACGTGCAGGTTTGTTACATATGTAGACATGTGCCATGTTGGTGTGCTGCACCCATTAACTCGTCATTTAAATTAGGTATATCTCCTAATGCTATCCCTCCCCGCCCCCCAACTCCCCACAATAGGACCCGGTGTGTGATGTTCCCCTTCCAGTGTCCAAGTGATCTCATTGTTCAATTCCCACCTATGAATGAGAACATGCAGTATTTGGTTTTCTGTTCTTGCGATAGTTTGCTGAGAATGATGGTTTCCAGCTGCATCCATGTCTCTACAAAGGACACGAACTCATCCTTTTTTATGGCTGCATAGCATTCCATGGTGTATATGTGCCACATGTTCTTAATCCAGTCTGTCACTGATGGATATTTGGGTTGATTCCAAGTCTTTGCTATTGTGAATAGTGCCGCAATAAATATACGTGTGCATGTGTCCTTACAGCAACGTGACTTATAATCCTTTGGGTATATCCCCAGTAGTGGGATGGCTGGGTCAAATGGTATTTCTAGTTCTAGATCCTTGAGGAATTGCCACACTGTTTTCCACAATGGTTGAACTAGTTTACAGTCCCACCAACAGTGTAAAAGTGTTCCTGTTTCTCCACATCCTCTCCAGCACCTATTGTTTCCTGATTTTTTAATGATTGCCATTCTAACTGGTGTGAGATGGTATCTCATTGTGGTTTTGAATTTGCATTTCCCTGATGGCGAGTGATGATGAGCATTTTTTCATGTGTCTGTTGGCTGTATAAATGTCTTCTTTTGAAAAGTGTCTGTTCATATCCTTTGCCCACTTTTTGATGGAGTTGTTTTTTTCTTGTAAATTTGATTGAGTTCTTTGTAGGTTCTGGATATTAGCCCTTTGTCAGATGAAGATTGCAAAAATTTTCTCCCATTCTGAATGTTGCCTGTTGACTCTGATGGTAGTTTCTTTTGCTGTGCAGAAGCTCTTTAGTTTAATTAGATCCCATTTGTCAATTTTGGCTTTTGTTGCCATTGCTTTTGATGTTTTAGACATGAAATCCTTGCCTATGCCTATATCCTGAGTGTTATTACCTAGGTTTTGTTCTAGGGTTTTTATGGTTTTAGGTCTAACATTTAAGTCTCTAATCCATCTCGAATTAATTTTCATATAAGGAGTAAGGAAAGGATCCAGTTTCAGCTTTCTACTTATGGCTAGCCAATTTTCCCAGCACCATTTAATAAATAGGTAATCCTTTCCCCATTTCTTGTTTTTGTCATGTTTGTCAAAGATCAGATGGCTGTAGATGTGTGGTATTATATCTGAGGGCTCTGTTCTGTTCCGTTGGTCTATATATCTGTTTTGGTACCAGTACCATGCTGTTTTGGTTACTGTAGCCTTGTAGTATAGTTTGAAGTCAGGTAACGTGATGCCTCCAGCTTTGTTCTTTTGGCTTAGGATTGTCTTGGCACTGCAGGGTCTTTTTTGGTTCCATATGAACTTTAAAGTAGTTTTTTCCAATTCTGTGAAGAAACTCATTGGTAGCTTAATGGGGATGGCATTGAATCTATAAATTACCTTGGGCAGTATGGCCATTTTCACAATATTGATTCTTCCTATCCATGAGCATGTATGTTCTTCCATTTGTTTGTGTCCTCTTTTATTTTACTGAGCAGTGGTTTGTAGTTCTCCTTGAAGAGGTCCTTTACATCCCTTGTAAGCTGGATTCCTAGATATTTTATTCTCTTTGAAGCTATTGAAAATGGGAGTTCATTCATGATTTGGCTCTCTGTTTGTCTGTTACTGGTGTATAAGAATGCTTGTGATTTTTGCACATTCATTTTGTATCCTGAGACTTTGCTGAAGTTGCTTATCAGCTTGAGAAGATTTTGGGCTGAGACGATGAGGTTTTCTAAATATACAATCATGTCATCTGCAAACAGGGACAATTTGACTTCTTCTTTTCCTAACTGAATACCCTTGATTTCTTTCTCTTGCCTGATTGCCCTGGCCAGAACTTCCACCATTATATTGAATAGGAGTGGTGAGAGAGGGCATCCCTGTCTTGTGCCAGTTTTCAAAGGGAATGCTTCCAGTTTTGCCCATTCAGTATGATACTGGCTGTGGGTTTGTCATAAATAGCTCTTATTATTTTGAGATATGTCCCATCAATACCGAATTTATTGAGAGTTTTTAGCATGAAGGGCTGTTGAATTTTGTCAAAGGCCTTTTCTGCATCTATTGAGAGAATCATGTGGTTTTTGTCTTTGGTTCTGTTTATATGCTGGATTACGTTTATTGATTTGCGTATGTTGAAGCAGCCTTGCATCCCAGGGATGAAGCCCACTTGATCATGGTGGATAAGCTTTTTGATGTGCTGCTGGATTCAGTTACCAGTATTTTATTGAGGATTTTTGCATCGATGTTCATCAGGGATATTAGTCTAAAATTCCCTTTTTTTTGTATCTCTGCCAGGCTTTGGTATTGGGATGATGTTGGCCTCATAAAATGAGTTAGGGAGGATTCCCTCTTTTTCTGTTGATTGGAATAGTTTCAGAAGGAATGGTACCAACTCCTCCTTGTACCTCTGGTAGAATTCAGCTGTGAATCCATCTGGTCCTGACTTTTTTTGGTTGATAGGCTATTAATTATTGCCTTAATTTCAGAGCCTGCTATTGGTCTATTCAGGGATTCAACTTCTTCCTGGTTTAGTGTTGGGAGAGTGTAAGTGTCCAGGAAATTATCCATTTCTTCTAGATTTTCTAGTTTATTTGCGTAGAGGTGTTTATAGTATTCTCTGATGGTAGTTTGTATCTCTGTGGGGTCAGTGGTGATATCCCCTTTATCATTTTTTATTGTGTCTATTTGATTCTTCTCTCTTTTCTTCTTTATTAGTCTTGCTAGCGGTCTATCAGTTTTGTTGATCTTTTCAAAAAACCAACTCCTGGATTCACTGATTTTTTGAAGGGATTTTTGTGTCTCTATCTCCTTCAGTTCTGCTCTGATCTTAGTTATTTCTTGCCTTCTGCTAGCTTTTGAATGCGTTTGCTCTTGCTTCTCTAGTTCTTTTAATTGTGATGTGAGGGTGTCAATTTTAGATCTTTCCAGCTTTCTCTTGTGAGCATTTAGTGCTATAAATTTCCCTCTACACACTGCTTTAAATATGTCCCAGAGATTCTGGTATGTTGTGTCTTTGTTCTCCTTAGTTTCAAAAAACATCTTTGTTTCTGCCTTCATTTTGTTAGGTACCCAGTAGTCATTCAGGAGCAGGTTGTTCAGTTTCCATGTAGTTGAGTGGCTTTGATTGAGTTTCTTAGTCCTGAGTTCTAGTTTGATTGCACTGTGGTCTGAGAGACAGTTTGTTATAATTTCTGTTCTTGTACATTTGCTGAGGAGTGCTTTACTTCCAACTGTGTGGTCAATTTTGGAGTAAGTGTGATGTGGTGCTGAGAAGAATGTATATTCTATTGATTTGGGGTGGAGAGTTCTGATAGATGTCTATTAGGTCCGCTTGGTGCAGAATTGAATTCAATTCCTGGATATCCTTGTTACCTTTCTGTCTCGTTGATCTGTCTAATGTTGACAGTGGGGTGTTAAAGTCTCCCATTATTATTGTATGGGAGTCTAAGTCTCTTTGTAAGTCTCTAAGGACTTGCTTTATGAATCTGGGTGCCCCTGTATTGGGTGCATATATATTTAGGATAGTTAGCTCTTCCTGATTAATTGATCCCTTTACCATTATGTAATGGCCTTCTTTGTCTCTTTTGATCTTTGATGGTTTAAAGTCTGTTTTATCAGAGACTGGGATTGCAACCCCTGCTTTTTTTTTGTTCTCCATTTGCTTGGTAGATCTTCCTCCATCCCTTTATTTTGAGCCTATGTGTGTCTGTGCATGTGAGATGGGTCTCCTGAATACAGCAAACTGATGGGTCTTGACTCTTTATCCAATTTGCCAGTCTGTGTCTTTTAATTGGACCATTTAGTCCATTTACATTTAAGGTTAATATTGTTATATGTGAACTTGATCCTGTCATTATGATATAGCTGGTTATTTTGCTCGTTAGTCGATGCAGTTTCTTCCTAGCATCGATGGTCTTTACATTTTGGCATGTTTTTGCAATGGCTGGTACCTGTTGTTCCTTTCCATGTTTAGTGCTTCCTTCAGGGTCTCTTGTAAGGCAGGCCTGGTGGTGACAAAATCTCTAAGCATTTGCTTATCTGTAAAGGATTTTATTTCTCCTTCACTTATGAAACTTAGTTTGGCTGGATATGAAATTCTGGGTTGAAAATTATTTTCTTTAAGAATGTTGAATATTGGCCCCCATTCTCTTCTGGCTTGTAGAGTTTCTGCTGAGAGATCTGCTGTTAGTCTGATGGGCTTCCCTTTGTTGGTAACCCAACCGTTCTTTCTGGCTGCCCTTAACATTTTTTCCTTCATTTCAGTTTTGATGAATCTGACAATTATGTGTCTTGGAGTTGCTCCTCTCAAGGAGTATCTTTGTGGCATTCTCTGTATTTCCGGAATATGAATGTTGGCCTGCCTTACCAGGTTGGGGAAGTTCTCCTGGATGATATCCTGCATAGTGTTTTCCAACTTGGTTCCGTTTTCCCTGTCACTTTCAGGCAATCCAATCAGACGTAGATTTGGTCTTTTCACATAATCCCATATTTCTTGGAGGCTTTGTTCATTTCTTTTTAGTCTTTTTTCTCTACACTTCTCTTCTCGCTTCATTTCATTCATTTGATCTTCAGTCGCTGATACTCTTTCTTCCAGTTGATCGAGTCGGTTACTGAAGCTTGTGCATTTGTCGTGTAGTTCTGATGTTATGGTTTTCATCTCTATCAGTTTTCTCAAGGACTTCTCTACGTTGGTTATTCTAGTTAGCCATTTGTCATATCTTTTTTCAAGTTTTTTCGTTTCTTTGCGCTGGTTACGTAGTTCCTCCTTTAGCTCTTAGAAGTTTGATCGACTGAAGCCTTCCTCTCTCAACTCGTCAAAGTCATTCTCCATCCAGCTTTGTTCCATTGCTGGCGATGAGCTGCGTTCGTTTGGAGGGGGAGATGCGCTCTGATTGTTTGAATTTCCAGCTTTTCTGCCCTGCTTTTTCCGCATCTTTGTGGTTTTATCTACCTTTCATCTTTGGTGATGGTGACATACTGATGGGGTTTTCATGTGGGTGTCTTTTCTGTTTGTTAGTTTTCCTTCTAAGAGTCAGGACCCTCAGCTGCAGGTCTGTTGGAGTTTGCTTGAGGTCCACTCCAGACCCTGTTTGCCTGGGTATCAGCAGCGGAGGCTGCAGAATATAGAATATTGCTGAACAGCAAGTGTTGCTGTTTGATTCTTGCTCTGGAAGCTTCGTCTCAGGGGTGTAGCCAGCCGTGTGAGGTGTGAGGTGTCAGTCTGCACCTAGTGGGGGATGTCTCCCAGTTAGGCTACTCAGGGGTCAGGGACCCACTTGAGCAGGCAGTCTGTCTGTTCTCAGATCTCAAGCTCCGTGCTGGGAGATCAACTCACCTCTTCAAAGCTGTCATACAGGGGCATTTACCTCTGCTGAGGTTTCTGCTGCTTTTTGTTTAGCTATGCCCTGTCCCCAGAGGTGGAGTGTACAGAGGCAGGCAGGCCTCCTTGAGCTGTGGTGGGCTCCACCCAATTCTAGCTTCCCGGCAGCTTTGTTTACCTACTTAAGCCTCAGCAATGGCGTGCACCCCTCCCCCAGCCTCACTGCCACCCTGCAGTTAGATCTCAGTCTGCTGTGCTAGCAATGAGGGAGGCTCCATGGGCGTGGGACCCTCCGGGCCAGGTGTGGGATATAATCTCCTGGTGTGCCGTTTGCTAAGACCCTTGGTAAAGTGCAGTATTAGGGAGGGAGTTACCTGATTTTCCAGGTGTTGTGTGTCTCAATTTCCTTTGGCTAGGAAAAGGAGTTCCCTTCCCCCTTGCACTTCCCAGGTAAGGTGATGCCTCGCCCTGGTCTAGCTCTCGCTGGTTGAGCTGCATCCGCGGACCAGCACCGACTGTCCGATACACCCCAGTGAGATGAACCTGGTACCTCTGTTGAAAATGCGGAAATCACCTGTCTTCTGTGTCACTCACGCTGGGAGCTGGAGGCTGGAGCTGTTCCTATTTGGCCATCTTGGGCGCGCCTGCCTTTACTGCAATTTTTATGTTAGCCTGTAGGCAATGATAGTGTCACTGTAGTTCATGGGTCCAGCAGCAGTATTAAAAATCAAAATCAGACTGGGCATGGTGGCTCACTTCTGTAATCCCAGCACTTTGGGAGGCCAGGGCAGGTGGATCGCCTGAGATCAGGAGTTTGAGACCAGCCTGGCCAACATAACAAAACCCCATCTCTACTAAAAAATGCAAAAATCAACCAGGTGTGGTGGCAGGCACCTGTAATCCCAGCTACTCAGGAGGCTGAGGCAGGAGAATGGCTTGAACCTGGGAGGCAGAGGTTGCAGTGAGCTGAGATCGCACCAGTCCACTCCAGCCTGGGCAACAGAGCAAGGCTTCGTTTCAAGGAAAAAAAAAAATCAAAATCAAATTGAAACCTTAGTCTACAGGTTTAAAGTCATATGCTTACAGATTTTGAAATAAAATTACAGCCATGTGGTTTCTTAATTTGGGATTTGTAGACCCTATGGAATCTACATACGGGTTTTTATGGAGCATTCTGTGAATTTCCTGAGACTATATGAAAAATTTTAGTCAAAAATATGTCTTTTTCTCATGACCTGAAAGAGATTAGGAAGCACAGTCTTAGGTAATTTTGAATAAAATTGTAAATTAACTTGCTGGCTAAAATAAATTAAATAAATACATTTAACAAGTAATACAAGTTGATGTATTTTCTCCTTTTCCTGGTATTATTTCTTAATAATAGTGTCAAATTAAAACCTTGAAGAGTCCCAAATTTTATATTGTCTGTTTGTCTTTTGTTACGTGACTTATTTGAAGTGGCCTTCCTGTATTTTGACCCTTTCTTCTTTTATCTGCTTCTTTCATCAGATACTTTTTCTAGTTAGTGGTAAGGACAACTTTTGGACAATTTCTGTATTGATATTCCTTAAATTCTACCCAGATTTAGAGAATAAAATATGATTACCATTTTGTCCTTCCTCCTTCAGAACAGTTGTGTCTTTCCCCACGCTCAAAACTTCCCTTGATACTGTATTGGATAGAGAAAGGGATAAGCAATGAGTGGTGAGCAAATTTAACACTTTTTTCTGTGGTACTTTATTTGGCCTCTAAACACTGTGTCGTTTTTAAACTTTGGGTACAGCTTTAAAACTGATGAAATGATTTATATTGCCTCTCCTTTGTACAGAGGAATTTATTGAGAAATAACATCGGCTCAAACTTCCTTTTCAGCTTTTAAAGATATCAAAATGACCCCAATAAATTACTTCTAAATTTTAAGTCATTAAGAAAATTATTAATTAAATATTTAATATATATGGCTGGCCTAGTAGTTATAGGTTAGATTTATGATGTATTATAACTATCTTGCTTATGTTCTTTCTGTTTGTGGGCTTAATACCATGTATATAATCAATATGTATAGTGGAATCTTTATTTTACATGACATCTACATATTTGTAGACGTTTATAACTGCATTTTGGGTTTATTTATTTATTTTTGACTCATGAAATGCACACCATGGCTTAGAGGCAAAATAATATCTTTAATTCTATTTCTTTGGGATGTACTTGGTGACTTACTATTTATAGGACTTTCTGGTTAAAATTGGGGGCTATCTACAGTCCTAAGTGTTAGTATCAGAACCTGTTGTGCTCCTTATTTGCAGATAATTATTACTATGTTCTTGTCCATGTTCTCAGATTTTTGGGGCTTTGGATTTTCTTTGTTTGTATCTCCTTTATTCATGTGATGATATTTGCCTGGTTTCTGCAGTGACTGTTATGGAATGAGCATGTTACTAGGAGTCACAATACTTGGATCTTAGACTCTCAGTTCTTCCAAATCACTTTTCTTGTTTGTCAGATGAGGAGATGACAGTACTTTCCTTGCAAGATAATTGTAAAACCCCAGATATACAGTAGTTAATTATTTAATAGGGAATCAGTGAGGCAGTGAACCTTTTTCCCTAAAAAAAATTAAGTTTTCTATAGTTGAATTCAATCTAAGTATACTTTTTCATTAATTAGCAGCTTTTTTAAAAGGGTTTTTTAAGTCATCTGGCTATTGCAAGCCTCTTAACTAAATTTCAACCAGCAAGTTATTAAAGTTCTAAAACTACATTCAGGTATAAATATTTTGTCTTGTGAGGAATATAAAACTATTTAAGCTAAGCCATTTAGGTTTTCAAATGAGGAAACTAAAGCATGGATGTCATAAGTGACTCATTTCAGGTTCTACAGCCAGAGCTGGTTCTCCTCATATGTGATCCGTCTCTCTGATGGAGCAGGAATTCAGATAGAAGATTGACAAGAGCATCAACTGAACATTACAAACAGTGTTGCTTCTTTTATGGCTACTTTCCTAATGGAGTTCTCAGGTGTGGATAAGTCTAATGCTTATACTTATACTCTGTTTCCCAGATAAATACAATATAGTGATACGATCTTAGCGCACCACCATAGATAAGAGTACTACTTTTACTGGTGATGGTTGCCTCTGATTTTTTTCCCTCCTTCCCTGGGTTCATTTGTCCCTGATGCTCTAATTAGAGTGTTATAATTTAGATAACTAAATTTAAATCATTTAGAACAGAAAGCAAGGTTCTGCTTTATCATCTGTATTCACACTCAAAATGAATATTGAGTAAATTTCTACATTGAGATGTGTATTAGTCAGGGTTCTCCAGAGGGACATAACTTATAGGATATTTATGTATGTGGAAGGGAGTTTATTAGGGAGAACTGGCTCACGTGATTACAAGGTGAAGTCCCATGACAGGCCATCTGCAAGCTGGGGAAGAAAGAATCCAGTAGTGGCTCAGTCTGAGTCCGAAAGCCGCAAAACCAGGGAAGCTGACACTTCAGCCTTCAGTCTGTGACCATAGACCCAAGAGCCTCCAGGAAACCACTGGTGTAAGTGCAAGGATCCAAAGGCTGAAGAACCTGGAGTTTGATGTCCAAGGGCAGGAGGAGCAGGAGGAAGCATCCAGTATGGGAAAGGGAAAAGCCAGAAGACCCAGCAAGCAAAGTTATCCCACCTTCATCCACCTGCTTTGTTTTTGCTTTGCTGGCAACCAATTGGATAGTACGTACCCACATTGAGGGTGGGTCTTTCTCTCCTAATCCAGTGACTCAAATGTCAGCCTCCTCTGGCAGCACCCTCATAGACACACCTAGAAGAGCAAGGAAAAGAGAATGGCTGAAGCCTTGTCAACTGCAGACGTCCTCTGACATGGTAGATTTGATGAAGGGTTTTCACTACTCATGTTTGTTGAAGGTTTTCTGTTTGTTTGTTTGGTATGTTTTAGTTTTTTTCAAAAAGGTTTTTATCTATGAAAGTAGTTGCATTCATAAAACTGGAACCTTTCCTATTTATGGAGCTACTTATTTAGACAGCTGGGATTTTTTGTATGTGTGTGTGATTTGGTTATATTCTCTCAATAAAATTGGCAATAGTGATAAAAGCTAATATATGTATAAAGCACTTAGTGTATGTACTATATGTCTAGCACCATGCTCTAGGTATCTGTGTTTAATCATAACTGTGATAATGTATTTCTCAATATTAAAAATAATTATGAAATGCTAATACATTTATCAATCACATCCTTTGTAAGAGATGATTATCTCTAGGAGATAATTATAAAATTGGTGTTTCTTTTGGTTATTATTTATCACAGAAAAAATTGAAAAGCCTGAGTTGTTTTTGATAGATTACAATAAATATCCAAAGCATGAGACAAGTTATGGATTACAGAGAAGTCTGAATATTTGGGAAACACTAAATATATGTTGGTGAGCTGTAACCTTAAGATGTGACTGGATTAGACATCTTCACTACTTATTCCATCTCTTTATGAAGTTCCTTATGTTTTCCCCTTGTATATAATAGGTTCCAGATTTGATAACCGTAGGGACACTGTGAAGACCGAAATTATGTGTGTCCTATCACTTTTAAGGTAGCTCTCTCTTTAATTTCACAAGACAGGCTTGAAAACCAGAAGTAACCCAATTCCAAAATTGGCAGTAAATCCTTTAACAGGGAAAAGGTGACATACTGTGTAATAAATTCCTTTGTTGAAAAAGAGATGTTGCAATACTGGAAACTGAAGTACCAAATGTTTCCTTTTAAATTTGGAAAGGCCCTTTCTTATTACTTATCTGTCCCTGTGGACTTCTAACAGGGGATGTGTTGAAAGATTTTTCAGATGCCCACTAGCCACAGTGAGAGTGAATGGCAGCATTTATAAGATGACATAAATACTTCAAAATCATCAGTAATCCTTGGAGACGTGTGGTGTGCCAGGGGTACTGAATGTGAGCTTTTGTTGCTGTCGAGCCTGTGCTTTTGTAGGAGGCTGCCTAGGAATGTGGGTTGTGTCTCTCCTGTGAATGCAACTTCACTTTTTCCCCTCTGGGGGCTCTTCGTATTAGAATTGAGGTGGGAGTGGGTTAGAAGACAAAAAGTCTGCAAGAATAAGAAAGATCTGTGAGATTATGAGTTACACTTTAAAATCCTAATCTTATTTTGAGGTCCTGTGGAGAAATTATATTATCATCCTCAACCATTAGAACACTACATTAATAACTGGACACATAAAGGTATTTTAATTTTCATTTTGTAATAATGGGGCTCATCCCACCACTGCTGCTACTACTACATGAGATGAAGACAAAAAAGATAGAAAATAATCTAGAAATGCAGTGAAGCTATATCTTATATGTTAGCCAAGAGTTGGTAAATTTTGATGTTTCTCTATTCTTATTGCAAAAGCTTTTTAGTTTGTTACTTTTACCTTTTGGAACTAAAACTTAATTTGACAATATGATTTTGTTGGGCTGTCACAATCCCTATATTTAATTATCTTGTTGTGAAGGATGCATCTATCACTAGAGCTGAAGTTAAAAAAATTTATAAATGTGTGATGAAGGTCAGGCAACATAAAACAACTATGGCATCGGTTCATGTTCACTCTGATCAACTCGTGTACTCAAGATACAGGGAAGTGAAGTGAATGGGGCCAAATCCCATTATGGAAAACTTTGCTTTCCCCTTTACTAACTGGCCTTAAGAGAAAGTATTGTGAACGCAGGAGTGTAATCTTAAGTCGGGCAATAAACCTGTTGGAGAAAAAAGTAGGTATTTATTTCAGATACTGGGGAAAATAAAAGGAATAAATAAGAAAAATCAAGCATGATCCACAATCTCTACATAACCACAGTTAAAATGCTTCCTGCCAGACTAAGAGAAATCTTTATCATACTATTCGTTTTGTTTTGATAATGGGAGGTTTACCTAGGTGGTCATTTTTACCTTATGTGAAGGCTTAGCTTGATTTGAAGCAGTAGCCTTCATTTAGAATTACAAGGCAAAGGATACACTTTTAAATTCTATTTTAGGCTCTCTCAGTGATGATTGTCAAGCTAGCTGGGAATCACTTTAATAGAAGGAACATACAGAGAATAGGATGAGAGGCAGGAAAGTAGTAGAAAATTTTTCTTAAGATGGTTGTTTTCCTCATTGTAGTATTTATTAAGTGCTTACTCTAGGGTCAACTCCATGCTAAATGCTTTATGTGATTTTTTTCATTTTGTCCTCAAAACAACCTGTGAGATAGTTGGTATCCCATTCCCCATTTTACAGCTATGGAAACTGAGCCCTAAATAACCCAAAGTCATCCTGCTAGATTCAAACATGAGTCTGACTGCAGAACAGATAATATTAACCCTTACCCTATAGGCCTTAAGGTAGGGGTATGTGTGTAAGAGGGTGGGAGGGGTGAGGGAGGGAAGGAGGAGAGAAAATGAGAATGAATGAATCGAGTAAATAAAATGTACAAGCTGTCCTCTTCTTTAAAAAGACCCTGCTTCTTGACACAGAAATCTCAGATTTCTCCTGACGTAAAGATACAGAAGCTTTTTGTAATGTATGCTAATGTATCCACTAGAGAAATAATGGCATTGTTGGAAGGATTTAGATGACAGGAAAATAAAGATACTTTATTAATTAACTCTTCTAGTTCCCTTGGGGTTTTGCCAGCCTTTTCTGGATTCCAGACAAATCCAAAAACAGATGATTTAAAGGTGGCTTCACTGAAGTGGTGTCACATGATTGAGCGAGTGGTCATTCTTTAGAGGGATAAAAGGTGGTTTTAAAATATGCAGGACTCCATTGTTCAGACAATATAAAACATTTAATCAAAGTACTCTTTTTTTATCCAAATGAACTAAAAAGAAATTCTGTAGCTGGATGCAATTAAATATATCCTGGGTTTCCCCCCTAAAAAGGTCAGTTAAATATTCTTTTTTGTGTATCGCTGCTAATGGCATCTGATAAATATATGTATATGAGCTTATCAGAAATTATGTTTGAATCAACACAAAGTTGCATGTTTGAATTGGAAAAAGTAGCTAGAGGTTATCTTCTTTCAGTGTAAAGTTTTCTGAGCCATTTTCAATCACCAGCAAAGAGCCACGTATATAGGTTAAGAATGCGTTTGGCCCCATATATTCATTGACAGATGAATGAATAAAGAACATATGGCATATACATACATAGAGTTTCCATTTGGGAATATGAAAAAGTTCTGGAGCTAGATGGTGCTGATGGTTGTACAACAGTGTGAATGTACTTAATGCCACTGAATTGCGTATTTTACAAATGGTTAAATGGTAATTTTATATTATTTATGATAGGAATGGATGTAGCCTTAAAAAAGAGAACTGAATTGCAGTTGCTAAAGAGGCAAGTTTTTAAATTTAAAAATCTCATGTAACAGATGCCTAGGAAGAGACTGGGTCTAGTCAGGCTACCCAGCAGTACCCTTTGGTTTTCAGGTCTGTCCTTTCTCTCCTGCTGTCCTCAGTGGATGGTGTTTTCTTTCTTTCTTTCTTTCTTTTTTTAATTTATCGCACTCAGTGACCATGGATGGGCCTTGATGCTCGTGCATGTCACCCCTCATGCTGCTGTGCCTCACGCTTAGCTATGCAAGTGCAGACATGGAAAGTTGGATTTAGTCAGATATTGCAGAGACATTCAACTTAATGCTCTCTGAAGATGCATATATTCCCCTATATCTCACAGATCCCTTGTAGTTGCCTAAGAACATGTAGCTCTTTCTGGCCAGGGACTGGAATGGTAATGGTATTTGTCACTTTCAGGCTAGGGTGGTAAAACAGCCTTCTGGAACAGCAGGGTGGCCTCATTCTGGAGGCCTCATTGTGGAGGGGAAGTATGTGATTCAGGTAGTGCATTTACAGGTAATGGAGTCTCCATCTGCCTAGGTTTGTTCCTTTCACCTAGGTTTGAGTGAGTGTGTGAAGCAGATCTTCAGGTGATCCACGTATGACCTATAACATTAATGAGAAATATATTTTAAGTAACTGAGATTTGGGCATTGTTTTTGCAGCCCAGTATAGCTATTCTGACTGTTACTCCAGGGTGGGCTTTTGCCAGACATGTTTGATGAAGTGAGAGAAACAGGGAGGCTTTCGGGAGTAAGGGAATGGCTGTAAGTTGATGAAACATGGGATTTTAGTTGGATGAGAATAGAGGTGAGTACCTCAGTGGGGTGAGGAATAGTTAAAAGGCAGCAGAATTAATGGATGGCGGCTTTTGGTGAGATGGAGGGAATGTTGGAGTTGGAGTGCCCAAGGGAGGGAGCCGGAAAGATAGGAGTGAGATGGTTCCAATTGAGATGACTGAGTTGTTCATGTTACTGCTGAAGATGGGTGTGAGTTTATTAGGTAGTGTGGATAACTGGAGGAGAGGATATCAGAATACCAAAAGCCGAGATATTGGGAGAATCATCTAGATAAATATTAAATTCAGCAAGAATGATGACAAGGAGTAGTGTTGGGCAGAGTAAAAGTGAGCTGAGAGTTAAAATCTCTAAGAAATGAATTTGTCTCATTTGTTACATGTCTGAAATGGTCTCTATTCACCCTCACTCTAGAATGGTAGTTTAACTGATTCCAGGTTGGCAGTGTTTTTTTCTGTTTGCTTGTTTTTTTGCAGTAGCATCTTTAAGATACTAGTCTTGTCGCTTCTTTTGTTGCTTGGAGATACTTAGTTAGTTTAATTTAAACATTTTTGAATTTTTTTGTAGGTGAAATTTTTCCCTTTTCTTTTTGGTTAGTTTTTAATATTTTCTTGTTGTCTTTGGTCCAGAGCTTCAAAATGATACAACTAAGGATGGATTTTTATTTTTATTCCTCTTTTTTGGAACTCTATGTGGGTCTTTAGTTTAATAACTTAAATTCTGGAAAATTCTTATTCATTATACAAATATTAGTGCTTTCTTCTCCCTTCTTTCCTCTCTTTCAAAATGCCTGTTAATGCATTGGACATTATCATTTTACACTTCGGGACTCTTAACGCCTCATTTTCTTTCTCTTTATCAGTCTAGGCTCCTTTTTTCTCTTATTGTACTACAGTTTGCTGTTTCAGGGATAGGCAAACTATGATCTGTGGGCCAAATCTGGTTCATGGCCTGTTTTTGTATAGCTCATGAGCTAAGAATGATTTTTTAGTTTTTAAGACTTGGTCGCAAAAAAAAAATTAAGAATATTTGATAGAGAGAAATTACATGTAGCATTCAAAGCCTAAAATACTTACCATTCGGCCTTTTACAAATTTGTTTTCAGCCGATGTCCAATTATTTTCATTTCTTGAAATAGGTTTTTTTTTTTTTTTTTTTTTTGCTATTGCTCATTCTTCCTTATGGTTGTACGTATATGTGTGTTGAAGTTGGGGGTTGGAATTTTTTATTGAGAATTCATCTTCAGTGTAAGTTTTGAAATTTTAGGGATACCCACAAGAGAAGACCTGTATTATCTTTGAGCATGGGACATGCTGAATTCTCAGCAACAGGAAACATACTGGGAAAGAGTGAGATGGGTCTGGATTGTAAGGGTTAGGATTAATGTGAGATGACCTGGCCATAGAGACTGGCACTCCTAGGGCCGTGGGAATGTCCAGGATTCCTGCTGAATCCAGGGTTTTTACATGAATCCTTGAATTGGTGTATAGAATACACAGTCAGGACATTGACATCTGGACTGGCCAGAATGGCGGTTAAGTGAATACTAAGTAACCAAGCAGGGGTCTGACACTTTAGGGGAGGTCTGACAATATGTAGTAGCACCCCTGCCAACTGCTATGTACTCCGGGCCTACCACAGAGTAGGGACTCAGTAACAGCCTGGCAAGTGAATGAATGGGGAAAGAAATGAAGGTCAGGTCCATATTTTGAGGACTAGTAAGTACCAGGCAGATATCTTCTGCCGGCCTTTGTCCTAGACTAACCAGACAGGAAGAATATGGAGAGATACCTCTAATAGCTGTTTTGTAGATCCTTTGGGATTTTCTACTTAGAAAATTGTATCGTCTGTGAATAGAGGCAGTTTTACTTCTTCCTTTCTGTTCTTTATGCCTTTTTCCCCCTTGCCTTATTACAACGGCTGAAATCTCCAGTACATTATTGAAGAGAAGTGATGAAAGCAGACATCATTGCCCTGTTTCTGATCCTAGGGAGAAACAATTCAGTGTTTCATCATTAAGTATGATGTAACTGTAGGTTTTCTTGCAGATGTTCTTTATTTCTGGAAATTGATAACTGAACTTAGAGGCCTAATCAGATTCAAGTATAGTTTTTTTGGGCAGTGGGCAAGACTACATAGGTATGATTTTGTCAAGAGATACATAGTGTCTGGTATCTTTCTGTGGTATTAGCAGCCACTGATGATTGCCTCTATCACTTATTACATTATGGGTTACAAATGGTTATATTCTAATTCTATTAATTTCTTTTTCGTTTATTATCTGGGATACTTCTTTTTTTTTTTTTTTTTTTTTGAGACGGAGTCTCGCTCTGTCGCCCAGGCTGGAGTGCAGTGGCCGGATCTCAGCTCACTGCAAGCTCCGCCTCCCGGGTTCACGCCATTCTCCTGCCTCAGCCTCCCGAGTAGCTGGGACCACAGGCGCCCGCCAGCTCGCCCGGCTAGTTTTTTGTATTTTTTTTAGTAGAGACGGGGTTTCACTGTGTTAGCCAGGATGGTCTCGATCTCCTGACCTTGTGATCCACCCGTCTCGGCCTCCCAAAGTGCTGGGATTACAGGCTTGAGCCACTGCGCCCGGCCCGGGGTACTTCTACAGAGAAAATATTCCTTCATAAATTGTTTGGTTACTCTGGCATATAGTTCCTATTGGAAGGACAGAAACATGCTTGCTTGTTTTCTTGTTACCAGTTTTCAGAATAGTGAGTTGGTTTCATAGCATCCTCCAAAGGTGATCAGTGCTTTTAAAAACATAAGTTATGAATTTATTATGTGTTTTAATCTATTCATTTGTCGTACTTATTGATGCTAAAATTTTTCTTTTTTAAGAACTCAGTATGTTTTACTTCTAGGCGTCTTGCCAGGTCTTTTACAATCCATGTTTTCTGCTAAGATGTAAGAACATACACATACTCTTACTTGGAAAAGTAAGGACAAAAAGAGGATATAATGAAAGGCTTATTTCTAATATTGGTGAATAAAGACTGGAACTGTTTGCCGTTGAATCACACTTCAGCTGTATGGCAGCATATTCTAAGAAACCTTGGAATTTTGTAGGTAAAACCACAGAAGTCAAACTTTCTTTGATTGGAACCTACAGGAGAATAAACTTGGGTTTCGTGGCTCTTTGTTAAAGATGATCAATGTCAGATAATATAAGTCATAATTTTTAAAGTTTCTTGGTAAAAAGATCAATCATTAGAAAGCCCTATATGTATATTCCTGTATAACAACAGAGCAAGGTCTTTCTGACATACATTATGTATTTTTGATGTAATGTTAACTTCATGTGGTTTAGCTTTTTGACTTCAGGCATGTGTATATAACCTTCTGAACATTCGTTTATAAAATGCCAATTTCCTAGCAGTTATTATTGTCCTAAAGTGTAACATTTCACTGCCCAATGTCAAGTATGTGCACAAAGGGAATTAAACTTTACGGCGTTTTATGAGCTAAGCACGATGTTTGTGCATAGTAAGTGTCCAGCATGGTTTCTGTTAGCTTTATTGTCATCTTTTTCCCAATTATAAAAACAATATTGCAAAAATTTACTGAATAGGGAATGCCACAAAGTTATACACTGGATTGTGAATGTAGATCTTCCTCGAAGTGTAGATATTCATTCACAAAGAGATTTAGATCCTGAAGGATGTTTGCATTTACACTTTACCAAAAATACAGGGAAGCCATTTCTGGCAAATATCTGACAATTTCTAAAAAAAAAAAAAAAAAATCATACTTTTTTTTTCTCTTTTAGAAGGCCTTTATTTATTCTTCTTACTGAATAGGTGAACAACTACTTCAGAATTCCCATTCTTCTATTGATTCTTTTTCTTTCCTCTCACTTTCCAGTCTTGCTGAATAATTTTCTTAAAACATCCACTTCCAACACTGGAGAGGAATGTAATCTTATTTCTAATTGACTGTTTATAATATGACATATTTCTAATCTACTATGACTGATGTAATAGTCAAAGGCAGTGTTTTACCTATTCAGCACATTTGTTTCTGGTTGAAGATGGTATTTTTTTCCTTGAAGGTCCTAGTGGCTCCTGTTCTTTTTTATTTTATTATTTTTTTATTATACTTTAAGTTTTGGGGTATATGTGCAGAACGTGCAGTTTTGTTACATAGGTATGCACGTGCCATGGTCGTTTGCTCCACCCATCAACCCGTCACCTACATTAGGTATTTCTCCTAACTCTACCCTCCCCTAGCCCCCCACCTCTTGACAGGCCCTGGTGTGTGATTGTCCCCTCCCTGTGTCCATGTGTTCTCATTGTTCATCTCCCATTTATGAGTGAGAACATGCAGTGCTTGGTTTTCTGTTCCTGTGTTAGTTTGCTGAAAATGATGGTTTCCAGCTTTATCCATATCCCTGCATAGGACATGAACTCATCTTTTTTATGGCTACATAGTATTCCATGGTGTATATATGCCACATTTTCTCTTTCTTTCTTTCTTTCTTTCTTTTTCTTTCTTTCTTTCTTTCTTTCTTTCTTTCTTTCTTTCTTTCTTTCTTTCTTTTTATTTTTTTTTTTTAGAAGTCTCATTCTTGTCCCTCAGGCTTGAGTACAATGGCTTGATCTCGGCTCACTGCAAATTCTGCCTCCCGGGTTCAAATGATTCTCCTGCCTCTCCCTCCCAAGTAACTGAGATTAAGGCACCTGCCACCACGCCCAGCT